>NC_138950.1:7194842-8504842 GCF_965226115.1 Aulonocara stuartgranti
GGGACTGAATTCAGCTCATTCTCAGTTATAACACCAGCCCTGGCATTATGTTCACCTTCTGTGTTGTCATCAAACAATGAAGGAAAAAAATTACACTGAAAAAGAAAACCTCCCAGCTCAAAGCACAATAAGGATCAAAACAAATAAAGTTGTTATATAATACACCCTGTCTCTACACTCTGCTTTGACACAAGTACAAATTTTACTTTCAGCATTAGGAAACGTTAAGAATAGGCAAGGTTCTTTTCTTGGAATAAAAACAACCACTTCAGTTTGTTTTGAATATGTACTTCATATAAGAAGTGATGTCGTGTACCTAAGAGTTATTGTACCTGCTTTAAAAAATGCTACTGCATCTCAGAGAAATTAATAGTTAAATTATTACTTTTAATTATAACATTTCAACTAACTTCTTAGATATCTCAATTAAGCACATATTGGAAGGCAAGACTTCAAAGTGCATGAATATTGACACTTGAGTGTATTGATTCAGAATCTTTTTTCAGCTCTAGTCGAAGAGAAACAAAAAGCTGAAAACATGTGTCTCTAACATGAGTTTCTGCAGGTAATGCTACCAAAAAAACAAGCAAAAACAGGCTAAAAAGATCAGTAGAGCATCTTCTGTTATTTATCTGTGATTGGATGAAGAACATATGGAGAACAAACAGAAACACAAGTCTTATAGGTTTGTGTCTTCTACAAAGGTCTTAACAGATCATATTTGCTGACTTATTTGACTCCAAGATAAAAGATATTGCCTATCATTGATAAGTCACCGTATCCAGAAACACAGAGACCCTTATAAATACCCATAAACTCTAAGATCAAATAACCCTCTGACCTTTGATTTTAACAAGTCGAAAACCTGCATAAAATCTGATCATCTGAAATCAACTCTTTTTAGTAAAGTCCGTTGTTCAAATATGTTTTGTAGCTGCCACTGAAAGATTGCTATTGATTTTCAATAAGTGTGAAGCACTCATCCATGCAGCAGTTCTCTCTGTGCTGTCACTCCACCGCTGTAGCACATTTAAGCTGACAAACTTGACCTTGGCTTTTTCGAGGCTGCAGCTCCCTCTGAGGTGGTGGTAACCTTCATTCTTGTCACACCTACTCTCCAGCGCTCATTGAGCTGCACCAGATGTATGTGCTATTTCTTTTCTGCACCGCTGTATTCAAACATAGATCTCAGGGACAGGAATACATTCAGTTCTCCAGCTGCAACAGAGTTTGTGGCATTGCGCTTGCGTCAAAATTCCCTGATGAGCTATTAAGTAGGCATCATTGGATAAGTGCAACTTCTACCCAGCAGGTTGTTCTGTTTGCTGTGGAGTTTAGATGTGAGACCAGCCAGAGGTGCCATGGTATTTGGGGGGGACGCAGTAAATAAGAGCTTTGCATTTGATGATTCATTTCACAGGCTGATGCTACAGATTCTAATACATGCTTCCAACAGGAGGCAGTTGCTACTTAGGGAAGACCTGGCATCATCTTATTAAAGAATTCACCTAATGAGCTGAAGCTCTGGCCTGAAAAGTGATTGTTTTCTCATTACTGCTTGAAGCCCTTTTTGAGTAAATGTAAACTACATGCAGAGTGACAGAGCAATTCACCGTCTGGGGTGTCCAAATGAGTGAAAACAGTGTAATCTCAAGGACCAGCTGTACTCAATAGCCAAAACATGTGGGCTCTAGTGTTACCAGTCTCCCATAGAACTTGTTAGTCACACATACCAGAGCAGGAAGAGTTCAGGTAGGAGGTCAAAGGGTGAGCAGCCTCCAGCTGGAGCAGGTTTTGCCCACTCCAAATCCAATCTGTCACAGAACGGAGCAATGCAGGATTTAAAGGGAAGCATTTTCCTCTCCCTTTTTTTTTTTTAACCAGATCAGTATGGTTTGTTAAACACTGGCACAGGTAAGACAATTCACAGTTTTTATACATATAAATTCATCCTTGGCAAGTGGAAAAAAGCAGTAAAGCAGAATGAAGGTCAGAATCTAGGTGTCACACAGACAATATTAAGAGGACATTTGTGTAGTGGTGTTTTGCAAAAATGTTCCAGGCATAAGTCTGATCACTCTCCAAGAATGGATGTGGCTCCTGGCGTTCTCCCTCTCTCCCATCAGAAATTGTAATTGCTATCTCCTCCACAGGGGCTGTAATACTTTCCAGCAATACTGGGGAGTTTTCAAGTGGACAGATTGAGAGTCTGGCTAGTAACCCATGCCAACTCCACACCACCAATGCCAGTCTGAGACAGCAACCTGTTCCAAACACCGCACTGACTGGTTTTCTACCTTGCTTGCACAAGTTGCCAGTCAACTAACACAGCAAAGCAGGCAAGGTGTCTAGCTTTATCTCTCTATTCACAAGTTTTACCGTTACCTTATGGGGATCCAAATGCCCAGGCTGTTAGTAATTTATCTAGAAGAGATTTTTTTTTCCAACTCTTTTCCTCAATGGGTAAATGCTACAGGCCCAATAAAGAGAAAGAAATGCGGTTTAATGGAGTTCATAAATCTGTATTTCAAGCTGCCAACTCCAAGCGGTACATGCTGTTTCGTTCCCCTACCCCTCCCCTGAGTTGGTAATCTCGTTAAAGTTCAATGTTTCCAGAGCGCTCTCCTCTGAGAGCAGGGGCTCCTGATGTCATCGTCTTTTCCACAGTAGTTTGCCCTCTGGAGAGGTCTGCATCCCATTTCACCTAGATTCACATTGATGGTCTGTTTCTTCGCCACCTTTCAGACCTGATGCGTCAAAATGGAGACAGAAGCTTGGAGGTGAAGGGGGCAGGGGAATTGTAATGGTCTGATTGCTGTTCGACATCACTCCACAGAGGGCAGCACTTCATTAAATACAAATTGTTAACACATGTGATGTGTCTATTAAGATGAAACCAAGCCCATTACAAAGCTAACTACCTTGCACCTGCTGGGCTGACATAACAACAACAACAACAACAAAAAGTTGCAAGTACACTATAATAATAACAAATTTTCTCTTTTTCTTTTTTTAATACATTCCTGACAATTGCAGTAATAATGGATTCATATCACTGCATGGCTGAATAAATGTCTGCTGAGCCATCCTGTTTCCCTTTATAGCCTCTTTCACTCTTGTGTAAACATTTTGCCACTCAATGGTACGTTAAGGCAGTCTGGGGGAGTAATCACCAATCTTCAATAAGAAAAATAAAAAACACAGCCTGTTTCCATGGTTAAACAGATGACACTCAAAGCCAGCACAGTGAGCTGGAGATCTCCATGTAACCACAAATATTAGCTTGAGGTGTCTGATGAACCGCTGGGTCCGGTGAGGTAGATGAAGCAACAGTAAGCAGCACCAAAGCCCCTGTCAATGAATATGAGATTGCTGGTTGCCAAGCTGATGCTGTCATGAGGTATTACCCCATGTGACAGCCCAAATAACAACAGTTCTAATTAAAAAGTGATTGGAATGGGTGGACCACTGCCTCCTAATGGGGGAATAAACCCGCAGCATCACTCCAGGAAGTGAATTGCGTTCATTTATTAACTTCAGGAAGCCAGTAGCTGCTGTCAAGGTATAATGGCTTAGTTTTAAAGCTACAGAACTTTCTATGCATTCTGCTTATTGATCCATTCAACCGAGATCTTCAATTAGAAATAAGCATATACCAATGTTATAGACAGACTGTCCAATAGTTTTGTGTGAAAGATGTTG
This sequence comes from Aulonocara stuartgranti, assembly GCF_965226115.1. Taxonomy (NCBI): domain Eukaryota; kingdom Metazoa; phylum Chordata; class Actinopteri; order Cichliformes; family Cichlidae; genus Aulonocara; species Aulonocara stuartgranti. The sequence goes on from NC_138950.1 coordinate 7,198,545, forward strand.
AATTTTTAGAAGTATACAGTAACTCCACTGCTGTTTCTTCTGCTATGCATTGTCATTAATCTGAAAACAAGTTTGGCCCTAAAAAGAGCTGGCCTTGCAGGAAGGTTTGATGATAGGGCTCCCAGTGTGCTATAGCAGGCACTCTCTCGTGCTTGAGCCCTTTCATGCCCCAGCTGAACTCCTCTATGTGTTGAATGTTAATTTAATGGATGCTTCCAGCTCTAAACTGGAAGAACAGCAGCGCTTCTACAGATCTGTACCCGCTTCTCTACTATGTCCTCCCTCTTCTGCCTTCTTTTCGATGTAAGCAAAATTACCTCTCACTGTCTCTCTCTGGCAAGCTCCACGAGGTCACGGCTGTAATTTCCTTTGCCTGGTTAAAAGCTGACAGAGCAACAGACCCAGTCAGTCTGGTTATGTTCGAGAGGGGGTTTTCAATTTAGCAACACTTGGACTGGGGAATCTGCAGATCCCATCCCAAAGGCCAGCCCCTTTCACTGCCCCCGCTGCTAAGCAAGTGTTTCATCTCAAGCACTATACACACTCAAACATATTCAAATAACCACTGTGGGAGTCAGTATTAAATCTGAAATACAATATATTTATATTCCTGGACAGGACTGTTTGTGTTCTCTCTGGAAAATTACCATTGATTCCTTTATTCGCACTGGCAGACCTCTGGATTTCAGTGGAAGAATACAAATTTGCTCTTCGATATTTATTTGTAAAGCACCCATCTCCCGTTTGACATTTTAATTTTTTCCCCTGCTGAGTCTTTTGTCAATGTATCTAACATCAGCTTTTCTTTTTACCTTTTAACCCTCTCAGGCTCAAATTAAGTTTTTGTTGCTAATGCACAAAAGAATACCTGCAGTGGTACTTCTGAGTAAAAATACTCATGAAATATGTATGTGGGGTAATCAGGTTGTTAGCTTTTAACTGTTGCAAATCTGCAACGCCTGCCTTGAGAGGGTTAATAGATTGCAATTTGTATTTTTTGTTTCTGTGAATCATTAGAGCTTTCTCTTTTTTAATGTATCACTTCATAAACACAATATAACACCTAGTATAAATGAAATGCCTATAAAACGCGTGTAACACCAGACATCTTTACATTTTCATGTCACCGATGACAGTTTTCTGTGCGAACCTCTCATTATCTCTGCAGGTCTGACATTTCAACTTAATGTGCCAACAAGTATTTGACTTACATATGCCATGTGTTTTCAATGTGTTATGTATGTTGTTTCCTAACAAGGTGATCTAAAAAGAAATGAGAAGAAGATCAGCTACAACTCAAGGTCAAATAGATAGGGAATTAATTTATAATCCTTGAGCTTTACAATCTCAGTTAAAATATTTAATTAATTCAATCATGATGTCAAATACATAACTGGATTCTTCTGATGCAAATTATATGGGAACATATGGTGATTAGCAATACTTGTTCATAAGGCAGACATTAAGCTGATGTTCATCTTAACACTAAAAGATGAATTGTTATTGTCTACATAGACACACAAAGTCATTATGTTCATCACTCAGAATTATTATCCAATTCCTAATTAGAAATCACCTAAATGTTTTGATTGATTATGTCCAAGTATATCAAACAAAGTCATTCATCACGTTTCTGACAAGCCTCAGAGTTATTTCACTTTTTGTTTTCGTTTTCTAGGTGTACTGGTGATGCTAAACTTGGATGAGTTACTGTCTCCTGTGTCTGAAAGTTCTTAAAATTAATGGTGCCAAATGTGATATTAGTTAATTAAGCTGATTCAAATGTGGCCTTGTCTGTCAGCAACAATTTATTTTCCAATTTTAAACCTGATAATATGCCCTGCATTGTGCAATGCAATACCTTTTTTTAAGAGAGAGTGTGTTTCTTAAATTAGGATTGCTAAAACGATGATCTACAACTCACAAATTACTCCAGAGGAAATCTGAACTGACAAATGAAAAGAAACCTACCAGAAAAGACATGGCCTCGGGCAATGACTTCTTCCAGCTATTCAGTAAAATAGGCAAAGCTCTTTGGGAAAAGATTCAAAAGATGGCCATCTCAGAGATAACCATCTTGTCTGTTTGGAGCACACAAAAGTAAACATGTCTTTAAACAAGACCTGTCTGTTGATACTTCTCCAGCCTTGGATTTCCAACCGTGTTTTCAGAAGTGATGTCTACCCCAGGCCAAATCCTCAAAATAGCGATTGCCAAAAAAAAAAAAAATCATAAAGGCTCTGGAAGCAGCATGGGAAATGAAATATAGCATATTTCTAAAATTATTCACAGGCTTCCTGCAGTCTAACATATTAATGGTGTTGTAGTGGAGGGACCCTGACTTCACCCCAGTTATATTTTTAGAATTTTAAATTCTTTCTTATCTGTACTGAGGAACAATTCAGTGCAAATCTAGGGGGCTTTAAGTGAGCATAACACCCTCTCAAACACAGTAAAATAAGTGGACTTCATGTTTTATCTAGTTGGTTTGTAAAGTAACAATGACATTTGTTTTGCATAGTTAACATACCACGTAGAAGCTGGGTAGTAATTATGTGTCAATTGTGTTTATGGCACCAGTTATTCATGTAACAAAACAAAAAGATTATCTTTAGGTGACCCGGAGACAAACTTTTGGGGGGGGTTTAATAAGTGTTTAAGGCAAAGCAATTACCTAAAAGTGTAGTAAATACACACTGCCTAGATTAAGTGCACAGATAACTTCAGTTGGTCAGGAAAAACTGGCCTATTTACCAATCACCTATTTATTGTAACAGCAGAATTAAGGAGTTAGAGTTTGGCATCTATGCCAAGTTCATCAGCAAATACAGTTTGTGCTTTGGAAAAGTATTTGACCCAGTCCTAGCTACTTACATTTTTCAGATCATCAAAGAAATTTTAATATTAAACAAAAATACGCTGAGTTAAATACAAAAATGTTATTTTTAATTGATTATTTCACTTCTTAAGGGGAAAGGGCTATCAAGACCTAGCACGCACTGTTACAAACTAATTGCCTCCCTTGTTAAATAATAAATCAACCACATTTTTTGAAAGCTGAGCCACACCCAGGGCTGTTGAATCAAGAAATCACTTCAATAGAACCTGTCTGACAAAGTGAAGTAGGTTAAAAGATCTCAAAAAGCAATAAATCATGCCATGATCTAAAGAAACAGCTGAGAAACAAGTCATTGACATTGTCATCTATCAGTCTGGAAAAGGTTACGCAGCCATTTCTAATGCTTTGGGACTCCAGTGAACCACGGTGGGAGCCATTATTCACAAATGGAGGAAACCTAGAAGTGAACTCCAGCAGAAGTTACCAGCCTCCCCAAATTACTCCAAGAGCGCATCAATGACTCATCCAGAAGGTCATAAAAGAACCAAAAACCCAGAACAACATCTAAAGGAACTGCAGGCCTTATTTACCTCAGTTGAGGTCAGTGTTCACGAAGAAAGAGACTGTGCAAACATGGCATCAATGGGAGAGTTACAAGGTAAAAAACACTGCTGACGCAAAAAATCAAAACAAAAAAAAAAAAAAACCCCACAAAGGCTCATCTCACATTTGGGAGAATATTCTGTGGAGTGTGAAGTCAAAATTGTAACTTTTTGAAAGGTTTGAGTCTCGTTACATGGCGTAAAATGAACACAGCATTTCATAAGAGGAACATCATTCAAACATGGTGGTAGTGTGCTGTCTGGGGATGCTTTGCTGCCTCAGGACTTGGAAGATTTGCTCTAATTGATGGAATCGTGAATTCTGTTCTCTACCAGAAAATCCTGAAGGGGAATATCTGGACATCAATTTGTTCCCTAAAGCTAAAACAAATTTGCAAAGAAGAAAAACTCATTGCTAGTTATCGCAGATGCTTGATAGCAGTTCTTGTGGCCAAGGGTAGAATATATTGGATTTTCCTCACACAGGGCCAGGTAGGTAGATTATAATTTGTTTGACGAACTGAAACATTTAACTGTGACGAATATGCAAACAAATTAAGAAATCAGGAACGGGAAAAATAATTTTTTTTATGGCACTGTATGTTGTATATCGAAAGTATTTCTCTTGTCTACACCTGGCCAAAGTATCAAAACAGAAGTAATGCAATGCAGCAATGGCACCGATAGCCTACTGGGAACCAGCCTATTCTTTTATGTCCTCTGTTACGGACATTTGGTTTTGGTCTACATCTTTTGTAGAAGTGCCAGCAGAAGTACCAGCTGAAATTTGGAGGAAAACACATCGGGGATGCAGAGGTCAAGGACAGAAGAGAAGAAAAAAGGTGACGGTGAGACAGCGGAGGCTCGAAGCGAGGAGGAGGTTTAAACCGTGTCTGCCGTCTATCGTGATGGGAAATGTGCGATCGTTGGCAAGTAAAATCGACGAGCTCTCAGCACTGGTACGGAGTCAGAGGGAATACCGAGAGTGTAGCCTGATGTGTTTCACCGAATCATGGCTGCACCAGGACATTCCCGATGAGAATGCTTCCGTGGAAGGCTTCCACACTGTTCGGGCGGACAGGGACAGCATCGCTAGCGGTAAGCGTAAAGGAGGTGGGCTTGCTGTTTTAGTTAACAACCGGTGGTGTAACCCTGCCAACATAACAATCAAAGAAAGGATTTGTTGCCCGGACACTGAACTGTGTGCTGTTGGACTCAGGCCGTATTATTTACCCAGGGAATTCTCTCACGTCATCTTGGTGGCTGTTTATGTTCCCCCCTCTGCTAACCCCACAGCTGCATGTGACACTATCCACTCTGCCATAGCTCGGCTACAGACTCAGCACCCGAGTGCCTTTATTGTGATCTCGGGTGACTTCAACCATGTATCACTGGACAATACACTACCAACATTCAAACAATATGTGGACTGTCCCACCAGGGGAGAGAAAACTTTAGACTTACTGTATGCTAACGTCAAGGATGCATACAGCTCCTCCTCCCTCCCCCCACTTGGTAGGTCAGATCATAACCTGATTCACCTCACCCCCCGCTATGTGCCAATTGTGAGGAGGGAACCTGTGACCACCAGGACTGTTAGGAGGTGGTCAGAGGAGGCAATAGCGGAACTACAGGGCTGTTTCGAGGTGACCGACTGGGAAACACTCTGTGAGCCTCACGCCGAGGACATCAATGGGCTTACTGAGTGTATCACAGACTACATAACTTTCTGCACCGACTCCATTGTTCCAGCTCAGACTGTTCATTGTTACCCAAATAACAAGCCGTGGGTGACTAAGGACATCAAAGCCCTCCTCAACAACAAGAAGAGGGCTTTCAGAGGGGGCAACAAAGAGGAGGTGAGGAAGGTCCAGGTGTTACTAAAGGACAAGATCAGAGAGGCTAAGGACAATTACAGGAGGAAGCTGGAGTGGAAACTCCAGCAGAACAGCATGAGAGAGGTGTGGAGGGGCATGAAGACCATCACTGGATTCAGGCCAACCAACAGAAGGGGAGCTGAGGGAGGTGAGAATAGAGCCGACGAGTTGAATCTGTTTTTCAATAGATTCGACACCACAGTGTCTGCTCCCACCCCCACAACCTCACCTGCAGTCAGCCTGGAATCCAGAGCCACACCACTGTGCCAGCCTCTCTCTTCACATGTTGCCTCCTGTGAGATTCCTGACACCCCTCCCCCACCCATCACCTTCACTCAATACCAGGTTGAGATGCAAATGAGGAGACTTCACTCAGGGAAGTCTGCTGGACCAGACGGAGTGAGTCCCCTTGTCCTCAAGGCCTGTGCCCCCCAGCTGTGTGGAGTCTTTCATAAACTGTTTATGCTGAGTCTGAGTCTGCAGAGGGTCCCGGTGATGTGGAAGACATCATGCCTCGTCCCTGTACCAAAGACGTCTCGTCCCAGTGGCCCCCAGGATTACAGGCCCGTGGCACTGACCTCCCACATCATGAAGACCCTGGAAAGGCTCATCCTGGACCAGCTGCGACCCATAGTAAGACCACATCTGGATCCCCTTCAGTTCGCTTATCAGCCTCGTCTCGGAACAGAGGACGCCATCATCTACCTGCTCAATCGTGTCTACACCCATCTGGACCAGCCGGCGAGCACTGTGAGGGTCATGTTTTTTGACTTTTCCAGTGCTTTCAACACCATCAGGCCGACCCTCCTGGGTGATAAGTTAGCAGCGATGCAGGTGGATGCTTCTCTGGTGTCCTGGATTGTTGATTACCTGACAGGAAGACCACAATATGTACGTCTCCCACAGTGTGTGTCTGACAAGGTGATTAGCAACACAGGGGCACCACAGGGGACTGTCCTCTCCCCCTTCCTCTTCACCCTCTACACCACAGACTTCAGCCACTGCACAGAGACCTGCCATCTTCAGAAGTTTTCTGATGACTCTGCGGTGGTTGGATGCATCAGCAGGGATGATGAGACAGAGTACCGGGCTGTGGTCGACTCCTTTGTCACGTGGTGTGAGCAGAATCATCTGCAGCTCAACGTGGCAAAGACCAAGGAACTGATCGTGGACTTCAGGAAGACCAGGAAACACTTGACCCCTGTTTCAATTCAGGGGGTCAGTGTTGACATTGTGGAGGACTATAAATACCTTGGAGTACACATTGACAATAAACTGGACTGGGCTAAAAACACCACAGCACTTTACAGGAAGGGCCAGAGTCGTCTCTATTTTTTGAGGCGACTGAGGTCCTTCAACATCTGCCAGAAAATGCTGAGGATTTTCTATGAGTCTGTGGTGGCCAGTGCGATCCTCTATGCTGTTGCATGCTGGGGGAGCAGGCTGAGGGTCGCAGATGCCAACAGACTTAATAAACTGATCCGTAAGGCCAGCAATGTTGTGGGGATGGAGCTGGACTCCCTCAAGGTGGTGTCGGAGAGGCGGATGCTGTCCAAGATAAAGACAATGTTGGATAACACCTCCCACCCACTCCATGACATGCTGGTCAGTCACAGGAGCACGTTCAGTGAGAGACTGAGATTACCGAAAAGCACCACTGAACGACACAGGAAATCATTCCTGCCTGTGGCCATCTCCCTGTACAACGCATCCACTTAACACACTGTTTGCTGCTACAACTACACATGTTTCTTTTCCAAATATTTATTTATAAGTGACTTATGTATGTATGTATGTATATATATGTATATATTGTACTATTCTTAGTTAGCATATTGTCTGTCTTGTCTTAATGTTGGTTTATAATGGAGCACTGTAACAAAAAATAATTTCCCCCAGGGATCAATAAAGTATTCTGATTCTGATGATTCTGATTCTGATTGACTTACCCACCTAAAGAGGAGAGAGCCAAGAAATTACAAAAAGTTCAATGGGAAGATCCTTTTTTCCCCGGTTCTCATGAAGATATGATAAGAGTGAGCTATGTTAATGCTAACATTTTTAAAAAATTGCCTGATGCACAATGCATTCACTTCCCAAATTTGTTTCTACATATGCTTTGTTCAGTTTGTATATCAGTGTTGGTCAAGTTACTTGAAAAAAGTAATCAGTAACTAATTACTGATTATGTCCCCCAAAAAGTAATCCCGTTACTTTACTGATTACATATTTTCAAAAGTAATTAGTTACTTAGTTACTTTTTAAAAACTTGATTTACAACCTGAATAGGTGATAAAGCAATAGATCTTTCAGCACAATTCTACTTTTTCTGCATAATCTATCATATAAAATGTAATCAAATGGAAAAGTCTCCTTTTAAAATTTGTTTATTAGTTTTAATCTTTTAACTTAATGCATCAAACAAAGATTTAATTATATACAACATTCACTGACTGGAAGAAATTTGTTTAACGTTTAAACCTATTTTCTGCACATTCCTGCACATAAAATAAAATAGGTTTTTGTGTTTACACTCACTCTTTCAAACAGATGCAAGTAAAACACAGCAGAAAATAAATAAAATCAAAGACTAGCGGTCCTGTTGCTCTATTTTCACCTGTTTAGCAGGAGTGGGGTAGGCGGAGGTTTACCCTGGTGCAGGTGTGCCGCAGCGGTCAGTTGAAGAATCCGCGAGATTATTTGTGAATTTCCCATTCCATGGTAGCGTACTCGGTTCTTGCTCGGAAGTTAAGGGTTTTTTTTGCTGTGAAAAGAAGTTTTCTTCCCACGCAGTGAATAGCGGACACTAATGTTTTTGTCACTTTTTATGGAATCAAACTCAAAATAAGGTCAGTACTTCCACGCTTTAAACGCTGCACGCTCATACTCTCTCCCGCACTCGATATATGATCCATTGTTGATCTGCACACAGCTTTTGTCACGAACATCGCACTCGCTTACGTCATTGTCATGAGATACTCACGAAAGAATCACGGTTTTAGTAACGCAGTAACGCAGCGTGCTTACGGCAAAGTAACGGTAATCTAATTACCGTATTTGCAATAGTAATCCCTTACTTTACTCGTTACTTGAAAAAAGTAATCGGACTACACGTTACTGCCCATCTCTGGTGTATATAGATTAATTTAGAAAAAAGTTACAAACATTTCACATATTTTCTATTTATTTTGTTTTGCTTTGAAATGAAATGAGATGAACACCTTTCATTGAATTCACCATCTGACTGAGGCCTTTCTGTGTGGAGTTTGCATATTCTTCCCATTCTGTCTCTCTGCTAGCCCTGCGACAGACTGGCAGCCTGTCCAGCATTTAGCTCGCCTCTTGCCAACAACTCGCCCTAAATTGGATAAGTGGAAGAGGATGAATGGATGAATGGATGGATGACAGAAATGATTTAGGATGTTGTTGCAGACTAAATGACACATTTTTTTGGTAAGCAAAGCAACATAATTGAGCTTTGTTCAAGTTACACAAAGGCCAAAAAAAAAAGTCAATATCTTCTTGGATGCCAAGTTAGTAAGTGACATGAGAGATGCTACTGATCAAAAACTTTGTATAGTGCAGGGGCAATTCTAAGATTAGAGCTTTGGGGGTGCTGAGCACCCAGAGAGCTGCCCAGCCAAGCAAGATAAACTTTACACGTCACGATGAGACTTCTTCCCTGTCTCTTTCAGTCCCTGCATCCTTAAATGTCTCCAGTTGTCCCGAGTTCTCTATGACTGTCTCCTTGGTGCATTTAAACACCTGTTCCTCCCTGTCCTTGTCATCTGTTGTCTTCATCTCTGTTATCAGTCATCAAAATTTTACCATCTCTGTGCAAGTCTGCAAATTTCTTTATTAAATCATAAGATTCTTAAATTCATCAAGTCTCTCTGTGCCTGGGTCCTCGTCATAAAACATGACATCACTGTTTTGTACATTTTAATACAATTGAATCCCCACATTCGTGAAAGAAAACCAGAACACTTTTTTGAAAAGTCTGGAACAAAACCATCAAATCTGATAAAGGTTATTTAAATGCTACAAAAGAAGAATGGATTGGAATAAAAACACAAATACATATCCTAACCTTAATTGCTGGGGGAGAATGAATAACGCCAACAGTATAATACAGATACATTAAAAAAACACTCCCAAAACAGAATAAATTATTATAAATTTTTAATAAAAAACTCTTAAGATGGAGGCAACTTTGCCTGTGGTAGAATGTATACAATGTATGAAAAAATCTTTACTGCAGATACTAATTTTACTAATTTAATAATACTAATTTTGTGTTGTAAGATTTATGAGTTTCATGCTTTCATAGTGGTACTTGGGAGAGCTTGACATTTTTCTCAGGTGGTAAACACTGTAAAAAGTTTGATTTTTAGAATATAAACAGAGCACTCTGCTTCTCTTTACAGCTCCTCACTCCACCAGGGTTCTGTTTGGCACTTTCTGATTAGGGGTGGGTTTTAATAATCGATTCATCGATTAAAATCGATTCTGGCTTGGATAACGTGATATGGATTCATTAAAACCCTGAATCAATTTTTTTTTATAGAAATGTATTTTGCCCAAAATTCCAGAATCTCAGGTGAAACGTCACAAAATTTTGACAACCACCAAACATTTAAACAGTAAATGGGAGCAGGCACGGCTTCTGCACAAAGACGTAAACACAAAGCGCAGACCCACGGATCAGAATCAGTGAGATGTCACCTTTCTCACCCGACGGCACGGACACGGTCGGGGCTGAAAGCCGACAGCTTGCTGATTCTGATGTTTCGACGGGTCCGCACTTTGTGTTTACGCCCTTTTTGCGCTGATTCTAAAGCTGTTAGTTTGATCTCTCTCCAAACAATATTGACCGAACCAGCAGCAAAAGAAGATCCAAACTAAGCTTCACATAAACATTGTCATGGACTCCCTCTTACTTTTGCTGTTTGCTTCTACCACAATAAAATCACACTTCATGCACAGCTCGCTCTCTCTTTCTCAGTGTACTTCAAGAACAGTTTCCCGTCTATCCCCGAAATCTGTTTTCTGCATTATTCGCTTGCTTGTTATTTACAGCGCAGTCGGCTGATGTTTTTTTTCCCTTTTACTTACTTCCGAAAAGAAAACCTAATTTCGGCCGTTCAATAGGCTTTTGAACAAATTTAAACTTTTTAAAATTATACAAAATGCAAAACCGCTGTAACTTCAGAGGTAATGTTCATAAGTTGATTAATGGTTTTCTTTCGTTTTTGATCTACTGCAGAATATTTTTATAAAATCCCAGGCCAGGAAAGTCACCTTCATGTTTTTTCTGTGTTTTATCTTCAGCTACTTTGACACAAAGGCATCTGCTGTGATGCTCACACCTTTGAGCCTGGAAAATGTCAGCTTCCTTTTTATAGATACAAAAATATGTAAATGTACTGATCTGAATTATAATATTTCTGACTGTCTGAGGCAAAATTTTCCAGATTCAAATCGAATTGAATCGAATCGATTCGAATCGTGGATCGAATCGATTCAGGCCCTTGTGAATCGGAATCGAATCGATTCTAGAAATCAGTGACGATACCCAGCCCTATTTCTGATAGTGTGCAAATGTGATGTACGTACTGCGGCAGTCATACAGACAACTGGACGGTCCAAAAGTTGGCCTACCTATTACTGGCTGAGGTTTTAGTAGAGTTGTGGCTGAACCACATAATATATCATTAATTTTAATCTCCGCAATCAATGATAATGTTATGTTGGAATGTTGTTAAAGAGGGTCAAAAATGTTTCAACCCAGTTTGTTTTGCAGATTCTGTATAGCAGCTTTAATATAGGGAGAACACAACTTCCAGATTGTGTGAGTAAAATCAGGTTTTTTCTCTTTGTCAGTATAACAGTTTCTGTTTTGGCTGTCACTGTTCCCTGTCTGTTTTCTTACCTGGTTCTTCCTGACCTTGTACTTTCTCCTCACATTCCCCTCTTTAGACTGACAATCATACTAGGGCTGCCACAAACGATTATTTTGATAGTCGACTAGTCACCGATTATTTTTGCGATTAGTCGACTAATCAGATCATCATCCATTGAACGTAAAAGTACAGCTTATTGCACCAGCAGCATCTGCTCTTATATAACTATCATTAGCTTACAGCTTTAAGTGTTTAAGGTCTGTGCTAACTAAAAATAAAGACAAGATGATAGTTAATTGAATTCTAATTAAATGTGCAGATTGTTTCGGTGGAGTTTAATAAACTCAGCCGATTTACTCAGGAACAAATAAAATACTGAAAAAAGCCAAACAATAACATTTTTAAGTTATCTAAGTGACTTGTATATGTTTAACCTGAGTAGGGCGGTGGGTTTGAAAACGATCTGCCGGGAGTCCGGTGCTCTCATGGCCCCCGGCTAGCTATCGAGCTAGTGGGTAACAGACGCCTCCGAAAACGTCGGAGCGCTTTTGAAAATATGTGGTGTCTTGATAAACTGAGCAGATATTTGAGGTTTACACAGCTACATTCTCGCCTGAAAATATGTTAAACGTTTATTTTGTGACCCAGAAAGAATAATAAGAGTAATATTAAAACTAACTAGCTGCCGCCATTGTTGACAACTGCGCTGGGCCGCGCTATGAATTCTGGGACACAGTTTCTTCTTCTTCGGGGTTTAACGGCAGCTGGCATCCTTGTACATGCAGTGCTGCCATCTTCTGTTTCAGTCCGTTATTACACTCTTAAATCCTGCTACTTATTCCTGCTTTTGGGATCTTACAAAGCTTCAAATGACGCGTCGACTATTAAATCAGTCGTCGACGATTTTGATAGTCGACGTAATCGTGACTAGTCGACTAATCGTGGCAGCCCTAAATCATACACAAATAGATTCAATTAGGTGAAAAATTACATTAATATGAAAAAAATACTATTAAGATCACTAACAAATAGTCCTCTCTCAGTGTACTTTCAACCAAAAGGCAAATAACCAAACCACATGAACATCTAATAAAAGATATAAATATTGAAACACTGATCCAACATTATTCTAAATGTGGCTCCTTTTTAAAAAAACAACAAAACAAAACAAAACTTCTTTATATCCACTATGAACCTGGCTGTCTCTGTGTACACACACACACACACACACACACCGGGAGTTATAAGATTAATGGGCATTCAGTCAGTCAACTAGTTAGTATCCATTTCAAACAGGACAGTGGTAACAACAGCAGGCTACGGACAATATTAAGTTTTAGATTTTAAATAGGCTGTATACATTTCAATGGGAGCAACAGGACGGTCAAATGTCGCTGATTTTACTACAGAGCAGGACGGATTGAAGGGTAGCAAACATCGACGGAAAAGTTTTCAACACTGCAGGTTACCTGGGTGTAATGTTTTTCAGCTAAAAGGAAACATGGCCTGACACCTACCTAACTATATGAAGAGTAACTGAAGGTTAAATGCAGCTAATATGTCTTGTTTTAAGCCAGGCACTAACACCTCTGCTCCGCTACGTCTCAGCCACCATCGCTCTGGCAGCAACGGCGCTAGAGAGCTGGAAGAAACCATTCTCTTTTTTTGGGGGGGGGTATCTATACTTTTGTTGTTAAAATGTTACGTCTCAACCAAGTACTGTATGCTTTTTATATTTTTAGTAGTGTGTCAGACAAACAGCAATTATTGTCAAAAAAAAGTAAGAAATCTTTGGGGGTGCTGAAGCATTTTTGGGCTAAAAATGGGCTAAAATCGCCCCTGGTATAGTATCAGACAAAAGTAGAGAAAATTTTATTTTTTAGCTTGTGATTGAGGAAAAAGAAGCTTTAAAAAGGCATGTCCATATTCATAAACACCTGTGAGGAGAATCAGTCAATATGCAACAAATATAATGGTTGTGAGCATGCCAGAACAATTACACTGGTAGAAACAGCCTCCATGCTGTTTCACTGGAAATCAGGTTCAACAGTCTGGCACTAATGTGCACTTCATTGTGGTTTATGGAAAGCCAGGCTGCTATGAGGACTCCACAATTGACTGCTTCCACAGCTCTTGAGAATTCAAGCAAACACTTCACTGAAAGCATGATGTGGCACTAGGAGTGGAAACAGCAATCGATGGATGGATGAAATCCTTTCATCCTGGATTCATTGCACTTGCAGAAGAAGAAGCTAAAGAGAACAACACTGTATGGGTGCATACTGAATTTTCCAAGTGGAAATAAACCCCTTAAACTTCACACAGGGGATTTCTTGAATCTCAGCAATCCCTACCTCCACTGCAAAAAAAATGTGTTTGTGTCACCAGTTTGTCGTTCCAGGAAAAGTCAAATAAAACTGAAATGTGGACCCTGACATGAAGGCACACAAGTGTGTCAGACAGGTTGTAATACTCCAGCAAAGACTATATCTGTCATTTAAAACTGTGCTGATTAAGCAAAGAATGACCACTGATGCGAATATGACCCATCACCACAAACCACAATTTTATGGCTAATACAGTCAATGATGAGGAGAACTATTTGGGGAGATTTCTGCCATGAAGGTCAAGCCAAGAAATTCACTGAGTAATCTCACTGGGGGATTGAAATGTATGTGTACTCATACTGAAGCTGAGATGGTATTTAAAAGGAGAAATGAGTATACAACAAACTTACAAAGTATTTCCACTTGACTCTTGTGCACCTTTATGCGCAGTATTGCTTCAATCCATGCACATTTTCCAAGACAGACAGACTGATTAATGGCAGTGGCTACATATATATATACCTGACAACCCCTCTGATCTGTGGCTCAGGGTTTAAAGTTTAAAGAAGGAGGTATGTCCTCTTCACCACAGACAAGAGAAAAAGCTCTCTCCTTACTCGCAGAAGCTAGCTCAACTCAGATCAGCTCCAGACCACGTAACAGGGGTGACTATTGTGATTCTGCACGCATACCATCAGCCCCTCTACAAGCAGGGTGCAGCTTCACTCTGAGCACACACTGCTTAGACAGACACCAGAGTTTCAAAGGCATTTCATCGAGCGGCTGAAGCTGCTTACTTCCACCACTAAATACTGCCACGGAATCTCAAGACTCAGCTGTGGTCACTAAAATTATCTGTGGTTGGAAATCAGTGAGGGGAAAGAGCACAGGGATACGATGAAGTTGTGCAAGTCCTTGGAAACAAAACTGGGGTCTTTTTTTCAACGTTATGCCTGAAATTACCTCTGGGCGAGGAGAAGTCTGGGAGCATGTTATGGATGTGCGGTTATTTTGATAAAAATGCATTTAAATTTAAAAAATGATCTCAAACATGTGCAGAGTTAAAGTCAAAGAAAACCCCACTAGACAGGACAGTAAAAGCGTAAAAGGTTTAAACATTTACATATCTATCTTCTTTGGACTCGCTTTGTTGCTTTTGGAAAGCGCACACGTGTGGTAAAGAAAAAGAAACAGAAGAAAAATAAAAGATGTCGATACGACCCAGTGAAAACATGCTTTATTATCCTCCAAGAGGCATGAAAACACACGAGCGCTTACAAAAATACACACACAGTTCACAACAGAATCTAGAGACACACGTCTAACCTTAACCCTACCTATACAGAAGCTGTTCAGTCAAGGTTGTCAAGAGTTAATCAGGATTTAGTGGTGCAGTGATTCTCCATTGTTGCGTGTGTAGTTTAAAAAATCTGGGACTTTAATCAGCAAATTTTAATGATGTTCTATATATAAATATATAGCTATATTAATTAAAAATTAATGCTGTTGTTGTCCTAGTGTCACAACTGAAAGAACAGCCTGTCTAATCTGAAAAATGCATGGATTATTAATATATATGCAGTCAAACCTCTCTGAAGACAAAGGCTAAACTCAAAAGACCAAAGCTGAGCTTGTACGTGCACCACAACTTGTAATGCCTCAACACTTTAATTACAGATTTGGGTCTTGCCAGCAACAATCACACTACAATGTGAGAGAAGTTAATAAACACAACAGCAGAGTGGGTCTTTGACTAGTAATCATCTGAGAATGAGGGGAACTGCTCTGGAGACAACTTGCTAAATGGTCCCATCCACAAAATGTTGCCATGTGGAAGTTTGCATTACCATTTAGGACCAAATGTTTCTTTGTTCGGTTGCAGTGGAGCTGCAACAGTGTAATTTCAGGGAGGATTGGAGGCGAGGACCATGGTGGGCAGCTTTTTTTCCCCAAAAACCAGATGCCCAGATGATCCATTCATTCCCAATGAATACTTGGTTTGAGGTTGGGAGGTTTCAGTTTGTTTTTTGTGATAGTAATGGCTCTATAAATAGTCTTGTTCGAGATGAAAGAAAGCTCTTTTATCCTTTTTAGTAGGATCTTTCATCCAAGCCTTTTCATCGAGTTTAACAGGACCAAATTTCATATTGACCTGATAAAAGCAGTGATAAAATGCAACAATGTAGCCTGAAGTGTTGCACCAGTCAAAACTAATTTGAAATCAGTTAAAGTCATGCTGTGACAAACAAACAGTGTTAGCCACGGCCAAATGGCTGCTTTTACTTTGACATCTATCATGAGTTACTGAGTGTCTACTATCGGCAGTAATTTATTTGGATTGTTAAAAAGTTGGATCTGTTGTGCTACACAGTCATGTCTTAGTTATTATCTGAAAACATCCATGTTAAAGACAGTTGAAAGTTTAGCACTTCTGCATCATGGTTCATTGCGGTTGCATTCAAAGATTACAAAGTCTCATGTCACAAATCTGCAGAAAAACTTGAAAACTGTGGTGTTTTTGAAGCACTTCTAATGTATTTCTGCACACTAAGACACACCTCTTCATTATCTTCTCCATTCCCTCTTCGTTCATAAATGCAGTAAAATCATTTTTGGATGAATCTGCACTGTTTGTTTGTTTGTTTTTTCCCAATACTGAAAGCAGCATTGAGAAAACATGCTTTTGTTCTTTGAGTGAACTGACCCTTTAAAAATCTCCACTCTGGTACAAAGGATGACTGGCTTTCACACAGCACCTCACTGTTTAATCCAAATAATGGTGGGACAGATAAAGAAGCTACAGTATGTTCGAGTTAAGCTCAGTGCTCACCGTCTACTGATCTCTTTCAAACGACTTGACCGCTCTTCTTGGATTATCTGCTGGATACGGGGCAACGT
This sequence comes from Aulonocara stuartgranti, assembly GCF_965226115.1. Lineage (NCBI taxonomy): Eukaryota > Metazoa > Chordata > Actinopteri > Cichliformes > Cichlidae > Aulonocara > Aulonocara stuartgranti. The sequence continues at coordinate 7,214,991 of NC_138950.1, forward strand.
GATCATGACTGTGTGAACCCGTGTGTGCAATGTGCATGCAAGTGTGTGTGTTTTAATTAAAGTTTGAGGAGGACTGGGAAAAGTTTAATTTGGCATTGGCAGAGTGAAAAATTGTCTCGTTTTCTTGTCTTCATTTCTGTGTCATTTCTTATCTTCCTTTAAGCTCGGCTACTGCACAGGTTATCTCCAAATTACCAACAGAACTCATTTATTCTTCAATTGAATTAGGTCCTAGAGAGATGGCCTGCACAACCATCTCTTCTTTATAAAACAACCCACCAACTGTGGTTATCCACAGCTACATTGATTAAACCGCGGAACAACCTGGATCAAACACCTCAATCAGACAGCACGGCTTGTTCCCTCTCTTTGTCTCTCTAACAATTCTTCTTCTTCTTGGTCTCTCTTCTCCCAACTCCTGACAACAGTGACATCAGATTTTCACAGAACATATTGCTGGTCACACAATATAGAGCTTAACAGAAATGCTACAAGTGTACAAATGCATCTATTTCTAGTTGCCATGTCAATTGTAACCAAACTGATTTTAATTAAAGATGTGGGGGTTTTTCTCTCGTTGTTCTGAGAGTATTTATAAAAACAACAGTACAAAACCAGGAACAATTCATTCTCGAAATGTAATTATGCTTTCAAAAGTGCAAAAATCACAAAGAGTTTAAAAGACAGGGCTGTAAGAAAGTAATAAAGGAGGCAAAGAAAACACATTTTACTCCTAAGGCATCACATCAAACCAAGAGAAATATATCCTCGCTGAAACTGGGCAAGAGTGCCTGCAATCGTTTAGTAAGGAAAGAAATATCAGAGGGAAAACATAAATAAACAAAACACCAGTGCCAGGGCTACAGTTCATTTTTACTTTATGTTAATTTGTGCCAGGCCATGGGTTTTCATCCACACCACAGTTACTAAAAAATATTGCGTTCAGACAGTGAACGAAGTGGATGTGAGTTTTATGATATTCTAGAGAACACAAATAATCATAAAAAATGGCTGGCTCATTGAGAGATAAATCTCGGATATTTCAAAAACTCCTACAGTAGGACGAAATTGCACATAGTTCTGTCGTATAGGAACAAAGTTAAGCATCTGCTATCGTTCCACCTTGTTTCTTTTATTCACATACAACCAACATAGGCTATGTTTGTCCCTCATTTTCTTAGCTTCCATCACTTTAACAAAATACTCTGATTATCAGGTTTTGGATCTCTTGATGTTCATATAGAGGATGAAAACAGCTAGAGCACCTTGCTGTTAAACAGAGAGAAAGCTCGACAAAGTTAGTCCTCACTAAAGCTTTTGTGTTTACGTTTTGAAAGGCTCATTTTAAATGTAATGTTTACATAAAGAAAGAGAATCATAGGAGAGGATTCTAAACGCACCATAAATTCAGTGAATGTATTTGTGTATATAATGGACTTAATGAAGCAGACAAAAATGATTTCAACCATCAATCTCTTAAATCTCTTATGGGGAGAGGAAACAGTGAGGAGTGAAGAGTGTAAGCAACAAGGCAATACCATAAACTCCTGTAGAATAATAACAATGACCTTAAAATAATCAAAATGTAGTTGTTTTAGTTAGCGGATTTCATGATTATTGACAGTTTGACTCTTTAAATATGTGTTGGTTTCCTTATTTATTGTCCTTGAACATTTAATGTCAGATAGCTTCGTGCTTTCTCTCAATGTTCACATGCGGCACAAACCAAAACAACTGCAACTAATTTATTAATTAGAACATGCTTTGAGTGAAGTAAACATTGTCATGCTGTCATGTGCATGCTGCCTTACAAATTAAGAAAATAATTTGAAGAGAATTTGATAAAAGAGAGAATTGAGTGATCATTGAATCATTAAAATGCTGATGCAGAAAAAAAAACATAAAACTGAAATTCAACAAATAGCAAAAAGAAAAAAAATAAGAAAGTAGTAACTGAAATAGGATAGAAGTGAGACCCAGGGAGATTTCCTCAGTTTTCCTCCTCAGCTACTCCTTGATTCCACCCTCCAGGTTCCTGCGGGTAGTTTTAGTTAGCTTTTCTTTTACTGGTGACTCTGGAGATAGAAATTATTACCATGTGTTGATGTCAGTAGGCAGAGATGAAGTAAAATTAAGAAAAATATAATAATTAAAACTCCAACTGCACCCCAGCCCCTCTATTTTTTAGAAGATTAATTTAAGATCTTGAGAGCATATGGGACCATCTCATCTTAAAAAGCAGTTTTGTATAGTTTATATACATACAGGTTATATTAAGGAATATTTTATTAAGTAGAGGGTAAGAGTAAAATATTGTCTGCTTGGAAGGTAAGAAACTTGCTTTTTTTTTTTTTCATTTATATATTCATCCTACATTTGTCCACCTTGGTTTCTTGTCCAATAATAGCTTCACTCTTATTCAGGGGTTAAATTGGGATTTGTAATGTGTGGTCTCAGTGATGACCAAATATACTAAGAACTTCATTAAAGATGAATGAATATACATCATACAGTATTAAAGAATACAATGATGTTGCAGCTAAGAAACAACTAGTGATTGCATTATTTGAGTTTGAGCAAAACCCGTCAGCTAGCTTAGCTTAAAGGGTCTTTTAGAAAAGCATTTATTAACAACTGACACATATCATTTAGGCAGAATATCAGACCAAAATACATTAACTTATTAAACAAAATGAGGATTGTCTTTCCAACCCACTTCTCTCCCTACTCTATCATCCATCTATTCATGTGATTTGTGTCAATTGACAGACAGATGAAAGGGTTAATCTGCAAGGTGGCATTTGGGGAAACTCACTGACAGTATGAAGGGAAATATAAAAAATTAATGTAGCCCGGGTATATTTTATGGGGCTTTTATTTCCAGTTGGATATATCTGAATAGTTCTGTTGTTCATTTTACTGTGTTGGTAGTAGTGGTAAGGAAGTGTGTTTAGTTGCTTTTACTTTGAAAGGAAGGGAGCGGAAGGAGAGATGGAGGAGCGGAGTGCAGCCACGAGAGAGCAGAGGAGAGGCCCGGACTGGTTTGCACTGTTGCCTCAAAATATCCCTAGTTGGCGGCATGCTAACTTGGCTAATCGGAGTTAGCCCTAAAGGCGGACTTCGCTGGGCGTCACCTGACCTGCACGGCGTGGGAGGCTACTGACTGCCAAGGCGGGCCGATCAGGTTTTCTGCTTAAAAGGAGTAAGCGTGCAGCTCGGCGACCTAAGGGACAGACCTCTCGGTGTGCAGTGAGTGTATTGTGGACAAAAGATTAAGGTTTCCAGGTAGGAGCACCATCTTGTTTTCTTTTAGGACCGTTGGTTCCCACGCACCCTAGCATCGATCCAGGCCTGCACCGAGGGGACTTGGAAAACTGGGTGGTGTGAGAGAGAGTGTGTGTGTGTTGGGGGGGGGGGGGCAATTACGGTAAAGAACTGTGTAACTGTTATTATTGTTATATTTTATCATTGCAAGAGACTTCTTACTTTATTGATTTATTGGGTGTTTACCAGTTCATTCAGTAAACCTGCTTGGTTTAAACAGAAGATCTTGTGACTGGTACTGCTTCGTATCTATAGTTCAGAGTAAGGTAAAAGTTTATCTGTGTGTTATACACACTCAACACAAAGCTCCAGCCTGTCTCTCTCAACCACCCAGGTTAGGAGGGAACTGAGGAGGATTAATGGCAAGAAGGCAGCGGGTCCAGATGGCATCAGCTCGAGGGTCGTCAGGTCCTGCGCGGACCAACTGTGTGGGGTGATGGAGCACCTCTTCAACCTGAGCCTGAGGTTGGGAAGAGTCCCACAGCTCTGGAAAACCTCCTGTGTTGTACCAGTGCCAAAGACTTCACGCCCCAAGGACCTCAACAGCTACAGGCCGGTGGCTCTGACATCCCACCTGATGAAGACCCTGGAGCGGTTGGTCCTGGCTCAGCTTCGGCGCCTAATAAGCTCATCACTGGACCCACTTCAGTTTGCCTACCAGCCTGGCATTGGAGCGGATGATGCCGTCATTCACCTCCTACATCGTTCCCTCGCTCACCTGGAGACCGCTGGAAGCACTGTGAGAATTATGTTCTTTGATTTCTCCAGTGCCTTCAACACCATTCTTCCCTCGGTTCTAAAGGACAAGCTGGTGAACTCTGGAGTGGACCATCACCTCACTACCTGGATTTTGGACTACCTCACCGACCGACCACAGTATGTGAGGACTCAGGGCTGTGTGTCGGACAGGGTCGTCTGCAGTACGGGGGCCCCACAGGGAACGGTTCTGGCTCCGTTCCTCTTCACCATCTACACTGCAGACTTCTCCCACAATTCCACCCAGTGCTTCCTGCAGAAGTTCTCTGATGACTCTGCAATAGTCGGCCTCATCACTGATGGGGACGACAAGGAGTACAGAGGTCTGACCCAAGACTTTGTGGACTGGTGCCAGCTGAACTACCTCCAGATCAACGCCAGTAAAACCAAGGAACTGGTGGTAGACTTCCACAGGCACAAGCATTCTCCACTGCAACCACTGAACATCCAAGGTATGGACATTGAGGCTGTGGACAGCTACAGATACCTTGGTGTTCATCTGAACAATAGACTGGACTGGACTCATAACTCAGACGCCCTCTACAGGAAAGGGCAGAGCAGGCTGTACCTGCTGCGGAGACTCAGGTCATTTGGAGTGGAGGGCCCACTCCTGAAGACCTTCTATGACTCTGTCGTGGCTTCTGCTATCTTTTATGGTGTGGTCTGCTGGGGCGGCAGCATCTCTGCTGGGGACAGGAAGAGACTGAACAGGGTGATCCGAAGGGCCAGCTCTGTTCTAGGATGTCCTCTGGACCCAGTGGAGGTGGTGAGTGACAGGAGAATGGTGGCTAAGCTGTCATCACTGTTGGACAACATCTCCCACCCCATGCAGCAGACTGTGACAGCACTGAGCAGCTCCTTCAGTGGGAGACTGCGGCACCCACGGTGTGGGATGGAGAGATTTCGCAGGTCTTTCCTCCCCACTGCTGTCAGACTCCATAATAAAGACTTTAACTGATCAAACACACACATCCATACATATGCAACAATACTAAGTGCAATAATCCTTTCTGTCATCGTTGTATTTTTACTCAGTTGTATATAGCATTTGTATTTGTATTCTATTTTTATCTTATTGTATATTTATTTTATTTTATTCTACTGTATATAGTATTTTATTTTATTCTATTCTGTACAGTTGTGTACTGTATTTATTCTTATTGTATCCTAATTTTTGCCTCATAACTTTTGCACTGTCCACTTCCTGCTGTGACAAAACAAATTTCCCACGTGTGGGACTAATAAAGGTTATCTTATCTTATCTTATCTTATCTTATACATGTGTAAATCAGGGGAACTTGCACTGAGGGCAACTAAGTAAGTTTAAGATAATTAGAACTCAGGGCGTACCCGGCTATAGTGGAGTACACAGTCCGGGGCGCTACATAAAACGGAGGCACCACAGGGATATTTTGTTGTTTCAGTCTGAAGTTCCCAAGCATGTGTATTTTGAGATAAAAGCAGCAACTTTTATATTTTTTGGTCATGGATGTTCAAGCTATGCACTCTGAGTTGGTCGAGGAGCTTCAGGAATGGAGTCGTGGAGAGACCTTAGATGAGGCTCACACATTGATGGAACACACGCTAGAGAGTGTTAAAGCTTTGGGCCGAGTCCGGGTGAGAGGCCGGAGATACAACAAAGCGCTTGATAGGCTAACTGTCCTGTGTGAAATCAAAGAGGGAATAGATGCCAGAAGAATCCCAGCTGAAGTGTATCCTACGGGGGCTGGTGAACCTTGGTCCATCATAGTGACAGCTGAGGCTTCGCCTCGTGAGGATTTGTCCCAGAGTAAATCGAAACGTGGGGCAGAAGCACAGGAGAATGGTAACTCTGCGGAGTCAATAATCCGTGCTGTAGGGGATTTGTTGGCAAAGATGGAGAGACCCTCCAGTGAAGGCAGTAGTTATCGTAGACTCAGAATGTTCTCAGGCACAGTACCAACCAGGCAGAGAAAAACTATCCGACTATCTGAGGCGATTAGAGCAGTCGCTGAGTAGGGTAGTGAATCATGGCGGTATTGAAGCCCACTGTGTCGATAGGGCCAGAGTAGAACAGCTCCTCGGGGGGTGCCGTGTACTCCGACATGATGTTAGTGCAGCTCAAGCTGAGAGACAGGAAAGAAACCCCACCCAGTTTTGTAGAGCTCTTATGTGAGATCAGAGGTGAGAAGGAGTATGAAGCCTCCCGGGCTAAATTGCATCTGGTAGCACACAAACTCCAAGCACAATCAGAACAGGAAAATAGACAGATTGAAATTCAGAATCTGAAAACTGAGATTAGAGAACTGAAGTCTATGGTTTCATCAGTGGTAAACCAGTCATGCCCCGCACCAAGAGAAGTTGCAGAGCCTGTTCAAACAAGCAAGACTGATGGTGTAGACAGTTCAGCAGAGTGAACGGTGAACCGTGCAATGCTTTGTTAGACAGTGGGTCAAGAGTAACCATCCTTTTTGAGAACTGGTATAAGGAGCACTTATCAGGTGTCCCAATTTACCCAGTTTCAGGTCTGGCCATCTGGGGATTGAGTAATTCTAGTTACCCTTATCTCGGCTATGTCGTTGTGGATGTGGAATTTCCTGAGCAAGTTAAAGGAGGTCACGAGACCATTTCGGTCTTAGCTTTGATCTGTCCCGACTCCAGAGGTCTGGACCAGACCTCCATGATCATAGGCACCAATGCCTCCCTTTTCCAGAGATTGGCCACCTTGTGCCAGGACACCGTAGGCGTGAGTAGCGTGCAGACTGTAAGCCAAACAGCTGGAGTTTTAACCCCACCAGCCCCCGTGGAGATCCCTGTAGAGGATGAGGGTGGAGTAGGCTGGGTGAAGTGGGTTGGGCCCAGCTCCCTGTCACTCCCGGCCGGTTAAAGCTGCCATGCTATATGCCGGGTGGAGCTAGAAGAACCACTCAGCAAAGGCATATTAATGGTGGAAGCATCCCCAACCATTCCGTTGCCAGCTAGCGTGCTGCTGCAGCCCATGGTGTTGCCTAGCTCTGCTTTGGAGGTAGACCATTTTGTTGTGGCAGTGCAGAATCAGTCCTCCCGGGATATCGTTCTCCCAGAAGGAACCGTTATGGGTCAGTTGTGTACGGTTGATACTGTAACTGCAACAGTTGTCCAAAAAAGGGGAAAGATCAGAGAGAGCTAGATCACCTTCTCATAAATTTTGGTGACTCATCTTTGCCAAATTAATGGAAAGAGCGGCTCCGACAGAAGTTGTCCAAGAGTGCTAATGTGTTTTCCCTCAGTGAATGGGATGTCAGTCTGGCAAAGGGGGTAGAGCATCACATTTGGATGTCAGACTCCAGACCTTTCCGCGAACGGTCACGGCGTCTTGCACCAGCTGACATTGACGATGTGCGTAGACACATACAAGACCTATTACAAGCCGGCATTATCAAGGAATCTCGCATTGTCATTGCCAGAAAGAAAAATGGCAGTATCAGGATGCGCATTGACTATCAAACACTAAATCGACGTACCATTTCTGATCAGTACACCACTCCCCGCATCGATGATGCACTTGATTGTTTGTCAGGGAGTAAGTGGTTCTCTGTCCTGGACCTTCGCAGTGGCTATTACCAGATACCCATGGCGGAGGAGGACAAAGAAAAGACCGCATTCATTTGTCCGTTGGGTTTCTATCAGTTCGAGAGAATGCCCCAAGGTATCACAGGGGCACCCGCCACTTTCCAGAGATTGATGGAGAAGGCGGTGGGGGACATGAACCTCCTGCAGGTACTAGTGTACCTCGATGACCTGTCTTTGGCAGGTCACTGGAGGAACATGAGGAGCAACTTTTGAAGGTGCTAGACAGACTGGAAGAAGTGGGATTAAAACTCTCATTGGATAAGTGCCAATTCTGTCAGCCGAAGGTGAAGTACGCGGGACAGTACGTGGGACAACTGGAAGTTTTATTTCCAGTTGGATATATCTGAATAGTTCTGTTGTTAATTTTACTGTGTTGGTAGTAGTGGTAAGGAAGTGTGTTTAGGTGCATTTACTTTGAAAGGAGGGGAGCAGAAGGAGAGACGGAGGAGCGGAGTGCAGCCACGAGAGAGCAGAGGAGAGAGAAAAGTGTGCGCGAGATGCGGTTAGCGTCTGCAGAGACTTTCCCCAATGGACAGTGAGGATAAATCATCCCATGCCGATGGCTGAGTAACAGAGTGTGACTGTGAGGTGGTGCGGCCCGGACTGGTTTGCACTGTTGCCTCGAAATATCCCTAGTTGGCGGCGTGCTAACTTGGCTAATCGGAGTTAGCCCTAAGGGCGGATTTCGCTGGGCGTCACCTGACCTGCACGGCGTGGGAAGCTACTGACTGCCAAGGCGGGCCGATCAGGTTTTCTGCTTAAAAGGAGTAAGCGTGCAGCTCGGCGACCGAAGGGATGGACCTCTCGGCGTGCAATGAGTGTATTGTGGACAAAAGACTAAGGTTTCCAGGTAGGAGCACCATTTTGTTTTCTTTTAGGACCGTTGGTTCCCACGCACGATCATCTGTGTTGAGTTGGATACTCGAAGGCTTTAAAATATAAATTCTGGTCTAAAAGACGCTGAAGTCACTGCACATCCACTTATCCTTATGAGGTTCGGGGGGGTGCTGGAGCCTATCCCAGCTGTCTTAGAGTGAGAGGACAGGTCGCCAGTCTGTCGCAGGGCTAACACATAGAGACAAACAACGATTTACACCTATGGGCAATTTAGAGTTACCAATTAAGTTAACTGTCCAATGTCTTTGGACAGTGGGAGGAAGCCGGAGTACCGGGAGAGAACACACGCAAACACGGGGAGAACATGCAAACTCCACACAGGCCTGATGGTGGAATAAAACTCATGACCTTCTTGCTGTGAGGCAACATAGCTAACCACTGTGTCACCATGCAGACTAGTCATTGCACAATATTACAAAAAGAAAAAATCCTCTACATGTTCTTTGTTTTTTCTTTCTTTTTTGCATTCATCATTTCATTCACTGCCAACACCAAGAATATTAATTCCACTCCTTCCTGTATAATTATAATCTTAGAGAAGCTTTAATACATGTGGGTTTGTTATCCAGAAAAAACACTGGTTTTCTAGCACCACCCATTGTGGTTTAGCCCAGCCAATAAGACTCTTTGTGCCTTGTCAGAAATGTTTGTATAGTTAAAGCCCCACTCTTTTGTTAGGGTTAGGGTTGTTCTGTGTACAGCATATATTGCTTTATAAATATTGCTTCAGATTTATTCCTACAGTATCTCTTGCCTGAGAGACCTCTTGTCTTTGATGATTGCCTCTCTCCCTTCCTCTCCCCTCTCCCTGTGCTCCTACATCTGCTTTCATTTTTCTCTGTGTGTATGACAAACAGCGCAGAAATTCCAAACTGTGGTTGTCCTAAGCCTGCAACCCCTCCTCCTGCTTTCTCTTGGCAGGATGGCTCGTGTCTCACATTTAATCATGAATGTTTTGCCAGGCAGCTGGGCCTGAGGGAGATTCGGTGGGGGAACAGTAGAAACCTGATCTGCTGAAGCAGGCAGCGTACAGTTAAACCTCTCCGTAAAGACTCAAAAGCCAGGCCGTAACAGCACCATCATGATAGTTGTACCGTGTTTCTTTGTGCTTTTTATACAGTATTGTCTGATTCGTTTTTGGATCAGATGAAGGTCGTAGAAAAAACAAAAGTTTCGAAAAGCATTGGGAGCACTTTCCATGGCAAATTAATTGAGCAGATGGAAAAATAAAATGTCCTTCTCTCTGCATGCTGTCCCCAAGTTTTGCATTCATGTTTCCATAACGAATTTTGACTCTTGTCTACTGAATGAAAACAAAAACATTGCCAAGGCATATGTGATCTATTAAGCTGACCAAATTGAAAGCTCCACCAGTGGCCAGCCCCACATCACAGTGTCCAACATTCTTATTCACATCCATTCTGTATAATTGCATCCTCAAAGAGAATGCTTTAAGGGAAAAGATAATTGAGTGGCACATGAACCTAATCTTTTCTGCAGAGTCTCTCGAGGGTATCAGGAGTGATGAACTCTTTATCTCATAAGTCTCAAAGGGAAACCTTTCCCTTAATCGCACTCTGGACTCAAGGCAAAGGACATTTTAATGGTCGCCACCAATCTTCCTCTTTTTAGCTGATCAAGTATTTCTCTCTGACTATAGAAGAGTGTTTTCATAGTGCCTAATGTCAACCACAGATGGCAGACATATTTAAAGGTTCAATTTTACCCTTTACTGACATGTGGCCAATGGCAAGAGCAAGTGGAAAATCTAAATTTAGCCCAAGGAGAAGTGTAGTGTAGTTGACATAAGACAACAAGTAGTTTTCTGTGACTGGGAGAACAGAAATCTTGCAGACAAGCAAAGACCCAATAAATGCCCAAACATATTTCTCACCAGCCACTAGCAAAAACATTTCAGCTGTCCGCCTTGTTACTGGTTGCAGTATAGGTCCTAAACGTCACCCTCTCTGCGTTAGCTGATAGAAGGAAATCCAGATTCAAAATGCACCTGAGGAGAAATTGAGGTAAAAAGTATGGGTTCTGTAATAAAGACTGTAGCACAGTCATGTTTGTTCAAGTGTTCATTGTCTTGATAATATTGCTGAGTGTATTCACAGACAGAATAAAGTACTTGCTGCTGAGCATCCTTGGGCATCTCTACAGGATCTGTAGAAATGTGAAAGAACTATACACAAGCAGGGGTAAGACTAGGGAGATGGTTTTAATAGGGTTTGTGTTTTGGCAGCTAATCAATACTGTTGATGAACTGTGTTTAGCTTGTAACAAGTTAGCTTTTTAGGTAGCTAGCTTAAAAACTAGCAATCAGTTGTAATTATTTAGCTATAAAACGATACATACATTCAACACCACAGTGTTCGAGCAACAAAGTGCTCAAATTTGAATCGAACCTTTATACTACCTCCACCCCTCCTCTCAACTGCAAACTCCCAAAGTGCAAGATATCAGTGACTATTTTAGCAATATTTTTGCCTCTGATTATGTACAGGAGAGAGGTTAAATGATGCATCATATATCCAGTGTACACAGTGAAAAAGCAATGTCGATTAACAAAATATTGAGCTTTAATGGGGTTACAAATATAGGACAGTGAGAAACAGGTTCCAAAAGGAAACAAGTGCACTCTATAAATCTTGCAAAAATTCCAAACAACAATTTGCAAAGTTAAACTTGCAAAAAATTGATGTCTAACTGTCCAATCAAATAAATGTCTTTTTCATTTTTGCAGTCAACACTCTACACTTACAACCACCATTATTTTATCATTATTATTGTTATTACACTCAGCTCCTCAAGTCATCCAGGGCACAACAATTCAAATAAAGCCTTGTCCAGTGGAATTAATAGCCACAGTTGGGCTCCACTGTTTGCCTATCATGACTCATAAGACACATCTTACAGACATAGAAGCATAGTAAGCATGTCATTATCTACTCCGACACCACACAGCTGACAAAACTGTTCCACAGGAGACTTCAGAACAAACACTGTGTGGGAGACACATTGGCCTGGGCTGGCAGGGGGTGGAAACACATTATTTTTTAAATTTTCACCCAGGGACAATAGCGAGCCACACTGAAACACACGAGAAAGCCTGAGCAGCAATGAAATTTGAATGTCATCCTAACAAGCACCATTATGCAGACCCACAATAATTAATGGGAAAACCACAAGGCAAATATCTCAAAAAGCATTTTTTTTTAATAAAAAAGAAAACCTGAAAAGGAGTGTGCGGCTGATAAGATATCTGCAAGAAAAAAATGCACAGTGAAGAATCAATGACTTGATATGAGAACGATGATTAATTTGAAGATCATAAAAGCTGACAATGACATATTCTGTGCCGTGCTGCTGGGTGCTGGTGATCGGCATCCCAGAATTTCAAAAATACTGAAAAAGACACTGAAGACATTGTGCATCATTAAATTACTAGACCTGCAAAAAAAGTGTTGCTTTTGGTCAGATGAGAGCAGAGTAGTTTGCACTGCTTCTACTGCCATTGCCATATTAGTTTCTTTGAATAGTTGCAGATTTTGGTGACATACAATTACACGAGTGTCTGAACTGGCATCACCAACTTGTTTGAGTTTGAATGCGAATGCTCAGGAATGATGATGACAATTTTTGGCATGTGATATTTAGGTTTTGTGAGGTTCACTAACCAAGTAATCTGTTCTTTTTTATGTGTGACCCCACAAGAAATGTGCATTGTTCCAAAAGTTCTCAACTGGAGAAATGACGCATGCATTCAGAATTTCAGCCGCATCTTTGTTTTGTCTCTGGTTCCCCTCTATCCACCTCTCTCTAAACAGAGCCTACACTTTGTTTATGCTTTGTCTGGGTAGTTTCAGCCTGATGGACACAGGCATTGACTGACAATGCCAGCAAATTAAGACTCACAAACTCCTTTCCCAGTTACTCTGCAGTCTTTGAAACAAGAAGTAAATGTGTTTACAATAGCTCACCAGAACCAGTCCCATCAATCAGCTGGAACATCAGGCAAAATGTTCAGTTCAGCTCCTGTTTTCTTTCCCCTTGTGTTTTTTTCTTTTGCTCTTGCCAGCTGATATTTTACAAATCTATCAACATTTGGTTGCTGCATGGAAAAGATTGCTCTTTTCTCTGTCATAAAGAAATCCAAAAATGCAATTCTTAGACTGAATAAAGAACTTCACTCAACAATATAATTGTGTTGTTATTTGATGGGATATATTTTCTGGCTCAAAATAACTGGCTAGTGAGTTTTTCATTGTGGTGCTTTGTAACCAAGCTGGCTTTATTTTCAGTCACTGGTTGCTCCTTTTGTTTTGTTGGAATCACTGTACCAGTATGATCTGAGGAGAATAATCATGAGAGTCACTGTCCAATGGGGTCACCTCATCCTGATATATAAACTGGCAGCAAAATCATTATGAAGCACAGCCCCATTGTCTTTCGCCGTGCTTCTCTCACGTCAGATTATAATGTACCCTGCAAACTTTCAATACCTTTGTAGCATCTGCTTTTTGGAGCAAGTCATGAATTCAATAGAGAAAGGTCTCCCTCTAACACAATAGATCACCTGATTGATGGCCATTCCTGAAAGAACTGCCAGAACAAAACAAGACCCTCTACTCCAATTCCCTTAGAGGCGATGAGTTTTGTCGGGTGTCAAAATGAACAAAAAAGCGAGGAGAAGCTGATTCATTCTGACCTGAAAATAGATGAGAGACGAAAACTGCTAAAAAACATAAAGCAGCACAGCCTCGCAAAAAATAAGAGACATCACCTGATGGATGAACGGGCGCTTAATTATGAGGTACATAAAATCATATCAGGCACCTCTACAATGATGTTTCTCGAAAACATTCAGAGAGCTGTCATTGTTCAAATAGGCACACCTGCTCTGATACAGGGCTTCATCATTCAGATAAATGAAAGCATAAGATTACAGATGTTGCATACAAAACTAGTCAGTCTAAAACAATATCCCCGTTGCCTCTGTGCAGCCTCTGTTCCTTCATTGTATTCAGGCTAATGATTAAACTGTATTTAGTTTTCATTTTTGCCGTTTCATAGCCAGATTAATTTTGGCTGTGATTAGTCTCAAAAGATTGCTTTGTGTATTTATTAACATCTATCCATTCATTGTTCACTGAAAAAGTTTGAGAAAAAAATCTGTACTTTTCGTTAGTGCATATTAATATTCACATGCTCTCTCCCTTTCACACATTATATGTTAGATAGATGTATAGACATGAGATATTCTCCCATTCTCAAACACATGTAAGGTGTCATCTATTTGCATTTAAATTGAATTTAAACTCTTAGTGACGGCGTTTTAATATCTAATACATCTGCCACAAAAATCACACTTCTGTTTATTGTCAGTGATGACATTAGGAACCAGAAAAAAAGACTCATAAACCTGTGTCATTTTGCTGGTATGATGCAAAGGTCAGATTTAATGTTTTTTTGTTTTTAAGTGGAAATGTGTGTAATGGTTTACCATAATAACAGGAATTTTGCCTTTGAATTCACATCTGCAGGTGTGAATTTGCTGTCTTTCATACTTTCATTTGATTTTACTCAATTTCTTTAACATCTATTGTAGAGTAATCCTCTGTAAGCTCTGCAGGCATTTTAAGCCCACCCTACAGCTGTGTTCATATTGCAGCCATTGTTTATCTTGTCAGTATTATTTTTTTATATATAAAAAAACAATCAAACAATCAAATCATTTATATTTCAATTAAAGGATGCCACACAGACTTGAGTAAATACAGCTCACATTTGCTGTCTAAAGCAAATGTGACTGTACTGTATACCACATATAAAAACAGTCCAGTCTTTACTGGATACTAGTCCAGTAAAGACTGGACTAGTATCTCATTGATACTACAATCACAAACATGCTGGAGACATGCATGAGAAGAAATTACTGAAGAATTGTGAAAAAGTGGCAGTCAGAGCTCAGCAGCAGAGTGATAATGTATAGTTAGTCCATAAGTTTCTGGACAGTGAAAGTATTATTGTAGATTTTCATTGGAGCCACAGCGTATCATATTTTAAATCCAACAGTGAAGATTTGATTGAACAACAGACAATGATCTTTAATTCAAGAGCTGTAAAAAAAAAAGAAAAAAAAAGTCTGGAATGAACTGAATCCACGGGCAAGCTCATCAGCACCAAAAGGCCTGGAAGACCACAGGCCTGAAGTGGATGATTGCAGAATTCTTTTTCTGGTAGAAAAAAGCCTTTGCAATGTTTTGCCAAGCCAAGAACACTCTCAAGGAGAGAGGATATCATTGTTGAAGAATGCAAAACATTTACAACAAGCTGTACATTCAAGAATATTAGGCCAGGTTAGACTTTGGATATACTGATAATAGTTTGGATAGGTGAAAACAAGATGAACTGGTACCAAAATGATGGAAAGAGATAGAAGGTCTCATATCATCATCAAGCTTGGTGGAAGCTGTCTTTTGGCATGTGCATGCGTGGCTGTCAGTAGAACCAGGTCTCTAGCGTTTATTGATGATGTGACTGCTGATAGAAGTAACATAAGGATGAATTCTGAAGCGTACGATGCTCTACTTTCTGCTCAGATGCTGCAAAACTGACTGGATAGGATAGCGCTTTACAGAGCAAATGGATATGACCAAAAACATACTGCAAAGGCAACTGAAAGATTTCTAAAGGTAAATAAATTGGATATTTTTAATGGCCAAGCTAGTCATGATCTCAAAGCAAAAGAAGACACTTTTTAGTTACTGACGACAAAACTGAAGGTAGAAAGATCCACAAACAAGCAGTAACTGAAGGTGAAGCTCTCAAGAGGTAACGTAGCACTTGGTAACATGGAACCACAGATTTTAACTTTGCAGTCATTGAATGGAAAGGATTTTCATCCAAGTATGAAAAAGTTGAAATTATGCTAATTTGTCCATTTAGTTTTGAGCCTCTAAAAATTGGGGACTGTGCATAGAAGTGACTGTAAACAGCTAATACAATGTTTTAATTAAATCCTTTGAATTAACGATGAAACTCTGAACTTCAAATCAAATTTTGACTGTTTGACTTTAAATCTGCCGTGGTGGGGTACAAAGGCAAAAAAATTAAAAAATTGCATCATTGTCCAAACACAATATGGACCAAACTTCAATCTACTGCACTGAATGGAAACTGCAATTTCCTCTTGTCTGCCAGCAACAGTGCTGTAGTTGAAATTTGTCCTTCAATATAAAGAAAGAACTAATACGGCCTCTGCTGCACCACAGCAACATGTATGGCAGCAGCATTTACTCAATTCAGCTATTCCACGAGCAACAATAATAAGAGTAATAATAATTACCTTGTGTATTGTGATACAGTATCACTCCCAAGTGCTGAAACTCCATTTAACAACAATACACTAACCTGAAGTCCATTTCCAACATCCCACAGCAGCATGTTTACTACTGAACTGGCAGATACAGTTTTTATGTATCATTATCTGTGAATAGTGTGTACGCCATTGTATACTGTATCATATTTGTTGGTTTTGTGCCTGTGGGGATGAATAAAGTTTATTGAACTCATTATCTCATTGCAGGGAGCTGCCATCTAGGGTTTCTATCACTGCTTTCACGTTCATCCAATACTGTATGTACGCTATATTAGTGAGGTCACTGGTTGAGTAGATCTCCTTTCCTCAGCAATCTAATACGTAACAGGTTTGAAGATATTGTTCACATGGTAAGAAAATACACTTATTTGATTTTTTTTTCCAGTTGGATGAAAATAGGGTTGTTTTTACAATTCTTTCTAAATAAAAGAGTAAAAAACACTATTTCATTTAGAAAAAATTCAAAACTGCGCTTCTTTTCAAGTTTAAATCTACAGAGGTTTGATAAGTGGTAAATATACCCTGCAGGTAGAAATGTGAGTGTTGTTTCTTTGACTCCATAACAATTCAGAGTCTATGAGGTCAGATGAAGAAAAAATAAAACTCTGATGTACATGTGTGCACACAGAAGCTTGGACTCTCAATGCCTTCTTTCAGGCTAAAACTACAACAGCACAAGAGAGTATGTATGAACACTTTTACAGTTTTTTTTTAGATAGCTGTGTTTTGTGTCATGTGCGGACAGTTTCACTAATTTCTTGTCTTTAACTGAGCCATGCTAACTACCTCCTTGCTGTAGGTTCCTGTTTACCATCATTGTTGGGGAGTAACCGAATACATGTACTGGTTCTGTTACAGTTACCGCTTAAATACGTGATAATTAGAATACAGTTACTTTGTTGAAATAAAATTACACGACGTTCTTTTCCTGTTTCATATGTTTGGCTATCCCTTCTCTAATTTTGGTAATTCTATGCATTGCCAGAAATGCAAACAAGACACGAGATAAGAGGCTCTAATGTAAGCGTCCTGTTAATGTTGGTGGCGTCAGTTACACAATGGACCCGGAGCCAGCACAACAGAGCCAGCAGTGCACGGCAGGAATGGCAGAGATGGGTGAAATCTGACTGTGCAATGCAAACTCTGTTTGGCAGCAAGCAAGCTGCTCTCAGCATCAAAAGACTCCACCTCCAACCTAAAGAAACATCTGGAAGTAAGTTATTTTTTAAAAACTAATGTTATCTTGTTTTAGTTGTGGTAGCTACCTGGGTTATGTGCCCCTTTTGTATCCTAAGTGTAGTGTTGCTGTGTGATTTATTACTATTAATGAAGGCTGCATTGCAACCTGCTAGCTGCAAATAATAATGTGTAGTTCTGAAAGCAGACAGAAAGAAACATTGTACTGATACTGAAGTTTTCTATACGAGATCGATGCAAAAAGTTTAACCATCTAGTTGGTATTGGTATGGCAAATAGACTTAAGTAATAGTAATAAATCACACAGCAATAGTACATTCATGTGGTTGTAAAAAGCACGATAATATATCAAGTAATCCAAAGTATTCAAAATATGTTTCTCACAGTGAGTAACTCAACGGAATACGTTACAAAATACATTTTGGGGCATGTATTCTGTAATCTGTAGTGGAATACATTTTAAAAGTAACCTTCCCAACACTGTTCACCATATAGACAAGACAGTGGTAACAACTATCTCCTGTATCATGTTTAGATTAACCTTAGTTGCTAGAGGATATTTGAACTAGAGGTTTTTGATTGTTTTTCCTATAAAATAATTCTGCTTAGATTTCTAAGAACAGATAAACGACTATTAGCACACAGTCTCGGGGTGGCTACCCCTGAGCTGACATATGAAAAGAAAAGAAAATCAAAGCCACAAAGGCTGTTTCAATATACTTCTCACACACTGCAGCCAGCTGATTGATGTGTTCTGTTGGGGCTGTACTTCAGATTATTTTTTTCCACTGTCAACGGCACATGTAGTGCTCCACTTTGTGACCGCAGGGTCGCTCACAAGAAAACATCTTTCAGCTCTGTCACTGAAATGTAAGAAAATACACAGCCATATGCTGTGTACGCTCAGACCCCTTTTTAAATAGGTGAAAGACAAAACCACTTTTTATTTACAGTAAGGGTGCACTCAACACTTTCTTGCTTTCCAAAAAAAAGTTTTTTTATTCTAGAAAAGGGTTTTAAAAAAGTCCAGACAAATAAATTAGATGTGACATGGTTGGCATTAAAGTGAAGAAAACTGATCCCCCTTGAATGTTTTAGACTTTGTGCTGGTGCTGTTTAATTTGAGGTTTAAAGTGGAGCTTTGTTTTCTTGTGCATTTTCCTGTCAAAGAGACACATAATACCAAGGTACTCGTGACAATCAGCCATGCATCCACTTGTTGTTGCTGAATACCTTATCTTCAAACAGGAAGCTTTTATCGCACAAGCCTATTCATTAGAAGAAGGAAGACCTGTTAAACCAACACTACTGTATCACATTTCCCTTTAACAAGATGCCTCATGGCAGGAAGTCCTTCTGTCAATACCTGCACATGCAGAGTGAGTCATCCATTTCTTTTTTTCCTGCTTTCAGAGACAGATTTAAGGGCCTCAGGATGGATGTGTCAGAGACAGCATGAAGCCTTCTCAAGCATTAGTGTACCAAGAAATTACTGTATGTAATAATCCAAGCAGCTGAATTTTATTTGTATCAAATCACAGATGAAAGCAATAAAAGTGGGGGGAAGAAAGAAATATATTTCTTAGTAAGTGATAGATAAACGAATCAAAGTGTTAAATTGGCTGACTTTATGGGAACAAGTTCAGATCGTAAGCATTTCGATTGTCTAAAAATGTTCACTTTGGCAAAGTGCAAGAGCAATAAAAGTGATTTGATGACTGAGTACACAGAGGGCGGCTAATGCAAAGCAAACACCGCAATATGCACATTCCAAGTAATGAATAAAGATCAACAAGTAGTCAAATTAATCAGAAATGTCTTTGAAGGCCACAGCTTCTCCCAGCTTCGAAGCAAAACAAAATGACAAAGCTCTTTAGAAAAAAGGCCCGAGTGATTATCAGCTTGCATGCCTTCATCAAATTCAGGGAGAGACAGATATAAATAAACATGTCATCAGTCATTGTGTGAATAAATTATGGTAATACATTTCTAACTTTGATTAGCAAATTAAAGCTCAAAAAATAAGTTAAAATCTCAGGGCTCATCAATCAGAAATCGTAAGGAAAACATAAATTTATAAGTGCAGCATATGCCTGGTGATTATTAATGTTGCTGAAAATAATTTGTTCCCTTAATCAAACTGCGTTCTTATAGCCTACAGTAGCAAAACTCAGTGCAACACGAATGATGAAGCTTGTGGGAGACTGTACACAAGGTTAAAAAAAACGTACATATTTCAAACAGTTAGTTGTACTTCTGACATCTTCTCCACCTTTCTGATGAAACATAATGTTACATTTTAGGTGGGATGATGATCGGTATGACGATTTAAGCAGAAATCAAGCTTTTAGCTCGCCTTTTTGTATTTAGATCCAGCCCTTCTCAGGAAATAAAATACCATTGACAAACTGACAAAAGAAAGAAGTTTCAGCTTTAGTAATGTGGACTCAGTGACTGACCTCAGGTTTGGGTATTGAAACGTGCTGCTGAAGAAAGCCAATTCTCCCGAGGCAACTAACTGGTTGTGACTCGTCATGGCAACCGGCCACTAAACATCAGAGCAATTTGTCGTGACTGGCTCTGCTTTAGGATCAGTTAGTTTGTTTGCATTTTTGCATGGATCAGCTTCTTGCAGATGAAGTTGCAAATAGCACTGTAATCTAATCAATGGCTGGCTCCACATGGGTATTTGTGGCAGATTAGGGGACTTATTTTTGTTAGCAGTAATTTAGAGGCTTCAAAGATCACAGTTTAGGGGTCAGGGCCCACAAATCCACAGCTACAGATTCATGAAGACGCATGTAGAACTCTGGACTCCATTAAATATTCTCTGATGACCTCTGGTGCCTAAAGATAATTGAGTGGTTAAGTCAGTCTGTGCTGCAGCTACCTGCTTATGTCCCTGCTGACATGCAATCAGGTCCCACAGCTTCTTTTTCTCCACTGCCTTCACATCTTACTATGCCTGTCTCTTTTTAGCAGTAAAAAGGAGAAAAAAAAATCTATTCTAAAAACTGCTGCTCTTTTAACAACTAATCACATCTACATTTTAATTGGCACACTCCACATTTTGTGGAACTTTAAGGTGCAGCAGGAACATTGTCACCCAGAGGTAAGAATTTGAGTTTTGCAAACATCAAAAGTGAGATATTGTGTGAAGTGCACACAGAATTGCGCGCTGCCGTACAATAAAGAACATCAAAAGTAAAAGTAAGAAAACTGAAGCGAGACATCAAGCACTGATGGCTTCAGTTTTTTCCATTTTCTGCTGTTAATTATGTTCTTTAGTTATGATTAATTTTCTTCCTTGTTGTTGGAGAATGTTTCTCCCCAAACACCGAGTTCAATTTGGACATCGGTCAATTTTGTACCAACTTCATGCCGGGGGCACAGTTCCGTGATTTGTGCTGACGAAGCTGGCGCATTTAGACACAAAAGTCCTAACTTGTGCAGTTTTGTGGTTTAAATCTGTATACTAACCTCAAGATTTGTTTTTTCACAACAGGAGAACAGTCTCAGAGCTCAAACACTGGACAGTGCAGCCTTGGCTTGATAGCTCTGCTGATGAGGATTGTTTCTGACAAAGGGTCATTGGCTCTGCATGACGACAGACATGGCTGTATGTGCTGATGGCCTGCCTCCTCTGGCACAGTTAGTCTAAATGTAGACTGGCACTGACACTAATGTACACTGATAAAGCTGTGAGAGTCAATAGTCAGGGAAGAGAGGGTGGGGGTGAGAGACACTGGGTTCTTAATTTACCCCATTTGTCCCATTTGTCAGATGCTGAAACTCTGTGGTAACCGGGTTGATGAATCATTCCGAATGTTGACTATAGAGCTCTCCCTACAGTCAGTGGGTTCAGTGATTTTTAACAGGTGAAGGTTCATTTCATGGCATGCCTAATGTCTGGGAGACAGAGAAATTTTAATTTCAACTGACATAATGATGCTGAGAGAAATTTGACTCATCCTGTGATTCGTTTTCTTTCCCAGCAAGAGCAGCAGATTCATGCTCGATGATCACCAAGGACACTGGCTAAGAGCTGGATTTAACAGGAGGATAATTTTCATAGATACATGTCAAAGCCGAATGTGGCAAGACCTGTCAGCTCTGCTGCTGAAGAGAAAGTGCTGGTATTGGAAAAATAATACGGTGCCCTAGTTTTCAGCAGCATGGGGATATGTATGATTTCTTGATGTTAGCTATAAAAATTAGAGTTTTTAACTAATAATAATAATGACAAATGTACCCTTTATTACCCAAGTATCACACAGCACGCCTGGAGATATTTTGTAATTTTGGCTGTAAAATTACAAAATAATTTTCATCTTTATGAAACCATTTGAATTTTCTCTTTAGCCCAAAATGGTTACGGTAAGTGGAAGTGTATGATGATAAAATTATACCATCATTTTTTGATACCCGTTTAAATTTTACATGGTAGAATCTAACAGAGCTAATTTTTCTTGTGAATGCTTTGTGCTACTGTGATACGCCAGGATCCTCATAAAGCTCATCGTCTCTTCTTTCCAAAACCCTTAGAATTTTGTCTCTTTAGCATTAGTCATTTAAATAGTGCTAGTAAAATGAGCCTGCCACTGGGCTAGTGGGAAAAAAGAGGAGGGGGGTAAGGTATATCAAGCTACATTGATTTTTAATATTAATAATTGCAAATAGTGCATTTAATCAGAAATCCATCTGTGTAATGAAATAATCTGCTTGGTAAATGATGTAGAATTTTATCCAAAAACATAATTAAGAAAAAATGAAAAAGTAAAAAAAACAAAAATGTTTTTTGTGTTTGTTTGTTTTCATACAAAATTAAGACCAAATATCATCCTTTGTTGGCATCACTGATGAAGGAACGTTCTGGACTTCTACTTCAGTATGACTGGGGATGATTGTGCCTATATTCAATCTAGCTCTCTGTTTCTGCTGCCACGCCCCATCTTTTAAGGAGGATGCTAGTTGTTTATTCAGCTTCTCCAGGGATTTATATTTAAACTTTTCTTAGTAAATTTAAGCTCTTGACAAGACTTGCACGCAAAAAATAAAAAATAAAAATACTGATCAGTCCAACTTCAAAAGCACAGGAAATAGGACATATTTTCGCACTAAATCAAGAATTAGTGGTCATGCGCACAAACTTTAATTTGTTATTGTGTCTAAAGTCACTCAGGCTGAGTGCAGAAAAAAGCACTGGTCAACAAAGGGATGAAGGGTATGCACACAAACGTCCTCTCTGGCTCTCCTAAACCCACACACAGACACTCACACACGCCACTTCTATGACACTGGGTAAATGGTCACAGGGACAAAGTATTCCCAGCAGGACTTTGTAGATGAGGGTTGTCAGCACTTTTCTCACCAGAGGGTTTAGGCCTTTCGTTCTGCTCTGGGATGGCTGAGTTTAATTGGAGAACGCTAATGCGCAGCTGGATAGCAGAGCTGCTCACGCCATGACTGGCTCTGAAAATGGGAGGGTGTCAAAGCAGGGCTGGTGTGTGTGTCTGTGTGTGTCTCCAGTAGCTAGTGCAGACATCCCTCAAGGTGCCAACAAATGTATTCATAGGATCCAAGCAGTTTGTTATGAGCCATCTCATTTACAAAATAATAGGCAATAATAATTTCAGCAGACTGATCCTGGGTTAATCCAAATAATTGCCAATTCATTATCATTTCACATTTTCTGGAAATAGAATTTACTTGTTCTGTCCATCAGTGGGGTGTAAACTGCATGCTTAATTGATCAGATTATACGTGAAACATGTTCTACCAAACAAAAACAAAACTTTGCAAACAATATCAGAAAACATTCAGCACAATGGAAACGACATTTGACAGTGCAGTAACAATTCCACTGTATGATTGCAAAACTCTTGACCTCTGAGAGAGACCGCAAACAAATAAAAGAAATAAATAATGGCGTGTTATTCATTGAAATACAACATAAATGCTTCATTTGGGAACACATCATTTTTGGTTGTTATTCCTTTCTATTTATAGATGATCAATCATGTCTTGCATGCTTTACTTTTGTGATTTGTGACTTATTTCACTGTTTTGATGTGGTCGAATCAGAAAGCTCCACGGGAGAAGCCCAACGCATCGACCAGCTCTTTAGCACAAAACTGATGAAATATGAATGCGTGCTGTTCATTTCTCATGGATATTTTTCTATTATTTTGAATAACACACTCAAACATTTGCTAAATGCTTTTTGATGAAAACTCAACCTTTATTGTGGAACCATTTCTAGTGGAATCTAGTATTTTCATAGTTTCACTTTTGTAGAAATCGTCTGTGAAAACAGTGAATGTTTGGTTACACTAAATACAAGATGAGGTGGCTTTGTTGAAATGTAGAGCTGCCTGTGGTTTTGAAGTCAGTAATTTGTGTCAGGTTACAGAGGGCAATATGTGCTGGCGGTTATGATTCCCACCGGATTATAATCCGAGGAGCTTTGTTTTAGCAGCCTTTGATTAATTTTTCAGGACTGAAAGG
This sequence comes from Aulonocara stuartgranti, assembly GCF_965226115.1. Lineage (NCBI taxonomy): Eukaryota > Metazoa > Chordata > Actinopteri > Cichliformes > Cichlidae > Aulonocara > Aulonocara stuartgranti. The sequence goes on from NC_138950.1 coordinate 7,238,647, forward strand.
TATAAGGCTGCTTGCACTCTTATTTTAAGTTTCCAGGGATGTTGCATCCCAGTGGAGAACCTGGAGCTAAAACACCAATGGGACCTGAGCTAAGTCCCAGCAGCGGTGCCTCTGGCTGAGGAGGAGGTGGGGGAAGAATGATGTCATTGTTCCTGAACGAGTCCAGCGGCTGGTCAGTCCAGCTTGTGAGCTGCAATGGATTTATGTTCTCCAGTGGAAATGCTTCGCTCTGAGTTGACAGGATACAGTTCAAGACTTCATTTGCATTAAAGGAGGCACGAGGTAGTGTACACATTTCACAAGAAACTAGAGGTTCGCAAGGACAGTGATGCACACCATGAAACAGAAAAAAAGCCAAAAGATAACATAACAACAAACAATGGAAGGATCAACGAAGACGAATCACTTCACTGCTTATTTTGAGCAGCAGCCTCACTCCATGTTTATATATTCATAAACATTTTTTTCTTTTTGTAAACACAAACAGAGGCATTGAGAAAGACCTAAATGGATGGCAAACACCATATCAGCTCCAAACATGACAGGAAAACTGAGCCAGGTGTCAGTGTTAGTGTTTTAGAAACAATAGTCATTTACAATAGTGCTTGTTTTAGTGGGATCATACAGTCAGCTGCAGCAGTGCAGCACAAAACAGCTCATTGTTAAGAGCGGATCTGGGGAATGGAAAGAACGGCGTGAGATTTGAATGTGCCTTTCTCATAGTTCATTTTCCCAGTTTGGTCATGGCAGGTTTATGTCTCCAAATTTTGTGCCTTCGCATTGGATAGAGCTCCAAGGGAAACATATGTCAACTTTGGTCGCACCACTTGTTGCCTGAGAGATGAAATCTGAGGAGACATAAACAGGGAACTGAGAGTCAAAATGCAGAAATGAAGTACGGGATGACGCAAGTCATCTTAGGACACATTTGCTCATATGACCAATGAAAATACCACAAGGGATAGATACCAGCGGTATCTGCTGATGTTTCTCATGGAGCTGTAGTTGTTTTTGGCATGAAAATCAATCTGACATTTTGTTATAAATAACTGGTTAAAAGCTGAAAATAGTGTATCATATGATGACAGTAATGGGCCTGCCAAAAATGCTGCCAAAAATACACTCAAAAAAAAGAGTTACTGGAGACATCCAAATTTCACTGACATTAGAAATATGTTTATTTAATAATAGCTGTATTTACCTGCATTATATTTATTATGTTGTAACTGATGCATACTATCCTGTGTAGGCTACAAAAAATGAGAGATCTAATTGTGAAAAATAAACAAACAAACAAAATCCTTCACATCCTTCCTCTAAAATAAAAATATAGCAAAGTCTATTTAGACCACGCCAGTGTCTTATAGCTTTATAATGATATCACAACTAAGTGATTTTTTTCCTTGACTGGACTGAAATGCCAAAAAACAGAACATGACATATTATGTGATCATGGCCACACCAGGCTGCTCTGGCAGCTAACTTAACTAATGTAAAATATCAACGTAAACAAAGGATATAATGTGATGATGGTTACATTACATTCTAGTAGCATTGAGTTATTTTCATAATAACTATATTTAATCATTATTAAATTCTGCTCGACTCACCACTATCTTGCTCTTTCCTTCTTTTTTCTCTCACAGAAGGACAACTCTTCTTCATTTTCATTGATTGTCAGTCAGTCATTTGGTTTGTTTAAACAGAATCATAAACACCACTTGCAGTGGGAGTGAGAGGAGTAAGGTGGATCCCCCTTGGGGAGGTCTCTCTGACTTTCACGTCAAACTTTGCGCATTGCCACTGCTGCAGTTTAACGTTTGTTATTCCTCACCTGGGGCCCACACGGTTACCTGCCTTGCCTGCTGGCATGAGGCGCCTCTGGGTCTTATATTATATTATGGGATAAATTGATGTACCATGTAAATTGCCTGGCAGGTTTCTATTAAAATTATGTAACAGCACATGTCAGATGTACAAGATCCCAGAACTCTGCAGTTAAAAAACAAAAAACCCTCCTAATTTTATTTTGGCTGTCTCTCGTTTAATATCGTGTTCTTCTGCATGTCTGGGTGGCTGCTGTTTTTAGATCGTTCAGATGTCCCATCGGTCCACTTGTACTTATGCATCTGTGATGCACACTGGATTTACACTTTATCAAAATTCTGACTCTTCACCTTGATTTCATTTTGGGGAAGTGGAGGATCTCACAGGGAGGCAAATTTGGTGAGTGGGGCAGGTGCTGATTGTGTTGACGCGGCAAGAAAAGTCCAGCTTTTCATCATGTGCCCGCATCAGAGTTTACCGGTGGTCTGTTTCTGCTGAATATTCTCCTCTAGAGACCTCAGAAAGCTACAGTGTTGGCAGTCGCACCCACTGGTACAAGTTTACAGTGTACAACCTCATAAATGTAACAAAAAGGAAAAAAAGAGCAAGCTGCTCTATGGGCTTGGAAACTGTGGACTCTTCTACTGAAAACTGCTGGGTTTTAGCCAAAGACACAGCTCTCATCACCACCAATGATCCTCAGCATGGAAGTTGAGCCAGTTTGAGACATTAATGCTAAAATGCAAAAATATCAGAAAAGGGAAAATCTGCTGAGTATTTTATGTTATTTTATTTACCTGGCAACTTTTTGATTGTACCTTGTAACTGCGTATCATACCAAATATTTCTAGTTAATTTGTTCATTGTGTGTGTGTATCTTTAGAACATTGCTTTTGGATGTCCTCCTTTCTCTCTGTTGGACAAAATCATCACATAAGAACTACTGGATCAGTGCCATGAAGACTGGCACGGTTATTAGTGTCCTCTCAGATAAAATATGCTTAAAATTTTGTATTTAGCGCCGTCATAAGAAAAACTAAATCTATATCCAGTGCTTCAGTTTATATGTGATTATTACATTCCGATCATGCTGTAAAATCTAATTAGTTCTTAGAACTTAAAAAAATGATGCAAACTCATAACCTCAAAACAACCAAGTAAAGCTTACTTCAGATAACTAAGTTAGGGCAACTTATTTATTGCAAGTATACAGTACTTGATCTTTCTGGGTGAGCAATGCTAATTGTTTACCCACTGATAAACATTTCAAGTTCTACTAAATTAAAAAACAATTTGTAGTACACTTACTGTTTTTAATTTTGCTAACACACAAATTATATGCAACTGAATCACATTATGTTTTATCATCCTTGAACTTTAGGGATTTCTAGTACAACACTGATGGAGTTAAAATCAGCCCAACTTTTATTTATCAAAGTTTAAAAAAAAAGTATATCAGCCAACATAGCAGACACTGTTCTGCTGAACATCAAACAAGTATATTGCCACCATTGTGTTATTCAATTACATTTTTAAAATTAGCAAATTTAAATTGCATATTTATTTGTTAGCAACTTTAAACAAAGATTTAATTATTTTGAAACTAAGTTTAGTCTTCCCATAACTTCCTATTGCAAATTACATTCCTGATATAATCATGATAGAATGTTGAAACGATTGTTCAGAAAGTGTTCAGAATTCAATTGCAAGTAATATCACTACTACTTGAGAGGCACCTTTGCTGGCAGGTTATGTCATTCTGCACATGTTAACAAGGACTCAGAGCTGATATGAAGTGCATTCTCAGAGTGCCACTAGCAAAGCTGTAAGATCTGAAATATCAGCATGTTATCTTATCATGTTCCAAAAATGAAGTATTTTATCTTTTAACACATCTACAGAACATTAACTTCTGAGGCCGTTTGTGTAAATGTAAAAACAAAACTGAGATGGCATTGTTGATTAAAGGTTGAAAGCTGTATATTGGTAGACGGTATCATTTTTGGGAATGTGTTTAAATACTTGCAGCATATTTATTATGAGAGCACATGTGCCCCTCAGAGTTATACATTTCATTATGGATCACTGCAATATAAGTTCAGAGTGTATGTGGGATAGCACAAGTGCAAATAACAATACATTTTATTTAAAATAAGAACGCAGTATTAGAAAGAGTGATGCATAAACTGTGGAACTAAGACAGTCTGTGACACAGGTATGATCATCTGATTTTATTTTAATAACAATTACAAATATTTCACAATGTGACTTGCACAGCCGAGTGCAATCATTATAAATCTAAATGAGACAAAATCAGATATTATTTTCCCTGTTTCAGTATGCAAATATGTGCACAAAGTAGCCTTAAAGGAACAAACTAGTGCTACTAAAAGCCACCTCACTGATTGACCACACTCTCCTCCTGAAGCCATCCCAAAGGATTGCTTATTAATATACACTATGATCATTAACTATTTAATTACTGTAGTTTAATGACTCGTGGCGTAGGCTGTCTGTGTGCTTTCCTGAACTCATTAAGACTGATATTTTTATTTATTTATTTATTTTTCTGGCTTGTTGGCAGCTCAACAACTCACAGATGGTTGGGTTAAAACCAGAATTTAGCGAACAGTTGTGGCCTACAAAATGTAACAGACGTCTAAAGAAAAATCTAAATCGAATTGGTATGTGATTCACCACAAAAATGTATGAAAACTGTTGAAGTACTGAAGATTTCTTCAAATTTGAATATAAAGCATTTCGGAACTTGATTTAATGACAAAATGAAATACATAAATAATGACAGGCACGGTCAGATTGTTTTTCAATTTTCTCATTCATAATATGTTAGAGTAATCTGTATTCTCTTATTGCACTCCATGTTAAGTGGAGTGACATCACACACTGTAAAAAACACTTTAACAAACTCGCTTTTGAATTTATGACCCAGGAGGAACATACTTTAGAACAGGAATCTAGCCATATTTCATCCAAAAAGTACTTTGATAGAGGATATGCTGTAGAATTCCATTCCTGGCTCTATTAGGAGGAGAAAAAACTAGATGGCCATGCATGTTAAAAGCCTATGTGCCATCAAAGCCCCTTGGGCTACAAAGGGCTCTTTTAGCAAATGGATGGCAACAGCTGCAAACTCTGGGCTGTTCTTAATGTGCACGATGCAGATGTCTGCACTTGAGTCCCACAGTCTGAGACAGATCTGTCTGCCTCTACACTGGGCCTCTCTCATCATATCACTGTAGCTTCATTAAGCACTGAACTCAAAATCAACATCTGCCTGACAGTTTTTGCTCCCCAATTAAAGTAGAAAAATACCAAAAACTACTGTTATAACCATCAAAGGCTCTTATTATATACTGTATGTATCCTTTTATCTGTCTTGTGTTAACTTCAGATAAAATGAAGACATACGTTATACTAAAGTAACTCACATATGGAAACTGTAGCTTTGAAAAACGCTTTGAATCTGTCGTCTTTGTCTCATAAGGTTAAAAAAAAATACAGTGAACTACAGCAATGACTGTGAACAGATCGATAAGGTACAAAGAGAACTGTCCCGCTGTAGCCTGGACACTATTTGTGCTTTTTGAAATTGTTAAATATTGTACTAACAAGGTCTATGTTTGTTAAATTTGATTTATTTGTAGTCTTATTTATTTACAGAACAAACGTATCATGTCTTACATTTAAGGCTCACAAGAAAATAATAATAATAATAAAAAAAAAAAGTCCAAATAAGCACCGGCATGAGGTGACAAGGATAAATTACTGGTCGAACCGACTGGGAAAAAGCTGCAATTACCAAAATCAATACACAGCGATAAGAAATGTGCTGCAGACATAAACCATATTCAATCAGATAACACACATCTATCCAATCAGTGAACTGGGACAGAACGCTTTTGACTATTGAACTCATTTAATGCTGAAAACAAATACAAGTTACTTCACTGGGTCATCACAATTGAACAATAGATTTTTTTGTTTTTTGTATTTGTATCACCCTCAGAAATATACATTCACATGGCTGCATACAGACAATTTCTCTCTTTTGACTTTCTTTTAATAACATTACATCGACACACTGTATGCATTACCCCCAACAGTGAAGCCACTACTGGCATATTAAAAAAATGTACTAGGGGAGCATTTTTAGGTGGGACTTTGGAAATAAGCTATGCATCAACATCATCTATCCATCATCGAGTCTCCATGTTTGTGGTCAAAATAGGCATATTTTACATGACAGGGTCCCTACACGGCTGTCCCGAAATAAATCCCAACTATAATCTCAACCTTATGTACATTATTTACAGTGGAATGTTGAAACATACTGAAACATACAAAAAAAAAAGAGAGATTAGGATGGAATGAAATTACAGTCAGTATTACAAAATAGAAACTCATAAAACCCCAACGACATGAAGACAATGTTTACATATACAACTATACAGACTGTTGACCCCAAAATAAAAGGCTTTCTCATGCCAACATATCTGACAAGCAAGTGTGGCAGTGGTTACATAACTGATGTTAGATGTCAGATGAAACCTTAAAATTGTGCTTTAAAAGGGGGTGATGTTTGTAAGTACAAGTTGAATTTCTCTTAACTGGACCAGCGTTTCAAATGTTGTGCTCAGAAAATTCAGCGACGTGCAACCAAGTTGCAAAGGTTAGATCTCTTCAGGTGTTCAACTCTCAGAATTAGTGCAGAATTAGCTGATTTAAAGATCAGGTGTACACACATTGTTTGTACCTTGCTAAAGCTCCTCTATACCTGCTATAATATTCACTGTAAGCAAGCGACCATAAGCTGTCTTATATTTAACAGGTTTGCGGTCTGCATTGTAGTTTAATAATATCCACGATATTATTCTGGGTATGAATAGCTTGAATGGTGGAGCAGTAACTGTTTAGACTACCCCATGCCTCCTAACTTTGACAGGCACTGAATGCATGAACAAAGGATGCTTTCGATATGTTTGTGTCTATTATGCTGTGATGCAAACTGTGTGAAGTTCAAAAGTTACAGCAAAGCACTCCACCTGCAGGTGAACAATAAAGTAAAGACTATAAAACTGTATTTTGCTTCAGAATATTGAAAGTAGCAACCCCACTGCTGTCAATGAGCTTCCCCCTCTGAAACCTTCAGTGGCAGACCTTGTACTCCTCACTCCATAGTAGATGCACTTAACAGAAAAGAAGTAAGGCTTTAGAAAATAAGGCTGACTAACTAAATTGAGACTAACAGACTTAAAAAAAAACAATTCCCCATACTGTGATGCTGATTTGTTTTGAAAATACAATATAGTTTGAGGTTCATGATTAACATGCTCATCTAAAAACATACAGTAGACAAGCGTGGACTGTAAAACATTCACATCTCGAGCAGAGGGAACTGCTCTCACAGAGATGTTATTTTTTTCATTTTTATTATTCTATATATATTTATATATACTTTACACTTTTCTTGTGTTAACTGCAAAATTGTTGCTGGGTACTGTGTACCTAGGAACTCATACCTCTGTCAATACTGACGACACCGACAAAGTGTAGTCTTCTGAGCTGCAAATGAGGATAAGCACACTGGAACTGATAGGAAAAAAATAGCAACATATGCACTTCCACTCCCACACACAAAACATGCATAAAATAAGGCTTAATACAGTATTTATATTGTTCAGAGCCAGTCAGATATGTCGTTTACATTGATAGATTTCCTCCAATGCTTCCATTATAACCAATTTTTCACATTGCGCTTTTTTTTTTGATGCAAATACATTTTGCTGATTGTGTAATGAACCTCTGTGCTGAGGAGAGAAACAAGTCATTAGCTATGCTAGCATCCACTGGCACTTGTTAGCGGTGATTTTAAAAACATATATAGATATAGTATATAGAGAGCCTGCAGACAGAGTCATTGATTCCCCATTAGCAGACTGAGATGCCAAAATTAAGGAAGCAACTCTTATAATTTTAAAACCACCTTAAAATCTCTGGATAGTCACTTAAAAAGCAAAAGAAAATGAACAAAAGCATCATGAAAGCAGCAGGTGACTTCAGAAGGGCCACCATATTTTAAATTCCCTTTACTTGTTAGCATGTTTTCTCTTCAGACTGAAATGAAAACATCAGTTTCTCCTATTTGTGTCCTTTGTGTCCATGGATGACTCCTCATAGAAAATGCTGTTGATGTAAGCCAACTATTCAGTAAAGTCACAATTATAAAGAGAGACAGAGTCGTTACAGGAAAACTCCTCAGACACTTTTGACTGACATCCATTTGAAAAGAAGAAGAAAAAAAAAAAGAGGGTCAGAAAAAAATATAATTATGACAGCTAAATGCAAAAGACAGACATTTCATTACAGTGGTAAGATTTCGAGATTGTGTACACAAGTCAAACTGTTCAAGTCAAATGACAATCATGACATTTCAGAGCATTTTTGAAGATTTCCCTGTGAAACTCACCAAGTGTCTTTTGGACATGACTGTGATGCACCACTGAAAAGTAGAAACTGTTTTGTATGATACAATTGCAGCCCTTCTCTCCTCGGCTATACTGCTGCAACAATAAGGGCACTAACGCTTGAAATTAATAAAAAAAAAAAAAAAGCATACTGGATATTTATATGTTACTGCCATGTCCATATGGCTCAGTAGACTGACTTCCTCTCGGTAAAGAAACAAGTCGAGCACATAAACACAGGGGGTCAAGAAATGCTAGCCACACCTTTGGAAAACAGCATTAACATATGTGTTTTAATGCTGTGAATATATAAAAATTAGTAACGCTAACCCCACTGAGAAACAGTATGTATCCCATTTCCCCCCCCCCCCCCCCCCAATTTCTCTGAAACATTTGACCACAAAACTACACACACGTAGAACTCCACCTGTAATTATGTTAGACACTTAACTCTCAGTTCTCTGGTCACTTAAAAATCATACAAAAAGACATTTATAAAAACAATAACAAAACTGCAATGCTAATGTAGAAAGAAAAAGAAAACAAACTGAACATCCAGTGTAGGACTTTCACAAATGTGCTCAGCAAAACCTCAACCTGCTGTCTCTTTTTATACATTTAACACATTTATAATATGAAAAAATACACGAAATGAAGAATACACCAGGATTAATCGACCAATCACCACACCGACCTTGTATGTCAGCAACAGTGTGTCCATCTACATACCTTCGTTTGTACACTTTGCCCATTCACCTGATGGTACTGATACCAATGCTGAGAAGTTGATGTTGCTAGCACTTTAAATAGACACTTGATTTTCTAGTTGATATTAGTTGGATGGGGTCAGATGTGAAAGGGGGCGGGATATTAGGGTGACCAAAAGAGGGACTATGATAGTGCAGTTTGATAAATGGGAGGGTGGGGGTCGTGATGGAGGTGAAGGGTGAGGTGGAATGGAGGTGGGGGACAAAGGGTTGTTTGGTTTGGTTGTTGCATGCCACTACACATACCATTCTTTCTTAGAAATGACAGAACCATCGGTTTGAGAGATCATATCATCGGCTATTTCAGATTCAGGCTCATACTGGAAAGCCAGAGTCCGCTCATCGTAATCTCGGCTCTCTCCTTCATCCACAGTGAAATAGGGCCTCTTCAGGTCTGATTCAGCATCGAAATCACGGTCGCCTGCCTCAAACCCTCCAGTGGTACCAATCTGGGCGGGTTTCTTCTCTTCGTCCGAGTCGTCCGGGTACTGCAAGTTCTTAGGGATGGGGGGGTGGGTAGGCAGCCCACCAGCCTTGCTGTACCCATTTCCGAACACATGTTTCTTGGTGCTGTAGTCTCCCTTGAAGGTGCGCTGGCGGCGGCGCAGGAATATGAAGAGCAGTATGGCCGCCAGACCCAAGAGGGCAACACCCCCCACAGCACCCCCGATGGCGACACCTGCATTGTGTTGCTCCTGTGGGACATGTGTGGTGCCACCGTAGGTGGGGACAGGAATTTCTGGGTAGGAAAACACAGATGGAAGGGAGTGTGTCAGTGCTCTGGTGGGAAGAGGTGCGTTTGTGCAGGTGCATTTTTTTTTTTTTTTTTTTTTAGGAAAGATGGAGTAAGGGAGACAAGGACGGAAAAGCAAAGGGGAAAGGGAAGGACCCCTGGCCCCACGACAACACCCCCTCCCAGCCCAACAGTAGTCTTTAGTGACATATCGTAAAAGCTCAGCTACAGCCACATGCAGTTTTAGATGCAGAAATAATGAAAAAACCAGCCAGTCCACCACAGAACACCATCAAAGAGTAAAATGACTGAAGACATTAAAGTAAATGAAGCTTTGTCAGCATGCATTAACCATCATTTCTTCTCTGATTAGAAGGCGGAGGAAAATTAAACAATTTAATAGGCAAACAGTGAAGGAATTACAACCCCATTTCCAGAGAAGCTGGGATGCTGTGTAAAATGAAAAGAGAATGAAATGATTTGCAAGTGATTTAAAGCCTATATTCAATTGAAAGTGGTACAAATACAACATTTCAAATGTTGAAAATGTCTGCTCATTTTTAAGAATCGTATTCTTTGAGTTAAACAGCAGAAAGGCAACCAGGGTGGAGCAGTGCATGGTCTAAAATGCGTCATTGTGATAACTAGGTGGTCCTACATGCACTACTTCTTTTTTTCCTTTTGTCTTTTTAAGACATGTCTCTGTAAGGAGTCTACTGGCTTATCTGCTGTCCAGACCTGTCCCCAGCACATTGGTATTGTACTGTTCCTGATGAACATAGGCACTGCGCTACTTGCAAATCATTCTGTTTTTATTCTTACTTTAAACAGCATCCTAACATTTCGGAGATGGGTTTATAATTGATATGGCTCTTCAGTTAACAAGTTTTACTTACAAGTCAAAGTAAACATATTCAACGATATACTGCAGTACAGTCCAGCATAAATAATTAAAACAAGACATTTTGATCACCAGCATCGTGGTAATGAAATGAAAGAGCACTGCCAGAGATGATTATCAGCAGCCAAGCATACACAGCCATGATGCACTTAGAGAGCTGATAAACACGAAGCTCTTCCATTCAAGCAGAGGAGCACACGGCAAAAAATAGCATATGCCTCCATGAAAAATATATATTATTGACTACAGAGAGAGGAGGAAAAGAGAGAAAATTATCATAAGCCTCGGTGTTCTCCAATCTAGAACAGAGCGAATATGACTAATGGCCTGTGAGAGATAATGACAAAGATGCTAGAGTATGAAGGCTGCGATTTCACCTTGCAAAAGCCAAAGGAATATGTTGACTCTATACTGACATTCAAAATTCAAATTCCCAACTGCCATGTCCATAGCATCACTAAAATGAGGCGCTGTGTTCAGTCCACCATTTAGAGAGTGCACAGCGTACATACAGGAAAAAACAAAACAAAAAAAAAACACAAAACAAAAGGACTACTTTTGAGTCAAATGTGGGTGCAGCATACAGTAAAACTAACATGAAAGTGCTGTCCCGTATGTGTACATCTTCACTTGAAACTACAAACTGTGCAAAGCTCCTTAGAGCACACAGACAAGAGGGACTTTTTATCTGAAATGTGATCAAAGCCTTGAGGCGCATAGGTAGTGCTTAGGTAAACCGGCAGAGCAGAAGCACATTTAACTTCAATGGTGAACACTGAATCCTCAACAGAAAGGTAGGGGGATACAACACAGTTACACCATCTACTAAACAAATGGTGTGGGAAAGGCCTGGAAGAAGGGAATACGAGACTGTGAGAAACAAAGGAATGAGCTTCCTGTTCACACGGAGCAAACCAGAGAATTGTATGTAAAGTCCGAAAAAAGGCAGGGAAAAGCAATATAGGTGAAATACATGCTGCTTTTTCATTTCCTTCTGATACTGTCTTTCCAGTCTTACTGCTTAATTACACGCCCATTAGGCACATGATAATGTAACACACACTGATAACACTAAATACGTTAGCTGTATTCGAAAAGAAAAAGGATGCGTTTCTTATTTTATGACATTTTTACGACTGAATTTCAGCTGTAGTCTGTACAACATGCACACAAATGATTTATGGTGCTTATTAAAGGTTTTAAAGGCAACAACCGAGATCAGAATTGTATGTGTGTTGATCTAACAGGGGTGGGGAAAATATGCATGGGCAAAGTGTCTTTCTGAAATTTGAAGCTCATTTACAAGTAATGGGTGATAATTGAACAAAAATGAAGGTTTATGTTGAGCAATCCTAAATGTTCCTTGGAGATAAATTATCCCCACGCGTAATCAGTAAGTCGGATAGAGGTGAATCAGAACACCACTGCAATAACAGCAAATCTAAGCCATCCTCATCAAGCAACACAAAAAGGACAAATTTCCCACTTAAGCAGAAAATCTTTTTCAAATTATTGCCCTTAACGGGTGAATCAAAGCCATTACACATGGTGAGAAATGCTCTTTACTGGAAATGATGAATCTCAAACCTAATTCAAGTATAAAATGATGGTAGTGAGTGAAGTTAGGAAGCTACTAAAGCCTTCCGCTCTGCTTTAATTACAATGGCACTTTATCAGTCTACAGACGAGACCTCCCAAACACGGTCGCTCTCCGTAGCCGCTCTTCATCTGGACCCTTTCTCCAAGGGCCGACAGCAAAGCTCTCCAATTTCTATAGCCGTGCCGGGCACAGTCTCAAATATCAGCTCAGGTTTTAATCTGACCACCTAATGGGATTATTCAGACACAGGCCTTCATTACACACATCAATGAGAGAGCAGAGCCAGGTCACCCCTGCTAGAGAACACTTCCTCTCACCAAGTCCAAAGACGGGTGAAAATCCAGAGGATTGAAGGGGCAAAGAGAAAAGGAAAAATATTCTCCTGTAATCCTCTCTTCTCCCCTTCACTGCCCTCGTCTGTAACTAGGATCTGTTTTTGCTCTCATCAGTCCCCTTATTCAATCTTAATTAGGGAGATTATTGTACTGCATTTCAAAGGTTGCCAAGACTCCATATTTACCATCATTTAAAGAGGTGAAAAACATAAGGACAGAGCATTTAAATTGCAGAATAGCAGCAGTGAAAGAAGGTGATCCCTGCCATCTTCATTGCTATAAAGCATCAAGCGAAGCTACCTCTGACACTCGTATTTGCCGAATGTGAATGTCAACACTAATAACTGTACAAGTGTTCATTTAAAAAAAAAAAAAGCACAGACACGAAAGAGGTTGTAAACCTCCAGGTATTTTTTGTGGGTTTTAGGCTGGTGTATCCAGCCTGGAGGAAGCTTTGCAAGCTGCTGCACCAAAAACAACAAATTGCGTTTTCGAAAGGAGGTATTAAGTTGTTTTACTGGAGCGGCAATGGAAGGAGGACTACTGATGTTTTTAGATAGCTTCAGCTCTGTGTTTGGGGCACTTTAAGGGAGAGAGAGGAACTCAGAAAGACCAGAAATTGCTCATCAAATCACTGAGTGCAGTACAGGAACACTGCTTCTATTTTGCAACTTAAAACGCCGTGTTGGCAAAGAGGACTGTCTGCTCTCACCATGTTACCCAGCGCATTTCCTCTCTGTGCTTATCCCTCTGTGAAATCACACCACCAGCCATGTGCATACGTGAACATATCTCCAGCACAGCAGCTTTGTCTAGTTCACGGACTCTGTGAATTTATGTTAAATTAGAGCAGCTAGGGTGCAAGCTAATCACCTTATATAATCCAAAAATAAATGAAATGAATGGCTGGGTTATGTAGGTGTTTGACAGCACAGAAAAATGAGGAGGCGTTTCACTAGCGCGCCTTCGCTGCCGGCATTACCTGCCAATGGACAGATCAAAAAAGACCTCAGCAGCACAACAATGGCCCTGATACTGTTCCACGCTGTAAAAGGCAATGTCTATTAACACCCGTGAGGAAAAATGCAGATAGTGGGGGAACTTTTAGTTGCAACGAATAAAATGTAGTATTGAGATTAATAGGTGGAAGGATGTGCTGTGAAAGACTATAATTCAATCCAGAGGCACGATAGATTTATACAGGGGGGAAAAAATAACAGGAAATCTTACAGCTACTCTAACAACAATGCCATTTCGTATTGGGTTATTCATACCACTCTGAACCCTCACATCTGACATGATCAAGTGGATGATTTACTACCTCCAAATACCCAAGTGACACAATATGTTTTCTTCACAACGCAATGAGAGCTTCTCATCTGAGTCATTTGTGCAAAACACAAGTGAGACTTAAGAAAAAAAATGAATAAATGCTGTGTATATATAATATACATGCATATATATTTTGTAATAAAAATGATTTGTGGCTTCAGAAAACAACATGTATTCTGAGCAGGGGTTTGCATTTCAATGTAGAAGCAGCAGATGCTCGGAGATAGTGCGGGAAATGATTGTAGAAAGCAGAGGGGGCTTTAAAGTGAGAGAAACAGTTTCATAACTCCGTCCTGCAGATACTGTTACTGGGTGTGCTCCAGTCATGTCTGCACATGAAAAAAAAGGAGGAGAGACAGGTAAAAACATTCCTGAGACTTAGCGCAATCACTTGGACAAGGTTATGAAAGAAGCTGGGAAAATGAGAGAGGATTTTCAAAGAGTGGCGCTGGGAGTGGTGTTTTAATATGACTAAAGGAGGAACAAGCAGCTGACAACAAAAGATGAAAAGAACATAGAGGGCTACTCTAAGAAGTTGAGGAGTGGCAACAAGGAAAACGATTGAGCAAACGCCTTAAGAGCTTGAGGAGTGACAACACAAAATAAAGAATGGCATAATGAGCGAGTGAGTGAGTGAGGAAGGGCACAATCAGAGAAGACACATTAATTCACTGATTTAACAGATCCTCATTACCTCTCTTGTCTGAATTTGCCAGTGGTTTTGAAGTCATGGAAATGTGATGCTGCCACGACGAATAAAAGCTCATCACTGACAGGAATTTAACATGCTGCTTTGAGAGTTGCGGCTGGGGCAAATCTCTTTTTCAGCCTATCAGATATTCCCTCCCAATAGCTGCCATTTCTTCCCGTTTGTCACTATAGATTGTTTTTGCTTCCACTGACTTCGGAGACACAAGCTCACCTCACTTGTGCCATTAAAAGCTTCCCACAAATTCAAATCCAATTCCCTGTCATAAAACCAGTGGGTTAGAAGGATGGGATATGCTGGAGGAGACAATGCTGTGAAACTACTGGAATCAAAACACGGGTGACATCATCTGTAGCCTCAACGTGTGAACATGCAGCAACTTGCAGGACCATCGAGTCAGAAAAACAGCGACTGTTTCTTGTTTTCATCTCCTCTCAGCAGAAACAGCGTGTCATCTCTGACTGAGACCAAGAATTCACACCACCGACTCTCTGCTTTCATATATGGTTATTTGTAGTTGAAATAAACAAAGCCGCCATTGTTATGACTATTATAACAGTAATCCGACATGAAGGTCGCATTTGAAAGTACAGGAAAATACTGGCACGCCAGAACATTTCAGAAAGCAAGCTGGTCCTCTTGCAAGTATAATATCCGTCATTTTGCGCTACGGGGCAATAATCATTTTTAATGCACCCTTAATGAGCAATGAATATTTACACCAGCATCTAAATGCCAATGCAACTCTTTTAAAAAAATCATGTTTACGCAGGTAACATTATTAATGCATTTGCATCTGCGGCTGCAGTGCTTAGTCAAAGTGATGTGCAGCTGAGTTATTGGGTCAGCAGACATGCAGCAAACAAATCTGCATGTTAGCACGTATTAAGTCAGCAAGAGGTCAGCGAGCTGTTTGTTTACCACACCATCCTACCCTGTGCTTTTTCTCTGTCCCCCCCCCCTTTTATTTTCTCCCCCTGTTGTTATTTTTGAGCGTAATGAGTGAGTCACCACAAAGCATCACCAACAGCAGCAGCAGCAGCTTCGGAGCCAGTGGTCAGACCCCGGGACAGCGTCTGACCTACTTCATCAGGCTCTCATGGAGGCGTGACAGATCCAACACCACATGGGTGGACAGGGAGGAGGAGGACAGAGGAGGTGAGCTGGGCCGAAGGGGCTCAGCCAATCCCCCTGCTCCATCTGTCTGCCACATCCCTCTCCTCTGCATATCCTCCGGAGAGCAGAAACAGCAAGCCATGCAGAAACAAATGTTAAGATAAATCACTACGATCTCAGCTGCTCTGCTCTCACATGCTCTCCCCTGGTGACATTTGCATTTCACATCTCCAGCCGGGTTATCTCTTCTTCTCCAAATATAAAAAAAAAGACTCTTTTTACACAGTGAGCACTTCCCTCCTCCATTTTATGCAAAATGAGCTGCAGCCACAATATCTTCCCCCTCAGTGCTTTCCCCTGGCACAGCACAGAACACAGAAGAGACTTTATGGGGCGGCCTATGCTGTGCAAGCGAGGGAACGGGCCATGCTAATGTCTCATTTGGATAATGAGGTGTGATCTTGGCAGGATCTGAGCAAAGAGCAACTCCCCCTCCCCGCAGTGAGAACGTGGGGGCTAGAAGTCACTCTGTCAGCCTGCACACCAAAACCCTTGTAGGTTTGCAGAAGCAGGAAGTTCAAGGGTGATAACAAGCTAGCAAAGGGAGCAGAAGACCAAGATCCTCAAAATGCTCCCTTAACCTGCATCTGCTTGAAGTGACAGTGTAATAATATACAGGATATACACATGTGGCCTTTGAATCTATGAATAATGCAGGCGGCGATGTGAGAAGCGCAATGTGCTATAGCGCACAGATTGAGACAGACTCCACCATGACAGGCGAAGACAAACAAATTTCACATAGCTAGAGGAGCCTTTGCAAAGCTGACATCATAATGTCTCTTGTCTCTGTCAGAGAAAAGAAAGAGACAAATGGCTGCACGTAGCGGCACTGCTGTTAGATGTCAGTAATATATGGTGCATTACTTGTTTTATTCAAGGATGTTCTTGCCGTAGTCTCGCAAGTTTTATTACACTGACCGATCGCCACATTATCACATTGAGAAAACCAACAGATCCTGCAGCAATGGACTGACCGCCATGTCTGTTTCACAGCTGCTAAAAATAAACTACATTATCTACTGGAATTTACTGTTATGCGGAGACAGTAAAGTATTTTAAATAATACACATGTAAGCTGAAATCTTCCCAAAGTCACTGAAGTGAGTTTAAGATTATTTTTGGTATATTTTGTTACAAAGACTCTTTCAGTAATGGAAACTGGAATATAACAGTGAAGAATCAATAAGGTTTTAGTAGACTTTTAATCCAATAGGAGTGATTAAAAATTTTTAATCTTTTTCTTTCTTTCTTTTCTTGTTTTTTAAATCCGGATGTTAAATCCTGAGCTGTTAATTTCCTATGCGGAAAAAAAAAATTGAGAGATCAAATTTTAGAAAAAATATCTTGCAACAATCTAGACTAGTGAAGTTAAGTACATTTTTAAGGGTGTGTTTCACAACCAGTTAGAGTCGTGATAATATTTAAGGCAATTAAAAGATCTAATGTCAGCTCAGATAGCATCTTCTTGTCAGTAATTTAAATTTATGCTGAGGAAGCTCCCTGTGCTATTTCCCATTACCCGCTGCTGCTTTCCTGCCAACCTGGCGGGTAAGCATTCACAATCATTATATAGGCATACTGAATTCTCCTGACAATAACCTCATTTGCTTCCGATGAAGAAGAAATGTAAATAAAAAACCACATAGGCCTTTTTTTTCTTAAATCAATGTCACCTTCTCTCACTATCACTGTGTGTTACTGTCTTTGCACATTATAGTGTTGTAGGACTAGAAGGAAAGAAGAAGTGACAACCAGTGAACACTAGAAGTTGACACAGGCTGTTACATAAAGGCCTGTAAACAGTTTCATGCCCTCTCTTCCTCTTTCACTTCCCCGATGCTGTCTGGCTGGAAATAAATTTTAAAAATCAGACAGACGAACTCAAATTTCTCCTTCAGTGACATAAATACATTACCTATACATGTCTAACTTTTTTTTTTTTTTTATTCAAATAATTTTGGCACATGACTAGGATTTCTCCCCCACCTCTTCTTTCTAAACTTCATTTTCTCACATGGCAGCCAACTATTGCGTGTTCAGGGAAGCGTGAACAGATGTTGGCACCGGTTGACTGTGCTTACAGAAGGATCCATCCTCACGCTTTCTTGCTAAATTGATGAGAACGCTGTCACTCCATCCAGTTTAACCCAACTGGTAAAGCCCTGTGGCAAAGCTGACTGCACCTCTGCTCTCTAAAGCAGCTCTCTGCCACAGCTCTGACAAAGGAAGATGAAAGTTAGCGCTGCTAAGCTGTAAGGGGAATCATCCAAAGGTTCACATACTAGCTGACCCCTAGCTGATCTGATATCATCATTCATAGCTGATCCTGCTAATATGGCTGGAATAATGCAACGTCTTTGACTCACTCTGGCCCCTATCTCTCAAAGACGAGTGCTGGTGTGTGGGTGAGTCAAGGTTAAAATGAGTAAACAAATGCACTTCCCCCTCACTGAAGCTAATTTTCCCACATGTCACAAAACTGTGCGCTGCCAAGAATAAAACCACACATATCCTTTCTCAGGGGTGATAATGACATAATTGTAAGGCCATCCTTGCAAAACAGCCATTCATCAGAACTTATTAAGCTCTAGGAAGAAATTTAAGATGGCAGCATTGATTTGTTCCAAGCACAAAAACAGAGTCTGATGGTGGAAAAGCTGATTATCTTAATGAAAGACTGATTCTGTCTCTCTTAAGTTGGGGAGGATCTTTGAGGTTTAACCGCATTATTCCTGTGGCTTTCTCAGCTGCAATATTTTACAGGGGTGACTGCTTGAGTGACATTCCTATTAGACAGTTAAAGGCTGCTGAGAAGGATTCATCAAAATAACTTACATTGTGAGGCTGTTTAATTGTCTCTATTTTTTAACACGGCCTCTGATACCCGTTGGTAATTAGCTGATTAATCAGATCTGACGACTTGTCAACTTTCTCTCAGGAGATTTCTGAACTGCATGTAAATGAGTGAGGTATTTGCTAAGAAGAGGCCCATTACATGAAACTCATCTCCCTCGCTATAGATCCCTCCCCCTCCCTCTCTTCCTTTTCCCCTAGACTTCCTTTCCACCTCTTTTTCTGAGAGCGAGGATTGATTAAACCAGGAGAGTGCTTCATTAGATTCTGACAAGTGACACCATTTCTCCAGAACACATGTCCTTGGAGAAAGCCATTTTAGCCCATGTGACTCGACCATAGTCGATGCCATCTCCGCAGCAAACACTATCCCAGAACTAATTGAAACAAGGTGCTCTGTGGCCCTGCTATCTGCATAGGTGACAGCTATGCAGCTACCAATCTGTCCATGAAAACTGAGTAGTTTGATTAAAACACACTTTCTTAAAATCCCCCACGTGTGCTGCATTCCACTGTGGGAAAATAGCTTTTCTGCTATACAAATGAGACGTCATGGACGTTTTATCTTCCTGACATCAAGCAAGGTTGTCGCCACAGCAGGTGAATATTATGGTGGCAATCTATAAGTGAACTTGAAAACAGAAAAAAACAAACAAACGTATGCATATGGATAAATCTTTCTATGGACAAAATTATGTATAATAGTGACAAGATTGCTTGGGTGTCATATTTGTCAATGATAGAGTTTAATAAAGGACAAAAAGACCAGGAACAATGATGATTTATTGACTCTAGTAACACAAAACTCTCCTGGGAGTCTCCATGTTCAAAGACCATTAAAATGGGCTTTTAACAAGGGAAATAAATTATTATTTTGTGTTTTCACTGGTCAAAAAAATCTGGCAGCTCTAGCAGCTATATGATGTTCTGAACAAATGTGCCGAAGATAGTGGTTTGGTCCTTTTCAGCACAGTACACTTAGCTAGGATTACTGAGGCCTAATGGTGCAGCCATGAACAGCAGCCAGCAGTGGGCTCTCTCACCTGCTATGTCTCAGCCAGACCTCTTTGAAGTTGCAAAGCACAAAGATGCTTTTTGAAGTTAATGAAGCATCAGCACACTTCTTACACCAGCGCCACTGGGTCATTATGCACCGCCAATGTCAAGGCAGCAAAGAGCACTTCAGAAAAGTCAATAGGAAATGTTGCGAACACCCTGAAGTTCCCATGTAAAGGTCTTTTCAGTCATGTCAGCCGTGCAGATCTGCAGTCACAAATGTCTCCTGAACCGAACTGAACTATCTTAACTGAACTCAGAGTTTCTGGTGACAAAGTACACACTATCATGGGAATGCTATCAATTTCACATCATCAGCAAAGAGCGCATAAGCAGATGCATCACACCACTGCAAGATATCCATGTTGCTAGTGTACGAGACACGGGGACGAGACCGCCTCTGTCGCCCTTTGTGTGCATCCTAAAGCAGGAAACTGCATTAATGCTTCAAATCAACCTGAGTTGCTTATAAGGCATTGTGTAATTTGATGGGGCTTCACGTCAGAGCTGAGGCTCTGAACTGTGCTTTCGCAGGGGGAATCTGGCTGTTCTCCCTTTAACTTGTAACTGTTACTATGGGAACTGGCAACATGCTTTTAAGACTTGTGTGGTACCCTTTGAGAATATATCCTTAAAAGAAATCGGGAACTTTTGCCATCAAATAGTACAGAACAACAATATATTCAGCCAGTGTGTTACTACAGAGACGGCAAACAGACCACTGGGTGCTTTGTGGCATTTAATCTTTGATAATATAGTTTTTCTTTGACGGCAGTTATTAAAGCTACAAATATCAAGTGACAATCTAACTGTCAAGTAGAAAAAATTCAATAATTAGTTTTAATGCATAATTATATGTAATAATGAAGCACATTCATTATTTGTAAACATGCAGAGTGACAGAAAGGAACAATGACCTACTACTGAGAACCAAATGTATTTTCACAGCCTCGGAATTAGTCATTTTGCTTCCTCTAACCTGCTACTGAGCACAGTGCAAACTTCTTCAAAACTCAAAAGGTTCAAAGACAAAAACAAAGCAGAATGCTTAGATTCCAATTTTGCACGGAGGCGACCTGAAAGCGAACGCACTCACATCGTGTACCCACGCATTGTTCACCTCACTCACTCGATACAATTATATAGACAAATGATGAGAATAAACAGAAAGACTACTGGGACAATAGCAATGTGGTTTGTTAATTTAAGCAATCAATGAAAAAGAAGAAATAGAAAATTACTTTGGTGCCTTTGTTTTGCCTTTCCAAAAGGGGGTACAGTACTTTATGCCAAACAGTACATCTCCTTGGAACCCAGTTACTCAATACAAGCTGGTGCACAGCGATTTCCTAACAGCAGATTACTTCCGCATCTTCTGTTTGATAAGAAAGGCCTGTTCCGACTCCTTTGAAACCTCTATTATAACGCTACTAGCCCATCTGCTTTGGGAGGGCAACTCCTCACAATGCAGGTAATGACATCACACAACATCCTACAAAGCTTCTTTGTCTTAGCCTTACCCTTACCAGCAGAGAATAACACACTGAAAGAGAGGAAACAGAAAAAAAAAAGGTATGCAATGATACTGTAAGGCGCAGCTGTTCACTTCACACCAAGCAGAGCGTTTCCAGAGACACAACATGAGTCAACATGCAAAGCAATGCAAGTTAGAACACCTCGGCTTCCCAGAAACCAAGCAGCGCAGAGAGCAAAGGGGAAAAGACTTTCCAGTCTGACCAGAGCAAAACTGTGACAGTCTCCCAATACCACACGCACACAGCTGGTAGCAATAATAGATGATCTCCACATTTGTAGTCTGTCTAGCAAGGTCAGATCTGGCATATATTGCAGTTGGGGCTTTGAGGGCATAATATCGTCTCCTATGGATAAGAACCCAGAGGAACCACAGTGCGTGTGTGCCAACAATTATGTGGAATAC
Source organism: Aulonocara stuartgranti (assembly GCF_965226115.1). Lineage (NCBI taxonomy): Eukaryota > Metazoa > Chordata > Actinopteri > Cichliformes > Cichlidae > Aulonocara > Aulonocara stuartgranti. The sequence continues at coordinate 7,260,363 of NC_138950.1, forward strand.
AAGGAAACTGAATCAGTTTTGTTCAGCATTTTGTTTTCCCCAGAAGACAAGAAGAGGAAGAAGAGGAGACAAAAGAACTAGCACAGAGCTCAGAGAGATGTGAGCATGATGCAAGCAAACTATGATCAATACAGTACCCTCACCTCAAACCCCCAATTTCCTTGATGTTATTTTAGGCACTGATAATAGACCTGCTTTATGTTGCTCCCACACATGTGCTTGGATGTGTAACAGGGCAGGTCGGGAGGGGGGCGGTGGTTCTCACAGTGTGTGAAAGTCTGATACACAAACAGAGAGGATTTTTTTTTTCACCCAACCTGCCATACTGTTCAGCAGGGTGCCCCACAACTAAGGCAAGCTGGATCCACATTGAAACTACGCAGGCGATCTGCTGCAATCACCTGGTATGTGCATGTGCACTGATAGCTGTGTTTATTTGGGCAGAAGGGGGTCTGATCCTTTCTGACTGAATTTTTAGAGGGCTACTGCACTGATCAGGCCATGCCAGAGTTACTGGAGAGAGAGAAATGACCAGCTTAATCAGCCTACCTGTGATGTTGACGTCCACGATGCCGGTGCGAGTCCCGATGCCGTTGGTAGCGTCACAGACATACGTCCCAGCCAAGTCGTAGGTCACAGGGCCCTTGAAGAACAAGGTGTTGTTCTTGATTTCCACATTGCTGGGTAGGGAGCCATTCAAACTGCGATGAAAGAGAGAGAGAAAAAGAGAGAGGAACAATAATGCAGATGCCATAAAAAGGCAGAATTACTCCAGACCACTGAAAAAAAAGGAAAAAAACCCTCCCAGATGCAGCAAAGCAATTCAAAGCGCATAAAAAATACAGTCTCTAGTGCCAAACAAACTTGGATGTGGGTGTGGGTGTGAGATAAATACCAAGAATATTTGACAGTGCTATATTTCAGCCATCATCCATCAAGTCCAAACAAAATTATGAGGACAGGGAATCCCAGCAGGTCCAAACAGGTAAGATATAGCTGATGCCTGAGGACATGGACTTTTTGACACGTGGAATACAAAGCAGTGGCAGAGGAGAGGATTGTAGGGGGTAAAGGGGATGGGGGGGGGGCTTCCTTCCTAAACTACAGCACAGCACACATGGCTGAAGTCAAAACTCAGGGGAGCTGTCAGGAGAGGCAGCTGATCAAGCGATAAATGCAGAATCTACCAAATGCTGTGCTGTCATTGAGAACTGCAGCCTGTTTCTCCTGCCTGAGGTGTTTGTCTTCATGGTTCACTATCTCTACTGTGTTCAGACTTGCTCATGTCCTTTGATCAGGTCAGCAGACTTTGAGGCCATGGATCATGAACAAACAAAGCCTCTATTGTATTATCTGGACCCTTTTTATGGAGCCCGCAGGCTAGAAAAGGCATCAAATTTCACGACAATTAGATGTTTCCTGTTGAGTTTCCCTCAATTAGCCTCATCACCTGCTCTGAATAGGCCCAGCTTGAGCAGAGTTACAAAACATCATGATAATATTAAAGAGCCCCCTGGTCTGACTGAGGTGAGCTGCTGGTTGTTTCTTTAATCAATAAGGATGCTGCAAAGATTTCCTCCACTACTGTGGGCTCAGAAAGGCACACTGAGAAGTGCAGGCGTGCAAGAACATCAAAAACAATGTAGTGCTCCTATTCATTACAGTGAGAGAAAAACAAAATAACATCACGGCGAGGCAACAATATTAAGTTTCATGCTCACAATGGTCACGCATCAAGCACTTGAGGTTCACTTAACAGGCTTTTAACAAGGCTCTGCAATGACAGGGCCTACGACACACCGACAAGGTATTTAATAAAAATGTTAAGTACAAATAGCTGATCTCCGTGTGGTTAAATTTATCTGACAGAAGAAAATGTCAAAACAAGGCAAAATAAAAATATAAAAAAATACCACAGTATAGTTTTGTAGCAACAAAAAGTCCATAGTTCAGAACAAAAGTAATAGAAAGAGCTGCGGCTGAGCTGTTTTCATTGGCCACCTTGGCAAAGCAATTGCAATGGAGCCACAAACAACCCTCAATACAGTATGTCACGATTCAATAATCAGTTACCTTGTGAGCCGCTATCAAATGCTGAGTTCTGCAAAGCCCAATTGATTTGTTGCAGAAATGAAAGGCCGGCAAACTGTGATTCACCACGGACTCTGCCACTACCGAAGATGTCTGCATTTGTGTCAGACATTTGAATGCATGTCTGCGTGTGCACGTGTGTGCGGAACCAGAAAAATGAAAGACTAACAAACAACTTACGAGTTATGTATATTTTCTATTCCCTCGCTAGCCAGTCATGCGCAAGCATATATATGATATGTGTGTGCATATAGGTGTGTGTGTGATTGGACAGAATGCCAAACAGCAGCATTTAACAACTAACAACATTATGTGGAGGTGAAAAACATACTACCAATAATTAATGGGACTGGTAATAGGAAACTGATAAGATCACAACCTAATTTTAGTTAAAAGAAGAGATTAACAGGATTGCTCTTTTTAATCACACATCTGTCCGCTTATACTTTAAATTTGTGTAACGTGAAATGTTATTTTTTTGGAGAAACCCCAGGCAACAGGAGCAAGGAGCAATATTTAGTAAGTGCTCAAGCAGAAGTAGTTGTACAAAGCTGTTATACAACTTAAATATAATTTAGAGGGCTCTCCAGGTTTTATTCACACTGACTGGTGAGCAAAAAATGTAACCAACAGGTGTTTTATTGTGGCCTTTCATTGACATGACTAATAGAATCACATTTTTCACAATACAGATAAGTAAGCTGGCTAATTAAGTCTGCAGCAATCACACAGTGGAATGCAGCAGTTTACTTTAAATAATACAGATTTTTATTTTTAACGGGAAATGATGCGTCTGCTTGAAATACTTTCTTTTCTTTTAAAAACATCTCATAACTGTAGTGAATTGAATGTATGAAAGAATAGCCATGTTTTTAGCTCACCTTTCCTGTACTTATTGTTCTAATGCCCACTCAAAACTGCTGTGTGCACTTAAAACAGACTCCAGAAATGATGCCGTACGAACAAACATTTCAAAAACAAACAACACAGTTCATACAGGATGCATTCCTTTTTTTAGCTGAGCTACTTGAGTGAAGCTCCCCATTAACCCATTTTGAGAAATAGCTCTGGCAATGTGCTCTAAGAACAAGAGAAAAAAATCAAAGAGGCTTAGATGCTTTCCTCAAGGACTATATATGAAGGCAGAAAGTGATTGTGCAAAGTAAAAGCAAACTTTTTTTAATTATAGTTCCAACAGTAACTTGAACACAACACAAAATAAAAAATATATAAAATAAACCTTTTATGTAGTGTTTTTTTCTTGGAATTTCTATATTCAATTCCTTTTTAGATGTCTGTGTTTGGAGTTGAGTGTGACGCAATCCTGCCAGCTTGTTCTGGATCGTTCCGTCACAGCCTTGTGCTGACCTCCACAGTGGAGCCCAGGGGAACCTTCACAACAGATTTGGCATCTCATTTTCAGTGCAGCAATGGCCGTCCTCTCCTATCTGTCAGCACAGTGCCCTCGTCTTTCTAGATCACATCTCTTAACATCTCTTCCTCTTCGCCTCCTCTTCTCTTCCTATCTTCCTCTATCTCCTTAAATCTCGCCTTGCTTCTGATAAAAAAATAAACCCAAACAGGCCAAACAGAATATCCATTTTGTCTTTGTCTTCTGCTGCTATGTCTATATATCAGTAAGTATCAGTCTTTCTACCCTGAAAGCTAAATCTATGAATAAGACAGAACGGGAGAAAAAGAAACCCCTTCTGTCTCATTAAAATCCAGCAGTCGTCTGTAGAGTAGATACAATGAGGGCACAATGGTCTATTAATCCACATCCACTCAAGTCCACTGACATATTTCTCAACCTTTCTTTTACTAAGCAATTAAAGGACAAATTGCTACATTTATCTCTCAATTTTATAATATAATACTTGAATTTAAAAAGGTGATACTCTTTATATCCGAAGAACCGCACCCACTTTACTTCTTTATTCTTTCCTCGTCTTTTTTTTTGGTACTTGCATCTGATATTCAAAGGCAGTGAGGGGTTTGATCAGTCAAAATTATGGCAGTTATGCATTCACTTTTATTTCTTTTATATCTCAGTACTTACTTCATTATTTCTGTAAGCCCACTTTTCATGCTGTTCCTTAGAGCAGATCAAACCTGAGGTTACTTAGCAATTCTCCAACAGCTCGAAATCATGTTTGTGTCTGTTCTAGCCTTTGTATTTTCAGCGGTAGGCTCTCAGGCGAAAGCCCTGATGTCAGGCCTGCGGTATGTGGGCTTAATCCATGGCTCCCACTTCAGCTTCAGTTTCAGCCGTCTCTTTACTGTCTCGGGGACAACCCGCTGCATCTGTGCCCTTCAGAGAACACAACAGCACTAACAAAGATGCTTTCTCACCCCTCTACCTGCATCCTGGCCCTCCGACTTCAAAGCACATCCCCAAAAGCAAAGCAAATGGTGTTCTGTTTGCATTTATCTCCCACTATCTGTGACCATCGGGGAGATAGGGGTATATGTTGCTGCTGTAATAGGCCCATTGTGCTCTGCCTTGGGTCCTAGTCTTATCTTCATTACACGTTTTCTAAACAAACAAACAAATAAACTGAGACACATTTCTGGAGAGGATGAAGGAAGCAGCAGTGTTTTTATCTTTGAAGATTACTTTCTTGTATATATGCCTTGAAACAAATGTTCACTTTGACCATTCGGTGAAATTGCCTCCCGTTGCATTAGTAAGCCCTCTATAAAACTTTTTTTCCTCCCCTAGAAATTTAACCTGAGAAAAACAGCGTGTATCCCTGCAGCCTCGTCCTCTGAGCCTTAAGGTGTTTTGTTACGGTTTAGCCATACTTACAGTTTCCACTGGTAGATCGTGACAGGGGGGTTAGCATCAGCCCTGCAGGTCAGCTGAACATTCTGACGGTTCAGGTACCAGTTTCCATCAAACCCCTCGATCTGCACCTCGGGTTCATCTGCAAGGAAAGGGCACTCCTGTCAGTTATCCCTCATAATCCACTGCTCTATTATTGTGCCTTTGCTGAAGGACACTAGCAGTTTGCCTTTCCAAACCCGTCCACTTTAAAGTAGCAGATAGCTCATATTAGCTTGAGACAATGGATCAAAAATCGTCTTGACCAGATGATCTAAAAAAAAAAGAAAAATTATGCTACTTATTCACATGAAAACTGCATATAAAAGATTAAATGGACTAGTAGTGTCAGGAGTTCACAGGATCTAATGGTATACTGCTAATAATTTCAGATAATGCATGATACAAATAATGCTTTACTGGTAAACAGACAAAATGCCAACTGTGTTTATGTATTATAAACATAACTGCATTACGATTTTGGCCACCTAGAGCACTTTGGAGTGCTTATTCAGAAAGGACACCTATTAATTCTATTAACACCCACATTACTCACTGTTCTAACAATTATATAGACATCAATGAACATTTACCTGTCTTAAGGCACAAGAAAACGTATGACATATGAGCAATCGTAGCAATAATAACTGCACATTTATAAAATTATACAGCTGAATGCCATCCTGGATAATGCTATCTAGCCAGGTAGCATAATAGTCAGTTAACCGCTGGCTCTGTCCCTACATTCAAGATGGATGTTGAAGAAAAGAGAGCAGAGATGCCTGTAAGTAATATATAAAGAATCTCTTCTTTATATATTACTTACAGAAGCTTTGTCTGGTGTTTTGAAGTTTTTTTTCTAGTGGATGATAGAATACATTTTGCCACAACGTTTAAAAGGACAGGCTCCAGTGGAGTTTGTTTCAAAGTCTCACTTTGAAAATTTAAGAGAAAATAGTGGCAACAAAAACTGGCATTACATCTACCTGAAAGGCAGAACCAGCCAGCTGTTAATGACTGAGTCTAAAGCCCTGCACCAAATACTAACTGTTGGTAATATACCCTAAAAGTAGACTAGGAGGCTATTGTTTAGGTTGTGTGGTTTAATTTTATTTATTTATTCATCTTTTTAATGATAACAATGATACTTTTCAACATTTCCTAAGCCTACTTTTGCAAAAATAATATTAATAATAATTGCTTGAAAACACCAGAATCTTGAAAAAAAGGTTAAAAATTTTGGTCATCCAAATAATACAGCAGTGTAAAAGAACCATTGCACACTTGCCGACACAACATGGAAAAACAGGTCTTGTTTAAGCATTGATTTTTCTCTAAATACATCATTTTTGGTAAATAGTGTTTGTCTTGAATAATTGTTTATTCAGTCATTCTATTAATTATTGATTCTATTAGTTATGTCAACAGAACTGGGGAAAAATAGATTTCTAACATGCTTAGACTGAGTCTGGCGCTGTAGTTTACTGCTCATTTGTTTTCTAGTAATTAACCTTTGTTTTGGTGTAAACTGTGCTGAGTGGTGTCATCTGGTGACAAAATCATCACGTGGATGCAGGACAAAATAAAAGCACAGAGAAAAAATAGTGAAGTAGTAGGAGAGCGGTGTCTTACACTGAACGTTGAGCACCACGCTGTCTGTGATCTTCTCATTTCGGTACGTGACGATGCACGTGAGCTTCTGTTTGTGGGTCTCGCGGCTCGGTATCACCACATAGTTGCTCCGGACCGTCACTGTCCCATTCTGGTTGCGAGTCTCCTGGTAAGTGGCTTCGCCTTTCAACCTGGTATCCCATTTGATCACGCTTGGGGGCTTTCCATTCGCAGATACACAAGTTGCAACTGTCATCTTACGCTTCTGAGCCCTAGCCACAATCGTAGGGGTCGTCAAGGTCATACGTGTCATGGGCCGAGCTGCCGAGTAGAAAGGAGAAATTAATTTTCAGGAAGAAAAGAGTCACTCAAGAATGAGCTTGATTTTTTAATTTCACTTTCCATTTTATTTTAGTGTGTAGTCTTGTCTGCTTTTCTAACAATCAATTTCCTGAAGTAAATTAAACTAAGAAGCTGAGATGAAAATAACATTGTTTTTCTTCCTTCACTCCTCAAAGCTCTCAGATGTAGAACCCACTTGCCTATCCAAATGCGCAGTCATCCAATTTCAATCCTTTGTGAGTTGCCAATCAGAAATCTACTCTTAGTACATCAAAAGGCAGGCTTGAGCTTGAGCAAATGCACAACTGAAAGAGATAGGCTATAAAGAGGCCTCTTTGAAGGCTGCCGGTTGGTTATCTGCACACATGTTCCTGATGTTCACTGAGCCTAAAAACTGAGTCACTGAAGCCTAAAAAGTCCTGGGAGGCCAAATGACACAAAATGGGGACTCGGAGCTGACTAAGAAGACCCGGCAACAGGGACTACTTAAGCCAAGTGCTATTTCTTTTACCGGTGCTCAATAGAACACAAACCAACACTTAATTTCTAATTAGCTCTCTAATCAGAGTCAGCACGCAACCTTTTCAAAGCTGCCTCTTTCCAAGATAAACTACATCTCTTTTTTTTGCCACACTACTATTCAAGCCAAATTATACACTCAGAAGTGCTCCTATTGATTTCCATTTCACCTGCCATTTTTATCAACTAACCTCTGCGAAAGTTTCCTGTTTTATAAAAGCTATTAGGCCCATGTTATATGGAATTCACCAATATATATATCATTCATTGACGTGGCTCTTGGTGCTGCTCTGCAACTTCAATAGTTTCAACAACAAAGAGGACAGTTATACCGAGAGCTTCAGCAAACATATAGAAAGCAGCCGGCGTCGAAGAGAAGAGCTGTAAATATGTTTTTACTAAGCCTTTCACTCAGGTTGTCAGGTTGACCCTGTTTGATCTGTTTCAAAGTCAATAGGACACCAAATTTGAGCAACAGGGTTTTCATTCCTTTGATTGTTCATCAGACCAGCATAAGCGTGCTCCAGGAAATAACTCCTTAACTGATGTTCAGACGTTTAACCTGTTTTTTTGGGGGGGGGTTTACTCTCTTATCTTGACTCTAAAGATAGGTAACTTTTCCAGTGAAGTATATGTGACTAACTTTTTTTCCATAGGATCTTTGTAAGAAGTCACAGAATATGTTGGGCAGGTTGTTCCACTCACTAAAGACATACTTTCTGTTTCCCAGAAGCTGGTAATTTTAAATGTTCCCATTCACTCGGTGGATTAAGCTTAATAATTTGATCTCGCTACAATTTAGCCTTTCTTAAATGTAGACGTCTTGAAGATGGATGTTTATCAGGCAGCGTTTTGGGAATATTACTGCCATTAATGAAATCTCTCACAGTTTTAATGAGAAACCCAAAGGTCCATATATACATTACGAACATGTTTTGAATGTTCAGCTACTGCTTTATTGGAGATAAGTCTTGGATAAATTCTAGACACAAGCCTGGAGAATGGGAAACAATGAGAGATTAGATTACTAAGATTTAGATCCCTACAGAACTGCTAAAACCAGATTAGAAAAAAAAAATGTTCCTTTCAAATTACAGATTAAAGCAGAATTAAAATCAGTGCAGTTCTTACCATACACAGTAAGGTTGACCATGTTCTCACGGTTGCCTGCAGGAAATGTGGTATACTCGCAAATGTAGGCAGCCTCGTCGGACAGCTGCAGGTTGGAGAACACAATTGTGGTGTCTTCCAATGAGGGAGTACGATGACGAACAGCTGCATGTTTGAAGCTGACCCGCTCCTTGAAGGGCGGCAGCACAGACACACCCAGGGCCGGGTTGGCGATGGCCACATTCTGTTTGGTGCCATTGAGAAGCTTCTGCCAGGTTACTTGGGAGATCTTGACTGGTGGATTACTGTTGCTGAAAACGCAGCGCAACTCCACTTGTGAACCCACGAAGCCAGACTTACTGGTGTCCATCTGTACCATCTGTCCACTGCCAGCTAGACACAAAGAGGGGGGTGGAAAGGAAAAAAAACATTTAATTACGATTAACAAGTGTCCAAGGCCAAGCAAGCACTCCAGTCAATAGCAAGTACATGCACTGAAAGTCAAGGAGTCAATTCAGCCTCCTAGGTAGTACAAGCACGCACAACACTCAGAAGTCAGACTCGTGGATTCAACCATACGCACCTGTGTGCCACAGATACTATATCTGCCCCCTATACATAAAACAAGTTGGTTCATGGTGGTGGTTGTGTGCGAAAGCTGTGGGAGTTGTTATTAACATAATGGGCACATCCATACAAGCCTGCCTTTGTCCACAAAGGTGCTGTTTCTGATGAGATGGGAGGGCCGAGCGAGAACCAATGCATCACTAATGAATGAGTACAAGGGCAGTGAGCTGGAGCCAAGTCGTCGTCTGCTGCGCTCTCCTCCACCTACCCAGCAACACACTGGGTAGCCTATTGTAATTTTAATTACTTTTTACTCACAAATACTTCAATGACTGCCTGGAGCTCCTATTAGGAGAAACAATGTGTAGTCCTGTGTAAGCACTCAAAACAATGAGAACACACACATTAGCTGTATTAAAAGAACCCAGCAATTAGGCACTCCTCCTTTACTATCTAAGCCTGTGCGGAGCATGGTGGCAAAAGAAAAGGTCAATTAGAGAACATGGACCTTCGGTTTAGTCTTTCATGCATATATTGACCTTGTGCTAAACTGAACTGTTGAATACCGTTCTTTGTAATGCGTTTTTGCTTTTTATTTAACATTAGCAGTTATCAGCCTTGGATTAACTGTTCCTTACAGTCTCTATGCCTTTATTAAGAACTGGAAGCATAAGATGGAAAATTAAGTGACAGGAAGAATAATTACACAAGTCACTCCCTTATTCACACATACCGATCTGTCAGAATTGATCATTTGATACTTTTTTCTATATCAGTATAAACAGAACATTTTGGGGTTTGGATCTATTGGCTTGACACAATCTGTAGTCTCAACATGGATGTCATTTCAGTCAGGGATGTCATTCAGTGCGAGCAGCAATTTTTCCAAACTGAATAACTGATTAGTTGAAAAAGAATACATTAAGTTTTAAGCCTAATTAAGATTAGGCTTAAAACTTTTTGCTAAAGCATATAGTTAGTGTTGGATCAGGTGACCCTGAATCCTCCGTTAGTTATGCTGCAATAGGCGTAGGCTGCTGGGGGATTCCCATGATGCACTGAGTATTTCTTTTCCAGTCACCTTTCTCACTCACTATGTGTTAACAGACCTCTCTGCATTGAATCATACATGTTATTAATCTCTGTCTCTCTTCCACAGCATGTCTTTATCCTGTCTTCCTTCTCTCTTTCTGAGCCTCGTTCTGCCGGAGGTTTCTTCCTGTTCAGAGGGAGTTTTTCCTTCCCACTGTCGCCAAGTGTTTGCTGTATGTATTATTATAGGGTCTACCTTACAATATAAAGCGCCTTGAGGCGACTGTTGTTGTGATTTGGCGCTACATAAATAAAATTGAATTGAAATTAATGCTGAAGGTAACTAGTGCATTTTTTTGGTTTCTTTTTATAATCTGTAGTAATAGGTCTTCTTCATGGATAACAAACAAGTACAAGTTTCACTTAAACCTGCTCTGAGCTCTGCAGTGTCAGCAGTCTGAACAGATGTGCCATTGCAGGGCACCTACATCCTGTTGTTTCAACACTTCTTTGTTATCTCGTGCTACAATTTATGGTCGTTTCCAGGTGAAGTCTGATGATGTCCCATTTCCTGAAGCGACAGCCCCTGACTGAGCTTGTATTTACAACCAGAGGCAGCCATAATTATCTTCTATGGATACACAACTATCCGCAGGAAGAAAGACTGAAATTCCTTCGTTAATCACGCAGGACTCATAAAGCCACCAATGTATCCACTCATAAACAGGCTGAAAATATGCTGTGGTCTCAAGTAGAGAAGTGGGGCCTAAACATATGCACCACAAGCAGAGCGGCTCTTTAACGCTGAATAACTGCATCACAATGATGGATAATCGCTGCCCTCAGAAATAAAGTTTCCACAGGGGGGCTTTAAAATGTGTAAGAATGCGTGAGAGAAATCCATTTCTGTATACACTCATTCACTACAATATCTGATGTAGTTGATCTTTAACTATACAAGGATCTGAGGAAGAGGGGAAAGCGAATTCTGTGTATGCAAGGCTGTCAAACTGTCTTAAGTACCGGCAGCGACTGTTATGTTAAGATTTTTCTTGTAAAAACGGTAGGTAGTCAGCCAAAGGACGTGAAGGCCCAATACATGCATGTAGAGAGGAAATGGTGCAGACTCTGGGTAGACCATTAAGATTAACCATGTATTTTTCCTCAGCAGGCTGAGAACTCTCAGGTTGAATGACTTAGGCTGGAAAGCAATGCATTATGAGAGAAAGGCAATTTCGATCTATTATTATGTGCTTTCGCTCAAATGCTGCCTTTGCGGCCTACATCAAATCACATAAAAAAACAAAGTGACAACCTTTTGAAGTTACTGAGTGCACATCATCTTTCATTTCCTTCTGACCACATCAGCAAGACCCTCTCTATAGAGATTTAGACTTGGGGGATTTGAAGATGACAGATTGATTTACTAATGCAGTTTGACAGAGAGGACTGGCAACCTTGTCATCTGTACCTTGAGAACCACCTGTGTCCTTGTGCACCCCAGGGCAATGCTTTACTCCATTTTATCACAGCTTAGATTACCAGTTGTGGCAGCTATAGTATGATATTTTTGAAATAGCAAACACAATTTACTGCGTGACAACACTAGTTAAAGTTTAATCTTAAGTTGGTCTGAAGTGGAGGAGCTGCATGCTGCATGTGGCGGGGGCTGTAAAGAACTCATAAATATGTACCTGGCCAGACCTCATCCATTTCAGCGCTAAAACAATAGTGGCAGGGGCCGGCTGTGCAAAGAGCCCCTTCCCCCTCTCGCTTTGCTCTTCCTTCCTTCTTTCTCTGATGCTACCAACTCAGATTGAATCAACTAAACAGCAACTAATGCAAATGGAAACTCGAGGAATAGGCATAATTATACAGTCACAGAGCCCAAATTCACTCTGTGAAAGGGCCAGAAGCCCCCACTGGGACCCCTTTCACTCAAGGACTGTTGGACTCTTTGGCTGAGCAGAGTCTATAATTACAGACTACATAACAGAGTGGCAAATGCCACAGAAAGCACTGTCACATACATGCATGAGATTCTAAGAAGGTAGGTTGGAGTGGGGGCTTAATGAAAATCAGTGATGCAAAAACAGAAGAGAAAAACGGAAAAAGAGATAGGCAAAGTAGAGAAGTGTAGAACTGTCGAGAGGGAGAGAGAGACAAAGAAGTAGGTGGAGCTGTAGGGAGGACTGTAGGTGCGCTACTGGTTTGAGGTTGGCTGGCATTATTGCCTGTGCTGCTGCTGTTTTGTTCTCACACTGACAAGAGGATGATTGGGGGAACAGTCATGCTCTAATACACCTGTGGATAGGGTAGGCACTGCCTTAAGAGTTGCCAAAGGAGAGAGGAGTCGTGTTTCTGGAAGGAAAAGCGATAGGACAAACAAACAAAGCAGAAAGTACTTCCAAGCTGGCAAAATATTAAATTAAAAAAAAAAAAAAAAAAAAAAAAGAGTGGCTTGATTCTCACCAGGTGAGCTGAGTTGGATCAACGGGGACATAAGGGGCAGTATTAAAACAGCTGCTGTGCCGTCTGGCCCTGCGCTGATAGCAAGAGACTCCCAAGGCCTCGGCACAGAGCTGTGCACGGAACATTCAACTGTAATAAGATCTGGCCTGTCAGGCAGAAAGGAAAAGCATGTGCTTTGTGTTGTTTGCATATGGCGCATTGGACATTGTGCATTAGAAGCTGCACCAAATAAAAGCCTTCAGTCAAATGGACTCTCCATGGTGCATAGACAATGTCCAGGAAAATAGAAAATGTATTCAAATTAGTCACATTGAAACATTTTATTAACCAGGTGGGAAAACAAAGATAAAACAAAAAAAAAAAAACAGAATTAATTCCTGTCTGTAGCGAGCCAAAATGAAGGATGCAAACATTTAACATTTGCCTTTTTTCTTTGCTGTAGAGAATTTAAGTTTTTTAACCAAATACAAAGATCAGCCCACAGATAAGCCCATAGGACCTTGTTCTGGTACATAGAAAATCACTATGATAATATTAAACTAATAAATTTAATAAGTATACATAACATCGAAAACAGGCCCAACATCTCTTTCAGACCAGGAAGGAATATATCTCATAGCTAAAATCTAACACTGTTGTCTTTTATTAGCCAAATTGGCAGTATTTCAAAGGTAGTTATTGCCTACTTCAATATTGTGCATCCAAAGGAATCCATTGTGCGTGAGTCAAATAAAGTTCAGAATAATTCACCTCAAGCTGCTGCAATGCGAGGAAGGCAAAGATTAAATAGAACTGAATGCATATTTTAGAAGAAGCACTCATTAATGTCTTCTATTTAAAGCTGCACCAGGCAACTCGGCACACTGTCAGTCCCAAATGGCAGCGAGACGTCTCCGTTTGAAGTTTCAACACTTCAAAAAGCCCCAAATGTGTAATGTGATGTCATCAATTCTTTTTGGACTGAAATGTCATCCTTTCAGTGGCTTCGGGGAATAGAAATGAGAAAGAGTTTTAGTTTTCACTGAAAAGAGTGCCACTTCCTTAAACAAGAGGAGATCCAACTTCCGTAAAATTATTTCACTTACGCAAATATGTCAAAGTTTTCAGTGGCACTACAGTCTTTTCTAGCTCCCCTGCAAGCGTGAAGTATTTTGGTATAAACTTCTTGCCAAGTGCAGCTTTAAAGCTTATCACATGAAAACACATCATCTCCTCACGCTTGATATGCTTTGGTTGCTCCACTCTACTGTTGCTTAAGTGGGATGCTGATAGATAAAACATGGCTTGAGCCGCACGGGATAATGACTGTTTAATGTAGTCCCAGTTCCCACGGCAATGGCACAGTCCTCTATGCTCCCCTATTCATGACCACACATGGGGTGTTTAGGGGGAGTCCAAATCTACTGTCTCATACACACACAGAAACCTCCCATTAGCAGCTTGTTTATTCCCCTGGTAGGACAATTTTACTCTTTTTGTTTGTCAGTGAGTAATTTAAAGCTCTTGCAGTGGCATTTTGCTCATGTTTTATAACAAATAGTAGTGATTCCCAAAATGATTTATAAAATAAATGATGGTATTCTTCTTAGGGGCATCTGGGAACTCTTACTGTCCCCGAAGCTTTAATACAAACAGATAGGGCACTTCATTTAAGGATAAGCCATATGCTATGTGTACTGCTGCTCTTTATTGACTGTGGCCATTTAGCTTTTTGAGACAGAGCAGTACGTGTCAGAGAATTTGTTTTAATCTACACTCAGACACTATTTGATGGTGCTTCAGCCAGGTCTCTTGGGTAAACAATGGTGTACCTGCCAAAGCAGCTCTCTTTACCCTCTGTCTCCCCAAGCAAACATCCGACTACAGAGGCAAGCGAAACCTCACTGGAACAGATGGTTTAGTACCCGTGCTCATAATTTTCCACTATCTGGTTCAAATTTGAAATGCTTTTTTGTACAACACGCTCTTTCATTGAGGACAATGTAACATCTGCTGCGCTGTAAATGTTAATGATTATCAGGAATATTTATTATGTTAGGCAACTTCCCAACCTGGGACGGCTCCATGAGAGGCACTGTGCATTTCATTTGAACTATTTGCAATGGCTGTTTGAGCAAAAGAGTATCGTAATGGCTGACTACCGTCGCACAGTAGTCATGTGTTTTCCACCGGGGCTATAAAATTGCTACTTTCGGGTTGGCAGTGTGTAGCATCGGCTACTCAACTATGCACACAGGCTCTCACCTAATGTAGCTGCATCCATCGTTTGTAAAGCAACATGGGGTTCAGAGCACAAGCCCACACACACACACACACACATGCCCCTCGAGCAGCTTTAAGGCATTTCAAATGTCAAGGGGATGCATCACTTTGCCTGCAACAGAGCTTCTCATCTTAGTTCAGCGGGATAATGATTCATCCTTGAATGAAAAAGTGGAAAACATCACTACTCCATTTTGTTATCAGACAATTTCAGAGAAGCAAATCTACAAGACAGTGGAGTTTAGTGTGCCCTTTTTGGGAACCTCTCACGATACCCTTTAAATTTAAAACATAAAGTGGATAGCAGTGCCTGTGGATTTTCAGTAATTAATATGTGTTTTTATTCTAGTCTAGCAGGAAATAAGCTAAAAGCAATTTGGGATTTTGGTTGTCTTTGACCGAGGCAATGACAAATAAAGCTTGGCCAAAAATAAGACTTTTGCCCTACAGAGAGAGAGAGCAAGAGTGGAAGAGAGAGACAGAGAAAGTATAGCACGTATTGAGTGTAAACACAGAAAGAGCTTTGACCCTCCTCCCTCAGCCTGCAGCTTAACAAAACAAGGCCACCAAGGTTTCGGTTCTACGACACAAAATAAACAGAGCTGACGTTACCTGACCAAATGGCGAGATGACATCATCCACTGATACCAGATAGCAATCAACTGTCAGCAAACAAAAGGCCGGGTGCAAGGGAAACGCAGCGATAACCTTCCTCTTAGTAAATGAGTGACTGTAAGCGTCAGAGTTGTGTGCGGCTGACTGATACTTGGAGAGAAAAGCTGGGAACCCTCCAGGTGTTTCAAGTATCTACAACTGTGGTATCAGAAATAAAATGCTGCGCTATAAGAGTAACATCAGCCAGATAATAGCACGCTTTATCAGACAGCTCTCAAGCCATGACGCTAGGGACCGCTTACATGGACCAGACAATTAGTCAGCAAAGCATCTCGTCCACAGAATGGGTTCAGCGTTCACAATGATGCGCGCTGGTTATTTTTCAATAATGCAAACGTTTCCCTGGGCTTTCAAACAAGAGCAGCTGTTGGACGTCTTAATAGGAAAGAGCTGATCAATAAATAAAAAGGGGGCCACGGGCGAACTGCGACGCGATGCATTACGGCCTCAGACAGGTTGAGCCACAGCGTCTGCAGGTATCAGCTTGGAGCACGAAGCAGTTAAGGGGTGGGGTTACATAAATGTGATGTAGAGGATTTTGGGGAGTTAAGGAGGAGGGTAAGCAGTGAGAGTGACACGTAGTGGGTCAGACGCGGTGAGCAGATTACAGCACTCAGGATATTAAAGCAGAGGAGAGACGATGCTGCAGGCGGCACAACTCCCGTGGAAATTTCAGCATTAGTACGGGCCGACAAAGCGGCTATGTCCACATATACATTTGACACAGTTGACATAGCAACACAATAACACAATTGCTGCAGGAGCAATGGGACATAGTACTAGTGGACAGGGGAGAGATTCAGACTAAGGAATAGTACACACTTCAGAGATACATAAATTTGACGTTTGGTGGGTTAACACTCCCTTGAGCCACTGGTTGTCACCGGTGGGGCACGACACAACAGTGTGAAAAATATTACACTGAATCTACATTTACATTTTTCTGTCAAAAGATGTTTCAGGGTATCACCTTGAACCCTTGGGACTTTTAAGTTAACAATTTTCTGATATCTTGCCCTTGCATCAGCCAGTATTAATGGTGTTTTTCTACATATGAACCTCAAATGCCCTGACTCAATATGCATAGGACAATGAAGCATACAGATTATGTATAAGAATGATACTGGGATGGGCAGTATAGGATGGCTAAGCCAGCACCCACAGCAGTACCCTATACCTCTGCTAAGAACTCAGCAAATACAGCATGAAATGCATATAAAGTCCTGCCAAAAAGTGCTGAGAAAGAGTCTGGCCCTGGACAACCACGCATGACAAATCCTTCTCTCACACCATCTGTTCCATTGTCCAGAAGTAAAGATAAGTCTTGCATAGAGTACAAACACGGAATATTTCCATGTGATTATGCCAAGCACTTGTGTTGGATACATTCTAAAACATTAAGATTTCAAAAATCAAACAACCATTCAGCTGAAACCGGATGATCAATTATTGGCTGCACATAAGAATAGAAATGGGCATTGGATGCGGGAATCTGCACGCTCAGTCAAAACAACATTGTATGGGTGTAAATCCATACACCCCATGCAAGGTGACCTTTAGAAATACTCAGTGAGAGCACAGAATATCACTTTTTTTGCATGTCTGACCCCTGCTGACCTTTATTGGTGGAGTTTTTTTTTCCCTTTTTCCACCAACAAAGGCCAGCTGATATCCTACAGGCATGCAGGCTGGAAGAAGCCTTTCGAGGATAAATAGGTCCAGTATAAGCATAGCGAGGAGCACTGTTGCATGACCAGTGGCTTATTAAACCCAAGGAATGAGAACGTACAATCAATATTTGATTAGAGACACTTGTGATTTTTTCTGACATTTCCACTCTGAGTAGCCTCTGTAGATTTCTTGAAACAAATTAAAGTTGTGCATATCATACATTTTTAAGGACGTGTAGAGAAAAATAGAAGAACTGGCAGTCATCAAAGTGCATCTCTAATTGTGCTTGGGACACAAACAGGACAGTGGGGGCAACGTGCACACAGCTAGTCTTGTTGGTGTTTTGCACAGAGCTATTTTTCTCTAGCATTGCTGGAGCAGGCCATTTATACAACAGATCCATTAACATATAGGAGAGGGAATTCACACTCCAGCTGGAGTGGGAAGTGGGCTGAAGCCCCAGTCTGCTATCAATTAACAAGCACACTTAGTATGTGTCTGAGTCATGATCGTCATGGGACTCAGAAAATGCTGTGCATTTGCTCAAGATGTGCCGTCAATAGCCATGCTGCAGATTAGCAGCCGTTGTACCATGTCTGATGGTCTTCTAACTGTAAGCAACAGAAGCAACTCACCAGTACGCTGATCTAATACTGCAACAAACAAGTCATCTCTGTGCACGTGTACAAGGAATTAAGTACAAATAAACACGATTATGAATTTTGCCCTGCAGTAACATCATTTAGGCATGGATTAGTATCCTGATTTCACCACTGGAGGAATGAATGTGTTCAGTTACTTAAGCTGATAACGTTAGATATGCTAGACGTACTTTATCCTTGAACACGTTATCTTATCTTGTTATTTAAATTATTTTTTACATTTGCAATGCTTGTAGATTTTAACAGGCATTCCTTGGTACAGTTTAACTGTGACACTGCATCGCTGGCAGAAGACGTCAGGTTTTTTTTCAAAAGAGTGACATGGAAGGGGAAAAAAAAAGAGAAATTACAGTAGAATCATCAACAGCAAGCATGACATGTAAACAAAAAGACAAGATTGATACTAACATGTGGTAGAAATGGCTACACACAAGGTTTCTGCATAAATGCTGAGACTGGCCTTTGCCAAAATCTGCTTTTCATGTGTGTTTTGATCATGAAACTCTATGAAATCCAGTGGTTCTCGGCAGAACTCTGAGGCCAGGGCTGAACCATTTCCTAAACCACGACCACAGCCCATCTTTCCAAGGCAAGTACGGCTCCATGTTCCACATACATATAACCGTTGGAATGCTCACCACATCTCAGGACCATGTTCATATTCTGCTGCATGTGCTTTCCAGCTGGGATCAAGTATTGTCTTTCCCACCAGTGTTTGAGCTTAACCATATACAGTATTTTTCTCACAGCTTAGCATGTTTCTCTACAGCATCTTTCAGTAGATCAAGCCTCTCCAGGATATTATGAAATAGCTCTGATCTGGGCTTTTATGTCATTCTGACACCACATCTATTATGACTATTACATACAGAATTGTAAGCAAGGATAGAATGCAGACAACTGAGTGATGGTAGTAATTTTTTCGAGGTTGTTATCCCTTTCGTTCTTTATATTGTGACATTATTTCTGATAAAAGTTAAAAGGAAAAAGAAAGAAAAGCTAAAAAATGTCTGCACAGTTTGTAACTGGCCTTTCAAGAGAAAAGCAACTGGCACGTAGACATAAGTAGTGAGCCACAAAGCCACAGCAAGGGGAAAGGAGACTGAAAACTGAGTCGGGTGGTATAAGTTACCCCAGTCTCCACTGCTCGTTAGATGTCTATTGACACAAGGACCCAGAATACAAAAACCATTTGGTACATTCTCAAAGACGGAATCCCGCAAGAAAAACAGGACAGACATTTCGAAAAAGTGACTGAAAGGAGAAAGAATGGGAGCAGTAATCAATCATAGGAATCAAAAATCATAAAATGCCTCTCTCTGGGTTTCTCTCAGTTTCATCTGAAACCACTGCAGTGGGTGGGCTGTGGGCTTTGAGTATAAAAAAAAGAAGAAATAAACTCATGTTTATCTTTTTTATTTGTTTTTAACTATGTGTTGTTTTTGCTGTTCAAAACTGAGGCGTGGATATTCAACACTTCCAGTCCCTGTGAGTGTTTTTTCTTCTGATTATTAACACAATTTAAAGTTTAATGTCAAGTAGCATCAGGATGAAGTGGAAAAAAAAGGGGGCCGGCTGCGACTGGTGAAAATAGTGTGGCCAAATTGTAACTGTGTGACTGCTCAGACAGATTGTGATATTCACTGCGAACAAATCAGCAATGATCTGTAGTGCGAGTACTGAGCGGGTGGAGGAGAGCCTTAGGAGGTTGAGGTACCGGTATGCTCTGCGGAGAAGTGGAATGAAAGTAGAAGCAAAACAGCTATGCTGGGATGTGTGATTTGGAGATGGTGGCACTGGCAAAAAGCTGGAATTGGTAGAGCTGAAGGTATTGGATTGACCATGTGGAAGGAGGGAACATGGATATACTCGACAATGGGCAGGAGGAAAATAGAGGAGAATGGTAAGGGCAGGGTGTTAAACTTCACAGGATGCCAACTCACACTTGAAATGCAAGAGAACATATAGTGAAATGAGCCAGGCAGGAATGGAACTGGTTCTGACTGTTCTGACAGCTTTGATGAAACAAAGAAAGAAAATATAGCTGATAAATCCTGATAGTGTATTACTATTGATCAGAAGCAGAGAAAATGAAGCAGGCAGTCAAAGGGAGCTACAACAACTCAATTAGGTCATATTGAAGTCCCTGTCACTCAACCAATGCAGAAACATACTGCTTCTTTGCAAGGAAAAAGAAAATCTAATTAGTCTCATTACTATATCAACAGGCAAGGGTACCACATGATGTCAGCCTCTTTCTATGCGATGGTGTGGAAGTTAACCCAAGCTTTTTTGCAGCCACCAACAATTATTAACCGAGGTGAAGTCACTTACGTGAATCTACCTCTGACACTAACAACCTTTGAAATCTGCTGATGGGGTTTAGACTGTCGCTGGCTACGAGATGCAGGCGCCTGTCCAGTGAGAGACCAAATAGCTGTACACTGCATGCACAGATTTTTTTTGTTTCCTCCTCAGGGCTGCAGCAGTATTATTTAGAGCTCTTACCCTCAAGTTGCCTTCCTTTACTGTGTCTATACTAAGGACTGCTCATTGTTTGACAGGATTGACAAGCTCCCTGGCAGAGCTGATTAAAAGCTTTAAGGTCAGAGAAGTGGGACAGATATCGAGCGAACACCTGTCTCCTCGCTGTGAGCCAGTCCCCTGTAGGGTGTGTCCTCCACTGGCACAGGATCAATGGCTCCATTAAGACACAACCTAGACAGGTTTTTTTGGCGCATGTGACAATGCTGCTTTGGCTTGCAAAGAACATTTCACCTCTCTCTTCCTCTTTTTACTTCCCTTTGCCTTTCTTGCAGTTTTGTGTACAACTACAATGGCACTGACCACCACTCTCCTCAGTTAGAGACTGCCTGGAATAAAATGCCGACTGACAGGCACATGCTGCAATGTATTTATTTTTTCCCAGCTTTAGACTTAATTTCATCATGGATTTCAACATCCTGTTAAAAATAACTTGGAAAGCGGGGCTGCCCACTCAAGATTTGCCACAGGATTATAGATCATTAAAGAGATCTTTGAAGTTCACTTGAATCCTCTCCAAATAAGTTAGAGGACTCACTTTTATGGTGTCACGGCCTCACAATTTCTGTTTAGTTGTAGCCAGTTTTCTTTTACAGCTGCTCATACTCTCTGGAGTCATAATCCAGAAATGGACGTTTCAATTTACTTCAGCTCGAGTTCGGATGATAGCGAATTAAGATACCTGCTTCTGTGGATACCTTACCAATTTTATCCCTTCTGGTAGGCTTTCCACTCCCAAGTTCACAGAGGAGAAAATGTTCTTTTTTTGCCATCTCACAGTAATCTATAAAATGAAACCTAATACCGTAGCTTTAGTCACGGGATAAGACCTCAAAGGTTGGGTGACTTTTACCGAAAGATATCTCAGACCACGTCCCACACACCACTCATCACTACTTTTGTCTCCAGAGTACTTCTATTTTCGCAGGTTTCCGTTTCCCACACAGTCACCTAGATGGTCTTTCTTGATATGACTCACTGTGCAAAAATATGCATTGTGTTTATCAGATCAACCACATAATCTTGTTTCTGTTTGCTGGGAAAACAAAGACGTTGACTAAAATGATGTAACAGACATAAGAAAGACAAACCGAAATTATCAGTGCCAACTTTTATGTTCTCTTGTAAATGAGAACAGAACCAATAAGAAAACCCCGGGATGTTCTATAAACGGAAATGCTGCTGTCATCGACGAGACTTTTTTTAATGACAATATCGCCAAATAACCATTATTGCAATGAACCACTAATTTGCCAAAAAGTGTCATTAATTCACGACTTTTCCACATTTAGATATTTGATGAAGATGTAGCACAACAGTAAGGTGAAAAGAAACAAATTCACACTTTGCCAGTGGTGTTTTAAAGTAGGTGTGAAAGTGGCTTTGCAGGAGGAAAATGCGATGGTGTTAGTGAAGTGCTAGGTCACATCTCCATTCGCAGCTGCTCTTTGGACATTCCTCACGTATGCATTTTTGCCTTTTATTTGTGGGAGCTCATCTGAAAGCAAGGTCGAAAGTACAGAGGGGGGAGATACTTGTGTAACGAAGAAAAAGAAAACATTTCATCTCTAACACTGGTCTTACGATTTTCATAGTAAGTGTAAAATATTTTCCTGCTTTCGTTGTAGGTGCTTAACTTAGTGTGGAAAAACAAAAACAGCTCACTCTATTCTAGGCTGGGTGAAAATGTTTTATATTCACAGTGTCCTTCACAGATTGCAAGTGTACCTTGTACTCCTACATTCACTCGCACACTTAAAACGATCTCATACTCACAAGGCTGGTGGAAAACATTGGAGCAGAAATGAGTCCAATGGAGGTGTTTGGACAACTGACAAAACTGCATTTGTGCACTCCAAATATCGTGTCGTGAATGGATGCAAGGATAAAACTCGACATATGGGCTAGTGCAGGCCAGAGTAAAATAAAGGGCAGCGAGCTGAGACAGGTGTATCCCTCGTGGGCATAATTGTGTGTTTAATCTTGTTTAAAGTTATTTATAATTTTGTGTGAGTGTGTTGTTCAATAACCCGCCATGCATATCAATGTGGTAATTATAGTTAGTATTAATTTCAGAATGATGGATATGTTTAGGATAACAAAACAAATACTCATTAATCATTCTATCTTTGGGTAAACTAGCTTTTTGTGACAGCTGGAAATGCAACATAAGCCATGCAGGTTTCAAAGATACCATGAAAACAGTTGACAAGAGTTTATTATTCACTCATCCCAGCATTAATCACGCAAGAGACGATAACAGTTAGCATCCTATTAGCATCTAAACTGTGTATGCCTGACACCACAGGGCACCAGCAGCAGTCCTGCGTCCATGTCCAGATGCTGGTTATATCAGCACAAGAGGGACCTGTGCAGATTCGGTGGAGTTTTTAATTTTGGATCTGATTGGTGTAATTTGGTTTGAAATATTGACGCTTTCACAAAGTGTTTTCAGGAAGTACAGCGCATCATCTGCAGAAAACAAGAAATTCCAGTATTGAAAATGTCTGACACCATAAACGCAGCATAAATCCAGCATGAAAGAAACCCAATGCATTTGTTTATCCTTATCATACAAGAGTACAATTACAAAAAAAAGAAATAAAAAAATGTAGTCTCAAAATACATGAAAGACTCGCGCCAACCCATCAAAAGCTGTCACTTTCTTGGAAAACATCCAACAAATCACTGAGTGATGAAGGCCAGTGGGGTGCGTAAGGATTTCTACCGAGACTGAGCTTTTACTGCTTTTATCTTTCCCTGCTCAGCTGCAATGTAATTCTCACGTGCTATACTGTGACACAGCCGACCCTTCATACATAATAGATGTGTTCGTGTCCATGAAACTGCAGATGCTAGAGGCTAAGGGTTGGTGCAGGCCACAGACAATAAAAGGGGTTTTTTTGTTTGTTTTTTCCACTGTTTTACAGGCTTGGATGCTTCATACCAATCAGCCGCCTCTCCAGTGATGCTGTTTGCATTTATTATGCTAATGTGGTAGCTGATGAGGACACACTTTACACAGTCTAACATGAAACTATACTATGGCATAGGCCAAATCCAACATTTTTTTCCCCCTTCAAGTATCACTTTCACTTTACTGAATTTAAATTATGGGTAAATATGTTTATGGAACCTGTCAGAAGCAAAATGCTGTAACTGGCTGCATGTTGGCTCTGAAGAATGACGCAGAAAACACATCTCAAAACGTGTATTTATAAACGTCGTCGGCGCAAGTCCACAAGAGTATTTTATTAACATATCGGCTTATTGTTCCTAATGAAGGTTAATTAAGCACCAAACTGTTATTAATAGCAGATGCATTTAGATTTAACTGCATTTTTATTGCAGCAATGATCAAAGACATTCATTTTCTGAGACGTGGGAACACTGATGGTGTACAGTAATTAAGGGTGCATTGTCTTCCTATTCCCTAAACAGTTAGTTGTTTAGCAGTTATTATGCTCACCATAATTTTACTATAGTTTTGAAATGGTATTTACTTTATGAATATAAATGTTCATGTCCTTTTTTTTTGTTTTTAAATCCCATTGTTGTGGAGAGAAAAAAAAAGACATGCGAATAAAAAAACCCTAACTGGTAAATATTTATGTACCCATTTTCTAGCTACAAGCACATCTCGCTTGGCTGCACTAAAATGAAACTCGTTGTGACCTAGTTAGAAGAATGCCACACGACAAGGCCGTGCCCGCCCTCTATCCGTGAGGCTAGCCAAGCAGAAACAGCTGTATCAAGCGTGATATTTTGCACAAGGTTCCTTATTGACAGTTTGTTAGCAGGACAGAGAGCAGCCAGGTCTGTGTCCTACTCCTTGGCTGATTAGATGGGTGAAGGACAGGCCCTGGCTGCTCTCTTCGTCACAGGAAGCAGAGGCGGCTGAGTTTTGTAAATGTTCAGCCACTCCCCTGCAGGGTAAGCGGGCCTGGACAGGCTGGAGTGACGCTTCCCTCGTTCCCACAGCTCAGCCAGCTTGACTTTGCTTGGCTGATGAACTGTGACGGGACACAACTCCAAGGTTGTTGGTTAAAAGGAAAAAAAAGAGAAAAAGAAAAAAGAATGCAACAGACAAGCCAGTCAGAGTAAGAGCATGAAACAATGTTGAACTCTGCTGATGGCTCTCAACCTTTATATCAGCTGGCTCGACTGCACCTGGGGCACACTCCAGTGAACACCTGAAGGATCCACACTGTCAGGATGTACGAGTTGCGGGGCCGTAGAGCCAGCTGGTTATGTTTAAATACAAAAAGAAGAGAATAAACAACGCCACAAACCTGCCCAGACACGAATTACCTTGCACAACTTAAAATGAGTCAGTCCTATGATTGCAGACAGCGGAGCACTCAAACTCCAGGGAGCTTGTTTCACAAATCAATCTAAACGAAGGTTTCTGACTGAGGTGTGCGCGCGTGTACGTGTGCGTGAGGAGATTGTTATTCAGTTCACCTCTATAGGCTGTTTCTATCTCTATAGAGAGCCTATCACCACCATTTACGGGTCTCAAAGCACATTGTACAGCTTTCTGCTGCCACTTTTGTGATCATTTTCTTACCTCTACTGAGAAGCGTTACAAAGAGCCCCTTGTGCTGGGAAAGTTGTTAGTTTGTGCTGCGCTTTCAACTCTTACACATCAGAAATCGTACAGTACTTTATGTCACTGTACTTCAACATCTCCTTCATGTTTCCTGAAATAGGAACCACAAATTTTCATCTTGCCCAGTTCTACAAAGCAAGCATACAACTGCTATGATTTTTATTTATTTTCTGCATGAAACTTTACAAAATTGCTACAGTGTAAGAGTCTGTCAAAACCACTGCATGTTTATTATGCAAAGATCCACTTCAAATAGTCATCAATCCCCACAAGATACCAGACGAGCAGTGTAGTTTCGACTAAGCAGATTTTTCCGGAGCCGGCCTCTCGAGGAGCAAAACTCATGCAAACGACTCCTTTTGTTGCCGTTGCGTCTCCCTTCTACAGAAATAACACGCCTAGCAGTTAACACACCTCAAAGTCACACCAGGTCCACGCCCACTTGAACCACCTTAAACAGGATCTTTTCCCAGGCTTTAAGCAGCCGCTTTATTTGGAGAATGACGACATTCTCACATTTGTGTTCATCACTTTCATCCAAATCAAGTAAAGCAGGTATTCCCTCTGGAAAAGTCAAAGAAAGAGAAATAACTACAATTATCACTTCAAAATTAAGAAAATTAGAAATTCTGTGTGATTGCAGGGTGTTAGGAGATACTAGCCAGAAACACAGTAAGAACACATCCCAGCAAAGCGATTATGTTGCTTTCCACAATTTTACTGTATAGTCATTCTTCCAGCTTAGTGCTTCATCCACCAGAGTTCCCGTTAACCCCTCTGTAAATACTCGATGACAGATGTCTGTTTTCTTTGTGTATTTGTTAAGGGACGATTTTAACAGAAGACTATTCTAGATGAGTAATGCTTGTTGGTTTGACTACATAAACCAATTACTGAATGAGACACCATAAGAGAATTAAAAGTTTCGTTAGCCGCAGGGTAGATGGTACTATAATTGGATTTGGCAACAGTAGCATAGAACCTATCTGTGGAAACAAAGAGGAGCTATGCATTCCCACCAAGTCAGATAGATGTAAGGAGGTTTTAAAGTAAGAATGTGCAAACTGCTGAAATAAACAGGGAGTGTTTTGTTGAACACTCATGTGGAAAAAAATAAAAATCGATATTACCAAGACTTGCTGTTAGGAGTAATTGTACATGCATTTGCTCTCATTAGAGAGTTAAATAATGACCTTGTAAGGTTCAGCTGCTGTTGCTCGTCTTCTGTTTGTGGATGGAAACTGCCGACAGGTATCTGTTAAGGTGTGATCAGCCAAAATCCACATTGTTTAAAAAAAAAAAAAAAAAAAGTGTGTTGTCTGAGAATATCAGACAATAACTGGTAGAGTTTGGAAGTGTTGACTTGTGTGTACCATGTGTTCCATTAGAAATGAATGCCACCTACTAGAAGTTTAATAGTATCAATACAAATCCCATGAAAAAACAAAATTACTTTGGGCAAAAGAACGGAAAAGAAACAGTGATATGTTGTTGAGGAGCAAATAAAAAAATACAATCCAAAATTCACGTATTATAGAATCTAGACTTTCTACAAGCTCCAAAAAAAACCTCCCGAAAACATAAAGCACTCCTTAATAAATGCCATAGAGATTAATGCAAAGCCAAAATAATTATGCAATTTTAATTACCGGGCCTTGCTCTGTTCCTAAGTGCTAAGAATCCTTAGGTAGTTAGCCATGTCTGAAGAGATTTCGAGTATGTGCACCAGAGCAGTTTAACAAGTGAACTCTGAGACGTGCGGTGCAGCACTGAGCTCAGCTTAGCTTTATGGATGTTACGATAAGTAATAACAAACTGTGCCATGAATTAAATAAAGCTGCACTGTTTGGCACTCGCTCTTCATCTGAGGCAACAATTTGACACAGACAGAGCAGACATTTCTATTTTATTGCACTGACAGTTAATATAATTAGACAAGTTGCTGTCGAGCAATTGCCTGACACTTTAACTCTTCCCATATTTCCTTCTTATCAGAGCAACGTGCCACGAATTTTGAACCGATCATTATTTTCGTTCCTTCTTAGAAAATTTCCTATAAAGATCTAACAGAGATGCCCTTGACCCAGACACCGTCTATAAAGCAAATCAAAGAAACAACAAAATAAACAAAGAAAAATGCGGCGCTGGGCCAATATACTTAAAAACAGAGCTTGTAGATTACAGAAATACTCTGCGGGGCAGTAGGTTCACTTCTTTTAATGCTGAAATTAAAAACTTCCCGTGCAACTTGTGACTGAGGGGGAAAAAGTCATTCAGATAAAAGGCCTATAGATGGGATTACATTTCAAAAAACTGAGGGTCTCTTCTATTTGCAATTCATTGACCTGAAATGACCTCACTATAAACTTCAAGGTGCTAATGAATAAAAACAACAGCAGAGACAAATTTAAATTTCATCTTGGCTAAATATTCAATAAGTTCAACACAGTGAGAGCAAGAATAAAATTGCTGTTCAGCATTACTGCATGGTAACGTATGTATGGGTGTGTGTGTGTGTGTGTGTGTGTGTGTGTGTGTGTGTGTGTGTCCTCTCCTTCAGACAGCACTGTCCTTGACTGACCTTGCTGAGGCAATCACCCTGAGATTTGCCTCTGACATGTATATGCTGAGTATTTGGCCTGCTCTGCAAGGTTCGGAGTCATGTAGAAATCCCCTGGTGGCTGGAAATCCAATGAACACAGCTACATGAAATATATGACATGAGACCATTTGCAGCAGCTTTATTTCCAGATTAAAAAAAAAAAAAACAATCAAAAAAAAAAATTCAATGTCTAAACTCTTTCTAATGAAAGGGTACGAGTGACCTACTACTGGTATACGGCAAAAGGATGGCACAGTGACAGAAGGCGGGGGAGTTTAATAACTAAGGCAGGGAGAGACACAAATATAGACAAACAGTGGGATGAGGAAGGGAAAGAGAGATGAGCACTTTCATTCCTTGGAGAATCATTTTATCAGACAACTCTGCTCTCTGCTGCGTCTCCTTTCATGCATTAGCAATATACTTCACTCTACCTTGTGAATGTGCAACACCCACGCTGTAAACAAAGAAGGTCCTGATGAAAGAATAGCTGTTTAGTGAAATGAGGAATGATCACAGGTGGGACAAAGTGGAACCAAAGAGATTTCTCCAAAGGTTTAGCAGAAAATGTAGGATTTATTTTTTTTACCATTTTATTTTTGGAAGTAAACTTAAAGCTATTGAAAAAAAAGAAAAGAAAAAGTAACAGACCAAATGCTTTTTTTTTTTATCACAGTGAAGCAGTTTTCCCCAGGTAGTTTCTTAAAAGCACCCAGAAAGCATGTTCCAGCGCTTCTGCGATTCTTGACACCTAAAAGGTCAGTCAAGGGTGAATTTTTCATGAAGGGGAGACATAAGCTTCTCACTGGCTGCTTTTAGAATCCAGAAGAACCAGAGCCAAACCTAAGCCTGTAATATATGACTCTTACACATTTAAAGAGATGTGGAAAGTCGGAAAAAAAAGGAGGAGAAAAAAAAAAAAGGGAAACGAAAGAGAGAAGAACCAGGAGGCTGATGGAGAGGACAGAGATCACGGAAACAGCTGGGATGCCAGATCAAATGGGAATGCGAGAGAGAGAAGCTTGTTTTGCCCCTGTGCAGCGATGGGGGAGAACCAAGCGTGTAGTGCATCAAATTTTCATATGAGCATCAGTGCACAGCTTAGAACTGCATTATGGAACCAAAGCAGCAGAAAATATCCTTGAGGAGCAGCTGAATAAAAATGTGGCTTATTTATAGACCATGATGAGAACACATTTGAATGATTTAATTAAGCTAATTAAAGGACAGTGAAGGGCCATCAAGCAAAATATCTATTTATACTATAATGTATGTGCTATTATTCTTAAATGTGCCACATTGTATAGCCATTTAAATATATTATACTAAATCTAAATGTGCAAAGGAAAAAAAATCAATAGACTCACCAGGTAAAATATAGTTTTAAGTGAGTCCAAGTGAGTACACCATTGTAGTTATATGTTGTTTTTATTCTTCAGTGTTGTGTAAACATATCCTGGAATCTCTCCACAGAGATCATTTCCAAAATGCTCTCACAAACAATCATGTCAGGACTGGGAGTGCTGTTGATTGTAAACAAAACCTGCGTTCACAGCCGTGCATGTGTGGTCCTGGTTACGTTTCGGGGGGGGAAAAAACTGCTTCAGATTGTGAAGGTTTCCATTGTGAGAGGAAAAAAAAAACGGTGAAACTAACGGGAAACTATCTGTAACCTTCTGCTATGTGTGAAACTAATGGCTTTTGCTTTTCACAAGAGTGTCAGTTAAATCCATTGACTCCGTTATGACAGGATTTCTACAGATGTAACGGAATGTAAGCTACGATACTCACATGATATCAGACATCTGGCCCATGAAACAACATGAGCGCACACTGTATAAAGATGCCAAAGCATTTTCCTTTCTTTTCGTTGTTTCTTTTTTGAGTGTACATTTTTTTGGAACCAAATCTAACAAGAACATTTTTATCAAGCACTTGAGGCGTGCACGTAACATTGCAAAAATGTTATCATGTCCTTGATGGACATTTTTTCCGATACTTTTACAAAAACAGGAATCTGAGGGCATTCCAAATAATAAAAAAGCAAAAAACAAACAAAAACAAAAAAACCCGAGAGAGAAATGTGCAGCTGGTGCAACGCTGGTATAGGTTTTAAAAGAAACCAATATTAAAAATGTCTGTCAGGCTTTTCTGACAAGGATTTGTTTGTCTTTATCAAAGTTTAACAAAAAAAGAAAAGAAAACAAGACCAAACCTGGCGGAGAAATCTCTAGAACGCACTACAACAAAGGTGCACAGTCACTCGCGAGGGAATAATGAGAGTTCTGTATGACAAATGAGAGCTCTCTGTATAATACTTGGGTCATGTTCGCCAGCACACCTGGTTTGCAGCTTTGGCACCCGCTTCACAGATGCAGTTAGCAGATGTGCCATTGAGAAGAAATGGCGCTTTGTAATGTGTGCGTAAAAAGCATGAGTAAACAGCCCACAGGATTACAATATTCAGAGATATGAAACAAGTTTACTGTTTTTTTGTGAGCAAGCTGCTTAAAACGACTTTGTCCAGTAAAATTGTGTGAACACGTTATGCTCAGCGCAAAAGCAACAAGGAAGGCAAGTGCACCTGTTTTAATGTTTCAACTTTTGTCTCTCTTCGTTTGTTAACTCTGAGACAAGGCAGCCTTTGGCTCAGCGGAGGTCGATAAAGCAATTCAAGGGGAGCTTCTTGACAAGGAAAGAGGGCATAGAAGAAGAATGCAAAAGAAGAGAAACAAAAACTACAAGGGCACTTGGCAAGGGCACTCCTCAGCCAGTGCCAATGCCAATGTCTTGTAATTTTAAATGTTCCAGAACTACCCCCCCCCCCCGTCATATTCCAACTCTTCTGGACGTTTAATGAAATTTGATCTGGTACCTTTTGCACGATTATATTGGCTACAACAAATTTAAATGGTTTCTGTTAAGGTCAATACATTTGGAGGAAAAAAACAAAGCAAAACCTGAACCACGAGTGAGACGAGCGAGAGCGGGCTAAACAGCAGCAGACAGAAAGGGCTGCTCGGTGTGATAAGGCAGTTTCACGGTCCCTAGTGTGAAATTGTGATATCTCAGAATGGCAAGGTAATGGTGTCAAGAAAGATCCCGCTTTCCAAAGCCAGACGATTTTCCTCGCGAAATCGCCGTTAAGCAAAAAATTGAAAGGTGTAAGTGGCACATTCAAATGCTGTTCAAAGTTTAATTTGACGGAGCGCGGATGTTTTTCAGGTTTCAAGCAAAATTCAGATCTTCCTTAGTACTGCTGAAATTTTATCCATGATCCTTCTGCTTCTGTATTAAGACATACTTGTTCAGAGCAGTCAGTTTAGAGCTGACACAGTGCTTTTTTTCCCCCAAACCAGGAAATGTTATTTGTGGCATATGCCATAATAAATATATATAAAATAATAAATGTCTAAAATACAAAAAATGTTCTAATGTTTGTAGACATTAGGCTAAACAACACAACTTTTTAAAGACAGGCTCAAAGAATAAGGCCATAAATAAAGAAAATTTAAAAATTAGGTAGTCACTCTCTCAGGGCAAGAGATGTAAAGGTTTCTGTTAAAACTGTGCTAAAACTGATTGAAATTAAATGAGTTAGACCTCTAGGTTAAATAATATAACTTAGATGATGTTAGTTTCCCCGCTAACTCGGTTCCAATAAATCCCCATTTGCAGTCTTGAACATTATCCACCTGGGAGCAGAAATTGAGTTAGACATAGCAGAGATTCAAGTTCATGCTCGCACACATGACAGTGAATCAGAAACAGAGACGTGCAGCTACTTCTCAATAATACAACACATCTATGAGCATTTAAAGCAATGGCACAGTCAACCTGGGAAAAGTTGATCAAACTAATCCACAACTTTCAGAGCGCCTAAATAAAACAGTAAATACATTTCGCCCAAAAACAAATAAAAATGCCTAATGGCAATATTCACTATACAAACACACGTTCTTTAACAAAAGCACACATGCACAAACCAGTCCAAACCACCCGTGGCGGAGTTTAACGGCTTTCCTGGATTCTAGATCGCGACAGCCATTCACAGACCGGTTAAACAGCTCGGGCCACCGCTGATGTCACCCATGGGTTTTTTTTCCCTTCCTTTGGTACAGACATGTGGGCGAACTGGGTGTGGCAGCCTGTGCTGCCGCAGCTTACTCTCTGGCCAGAGTCACATATAATTTCGACACATTTCAGCGACCATGACATGGCCAATATGAGAAGCTTGAAAACCCCACGAGCGCTCTTGCCAGCCAAAATTGCCTCAGTCACTGCTTTGTGCAAACAAGCTTCAAGGTTTGACAGCCACTCAGTGCCCATCCACTGCCATTATCCGTAAGGAGCTGTGTTTCTGAAAGGCTATGAAAATGCTCTAACCACACATGAAATCTCAACATCTGTACCAAGGACACTGTGCCACTGGAGGGAAAAAGAGCAAGCGATAATAAAGGCTCACTGTGGAGGAAGAACCTTCCTTTTCCCTCACTCACCCATCTGGTTGGCACTTTATATTTAAGCAAATGGCTTTATTGTGAGTTTTCTTAGGGCCTCAACAGCTTGACGGTTTTGCTGAATGCCACCCGCTCCACTTATATCCGTGAGCTGATCGAGAACCAATGTCAAAGTCTGTGTAAACTGTGCAGGTTCACGAATATAAAGAATGATTCATGCACTGAATATTCACATGGCAACAGCTAAACAACAGCCCTATTCAGTGGGCTGAGCCCATGGTATTATCAGGAATTGTTTCAACAGTGACTAAAAGACAGTTGGTTTGCCGTTGTAGGTGCAGGCAGGGACTTGTCCTTCCTGTCAGTGCTCAAACCTGAACTTCCTGGAGATGAGTGTAGGGGGGTAAATAGAAGGCAGCGCTGTCATCGAATAAATGCATTTTGTGATTATTTATTTAAAACCCCCAGTGACACTTTGGCAGTGTGCATTTCTAATGAGGGAAGAGCAAACAAAGGGGGGGAAAAAAGTGAGAGAATACCCAAGAGACAGCTGGTGAAATTGTTTAGATCTTGCTGTAGCTGCAAATTCACTTGGAGGTGGTGACATTACAAACCCCCAGCTCAGAGGATAAGCTACACTTATATATAGTTCCCCCAATTTATCTGTGCTGCTTTGGTATGATCTGTCATGTTTGTGTCTTCTAATTGGTAGGGTTACAGAGAAGCTACCGAGCCAACCAAGACAGACTGCTAAGAACAGTTGCATTTAGTATCGACTGG
The DNA here is from genome assembly GCF_965226115.1 of Aulonocara stuartgranti. NCBI lineage: Eukaryota > Metazoa > Chordata > Actinopteri > Cichliformes > Cichlidae > Aulonocara > Aulonocara stuartgranti. The sequence continues at coordinate 7,293,199 of NC_138950.1, forward strand.
AATTCAGTATTTTTCCTGTTGTTAGCCTAAAACTAATAAAGCAGTTTTGGGAAAATGTATTAGCAACTTAAAGTAGCCAAGCTGCTATTGTTTTAGTCCTTTATGAGCAACAAAATACTACAACATGATGCAGAAATGGCCATCTATAAAGTACAAGTAAATAAAGCTGAATTGCATGACTAAAAGATGACTGCAGAGGGTTTTGCACTAAAAATTTATGTCTTAAAATAAACAAAATAAGACATATCACTAGAAAATAGTTATATTCCACTATATTAAAAATTAAGTCAACATGCATTATAATGAAAAAAACAAATATATTAATGCTAATATACCAAATTACTTGCACGTGAGCATTTCAGCCTTAATTTCACACCATCCTAAAGGCTCACTGCCAAGTCTGAAACTCTCCTGCATCCTCTGCTAAGAATGATTATTTCTGGGAGATTCACTTCAAACATGACATTTAAAGCATCCATATTAGACGTGTAATTTTTTGTTTTTTTACTCCAAGCTGCTTTGTCTGCATACAATAGTCTCCTCCCCTCCGCTGTCACCAATCAGATTTGGCCGAGAGTCTCGAGAAAACATCAACATTGCATCTGCCGTCAACGCAAATTAGGGCGTAATTACTACAGAGATACCCATTCAGTATTGTTTCTCTCCAGAGTGCTCCCCCGTGCCTAACCATCTGCAATACTTCAATAATATTTATCATGTTTTACTGAGCAGTCTCACTTTCCCACAATGCCCCTCCTTAATAAGCCCCAGACCCAAAAGCAAGCTGTGCACAGATAATTTCCCCCACGTCCATTCCAGTTTATTGTTTCATATACTGTACCTCTTTCTTACTCTTCCTCTGGGCAAATGCCCTGTGTGGAGTTTTTTTGTTTGTTTTTTTTAAACTTCCCGTGGCCCCAACAATCCCATCATAATGCTTTGCCAACACTTCTGGGCTCCATTAGTGTCTGGCATTCCTCCACTAATTGCATGAAACTAGGTCTGCAACCTCTTTTACACCCAATCAGTGGGGGGCACAAGGGTTCCTCTCTTGATTATATGCCACAGAAGCCAGGTAAAGGCATCGTTGCCGATTAGACAAGTAGCTAAGGTGGGTGTTGGGAGGTTGGGCTCATCTTACCTCGCCATGTCACTCTGTTTGTCGTCACCGCAAGGAGTAAAAGGAATAGGGAGGTGGAGGGGCGGCTGGTGACGAAGCCAATTATTTTCACCTATCTGCTGCTCCCTGCCAGCAGACATGTAATCTTAAACGGTCTCAGTGATCCCTGGGCAGGCTTTGAGCCCTTGGAGAATACAGTTTCACAGATGAAGCTGTCACAGGAAACAGCTTGTGTTCAGCAGCAGGCTTTGCAGGCGCTTTTCACCTGTCGTCTATGAGAGCGTTATGACATGAATGTACAAAATCTTCATTTTCTGAAACCAAAAAAAAAAATTGCTCGTTAGCATTTTATCTAAGGATGTCTGTGTAATCAGTTACACTTTTGTTCTTGAAAAGAATTTGCTGCTTGCACTGTCCTCTTTTGTGTAAATGAAGAAGTGTGCAGTGGCATTGGGAAAAAAAATGATCGCAGCGGCGAGCTCACAAAGAAAGCTGATGGGAATACAAACTCTGCAGCAAAGAATGGCAAGGTGGAGAGAGGGATGCTGTTAGTGTTAAAAGGCTCAGCAGATCCAGACTGACAAGAGGCCTTTATGACAATGTCTCCCCGGGTTATTACTATAAATAAAAGACAGAAGGCTGGACGAACAAATTTGTTAACTTGCACCCCAAGGAGAAAGCCGAGATATATTTTGATGAGTCAGCCTTCCCTGTTTTGAATTGGATATGAAAAGCCTTTAGCCTGGTTCCTCAATGTTGCTAGAACAAGTTCAAATGATGGCAAGACCTATACCATCCAAGTCTCCGGTGCATTATCCCTGCAGTCCACAAAGTTGCACAAAAGTGGCTAATAGTAAAGTAAATGTCAGGCATTTGGGCTAAGAGATAAAGATGACACTTGCAATTCCAGAACATCTCTAGAAATACAGAGGCTTTTATTCCCCTGAATATCTAAACTCCCCTTTAAATCCATATCTTTCTTAATGGCAAGTGTGAAGTACCCTTTTGAACATAAATGTAGCTGTGTCATATTCAGAGATGGTGTCTGAAATGAATCTGTTAAGTAGGGCAGAAAGCTGTTTTTATTTTTTTCAAGGAGAAAAACACAAAGTAGTATAATATTCAGTCAGAGCATATGTAAGACTGTCTTACAAGACATGTCTAAGCCCATTCAACGTTAAATAAAAGACATCCTTCTATGTGTCCTGAATTAAAACAACCTGTTTTGTGAAAGGCAAATCCAGTCCCTGCTAATGGTTCCCCTTTAACCTTTAGATAATGATCACTTTACAATCCATCAGTCTTGTCTGTTTGGGACTCCAAAAAGCTCAGCACCACTCCTTTTTTCTGCTGTAGTCTGTGAGTGGATAGCCACTTACAATGCTCTGTGATAGAAGCCATTTAGAAAAAAATAGAAGACGCTGAATTTCAACTTTTTTTTTCCCCCTTTGAGAAAGCTAGGTCAACTCATTTTAACACGGGGCAATTCAGGTATCTGCATTCAAGGCCACCAATTTAGGAAAAGCAGATGTAGCGCTTCTGAACTGTGGCCACTCATCACATGTCTTTACCACCCCACTCCACTCTGTGATGTGAGCATGAAGTTTGGAAATTTCCAAACCACAAAGTCTCATTTTAAAAAATTTTCTACGCTTTGCAGTTTGATTAAAGTGAAACATTCATATACATCTGCCAATATTTTTAACGTTGGAGAGAATTATGCATTAATTGTTTATTGAATTTCCAAGTTTATTTCACAAACGTCAAGGCAACTTACAGAAGATACTGCTTCTGCTGTGTGATGGTACCACACAGAAAAATTGCACGTCATTGGTGGCAACCAGCACAATATTGGCAAAAATCATCAGCTGACCTCTGAAAAAGCTAACCTACTCAATGCACTTATCCACTCCAACCAGTTCTAACTTCTACTCTTCTTGCCACTAACTGCCATGTATGTATCAACATGCTGGCTCCAGGTAAATGGTAAATGGCTTGTATTTGTATAGCGCTTTACTAGTCTCTAAGGACCCCAAAGCGCTTTACACATCCAGTCATCCACCCATTCACACACAGGTGATGGCAAGCTACATTGTAGCCACAGCCACCATGGGGCGCACTGACAGAGGCGAGGCTGCCGGACACTGGCGCCACCGGGCCCTCTGACCACCACCAGTAGGCAACGGGTGAAGTGTCTTGCCCAAGGACACAACAACCGAGACTGTCCAAGCCGGGGCTCGAACCGGCAACCTTCCGATTACAACTCTTGAGCCACGATCGCCCAGGTGGACTTTCTGTTTCCTCTGACTGTGTAACACTGCATCTCCTTTGCTATTTGCTTTTGTCTCCACTCTTAAAAGTTTCAGATTCAAAGACGCACCCCCTCAAAGGGCCACCTCAGATCTATAAATACCCTCCATTTATATTTCATTTATTTCACTAGAGGCAAATCAAGGCGAGCTTTTCTTTTCGCTAATGGATCTCACACAATAAGCCTGACTGGACATCAAAGTTGTGTTGAAAGCCCTTTGAAATGAAGCCATTATTATAATTCCTCGCTCTTCCAGGTGCTGAACAAATATTTGTAACACACCGGAGGAGTACTTTTTTTCTTCCAAAATAAATTCTGGTCATCAACATTCTTTACCTTTTATGTCGAAAAAGTAAACTAGTCAAACACTTTCAGATAGTTTGTAGTTTGCACTTCATAGACACAGGAGCTGGTATCATGAGAAAACTGCGGTTTGGATTGCATGACGATAAACCCTCTACAAAACACTAATCCTGTAAGATTACAGCCTTCGGGTGATACAATAACTGCATAAGAAAACACAAAAACAAAAAAGAAAAACATGCGAATCCAAAACCAGCCGTGGCACACCTAAGCAAGAAAGACAACTTTGCAAATGGCAAGGATGTGTGATCTGACTACAGTATGAAACTTGGAGACTTGTCTGAGTATCCATATCACTGTAGCAGATAAAGCTGCAGATATGAATGCACTTTATAGTCACCATTTTAACAAAGAGGGGAACGCAGAGTAGTTCCCCTTCAGGGGATCAGAAGAGATGGATACGGCATAAACTGAAACACCGTAATGGATATTATCATCACACTAACTCTCGAGGCTTTTGGCAAATGTTCTAATCCAGACTGACTTACAATAAGAGACACACAGCGTTTCAGTTTCTAGGACACTTCAACAGTACTCTCAGTTGGCTGTACATGCTGTAACAGAACTGTGTCAAGCAAAGTTTCAAGTTACTCCAAAGTTGATAAGTTAAATCATTAAAAGCTGACAATATATTTTAGGTTAGCAGGTATGTACAAAGATATATGACAACTATTGTTTTCACCTATCACAAAGGGAAAGAGCTGAATTATAAACATTAAAAGCAGGCCAAAGAGGTGTCAAGAGTTGCGCTGTAATCTGATGTCGGGTTGGGCTTTGAGTCAAGTCAAGCCTCTTCTCTATGGAAAACAGCCCTGTCAGGACCTGTGTGGTGGGCCTCCTCTTTGTGTCACTGTCATTTAGCATCTGCACTGGCCTGTCAAACAGAATGCCACCCTCACACTGGCTGCTCACCCCCGTATGAGACAGGATGCTGAACAAAGGCCCGGGATGATAGATGATGTTATACAACGGCCACTGTTTTTGTCAGCGAATGGCGGGGGTTCTTTCTGACATCTATTGATGGATATGATTCTCAGGCTACGTCACTATGGAGAGATGAAGCCATCTGAGAAAGGACACCAAAGGAATGAAAACAGGAAACTGACAATATCGACAAGCGTCTCAGGGACTGAGGTTGAAGCAATTATCTCTGACATTTTCTTTTTAAATGTTTGTTTTGCTCTTCTTAATCATTCATTTGAAAAACTACAAAAGAAATCCAGCCCTGGCCAGGAAAGTGCTTACATTTGCAAGTTTTTCCTGTTCTAAATGCACGGTTGGTCCTTGGGGAAAAACCAAAAAAATATCTGCAGCACGCAAAGTGATGTCGTTTAATTGTGGAACAGCAGAGAACAATAGTTGAAAATAAACAGAATCACAGCATGAGCAGCACTATCACTGATCAAAAACCGGGACAATGCCTAAACAGCATCAACTATATCAACAGACACTCCAAGCAAAGCTGATGCTACAGACTTGGACAAGCTGTTTGCCTGCAGAGGAAACTCTGCACAAAATCATAGTAGCAATGATTGCTTACAGTCAAAGATGCAGGAGAGAAAATACGGTTTTAGCACCATGAAAACAGCTCTGCAGCCCCTGCTGTTATGATGAGAAAATAGTCACTAACACCTCCTCATCAGCACTACCAGTGCCCAGAAAAGCCTTCAACACCGTGACCACCAGCTACCCCCGCCCCGTATGTATTTCCGTGTGCTGAACATTAAACTACTGTGTCTTCTCTGTGAGCTCAAGCACCCAGAGGGTTCATGTGTGAGTCATGGCCATTGGCTGGACTGATACACAATGACAGACCAGGCCTTGGGCAGACAGAACAAATGCCATCACGCCGCACTTGGCTCACAGCGCTGCAGCACAAAACACAGCCATTAGCTATCTAAGTAGGCAGCTGTGTCTTAGGAGATGCATTCAAAAGAAGGAATTGGCATTTCACCACACAAATGCATCGCTGAGAACTGAGAGAAATGATAAGCGTAGAACAGACTTAACAAGAATTTGACTAAGGCAACGCCATCTTGGAAAACTCGACATTGTGTTTAGCAACAATGCAAGGCCAAGAGAAGACCTTTATGTTCTAGCTACTCAAACCTATTCTAAAATTAGCTAAATATGGCAAAGCAAGTAGTTCTTTGATTGCTTTTCTTAAAAGATAAGCTATCTTCTCTGCTGGTTGCACATGCAGACAAAGGCAATATGCTGCCAAGAGCCAATATAATAGAAAATATAAATGGCATATTGATGTACAACTCTGCCTTAGTCCAATGCAATCTGTCACAAGTAATACCATCTAAGTTACAATGTGAATGTCACAGATCAGCGAAGGAGAGGGAATACCAATATATTCCACACAAAAATTCAACTCTTGTGCATTGTGTTACAATCCAAGAAAGACAGAATAAACATGGGCTGGTACACCATGTGAAATCAATGCTCTTAAGTTGTAACAGAGAAATATAACGACTCCACAAACCAAATCCCTGCTTTTGACATACAGTATCACAACAGCTCTGTGACACTGCTTTGACTACACTGGTATTTTGCGTACAACCCAGACCTTTGAGACAGAGAAGACTTCCAAGCTCAAATGAGCTTAAATAAAAACCAAAGGAGAAAAAGAAAAACAGCTGAATTTTTCTTCACTCATTTTCTGTCCTTTCTGTAGAAACTTATCATTTGAGCTGAAACAGATTCCATCAGACTGAGACTTCTGAATTGATCCCCTTTTACACTTAGTGAAAAAAGCAGAGGTCAAAGAGCAGCAACAAAAGGAAGCCAAGTGTACTGTGAATGTGACACACCTGGCAACAGTGTGACAGACCCCTAGATGAGTGTGATTAACCCTGTGGCCTACTAGCTTTGTTTTCTTTTGGCAGCATCTGCTGTAGTGAGGCAATGCAGGCAGCAGGAGTTAATGTACCGGTGAAGAAAGTGAGCCAGCTGCAATCTTTGAAGGTCCAAGAGGAGGGTGTGTGACTTCCATGAAGCTACAACCCTGTGAAGAGGACGGTATAAGATGGATTTGCCTGTTTTGGATCACCTCTGCCTGAGTCAACTCAAAAAGACAGGAAGACATTTGTGCTGACGTGTCGACCACTGGGGCTGCAGCTTGTAAATAAGATATTAACCTTTGTGTTTATGAAGGCACAATGTTTTTTTTTTTTTATTGCAAAGTGTTTTTCCATAGCACTTCTGTAGCATACAGCTCTCCCTGACCAAAGGGAGGGGGCGGTGAAGCAAAGAGTAATAAAGCTTGTCAGTCCTTTTTCTAGGGATGAAAAATATTAAATCTTTCCATTTCCAGAGAAGAGTCCATTTTCATTTTTCACCGGCTCCTCTGCCTCTCTACTGACTTGAGAAGATAAAAAAAATGTTACTGTCTAGGATATTTGTGCCAAGGAAATCAATCAATTAGCTATTGCGAGATAAGTCGCCTTTTTTGTTACGCGGAGGGAAGCTGCACGCTGATAATGCAGAGTGCACTTACTCGTGCACACAATGAGGTCAGCACGTGACCCCCCTCCAGCACTGGGGACAAACACATCCTTTCTGCAGAGCTCTGGGCAAAGCGTTGAGGCCCATCTGACTGAATCCTTAACATGTTGCTGTCCTGACACATTGCGCTGAAAACACAGAGTGCTGCGTGTTACTAAAAATACTTCTACGCACGCAAGATGCTCCAGAGGATAGGATAGTATAGTAGTATCTCACCGGTGAATGTGTGTGTGGGTGTTTATGTGTGTTGGTGAGGCAGCGTTGCATGAAAGAGATGCCTGCACACACCCCATTGTAATGCATGAGTTGCGGTCATGCTGCCTGAGCTCATTCACTCTCTTGGACATATTCATTTCCTCCAATGCTTAAAACATATAATAGAAACGGGAAGAGTAAACAGCTTTGTACTAATAAATCAGAAAGTAAGCCTCCCTGCAGAAAGGTTACAGATTTCTAATTGGATTCTTTTTATTCATCTTTGTGGGATTTTTCCCCACTCACCCTTTGATTTATCGCACATCAACTGGCTCTTGAGTCGTGAAGCCTTGTTGATTCATATGAGGCTGACAGCTCCTGACAGTCTCCTATAAATATTAATCATAAATCTAAGGTTCAAACTACACTGGTGAATAATCAGAAAGACACAACCAGTCGAGAATATTAATTAACTAATTTAATGAATCCTCCAAATTAAGGAGTAGAGAAAGTTTCAACAGCCTATGGCTACTTGACTTGGAAAACAAGTACAAAGCATGCGCGACGTTAACTTTTAGAGGTTTGTGAAGGTAACGGCATCGCGTTTAATTCGTTGTATAGAATTAAAAATTTAATTAAACCTAAGTTTAATCAGGGAAATCAGCTGAGAACAAATTTGATTTACAATAATGACTTGGCAATTAAAAAGAAAAGAAAAGAAAAAAAGAAAACAACACAAATGCTGCGTGCCTCAAACCTGTGGGAACAAGTTTTGCACTCTGCACAGAAAGAAAAATAATCAACAATTACGTGGATTAAAATAAACTTGCATTATCGTGAAACAGTAATGCCAGTAATCCTCTCGTTATTCATAAAGTCTGCTTTCACATTCACCACATGAAACTCGGTACTGTCTACATGACGCGCTAAACAAATGAGTCTACACATGCAGCACAAAGAGCTTATTCATGCCCGGGAGATCCTGCTACCCATCCTTGAAATGCCTTTAATTCAAAATATAACACCCTACCTTTTAATGTTAGTTTTTGTTGGTTCTCCTCTTAAATTTCCACAGGCTTTTCACATAAATTCAAATAAAAATTGTCAGATCAGACCTTTGTTCAAGGTGTGTGGGAAGGCGAACCTCAAAGGCACATAGATAAACCTTTCATTCCTGGTTTTTGTTTACCTCGGAGGTGATTTTAAAAGGGTACAATTCATTATTCAAACTGTATTTGCAGACTAGAGTCGGAGCTGAACTTGGTTTTGGAGAACTTCTTTGTGTTCACGTTAAATAAACCAGGTATTTGTCATTCGCGTTCTCAATACAGAGTTCCTCCACAATAGGACAAACAAGACAAATGTCAGACTGTTTACTCTGTGATACAGTACATAAACTCCCAATTGACCTCTTTACCATTTTCTTTCACAATAATACAGCTGGTCTTCAATTATGTAACAGCAAGCTTTCTTTTAAATCTATTCACACTGTGGTCATCTTTATAGCCATCCATACTTAAGCCGTCCTCCTGCTGTGGTCTTTATGATTATTTATTTTGATCGTGTGGCAGTTGTGCTTTAAGATGTCTAAATGATCTTTTGTTTTTTTCCAGAACATATCAAGGAACTCTATATTTACTGTGGATATCTCAGTAAAAGTGCAATGACTGCAAGTCAAAATTCGACAGTCACACAGACCTGTGTCTAGCTCCCTAGAGTTGTTTTCAAGTATGTGATCCATTAAATTGTTCTACTGGAAATTTTTGTTGTTGGTTTGTTTTTTTGGCACATTTTTTAGGCCAGCGGTCCCCAACCCCCGGGCCTTGGACCGGTACATGAGAGTTGAGGCTCGGGTGTGAAATCTATGGTTTTCAGGGTTTTTATTGGTTTTCAGCGTTATTTTGTTATCGTTTTTATCGTTAACTCGGTTTTCATGGGTCTTTTCACGTGTGTTATGAATAGATCTTCTATTTTTCGGTACCGGTACTAGTTTTATTTTGTTGTATTTATCCGCGACACCTTAAAGGCCGGTCCGTGAAAATAATGTCGGGCATAAACCGGTCCGTGGCGCAAAAAAGGTTGGGGACCGCTGTTTTAGGCTACATTTGCAGGATCTCACTGTTTATTCGTGGAAGAAAACAGGCTTCTTTATCCTGATGTGTGTCTGCTACAAGTTCAAAAAAGTTCAATTATTCAATAAAATCACATAAAACTGAATAGTTTACGAGTGACAAAACAATGTCTTGATGTACTGTAGTTTTATCGAGTTGTGGTAGTGTATTTTCACATAGTAATGAGTCTCTAGCTGTTGGCCTCTGAACTCCAAGTGTGAAAAACTGTTCTGGATGTCAAGATTCCCCTGACACTCATTCAACGATGATCAATGTCCCATCCTCCATCCTCTGACCTGCCCTCACACATCAGCTTCAGTCCAGCACGAGTAAATACAGTGAGTGGCTTAATGCACTTTACTCTCCAGGGATCCCGCAGACCAAAATGGCATCAGGAGGGTAAAAAAAATAAATAAATATTTTAGTGGTGGAAGAATGGAGTGTATTCTTCTAAACAGTGAACAGCCTTTCTTTCTCCTGCTGCTCATAAAGAATGTTCTTGTTCGCAAGCATTCGAACATACACAATATTGGACACAGGTGCAGAAGAGAATCTGGAGTCAGGTGATGCTTTAAACTAGTGCTAAAGCTCAGGTGAAATAAGGAAGAAGGTGTCTCTCTTTAAACAAAACAAAAGCCAACAGTTGCATTTGAGGACGACTTTTTGAGCGTAGCCATCAAAGAAAAATGACTTCAGCTAACCAGGTCTATCAACTGTGCTATACCATGACACAATCCTTCAGAAAGACAGTTTATTTCCCATCACTGCACCAGTTTATGTCAAGTTATAAATGTGCTGCTCCTTTGGCAATGACATGAAGGATGAACAAAACAACTTTCAACTCAGCTTAAGGGGCATTTGCTGGCAAGACCGGTTGGATGAAATTTTTCTTGGTCACTCTTTCACAGCAAAACATCATACGATTTGATTAATCTCTCCAAGCACATAATCTAGTGTGATGCCCACAGAGTGCAGCAGTTCTCACCCAACCTCTGCACAGCAGCAGCTGGATAAGCTGTGATAGGATGAAGGGCATTGTAGAATATACAACACATCCAGCACTCAACATCATGACCTTGACTGGAGAGCAGGCTGACAGACAGTCTCTATCTTTTCACACTGCTGAAAAGGACCCGGTCCAATTACAGGCCCTGGGTACATTGTCTTGTTAGCTTCAGCTCTGACTGTACATTTGGGCAGCTCAGAGATCAAGCGCTCACTGGAGTTTAAATTGACAGAGTTACCTTTTCCGCTGTCACAGCCTCCTGTGTTACTCTGTCACTGGCGGGTGATGGAGGAGCAAAATAAGCTCTCTGAGACATCTATGCAGATAGTGACGGCATCAAAGCCGGCATATTCTGACAGCCTTCGTAGGAGGTCTGACTCTTGTTAAGCAATCTAGTAGAAAAGCTCTGGAACTCAGACAACACAATGGAGTAGAAATTCATGGAAGAGGTGCAACTGCCATGATAGTTTAGTCTGTCTGTCATGACATGTTCACTGCATTACTGGTCGCATAAACAACTGCTAAAGCTCCAATACCCTGAAGCAATACCATTACCATAGAACTCTGTAGCCTACTGGCAGTAACAGTAGTGGTGTTGTAGTAATGTGCTGGTTAAATTAAGATGATCAATAAAGTCGACGAAGGCGTTTAACCTCCTAGGACCTGGCGTCCACATATGTGGACATCACATTTTGGGTTATTTAGACCAAAATACTCAATTTTGCTCTACAAGCGCCTGATATCCACTTATGAGGACATTATACTGCTACTGTTCTATCAAAATTTTAAACGAATATCCTCATATGCGGCTCTTATTTTTCTTAAAAACAAAAAATAGGGTAAAAAAAAAAATCTGGTAATTCTTTGTTTTTACATTCATCCGTCCCCAATATGCCCAAATATCAAAGAAAAATTAAAAAGGCATGCTGTGGAAGAGTTCGGGTCTTAGGAGGTTAATGAACATGAGATACAGCTTTTGAAAAGTGACGATTTGCTGCTGTGCTTATTTCCTTATTTTCTTGCACATCTTCTGATTTTTGACTGCTTTTACACAAACATACAGATCAAATAATATGGCCGAAAAAGATAAAAACTTCTCACAGTTACGATAAAAATACTGCTAAATGTGTCAAACTTTGAATGCCTGTAACAGAATCCTGTGGAATAGCTGTGAACTTGAAATTGGTAGTGGCTGCAGCTCAGCGACACAGACAAGACAGGAGCTGCATTTGATCCAAACTCCACCAGATTACTAATGAGGTATTGACCTATGAATGGCACTTTAGAAATGACAGCTACCAATATTGACCTTTAAAAGATAGAGTATAAATAAAGTATGAATAAAGAGTGGTTCCCAAAGCTCAGCACTGATAAGGTGCCAGAGGTCAATACCAAGACTCCATTAGAGATGTTTGAGTAAAACAATCTCTTGGAATACAATGCCACATTTAGCCATTTGGCCCAAATGATCCCGTTGAACAAGCACGGAATATGTGAATGCATTAACAACATGCAAAGCGGGCTTGATGTGAGTACAGCTGGCAGACTGATGGACAAGAGGCAACCTGGCTGTGCAGACCACAGCTCTGAAATATGCCTGAGTGTTAATTGGAAACATAACTGCTTCCTCACTGAAGCGTGTCATTAGAAAGGAAATAAGTAGCAGCAGCAAAATATACAAACTACTCATAAGTATAAAAGAACTCTGCTCTGTATGATTGGAGCCGGCAGATGACACTAAAAACACATCTGACTGTGGCAATGCTGTTATCTTAACACAGACAAATAGCCTTTTGTCTTAAACTGCCCTGGTAGCAAAAAAATGTAATTTGTACTCGTCGGGAAACCTTTTTTTTTGTCCTTGAGCCTCAAAATTAATTTGAAAAAGTTCAGTGTGGTTCCAACTGTAAAACCTTTTTCATGTTGGAATTTCTAGCTTAATCTCGGTGTCATTTTGGACACACTCACTGTGGAATAAACCACCGCAAAGGATGTTTTGAGTTTTTGGCAAACGTTTGGTTGTTTCTTCTCAGGTCTGTAGTGTGGCCTGACCCATGAATACTGATGACAAATGCAGCAATGTAGAAATGAATGTGTGCATTTACGGTTTAGGACACGCACGTGTCGACAGGTGTATTCGCTGGTGCATTGTCCTAAGGGTGAGCAGATGTGGAGAGGTGGGGCCATGGAAGTGCCCATGGCCTCTTCTTATTATGACTCTCTTTTAATTTTTAATGTATTTATAATTCCCAATTGGGAAATATCGTCATCTGCATGTAAACATAAAATATTTACCTGGTCCGCTAGTGCAGCTGGTATTGTTTATCCAAGATTCACGCACAGCGATGGGTCTGGTCGGGGAAATCCTTGGAATGGCAGCTGGTGCGATGCCATCTCATGTCAGTGTCTACTTCCAAATGTAATTAATTCCATGTTCCGAGTAAAATTGTGTCATTCTTGCTCACTGCTACCTTTGGTTTTGGGAAAACTCCTCGGGGAAAAGGACTTTGCAAAGACATGCTTCATCTTTTTCCTTTTTTTAAAGCACTTGAATTCTGTATCTGATCATACAGGTGTACTATTATAATGTCAATAAGTGCCTCATAATACACTTGTGGTGCCCCTACTACTGTTCAACACCCTACCCCCATTCCCTGACCTCCATTTCCCTGTTGGTCAGTCCACAGTAAATCCGAAAAGCCTCCCAGCATCTCCATGGCGACGGGCCTCAGTCGAGCAGATGGCCTCAGTGTGCCGCGCGGCAATTAAAGAGGGAGTGATGAGCGGGGAAAAGAAAGTGGGTCAGGATCAGGAGGGAGCAGGGCCAGGAACGTGAAGCTGCCTCTGCTTTGGGCTTGCGCGCAGACGTGTGCAGTAGCGCACTCAGCGACGTGCGCACACACATATGAGTGAGTTTATGCATCAGTGCATCCCATCCCGGGTCTTCTCAGCAAAAACAAATATCCACCCCTCACCGGTCACATAACATGAGCAGTGTGAGAATAAAAAGAGGGGTTAGGGATACAGGGAAGTGCAGTTCACAATAAATTGTCCCCCAAATCTGCTGATAAAAACTTCCTCCAGAGATTCCCACAACCTAATCAATAGGATAAACCCTTTAACTGTCAGTGACATACGGAATCACCTCTGTTATTTGGATTATTACAGTTCAACCAAAATTTCACAAAAAGCAGGAATGAAACGCACTCTTGGTGACGTAGGGTAAATCCAATCACTTTCATCCCTTGTCAGCTTTCACTGCATATTGATCAGACTCTTGAAACATGGTCTTCCATTTCATCTACACTTGGACCAACTTGTTATAGCTTCTGACTTGCTCAATCCTTACATTTAGGAAAGCTTTAATTCAACTAATTTAGCAGACAATATGAGCTTTAGCACACTATGGGGCTTTTAATTGAAATTACCGTTTTATGTGTCATAATATTCTTAGAATTATGCCATAAGAAATGTATTTGTTTGAAGTCAGTTTTAATGGAGAACACGAGTTAGTTCTAGGGGGGTTCCCTTGGCTTCCCGCATAGAAACAAAAAAGACCTAATGAGTTGGAAAAAATTGAATGAACTTTTATTTGCACAAGGCTTTTCTTCCAGTGAGCAGCCCCAATGTGCCTAAATAGAACTTGTGCCAAGAACAGTATTTCAAGGCAAACTAGAATCACCCTTGGAACATAGCCTTATTCAGGAACAGCATGACCCACTGCAAACTCCCATCCCCCGCAGGGTGTGCACGTAAATCTCAATTCTCTAGATTCACTTTTTCTCTTTGGGATAAGGCTGTTTTCTCATTAGGGCTGCCACAAACGATTATTTTGATAGTCGACTAGTCACCGATTATTTATGCGATTAGTCGACTAATCAGATCATCATCCACTGGACGTAAAACTACAGCTTATTGCACCAGCAGCATCTGCTCTTATATAACTATCATTAGCTTACAGCTTTAAGCTTTTAAGGTGCTAACTAAAAATAAAGACAAGATGATAGTTTATTCAATTTTAATGAAATTTGCAGATTGTTTCGGTAAAGTTTAATAAACTCCTTGCTATCTAAAATATAACAGGACACCGGAGTATATTCTCCAGCATCTCACACTTCTGATAATCAGCTGTCTGCTTGACGTTTATTCAGCTGTGTAAAAACTATAACTTTAATCTCAGCCAAACCGATTTACTCAGGAACAAATAAAATACAAAAAAAAAAAAAAAAAAAAAAAGCCAAACAACAACATTTTTAATTTATCTAAGTGACTCATATATATTTAACCTGAGTCGCGAAAGACGGCGGTGGGTTTGAGAACAATTTGCCGGGAGTCCGGTGTTCTCACAGCGCTAGTGACCTAGCCCCCGGCTAGCTATCGAGCTAGTGGGTAACAGACGTCTCCGAAAACGTCGGAGCGCTTTTGAAAATATGTGGTGTCCTGATAAACTGAGCCGATATTTGAGGTTTACACAGCTACATTCTCGCCTGAAAATATGTTAAACGTTTATTTTGTGACCCAGAAAGAATAATAAGAGTAATATTAAAACTAACTAGCTACCGCCATTGTTGGAAACTAAGCTGGGCCGCGCTATGAATTCTGGGACACAGCTGCTTCTTCTTCTTCGGGGTTTAACGGCAGCTGGCATCCTTGTACATGCTGTGCTGCCATCTTCTGTTTCAGTCCGTTATTACACTCTTAAATCCTGCTATTATTCCTGCGTCTTTTGCGATCTTACAAAGCTTCAAACGACACGACTATTAAATTAGTCGTCGACGATTTTGATAGTCGACGTAATCGTGACTAGTCGACAAATCGTGGCAGCCCTATTTCTCATGCAAATTTTTTTCTTTGCCATGACTTAGGAAGTGAGGTACAATCCATAAACCCATTCTGCAGAACTATTTGAAACTCAGCAACCTGAAGGGTACGAGTCTGCAGGCTGTAAGAGGGTAGGTATTTTAAGGGTTTTGCTGAGGTATTAAACAACCTCTGTACCGCTGAGTTTCTCATTCAAACATTTGTTCCTCTTTAGCTTCTATTTTCAGTTTCCTAATGCTGACAAAAAAAAGGTACAGAGTGCAAGGAACAATTGCAAGTCCCTTCATCCATCTGAAATAAATATTTACGGTGCTCGTGCTCCGTGTGAACAGAGCATACAACAAAAGTGGGGCAACAAATCTGACTCAGACAAAGGCATGCAAAAGCAGTGTTCATTCTCACTCTTCATCAGTGAGTCTTTGAGCTGTGTGGGTGCAGGGTCACTGAGTGGGTGTTCTTGTGACCACTTACATCTGCATAACTTATAATCATATAGATGTTAGAACTCGTATATTGGACATGCGGGTGGGCGAACGGGAAACCCTTGATCCCCGAGCCTTCTGTTTCTGTGGACTAACATGACATTTGGCATCTTCATGGCTCAATGGACAATTGGTGTGAACTACAAAATGGCCCTGTGTGATGCCTTTACTGGTATCAAAGCCCTCTCCAGATTCCTGACTGGTAAATTCTACTTGCAACGCTGTAGCCAAGTAAGGCGTGTGCTGCCAGAATGGAAGGTCCCATGTGGAGACCTCTGGCAGTGTTGTTCAGCTGCAAGTTAAAGTGAGGGAGAAGGGGAAAAAGAGAAGAGGAAGGAATCCTATACAGAACTGTTCGGAATTAGAAATGATTACCTTCAGGGAAAACAGTAAAAAATAATCTAAATAAAATGTCAATGCCAACTGGTGGTCAAATATGACCTAAATCCTCGTCTAAACTTTAGGAACAGTTTTTGTTTCGTTTCTTCTCTTAGCCAACATAAAGCTTGTGATTTTATTTGCTATATATTCAATAAAAAAGTACATATTTAGAAAAAAAAATTGGAAATTGCAGCTTGTCTCTTTGGATTTTGAATCTATTCCCCGTGTCTGTGTATTTCTCTAAATGCTTTTGCTTCCTTCCACAGTCCAGAGGCATGCTTATTTGATTAATGGGTGAATCTAAACTGGCCATAGGTGTGTTAGCCCTGGATGGGCTGGAGCACTGTCCAGGGTACACAGAAGGCTTACCCATCTGCCGTTCAAAGGTTCTGTTTACGAAGGGCAGCTAATCACAACAAAGTTGGCTTAGAGGGAGGAGACTAAAATGGATTGTTCCAGATAGAGGATGAACTGAGGGGCTGGTCAATGCTCACAAAAGCTGCTCCTAATAAATGTCAGGAAAATAACAAAATAATAGACGGTTCCCTCTTACTGGCATATGACGTACTGTACTTTTAATATAATGAATTTCAGTTACAGGAGTAAACGTAGTTCAAGCACAACACAGCTCACAGCTTTGCTTTTAACGCATACAACTCGAGAGTTTAAATAGGTGCACTGCTGATAAAGACTCAGGCCGTTACAGCTCGAGATAAAGGGATAAACAGAACCCCTTTGCTCGCTCTGGGGTGGGGCGAGTGGTTAGATTACTCACCTACCCACCCGCCCGCTTTTCACACACATTCAAACACCAAATCTACTGATACCACAGTAGCCTGCATTGCCAGCTTAAAAAGAGAGAGGACATACAGGAAGGAAGCGGCGGAGGCCATTTGGCACACCTGACTTTCTGAAAACAATGCAACACTGGAGTGAAATTCAGCCAGGCTTGAAACTGAGGAATCAATAGCAGACTGCATTAGTTGCTTTGGCATAGACCCTGCTAACAAACTGGAAGGATCAATGCCAAACTGCAGGCCATCTACATGTTTATCTTCACTGCTCTCAAAACAAAATTGAACTACGTGCAGAAATATGAAGAATTTCTACCACAAAGTGGACCTCAGTCTTATTAATAATGAGAAGTATTGGAAAATCACACGTCACCTGTGAGGCCATAGGAGAAATAAGAGACACGCACACATATAAGCTATATAAATCCTTCTGAATTGAGCAATAACCTATAAAATTGATCATAACAGGGAACAGCGCAAAAATAAATGAAAGACACTGAGAGAAATATGAAGTGACCCGTTATCAGTCATATTCTGACAGTCTGTGAGCACAGGACTAGGGCACTAAGGAGCTTTACGCCAAGCTGCAGCACATTGGGAGCTTAACTATATGTCAGCGAGAATAAATAAACCTGTGTTTGTATTTTCTATGCAGCCCCCCTTTCTTATAGCACCACCACCACGGTTGCTGGTCCCCCCGCCCCACCCCATTTACAACCACGCTGTTGCTTTGAAGCACAGTCAGCTCCCAGAGAGATATCAGTGCGGAATATTAAATGAGCGAACACCATCACTCATTAAAAAGGGAAACATTTCATGAAACAAACCCCCTTTTGTATCAAGTGCTAACCAAGCCGACTCTCAGCACGCACCGTTCTCAAAGGCAAAGCGAGGAAACAGGAGAGAGAGAAAAGGGGAGAATAAAGATAGAGGGCGGTACACCCAAGTTTGCACAAAGTAAAAAGAGAAAAATGTAAAGTTCTGGCAGGAGATCAACTCTGAGCCTCGCGAAAGCTTCTGCTGTGTGTCACAATGACGGAAATTCCTCACTATTTTACGAACCTATAAAGACTAGAAACACTGCTAAATATTAGAAATCCTCTATATTTTCATTTGAATGTGCTCTGCAAGCCAATATTCCATTTCAGCCTGACCCCTGGAGGTATTTATCAGCGGATGGCATGTGCAGTGGGTGAGCTGGAAGGCTTGTAATGGGATTGACAGATGTGGTTTTTCAAGGCAGTTTTTAGTCAGACGTTGGAGGCAGCTTGTGCAGACATTCACTGTGTTAAAAGTTGACCTGTCTGAGGTCAAGATTTTCATCCCATTTTGCTTTCAGCGGGATGGAAAACCCATCTATTCAGCCGCAAGTGTTTCAAAAACACAAGACATCTCTAACGACACAAAAAATGGGTTTTTTTTTCCGCCACTATATTTAGCGCTGTGATGTCAACTCCAACCCCAGCCCCAAACCACAACCCCAAATATAGAATTTAGTTTTGTTATTAATTTTTCTGTGAGAACAAATAAAAAAGAAATCCATATTTTGATAGAATAGGGTCAGGCTTACTGTTCATCGCTGATGGTGACTTTAACCTTACAAGTTAAGGTAGGAAACTGTCACTGTGGCAAGTGAAAAATGTACAAAAAACCCCACATTACACTTAAGATAAATAGAGAAATACAATTTTAGTATTTATTAGTGACATTATTAAGTCGAGGCAAAAAAAAAACAAAAAACAACATCATCAGAACGCCACCGTTTCCAGGGAAGAACTTGTAGCTAATATTTAATTTATAGCCTCCACTTGTCTAATGTGTCAGCCAACTGATATGTCGGTTTGACCCAAGACAGTAAGAGGCAGAGCTGCAGGCCAGCTCTTGTCAACAGAGCGCACAAGTCAGCACAAAATTCAACTGAGTGGAACAGCAGAAGACATGGCAACAGTATCAACTACTCCATCAACTTTTAAAACGAGTCCAGCTGGTGTAATTCACAAAGCAGGCTTGTGAGTAAAATACAAAAGTGTCTGGCTTACAGAGCTGGACAATATGAGCTCACAGCCAATGAAACAAAACCTAAAAGCTGATCAAGTCAAGTGGGTAACAGAACAGACTGTGTGCACTGTGACACTGTCTGTGCGTCCACCTGTAGCATTCTAATCATGTGTAAATTTGGGAACCTCTAAGCATCAGTTTTCCGCTTTTTTCTTCAAACTCAGCAGGTTGTTCACTGACTGGTTTCCAGTAGTACTCTGCACCCTAATGGAGGCACACCACCAGCCCAGCTGCCTGTTGTAAATTGACTTTTTCAGGCAGTCACACTGGGGGGGCTGGGAGCTGTGCTGATCAGATCTGCTTTATTTACAAGTATACGGCCTTAGTAAAAAGATCAGGAATTATCCACACTCTCAATCCCTGATCAGCCCATGACTAAATGCTCTAGTTGTAAACCCAGTTGCAATGAGCAATGAATGGTACTTCCATATGGCATCTTCTTTAAAACCAATGAAGCAGAAAATACAAGAAAGGAAAAAGAAAAACAAACAAAAAAGACCCGTTAAAAGGCTGCACTCCCTTCACAACAACTTTGAAAAACAGAAATGGATGCAGATCCTGTAGAGAAATAAATACAATTTTCTTTAAAAAAAAAAAAAAAAAGACAGATTACAGGTAGTAACTATAGTAACAGAGCACTAAAGGGAAAAAACGGTTCAGAGAAACTCTACAAGCTATTGGCAAGCCAAGACGGTGTCTCATGAAAACAGCACAGACTGTCAGAATCCTTCCAGCATGTGAGATTATTTACTTTTTCGTCTGTGAAGATTTACATCTAGTCAGCAACCATAATAAGCCTATCCTAAGATGCTGCAACAGCAATCTGACAAAGAGTAAAGAAAACATGGAACAAGTATAGTTAGTCAATTCTCATTCTCAAGATCAGAACTGGAGTTTAACCATTTAATCCCTTGACAAGGTTCGGCTAAACAGAAAGAAAACGACTGAACAGATTAATGCCAAATCAGAAAAGCTGAGAGCTAGATTTGATCCTTTTTATTGATTTCCCTTTCCTTCACTTTGCTGATACTGCGATCCGACTTGAAACAGAGAAGCATTTCAATGATTTAAAGCATAAAATTGCAGCTGCAGCTTGCTGATAAATGTGTTTTCCATCCTGTTTCTATATGGTGACTGTCTGGTGTTAAGACAGCAAAGGATGCAGAGAGGACACCTGACAGACACTATACACCAAAATAAAGACCAAATAAAACATTATATATGATACTGAACTGCATGTTCTTACAAAACAGGCTATCTGGTAACTTTAAACTGCTGTTGTCTGGGACAAACGCTACTTGTGATATTTGAATAAACGTCTCCTAAAATAGCTTCATTCAGTGACTGGAGCGCAGCTCCAAACTATTTCTTTATCAGAGAAACATGCAAAAGACTGTAACGTCCTAACTTGGGGCCCTGAAACATAACTACAATCCTATATGTACACTATTAACTCCAAACAATTGGAAAGATGAACTTAATTTAACATTCATTCAGTCTTTAATAGTATTTGTGCAGTCATCCGCATGCAAGGAACACTCTATTTTGCCATAACCTTTCCATTATTTAGGTTCAGTGCTTATCATCATGTTTTATTCATCAGTTTTGTGACACGCAGACTCTATGTGAAGACCACAGGGGCTGGAAATGTGCATCATGAACTAACAAAGAAAAGAGAAAATGTGCCTCTTGTCCTCGGCAGAGGTGTATAGAGCAATACTTTGAAAAAACAAAGAAATATCACTTGTTTGAGAGTACCTCCTGAAATTAATGAAGGGCCATTCAATTTCCATAATGACAGCAGACACACAAAAAGAATCTACCCTTTACAGGGACATTTCATGCAGTGATTTGAGAAGGATTTGCTAAGGAGATGACAGCACAACCCCAATGAGCTAAACACAGTGAGATGAAGTTTGAGTGGCCAAGTGCCTCCATTAGTTCTTCTGGCAAAAGCAAAGCTTAATCTCCTGTCAGCTCCCCTCAAGCTACTCTCCCAGGACTCAGAGTGCTCTCACCCATCCATCACCTCAGCGGGGACCAACGGGAGACTCCCCAAAGGAGCGAGGATCAAAGCAATTTGCATCCACACCGAAACCATCAAGGCCCAACAATCCCACAGTGACACTCTCCATTTCATTATATCACAACTGTCACCCAAATGAAATGCAAAATGTCATGGAGCGGCAATTACAGTTTTCTTCAAAAGAGCATTTTAACTTAGTTAAAAGCTAAAATGCTAATTACAATGTTCCAAAGGCTAGCCTGTATACCTACCTCCCATGTCATAAAAAAGGAATTATCCACATGGCTGTTTCAACACTCAACATCAAGCAAAGACTTCAAATCCGTTTATGAATTTGTCTGAAATGTTCCCTCGACCCCCTGACTCCCCAATCAATCAATCAATCCAACTGAAGTGCATGACATTTCCAAACAAAAGTAGATTTTCAGTGTACTTCAAATGAGTCAAATACAAGCTGCTGCAGCAGCACAGCACATTGCCGTTCGTCACAAGTCAAAATGAAGTCTTGTGTGTTAGGCTTTGATGATGAGCTTGCACATAGAAACCAGGTAGTTAGCTGCTCGACTAATCTGTGATGGATGAAACAAGAAAGCCATATATCAAGAAAAAAAAAAAAAAGGGCAACATTGAGACTTATTCACATGTCTCATGGGACATTATGTGAGAATCTAATCAACAACTAAGCACAGTTAAAGGTCACGGACGCAAGACGGTGCAGCTGTGTAGTGCCATCACAAGAGTAGCTTATGACTGAACACTGTAGACAAACACGGAGAAGAGAGCTGATCAACAAGGTTCTGCAGCAGAATGATTTTAGCTTTCATGCTGCCAAGTTATTACAAAGATTATAATTCACAGCCACATAATTTCCAATCCTGAATAATAGCACATTCAAACTTGACACTCGTCCACCATTCATAGTTCATTTCCCAAACGTTAAATCCAACTAAGATGAGGAATTAGAGCTCCGAAATCCCCTTATCCCACCACTCAGAGTGATATCTATATGGGTTCCTACTGCACCGGGGCCAAAAGAATGGAGCCAAGCCATAAACAACCACCTGGTTGCTAACTGCATTCACACTCAATTAAATATCAGTCTGGAATACAGGAGAGACTGAGTGCTAATATACGAACACAGGAACAGAGCTGCTGTTATTATGCGCAGATCCATTATTCTCAATCTTCCTTTTATTTGATAATCTATTTGGCGAGCGTCTCAGAATATTTCTGTGTTTATGAATTTGGCACTGCTGGGTTTTCCACGAATGGTTATTACCAAGCACAAATGGTTTTCCCTCGTGGATAGCTGCAACATGGGTTGCTGTGACTTGCATTTGTTAGGGCCTTTCCCACTTGTTTGTGCTTTAGTAATGAGGAAAGAGTCTGGAACATGTTGTATATCAATTAGACCATCAAAGCTGGTGGGCATTTATGGCGACGCCCTTTAACCTCAGGGTGAAGGAGCAAATCTTTGTTTTTGTCAAAAGAAATGGGTCCAAACAGATGCTGAAACACGAACTTTCAAAGCTGTTCTCTTCATGAAGATGTCGAAACACATTAATAATGTATTCACTTTGGTTTTAAATCAATTACAGCAATAAAAAAAGAGATAGGAGCAAAGCATTTTCATACATTTCTGATTACACTTAGAAAACGTTTCTTGCTTTGCTCAAATAAGACATTTCCAGGACGCTTTAGGTGCACTTTTCGAGACATTTTTCCACTCCCTCCATTGAACAGCTTCAAAAGATTTCTACCGTGAATCCCAAGGGAACCAGTTAATCCTGATCTTCTCCACAAGCAAAGGGATCATCTCAATATAAATCAGACAGGGCTTTTGATCAAAGTATTCAATCAGTCTTAAATGCATGGAGCCACACGGAGCCTCACTGCGAACAAGGTCAACATCTTGGTTGTTCTCAAGCTCAAAGGAGTTGAAGAAAACAGGATGTGCCAGAATATTTCTCTAGTAAAGACTTATTAAGAGCTATTAGGCTCAAAGGGGATCACCAAAGTAAGAGCTCCAACATATTACATCGAGTAAACACGTACAACCTGAAGAATGAGGGTATTAGTGCCCATCGAAACTCTGGTGTGACCTTTTTTAGACCACACTTGACTTTCTTCCATTGTTTACTTAAATTGGGGGCCCCTTACAGAGTTTATCAGTCTAGGATGTAAACAGTTTGGTAAATCTTCAGCTAGGCCTTAAAGCCCTCTCTGCATAACTAACCAAAAACATGAACACACATGCACAAATATGCGCTCCAACTAAAAGATTGTTAATAATGACACACCTTAAAAATGAGTCAAATACAGTTCTTAGGTATTTGCTTAATGATCAGCCCCACTTTGGGGAAGCTTTAATGCCAGGGTGATCAATGTCAGAGTATTGCTTCAATTATTCACATATTAATTCGCTCAGCACCACCACCCACTCCAAAACACAAACTCCCAGAAGAATTGGTTTCAGTGTGACAGAGAGTTAAACGTCACCATGAGTCATTCTTCTGAAAATATGATTATTCGACAAGGAAACTACAAAACAAAGCCCCCAATGTGTCATTCGGAGATTAAAATGTGGGAATTAAAATCTATCCTAATTATATTTAATTATTGTAAGTACTAATTATTTACTATTTTAATAAATCAACTAACAGGCAGGCGCAGAGGATAATATGTTTCAATTATCATTCCAGTGCACTCTGTGTCTCTGCACTCTGCCATTACGATGAAATATTGGAAAAACTTAAAGGGCTGCTGGCCTACATGGCTCGCATTTATCGCCATCTGCCTGCTGCCGGGGTAAGTTCATTTTTTGGCAACTAAATAAGTATTCTGCAGCCGTTTTGGATTCAAAGGCAGACACCACTTTCCTTTTTTTTTTCCTCACTCCTGTCGCACATTTTGTTGCAAAACATAAGCCATGCAGTCTTATCAATCCACACATTCGTGCATTTGTCTAATCAAGTCTGTCATTACGGGAACATCATGCATCTCTCTCACGCACACACACACACACAGAAAGCAGGGAGCTAATGATAAAATAAGGCAGACGATTCACTGCTGAAGTCTATTTCTACGGCTTACCTTGAATGTTCAGCGCCAACAGGAGCGCCCATATCCCCACATACACCGCCATGGCACCTCAACTATCCGGATCTGGTCTGATAACCTGAGAGTAGATGGATAGTGCTCACTCGACACAACACAGACCCCGCATGCAACTTCTGGAAATCCCACTTCGGTCCAAACTAGTCTACCTGCCTTACACAGCAGTAGGAGACTTTCGCAAAACTAGAGGATTGGTGTTGCGCTTCTCCGTGCCAAAGCATCAATTTCTCGTCTGCGGCGATTCCCTGTCTGCCAGAGAGAGTTTGCACTAAGGAGAACCTGGCTTGGTCCCCAAAGCAAGATCCAAGCAGCTGTAGAATTGCTGTTTAGGCGTAGAAGTGCTTTACAAAATAGCAGGCAAGAACAGAAAGGAGCGCTGGGTTCTTATCAAAGAAGCTCTTCCAGTTTAACCATATAGCCTTTGTTGCTCCATCCACCGCAGCGCCTGCTGAACTCTCTCTCTCCCCCCCCCCCTCCAGTATTGTGGAACTGAGGTAAAGTGGGCGGGAGGTCCTCGATCGATGCTCTACTGGGAAGTTTCCAACACTTAAGAGTTCCTCCGAGGCAATGTTGTTTCTCTTTCCACTTCCTTTGCAAAACTAGCACAACACCTTGCAGATTAGTGGGAATGGTCCCTGTTTTAGTTCCGTATGTCCCGGTTCTCCCGGTGTGCAGCCACGGCCAGCTTTCAGAAATCAGCACACCAGGCCGGCGAAGTTGTTGCAACTCCAGAAATGGTGGGATGCGCCCCCTTTTCTGGTTCTTTTTTGGATGAAATACAGTGTGGCTTTATCCTGCTGTGCGTACCGCCCCGCTGATCTGCCACCACAGTATGTTGCTGACTATCGCTGACGCTTTGGGAGAGAGATCGGGATCGGATGACGTTGTGCAAGGGAGGAGCTTGGATTGTCCTGCAAAAAGCATCGCCTGGCATACTGCAGCAGGCAAGTAGCTCCTACTCGGGGTGCTCTCAACTTTTTTTGCATGCCATGTGGTCTCATATATGGCACGATTGGAGCAGGCGTTAAAAATGTTCGCAGAGGAGTAAAAAATACAACTGCTGGAGGATAGATCTGTCGAAAAGACTGAGTGGGGATGTGGGAAGACAATGGCACAACCCGTATAAGTATACAAAAGTGGAATAATCCAGTGCACGCACTACTCACATATTGGAATCCCCTTAGGGCCAACGGAGCCACTGAAACTATTGACACTTGGCGAGGCGTCTGACAGGAAAAGAGAAATGAGAATCAAAATAAAATATTTCAGTGAATACATGGCCTACATATTAAAACTATTTCTTAGCTCATAGTATCGAGGGAGCCAGAGAATTCAGTCAGTGAAATTAACAGCCAAATGAATCCTATTTCTGTCTTTGTTATTGTCTGTTTTGCGTGGTCTAGCAGACGGAAACAATCCAGTATCAAAATCAAATTTGATTTATTTCCAGTGGCCAAAGGTGAAGCACATATTTTGAGGCTCATCTCATAAGGCAAAGCCCAATAAGACTTACCCGTCAATTATTACACTTTCAACTTCAAATTAATTAGATAATTGAGAACGTATATTATTTTTACAAGTGGGGAATACCCATGAATCTCCTCAGTGACGCCTACAGAAACCCCAGACCTCAAGTAAACCACAATTTAAAAAAAAAATAAGCTGGGGCAGTGAAAGCTGAATTATGATCCAAAGTTATCCATGCATACACTGCTAGTGAGGTAATGGCTCCTAAATTAAAAACAGAGGAAGTGACAGTGGAGGAATCTGATTTTACTGCAAAAAATGACTCACCATGACTCTGTGTGTCTGGTGGGGTGGGGGTAGAGAGCTAGTTTATATCATGAAGCAACTGTGAGAGCTGACTAACCACACTCAGTAAACCTTTTCCCTTCCGTCTTCCATACTTTCTCATCCTACTCTCAAGAGCAACCAAACAGGAAGGTACTGGCTGTAAATGATTTTGGGGATGAATGTGATAACACTTCCCTCTTGTGGACAGAAGGTCTTTAGATAATTACAACAGATCAGGAGTAACATGGTTAGAATTGCAGATTCGACTGTGTTGTTTGAAGGGTGCTGGTTTGCATGTGGTCCAAATCCTGTCTTTGATCGTGATCTAAGATCAGCTCCACAGAATAATCTGCAGAACAGCAAGAGAAATTGTCTGGCACGACAAAAGAATACCGAGCCAACTGCTTATTAGGGTCAGAGTGGTGGCGACATTATTCATTCTGTATAAAATGGAAAACTACAAACAGCAAAAACTATTCTCTCTAGGTGTACAGTGTGCAGTTTATATACATGCCTGCAGTTCTGTTAAATGTAATAAGAGTAAGACAAGGCATTTCCACAGGGAGCATGCAGATAAACTAAAAAGTTGACATTCTGTTTCGTCAAATAGAAAGAAAAACAAAAGACTCGCTGCTAAAAATTCTGCACACATTTCCTGTGGTAATGGTTTTTACAAAATGTAATCATGCCATCAGAATGTACTGTGTAGTTTGCAGCTAAAATGTTTCGCTGACTATTGATGAGGCACATACTGAAGGTGGAAATTCATGGGTATCACACGAGATAGCAGGAGTATTTTCCAGGGTTATGAATAAAACATGTAATATGAATTAACAATGTCAATTTAACATTACATTTTACCATTGGGAAGATAATCATTTAACTTAATATACCTTGAAAGGTCAGAGCAGCAGGAGAAGCCTGGAGGTATACTGTAGGAATTAGTCTAAATCTGATAGACCTGGAAAATCTGGATCTGGAAGGGAACATAAAATCCTTCCCTTCAAGGCCAACTACCTTAACTTTGCCCTTGAGCAAGGCATTTCATTACTGCAGGTGGCTAAACTTGCCAGCTTGAGTGTTTGTAGCTGTGTGAGTCGAAACTCAGCTGTCAGAAAGCTTCCACACTTGGAACTTCCTACAAGAGATAACAGTTTAAAAAAAGCAACAAAAAAACCTCCGGATTTGCCCCTTGCCTTTGGTGCATTAACTCCGATGCCCCCTTCATCGAGCGGCCGAGGTGATTGATTTACAGGCAAGCTGATGAAATTTGATAAGCTTATTCTGAACTACTGCTTGTGTCAGAGCTCAAGGCGAGGTTTGAGCTGCTGTCGAGACTTAGGAACTGCCCTGCATAATAATTTATGTATGGAGCTGAATCAGAAAAAGTAGCGATGGCTAAAGTACTGAGTAGGTCCAACAAAGGTAACAAGGAAAAAGTTTCTCCACCAAATAAATGGTGATTTGTTTGACTACAGAGACAAAATAATTGACATTATCACAGAATTTTAAAATTGGACATATATTGAGAGGCAGTGATTAATTCAGCTGGACTTTCCGATAAAATTTTCAGATTTAAATTTCACAAGAGTATATAAATGGACAATAGTTCTTAAAACTTGCATGTAAACAATGTAGGTAGTTGGTCCTTTATAGGAGTGTGCATTCTGTGAATTTTGGGCTGATACCAACAGCCAGTGTGGCCACTAGAAGATGCTGATAGTGGTAGTTTTCAACCATAGATGTTAGTCAGTTCAATCGTAGTTGCCAATATGTCAGAGCAGTCAATACCAGTGTTCAGTATTGGTGCGTCCCTAAGGTTTTGTTTCTTTTATGTGTTTTTTCTCAGTATCTTTGTTATCCTTTTTCAGTGTTTACCTTTATTTAAAAGTTTTTAGAAATGACTTAAAGACCCCAAAATTCGTATTCAGAATGCTATGGATCAGAATTTGAGGTAAAAACATTCATTTAACTCATAACCACCCAATGATATTCAATTTGCCCCAATTTCAAATTTAAAACCATTGAAAAAGAAATCATTCACTTACATTGTGCCACAGATCAGTACACTATGCACAGGGTGTGTTGCATTTATTTAATGCTTCAATCCCAAATACTGTCGGCACCTCAGGAAGTGATGCAAACACTGATTTATACAGCAAGACGTGCCGTATTCGTGACCTAATGTAGGCTGTCACAAACTTGCAATTGTGAGCACGAAAAAATATGGCAGCGCATTGGCAATGTGCTGATGAGCAAAACAGAATCCAGGTTTTCTGCAGTCCGTAATAGCATGAAATCTGCATTGGGTCCGTCCCAAGTCGGCTTCCCTGGAGAGCAGACAAGTCTTTTGATCCAAAGCTGTTAGTTTGCCTGGCCTGAAAAAAACATCTGATGGAGACATTTTTGCCTAGAAGCAGTCTGAACAAAGGCAAATCTACAGTGCTGCTTTAACATGTGGAAAACTTACATTATATTGTCAAGTAGGATCCGCATGCAGCCACACAGGCAGGTATTCAGGCTGAATACAGCATACTAACATCTGGAAATAAAAAACGCACCTGCTAGGCATCCGTTAACTGATTTCCTTCAAGATTTAATACTGTTCAGTTATATAAAAAAGAAGATTATTGATGCATTGCATGATAAAATACTTGAGGAAATAATGACATCAAATCGACATTCTCTAAGCAGAGATGTCCAGGTGGGTATGTTGATAGACAGGTCATAGTGATTATAAATCATTTGTATGTATGTGTATAAGGAAAAAAAGGCAACTTCCAGAAATCTGTGCTACAAATAGAAAGAAAATACACATAGAACAACTCACTAGTTGAACTTACTTAAAATATAATTCATACATGACCATAATAGAAAGTTTATATTCATGTGCTCTAAAAATGTCACACACCAACACAACATGAAATAAAACATAAGAGGAGAAAAGCTAGCAATGGACATATGAGGCAGCTTATATGTTTTAGAAAAGGTGGGTCAATCTTATAATGTCTTTATTGACAATGCTTCATCTAGTTCTTCAAATATAAACCAGTGGGAGGAGAAAAAGCATTCTCTGGTATGACAAGCATGTAATCCAAATCACTGGGAAAAAAAGCCTTGAAGACTTTAGTTCTCAGCTGAGAAGCCCAGAGAATATCAAACAAGTTTTCCGATATGAAATATGAAGTTAAAGCTGAGATATTTACTAATATGTTTTATGGAGGTCAAAGGAAATGGGACAAAATAAAATCCCAATAGAGAGAAAAAGGGGCATTACAAGATTTTTCAGAGGAATAGAAACTATAGCTCCTAATACCAACCAAAGTTTTCATTCCTATGAAAAATATGGTGAGTTTTCTTTATCAAGCTAAACTCAGTATTCTTCCATGAGGTTGTAAATGTGGCAAGCTTTACCAAAAAACATACAAACAAAAAAAGACTATCCAAAGAAAACAACCAGCCTACAGCATTTCATATTGTGTGTGCCGAGCAGGTATTCAGCCTTTTATTTATGAATCGCGATGTCTTCCATTTACTAGACAAGAAAGGCTGCTGTATTGTGCACGTGAATTTGCCAATGTGTCCACAGAAAATATAGACTTTGGATTATTCTTCCCTTCAGGGAACATTTAGGAAAATGCCAGCGTTTCCAGCTTAAAGAAGAAATCAATCTCGAACAAAGAAGGCAAATTCATATCCTCTCTCTCACCTAAGATGAGTGAATAGCTGGCAAATGGTAAATGGCAAAACAATGTATCCTGTCACAGACACAAAGTAGAGTGGAAATTATACTTTCAATTGGGTTTCCGAAGCAAACACTTGATTTTTAATACTAATATCCTACATATTACTTACTCTAAAACAATATTTATATATATATATTAAATGATTCTAACTTTAAACAACCACAATCCGGTCCACATTTGTCCCTTAACATTTCTTATTGTCTATATATTCTAATACTAAAAGCTATACTAATCCATTTACGGCTGACTTTTCTGTCTCTGAGCACTAGATGAAACTATGTAGAAGTGTTGTGGATTGCATTATCTTTGGAAATGTGGATCCAACAGCTACGTCTCAGCACGAAGGCGCTTTTGCAGTGGCAGCAGGATAAAATCTCTGCTCTGAGGATAATGAGATGGATCACATGCATGGCAGCACTTGCTAAGTTACATGGCTTTAACTATCTATCAGCACACTCATTTTCAAGCCACTTCTTCCTCCTATAGCTTAGATAGGATGTTTCCACTTTGACTGTCTGCCTTGTTAAAATGTGGCTCTTTCTGCACTTATACACAAGCGACCTGACTTCCCCCCCGACATGAAAACTAAATTATCATACTAAGGGTGCTATCAAGCGTCCCTAAATCACTTGTGGTTCCATAATCACGGCACCTTCCTGATGGCAATAAGCCACATTTATTTCCCTCATCAGTGCTAAAAATAGGCGAGGTTTAGCATAACTGTTTCATCTAAAGCTGTGGAAGGCAGGTTACTGTCAATGATGTCCATGTGCACCAGACAGGGATGATTTGCTTTCAATCCAATCATTGCAAATTGTAAATAGAAACTGCCTCATTTGCTAATGGTCGAGCATTCATTTTGATATCCCCTGGTTTTGTATGACAACCTTTTCATGCCAAA
Organism: Aulonocara stuartgranti; assembly: GCF_965226115.1. NCBI lineage: Eukaryota > Metazoa > Chordata > Actinopteri > Cichliformes > Cichlidae > Aulonocara > Aulonocara stuartgranti. The sequence goes on from NC_138950.1 coordinate 7,323,938, forward strand.
AGCTTTTCAATTTTTTGAATTTTGAAGAATACCCACTTCCCTGAATTGATTGCTGACTGGAGAACGAATTGAATCCAGCCTTTGTGGCAGCATTTAAAGCCGCGGTTTAGCACATGTGCTTTACAAATTTGCAGAAAATGCTCCAGGCCTGTCCTGTCTGATAAAAAGACCTAATATAATTGACATCCTTCTTGCTTCTATACAACAAGGATTTGCTGTGTTGGGAAAGAAAAAACAGCCCCTGTTGTGCTTTAAAATTCCGTGTAGAAAATGGTCTCCATTAGACGCAGTATACCACAGAAATATTTAAAGACAATTTAAAACCGGTTACACCCACAAACTACTCTTCTAGACCCATTATCTAGAGAGCAAAGGAATCAAAGTCAAAAAGTGATGTGAAAAACTTTCACAGTGTTGTCAAAGTACAGGCTACATCAGCAATTTTACAAAGTGATAATGGAAAGAGAATCTCTTTCTCTGAGACTCTGAGGAGGACACCTGAAGGTGACACAGCTGCTCTGTCACAGTCTCAATCCTCCAGTCGAGATGCTTGATGAATCAGCGTTAAGTTAACTAAATTTCTTGTTTATGTAATTATATTGTCTATCATCTGCTGTGCCACCTATACTGGGATCATTAAATTAGGCCCCTTGTTGAGTGAATGTTTCCAGAGCATTGGACCTCCAAAGCATAATTCTTAAATAACAAATATCAGCTAGTTTGCTTTGCTGTTATATCTTTGACAGGATACCGTTTTTCACTGAAAGCATCCACACACACATACTTGGGCATAGACTTAATAAACCTATAAAAAAACAGACAAAATTGGGCAATGAGAGAGAAAGAACTGGATTTATAAGAAATTTTGTTTTCACTGGACTATGTAAATTAAAGCAGAGTAAATGTACACAAACCTAGATAGGACATTTTGAATGCTGACTGCATCGAGCTCAGGATATTCCCGACTATTGCCTGAGGCGGGTGATTTCATTTTATTTCAAAGGAATGCATCATTAAAAGTGTTTGCAGAGAGACATATGCTTTATGCTGGTGCCTATTAACTTCTATTTATATTTCATGATTTATTTACCAGGAGCTGATTAGCATAAATTTATCAGGGAGAAATGACACAAAAGACTACTTTTGGTTTTCCACTAATGTAAAACAATACCAGCCTAAATAAACTGACACTTCAAAATATAAGAAGTGTATGAAAATGATCTTTTAAGCCCGTCACCATATAGGTAGGGATCATGAAACAGATACCACAGAGGTAAGAATGGTGTACAATGAATGTTCTACTCTTTTTTTTGTTTTTCAGAACTTTAACACCACGCCGTAGAAATGTAGCCTCAAGCTGTCTTTGCGGCATACTCTTGAGCAAAAGTGATAGAACTTTACTTGAATTATAAATGATCTATCTTCGACACAGAAGCATACCTTAATGTAAAATCAACATATTATAGCTTTAAAACCGCAAATGCGTTATCACCATGCGTTCACCTTGTGCATATGTTACGACAGACGAACTCGCTGCGAGCAAGGTTTCTATATGTAAAACTACAAAATTATATGTGCATTTTAATGATTATTATTTTCATTTTTCTATATGGTCGTTTCTGCATTTCAAACAGTATCAACGTGTTTGGTGTTTGTCGTACAGATATGGGATTTTAAGCAATGCATTTTCCAGGGCATCTCATAATGCCATTCTGTCAGTTGCTCATAAAGTGTCTTTTGGCTTGAGTGCTTCGATCCATTAGCTACAGTAATATTAGACATTGAGAGATAATGGTCCTTTTTTAAAGTGTGATGAAATCCACAAATCCACACGAGGAGGTTGGAGGGGTGCCAGTGGAGTAAATCAAGGAAGTCACAGTTTGTGTCCATTTGGGAGCTTTTTTTTTTTCATCTTTGTTCTACTTTCACTTGCTGCTTTGTCATGTTTAAACACTAAAAACTGCTTGATTACATTTTGGAAAAGATTTCAGTTTTGGTTAGTTTTGGTCCAAAACATTAAGACTGCTGTTTGGAAAAATGCCACTTGCCTAGTGCCTTTAAACATGATTCCAAGAGGTGAGAAGTGGATGAATGGAATGAGAGAATAGAATTTCAATAATCAGATGTTTTATATTAATAACAATCTGTTGTTTTGTGCGTGTAGTGCTTTTTAAATCCAGTGTTACAGAATACAAAAACACAGAATACACAAAATCCACTACAATAAAATCATAGGCACAGCAAATAAAGCTTAAAAGGTTAAAATTAAGATGAAACTCTAATGATAAGTGATAAATAGCGTATCAATTTAAGATAGTGCAAAGCTAGACTATCCACCTCAAGTCCAATTCAAAAATGTCCAAGTCTAAAGGTTATAATAAAAGTTAGAAGAAGAGTCTTAAGGTAGCATGCATGTCCTCGTATATCTGCATGGCATCAAGCCACAGTCTAATCTCTCTCTTTTGTTTGTCTCGTTTTACAATAATAACATCATCAGGTTGGGCGAAGGTAAGGTAAAGGCATGATCTGACTTTTTAGAGGCTGTCATCTTGTAATTTATACACATAATAAGGAAGATAGACAATATCTGCACTCCATAAATACTCTTTAATGCTTTTAACAGCATGGCAGCAGACAGAAACTAATTTCACTCCTTGTGTTCTTGCAGATTTCAATGTAATTTTCTGCACCGGCATCAATATTAACAATTACAAAAGCCATCAGATGTGCACCCAAATTCAATCAATAGCTCTTATGTTTAGCTTTCAGGAAATGATCTGCATGCAAGAGATATATTTTATTTTGCCATTTCAGTGGGATTATTATCTCGTGTTAGGGGTTGGAAAGTCAACATATAACAAGGAGAACAAAAAGTTAGTTTGTGCTCATCTAGCCAAAACTTTTAAATTAAAAAACAACAACAACATACTTGTAAAAATTATCATGTGCTGCATAAAACATTTTAGCAGATATTCATTATGCCAACATACACAGTGTGTACTCCAAACACAACCACTCACTTCTGTATTAAAACATGTTTGTAATACAATGAAGTGAATGAAGGAAGTGCTATTTAACTCTTTGAAAAATGTAAAAATATTGCAACTTATACTTGTAAATGCTACTGTGCAGAGTGTGTGGAGTTGAAGTGCTAAGTAAGATGGAGAAAAAAGAGTAAAGTGCTGCAAGGAAAGTATTATATCTGGAGATCTTTAATTTCAGTCTTGTGCTTCAAAGGCCTGCTCTGAGAAAATGAGAGAGTCTGTGAGTGACCAGTAGGCTATCAGCAAATGGGTGGGCAGTGACACAGGGCTCATCATTGGTGCTATTCTGGAGGTGCACACAGGACAAAATTACTCTGTCTGTCTGAATAAATTCTAGCTGTAGGCAACAGGAGTTAAATAATATATTTTATTACAGCTGAACCATCAGAAAGTCATGGAACTTATATAATTATAATTTATAAAATGTAATAAAAACCACCAAAGGTAACACATTTATCTATTTATTTTATAAAAGATAAGGAAAAGCACATTTTAGGGGCAGGGATAGCTCAGTAGGTAAAGTGGTCGCCCCATGATCGGAAGGTCGGCGGTTCGAATCCACTTAACGGCTACCCTGAGGTACCCCTGAGCAAGGTACCGTCCCTACACACTGCTCCCCGGGCGCCTGCTTAGTGGGCTGCCCACTGCTTCACTGAGTGAATGGGTCAAATGCAGAGAAAAAACAAGTAATTTCCCCATGGGGATCAATAAAGTATCCATTATTATTATTATTATTTAAGAGAAGGGGGGAGAAGGCTGTTTATACCTCATAAAGTGCATCTTGTTTATTTTCATATTATCACAGAGGGGGCAAGAAATCAGCTCAAGATCAATCCCGTTTAATGCTTATGTGAGAGAAACATCTGGTTTTCAATTAGATATTTAGCAAGCCCCGCAATAGGGAGTTACCTCAAAGTAGCTGTAATGTCACTGGGCCTGCAATAATGATGTGGCTAATGAGCCTATCGAACAACACGTGGATGGAGAGCTGAGCCTGCTGCAGTATCTTAAGATAACTCTGCACAGTCTGTTTCTCCTGATAAGGTGCAATCTGATTCAAAGAGATCAAGCATGCTGCAGGAATATAAGTCATCTAACAGAAAATAAACCCCAGTCAACAGCCCCAGATTAATAAATCCACCTCCCCCAATCACAAAAACATCATCCTGTCATGTTGGTCTCATATTCCTGTTTGAAACCTCAACAGTTCAGGAGCCTATCTCTGCTACCTTGTGCCTGCATGAGTTTGAATAATACCCTCTGAGCATGCCAGGGGGTTATCAGCATTCACCTCCTGGTAACAACCTGTCTTATAAAGTTGTTGTGTAAAAAAACAGTTTGTTTGGGGGGTTTTTTTCAGTCAATGTAGCAACATTTGAGAATACAAAGATAACTGAAATAAAAAAAATTGGATCTGCTGTAGCTGATAACACTTCAGGATGTGGAAATTGATTATAGCCTGTTTTCCTCTGCATTTGGATTTTGCTGATTTAACTAAAATCTACGGGAAAATACTGTAGAAACGGATGGATTTTGACCCGATAACATCCTGTATCTGTGATAGTCAAGTAGCTCAGTTCAAGGGCCTCTTTTGGGACAGAATAGGAACTGAAGGCCAGCTGACGAAGTAGTATCACAACAAGGCTTTAAAACGTATTCTATAGTTGTTGTTGTTTTTTTATTTTGCCATTTGCCGGAAGAAACTCAATTTCTATGATCAACACAGGACTGCAGCAGAACAAGTAGAATGGTGATGTTTTCACTGACTGATGCTACACTGCATCTCTCTTCAGGCATGTGTTTGACACAGGAGAAGTGAGTGTCCCTCAGGCTTGAAACATCAGGAGCGTAAAATGTGACAGTTTTCACATCAGCCTGATATTATGGCCTGATAATAGACTATCATAGACATGTGTTGTCTTATATGCACTGATATGAATACTTGTTTTAAAAGCCCAAAATGGAGAAAAGAGTATAATGCAAAGGAAAAAAATAAACGGTATGAGGATCAGCAGCAAAAAATTTGCAGGCTCTATTTAAAATGCTCATTTTTTCTCACTGCATCGATCTCGATTTGTCTGAAATAATCAGCTCTTGAGATAACAGCAAGATCCAAAAGAAATTTTGTTTGGCTTATAAATGAGCTTGCACATAATCAGAAATTTGTTTCAGTGATGAAATTCAAGTCTCAGCTCCTAGTATTTTATCTCATGCTTTTCGCTGTTTTTCTTGCTTTTCTCAAAGTGGACAGGATAATTTGTCTTATATTGATTTATTCTATGGCTCCTTATTTCTCCTAAAGGGGCGAGGAGGGTGTTCAGAGAAACAGGGAAGAATCCAGTAATCTCCTAATAAGAACATCATTTATTTCTGATGGGACAAAGAAAATACCATTGTGAGCAGCAAAATTTTCCGCTGGGTACTAGGCTCACTCCACTCATCCCAATTTACAGTTGTTTTTCCCCCCACAAGCATTCTTTTTTCTCTTGACTCTTTCTATAAGGTTGAAAGTTGCATGACCCATAGTTTCACAACAGCCACGTTTATGAGGACAATAAATAGATTCTCCCGTTAACTTATTTCTACATTAGTAAGTCCTCCTTCTGCTTTGCCCGACAGCAACCTATCCCACTGAGCTGCCCATCACTGGCGACTTGCTAACCACACAGGCGGTAATAGGTCTGCTGATTATCTTGATGTAGAGGTGAGTGGCTAAAACCTCTTTCCTGTTAGAGAAGGTGCCACTTCCTTTTTAAAACAGACTCTACTTCTCAGTAAAAACAACGTTTTAGACCCTGTATGATAAACGCAGGCATCCTGTCTGTGATAATTGATTGAATAATTTGCAATGCATCATGCTGTGTTTCCAACTTGTTGAACAGAAATGTGCATTTAATGCCTGGTACTGGCATAAAGGGAAATTGGACCATTTTTCTGTAAACACAGAGAACTGTTCCCTGATGGACGATGAACATTTTGTCCTAATGCTTGGATGAAATCTAAAAAATAACACTATTTTATCATTCTTGTAAAATGAGAAATATTGGAATTGATCTAAAATGATTTGAGAAAAAAAGAGAGAAATAGAAGAAAACATTTGTAAATGTAATTTCAGTGCATTTCAATTCAGGGCTTAAAGCAATGTATGAGGTAATACACTGCATATACATTACATAAATGCTTATAGTGTATACAAGGCAATAGTAATTGTGTAAGTGAAAAATACTGCATAACGTCTAGCAAAGTCCTGTAAGTAAAATAAAACCGTGCTGATTAATGAAGCAGTAATTTTAGCTGCTTGTGTGTCTGCAGCAACAATCTGGGTACGACTATAGATCTTCTCAAAAATGGCAGGGTCTTTTATTTGGAAAAAGTAAGGCCCATGTAGAATACTACTAAAGATTTTATACAGATGTCTAAAGGGAACAGTAGACACCATTTACCTCTAACGATAATAAAAAGTAAAGTGGGAGAGATTCTCGTTTGAGAAACAGACAACAGTCACCCTTAAATAATAGCTTCATTAAATGGTACATGTCAGCAATAAAGACATTGCTCCATGATGCTAGCACTTGTGCAAAGAAAAGACCTATGTCAAACTGACCAATAAAGGAAAAAACAATAAGATAAGAAGAAGAACAGAGTGTACAGAGGATGATCCAAATAAAGTGACAGGCAAATCTAGGATATTTTTGAAGTGTTTGGATAAAAATCTAAGAACATTTGTGATGCCATCTTTCAAACAGGGCGGAGGAAATGTGATAGATGCTTTGGCTGCAGTAAAGTGGGAGATTTATAAAGGATGAAAGAGATCTTGAACAAGGCTGTAACTTCTTTTTTTTCTATGCCATCCCGTGGAAACCTTTTAACTGAACCATTTTCCTCTCATAATAGAGCAATAACAACAATTTAAGCTAGAAGAAGTGTTTGATTGCTTCATGAATATGGTTGTCATAGCAAACAGAAAGCTGAAATAGCTACAGGGGTCCTACCAGCCTGCCACACTCTGGTCTGAGGTTCTTTTTGATGATAAGCCGACCTGACAATATTTTTACTGTCCCCATAGAAAAAGGAAGAAGCCATCACACTGACTTGATCAAACAAGATCTCAAACATCATTTCACTGCTGGAGACAGGATGGCTTACATTCGAAAACAAAATCTGCTTCGTGACCTTTAAAACCACAAAGAGACTAAAACAGGTATGAGTAAAGTTAAAATTCCCATTATACGAACCAGCAGAAAATAATAAATGCTGATAGCTTGGAAAACAACAAATAAAACAAACGTAATTGCAAGATAGAAAAGTGCAGTTATTTTTGAAAATATGAGAGAATATATTTAAAACGCGTCAGTGCTAATGTAGCAGTCTAACGATCAACATGTACAATTAAATGGGCATATTCTTAAAAAATATATCTATAAATAAATACAGCTGATTACAATTTTCATGTTTTATCCTAATTTCAATTATCAGCTTTAGTTGCTAGTGAAGCTTGAAATACCATCTTTTACTGAACAATAATTCTAATGACAATTTATAACAATATTTAAGTAAATTGCAGCAATGTTTGTAAAAGCTTTGCAAAGTGCTGTACATTTCACTGCAGCAATGCTTTGATGAGTACACACCATGTGCTTATGTGACATGCTATTTGAAGGAGAGGGAACCTGAGGAATCGAAGAAGGTGATGAGCTGCTGTCTGAGTTAAAGCCAGCTTTTGGATGTGTAGGCTATATTATCTATTTGGCCGCCAGAGCACAGGGCTGTGCTTGTGGTGTGATAACACACGACCCACACATAAAACAGGCTTAGTCTCCTAGAAAAGTTCTTTAATCAGCCTGATGCGCTTAGTGAGCAAAGACTGTGGGAATTGAAGTGAAGAAACTCAGGTCAGATAATGAGACTTACATCTGTAACATAGAGAATGTGATTTCCTTGAATCCAGCAGAGGAAGAAGAAAAGCTCATTATCCTTATCACTTGTCAGAGAGGCAAGATATCGATATTATGCATATTTTGTGAGGCTCTTGTCGGAAATTAGCTAAATCCCTTTTTTTTTCTCCACAGTTTGCATTTTATGTGTCCATTTTCATATTTCACGCCTTCAGATGCACGAGGCCACTGTTTCAATTTGTCTCTTGACTTCGTCAGTGTTCTTCATTTTTGCAGCCTGTTCATTCATTTCTGAGAAAGCTGATAGTTAATTGAACAGCTGGATGATAATCATGTGTGTTGCAAATTCTCCCTGGAGACCATCCTCTCCCTCTGGAAGGGAACGGCCCAGTTTTTTGTGTCCTCCCAAGCAACAGACAAAATAAAATGTGATGGATGTGGGGGGAGATAGGAAAACAGTTTATCAAACCACAAACACACATTGCAACATGTAATTATAGCTGACATTGATTAGTGCTTAGATTAATCATTGCAACAGTCTGATGCGATTTCCACATTCTCACAGAAACCTTTTCATATTTGAGAAAGATTCCCTTCCATGAATTGAGCTTGGCTGCAGACTGTATATTTTGTATTTTATTCATGTATTATAATAGGAAAGCTGTCACAGTTTGAATTTTCTTTATGCATGAGAGGCTACAGATTCTTGAATAGGAAACTATCTTTTTATTCTTTTCTTTTTTTCTTTTTTTTTTACAGAGGTCAGACTGTGGCTCCAGCTACAAAACAGCATGCCTGGAGCAGTTACAGTGTATGCTCAAGGACACTTCAGTATCTCACATGCTTGCTATTATAGGGACTTGAAACTATTGCAGGGGTGTTCTCCTAACTTGCTATTATGCAAATTTGCCGAGAGACAATGTCATGGTCACTAGAGTCACATCATCAACGCTTGCTGTAAATAAAATGCAAATAAATCTTATGTGTATGCAATTGGGTAATCGAACTTTTAGTGATGTAAGAATGGAGGGCATCATAAAGGGTCAATCAGCAGCATAATAACACTTCATCTACCATAATTTAAGCCCCCTTCTCGCTGATTGGAGCGTACCTTTTAACAAGTACGGGATTTAAAGTTTTACACCAAAGAGTTTCAAAGTAATTTCTGGTTGTTAGTATGTGATTAATGTTATGTTACATTCACAGGCACAGTTAGAGAGCCTGGAACTTCAGATAACAGCTTAACAACAGCACTCGCACAATACTGTATAAATCCATTGACACAGGGTGTAATTATAAACTACGTTTCTGATTTGTCTCACCTCTTTGGGGTGGAAGTCACCTTTATTAAACAAAATAAAAAGGCTCTTTTTGTTTTTATTTACTTCAAAAAAAAAATTGGGTGGATATATAGTATATCATCAGTGCTGGTTGCCCTACAGTTTTGTTGAGTTCAAACCTCCATTTGGCTTTTGAATGAATGTTTTGAATGAGTGCATTACAACCCACACTCTGATCCTGCAGTGCAACATTCAAACACAACCTGCAGTCTTTAAAGAAAATGCCTACTGCGAAACCTGATTTGGGAAAGTGCCAAAAAATTCGATTAATTTTTTTTAGAAGTTTAAGAAAATATAATCACTGTTCCAGTAATGTTCCAGCTCAGGAACTGAACCAAATGATGCTTAGCATGCTGGTCTGAGAGAAATCAAAGCCTCTACACTGTGAAATGTTATTTTTCATCTGTTCCTGCTTTTATTAATTCATGAAAGGCACCATAATGAAACAGTCTGAGAAAGCTACAAAAAGTGCTTAGTGTCTGCTTTAGCTGGGGTTTTGTTTGCCAGTAAAAACACAGTTCTTTTTACAACACAGTCAACACCTAAGGCTCTTCACAATGCAAATGCAGCTTAAAATCAATGATGCATGTGTAATGGATTTCCTACATTCGAAATAACTGACTGAGCAATGAGCACTATGTGCATCTGGTGCAAAGGAGGCGATGCGTTTAAGTCCATTTGGGACACGGGTCGTTCATTTTATTTATGCAAAAAAAGAATAATAAAAGAAATACAGACAATGCAGAATTACCGGGGAGTGGAGCTGGAATATTCTTTATTGAAATAGCTGTGCCCAAGACTGGTTAGAGCCCAACGTAGCGCTCCCTTTTAGCATTATATAAGAGATGTCAAGGCTGGCTTAGCTAACACTCCTCCTGATGCTGCGAGCTACTCATGCTTGTTTTACATCCTGTTATGCTGCTGTGAGATTGGTCTTTAGAATCTCTGGAGACCAAGTGACTTTTCTTGTAGAGGTCAGTGCCTTTGCTCTACATAAAAAAAATTATATAATGTATACAATCACTTGCTTGTCAGCATGCGTTTCTGTGCCAGTGGTTGCAAATAGCTTTTGTTTTAAGTACTTAGCAAATGAAAATGACATGCAACATTTGCTATTTCTCTCAACTGGAGCCTCAATGTTGCTCTCAGAGAAACTGAACTGCTTTTTTTTTCCAGACAAAAAGGAGGCATAAAAAAGTTCATATTTTTTCTACCAGGTGTGGGATTAGAGCTCTGGGTAGCTCCCCAACTGGGTCTAGACTGGGTCTAGAGAGTATTTTAAATTCAGGGAATTTAAAATAGAAAGTAGCTCGTCCACAGAAGGACTGGTAGCTCCCCTTACGATAAGGGTTCAGATCGCGCGAACAGGTGTGAAATGTGTGTGTTTAGTTAGTTTGTTTGTTTGCTTGTTTTAATTAATTTTAAATCATGCTTTTTATTTGTTTTTGTTTCTAATGTCTCTGTAAAGCACTTTGAATCACCTTGTTGTTGAATTGTGCTATACAAATAAATTTGCCTTGCCTTGCCTTGCCTTGCCTTACCTATATATCTGTAACAAAGACTCTTTCCTTGTGTAGGCTTTGTGGAGTGTTCCAGTTACAGTCATGTCTGCTGCTTTGACATGAAAGAAATTAAGACTATGAGACTAGAGCATATGGGGCAGCAAATATGTCATTTCGAATAAACACAGCTCTAGTGGGGAGATCATATATATTTATGTCTGTGTATGTGTATGTATGTACATATAAGTGTGTGTGTAGGTGTGTGTTAATTCAGTAATGCTGTCAGATTCGTGCAGTTTGAAAAGAATTTAACCCATCCTGCACTCAGAGCCTGTCACAGACTCCTGGTGTGTTTTTATATATACATCTACCCTACGCATCCTCAGTGTATGTGCAGATACTGTGGATAATGAATTACCTCCAGCCAGAGTGGCCACTTGAAGTCTTTGTTCTTAGTTTTAACATTTTGAACCATTTCTTGAACAACATGCTGAATAAGATTTTAGGAGAAATGAAAATTGCAGATGTATCATTAAATATTAAGGGCAGCAGAGTTTTTGAAGGTTGATTTAAGTTTTTAGTTAACTGGGTGAAAGCCTGAAAGGATCAAACTGAAAATGATTCCCAAATCCAACCAATCCAGTTTAGGCACTAAAGTCTCTCTCTCTTTCTTGGCCTCTCTCTCCCTCTCTCCCTCTAAAATACTCTGGGAATACTACAAGCAAGAACGCTCACCTCACTTAATAAGAGACAATCTTTCTGCAAACAATTGCAGTCTGACTTGGATTGACTGCAATCCCTCTCAAAATTTTGCAAACGATTGTTGTCTAGTTTATAAATGCAGTCAGACTGACAACATGTTGCCATCACTGTGAATGAGTCTTTGTCAGTGAGTGCAACTTGAATTGACTCAACCCAACTGGCTGCCAGCTGGTTGTATTCTGGCTATATGACTAAATGTTAAATTTTTGTTAAATGTGAGTTTTTGTCTATGTAGACAGCAACAGATATGTGATTTTATATGATATAACCCATTTAATTGCTATGTTATCACAAACAGATTGCATGTAATTACCAAATTGAAACCATTCAGACTGATATCAAGTCTTGTGGCAAGATTTATGGCAGGTTTTAATGACAGTGTTGGTATTTGATAATCTTATTTTGTAGCAAAAAATTATAAAAAACACTCTGACCAAGTTTAACTTTGAAGACACAAGTTGCAGTTGTAAAAAAGGTGAAAAATCACAAAATGTTAAAAATCACAATGATATCATAGTGTGAGTGAAGTATTGTCAGAATATCGTGTTGTGGAATGTCTGGTGATTCCCACTGCAAATATATATTAAAAAAATATAGTTAGGATCAATTTCAGGTGACTTTTTTGCCTGTTTATAATTGGAAAAAAAATCTACACTATAGCTTACCTAGAGGAGAAATTTCTAGATTCCAGAGTAAGGATGATTTTCTGGCTGCAGATGGCATCAAACTTAATCACGTTATTATTATTATTTATTTCTTTATTTTCTAATTCTGCAGCATGTAATCCTGTCCTCACAACTTTGCATGTTTGGATTTCAAGCTCTTGGTACCGAATGGATTAATACATAAAAGTCAACTCCCACATCAGCCTGAAAAAACACAACTTTTTTGATGCCAGTGAGCTTTTACACTGAACATTTTCAGAGTCTGTGGGAAGCAAAATATCTCTTTTGTTGGCATCAGCTCTGGGTGAGGAAAAGGATAGTGCTTAATGTCATGTGTGTGTCCACCGCTTCCTCCCCGTAGAGAGCTAAGTAATTTTATGCTCTAATTCTTTCCTTTAAATTAGGCAGGAGGCATAAAATATGAAAAAGACAGAGATATTTTAAGAGGTCATGTGATTTGTGGCATAAATACTTAACATCCACTTCAAATGAAACATTTTATTATGTCACGTGGGCAAATAATGTTCAGCTCTGACTTGATTAAATACGATAGTAGTCTCTAATGTGTTCTTGATCCTTTATTTACCCGTGAAATAAGATGTGATGCAGCCATTGGATAATCTGCCAACTGGTTTTGCATTAATCTGGATGTAATCCAATATTCAATCCCCTAACCATTTCTAAAAAAAATGAAAGCAACATAACAAAGAATTAAGGGCTCGTCTTATTATAACAACACCTTTAGTAGAAGCGTGTTGTCATTTTAGTTCTCATACATGTTTCTGTTTAATTATGACACTGGGAAATTACAGTACTGCTATTACTAGATGAGTAAAACCACATTTTTTAATTACTGCTTATCTTTGTTTTGGAGATGTTTTCACTTATTATTGACCTCATTATCTGTTTTTACAGTTGATGGTGTGTTTTTTTTATCTAAAGGTGTCATATCCAACATCATCTCTCTTTGTTTTGTCTCTTATTTTTTCCCGTTGCGACATGATACACTTGAAAAAGCCTGTTTCACACCTTCTTTCTGTATCATAAGCAACGCGTTGTCGGGAATAAATTAATCGTTGTCAAATATACACTGTCTTCGCCTTACCTACCGACATTTATGAGGTGTTATTTCTCCCATGTATTAATAAATTGCGTGCATGCAATTCATTTCCCCTAAGGCACCTTGTCGTTTTTCTCATCTGAACGAAGTGACTAGGGCAGTGAGCTATATAGGAGATATATTAGTGTCCAGGAGCAAAGCACCGAGAGGGTAACGCCTGTCTTGGTGATTTATTCCAAATCCGAAAGCCCTGCAGGAACGTGTTGTCAATCCCACTGGCATCACCTGAGGGTCACATCAAAGCACTGAGATGGAAAAAACAGAGACAGTTGTTTACAAATTCCATCGCCTGTTTTGTTCTTGGTTGGAAAAAGGAATTAAAAAGTAAATTGGGCTGCTGGTATTAAATATGAAAAGGAGATTGCATGTCTGAGAATCACAGAGCTTTGCAATTAAATCAATCAGTAATGTTTGATTTTTTTTTTTACATTTACATTTTACAGCTAGAATTTCTTAATGCTTTATGGTGATTTACTGAAGAGTATTTTCACGCATATAATGGATGTATGCTGGATTAGGCAGGATACAGTGATTTGTAGAGATGAGCAATTTAAAGGATGGCACGCTTAAACACATATTATAAACTAACAATGCAAACAGGATATTCAGTTCACCCTTAGAGTCACAGTATGCCCTTATTCATCATGCTTGAATGCTTGAGTCATCACATTTTTTTTTTTTCACACAATGATACCTAGGGGTCAATGGGCTTATTAATCACCACAAACAATACAACAGTGCCTCAGCATTGCTTTTGCTTAAGTCACCACAGCTTAGTTTAGAGTCAAAACAAAATGCTTCAATACAAAGTGCAACTTTAAATAAGGGTTTGGCTGACACAGAGCTTTCAAAGGCAGATAGAAATCGTTACTATGTTTGGGCCCTTTTAGTCGATATCTTGAATTGTTTTACATACTTGCAACATTCTTTGGATGTTATATATTAATGTGATAACAGGAAACCCTTGAAAATACTGTTATTGCTGGCAGAGGATTTCTTCTATTGCATCACGCTTTGCAGAGGACTCCCCTTTGAGTCTGTCTGCTCTGTGGGAGACAAACTTGCATAGAACAGGTCAGAGAGTTGGCATACAGAGTGCTCATACAGAGGTGTGGCAGGTAACTGGAATCCAATTTTCAAGTTATCCAATTAATTCTCAGACTTTTCTGTTGTAAAGTATAAAACAGACACAAAACCCCACAAATTCTTACTTGGCCAAATAATAGAGTTACATTTATGCAGTAATGAGCAACTTTATGATAGGCTACTTTTAATTTATTAAAAAAAACATAATGTATCTTTATTTTATTTTTTGGCAACTGTATTTATTAATAACCTTTTGTCACCTCAAAAGATGAGACCAGATGATTCCCATAGCTTTTTGAGGGGATGGTCTATGGGGAAGTTAGCCAGCAAACTATCCTGTTAGTAAATGAAAAATAAGGAAAATTTAACTTACAGTGGAGGTGCACTGTTCCATTCAGTTACACTTACATAGTGAAAAGTTACAACAACAGTCTCCTCAAAGCATTTTATATCGTAAGGTAAAGACCCTTCAATTCTAGACATAAATACCAAGGGTCAAGAAGAGTCAGTTATTTATGGGGATGAGGAGAAAGCGAAGACAAATTATAGAAAAAGCCCAGGTTTAATGATTATTAATGATTAAATACAATAGTGGTATAAACACACAAGAAGTGAAAAGGGGCTGAGGGAAGAAGAACTCCTCAGTACTTCATGGGAAGCCCCCAGTAGCCTAAGCTGGTTCCACTGAAGAGGAGCCTGAAAGCTAAAGGCTCTGCTTCCCATTCTACTTTTAAAAGTCGTAAGAACCACAAGTTCTGCCCAGCTCTATAGTCTGAGAGCTGGGGTGATTATGATACTAACAATAATTAATTTACAATATTACAACCTACAAGTAAGATTCCTCACAGTGAACTAGGGGCCAATGCAATGTCATATAAAGTAAATGTCTAGTTAGACACACTGATTTTTAGGATCAAGTCCACTAACCTCAGTTTCGTCTGAATTTAGAAGTAGGAAATTAGAGGTCAAGGATGTTGCATTTTCTAAACCCCATCTCATCTTTCTCATCTATTTTTCAGTGGTTTGCTGTTTGTCTTACCACTGAAGTCACACAAAACTAATGCATGAACAATTTCATTGAACATTAATGTTGACTGGCTTTTATTGGAACATAGTGTATTATACTGCAGCCTGGATACAAGATGTCACATCATGTCACACAAAATCATATCTACCCTTAATTGGAAAAACTAACAGCTGGACAGGGCAGGTTTAAAAAAAGCGCCTCTTTTTTCTGTTTTTGTGCTTATTCTGCCACTACAAAATTCTGGAAATGTGAGGTGATGTTGGTCATAAAGATTAAAACCTTTTTTTATCATAAAAATTCATCACAACTGTGTGTGGTGTTTATGGCAACTGCACATATATATTAACAGCAGTGGGATCCTGCTTAAGCATCCCCCTTTCTGTCATCTCTGGCTCACAAATATGGAGTGCAGTATTGATTAGGTTTTACTTAGGACCAATCTGAAAATGCTGTGAGCAGGACACAAGGCCAGACTGCAAGCAGTAACCAGTGAAAGTCAAAGCTCAGTTGGCTTGGGAGGATAATTGATGAATTAGTCTATGCTGAGGAAAGCTGGCCCTGCTATATAAGTTTTAGGATAAAGTCTTAAAACAAGACATATGTATAAGATAAAAATACAATGTAATGTATTCTTTTATTTATATGCCGTTACATGTAATCATACATGAATTTCAGCATTTAGAGACATGGCCTAATGTGGGAAAAATAAACCCAGTGCACAAAGTAGTGTAGTGAGGCAAAGGAGTCAGCGTTATGCAACCCTTGAAGACCCCCTGGTCACACACAATGTTATGGAGACAGTGAACAGTGCAAAGCTTTGGTGAGCTTGCAGTTACAGAATCAACATACAGGGTTTTCACATGCTGTAAATCATGGTAATAAGATATTTAAAAAAAGGGAACCGCATACAGTTTGTTTTAAATATGAAATAACAAACCTTGTTTATGTTTTAAGTCATCAATAACTGATCCACTTGCAAAAAAAACAAAGGAAGGGTACATGCCCCACCAATTTTCCACCTAAAACACCAGCTGACATTATCCTCCCATTCACTCCCATACTGTAATCCCAGTGGGAAGCATTCATTCCAGTACAGTTTATTCATGAGGACAGGCAAGTGCCCCATGCATTATAAATAGAACTGAGCTCTCAGCCCTCTCAGGATCTGTCTGCATTTCGCCGGTCACTACAGGTTTGCACTCTAAAATGTAGCAATATTGCGAACACATTAACACATCTTAATAAAACAGAAAACAATAAGTTTTGTTTACTGTTTTTCTCAATTACAGATTAGTGATGCTTGATTCGACAATTTGCTCGCTATCTGTGGATTTCCAAATTTCAGTCAATATACAAGTAGTGACATTCACAGTCTCGAAATTATGTTTGCTTTGCTCACATAAAAGCAGATTTACTGTCGGCCCTGTTTATGTTTGAACTACCTCTGTTGGTAATATTTTCTAGTTTTGCTCCAATGATGTGATGAAGAACATTAAAAAATAAAATAAACTCATCCAGAATTCAACACTCCAACATTACAGCCTTCAGTATAAGTGACTGCCTTTGATGCACGCTATCTCAATCTCTAATTTTCCCGCGCTGCTAAAGAAAAGAGAGAGAAAAAAAGGTTCAACTCCAATCTGAAGCAAAACACAGAGCTTTTCAGAAAAGCCCCTTTGATTATTTAAATTCCACCCTGTTTCTTTTAAATGCCAAAAGCTGGTTTTAATCTTCAAGCATATTTTATTCAAATGGTCGTGTCACCAGGACCCTCCTTCTCTATCAGACCTTCAGACCTCTGAAAGACTCCTTTGTGCTGCGTTCTGTGATTTAAACTTTGATACTGAGTCAAACTGATTGCACCATGAGAAACCAAAGGTGATTATCCTGATGGACTAGATAGAAAAATGTGGCCTATTATGTGTGGTGAGAAAAGGTTGATTAAAATGAGTTTCAAGTGAACTCTGCTTTTTTTTTTTTCCCGAACCTCTCTTTGCCTGATCACCTCCTAAGACTTGAATAGATCAGACACACTTTATATTTCCAGATTATTCACCAAACTGGACAATAATTGAAGTATGTACAACTTGATCAGTCATTTAAACTATTCAGCACGCCTTCTGGCAATGTTCTTGAAGATGATTTTTTTTATATCACAAATGAATTCTGCAATGTTAGTGAAAATGCCACTAACCTCCTGAAATGCAGAAAGAAATTCGTTATCATTTTGTGATCATTCCTAAAAAATGTGTGGATGTAGTGCTATTTTTGCCACTGGACATCACAATGGAAAGGGACCACTTTTTTGTAATGATTACAATATTTGTACTCTATGCATTGTACTTACAAGTTCCTGTACATATCGTTGGTGGATGTCCAACCTTGAGCATTTGAAACTATCCTACACAAAGCCCCTGTGTCCACAAATAAATAATATTCAAGTGACTGCTGGTCCTCATTGACTTGAAATCCGATTTTGACATGAACTTGTGTTAGTTAGTCATGGTATCTTACATTTGCTGTACTATTTTCTAGTTTCTGAAACAAAACTCCTGTGTCATATATTTCTTATTGTTTTGATTTGGTAGTATATGATTAGGTATATGATTTATTCCAAGTAGTGATGAATGTTGACAAAATAATTCAATTTCTCACTTGCTTCCTCATTAAAGCTTTGAAATTCCGCTAAATGATTTATTTACTCTACACTATCAGTTTTGTTGCTGCAAAATACATTTTACTCCCTTTCACTTCTCAGAATTTTATTTCATATTTTTATTTATTTTTTCCTTCCTGAGATAAATAACGGCCAAAATGCATCAGTGAGATTTTCTATCATGAGTAATACAGAGGAAGTGCTGCCCCTAGCAATGTCAGAGTAAGTTACAGTCATCCAGAAATAGGTACTGAGGATAAGAGGTGAACATGTCATCCCGACTTAGGTCAAGCCAACAGGAGCTCTGCAGAAAGAACAAAAGCAGCCTAACTGCTTCCCACAGCCAAAGAAAACCTTTGTTTTATGTAGCAGTCTATAATCGCAGCTCATGTGATCTCCAATCTGATCAAGGTTTCAAATGTCTTATCATTCCCAGACCGCATTTCAAGGGGCATCAATATTTCTGAGACTGGAAAAAAAATGGTGACATTACATTCAGACATTTTACAATTACTTTTCCTTATAGGTGTGAAAAGTTACAAAAAAAATGTAAGCTAAATGATATATTCACTCTCATTTTTATAATGGCTGTGCGATTGCATCATAAATCTCCAGATATCTGCGACTGACAACATCATGACGGTCCACTGAAAAACTGTCCAAACAGCCAGATTAGATAAAGATACCCAAAACGGAATTATGCCATGTAGAATTTCTATCAACTACTAAAACATGAAAAATAGCTAAAATTTTCCTCAAATATCACGAGACATATACTGTAGGACTCAACTGAAATTGGTTTTCCTTGCCTTTAAAATGCATTACGTTACAGTTAC
Organism: Aulonocara stuartgranti; assembly: GCF_965226115.1. Taxonomy (NCBI): domain Eukaryota; kingdom Metazoa; phylum Chordata; class Actinopteri; order Cichliformes; family Cichlidae; genus Aulonocara; species Aulonocara stuartgranti. Next base: position 7,342,871 of record NC_138950.1, read on the forward strand.
ATTTACACTTACACAACTCTTGTAGTTTATTTATTGCTTTTAAGTGTAAAAAATGCCAAATAGGTGTTACACATCATTGTAGCAGTCTTGAAAAACATTCAAAGATAAACGCACTGTGCTTTTGTGCTATACAATGGCAGCGATGTCTCCACTTTTTTAAAATGTGTATTTTGCTCAAACATTACAGCAGTCACATAAAAATATGCTGCAGGTAGTGAGTTATTATAGTTTTATGACGTAAGAATGTATCGATAATTCAAAATTACATGTCGAAGCAGTGTGCGATGTGTTTTCTGATTCAGGGGATATAAAGTTCCTGCTTTTAAACACTGCCAAAACATATCGCTGCCATCCATCATAATCAGAGTGATGCAGAGGTCTAGACCACTAAAGCTAGTTAGCTGCTACAGGACCAATCAAAACAAGTATTCAAAAGTAACTTTGTTAATATAATTACATATTTCCATCCATCATTATCTTAGGGGGGGGCTGGAGCCTATCCTAGGGCGAGAGGCTTTACTCTGTACAGGTCATCAATCATATTATTGTTTCTATTGTTTCTTTCATTTTGGTAGTAGTAATAATGGACATTTGTATTGCTTGGTTGAGTGGGTTGCACTTATGTCACAAGATGTGATATTTACATTGTTTGATGCTGTGGATGCGATACATCCACATGGACTACTGTTAAACTTGTGCCTTTCTGAAAATAAATTAGATTCTTGTTTTTCCTTTCCAAGACACTGAAGCATATTCCCCAGCCGGCAACCCATGTGTGGGCTGCCTAACTCATCTGGTGTGAAAATCTGATGTGTTAAAACTGACACAGTGATGGTTAGAGTAGTATGTTTCTCTAGCAAATAAGCTGATGGCAACTTAAAGCAAAATCAGATGTATTTGTGCTAAAGTAGTCCCATGTCTAATAAATTTAGTTGAGACAACAACGTTGTCACTTTGTTTAGAAATACAATTAGGTGTTAAAATCCACTGAAGCTAGGATCTGAGTGCTTCCAATATGGCTGCCAGAAGTGCATTAAATCACCTGACACTAGAGCACAGCAACAAAAACGAAGAAATGCCAACCTTACTTTATTCTCTCATACTGTTGTCGAATATAATCTTCCAGCTGTAAGTTATTCGGCTAGAAAATAACAGCCACATGATCACAAAACCAGACCCCCTTTCTCCCCTCTCTGTCTCTGACAGCACAGATGCTCAGATGGGCTGGGCCCAGTCATAGAGTGTCACTCACAATCAGCCTGTGAGTGCCAAAGTGCATTCATCCAGAAAATGCCAGATTCCACTATAATCATTTTTTCTTATTCTATCTCCATCTCTTCATACCTTGGCTATCTCAAATTCTGAAGACGGGCTATTGAAAATCTTGACCTTCAGGATGACAGTTATCACTGCTCAGAAATTTGTGTGCGCTGTGAGTTTGTGAAGTACAAATCCTGAAACACAGTTTACTGAAGCTTGCAGATATGTTCGGTATTATTTGGCTTAATGTTGATGTTTGCCCTCAATATTTACATTATGAAAACAACCCCTGGCAATACTTCTCTGTGACGTTTGTCTTTATTTTGTTGTTCGCTTTTATTTATAGTGCCCAATAAGTGTAGTGCAGATCCCTCGATCAAAGTCACGATAGCATCATTAGTTTGAGATGTCATTCATTGGAAGTTTACTTATAAGCTATGCCTCTATGTCATTATATCTGTTTGTTGAAAAAGTCCACTTCTACCACTTTATTTGAAATAGGTTGAAATAGGTTGTCGTGAAAAACCACAGAATGGGCGTAAATTTATACAGAGATTCCTCATTTTTAATGCAATATTAGAACATGTAACCAATTTCATGGGATGGGGGATCATATTTAAAACCAGTTTGGCATCACTGACAAACCTTCTTTCAGAGAATTCTTGCAAGGAATGGCAGCTGAGAGGACATTTTTAATGTGATTATGGGTATGACAGTGATGCTATGAGGCAAGGTTTGCCTGTTCTGACTACATCTAAAGTACTCCCTGAACACATATACTATGTATATTCCAGTTTTTCCTTACAGGGTTACTTTGTGTACCTTTTATCCAAACCTCCTTCAGAAAAGCACTGTGTCTTAGCAATGATCTCATTAACTCTAGCTGTATGAGCTAACAATTCTGCATTGTACTGATACACTATTTGAAAAGGACATTAGGAGGGCAGGGAATTTCATGTTTTTGCATGGATAAATTATTGGAGAACAGTGTCTTAAGCATTCTTCCAAGGTCATTTCCTTAAAAAAAAAAAAAAGGGGGGGGGGGGGGCATTTAAAATGCATAACTCTTGAAACCAAACAGATTGCAATGATCTCTGCAGCCAGGCGTTGCCATGAGTGCTATCCATTCATGTTTAAATGGCCAGTGAGGATGCATGCTTCTTTATGTGATGTCAGGAAGTAACCCCCAGCAGTTACAGTGTGCTTAAAACTAAACTGATGATGCTCCTGCATATTTGATGTTGAATATCTGATGGGAAATGTGAGGATAAAAAAACATGTCTATGCCTGTAACCCAGAATTTGATCAGCATATTAATGCAGGAAAGTCATTATATTTTGTTGGCAATACCTCAAGGCTGGACATCTAATGAAAGAAAGCAACTGACCTTCCAGCCAGGCAGAATCCTGTTTTACCAAAACTGGGGAGTTCACTATCAGCATTAAATCTTAAAATAAAATCACGTTCATTTACATAATTAGAATCTGGATCACCAGAGGAGTCTATCCGTGCAATTTCCTGTTTAGTAATATGTGCTGAGGGACATCAGAAACCTCCACAGAGGACAAGTAAGAGGTATTTTAAAAGGGAGATGAGGCACCATGCTGCAAAGACTTACACACGAGTTCAAACTGAGGAGACACCTTTCTGTCGAGAGGATGCGATTTAATGCAGCTGCTGGGGAGAAATATACTGCCTGCCACTTGCAGTATATAACTGCTGTGTAATTTACCACTTCTTATCTACCCATGTCGCACATGCTGATCTGGGATAATGGCAATGTTTGATGAGGCAGCCAAGAGAGCAGACTGCAGAGCCATAAGATAATGTACATCCTTCACACAGGCCCCATGTGGGGACTGTTTGTTTTTGTTATTTATTTATTTTCTTTCAAATCAGACAACAACACAAGAGGAAATGCCATTTAATATCGCTATTCACTGATTGCTTTGAGTTATCGGCGATATTTTTTTACAGATTTATAGACTTGCCTCAATCTTAAACTACATTTTTGAGTGGCTAGGATAAAAGAACATGTTATTTTCTCTACCCCGAGGAATACTGTGCAGCGGAACGAATCCCATATCAAATCACAAACAAGGTTTGAATAGTGATTGTGTTTGTAACCTTAAAACGTTTGTAAATATATTTTCACAGGCAGGAAATAGTAGAACAGGAAGTCCGCTGAGTTATTGTGGAATAAAAACAGGAGGGTGAACTAAAAGCCTTTCTGTGCTGCATTTTGATGACAATTTATGTGAATAAGAGTAGGCCCACCTTTTCAAATATATAAATGAAATTAATTAATTCCTGAGAGACAGCCATATGGCTCTTAAAATAACAAGCCAGTGCACAATTTATCATCCCATTAAAAGTGGGCAGATTCAGGGCAGATGTTATTAAATACATTATTTAATAGTGCTCATCAACCTGGACTGACTTGCTTTGTCCCATATAGTGTGGAACTATATAAAGTCATCCAACTGGTTTATGTTAGCATTGTCAGGCTAATGATATTATATGCCACTGTTATAAGCATGACTAAAAAAGCAGGAAAGGTGTTAAAACCAGTGAAAAATCACAGTCCAAAGACATGCAGCTAGTGGGGTTAGGTTAACTGGTGAATCTAAATTGCCCATAGGTTGTCTGTCTGTTTGTTTTAGCCCTGGAAAGACTGATAATCTGTCCAAGGGTGTATCCCACATCTTGCCCTGTGGTAACTGGGATAGGCTCCAGCCTTAGCAACCCTGATTACCCAGATTGTTTGCAGACAAGTCATTTTTTGTCATTTTTTTAATAATATCGTAAAGTATAAGTGAAAGTATACCTTAGAAAACACATTCAAATGATTATGCCGTACACATTCAATGTATTGCTGTTCTGCTGAACTACAATGATGAAAAAACTATTAAGATCCTTGTACACGGTGTGGTATGGAGGTGAAGATAGAATTGTATTGTAATCATTTGGAAACCAGGAATCAGAAACTACAACAATACACTACAAATGAATTACAGCTGCTTTCCAATATTCCAGAGCAGAGCCAAGAACAGAAAATATCACACTGACAGCGGGGTGGGTACTGGTGCGATATAAAAGGAATTTTTAAAACTGGGTACAACATTTCCAATTCCATTCCATCACTGTTATCACAGGTTTGTCATATTTGTATATCATGTCCCAATACTCTTTAATCCCTTGTGACAAGGTCTGCAAAATGTACTTTTTTACATTCCCTCTTATTTCTTCAAAGAGGCACACAGTCAGAGTAAGGAGCAGAAACTCTGACTCTCATGTATTAGACGTGTTTTTGTTTTTTTTCCATTTCTATACTGCAGTCGAGAAACTAAGAAGACAAATCTTGAAGTTTGTTTCTCTTTTTATGTGTAGTGTCAGAAATCATGGTTTCAGGAAAGTTTTACACATTGGTTGGACTATACTGGGTAAACCTTCCTATGGGCTGTCATAACCGCTTGCCTTATACCTTTTTATAGGTTCCTCTGCAATGCAGGACAACAACAGAACAGTCCACCCAACAGCAAAAGCCTTCTAAAGGAAAAAAACAAGGAAGAAATTGAGTGAACGCTCTTAACGGCTAATTTGACGGACACTTGATGGTTTAACTCACTTCAGGCATGTACGTTGTTGCTCCTCTATTTTCAAACATCATTTTCCTCTGGTACTTCTTTGGAAGGGCACTCTTACCATTTCACTGGCTTTGTGCCAGCAATTATGGTGATGACTAAATAACGTCATTTGTTTTTTTAACATGATCAAGTCACAAAAGTGAGTTCTCCAAATTACTCTTCTATGCCAGTACAGTGAACATTAAGTTAATATAGGTTAATACTATAGACGCATTGGACTGGTCCCTCATTTTCCAAGCATACACCACGGCAGATAGAGTCACATATTTGATTTGGCACAGGTTTTATATACCAGATGCCTTCCCTGACGTAATCCTCGGGTTTAAGTGATCCTGGTTTTGCGTCTCCTCCCCTCCCAAAACTGATCCAGGGCTCTTTTGCAAGTTAGGTAAAAATGTTAACGTCATGGAGTAACTATATCATTGCTATTTCACATAGCAAAATGGGTACAAATAAACACTCAAGAATCAACTTAACAAATGCATTTTTATGCTCAATTTACTGTGCGAAATGTTTTCAAACCTGAAAAGGTGCAGGCAGTTACCACTGGAGCAGAAACACTTCATGTGTTAAAAAAAAAAAAGCAGAAGTGGTTTTCTTCAGGGCTGAGAAGATGAATCTGTTTTATCCGCTTTTATCCTGGCTGTATACTAAGCAACAAAATTGCGCCCAGATATGTTATGTGTTTGGGTTCCACTATTCATCACTTCAAACACATCCTCAGCTCACTGCCAATATAGTACCTCATCCATGATGCAGCTCAAAAGTGTGACTGCCCCCAGGAGCCAAAGCCAGTGATTTACTATCTAGCTGTATTTTGTCTCACTTGGGTGCACTCCGCTAGCCTCACTGTTGCCCTGTCACAAGCTGCCTCACCATATTTGTAATTCTGTGTAAACCTGTACCTGTGAGGTGATATCTCCAACGCATTCATCAGAGGACAGTCTAATCTGCTTCTGTCCTGTCTTGCTCTCCACAACAATGAACAATATGAGTGTGATGAAGCAGAACCAACAGAAAGTTTTGTTTTTTTCTTCTTTTTTTAATATGTGATTTAGTTTTACTTTTAGCTGAACGACTGAGCAGAATGGTCAGGACTACGCTAAATGTCCTGCTGACAAGTCAAAAACTGTGATTATCCCTTTTAACACTTCTGAAAATGTAATGGGTTTAACTATTTATGAAAAGTGTTGAGTGGCTTGAATGCCATTAACTGGCAGCACAGACGCTTTTTCTCATTTCACCCTTTGCTTTTGTCTCCCTGTCTTTTATGCTAACTGGAAACCCAAATGAAAACATGAATGAAAGTGTAATAGGGGTTCTGCCATCTGTTACCTGCTGGCCAAATGGTCTTTGCAAAGTGCATTCTGTACTCAAAATGAGGGATGCACGTTTGAAAAAGCCATTTCATAATTTTACACGTGGACTTTGTTTAATAGCATTTGTAAGTAGTCCCTTTCATTCTAACTTCAAGGGGCCAATTTAGAATTTGATGTAAAGATAGACGTTTTTAGGAAATCCGTTTCTGAATAAATTAAACTTGAATGTTGCAAAATACTTGGTAAACTGCACACAGTCTGCTCATGTTTACCAACCTGAATGGTCTCTGATCACTTTATACCAAAAGATGCCACAAGGCCTCGAGAGGGAAAGAAACGGACAACATCTAAAGTAATCGCTCTAGGCAGCAGTTTTGGATTTCACTCTTTAGTTTTGATTTATTTATTCCTGTGCCTGGAGAAGAGTTCGAGCTTCTCAAGCTTCTCGTGTTCCTTATTCCTGATGTTGTTATGTGCATCTGTCACTACGGCCGTCTTTCTCTGCTTGTCCACCACTACGCTGTCTGGCTGGTTAGTGAACACCAGCTTGTCTGTCTGTATCTGGAAGTCTCACAGGATCTTAGCTCGGTCACCCTAGGAGGTGTATCCCATATTGACTTTGCAATTTCTAGGCCATACTTGGGACAGGTGTTCCTTTAAACTATTCCAGCTGCTTGGTTATGGCATGCCATGTATGCCCTGCCTGCTAGCATCTTGCAACCTGGTGTTATGTGATAGACTGTCTCAGGGGCATCCTTGCTCCTGTGCGGTTCCTGTGCTGACATGATTGTTGATTTTGTGCTGTCTTTCAGCCCAGCTCTGTCCAGCTATTGGTAGAATTTCTCAGTATCATCCCCTTCTTCTATCTGCTGGTGGTACATGGCATGCAGGTACCCATCCTTCTGTAATGGTGCCTCTTCTTCCTCCTCTTTTTTTTGGGGGGGGGGGGGGTTCTGTTGCCTGAGGTATTCACAAAACATGAGCCAGTCGTGGCCCTCTTCCTGATGTACTCATGGATCTTTGTTGTTTCTTGGATTATGATTCTTATGTCTCATCCATGCATGGTAAGGAGCCTCCTTATCTTGATGTCAGTGGCTTCTATCTCCTCCTTTGGCCAGTGTGTTCTTCCCATTGAGCTAACTTATCAGGACTTGCCTTACTCTCTGCAGGTATCTGGTGGTTGTGTCTTTTCTAGCGGCCCGTTCATGGTTCCCCTTTGCATGTGGGATTCCCAGTTACTTGCAATATTGCCTTCTCTGGTAGTGCAATCCCCTCAGTTCCGAGTACCATCCCTTGCGTCCATACGACCACACTTCCACACAGGAATGACATTCCAGTGTCGTTTGTGTAGGATATATATTTGCTTTGGAGTGTAAATATGTGTGCGTGTGTGTAAGGTGTAACTATGAATTTTGCGTTATTTGTTGTTAAGTACTGTAGAACTTTTCATTGCTTGCTATGTCCAGTTCTAATAGAGACATAAAGTTTGTCAGGTCTTGTACATCAAGCGTGATATAAGTCAAACACTTGACTTTTTTCTTTTAAAAGCCTCACATTATGTCCAGCACTCTCTTTCTAGTTTCACACCTGCATACTAACATATTAGGCCATGAACTGTTGAGTCAGAAAAACCCAGGTAATAAATTAAATTGTGTTACTGGTTTCTGAATAACTGAAATGGATATTCAATCTGCAGTTCCTACAAAACAGAGCAAACACGATTTATCCTTCCATTTAGATCTCAGTGTTTTTAATCAGTCAGACTGCAGCCTCCCCACATAAGATGACGTCCGATACATCTCAGGGCAAGCAACTTACATGGATAAAGTTTTGCACCAATAAAAGATAGATAACATCAATATTTTTCCTTTGTCATTAGCTTTGCATCTGGCAAAACTGCTGGCGCAGATAAACAGATTTTCTTATTTCAAATGAAAAACAAAATACATTATTTCATGATTTCCTCAGCCCAAAGTGCAGTGCATCATAAATCATGTCAAATTACTAAACTGTAGATTATGCTCAAATTAATGAGGCAGCTGCATTTACACTGCATATTCAGTTCTTAATATGCCTCTGTCCTATTCAAAACTAAAATGAACTACCTGCTCTTTGCATATCTGTTGACTCACTCTGACAGGCCCAGGCTCTTCCAGCAGCCACTAGGCCCAGGATCCTACTGCTCCACCAGGCCCAGGCTCTTCCAGCAGTCACTAGGCCCAGGATCCTACTGCTCCACCAGGCCCAGGATCCTACTGCTCCACCAGGCCCAGGATCCTACTGCTCCACCAGGCCCAGGCTCTTCCAGCAGTCACTAGGCCCAGGATCCTACTGCTCCACCAGGCCCAGGCTCTTCCAGCAGTCACTAGGCCCAGGATCCTACTGCTCCACCAGGCCCAGGATCCTCCAGCAGCCACCAGGCCCAGGCTCTTCCAGCAGCCACTAGGCCCAGGATCCTACTGCTCCACCAGGCCCAGGATCCTCCAGCAGCCACTGGGCCCAGGATCCTCTAGCAAGGCACCAACAAGTAAATCAACAGTGACAAGACGGTGAACGGAGCGAGCAAGACAACAAGCTCAATGGGGCCTAAGAGAACACCGAGCGCCGATGAAATTGAGGACATCAAAAAGTCATTGGACTTTCTAACTGAGGAAACATCGGCTATCAAGCTACAACAGAAATATATCCTAGACTTAGTCGAGGAAATAAGGTCGCTACGTAACCAGAATGCAGAGAAGGAGAAACGGATCGTCTATCTGGAGAGCAGGGTCGCGGACCTGGAGCAATATACCAGAATGAACGACGTGATCATCACAGGGCTGTACATAAAACCCCGGTCATATGCTCGGGCTGTGACTGCTGGCAGTAAAGAGGAGCAAGGAGATCTGGATGGGAGCTCTGCGGAGCAACAAGTAGCTGGTTTCTTGCAGTCGAAAGGGATCGACCTGGACTGTAATAACATCGAGGCATGCCACCCCTTGCCCAGGAGAAATGCTAGTGATAAACCAGCTATCATCATAAGATTTGTAAACAGGAAACACAAGAATGCACTGCTGAAGCAGGGGAGGAAACTAAAAGGATCGAACATCTACATGAATGACCATCTAACCAAATCCAATGCTGACATAGCGAAGAAAGCACGATACCTAAAGAAACTGGGTAAAATTCAGAACACCTGGACTGCAAACTGTAAAATATTTATAAAGCTCAACGGTACGCCGGAGGAAGCCAAGGTGCTGGTCATCAAATGCATCCAGGATCTGGAAAAATATTAACAGGTCACTTGACTACAAAGGCAAGGGGCGGGACAAACAATCTACAGTCATCAAAGCAGGTAATAGAAGACAACAACGGAAGCTAAAGCGTAACGTATTCAAGGATGAAACAATCAATTAATTCATTATCTGGGAATTATACATTGCTACCACAAAGGATTGCTAATCAGGAGATAAATTCACCAGTAAACACGGAATACAAAACACACTTCACAGAGCAGGACATTGATCCAGAACTGAACTTTTTTAACATCAAAAATACCTGCTACTATCATACTGAAGAACAATTCAACAAAACTGTCAAGGTCGACGGCAAAATATCTATAATCCACTTTAATAGTAGAAGTTTATATGTAAATTTTCACAAAATAAGGGAATATTTAAGCAAATTTACACATCCATTCAGTGTGATTGCAGTATCTGAAACATGGATTAATAAACAGAAAGGAGAGGACTTTGTAATAGATGGATATGAATTAAATCTTACAAATAGAAAGAATAAGAATGGCGGTGGTGTGGCCTTGTTTGTGGATAAAAATTTAAAATACAAGGTGGTAGAAAAAATGACGATGGCAGTAGATAATATATTAGAGTGTGTAACAATAGAAATTAGTATGGGAAAAGAGAAAAATGTCATTGTAAGCTGTATATATAGAACACCAGGTTCTAATATTGAAATTTTTAAGGAGTGGGTAGATAAAACATTCATTAGGACAAATCAAAAAGTCATGTTCATTTGTGGGGATTTTAACATAGATCTACTAAATCCAAACAAGCAGAGAGCGACAGAGGAATTTATTAATACAATGTATAGCTTGGGACTTTTTCCAGTGATCACTAAGCCCAGCAGGATTACAGCACAGTCGGCAACCCTAATAGACAATATATTTACTAATGAAATAGAAAATAGAACCATAAGTGGTCTCCTAATTAATGACATCAGTGATCATCTACCTGTTTTTATAGTGTATAACAGCAATTACAGGAAGGTTAAACAGCAAAACACAATAAAATACAAACGAGTGAGCACAGAAGAGTCAATAAACGCATTCAAAAGTGATTTACTCAAGCAAGAATGGGAGATGCTGTATAAGGAAAAAAATATTGATAAAGCTTATGAGATTTTTTTAGGAAAATTTAAACTGTTATATAATAGTCATTGCCCAGTAAAGAAATATAGTAAAAAACAAAAATATGCAGAGTGCCCATGGATTACAAAAGGATTGCAAAATGCATGTAAGAAGAAAAATACCTTATACAGAGAATTTATAATGAACAAAAGTACAGAAGCTGAAAATAAATACAAGAAATATAAAAATAAATTAACGAGTATTTTAAGGTCATGTAAAAAGGAATACTATGAAAAATTACTGATTATGAATAAAAATAATATTAAAGGGATCTGGAAAACATTAAATACCATCATCAAAAAGGGCTCGGGGCAGGCAGACTATCCTTCGTATTTTGCAAATAATGATAGAAATATTACTAATATGAGCGATGTGGTAAATGATTTCAACAAATTCTTTGTAAGTGTTGGGCCAGACTTGGCTGAAACAATTCCTGATATAACAGATTCTGTAGAGAAAGAAACTAGACTCATTGACCGCAATCCTCATTCAATGTTCTTAAAGGTGGTGGAAGAAATGGAAATCATTGATATTGTTGGGAAATCACAAACAAAAAACTCTACAGACTCTGACGACATTGATATGGAAATCGTTAAGAGAGTGATAGAGGGCATTTCCAAACCCTTAACACACATTTGCAATTTGTCCTTACAAACTGGTACATTCCCAAAACAAATGAAAACAGCTAAAGTAACACCACTGTTTAAAAATGGTGACAGACACCAATTCACAAATTATAGGCCTGTCTCTCTACTTTCTCAATTTTCAAAAATACTGGAAAAAGTCTTTAGTAATAGACTTGACAAATTTATAGATAAACACAAAATAATAATGGATAGTCAGTATGGTTTCAGATCAAATAGATCAACATCATTGGCATTAATGGAACTGATCGAAAATATCACCAACAATATAGATAAAAGACAATGTATAGTTAGTGTATTCATTGACCTAAAAAAAGCTTTTGACACAATTAATCATGACATATTACTTGATAAACTGGAGTACTACGGCATTAGAGGAGTGGTGTTAGAATGGGTAAAGAGTTATTTGAGAGACAGGCAGCAATTTGTGAAAATTGGGGAATATCAATCAGAGTGTATGGACATTGTTTGTGGAGTTCCGCAGGGGTCAGTATTGGGACCAAAGCTGTTTATCCTCTATATCAATGATATATGCAGAACATCAGATATACTACAGTTTATTCTATTTGCAGATGATACAAATATTTTTTGTACTGGAGAGAACTTACAGCAGCTTTTGGAAATTGTCACACAAGAAATGATTAAACTGAAAACATGGTTTGATAGAAATAAGCTATCATTAAATTTGGAAAAAACTACATTTATGTTATTCGGAAATTGTAAAAAAGATGCAGGAGCAAAATTATTAGTAAACAATGTTGAAATAGAGCAAGTTTCGGATACAAAATTTCTGGGTGTGATAATAGATAACAAAATCTGCTGGAAACCTCACATAAAGCATATACAAGCCAAACTGTCAAGAAGCATCTCCGTACTAAGTAAAGTTAAATATTTTTTGCCTTCCAAATCACTCCGGGTACTTTATTGTTCACTTATATTGCCATATTTGGAATACTGTGTGGAAATTTGGGGAAACACATATAAAACTGCACTTCAACCAATATGTAAAATTCAAAAAAAAGCAATCAGGATGATTAATAAAGCAGGATTTAGAGACCATACTAACATCATGTTTTTGAAATTAAAAATACTGAAGTTTATGGATCTTATAAAATATAAAACTGCAAAAATTATGTACAAGGCCAGATACAATATGTTACCAGGAAATATACAGAGGATGTTCTATGACAGAGAAGGAGACTATGAATTGAGGGGGAAATTGAATCTAAGGATTCTTAAAGCACGGTCAAAGGTTAAAACCTTTTGTGTCACTATTTATGGGGTAAAACTGTGGAATAGTTTTACTATAGATCTACAGCAATGCTCAGGAATTAGTAAGTTCATGAAAATACTTCGAAAACTGATTTTGGAAGAATATGATACCGATAAAGATGATCACCCATTGTATGTATAAAAATATCAAATTATATCCAAATTATATCAATCACGGTAGCCAAGTTTATATAGGTTCTCCTCGTGTATCGTGTGGAGTATGTGATGATGGGAATTAGGTGAATTATGTGGGATCAATAAGATGTTGAGCAGGGGTAGGAATTAATAAGTATGTTCATACTTCTTCCTACTCCTTTTCAGACCAAACATTGTTACATTATGTCAGACGATTTTGTTTTATTTCATTATACATTTTTTGTTTATCTGAACACATACGTGTGTGTGTGTATATCTACATATATATTCGTATCTGTAAATGAAAATATATGTAGTGTGTATATATTGTTTTATATGTCTGAAACAAATAAAGATACAATACAATACAATACAAAAGATGCACTGTGTTCAGAGGCAACAAATAAATGGAGATATAGTGTTATGAAGAAACATCCACTGACCGGTATCCAGAAATATACCAGTATCCATTGTTCAATCAATAATATTCATTTTAACAGGGTCAAAACAGGCTGAATGATGTGAAATTAAACAGTTGTTAAATATTCTCTTTCCTTCTTCATGAGCTCAACAGCATCAATGATTTTTCAGGATGCTAAGATATTGGTAGCTTTGAAATGTGGTTTAAAAACAGAAATAATCATAGAGCTCAATATTCAGCCACTTTGTACATAAAGTAGGAGATAATGGAATAGTTAGGTCATCCAACAGAGACACAGTGATATTTCTAAGGTTTACTGTCATAAATGCTTCATTAAATCTTCTTTTCCCTTTGTATCATAAAAAGATAAACCTTGTAGAAACATGCTGTAACTCTGAAAATGGTACGAACTCTGTGAATTCAAAACACTAAAGGTCCAAAATGTTGACTACCCTTGGCTCTTCACACAGAGGACAATCTGAGTAATAACAATAATAGCAGTAAGATATGTAATAACAGTAATACCAGTATTTATATGGTAAAAGCCAACATGTTAGACTGTATGAGAAGCCTGTGGAAAGAAAATTGCGTGTTCTTGTGGAGCATTTTAAAGTTTCATAATGCCCTTTTCTTTGAGGCTGTATGCAAACTTCGACCTCATCTTCACTATCACATTTTATTTTCAGATTTAAGAAGAGATTTCTTGATGACAGGTTCTGGTATCATGGATCAGTGCTATTTAGACTTTGAGTGGCTTCCTGTGGATAACCAGTGCACAATAGAAATAATGGAAAACAACATCTGTCCTTGCAAACTGTATAAGGGGATAGTAGCCTGCCACATGCTGTGCTACACACACACACACACACACACACACACACACACACACACACACACACACACACACACACAGCCTAAAACATGCTCTTTCTTATTGTCCTATAGCCAGTGAGTGTAGTTGTTATTCCATTGACAACATGTCCCATATGCAAAGCTTTTCTTTTGAGTTCTATTTTAATAATTAAGTCTAGCTGAAATGTGCATCAAATAAAGGGACTTCAAAAGCTTCCCATAGCTGAGATTTTAAATCATTTGTGCTGAAGTGCTAAACTTCAACTACAAAGGAAACACAATGAGAAGGCAAACAAATTATTTCTCCACAGATAATGTCTTTTGATGGAGTTCAGAAAAACTCAGCTAAAAGCTCAAATTTAAGCAAAACTGCATACACATCTGCTGATTGTATGACGACCACTGATTCATGCTGACAATCAAATGTTAAAGTTGTTCCTCTACAAAATCTAAAGCCAGCATCTCTGTGGGAGGTGACAGGAGCAGAAAATTGATAAACAGTGTTGTTATATGATTGCAACTGACTATATTAAATAGCTGTCTATCACACATGGGTTATGTTTACACGTTAGTTTCATTTAAGCTGTACTGACACCCGCATAATGACTTTATTTCATGTTCTACTTATCTGGAAGCTTGGTGAAACAACGTAATGATCCTTCCTCACAAATGGGGAAAAAAACCTCCAAATAAACAAAATTTAAAAAAAAACCCCAACACATAAGGCAGTTTTACTGGGTAGCAAATAATTCAATATAAAGTATAAATAAATAACTGTTACACAAATGTTTTATTTTGGTGTTCAAAGAAGCTTGCAAAGTGTTGGTGTTAATCTTGCTTACTGACTTTGTAAGGCTTTATTTTCAATGAAAAATAAAAGAAATTTTTGGGACGAACAAGGCAAAGAGTACTGGTTTTCTCTGTAGTTACCTATCAAATTCTCCTGGGCCAACTGCTGCTGGGTAAACAAGCAATGAAAATGATCAAAGAATCAAAAGTATCATCCCATATGATTCAAGCTTTAGAGAGTTGTATTTTGAGCGTGAACAACTCCTCTTCATATTCTCCTGGAAGCCAATAATTCTTAATTTTTAAAGAGCTGATGTGAAGCTCTCGCTCTCCCGGTTACAAATGGCCTGGGATGTTAAAATGAAGACCTTCATTCTAAAAATCTATTTACTGTATGCAGATGTGAAAGAATCTCAAAAGTAAAATAAATGCATTGCTTGTCTCTTAGAATGAAGAGTCTGGTCTTTCAGTTTGTCCTTTTCAGGTAAAAGTTCAACCAGGTTCCTTCAGCCAGCATGATTTTTATGGTGGTTATTACATTAACTTGGTTCGGCTAGAACGATGTCAATGCAGACACCAAGAGTCACATTTATACATTCATATTGTAGCAGCACGCAAATAAGCTACTTCCAGTCCTTGCTCACAAGGGGTCGTGCGATTGTTGGGGTTTACCTTACAATATAAAGCATCATGAGGTCACTGTTGTTATGATTTGGCACTATATAAATAACATTTCATTGAAAACTGAACCTTTAAAGCATTTTTAAAAATTGCATTCAAATAAATATACCCAAAATAAATATATAGACTGGTGCTTCTCAATCTATGGGTTTGCAACAATCTATCATTATCTATTACCACCTAGCTATTATTAAATCCTTGGATTTTGTGTTTAAATTGCACAATAAAATTATGACTTTTTATTATTGTTGGGAAGTCTACACACTGTGAATCAAAGACAGGAATCCAAAGGGAAGACCTTCAATGAAAGCAAAATCCAATGAGGACTCTCACACGGAACTGATATGAAAAGATTTCCAGTGATAAAATAATCCTTAGCTTTATTTTTTCCATAGCAGAAATTACAATAACAATGTGTTAACTTTATTTAAACATTGTTAATCACACTGCAGCCAATTCAGACTGCACACAATTCATTTGACTTGAACCAGGCAGCATTCAGACAACCTATATGATTATAAGTGTTAATATTTGAGGCAGATTAGGTGCAGATTAAAGGAGAAAAGAAACTAATATTGAACTAATCTAGTGGTTTATGTGGCCTTGGCAGAGCTACATATATCTATGCTTTCCAGTTTTCTTCTGTTGCAGGGCTTTGGGGTTTTGTCAAAACACTCAGTGGAGTCGCTTTGAAAGGCATACTGCTATATTGTTCCTTTTTTCCCTCTTCCTACCACTGCATCTTGGCTCTTGGTTCCTACAAGGTTACTTCATATAATTGCCTGACTACAGGGAAGTCTTCTAGATATCTCTGAGGGTTACATGTGTCAGCAAGTTCATTCTCTTTTCTGTCACGTTTAACAGCCTTCACCACATTCTCGGATATCACTGACAAGTTGGGGGCCACACAAATTAGTGACCTAAATGCCATCTATCTTTTTCTGAAAGTAACCTGATTTATAGGATTAGTGTTTACTTTGTCTGGAACAGTATTCCATCTTTTAGTTACCTCTGTCAGTTAAAACATACTGTATATCTGCTAGTATAATATTTAAAGGACGTGTAAATATTTGTGCTGCTCAAAGAAAGTATGTGTTAAATAAGGTTAGTGTATGACTAATTAAATTCCCTTGTCATGTTTTAATTAAGGGGAATGCAGCAGCTTTACTAGACCTAAAGTATATATGCAATGTCATGAGAGGACTGCCCCTCTCAAAGATAAAAAGGCATAATTAAAAAAATATACTGAAATAAAATGTAATACTTTTTTTTGTTAAAAAGATATATAAAACATATAAAAAATAAACGAAAGGAAATATAAATAGGTCAAACAAAATGACAGGCATTCAGCAAATGTGTACAGCGGCCTTCATGATATTCCTGTTTCGTATGCTAAATGTAAATAACAGAGACTACTCAAGGACAGATTAATTAAAGATGAATCTAGTCCTAGATATCTTAAAAGAGCACTTTTGCTTTGATTCTTTGTGACTTTTTTCATTCAGATGAATAGAGGCCAACACAATAATAGTACGTCTAAATCACAGTCACACTTGAAGACCCCCCATCATAAAACTCAATTAGTCAAATTCAGTGAGTCTCACACTGTTTCCATTATAAAAGTACTTCAGTATTTCAGCACATCTAACAACAGTGTATTTTCCGCCATACTTTCTTGATCACATCCAGACATTCAAATTTGCCACACCAACACAATCCTGACAACGGGAGCTGACAGCGCTAAGAATGAAACAGGTGAAAATTAGCAGAACATCTAAGCATGCACTTTCATCATAGAAACAGCGCTTTAATCTCAGCGCAGATGATGTTTATGCTAGCTTTGCCTCAAACCACTTTTCATCTTGTTAGCTTAGATGGAAATTTTTTTGAAAGTGAGATCTCAAAAAGGGCTCTCGCAGGAAGACGACAAAACACTGCACATCAAAAGAAGGAAAACGACAACTTATTTGACACATCATACAGGTAAAAGCTTGCTGCACTCGGGTTTTGGGAGAAAATAGTTGGCATAAAAAGTGTACACACTTTCAGGCTTCAGTCACAACCATTGAAAGAGTACATTTTATCTGTGAGCTAAGTTATTGCTGCGAAACCCATCTTTATGGAAGATGACCACTCGTATATTTATTTTGATTTATACTTTTGAAAAAGAGAGATGGAAGATAGATTTCTGGCCAAAGTTAGATGAGATAGCCTCATACAAATGTGTAGCAAAATTTACCCCCCCCCCCCCCCCTTTTTTTTTCTTTTGAGATATATATCATTCAATAAATCTAGATGTTCTCTTTTGTTCTTGGCAGCTCCTGCACCATCTTTCATTTTCAACAGTAAATCCCAGACCCTAATCTTCTCTCCACATTTGTCATTCTTTTTAATAAGAATCACACATCCACATTGTCTGTTTGATGTGCCACACAGCATGTGTGGGGTTTCGCAGGATGTGACAAATGAAAGAGAAAGTTAAGCATCACAAATGAGGACATACTATTGTTCAATTTTGCAAATTTCTTACAAGAGCGCTCCAATAAGCTTTCCAAAAAATATACATATATACGGCTGAGATACTACAGGACCAATAAGGGCTTCTTGGATTGGAAACTATAAAGGGAAAAATGTATTTCAAATAACCTTTATCTTTCACTGTCAAGACTGAGACACAGTCAATCCTTTGAAGTGTAAAATTTCCCTTAGAGTGTAAACAACTCTCTCCCATCCATGACGTTTACCTCTCCTCTTTGTGCTTGCAATTTTCTACATGAATAAAGAAGCTGTGCCTTTCTCCCACTGGCTAGACCCTGACTGGAGTGCAATCTGTTATAATATCAACTCAAGCCCCTATTGGCAAGCACCATTAGCCACCGCTCTCACTTGCATATTTAGTGATGGTAACATTCATGTAGCAATGGATGGCATTGCAATCAATTGTGTAGCAAGACGATTAGTGTTTATGCTGCTGTTCTTTACATAAAAATTTAACTCTTAGCTGACCATTA
Organism: Aulonocara stuartgranti; assembly: GCF_965226115.1. NCBI lineage: Eukaryota > Metazoa > Chordata > Actinopteri > Cichliformes > Cichlidae > Aulonocara > Aulonocara stuartgranti. The sequence continues at coordinate 7,361,307 of NC_138950.1, forward strand.
CAATCATCCCGTAAGTTTAGTTATCACTGAAAGGATCTTTTCTTAATGTGAAACTGAATCAAATCCCCAACTCTTTATTTTATTATTGCCAGGGCTCATCCTTAGCTTGTTTTGACACAGCTTTGCTCATAAAAGATAGGTTATTCCTTTTTAACAATCTTGCAGGCTGTAAGTGAAGAAAGCTGTGACAGCGTGTAAAAAGGAAATGCCTCTTCCTCTGCCAGTCAGCTTACTACCCTGATAGCTCTACTGCACTATAGGTAGGGAGGCTGGCTTAAGAATTCACACACATCCCTGTCATGAAAGATTGAGCATGTGGGAGTCATTGAAATGTATTCATGCTCACAATGTAGAAGAAGCACGGGGCCACAGTAATGGTTGTCAGGGGCTGGTATGCCTCAGTGAACTGAAGACGACATTTTCTATCTCACTGGCTTCAGGGATGTTTGAGTTATATAACCCTGCAGGAAGGCACAGATGAGAATATCACATGTGAGCTTAATAAAATGCAGCGTTTAGTCTGCGTGTCGTGAAGAGACTCAAATAGTCCGAGTGATTAATAAAGATGTTTTGTTGCTGCATCTGTAAGAATACGCTAATTTCATACAGAATCACAAGGATTATTCCACGTGTCTCCTTTTGTTTCTAGTTGAGAAACTAAATTGACTGACCAATGTTAAAACACAGAAGCATCTGGGAACTTTTGCTATATTATTACTGTAAACCTTACCTTAAGCTTGGGGTATGTTTTGGCCATATGTGGTTTAGACTTTGTGGACCAGCACAAACCTGTTTAGCAGTCAGAGTTAAAGAGGTCTCAGATAACGGCTAATTTATCCTTTGCAAGAGTCAACAAATTCTCAGCTGAGGGTTGCTTGTCATTTTCAGAGATACGAATGTTGCAAAAATGGGATTAATAATCCACTTTTATTAATGAGGTATAAGGAAGCACATAATATCAGTGATGTATTTTGAAATGAAATAGTCGAATATGTTACTGAAGGTCATTTTGTGGTTTGGAAGGGCTAAAAAAAAACCTATATTATTATAAAGATATTGACAATCAGTTTACAATTTCCTAAGCACAATATCACTGTGTCCTCTAACTGATGAGAGCTAATGAGTCCTTGTTTATTCAACACCCTTAAATAAAACTGGCGGTCCTTGGAGTTGTCCTGACAATTGTCCTTCTGTTTTTCTACATGAAACATCCAAATATAGTTTGCTTTAGACTGATAAGCATGTTATTAAGTCAAATAAAATATATATATTCTCACTTTTGGACTGAAATAATTAGCCAATCATTTGAGTAGTCAACAGAAATCTGATTATTATCCGAGTCCGACAAGCCAGCGGAGATGTCTTGTGAATCTTACTGAGAAGTATTATTACAATATGGCTTCCCCACGGCTAACATAGTAATTGTACTCGCTTCTGTTCCTGTGTTACATATTTGGAGAAGTTTATTAACAGATAAACCAACTACGTTTGCAATACTGGATTGGATTTAGCTACAACTGCCGGTGGTGATGGCTTTAGATTAAATTTCTGCAGTTTAGTTCTTCTCTCACAAATTAATGTTTTCAGATATTCCCAGCATCTTCCACTGTTGGAATATGGGAGCGGCTAACAGTGGATCTTAATCCTAGCTTGAAGAGAGCGCACGGCTTTAATAAACGGTTGAAACATTAAACTCATTGTTGCTTTATGAAGATGTTCTGCTAAATATTTAAACCTTAAAAGTTAAACTGTGTGCTTGGATGTTTCCCTGCTACCTGTCTCTTCTGTGCTGATACAGTCTGAATCTCCCTGAATGGCTTTGTCAGTGCAAACATTACCCTGCCTGGTGCTGCCGTGCATTTTCTTAAGTACACATTTAGTCACCTGAGTTTCTCTGAACATTTCCATTGCCCCATCCCTGAACCTCCAGGGCAGCTGTGTACTCCTCTTCAGATGTTTTGCATAACCTTTGCTTGTTTAAATAAAACTTAAGCAGTTTCACTTTGGCTTACTGAAAAGGCAAAAGACCTTTTTCTTCTATTTGATCCTGTCCTGTTCCTTTGAATCAGAGTACTCCAAACCTTCGTCCATTTTTTCCCTAAGATCTCATGTGAAATGTCTCATTATGCTAACCTATATAACTCTCATGAGTTATATAGGTTAGTATAATGAGCAGGGCTGCTGACAAATGAAAGCATAATCCTACAGTTAAGGGAATCCCCGCCTGAGTGTTACAGCTTAATGTTGCTCCTATCAGGAGGACAAACAATCTAACATAAAATGATCTACGCACACACTTGCAACAATAAATTACTCTTATTATTGTTGTTTAATCTAGTAATTAGAAGCAGTATCACTATTCATTCTTGCTCCAATTGCATCATGTAAATGCACCATGTGTAAATCCTCATCAAATCTAATACTGTAATAGGCTAGACAGCAGGGTAGTGCTGATGGCCAGAATGAGGTAAACTGAAAAAAGAAAAAAGAAAAATGAAGAAGACAATTGAACCAATGTGGAAGACCTTTACTGAGTTGGGGTCCTAGGCTCCTACACCTCACACCAACCTTAGGTTAAAGCAACCCTAAAGCAAACCTTAAAGCAAGGAACTGCAAGAAATGAATTTTGACAAATATAACATGAAAGCAGCACAAGAGAGCGATCAGACAGGAAAGTCATGAATGCATGAACGTCCCAGCTCCTAAGTGCAAGAGTGCAAGATGCACAGGGAACATGATGTTTTTTCTCATTGCTTTGCAACTATAGCCTGAAGCACTGTGGCTGATCTAACAATGATACTAAAGTCACTGACAAGGACGTAGACAAGGGAAGTCGTGATTGTTGTGCCTTTTCTCATGAACAGCGTGTTAAAGTTTGATTGTCTCATTCAAAAGCCAAATGGGGCAATCTGCTCTAAATAAGACGTAAATAATTAATAGCCAAGTACATCCACTGAAACCAGGGGCCTAAAAACACCAGATAAAAGTTCACATTCATTCAGGTCATCTATTATAGGTGAGTGTGTTCTTTGAGCTGGTTTCTGACAGTAGGTTTCTGCGTAAACACTTGATGAACAGGACAAATTAAACTTTGGGAACACCCTGAACTGTCAGCTCTTTTAGGGAGAGATAGCTTCTAAAAACTTGAGAAGGTAATTCCAAATCGCATAGAATCTTTCGTTTGATATCAAAATTCAGTGATGTATTTCAGGATATTTATTTATTTATTTTGCTCACATTTTTTTGGATTCCAGTTGATCAACTGTAGCATTTATGAACATTCTGCTTCTACAGACAGGTTTCCTACATTTCTTTTTTTTTTTTTATCTACACAGTGCCATCATTTCATGCTACACAGCTCGCAGAAAGTTTATTTTAAATTCTCTGCAGACAGTAGGAGAACTCAAGTTTCTGAATCTTCCTGTTATTCACTTTGCCTGAAATAGCCCAGAGATTAATTGCAATCATGAAGAAATCTCTCCCATAGCAGGAAATAAAGCACTTTTGTGTGAGTCAAACCTGTGATGCCATCAGGCTTTAACAGCATAGTTGCTCATTAGAGACAAAAATGCCAAACATTTTTAAAGTGACTGCAAGAATGCCAAGGGCAGAGTCTGGGAATAAAGGAATATTCATTTGGTACAATAAAACAGTCAAACCTGCAGACTCATAATACACACTAGAAACTGTGGCTACCCAGCAAAGCATCCACAAAATGCTAATTATTGGGCCATGACCACAATTACCACAATGCTAACTAGCTTTTATAGATTTTGATTAAAATGAATTTTAAGGACTGTGAGAAATATGTATGAAGGGAGAAGTAATGGAGTAAAAATTGACTTTGCTTGACTCCAAGTTAAAATGCATTGCCTGCAAGCTTTCAGGCATCAATGGATGAATAATCAGATTAGCCTTGTACACTAAAATGTTCCACATGGATAAGACCCAAAACAGGAGAAGAGTTGAACCTCTGTGATGAAAATGATTATTCACTATTCATTTCGACAACCGAATAGTAGGACATCGTCACATCTAAACTCACATCATGTTGCTTTTACAGATCTTTTTGACATTTCTTTTAAGGGTTTTTAGCTGTTCTGATTTCCAATTCTTTTTATGAAGGAAGTTATTATTTTCTGAGATGATGAAGTACAAATTAATTGCATCAAATCTTGAAATCTTGGCGCAAATATCCAATAATGTGCAAAGCATGTGCACATCACAGTCCAAATCAGTGCAACAACTGTTGAAGTCAAACTGATTCACTCACACTGTAGTTGTTAAGAATGCAGTGCAGAGATGTTACAAATAGGTCAGCATGCTCGGGAAGCTATCTTAAACTAATGCTCTGAGAGCAGAGCTGAAGTGAGACAATTCTCAGGTGAAAGTGCCACAATATGAAATCTAACAGCATCTACATAACTGCTGGACACATACTTGACATTAATTTACCAGGAAATATATCTGTAGCTCATCATGGAAGACCTTCAGACAAATGGAGGCGATGCATCATAGTGTCATTTTAATGTATGCCATCAAAATTTTCCACATTATTATAGAAAATGAATCATCATTTCCCATAAAATTCTAAAATAGTATTAGTAGTATAGTGCTGCATTTTGGGTGATGGTAAAATCAGTGAATGAAAGGTCCCACTATTACACAATAGAAAACTAGACATGTGAACTCTGGGCCTTCCTTTCAAGGATTAGCTGTCTGAATCCTGTGCTTTATGGTCAAACCATCAGTTGAATCCACTACTTGAACACCTGAAGCACTTTTGCATGTTCTTTTTAATATTGCAATAAAATATTGCCATCTTAAAAAATATATAGACTCACTACAGTTTAAAAGCCTGCACCCCGCGATTATCTGCCACAATGCCTGATCTCCAGAGGACTACTCTACCCCTCACTCCTCACCTAATGATGCTTGGCATATATTCACTGAATTGGAATCTGATATATTGCATGTTACTTGAACTTTTCAGGTTATCTGTATTCCAGTGAACCAATGGTGTTCTTCAGTCTCGCTTACTTTTACATTCATCATGCACATCTCAAACCTCAAGTTCATGACCACTTCACCAAGCAGCAACTTTATTTCTATCCTTTCTCTAATCTCAGTCTGCTAGGGTTTTCAGGTGCTTCATTGCGATCAACACGGGCAAAAAGGCAAAAAGGCCAGACAGGGCAACAGGCAGACTTTCCCTGCTTCTAAGAGGACAGGGAGAGTTGTTCATTATAAGTCTATAAAACTCTATCCTATTTCTCAACTCTTCCAAAGACCTTCATAGACTTTGAGGGGATTTCAAGAGATGATGTGAAGTGCCTGGGCAGACACTTCACATCATCTTAAACATGGTTATTTGTCATTTACAGGACCTTTACAGCACTCTTCACCATTGCAATGACTGCTACAAAATAAAATATTACGTATTAAACAGGAATTGAAGAGCACAACGTGAATAAATGATCAGTGAATTAATAAAAGACCAATTCCATCTAAATTCATGACTTTAAGTTGTGAGATTTTACATCTGACATTTCCTTCTCTAACAAAATGCAAGACACTAGATTTAACTCATCATTACTGCATTATGCACGATGCTTGTGCAACCAGGAAATCAGATGAATCAGAGGAAGCAGGGAAGCAATTTTCAAATGGCACAAGTTAAGTCACTGCAACGGCTTCTTAAACCAACTTGTGTGTTAAACTTTGCAACTGATGACTCCACTAAAGTGTCTAAAGAGAAGAACTATTGATTTGTGTTCACTATCCAAACAAATTTAAATCTTTAATTAGCTCAGTGGCACGAGGCCAAATGTAAATTAGACATTTGACTTGTGATTGTGTCAAGATGTTGATGAAAGGTTCCAATGTTAGCTTCTGGCGGAAAACAGCATGGTCTATGGTGAAAATAAATCTGATTACTGAAATTGAATTGCAGGTTTCGTGTGTGTGTGTGTGTGTGTGTGTGTGTGCGCGCATGTGTGCATGCGTGTGTGCGTAAGAGAGCGTAAGGGGAAAGTAAGGAGAGCAACCCAAATGCAAATCTAATGTCACTAAAAGCTAAGTCATTGCTTATCTTGACTGTAATATTTTAAGTTTAAGTACAGGAAATACATTTGATCCAGTCTGGGGTTTAATCTCAGATAATCTCAAATAAATAATGTTTCCTACAAAGTAATCTACCACTGGCTGCTACACTCCCATTTTGGCTCATTTGCTGTGTTAATGTTATTTTTGATTGGCTGACTAAAGACTGTTAACTTGAATATCTAAAATGCCACCTTTGTAGGCATGTGCAGTCATGTGCCTATAAAAACACTGACTTATCAAATATTTAGCTCCATTTTTAAAATAGAATATCTAATATGTAATAAAGTATTTTTTTACTGTGGCATGATAGTCCAGAATGTGATGAATACAGACACTGCTCACTCCACATCACATATTTAATACAAAAAAAGCGTGCTTTGTTTATTAAATATAGATATTAGATATTAAGAACTTAGAACTTTATTTATTGTCATTGTACAGCTGCCTCCACAGCAAAATTAGCTAGCAAGACCACAAAGGTGCACAATGTGCAAGTTACAAGAAACATTGAGGGGGTGTATACAAAGGCATCATAAAATGAAGAGACTGCTTCTGTGTTTAGAAAACTGTGCAACCTTTGTAAATCCCCCATAAAATACCTATGAATGCTAGTGGAGGATTGTGGTCACATGTTATTTTACCCCATTTAGTAAATCTTCCTCCAACTTTTAGTAGGTTATCTAAATGTAACCAATTACCTAAAATCCAACCAAGTATTTCTGAAGTGCTTGCGTAGCCATACATTTTTTTTGCCAGAACTTTACCACCGAGTAAAAGCCAAAGTAAAATTACAAGGCGAATTTTTGAATATACTGCTTGGTGCTGTTTGAAGTCCTTAGCTGTACAGAGAAAATCTGGCTGCTTCTATTTTGTTTTTAATAATCTGTTTTTCTATTGAAATATTAATCCACTTTTGGGACGTTTTTAACAAAGGACTGGACTGGGAACTTCTTGTATGAACCTGTGTGATAGAGAAGTCTAAGGAGAAAAAGCTTACTGTGCATTTATGAGGTCGCCAGCCTGATGGATGCACCTAGGACTAGAGGAAGAGATTGAGAGTTGCACTCCTAGGCCCTAGCCAGAAGACTTCAATGGATTTTATACTTTCTGTGTCTGTGAGTCTGCTAGGGTCCACTTGGGTCGCTGTGATGTAAATTTCATTATCAAACAGTGAGCGTGAGGGTGCCTAGGGGATCTCCTTGGGCCATGGACTGCAGGCAAGAATCACAATCCTGGCCCACTAGGTTGCTTTGAAAAAAAAAAAGTAGTGTAGTGTTCCCTATTACCAGACCGCGTGTCGTGATTTTCTCCTGGTCACTATTAGAATTTATTTGCTTCTTATACCGAGGCAATTCTCACCCTCTTTTTAGCATTGAAACAAAGCAAAAAAAAGCTGCTTTTACATAAAAGTAATCTTATTGGTGCATGACTCATCAACCAGACAATTTGGTCCTAAAAGGGCACATGTAAAGGCAAACCAGTGAGACTGAGTAAACCTAACTGAGCAGCATGTTACATTAAAGGCAAACAGGGACTAAAAAGAAGGGCAAGTTTAAATATAAGAAAAAGGTGAGACTATAAGTAGAACGTGAAATGACTGTACCACACAGGAAACACAAACAAACCGAAAAACTAAAGCTGAATGAAAAATATTACAAAACCAAAACTTAAAATAACACAAAAATAGTAAAGCTACAACAATCTTCTTGTCCTAAGACGGAAGGCAAACAATAAGAGAGAAATACGACCATCTGCAAAGACACAGAGATACTCATGGCCAACTGATAAGTGTCAGTTTGGCAAACAGTAGCTTCAGATTCAAACAAAGAGGAATGAGATTGAAACGGTCTTTCTGTTTGGACAGGATTTCACAAACATCAACACTCTGAATGCAACTGGAGGGCATAAATCTGGGGGGTTAACAAAACCGAGTAAAAAGCTAAATATCCTCATAAACGAGAATCAAACTAAAATATAAAACAAAGAACAATATTTATATACATATAAAAATCCTGTAAATAAATCAATTTATACCATGAGATACGATGACAACACTACCCTAACTTGCCATTTTGGATTGGCCCAAGCAGCTGACTGAGCTAATTTCACTCCTTTGCTTCATGTCCTGCTGAGAAGAAAGGTGAGAACTGCTAATATCTATATCAACACACACTTTTAGTAAACTACTATATGAAACCCAGTATTACAGTCTACAAGACAAGTAATTGCAAGTTGTGAACAATTCTGATTGAGGTTTTCTTTCTGACAGTCGTCCTCTCTGCTATTTTTACCTTCCAAAAACTGCCACTTAAATAATACTCTCAAAATAAACAATAAAGAATAGCCCTAATAAAATGTTGGGCCTTACATATTTAGCTTCCAGGATCAGTCCATCAATCATCAATGAATGAGTAAAATATAGGAACCCTGCGTCTCCATTACAATAAAAGTAAGCAAAAAACCCCAAAACACACAAGCATGTCACAGTTTTAGAACCCTCCCTGTGAAAACGACGTGTTTTGTGTTGTTTACAATCCTAGCTATTACACATTTTAATGTGAGGCAAAGTTACTGCTTTACACCCTTCACGGAGCCAACACCTGTCCACAAATGACAATATCCAACCAGCAAGTAAATGTTATCTGACACACTATTAAAGCACTTTACAACTAAGTGCTGTTTTGACATGAAAACAACCAGACCCAGCCACTCAGCCCATTTAATCAAACCCCAAACCCTCAGATGTTTAATAAATGTCCCTGCCAAGTTTCATAAATGGGGGATCAATTATAATTGATTCCACAGTCTGATACATTTATTAAAGTGACATACATCATGTGCTTACCTGTTTTGCCATCAGCCCCTGTTTGCGGGGCATGAGCTGACTACCTCATACTTTATTCAAAGTATCACTTTCAGATTTTTGTTACACTAAAATAATTTCTACAGCGCCAAGGTGGATTCAGCACATGCAGAGGAGCACTTAATTTCTCACACTGGTCAGCCAATGAGACGTCTCTATAATTTGCTAACTACATGATATGTACTGCTGCATGTGTCACAGACAGATGAGAAATGGAATTTCTCTTAAGAGCACAATAAATTAGTTCCAGGGTGTCACCTCCTGTCACATTAGGTGGCATCCCACGCAGATGAAACCTGCCACTCAGCTGAGAAGGGCACAATCAGAGATTATCTCATCTTATCTCACCAAGGATGCCACCAACAAACTGAAATAACGCCTGAGTAAAAAGCCTCTCGGGGGCTGACTAGTAGATGTTTCTTTTCTTAACAACTTCAAAATTCTGCTCATTGCATCATGTCAGAAGATGTTACCATATATGCTTGTTTGTCCTTTTTTATGGTTTTGTGTGTGACAAAAAACTGGCTACAAGTGAGTCAAGCTACTTGCATCTCAAGGACACCCAGTCTAAGGTTTGTTAAAGAGGGTTGATTTAGAGTAAGTAAAATCACTCAAAAAACACTTTTTGACAAAGGGGATACCTACCTAAATACCTAAAGCGACATGACACAGACCATTCTCTCCTACAGTACGACCCTCATTTTTATTAATATGTGTGCTAATTCAGTCTCTAATCGACCAGCCAGAAGCTAGTTTTCCACAGCAGTGGAAATGATGAAAAAAACTACTCATTATCATAATTACAAAATAATGTACAGATAAGCTACAGTGATAGAATTCCAAAGTTAATGGAGTCGCAAAGGCCCAAGCCACAATAAATGAAAAACTGCAAGCTGACCTGTTGGTCAGATAAAACCTGGCAATGTAGCATCAGTGGTGGCACAGAGATTGAACTTTCCTCACACTTTCTATGAAAGAGAACTGGCTGCGTTTGACTACAGGGAAATAATTCCAATAGTGCTGTGCAGTCATCACATTTACATTTGTTGTCCTTGATGCCTCACCTTCTCTGATTTATTGTACATAGTCCTCTAACTTTTATGTTGCTTGTTCTGCAACCGTAGTCCTCTGGCTCTTATTGCAGGGTCACTTGCTACTCTGCCCATTAGCATTGTTAATTGTTTTTAAATGTGTGTCTGTACGTATGTTGCAGAAGTTGTTTCTGCTAAATCCAAGTGGTCCTTCATTAGTGTTTCAACACTATGCCATCATCAGGAGCCTTAAGTTAATTATGCCAATACTAAAATGTAACTTAATGTAACTTAATTATGTACATAAGTCTATTTTTGCAAAAGTACTGCATCCAAAGGTCTCCCAGATAGGTCCACCTAAATTTCCCTTTTACAGATTACTGCTAGAATGGTGGTATTTGCAGTCAAGCTCTGAGAAGTCTGAAAGAGAATCAGACGATGGATTTTCATTGTTGGAAACCTAATTTGAATCAGGTCTGCTGCATAAGCATTGACTTCCATTACAGATAAAAAGCAAAATGACAAGAATTTAATGAAGAAAAAGTATCAGCTTGAAATTCAGAAATATAAAACTATCCCTTTCTTTATTAAATAACTTCAGAATGTTATGTTTTAGCATTGCTGTGTGATTCATTTCTGAAAGTACTCAGTAGTAATAATAACTATGTGCTTACACATTCTGTTCCTTAAGTAAACTTTGATGTGCAATATATGATTTACTATTAGTAAAGACCATTTACACTGCCAAATATGGAAAACAGTGAGTAGCTTTTTTATTTTAAAAAATACGAAGTAGAGCACAAGGTGATGCTTGGCTGATTTTCAGTTTCTTCTTTCTTCTTCTTTTTTTTCTTGCACTTGACAGTGTACCTCCCCCCCTTTTTTTTTTGTTTGCTGTGCACATGGCAAGTTGTATTTTCTCTATTTTCACATCTCCAAACAGAGTACACAAGACAACTGTGAAACAGATGGTTATTTCTCCTGGAGATTCGCTGACCTTTGAAAAACAGACTTGTGACTGGAAGGACTACAGTTTGAATTTAAAAGAAGATTGGAAACTAAATAAGGAAATGTCCTCCTCTCCTGCATAAGTAATGCCTAGGTGAAAGACAAAAAGTATCCAGTGCAACTTCTGGAGCTGCTTGTTGGCAGATTAAAGGGTTGAAGATGTGCACCTAATTACATGAAAGTTAAATCATCTTCAGTATTGCCCTCAGTCATGCCTAAATGACAAAATAGTTTGTCATTGTGTTTAAAAATGACTTGTGCAAGTATTCTGCTAATGTGGCAAGTCACACCAAATGACTTGATAAATGTTGAGAAAAGTTTGTGGTTTGGCAACCAAAACTAAATGATTAGGGTTAGAAAAAAAAATCACAGTTAAAATAAATCAACAGTGTAAAGCCCACTGTTCCGTTCTGTCCCTTAAAGCTTGCATCATGCTTTAAGGGAACATGCTGGAGCATTTTATACACTGATCATGAATTATTTCTCAGACTACCTTGTGACATACATTAAAAAATAGATTTTAATGTTAAGTAAAGCATAATATACTGATATATAACATCCATTCGAAACATCTTTTGTAAACAATTTAAAATCCTTGGAGACTGTCCCTGTTGTCATAGCAACAGAGGTGGAGGTACACCTTCGACAGTTTTCCAATCTATTAGAAAACAGATTGGAAGAAGCTGGAGTGCCTGGAGAAAACCCATGCAGGGACAAGGACCCTCCTGCTGTGAGGCAACGTGGCTAACCACTGCACCACTGTGCTGCTGCCCACATAACACCATTTTTTTTTGTGTTTTGTTTAACTGTTAACTAAACAAGACGTAAAAGCATTTTTGTTTATGACTATTTAAGAAAACTGCTTTTGAGAGTACAGTCTCCAATGTAAAACAAAAACAGCCTAAACAGGACAAGTTGCTTGCTGGAAACTTACTCTGATGTAACAGTTGAACCAACAGTAGCAGCAGAGGCTGAGTTTATAAAATCACTGGGCTTTATCTCACAGGTCTGGCTTGTGCCTTTTATGATTGTCTCACTCCTAAAAAAGGTTAATGGTGTGGGACGTGGCACTGCTCTGTTGATTAATTAGATTTGGACTGAGGTCAGTGCCTCAAACCTGCAGCAAGAACTATAGCTCATAACAAACAACTGTATTTACATGGGAACTGCAAGTGGGCGGACAGCTCCAAAAAGACCTGCGCCAGATGAAAACAGTGCAGCCTCCAGATACAACTGTTATGAGTCACTAAAGAAGAGACCAGCAAATTTGCCCTTAATGCTTTTCCTTTTTTGTTTCTATTAATACCTTGTTGACTTATAATAATGGAAACTACCTTGGAGCTTTCAATTACCACAATAAAACCTGAGATCTTGCTCTGAGTGATAAGCCCTTGGAATACTCTAATGTGGAAAAAAGAAATCAAATGCAACTTCAGCTAGACGGTGATGAAATGAAGGCTCAGTGCTGTTGTATTGCTGAAGGTGTAAGAGAGGCATCATGTTTTATTCAGTCTCCGTGCATGAACCTCACAGACTGTATCCCTTCAAGTGACCAGCAGCAGGCCCAGGAAGCTCTGTCTTTGGGCTCCATCCTTTGGTCAATATGCATAACTGCATCAGCACACAGGCTTGTTAAGGCTTTCCATAGAACTGAGTAGTCTTGGTGGGAAATAGCAATGAATATGATCTATTTCACAGTTACTACTTTTATGTATATTGTGTATTTATTGCAAGCTTTCTGAGGATAACATAGATTGAACAATATTGCTTTGAAATGAAATGTTTCTCTGAGTTCTATACAGCTATGCCCAGTTTTTCAAACAATCCAGCCTGACACATTAACTAACCGTTTTTGCACCCGGTGAACTGGCTGACAAGAAGTAATCTACAAACCATACAATATTGCGCCCGATTAGATCTCACACATCATTCCAAGGGACTTTTCATTTTCCAAATGAGTTATCCCGCCTGCACAAATGGTGTAGCCGCATGACATCAAGTGTTAAATAAGCTTTGGACCAAGGCTATCCATTCTACTTTGTGGCTAAACTGTAATGTCTACTCCACCATAAAAATCTTATTTTCTATGCAATTCAGGTAAATAATCTCCAGGGATATTCATGTGCCTGTTTAACTTTCTAAAAGGGTACTTTAAAGACATGCAGATGGCACCTTACAAAGATCAACTAGACCTTCTCAAGTGCATCCTGGCATGAGAACAGTTGACTCTAAAAAATGCATGAGAAATGTGATGGTAGGATGATGTGTGCTTTCCAGGGAAAACTGCAAGTGGAGGAGCGTTTTGTATTTATTTTCTGCCTCTGATGTTAAAGGTACAATGTAATACATTGTAGATAAACACTGGAATCAAACTGCAATATTCAGTATCACCAATCTTACCTTAGACAGCAACAGAAAATATCTGCTTGCATACATCTTCTAGCAATCTCGTTCTGTTGTTACTCAATTACAGTAATTTAGGAATGACAGAAGCTTCCGCTTACGTGTTTTGATTCTTAAAGGTGCGTTGCCCCTTAGATTAGATCTTTCAGAATATTTCTATCGTTTGCTTTTTCAAAATAAGCACCTATATAAGTATCTGCACTGTTACCAAATTCATGAACTGACAGAATATCTAATTGTGATGTAACTGTTTAATATAACACTGTTTATTTCACTGTTCCACAGTCAGAACCACCGACTATTACTCTTTCTGCTAAAGAAACCCTCAGCACCAATCAAAATGTCAGCGAGTGCAGTGAAAAACTCTTACTCATGTTTATAAACCCAGACAGAGCTGTCAGATGAGCAGAGGAGTAACACTGATTGAATAGTGTTATATGTGTTCATTGTCAATGCGGTGGAGCGAGCATAATACCTGTTTTGTAGAGGAATACATTTAATAGCAAAATGTAATTTTCTTCACAAATGCAGTTGATATTGCATCATTAATGTGTAATATGAAAAAAGAAAGAAACGCAAACACAGTATAAAAGAGAATACACCCCAAATATACTGAAAATATTATAGTACAAAAGGAAATAAAGATAAAGCATCTTTGTTGCCAAATTTTGAGACTAGAAGTGAATTTGTGGATTATGTGTTCATCTATCATTTATATTTTTCATGGACAAACTGTAATGATATTCCTCTTTGAGACACTGCCTCTAACTATGATATAGTGTTTAATTCCCTGCAGATATCAGACTCACATGCATCAGCTGGAATTGATGTTACCAACTTATCAAGGTTTATTGTTGCCAAAGAAAATGCAGCTACAGAGCTTAACACACTTAACACACTTCTCTGTCTCTCTAAGAAGAAGCAGAGTGGTTTGGGTATTGTTTTTGTCACTGATTTAAACAGGGCTTGGACTTTTGGAACAAAAGGTGGCGTTTCCCTCGCTCCCAGTGGATGAATTTCCTCACTTCCCTTTGAGCTACATACCTTGGTTTGAAAAGAAGAAGCCAATATTACTTAGTGAACCTCAGTGGAAACCATTTTTAAGCAACCAAAACAGCAGACTGCAATGCATCTGGTACTGCATTACCGATTTCCAAGGTAAGTAGTTAAACTATCCCTTCCTTAGCATTATTGGCAGTGGACCTTTGGATCACATGAAGAGTACCTCCATGACTCAGTATCCCAAATGGCTGTACTTCTAGTTCCCTGACTTAGTTACACAATTTTGTATTTTGGTGATTTGTACAAAAGCCTGAAATGTTCTAAAATATTGTAATCTAAAACCTTGTAACCAGGAATTTGGATAGATGGATGGATGAGTGGATACTGATTGGTTGTTTTAACTTTATTTATATTCATACATGCATTGGAATAATTTGACTTATGATTTGCAAATACATGCACTAGCACATACTAGTGCATGTATTTGCTCTTTTGTACTAGCACGTACAACAGAGCTCTGTGCACTAATCTAACATTAGACATCAATAGAAAAAAAATTGAATACATCATTAAGCACTGGTATGTTTGTCTCTCAATAAAGTTAATTATTTAGTGACAAAAGCTTCCACTCATGTTCTTTGTTTAATGTCCCTTCTATATTCTAAATGTAGATAGATTACACTTTTAAATTGCATGCTAACACTGTATTAATTCAAGTGCATGCGTTCAGATGTGTTAAATTTCACCTTAAAGACACACATCTGTGCGCATGCACTATGACTCCAAACCGAGATCAAATTTCACTCAAAATCTGCAAAACAATCCCAGAAGGGTTGAAATGTACATTAGCCTGGGGAAATCTGTTGGAATGGCTCACCTCACTAGTTTTAGTTCTGTCCTAAAGTTTCAGTGTGTTGTTTTATATCAACAGCTGAGGTGTACACATCACCTCTCTAACAAAGCAACCTGTTCCTCTTAAATCCCACTGTATTTCCCCCTAGTAAAAACCATAAATCATCCTTGGTTCGTTATGACAGTTCCGGCCACGCTCCACCACTTTACTTTGGGAAAACATTACAGTTACATGTCCAGATATCCCGAATCCTAAAATTGCTATTTGGATTTAGTTTTTCCTCTGTGCCTCAGTTGATGCAATCATGATTTTAATCATAGTTGGTTGGTTGGTTGGTTGGTTGGTTGGTTGGTTGGTTGGTTGGAAGCATGAGGGAATGTGTATGCCCACGTGAATCTAATTTTGTTTTAAAACTCAAAAGATAGAGTTGCATTCAAAACACAAACCATGATGGTTCTTAGTCAGTGTATGTCTTGTCCAACATTATATTACAATGTCAATTCTACCATTTAAAAATATATACTCTGCCTATTTTACAGTCAATAATGAATTAGGCCTGGCAGTTTAAAAGTCGAACGTGTGATATACGCTAATGAGCCACAATATTAAAACCACCCCTGTATACCGTCAAAACATCTCCGACCTGTTTGTGTATAGATATGTGACTTCAAATGATGTCTTGTGGTGTGTGACAGACAGCATTATTCAGAAGGCAACTTCTGTGGATTGTGGGGATATCACACTTGTTACAGCAGTCTTTGAATGCCCATGATCTGCAGGATCTGGAGAGTTCGATCGCTGCCTTGAGCTCTTTGTCGTGTTCCAGTTTTGTAGTGTGATGGGACGTGTTGCTAGTTGAGGAAGCAAGTATTCTGGAGGGACATAAAGCAGTGTGCTTGGACTACAACAACTTTCAGGTAGCTGTTCCATTTCAAAGTACATTCATATAAGTGTCAGGCCCCAAGATTGTTACAGCACACTACAACAAGGTGATCAATGTTCACTTCATCAGTTTGGGGTTTTAATGTTTTTACTAACCCATTTATAAATGACATCTCATACAAGAATGACTTGGATGGTAAATGTAATGCATCTCAGCCTGATGGAAGCAGTGCAGTGACAGTTCTAAATATATTAATTTGCATAGTGGAAATGATGTTAACAAGAACCTGGCTAATTAATGCATATGTTTAAGGATTAAAATTAGCATTTAAAATTACTATTGTGTGCCATTTTTGTCAAGTTGCAGCAAATGCAGTAAAGATCTGTCTGCATCACACGTCAGTCAGAGAATAAATATATGTCCACGAGTCCATTGACATTTGCCTATGAAATACAGCATTGCAATATTTAAATCTAAACATGCAAATGGTTTCTTGTCTTATAATCACCCTGATGGTAGAGAGACACAGTCTATGGTTGCTTTTCAAGGCGAGGAGTCACATCATATAGTCGCACAATCACACAAAGAGCCATCAGGGTCATACTATTTTATCCATTTCCTTATCCATCCACATTCTTAACAGCTTATCCAACTTGCTTTGCAAGAATGCTTAAGCTTATCCTAGCTGTCAGTGGCCATGACGCAGGTTACAATCTGGACAAGTTGACACTTCATCCACATCTTCAGCATATTTAGAAATCACCATTTAATCTAACACACAAGTCTTTGGATTCATCAGTTTGGGGTTTGAAAGTTTTGAAACTAGAGCACTCTGAGTAGCCTCTTTGAATAGAAAAACCAAACCACAACATCAATATGAGCTGGTAATAAATTATAATGAGCTTGAATATGGATTCCCCAACATGCAGCACGTTTCACACGTTGTGGGAGACATCAGTGGCGCCTGACAGTGTTTCCACATTGAGCCTGGCTGAAACATGAGGCAAACAGAAGGAATTTCCACATCGGAGCATGTTTATTGGAGCTTGTTTACAAATTCACAAAAGGTCATAGAGTACACAAAGAAGAGTGGATAACTTGATTGAGAACATGGACAACCCATTACAATGTTCAACAAAAGGGCTTTAAGCTGTGAAGTGTTTTCATATTGGTGTTCGGCATTTTGTGCAATTTACAAATTAAAAAAAATGACAAAGGTGGTGGCTAAATTGGGTAGCCATCCATTTTTAGCTTTAAATTAAGCATACAGGATTCAGAAATAATGGATAATATTTTCCCTGCAATTCTGAGACAAGACGATGTAGTACTTATTGAGCTGCAGCACAGACAATGTTAGCAAAGATTTCCCATAAAAGGCGTACATTGTTTATTTACCTAACACAATAAATACCACTGCATTTATTCCCTAACTCTCCGCAGAGCAGATTATTTTGTTTTAATCCAGCTCAGAATGCCCCTGCACAGCACGCAACAGTCCTTCGTCATCATAACAGGCCAGGCCACAGAGGCCCCTGTTTACCTCCATAGGGCAGAAGGATTATGAGCACAAGCTTTGATGTCAGATTTACAGACAGTAGTGGAGCAAAGCTAAAGCCTCTCACAGTTATTAGGTTATCCAAGTCAATTTCTCTACCAGACATTAAAAATGAAAGAAGCAGAAGAAAAGAAACATTTCTTACAAAATTTTAATCATCTGTATTTAGCTGCTCAGCTAAACTCAGTGGATATCTTGTAAAAAACAAAATCTCACTGGTGGTGGAAATTTCCATTTTACTAACAATTAATGAGCATTCGCTTTAATTCCCTGTTAGCGCACCAGTTAATGCTGCTCCATTATTTATTCTCTGCTTTTACAGTCAGATTTAATCTATTGTCCTTGCAACTGCTCAGAAGAAATACAAAGAATGCACTCACTGCTGTTTATGTGTGGATTTTACCGCAGTGCTGCCACTGTTGGTCAATGCTTTTAGATTATCTGGCAATTTCCCTGTTGGTCTATGCCAAAGACACCACCACCCTCTGTCTGTTAATACTGTCAATGTGTTTCTCTATTGACATAATCAGGCTAAGTGGTGCTGATGCAATGACATTTGTGGTAATAGGAGACCGATAATCCGCACACAATTGCCTTTCTGCTTTTGCACTATAAGGGAGACCATGGGGAACACACCATGGGTCTGCAGAAAATCTACTTCTTACTGAGTGACCGTGGACATGATAGCCCAGCCCTTACTCTTTAACTTGTATTACCCTTTGGAAAATGGGAGTCCTGCAGGATCAAGCTATGTGTGCTGACTTGGTGGAAGGAGAGCAGGAGGCCCAGCTGAAATAAAAGCAGCAAGAGCTCTCTCAAGTGGCTAAAAATGAAACTTCTCTCAGCTCAGCAATCAAGTCTTTATTTCTCACAGATTTCCCTCATCTAAGAAAGTAACCTTTCTGCCTAAAGGATTTAACTTCAGAAAAAAATGCAGAAGTATAACAGACGTTTAAATCCAGAGCCTCAACTGCAAGTATTTGAATGATTGCTTTTCTTTCTTTCTTTCTTCAGGGTATGTGCTACAGCCATTCTAACTGAATTAAAATGATAGATATTAAGTACCAAATCTAACCTTTAATTTAAGCATATTTAAATCAACATTCAAAGAAGTGGGAGATGGATCGTTTTGTCCAAAATGTGGAAAAACCATTATATAATCTGCAAACTCTTTGCAGCCATTGCCCTAAATGTTTAAAGCATAAACAGTACATGCTTAAAACTTTTCTCCCAGTCACAGCAGCCACTTTAATCAATGACATTCCACCTCTTTACCCTAAAACAAACTTTGGTCCCTCTAAAAACAGGAAAAAAAAACTCCCTAATAATATAATGTTATCAGAGAGTTTCTGGAATCTGTGCACATCCAAAGCTCTTATATACTTCTGTGTGCATCCCATTTCCTTGATCAGCAGTGAATTGAAAATGCTAGTGTGCCAGTTCTACTGGCAGCTTTTAAGCTCAAGCTATCGTGAGATATTCTTGCTTTAGATTTTATCTCATCAGTCTACAGCACTTTGTTCCAGAACTCTAATTCTGTATTTTTTTTGTATTTTTTAAATAAACCTTAGCCTGACCTTTCTGTTGTGAGGTCTCCCAGAGGTAGTCTGCCTCTGTGGCTCAGGTCATGAAGTCTTTTCTTGATCACTAATAAATAGGCAAATACGCCTACATCATGTAGAGCCAACAGTAGCCATTGCCTTGCAGCCACAATATTTCACAACATGCACGATTTTGTACATTTCATTTCATTTTTAATACATTAGCTAAAGGGTAAACCTTGTGGATATTCTTTGAATAGAAGCATGCAGCAAAATCCTATACTCCTAGTTGATAATAAATATGTCAGCATAATGCAGCACAACAAGAATATCAGAAAGAAGTGTTTAGCTACAGACCTCAACTCTGAATGCCACAGGATCTGTGTGCCAATTGAAACAGCCACATCATTTGAGTAAAGTAAGATTCACAAAGCTAAAAATGAACCAAAAATGCAGTTCATAATAACCGAGGACCCCCTATCAAGACAAACATTGTGTTTCATCTACTACAGTTCAATGTCAGATCTGCCTTATCCTTTTAAAGGTACCAGAAACTCATACCTCCACAATCTCCCTCTTGTTCCAGATCACTGCTGTCAGTAATTGGAAACCACTGGAAAAGGCTTTGAGCTGGAACCATTTTCATCTCTGGGACTCACTTACAGATATTTGTGGAGATACTTGCAGTTACTTTCTAAGCCAATGAGAACCTTGACAAGCCACAGTGTTTCCATGTTTGATCATCTGGGTATTCCCTGCTGCTGTTATCACCCATTTGTAACACAACGGCACCTCTATTTGAAGCTATTACTTTCAGTCTCCCTATACCCGAGTCTGCTCAGTGCTCTTCATTTCACCAATGACAGTAGCAGTGACATTCTTTTGATACTGTAATCATTTTCCTGCAGTATGGGTATAACCGTTGGTGAACAAGGATGTGCACTACATATTTTTTCCACTTTTAAGAGCTGAGTGTCCCTGATCTGATTTTAGACTAAATGAAAAATGTGCGCTTGGTTATCACCTTTTTTATTTTGCTTTTATTCTGGCTAAATAGCCTGCCCATAGTGATCACAGGTTGTTTAGATGTCACAGGTAAATTACTCATTTACATGAATTCAGATAGAAAAACAGAGACATCAACTCTGAGACATTTCCAAAGTTAAATTCAAAATCAAAGAGCATACAACTGGCATCGAGAGTATTTGTAACTGAATCAATCATTTGGTGGTAGCCCTAACCTTAGATTTTCTCTTTAAAAAAAGGTGAATAGTTTGTGATGTGCCAGTTAACTATTTTCTTTGTTCCTTTTGCGAAGAACTGAGAAAACAAGTGTGACATTCAGCACTCTTTAAGGCTGTAGTACAATTTTATGAACACGCTAGAAACTAGAGTTCACTCTTATCAGCTGTGCATCTCAAACTGTGGTGAATTCCACTTTCACTTCAGCAGTAAGTTCAACTACACCACTCAGTGCTCCTGTCTAGCAGATGTACTGGAGCAGCACAGAGAACTAGATGAATCTAACCACAGAGCTGTAAGTCAAAATAGCAATAAAAGATCAAGATCAAGTTAGTTTTATGTGTTCAAAGCTTATTCATGTTTATCAATAACAGATACAGTTTGGCTTTAATTTGTCTGTACATTTTTTGAATTAGCTAAGTTTCAACAAAGGGGTTTGATCATAGCTGATGAAGCTTCAGTATCCTCTTTGCAACTTTGTATTTGTAAGACTGACTATAACAGTTAACATATCACTTCATGACACCTCTTTAAGATAATTACTGTTATCAGCCCTGATAAATCCACTGAATCTATTGGGAGAGTGGGTAAATGGCCATGACTTTAGACCAATATGACAGTCAAAAACAGAACTGAGCATGCAAAATAAAGTTTACATTGCACATTTTAAACAACTGCACCACTTTTCTCCCCTCCCCTCGCTGAACATTTCTATTTCTGTAGAGTGCGCTAATATCTCCCACACAGCAGCTCCATTGAGCATGTCAGTAGAAAACAATTCAACAGCAGAACTATTACACTGTTTCAAATAGAAAGTTCTCTGTTATCACATATCCATAATAATTATATACATCTTATACATGGTATAAGATGTATATAACCTTGGAGTCATTTTTGACCAGGACATGTCCTTCAACGCACATACTAAACAAATATGTAAGACTGCGTTCTTCCATTTGCGCAACATCTCTAAAATTAGAAATATCCTGTCTCAGAGTGACGCTGAAAAACTAGTTCATGCATTTATTACTTCCAGGCTGGATTACTGTAATTCATTATTATCAGGATGTCCAAAAAACTCACTGAAAAGCCTTCAGCTAATCCAAAATGCTACAACAAGAGTCCTGACAGGGACTAGAAAGAGAGCAGATTTCTCCTGTTTTGACTTCCCTTCATTGGCTTCCTGTTAAATCCAGAATTCAATTCAAAATCCTGCTCCTCACATACAAGGTCTTAAACAATCAGGCCCCATCTTATCTTAATGACCTTGTAGTACCATATCACCCCATTAGAGGACTTTTCTCTTGCACTGCAGGCTTACTTGTTGTTCCTAGAGTATTTAAAAGTAGAATGGGAGGCAGAGCCATCAGTTTTCAGGCCCTCTTCTGTGGAACCAGCTTCCAGTTTGGATTTGGGAGACAGACACTATCTCTACTTTTAAGATTAGGCTTAAAACATTACTTTTTGCTAAAGCATATAGTTAGGGCTGGACCAGGTGACCCTGAATCCTCTCTTAGTTATGCTGCAATAGACAGGCTGCCGGAGGATTCCCATGATGCATTGAGTTTTTCCTTTCCAGTCACCTTTCTCACTCACTATGTGTTAATAGACCTCTCTGCATTGAATCATACCTGTTATTAATCTATGTCTCTCTTCCACAGCATGTCTTTTATCCTGTCTTCCTTCTCTCAGCCCAACCGGTCGCAGCAGATGGCCGCCCCTCCCTGAGCCTGGTTCTGCCGGAGGTTTCTTCCTGTTAAAAGGGAGTTTTTCCTTCCCACTGTCGCCAAAGTGCTTGCTCATAGGGGGTCATATGATTGTTGGGTTTTTCTCTGTATCATGAAGCGCCTTGAGGCGACTTTTGTTGTGATTTGGCGCTATATAAATAAAATTGAATTGAATTGTATAGGTTTCAAATATTTGTATTTGTCTTCTTTATTATCAGTAATATAGTAATCAGCCCCAGATGGTGCATATCAAGCCCTAGTGTATAGTTTTACTTTCCCAGTCTTGTTTCTGCAGTCAGTTTCAGCTATGTTCCCGGGTGTTTGCATATATCATTAGCACAAATAAACTGCTTGTCTTTTTAAATTCAATCTGCATCTCTGTATTTTGGGCCTCACTCGTTAACACTTGATAATTCCTCTTTCTATAAATGAACTAAGAAGACAAATATTAAACTGAATACTTATACTAAATACTTACTGAATTACTAGACAAATTATAGCATTATTAAAACTCAGAAAAAATAAACTATATGAAGTAAAATAATAAAGTATATTATCTGTCATATCAGTATAATATAAACTAATAAAGTCATAAAAAGGAGCAAAATCACACCTTTCACTATTTATTGCTTGAAAATGTCCAAAATTAGTTACATTACATACATTTATTCCTAAGTATGGCTTAATAGATGCACATGGTATATGTTGATAATCGGCCTACCATCATTTGCTGTAGTTATAGGTAAACAGGGCATATGATCAAATATGGTGGCGTCATTTTTCATTCCTCAAATTTCACCAATTTCTAGGAATCCTATGCAAACAAAATCTATTTCAACTTTTAGAAGAACTATTTAACCATGTAATGTGTTAGTTTCATCAACTTACCACAGTTAGTTTTGATATTATGACCTTAGGTGTAGGAGTATTGGAAAAAGAACACATTTTCTGACACCCAGAAAAAGTTTGCAATGCTTTGGGCAACTGTTGATGAGCCAGATGCATACTGCTACTTTCTTTTACATAGTCTGATTTTTTCTGATTGGCTTCTGCTGATTGTAGAACTACATGGATTTTTCCATTTAGTTCTACAGCCACAGACAGAGGCGTGATGGAGGCCAATTTTGATGTCTAGTTACCAAATTGCTCCTGTATGCTGCAAATTGAGATTGATATATTATCTTAACTATTTTGGAGAAAAATGTACAAGATCATTATTTGAAATTTGGATAACTTTAATTGATAAAAAGAGTTTAAACTGTGCTGTACTAAATATTGCAATCAAGTGAGTTTTTCCATTTTTTGATTTATTTGATTCACATTAAGTGTATACAATATAAAATATTTAGCAGGATAGAAAAAAATCTGTCAGGGTTGCATAAAGTTATGGTAATTTATTACTGTGCAGAATGAATATTTTCCTTTTATCTCTGCTGCTTCTCTTTGTGGAACATTGAAAAATGTATTCACATGAAACTCTTTGAGCAGGCAAAATCTCCCATTGGTTACACTGTTCATACTGCGACAAAGGTTTTCAAATGGATATTGCTTTGATCGAAGGGGGTCACGAACCACTAATGTTTTTTTATTTGCTATGTTTTATTTACAGTATTGGAAATGATAGTTTATATTGCAAAGTACAGCAAATTTCTGCTGTTGATGTTAAACGATACTATAGGGCTGGGGTCGGCAACCCTAGGCACGCGTGCCACAGTTGGCACACGAAGGGTTAACTGATGGCACGACCATAGCTGGACTGGCCATCGGGCATACCGGGCATTTGCTCGGTGGCCCGGTGACTTTTTTTTTTTCCTTTGTAACAGTATAAATAATGAAAGGTGGTGGATTGGCCAGGTGCTGGCTGGTGTGTAAAATAACTCAGTTGTTTGGTGGTGGCTATGGCGGAGCTTCCACAGATTCAGTAAAATTAACAAGTGGTGGCGGCCAGCAGGTGGATGAGGGAAGGGGAGGCAGGAGAAGGAGAGACCCGAGGCAGCTGCCGGTCCGAGTGTCAGGTGAACTGAACTTCAGGTAAGAAGTTATGACCTGCAGTCTATCTGGGTCAGATATAAACTAAGTTTAGGTGGAGTTTATTTTCGTTGTGCTGACTTTTTACAGTCAGTTACAATAACTCGTACTGGGTACTAGCTAGCATGACAGAGTTTCTATACAGCTGGGTGGGTGCTATGATGTTACTGATAGTGAACTTTATTTTATTCATAAGGTTAGTTAGTAGAGTTGCCAACCGTCCCGTAAAAAACGGAATCGTCCCGCATTCAGAGAAATTATTACGCGTTTCGTGTTGAGCTGAGAAGGGACGCAGTTTGAGACACAAATGTGGATTTATTCTGTGGTTAGGCTGCATAGCTGCCTCTTCTTCATTCTCTCCCCTCTCTCTCCTTTTGCTACTTTAATCATGAAACTGATCAATGATCAGCTGATCGGCTTTTCTTTCTCGTTTGTTTATCGCCCACTTTGCGCCACAAAGAGGAAACCGCCGGATGTCGCGCTAAAAAACAGCAGCATGTTTAAGCTTGATCAGCTGTTGTTAGAATTTATTTAATATTAATTTCTAGTATCAGCTGATGTTTGCTGGAGCCACAGCTGTAAAAGCTGCTGGTCATGATATCGGTTTGTATATCTGGTGAGAGGGAAACATGAAGATGTAACCAGGAGATGTCCTTACTGAATCATCAGAGCTGAACAGGTGATGGAGAAACAGGTTTACCTTTTAGGTGACATGAATGAGTTGAAGGGAAGTTATGAACTGTTTCTGAGAGACAAATAACACCAAGATCCTTTTCTACGTAGCTGACAGCTGGTAACTGTGCAGGGGCGGGTAGGGCATTAACAGGGAAAGGGGGGCACTAAGAAATACTTTCTTATTCTCATTTAAAATGTCTGGCTGTTATTAAATAATTATCTGAAGCTTACAACCAAAGTTTTTATCAGACATAAAATGTATAGCAATCATACATATACCAACAAGATTGTACATCACTGTCACAACAGCATTTGTTTTCATTTAATGGCTTTAATACCTGGGGGGCCGGTCTCTAGTCTAAATGCCCGGGCCGATTTTTTGTCTCAGTCCAGGCCTGGGCACGACACGCAGTGAATTAATCTGAGAAGGTGCATTAAAAATATAAATGGCCGCACCAGCGATGCACATCGCAAATCAGCTCGCATAGACACATTAGTTGTACCTCTTCTTAATGACAGTATCTTAGCTAACAAACCCAACTACTAGATTCAACTTGTAATTGGCTAAAAATAACTTGGGACGTTGTTAGCTTTCCGCTAAGCACAGCATCAGCACCACGGAAATATATGGATAAATCCGTAGACTCGAGACACAATGCATTTTTGTGACTTTCAGGCGTATGGACCAATGTTTTATTTTCTGATCAAACCAGAAATCTTTAATGAGCAGCTAGATTTGACTCACATTAACTGGCTGAGTTAATGCCAGTTAATGCAACATTAAGGCAGCTGGAATCCATAGCTGTGCGTGTTCATGGAGCTTGCATTTTCACCTGCTGGACATCACTACCTGACAAGTTTAACTGTCTTCAGAACATTGCAGAGGCCTTATTGACAGTATTTGGCTCTACATGTCTGTGTGAGCAGATTTTTTCTCACATGAGTATCCTCAGGTAGCCGTCTGAATGCTGGACACTCGGAGACCTGTGTCTCTGAGTGGGAGACCAGATATCAGATTAACATGTGTGTCTCTGTATTAACAGACATGCCATATTGGCTTAGTTTATTTTTCTTATCATTGTTGTGAGGAGACCATAAATAGCATTTGTATTTTCTGTTGTACAGTTCATTTGCTGTTATGGAGTTCTTGTTATGGATTTGTTTCAAATAGCTGATAACTATTCGCTGATAGCTGCCAACATCTGCAAACAAATCTAATTCTATAAAGTGGTTCTTTATATTGTGTGTGACTTCTGAGGAAATTTTAAATGGCCATCAGAAAGGTTGCCTACCCCTGCACTAAACACATGGAACCACTAACAGAAAAATAAAACAAGAAGTCACTAACACAGAGACGAGGACTGAACACAAGAGAAGACAGAGGAGACAGGAAGGAAAGAGAGACTAACAAACCTGAAGAGTAGAGGTGCAAATAATAAAACAACAGGAAAACATATGATCAATCAAAGTGGTAATGAAATTCATGAACACAAGGAAACACAAAAAACTATTTTAAAAAAACCCCGACAAATATAATCCACTTTCAAAACTAAAAGAAATTATAAACCAACCAAAACTCCAAACTCTGTGTCATTGGCCCACACTGCTGTTGTGCCAGTACATTAAGTACCATAGATTAGCAGAGCTTTATTTGGATATCTACACATGCTCAATTTAGTATTTCTGAAAGCCTTTTGATGACAATTATAAATGTTGAGAAGGTCAGAACTGTGGTAAAACTTGTGTGCCCCAATGTGGGTACATGTGGTTAAAGGATCATTACTGTGGTACCAGCCTGTACTACAACTGAAGGTTCTGGGAAACTTTCAGTTGTACCACTTTACAGCAACTTTACCAAGCACCTAGACTGGATTGGTACGTATATAGTGCTTTTGTTACTCTAATTGAACACTGAGAGTTCTTTTTACCTTATCATCTACACATTCATAGAGTGCTTCAATTCTATGCCTAAGCATCTTGTTTAACATGTATAGACTAGCATAAATGCATCAGGGGCTATTCGGGGTATATTATCAGTTTGCAATATGAAAACTGGAAGAGACGGGATCAAAACACCAACCGTATGATTAACAGACAACCCACTGTACTTCTTGAGTCACACTCACCACAAACATGTATTGGAACTTGTTGAAATTGCACTAAATGCAAACCTTTACATAGCTTCTTTACATCAAAAATGAGTTATTATGCAATTGTTTTATTTCTCTACGCAGTAATTTGAGATATACTAAGAGAAGTACTAAAATAAAGCATAAATTCTATGATAAAAGCAGCACAAAGGAGCAGCAATGATATTAATAATCACATACAATAAAGCAACATTTTTTCTTTAGAGGTATAAGAGCTCAGTTACCTGTAGAGAGCACAAGGAGAGTGATGAACAGAACCATCATAGATATTTTTACTGATGGTTCTCAGTTTTCAAATACGCAAGTTGATCAATGTGTATATATACTTTGGTACAGATATTGCTAAGTGGAGGAACATCTGCAAGCAGTAGGGATGATAGGCAACTATAGCTTCTGATCTGTGTGGATGCGGCATCATCTTCCTTCCTTCCTGTGTTTTTAGTACCACAAACAACTTACTAGAGCTTTCTGAGAAACAACCTCTTGCACAAAATCCACAAACACCCAAATGTGTCTATGCAAGGGTCTCATGTTTTTTACATGAGTTTTTTTTTTCTGTGCTTTTGAGACTAAAATCAAATCATCAGTGGGATTTGATTTTCCTGGAAAAATTTAATAAATTGAATAAAATGAACAGTAAATTTTGGGGCGATAAATTGTTCAAAAATTTAGCAAACCAAAGGAAAATAAAAGCACCCAGTATTTGTTGTAACGGTTATTATTTTATGATAAAGTCCTATGGCCAGCCACTTTATTAAGTAAATCCTGGTCACTTAATTTGGCGCACCTGTGTGCATTCACCTGTGGCCACTCTATTAGGTACACCTACGGTCTTATAAAGTAGCCACTTTGCCACTCATGGCAACAGTTTGTGTGGTTAATAAAATGGCCCACCATGGATAGAGTATGCATATGGATAAATCAAACAAGCAAACACAAACTATCATATAAAACATTAGGGTTATTCTGTTTCCTTCTACCAAAACAACAAGAGTCAAATGAAGCCAGGCCAACAGTATTTGTATAATACTATTCAAACATGGCAAGAGTGTTTTACAGAGGGGTTGAAAGAGACACTAAACATATGTGAACATGTCATGATATAAAGCAAACACATACAATCATGATAAAAATGAATCTTGATAATATACGAACTGTAATAAAGTGAACAATAAGAGTTTTTCCAATGTTTACAGACGTCCAGTTTATTCTGGTGTACTTATGTCTGTGCTGTGCGGTATGCAGTTTTTACTGGCCTGCATTTCTTAGTTAACAGGATGCAGATGTATTTAGTGCCAGAAAATCTCAAAGTCCACCTCTGCTTCCGCCCCCTTCTCTGATTGGCTAATAGAAATGGCAAAAGTTAGGGGAGGAAGAAATCTCTGTCCTGCTGTAATTTTGGTGGAATGATTTTTTCTTCCTGTCTTTCTCTCCTTGTTTTGCAGACACCAGTAAGACAGTAAGATGGCCTCGGCACATGACAGAGCTGTACTGCAGGCTATATTCAACCCCACCACCCCCTTTGGAGACATTCCCGGCCTAAACCAAGAGGAGGAATTAATTGATGATGGTGAGCATGAGCTTCTGACTGGTGTGTCTCAACATATCATGTCACAGTATATTGAATTTATTTGAACACATTCCATTTCTGGGCTGCGAAAAACATGACATTGTAATCCAAACTGATTTCCGAGTGACATTTCTCTGTTTTCCTTTCCACGGTACCTGTCAATTGAGTTTGAGTCCTTTTTCAACCTGTTTATCTCCTCCTGCCAGACAGTGGCTTTGACAGAGAGTTGCTGAAGCAAGTGAAAGAGCTGGAGATGCGGGGTGTCTCAGCAGCAGAGACTGGGGATTTACAAACTGCGCTTCAGCTGTTCAGCCAGGCAATCCAGATTCTTCCTCAGCGAGCCTCTGCCTATAACAACCGGGCACAGGCCCTGCGACTGAAGGGGGACACAGCAGGTATGTGCAACAAATTCAATAATAACCCTTTCCAGAGATGCCATGGTGTGCCAACTTATCAGACTGCCGAGTCTAAGGCCAGCGTGAATACCGGAGCTTTGTCTAGCTGATGCACTTTGTCAACAGCGATGGTGCTCTGAGATAGTGTGGTGTTTGGTTGCTTTTACCTGCTGCCTGACATAAGAAGGGCAGGTTTGTAGGCAAAAACAACAGTCCTTGACTCACTAATGACTAGCATGTCACTAGCAACTGCAGATTTCTAAAAGAACGTCTATTCATCTGAAAGTCATTGTTATGTGTTGTTGAACCAGTAGAACAAGGATATTACTAATACATATAAAGCTTTTGAATGGATAATGCTCGGTTATGAGCAGTTTACTTGAGAATGACTTTTTGTTTTTTCCTCATTATTTGATTTCCACAGTACTTGAGAGAAAAGTAGTTCAAGCACATTTCAGCTGTGTTTATCAGAATGAATTTTTCAGTAGCCTGACCCAAAGCCAAAGCTGAGTATCTTAGAACATCATGGCCTAAAAAAAAAAATCAACTTTCCAGACATGTGTTTGGTTCACGGTGCTGTTCTCTTTGCAGGAGCCCTGGGGGATCTGGACCAAGCGATTGCTCTGAGCGGCAGCACTGGGCGTACTGCCTGCCAGGCGCTGGTGCAACGAGGCCTTTTACATAGACTAGCACGCCAGAATGATGAAGCCAGAGCAGATTTTGAAAAAGCAGCTGCACTTGGAAGTGAATTTGCTCGACAACAAGCTGTGGTCCTTAATCCATATGCTGCCCTGTGTAACAAAATGCTGTCAGAGGTGATCAACAAAATGCGCAACCCTGAAACATCTGACATGCAGTGATGTAAAACATTAGGTGTTCGTCTTCTCTGAAAGTCTGAAATCAATAAATTAACCTTTTTATGATGTTCTTTAAATTCTGTTCATTGTGCTGCTTTAAAAAAAGTCACGAATCCAGCTAAAAATCACATTTATTCACATATGCAGATCACACTTATTTCAAACTGAGTTGTTCTCATCACAAAGCAAGCACTGCTGTATTTTATTAAATATGACACATGCAGCATGTGATGTAATCTCCAGCATTAAAATGCCAAACCACACCATTTGATACAGATGGGATACTTAAGTTTTTATCCACTAGATGTCAGTCTTGTCATACTGAAACAGTCATCAGCGTTTCCCCTTCCTTGATTTTTCTTTCAAACATTGCCTTTCACCATAAGAATGAAATATGCTGGAACAAACAGCACTTGTCATCTCAGTCATGCCAAATGGTTCATCTAATATCATGAGGATGTTCCCCAGGCAAAACATGCCCAAATGCGAAAATTCGAAATGCAAAAAAGACTTTTAGCATTCACGTTTCTCTCCACACTACACTGCATGACAAGATCCATCTCAGAGAATTTTGCACACCAACGAGAAAAATGATCTGAGTAAATGCTTTAAAAAAAAAGGATGATTACATCACCAAGATATCCTGTTACACTAAATTATTCTTATTTCTAATATACGACAGATTGTCTTTCTGCAGGGCTTTAACACACTGCAGCTCTGATTTTATACAGCAGCTCTACATGCGGAGGCTTTTTCCACTTTTCAGATGAGTGCATACATGTTACGTCTCAGTGATTTCAAACAAGGCATAACTCGTGTTGTGGTCTGCCCACTGTGCTCTGAAACGTGAGCGTTATCTTTTATGCTTTAGTTTCCCATGTTTGTCTCTGACCTCTCCCAGGCAGGGTAAAGCCACCGGCTCAGTGCGATCTTCTCTCTGGTAGAAGGAGCAGGTTCCCAGGTGATTTGACATGGAAGGAGTATCGCTGAAGCTCCATCTGTCCACAGAGGAAAACTGAGAGCTGAATTTCCAAACCTGTAAAACACAGAGGCAGAATTGAAGGAGGTGTGGGAGGCTGTCATGGCATCTATCAACTGTTTTGCAGCTACAGTATACTGCGATGAGGAGGAATCTATTTTTAAATACCATGGAATCTAGATCGCATAATACTTTTATCACATGTTAGGGCATGGTGTTATTTCTGTTTTGATCCGTGACAAATGTATACAAATTATGCAATTCATCTGAGAGCAAATACCCAGCTGTTGCCTACACAGTCTTATTAACATCCTATGTTTCCATGAATGATCACATATCTGACTTGTTATGGTAGCACTCTGTTTACTGGCAGCAAAGTCTCAGGCCATTCCACATCACTGATGTCATCGGCATGCTCTTTGTCTCATGATCACTGCAGTACAGAGATAGTCAATGCAAAAATATACACACGTGCATTGATAGTGTTTTTTGCTTCATTACCTCCAGCAGGGGGGCTTTGATCACACGTTTGTTAGCAGGAAAACTACTTTGTGTAGCTAAAAAATTATGAAAGCAAGTACAACCAAATTGCAACTGAAAAATAGATGTCTTATCTATCCCACCTTCATTTTCGCTGCTCACCAACAACAAGTAATTTTTTTTTACCAGCATATTTAATTTGATCTTCAAAAAATCTGGAACATTATAGTTGTGTTCTCAGTCAAAAGATTTTAATTATTTCATTTTGTTATAACTCCCTAGCTGCCAAATTCAGGTATTTCTGTAAACTACCAAAATTCTTTAATAATAATGATAAGCAGGCATCTACAGAGCCTGAAAAAGTTCTGCACAGCTCAACGTTTGTCCTGAAGAGATGGTACTTTAATGAAACATGCATTTAAATTTCCACAGCTCAGTATTCATAAATCTGAACCACTTAAAATGTGAACCCTTTACTCAGTTCTAATAATTCCAGAGAGGATTTAGTTAATTTCCGGCTCCAGGACCAACAGGCATCCTTGTGGGGTAGTGGCCTGAGCCACCAAGCTAGCTAACTGTGTGACTTTAACCAGGGTTCAATTCTAGTTGTCGTAGGTGAACCTCTAATAATGCCCAATTACAATCGCCTTATTTTTCTTTATATGCTATGTAGTGCTTTTTTTTTTTTTTTTTTGTTTCTTCTGTTGCTGTTAATTAGCAAACCATTGCTTGGGCACCAACGTCAGGAAAGAAAACTAAATTTCATTTCCTTGTGGTTCCTGACCTTAGAAGAAGCTGATATTTTGCAAGGACACAGACAAAGGCAGTAAATCTCCAGGGTCTGATTCAGTGGGAACTCAATAACTGTTGCCAACACAACTGCGGCTCAGTTTGTAATATTGTTAGAGAGGACTATTGAGAGTCAGGAGTGTTTATAGTGCAGCTGCTGTCATACTGTATGAATGACTCAGATTTTCCAGTGAAAGTAAATAGAATGATGCCAGGTACTAAAGGGAAACTGATAGAGAAGTTTGACATGATGTAAATAAATAGAAATGGTAAAACAATATGGTGCACACACTTATCTGTGAATGCAATCAAATTTACAGGTCAGGGAATATAAAGTGACTATAACAAAAAAAAAAAAAAAAACACATTTGCAAAAGAAAACCAATATATCTAGATAAATAAGATTACTTGCTTTCTTTTGGCAAATCCAGGAACTTCCTTCACTGGAGTGTTTCTTTTTCTCCCACTTGAGGGAGACCATCCCTCTCTCCTGCAGCAATGTGGCACACACCTCTCTCAATAGATGGGAGACTTGGGACAACTGAGACAATGTAAAACTGTCAAGGTAACCAGCAATATGCTGAATGATCTCCAAAGGAAGGCTGCTTAGGGGATCCAGATTTTGTGCATCATTCCTTTTAGGACTGAAGGTTTTACCACCTGCACAGAGTGATGAATTGGCTTTTGGTTGGAGTACCAGAGTGCTGCCATCTTTGGAGAACTTAACTATTGCTTCCTGACCTGTTGGGTGAAACCTCATCTGGGTGAAAGTACAACCAAGGTATGCTAAAGGGCAACGCTGCTGAAACCAGCCATTTAGAGAGGCTTGTATGTCAGAATGCACGTTCTTGAAGTGAAAGCAGTATTCATCACGGCGAAAGTAGTGGCCACACATGTAGCTGAAGGCTGAACTTGTTTTGTTGTGTCTTCTAGTGACAGATTCTGCTTCGATGTATAAATAAAGACGACAAGGTTTACCTGCTATGACATCAGCTAAGGAAGCATCTTGCTTGAAGGGTGCAGAAGAAAAGATGTACGTTTGTGTTCCTATATCTGTGTAAAGACCATCTGTCGACACACTCTCTGAGATCGAATGTCCCTTCAGTTCTTTTTCCAGGGAGCACAGAAGTGTTGTGCTAACCTCTTCACACTTTGGAAGATCCTCAATTGAAATGCCCAGATCTGAAGTGTCAACACTCTGGTGTGTGGTTTGGGCCTTGCGCGAGGGGTCTTTCAAGTGATTGCGCTTTGCTCGATAGCTGGTAGGCACATTAAATGTTCGGACGCTTTTCACCTCAATGGGCTCCAGACTCCCATAGACAAAATCCTTTTCTCTTGGTGTGCAAGCAGCAAGTTGCCCAAAGTTAATCAGCATTACCCCATTGTGCACCAGATACATATTATAATCTGCAATGTTGACTTCTTTGCCTAAACGCTCAAGGACCCCATCTTGCCATGGTGCAAGGCCAGTGGCACCGTCCATGGTTCTGGCAGTTACAGGACATTCTCCACCCTGGTGTAATTCTTTCTGACTCTTTGATGATTCTTGGTCTTCCTTTTCTTTTCCTTTTTCTCCCTTATTCAGGTTTTTGATGGTTTGCTTGCATCCCTCCTTCTCCTTATTGAATATTTTCTCCCAGGAGCTATAATTTTGAATACTTGTCACATCTGTGCACTTTGCCAAAGTATCTCTCTCCTCTTGACTCAGTTCTTCGTCCAACTTTGCACTGCCATTTTCTGTATATTCACCACTGTCTACAGAACAGCAAGCATTATCTGCAGGACTGTTGATTCCAGCAGCAATGTTTTGCACGGCAGAATCCTCCAATATCAACTCGGGAAAAATGTTCTTCATTTTGATTGATTGAAACAGCTGCTCTTGGTCCCTATGAGCCATAGCAACATCAAGATTTTCCTCAGTGTTTACCACAGGGTTTTCAGAAACATTTCTATAAAAGGTCAGGTCACTTTCTGAAATAGGCCAGCGGTTCCACTCCTGAGAGCAACAGACCAAGCTGGCAGGACAGACCTCTAAGTGTTTGGCCAGCCTGTGGCGCAGCATGGTGAGAGGACAGCCATAATAAACATTAAGGCAAGGCACTATCTCATTTGGACAGAGAAGCTGGTGCTCTTCTTGCTTGCACATGTGGAGGCTTGCACCACAGTTTTTGTGACATTTCACGACTATACATGAAACAGAGGTCTGCGCAGGGACTTGACAGTGGACATTGTAACACTTGTCACAATGCTTATGATAGCCCACTGGCATCTTCATGCTTTTTACCTAATGAGAGAGATAACCCAGCACAGAAGGTAGTAACAGTAGTAAAATTTTCAAGTAGAGTAAGACTTAAACATTTCTGATAGTTTTAAAAAGTGAAAATTACTTTACATACCATTTTGGCTTAAGAACACAGCAGCGTGATCATCTAAGAACAAGTCAAACCAGAAACATGTTTACAGTCACATGCTGACCAAAAAACTGAAATTCACAGCTGATAAGTTGAATTATATGTTCAGGTTAAAAAGAAAAAAAAATATGAAAACCACAAATCTCAAAGTTTTTCTTTGAAAAAAGCAATAAGAGTGGAGACAATAAGAGAAATATTTCTCACCCTTTGTTCCTTTGTTCACTGGCACCTCTGAATAACCTCTGCACAGTGTCTGGATAATATAAATAGACACAACAAAGGGGCAGACAGGCCAGTGGGACGGGGCACCATTGTCGCACAGCCATTAAGAGCCAAGGTCAAGTTACAGTCTCTACCACTGCTTCACACTGAGAGGGTGGCAATCAAAGCAGGTCCTCACATTCTTAAAAAAAAGGTTACCCGGTGCTTAAAAACATAAACATTTCAACTTGTTTGATTTACTGAGTTTCCAACATTATAATGTTAAAACTTTATAATTCTATTCCCACTGATTGAACTTATTTGTTTTGATTTCCTTTCAAAATAACATATTCCATAACTGAATGAATAAATTACTTAATAAATATTTTTTTTATTTGATTTTATAGATCGGTGGCATCTAAAATACCAAATCAGTTTTTAGATTAATTAAAGTTTTTTTTTCAGTGATTATTTAATTAATCAAAATTTGAACAATGCAGTGTGTTGGGTTAGGTTAGGCTCATGTCATGTCTTCCACTAGGTGTCACTCATACACTTTCAGAAACTCTACCAATGTTTCGCCAGCCAATTCTTACTACATATTAGTTACATTTACAAAGAGAAGAGAACATACTGTGTAGAGTTTCCTGCCCCATCTCATCAGGAGGAGATAAAACAGGAAGCCAAGGCCGTCACTTAGGCACCGTAAGATAGAAAGAATATGGTTTAGGCTTTATGGCCCTGGGAAGAAGCTATAAGAGTAACTGTTAGATACTTCGAGATGTTGCCAGACACCCTCCTGTGCACATCTCCTGTCCGGACATTTGTAATGCTCAAAGAGTTGTATGGAATAATGAGAATCGTATGGAATAAAGAGATTGTTGATTGAGCATTTATACACCGAGTGTTGCTCTTCCTTCAGCCCAAAGATCAAAGAATTGGGGTATTTAACACTATACAAATCTTATTGATGTTTTTCGAGGCTTTTTGAACTGGAAACTGATGCAGTTGTGGGAAACATGGTTCTGTCGGGAATTATCTTCATCAAACAAAGCACTGGTTTAATAAATCAAGACTAATCCACTCTAAAAGTCTAGTAAGCAGTAGATCCAAATAGTGCATATTTGAAAATGTTTACATTGTTTCTCCCCCATTCTCTTTCAGAAATACTGTGCTATGGTACAAATTGGGAGACATTAAACTTGTTAACTAACTCTAACTAATTACACTCATTCAAAATGAGACTGGTGGAACTACCCTTTTTTATTTAACAGCACCATCCTATAAACATCTACTGACACCTGTTTTCCACCCTATGTTAAATGTGCTGTAGACTGAATTTCACAACTGGCATCTGGAAGTTTGGAAGTTTATTTTTTCTTTTCACCTGGCACAGATTACAATGCAGAGCTTATCAGAGGCAGCTGGTTCACTCTCTATAGGCTCTGCAATCAGCATACATTACATCGAGCAAGAGACAGAAAGAAAAAGAGAGAAAGAAAGCCTACTCTAAGTAAAATTACTTTTTGCAACAGAACAGCAGCACAGCTGAGACTGGAGTTAGATTAGTTGATTAATGTCTGAAAATTGCTTCCAGTTGAGTTCAGAAATGATTTATCAGCTTTGTAAAATTGCTTCAAAATTTACTAAAACTCTTTTAAATAAAATTCAATCAAATTAAAACTTTGATCGTTGCATTGTTCCCCAGCATTTAGAGTAAGAAAATGCTTTTTATTTTGTCTCTGCACATTGCTGGTGATGTGATTTTCTGTGCTGCACCGTGGAACGACCAGAAACTGTAATTCGAAGGTTAAAAAAATAATTTGCATCATCCAGTCTGTGTTTTCAGTCACATCTGTGTTTTTAAAAACAAGCACCAGGTTTAGATTTTTTGATTTCTGGCATAAAGTTGGTGGAAAAAATAATAAATCAACACCTTCCTCATAAGTGTTTATTTAATATATGCCTGAAGCCAGCAGCTGGTTATGGTAATTTAGCATAAAGACTGAAATAGAAAGACTGGCTCTGTCACAATATCTAGCTATTGGCACCTGCAATTTTCAATAATTGCCACACTCTCTTCACTATCTTGTTCTTAGTTGAATAAGACAGTATAAATGTAGCTTTCATTGCATTTTCAAATGAGAGGTACAGTGCTGTAAAAAGTGTTTTTCCCTTCTTGATTTTGTAGGTTTTTTTGCACAGATTTTCACACATGTGTAAGATAAATGAATTTTAATTTTAGACAAAGATAACCTGAGTAAATGACAGTGATTTCATATATTAACTGAAAGACACCCAAACCTACCTGGACCCAGGTGAAAAAGTAATTGCCCTTAAATCTAATAACTAGTTGGGCATCCAGACTTTGACTAGACCACTAATTAACACTTTTTCAAGGCATTGTAGTGTTTTTGTTTGTTTGTTTCATTTTTTGTTTTGTTTGTTAGTTTTTAAAGTTTTTATGTGACCGGGTGACCAATGAGAAAATTAAAAACAACATCCCAATCATGTTTTCAAAAAATGTAATTTTCATACTCAAACTATTCAGTGTCTCTTCTTTACTAATGGATGTGGTCATTGTCAAAGATTTCCAATGACGCAGCTGGAAGGCAGCTGTAGAATGGGCCCAGTCAACATAATTATCAAATTTGCATTACATGGCATGCATATGTATTCACTACGTTTAATATTGGAAGTATTTTAAAAATGTCACTATATGTTTAAGTCATGGTTCTACCTTGTGAACCAAAGCCTAATTTATGCAGTTAAGTTTTTCTTATGAACTGAATTTTAGCTCCACATGCTAAGTCAATTTGAACTGTGCTGATTAAAAGTTTTCTGAAAAGTTTTGATAGTGTTTGGCATACCAGGTAAGTGTATTACTTGTACTTCCTAACTGTGCTGTCATTTATGGAAAATGAGCACAAACCGCACAAACTATGTCACAGTTGGATGTTTGACATGCAGCACAGCACTATAAATTTAGTTAACCAAGCCAAGCAAAAAACAAAACAAAACATGGTGCTTCAAAGTAGAAGAAGGAGAGAAGACAAAACGATGAGAATATTCCCAGGTCTTTGGGCCTCAACAGCATTGTCAATACTTTGTTCAGTAAGAAATGTTGAAAAATATACACTAATGTGTGTGTGTGTGTGTGTGTGTGTGTGTGTGTGTGTGTGTGTGTGTGTGTGTGTGTGTGTCTGTCTGTCTGTCTGTCTGTCTGTCTCTGTCTGTGTGTGTGTGTGTCTCTGTCTGTGTGTGATTACATTAAGATAAGATGGGTCCTAAATATTCAGGTCCCATCTTATCTTAATGACCTTGTAGTATCACCCCATTGGAGCTCTTCGCTCTCGCACTGCAGGCTTACTTGTTGTTCCTAGAGTATTGAAATGTAGAACGGGAGGGAGAGCCATCAGTTTTCAGCCCCCTCTTCTATGGAACCAGCTTCCAGTTTGGATTTGGGAGACAGACACTATCTCTACTTTTAAGATTAGGCTTAAAACATTACTTTTTGCTATAAGCATATAGGGCTGGATCAGGTGACCCTGAATCCTCCCTTAGTTATGCTGTAATAGACGTAGGCTGCCGGGGGATTCCCATGATGCACTGAGTTTTCCTTTCCAGTCACCTTTCTCACTCACTATGTGTTAATAGACCTCTCTGCATTGAATCATACATGTTATTAATCTCTGTCTCTCTTCCACAGCATGTCTTTCATCCCGTCCTCCTTCTCTCTCTCCAAACGGTTGCAGCAGATGGCCCCGCCCCTCCCTGAGCCTGGTTCTGCCGGAGGTTTCTTCCTGTTAAAAGGGAGTTTTTCCTTCCCACTGTCGCCAAAGTGCTTGCTCATAGGGGGTCATATGATTGTTGCATTTTTCTCTGTATGAATTATTTTTGGGTCTACCTTACAATATAAAGTGCCATGAGGCCACTGTTGTTGTGATTTTCGGCGCTATATAAATAAAATTGAATTGAATTGAACGTTTAGACATCTTTGTGAGGACAGAAAATTGGCACATCACTATACTTGAATTTGAAGGCATTTTTGAGGCTCAATATCTGGTTTTAGTGTCAGGGTTACAATTAGGTTATGGTTAGGTTTAGGCTAAGGGATAGGGCTGGGCTTTCATTTTCGATGGTGTACGGCAAGCAGCGTGGGAAAGCATTATGTCAATTAGATGTCTGATTAAGATATGAAAACAAGTGTGTGTGTTTGAGTGATATATCTAGAAGCTAGTTCTCTGGAAATAATTGTTGAATAAGTAATTTTGTAAATGAGTGTGCTTGTTTGGCACGGTGACCCATCCAGTCTGTCTGTGAGGATCTGTTG
Organism: Aulonocara stuartgranti; assembly: GCF_965226115.1. Lineage (NCBI taxonomy): Eukaryota > Metazoa > Chordata > Actinopteri > Cichliformes > Cichlidae > Aulonocara > Aulonocara stuartgranti. The sequence goes on from NC_138950.1 coordinate 7,400,388, forward strand.
TTAATGGGAGTCTCTCTTCTGTTCCATGCTTATAGGCTTTACAGTTGTCTTCATATTACTTTAGTTACACTAAATCTGTTTTGGGCTTGTGGTAGACAAGTTGAACCATGTTTATAGCATAAGCTTTAATAAATGTGTCCATTACCCAACTCCTGTATGTTGTCCATCATGCAGATGAAAAGCTGTACTGATGATACTGATATTGCTTTGTGATCTTATTTTTGCACTCACACAATGTGTATGAAAGAGAGATCGAGCAAGTAAGTGAGTTAGTAAGTAAGAGAGAGGGGGTGAGAAGATGATAAGAGTGGCTGCCCAACACTCCCACTAGATCGCCTCAACGTAGAGATCAGGGATTCAGGAATGTCTAAGGATTTCCTCTGTTCAGTTGAAATATAGATGCCACTCAATAATATGCATAAATAAATATTTTTCTTATTAACTAAAAGTTTCACTAAAAGTTTTCAAAGCAACAAAATGTTTAACAGAACACTGAACTCCCATTTAATGAAACTCAACTGAATACTCAGCTTGAGCTCTTATGCAACCGGGCAGCTCAAGAAGAAGATAATTGCCGCTTGTTCATTTTCTGTGGCATGGATTTGAACAATTCTGAGGCTGTGAGGTTAATGATTCATGGAAGCTCCATGTCATTTAACTCTAATTTAATGTTCTGAAATGTGACTGGACAGGTTTAAATGTTGAAAGAAAAAAAAGTCAAACTTGATTAATATTGAAGACATTCAAAATCTGACAGCACACAGCAGGACTGCTGGAAATATCACAGGTTTCATGTTTTAAAATGAACGTTTGCTTGTTTTCACCAGCACATAAAACAGTGCAAACTTCTACTCTCTGTAGAACTTCCTATAAATCTCATCCATTTTTTGGACATTTTCACTTTTATTACCATTCTTCTTAAAGAATGACTCTATTCCGGGACCTCCATCTAGTTTATTATACCTGGTAAAACTAAGCCTAAACAACTGGGAATGCAGAAAGATAAATGTATTACTGTTGAAATTTCAAAGGCTCGGGAAAATGTGTTGGTACTGTGATTGTTACAAAGCGTGGCCTGGCATAAATAAGCTCTATGCTTTTTTGAAAATCAACAAAAGTGAAAACATGAGGTCTGTATTTAACTGTATTTTAACTTTTAGGCTGATAAACCAAAGACTTTTTGCAGTGTCTGGAACTTACGGAATGATTCGATTTCTCTTATGAATCTCACAAATTAGTTAAAGAGTGAATAAATTTCGTTTATTCTGTGATTCAGCGCTGAAGGAACATTCAAACTCCACAAAGAAGGCACTTCTGTCTTTGAGGTGGTAGTGCTAACCACTACATTACAGTGCTGCATTACATTGCTTATATGAACAGATTTTTAGGTACACCTCAAATCATGTGTAAAATGCTATTTGAGATAAACTGCATTCATCACATGTGATAAAAACCTCTCATACTGTTTTGTAAGCACTTGTTCCCCTTCTGTGCCTGTATCATATTATTTATACATATATACATACATATATACATACATACATATAGCTATGCTTTTTTTCGATTCAAAAAGGTCTATTCAACTCATTAAACCATCTCCATCATTATAATGTACTATAGTCTTTTTAACCTGGCACTGCAAATTAGCGTGCAGCTGGAGGATACATTTAATAGTATATGCCTTTGGGTGTGTATTATACTACGAAGCCCTTCTGGACGACATATTGTAGCATATGGTCATCCCAAAATAGAAGAGAAAATGTCTATACTCAACTTCACACCTAGTTTTTACTTTCTCATTATACAGCCCCCCTACTCCCTTCCCACTTAATTAAGAAGGTGTCATACACATTTTCTTTTAAATCCCTCTCCAGTTCAGCTCTCCAGCCTCTTGTCGGATCTGACTGAGTAACGAGATGGTTTGCTAACCCTGACCAATGAACATGCAAATGTTTATAGCCATATCAATTTAGCTTCCGGCCTTTCTGCACCCAATATTCTGCTTTTAATTACGAAGACTAATTAAAAGTACCTTGTAATGAAGTCTGTGTAGGTTCCCCCCGGGGCAGGGTACTTTGTGTCATTTTGCATCATTAATGCAGAATAGGCTGAAGAATGACGAATTTTTAAAAGTTGTAAATGAGACATTTTACTCCACTTGTTCTCCTAATGTCTGGAGCTAATAACTGCAAAGAGAGGGAGGACACAGTGTAGAAGAAGTTTTCAGTACCAAGTCATTTCATGCCCAACATACAGCAATAATAAATGACAGATCATATACAGTAAAATTCATGAAATAAGTAAAACAGTTGTTGTAGACAAGTTAAATAATAAAGTTCACTGAAGCCATTTATCACTTTGTCTCTTCCACAGATCTAAAGTTTTCACACTATTGTTGGTAAAATGACACACGGGGGGGTGTCTTTGTTTGGCTTGTGTGTGTGTGTGTTACATCAAGTGACAATATGACAGAGGAACAGTTTGCGCTTGCATGATTGACTTAATGCAGATGGAACAACTTATGTAGCTATGATGCATATCAGCATCATAGCTATTGAACAGTTATTGTTGGGTCCATTGAGGTGATTTACCATGCATTAATTGATTTCTTGGGCCATATATCTGATTGTATTTCCTTAAAACATTTTAATGGGTGATTGTAATTTTGTGATTCCATCCAACTAATAGCCCATTCCAACTGAACACATCATTTATCATATGAAATTGTGGGCAAATTAAAAACTACTCCAAGCCAGAAATGTCCATATGTAAAAATCTAGGATTCACCCTCTTTGGAATTGAAATGGCATTTCAATGACCCTTGAGGTCAATAAAACGATGAATAGCCAATTAACTTGTGTGAAGTGTAGCATCAGCAATTTTGCATTTAATGTGCATTCCCCATTCTGTGTATATTTTTCTATACTTGCATTGCCATTAAACTGAAAGCACAACAGCTGAACTGTTTTTAAATATGCTGTTTGAATAAAAGTGCTTTGACATGATCTATCTAGCCCTGAGCTGCTCTCCAAAGCTGCATTTAAGTTAAATGGTAAATAGCCTATATTTGTATAGCGCTTTACTCAGTCCCTAAGGAACCTATACCGCTTTACACCACATTCAGTCATTCACACATTGGTGATGGCAAGCTACATTGTAGCCACAGCTGCCCTGGGGCGCACTGACAGAGTCGAGGCTGCCGGACACTGGCGCCACCGGGCCCTCTGACCACCACCAGAAGGCAATGGGTAAAGGCAATGGTCTTGCCCAAGGACACAACGACCAAGACTGTCAAAGCCGGGGCTCAAACCAGCAACCTTCCGATTACAAGACGACCTGCCAACTCTTGAGCCACGATCGCCCATAGTTAACTTAATTACATGTGTACCTTTAGGTTTTGGGGAAGACTTGTGTAGGGTTGATGATAGCAAATTTGCTGCAATACCACAATGAGCTAACTGTGGTGAAAAGTTCCCATAGAACTGAATGTGATTATATTTATTTATATTCAGCTAAATGATGATCAACATGTTGAAGCTATTATTAAAACAAAAATCATCTTAAAACACAATCACAAAATGAACTGATGCGTAATGGTGGTTCTGAGTGAAAGAGCCTCTGACGGTTGCTGCTGTTTGTGAAAGTATCAAATAATTTTCACTTATCGCCTCCCCATTTCTGCTGTTTGTTTGCACTGAATAATTTCATCTGTGATCCATAGGAAAAAAAAAACCACACAAGACAATGTCACGCTATAGACAGTGATAAAGATAATTTCTTGTCAGGTGCAGGTAGAACAGTCTCTGTGTGTTTCAGCTGCTGTGGGGCTGAGTGATAAGCAGCAGACACTGATAAGAGACCTCAACAGACTCACAGGATGTGACTCCCACTGCTAACCTTTTACTTTTCCAACAAGTTTAGTAATGCACTGCAATAGTGTGTTTAAATACACATGTTTCAATTGCAATTATTCTAAAAGCAAGGAAGCTAAGTACTATGAGCGTGCAGCATTTTTCTGTGACCGCTGTGCTTTTAAAACAGCAGTTGGGCATATTTACATAGATGTTTGTGTTCTTTTGTCTTCTGCTAACAACTCCAATGTACAACATGCAAATTGGGTTTTTTTTTAGATAACAGCAAAAGTTATTACTGGGAAATTACACCTGTGTGTCATAAAGTGCATTCTGAATCCTGGAAAATCCAGCTTTCAAAGCTATTTTATATCATGCTTTCATAATTTTAAGGTGTTCATTTCATCTAATGTTTACACATGTGCCTATAGTTCCTCTATAACCAAGACAGGATTAGGAATTAATGCAAAAAGAAAGCAGCAGACACAGACGGATTGATTGAGAAGGAGTTCTTTAAACAAATGTAATGAAAAGACTAATGATATTGATTCAATACAAATACAGCACTAATAGCTCCATTGGAGCTCCTCTAAATTAGAAAAACTGATGGACAGCTACAGCTTAGTGTGTCTTTTCTTTGTCTACACTTCTATTCACAGGTAGAGTCACTGTATGAAAACGTACTCTGCGCCTCTGAATTTTGTACTCATTCAATCAATGAAATCTTGACCTATAAAACATGGATCATACATCATGGGGGGGAGGTTCACAAGTTTACGTGCAAAAACTGGGAAACACCTCGAGCACACAAACAATCACCTCTTTTCACCCCAAAAAGCCCACACTCAGTAGATAGTCCATGAAGCCACATGGATCAGAAATGTATGAAATACCCTGCTGTGCTCATCTCCAATTACTGCCATCGATGTTTACCCCCGATTTGGCCCAGACTCTCACAGCATGCCCTGTTGGTCTCAGTCTCCTACAACTGCTGCCTGCAGCTCCTCTCCAAACGGGGGCGTGACTCAGCTACACAACTCCGGGGGAAATGCCACTCTCATGCTCCATTAGTCTCTGCGTCCCCAGTGGATGAAGAAAAATGTATTCACTGCTGGGATATTGCTGCCACAGACATCTAAATAGCAACCATTCGTCCTTTCTGCTGTATCCTCAACGCATGGAATGACCTCATAAATGGAAGCATACTTGTGGACAAATCAGTAGAGGAGAAACTAAGTTTATAATCACAGCATGCGAAGATCAGGAGGTTGACAGCAATTATTTTACCCTGAAATTGCGCTACAAGATGAATATGGGTTATTTTCATGCAAAAATGAGCAACTGAAAAGAAGTTGAAGCTGAAAAGAATTTTGTGAGCATCCAGCTGACTATACAACAAAGCAGCACAGTGACCTTCAGACAAGGTTTTTCAAAGGTTTGCTGCAGGAGGATAATGATGGCTTTAGGTATCAGCACATATGTACATCTACAAGTCACCATGGTTTTTTTTCCATTTGGAAATCATGATTTTGTGAATGTTTGTCAGTCAGCCAGCCCTGTAGCTCTAAATGGGAGGAATCACGAAGCAAATGCTCAGGTCACTGCTGCAGTATTGATTACCAATGGAAGATGTCTGATTCTCTTTCTCAAGTCTCACTCTTTACCCTGCCACAAACACTCAGGCACACAGAGGCGCACAACTAAATTATACTTTGCTGTTAGTCTGAACTCATTTGCAGTCAAACTACATGCTGGAAATGTTTATGCACAAGCTGTACAACTTACCAAGCAAACAGCACATACTGTACATGGTGTTTGCTTCAAAACCAATTTCCAATTTACAGTTGAAGTGTTGTGCTGTGGGTGTTTGTCGAACATACAGTATCATTCATTTAGCAGACATTAAATCTGAAAGCTTGGTGGGGTGTTTATTGAAGTCCTGACCCCGTCCTCCGCTCATTAAATTGATTCATGGATTCAATAAGTGGGGCACGGGCAGCAGGTGCGCATGTCGGTGCACACACAAGGCTCATAGGCATCCATCACACTGATCAGGTATCTTCAGCTTCTTCGCCATGCAGCACTCTCACACAACCCCTGCAGATGTTGCTGGCTCACAGCCCAGTCACACCACAGGCTAAAGTGTCTACTGTGGCCTACACATACACATTCTTAAAAAAGCTAATAGAGATACAAGAAGATGCAAAAACACGCCCAGAGGAAACAGGTGCGGACGTCTTTATTCTCCAAAACGTTGTGCTTGATGAAAATAGCTGTGTCATTCAGGTCAAATGCCAAATGAAGTTAAATTGTCTTCTGGAAAAAGATCATTCACGCTTCACTGGACATTTAGAGCCTGATTCTAATCCGCACATCTAAAAATAGACGCACATCTTTAAACTCCACCTCAGTGATGCTGGAGATTTTTTGAGGTTTGGTGAAACTATCACATCATCTACGGTTTTGAGGAAAAACAAACAGCCTGAGGTTAAACGCCATCTGATTTTGTCATGGGTAATGTATCTGAACTTGCAAAACTGTGTTATTTTACCTCACTATAACAAACATCTGACTCAATTATACTCTGAAATGGGATAAAAGACTAAGCTAGACAAGATCTTTAGGAATAGTTTATTATTTGACCAATGATAATGATAAAGTGAACATGAATAGATAGCGGGTGAATCTCTCTCTTGCTTAAGAAAGCCTTTGAACTGACGTGTGAATTAATAGTAGGACCATCAAACCCATTTATGACCTTTAGATTCCTTTTAACTAGTTTCAAGTTTTGATGAGCAAAGGGTGAGAAAGAACAAAGAAACCCTTGCATGTTTCCTGAGAACACACGCTGGACAGGGAGTGTTCTTGTGTGTTTGAGAGAGGAAACTGGGACACACTTTGCTCTATACAAAAAAAATTCAACAGAAACCAAACATTTATGGGGACACACACAGCACACACACACATTTAGACTAAGCCTGATTCTATATTCATCTCTTTCCCGCCTACGGCTCACCGAGTTGTAACGCCTTCCATCGTTAGTGTGTATGGATACCTTCAAATGAATTATACTGAATCTGATTTACAATATTTATGAAGGCATTTTTAAGGTTTCCACCAGTGACTTCTGATGTGCCTGATTTCCTTCTGTAATTTGAATTAAATAAATAAAAAGTTACAGTGAATTCAAATAGATGCATTTCTATTTAGCCAGCTTTTTTGCTTATGACATATTATTACTATGAACTCTCAAGATAAAGATAAATAGCACTTAGGATTTAATTCAGTGGTGTATCTTCAAAAATGTGGATTTTGTTTAACCTCATTACATATAATGTTTACAGTGTCTTTCACTTTTCATTGAAATGTGGTCACAATGAATGGGAAGCATGTGATTTGAACATATAAACCAGTCCATAGAAAAGTGAGTGAAAGTTCCTCTTAAAAGTTTAGTGTAAAATTATCTGAGTAACCAGAACTTTGTAACAGAAAATTCAGTCCCTGCAGCCCAAGTAATAAAAGAGAGTTCTGGGTCATCACTTGGAGTGCTCTGTTTGGGTGTTGCCACCATGGGTCAATCATTGGTTTGTGGACTACCATTTTAAAACCTTGTGTTTGACATTTTGGAAAGCACCGTCTTTATTTTTTAAATTTTATTTTTAAATGAAATGGTGCATGATTTATTTGCTTCCAGAAAATTATGATCCTGACCTTAATCTATTCACTGAAAGCTTATTTTGTCTGTCAGAAATTCACCTTTTCTAAACCATTAAAAAATATTGGTGACAGGGAAGGGATGGCTATACTCTGCGCTGTTATAGCTTAAATTTGTAGCTGTAGATATATTTAATAAAGTGCTGATAATAGAAGATTATAAGAGATGCAGAGCTTGGGCCTCAGTTCTGTTCAAACGTTACAGCATGCAGTGGAGACTTGGATCCAGACAGTGTATCATTGCAACACTGATACATCACATTTTAACAAGTACATGCTGCCAAAGCAAATTATTCTATTCCAGCATATTTTTCTATAGTCAAATTCTTGGTCAAGTGTTCATTATAGTGGACAAGGTTCAGGTTTCACAGTGAAAACATGCACTGGTGAGAAACCAAATAAATTGCTTCATACCTGGAACACTATCATTTCCCCACGGACTGACTAATGACATACCGAGAGAATTTGCTTGTTATGACCTCATTAGCTTTGGAAAATAATAAGTTTTTGCTAAGGCATTTTGTTTACCCAAGATTTGAACTTATACCTGTGAGAAGAGATAAAATCACCCCCATCCCCCTCAAAAAAAGCATGAAATAAACAAAATAAATAAATAACTAGCACATGATTAATGTTGGATAATGGTACCATTACTTGGTGTTGGTAAACAGGATGAGCCTCATTAACAGGCTGCCATCAAATATGTTTATCATATCTAGCAGAACGGGACTTTTTTTTAAGACAAGAGGAGACTATTTTGAGCGCCACGAAAATGTTTACACGAAACCATTAATATCACACTTGCATCCATTAAATCATTCAAACAGAATGAGGAAAGAATGACAGCAACAAATGCACAGTGAAAAAGAAACTGTTTTAGATGTGAAAACTGAACAGGAGGAAATAGAAAGAAACTCTGAGCCATGGCTTTCAGGTGGAAAGTTTTTTGCTTGTAAACTTTTAATTTTATTTAACTAATTACTCAATGTTTTTGTTTTGTTTTTTGTTAAATTGAATTCTAAATGGAAAAAGTAGTTCTAATTAATCCACACACTCAGCAGTTCTCTTCCTTAGATGAACACTTATTACCACACAATTTCTATTTGTGGCAAAGCTGTGCACTGTCTTTCTTATTTTGCTGTAGCCATTGTTTAGAGTTCAGCCTGTGCTGAGGTGACAGTCTGTAGAATTGTCCAGAGAAAATGTACTGTGCCAAGACTTGGACCTCAAACAAAGCAGTGCGAGATTTCCTTTCTTCTCTGGTGCCCCAAGTACAAATTCACTCTGAGTCAGTTTAATGTCTCTGAGGTAGAAGTTTATTTATAGTTCAGGAGCAATGACATCAAAAGAGAAAAGGGGGAAGTTAAGAGTACTACTCATCCTTAACACTGAAAGGATATTTGAAATCCAGGTTTAAGAGTTTCATCTGGCTTACTGTATGCTGGACCACTGCTGTCACTGCAGTTCACATTCAGAATGCCAAAAGCTCTCAACTCTGCTTAAGGAGGCACGGTTGTAGATGTAGGGGGAAGCCACTAGTGTCCTCATCAACACACAAATACTCCCTGCAACTGCAGCCATGGGCATGAAGCCACAATTAATGGGAAGTGCACGTCCTCTGGTCTCCTCTGAGCATTACATCTCTCACTCGTGCCTTCCTACAGCCTCTCCAAGTTGGTGCTTTATGGCCAAACATTGGCATAGCACTCTGCTTAGAGCTGTGTGCACTCACTGTGACTGACTCTTTTTCTCCTAGTTAGAGGTAAAAAGCACGTCATGCTTCTGACTGTCCCCACATGCACTTTCAAAATTGACAGTTTTCCTCCTTCCACAATCAAAGTTCAGTAAAGATGATGAAGCGGGCAGCTGACAGGTTTTTGTTGCTATGCAGTGTAAATGTCACTGACTGGCCAGGTCATGTAAATATAGATATATATATTTTAAGTGATGAAAACTGGAAAGAAGCATCTCATTTTAGGCATACAGCCCTTCCCACCAGCTCTTTAAAACTTCTGTTTGTAGCAGGCACCCAATCAGAAGAAAGCTCATTTGCAGGCAGGGTTTCCTTAAAGAAATCAAAGCTAAAGCTTGTTTGACACAATGAATGAACAGTGAGCGGATACACAAAGGCGTGGGATAAAATTCAGAATTCAAAAGAATTACTGTGAATCACACAAAGCTGCTGCAGCAGACTACAAGGATAAAAATATGGAGCTGAAAATGAACGTTTTAAGCAGAATAATTTACGCTTTTCATCTCAGTTTCCACATCCATAATATTAAGACTACCATATACTATAATGTGCATATGCAAATTTTAAAGATTGCAAAAATAAATATTCGGATCATTTGAATACCCCTCGCATGTTTCATAACATCATAGTACTCTCATTTTTATGACATCTTCTAATTAAACTTTGGAGATGATGTTCCCAACTTGTGATTAACATCAGTGCATGATAATTATAGAGGAGATCCTTAATATGAGAAAATGTATGCAGTACATGTATTCACTTTGAACTGACTGGCTGCAAAAATAAGTATGAAGGAGCAGCAGAGGCCTAAATATATGTTGTTTATTTCTTTTCTACACCAAATTTTATGATGCACTCTGTGTGTTTGATTGACAAGAAACTAAGAAGGTCTAAAAAAAATATGTAAGGAAAATGCACAACCACATAAACAGCATACAAGTAATCACAGCACTGGCCTAGTATCAGTCTCCCAGCTATCACCACTGAGGCACTGTGGTCAAAATCTGACAAGTCTGTACCTGCTGACTCCTCCGTGGCAGATAAAAAGAAGATAGACTTGAAGCTTGCATCAGTTCTTGAAGCCCTATATTTTTGGGGCTGACAAATTTTAAAACTGCACTGTGAGAAAAGATACACCACATCTACTTGATACAATTGCTTGGACACGATGGCAATGCTATGCACAGACACTAAAAACCATCCAGTTAAGCAAAAGGCAAGCTGCCACTGGTCTGCTTTCACTGCTCTGAGGTCAGTTCAAAATCGGCACTTTGTGTGGAACCACAGCTAGCGTTAGCAAGTAAATGAGCTTCAGTGATTTAGCATTGTAAGAGATGAGCTTCTTCTTGCTAACCACCTTGGCCAACTTGTGTGATGCAGAGAAGATGGAGCATGAAAAAAATGTTAATAACTTTATTAGTTCATCAGCAAGGAAATCTTTTACGATGGAGACAGGACAGCAGCTCTAACCATGTGCAGTGTGTGACAATACAGCCAGATGCAGGCTCAGCATCAGATTGGCATCTATGAGAATGTCTGAATGTAATAAGTCTAACCAGCTGTTTTACCAACACTCCACCTAACATTTTTCATTCATATTTTAATCCCTCCTGTAGATATTGACAGTTAGCCATGTCTACTTAAGCCTTTGACCTCAGTTGTTTTTTGTTTTGTTTTATTTTTCATTATCAATACACTTAAATATACTTTAAAAAATGTGGAAAACATGGAAAGGGATGGGAATGGCCCATAAAGTATAAATATTATAAAATAAATAAAATAAAATATTTCAGGAGGATGTGCAGGTTGTAGTTGAAATTTTAGCTCCCGACAGACCCTAAAATTTTTCCTTCTTGGTTTGAATGTATACGGGGACCATTTCTGGACAGGATATGGACTTATCTGAAGAGAATGTGGACAACATACTGTTAAAAAAGGCAGTCCACAAACACGGCATGTCAGTGATGCAAGAGTTTGTTGTTGTTGTTTGTGTTGGTTTTTTGTTTGTCTGTTTTGTATGTTATGATTAGTAATTTTCTTCTTTTTTGATGAATGAAAAACTCAATGAAGACATTTTTTTTAAAATAAAACCTTTCACTCTATATTGAGCAGATTTGATCTGGTTAGTTAAGTAGCAGAGGGGGTTGTTAATTTTAGCTGCTTTGGTGTGTTAATGGAACTAACAACAGATGCACTAGATGGGCAACAATGAGAAATCTGCAAAACAGGAATAGTTTTGTAAAGCAGAGGCCACTGACATTGTTTCCCTCCTCATCATTTCTGTCTGTTTTTTTACACTTATTTTTGCTTTTTGTTAGGGTCCGTGTTGCAGCAGTGCCTACCCTACAGAGGTTGCACAGGTGTTCCAACTCATCAAGGACAGCAGATCAATATGTGCCATTACCATAAGATTCTCAAGAGAATGGACGAGATTCTGAGAGACAGGCAGTTACCCTAAGAGAGCCAGACAGGAAAGTAGAAGCCCCTTAACCCGTCAGTAGGACTGCTATCTGTTCCTTTGTGTATTGAGAAACAGGGTGAGCATTGCCAGAGCCCTACATAACAATGTCCAGCAAGCCACTTGTTTGAATCTCTCTGAACATACAAACAGTAACAGATTTCACAAGGATGGCCTGAGGGCTTGACATCCTCTAGTGGGCTCTATGTCCACTCCCCGGCACCGTGGTGCATTTGACATAGAATAACAAGTCCACCACTGAAAAGGTCTGGAGAAGCTGAATGTTATGCTGCCTGTAACATCGCATAGCCTCATCAGTCTGGTGGTGGGGCTTCTATGGATGTACAGAGACCTCTGCAGACAAGAGAATGGCACCCTGACTGTGAATCCTTTGATCCATTGTCAGACCCTATGCTGTTTTCACAATTTCCAGGAGCTTAGTGATACCCTGATCCAGATCTGGGAGGCAGCCCTCCCATTGGTTGTCTCATTAGGAGCATGCCCTGATGCTGTCAGGCATGCATACATATAAAAGACAATTTTGGCTTTTGTAAAAAAGGACTAGCCTGCCTCATCATTTTTTTCACTTCGATTTTTGGGGGTTGTATCATTCCCGGTAGATTGATCATTTTCATTTTCATCAAATGATGTGGCATCCTGTTGTTAATACCACATTACCCAGTCTATATCAGTATAGATATCCAGAATGTTTTTTTGTTTGTTTGTTTTTTCCAATTGCAAATTGAAGCATTTTCAAAGTGTTTGTTTATTTTTTTCGAGCAGTACATATATATTTCCCTTCAGTGAGTCAGCATGCCAAACATCTGATTCAATTAATTGTTATTTATATAGCACCAAATCACAACAGCAGTCGCCTTAAGGCACTTTGCATTTCAAGGTAGAGACCCTATAATAATACAGAAAAAACCCAAACAATCAAAAACCCCTTTGAGCAAGCACTTGGAGATGATCTGTACTTGCCTGTGGCAGTCATGACATAAGGGTCAGGGTTGGATTAGAGGCTACGGACTTGTATCAGCATACCAGTTGTGCCAGGAAGATACAGCAACTTGGTCTTCAAAGACTACTCAGGAAATAATAATCCCTTTTTCATTTCTGTAAATTGTTTTTGTTATATTTATTTGCATGGAAAATTTTACATTTTAGTTTTTACTTAAAAAGATCCTCTGTTTGTTCAAGGAAGAGGATTTATCCTTTTAAGGAAAAAAAGCAGCTAAACTGTGTAACAGTGCCCCAGTGATCCTCTATTGTTTTGTTAAGCGAAGAAGATCCTCTCGAGGGAAATCTAGGTACATGATTTGTTTGCTGAATAAAGAGGGACTGGGCCGGGTCATTTTTCATTTCGCCAGTTGAACTGAATTGGATTGAATTGGATTGAATTGAATTCATTAAATTGTCATGGATCGAACTGAAACGCAGGTGTTTTTGTATTTCTTTTTCTTCATTGCTTTTGGTGCTTATTTATCAAATTTTTCCGAGAAAGACTTTTTTATTTTGATGGGCTTGTGTTTATAATACACGTGTTTATAGTAATTGTGTGGACATCTGTTTTGAAATGTGCTTCAAAATGTGAGTGCTTTTGAGTTAATGGAGTTCAAGGGGCCACGAGATCCTAATTCATAAATCCAGGTGGGGAATTAATCCAAAACATCTCTCAGATGAGTGGCGTCTGAAAATAAAAGGACAAAAGAAAGGTCATTTTTGGAAAGGACAGATTATGGCTCTCTTCCTGAATTCAGTGTCCCCTAATAGACAGGATATTCTTTATCTACCAAGATTTGTCTATTAAGCAGCAACCTTACAGAGTCCATGCAAAACTATAGACATCACTGACAAAATGTTTGGAATGGATATCATCAAACCTTTATCCTCTGCATGGTTCTCTCCGCTGGTCCTTATTCCCTGGATAAACAGAAAATGTTTGTCAATTACACAAAGTTTTACACTATAGGTTGCACAGATGTTTATCCATTACCTACTGTTTAAAAAAAATTGGACTCCCTTCTCCAACACTGACAGTGGTTGTTGGCAATGTTAGACAGACATGTACAGCACTGGGGCCAAGAGGAGAGTTTTCCATGTCCTTTTGGCCTTTTCCAACTCAAAGGTATGCCTTTTGGTATTAACAATGTTCCATCTACTTTGCGGAAGGTGATGGATGTGACCATAGGTGATCTCAGAGGCTGGATCTGTATCTTCTGCTTGGATGATAATACCGATACTATATATTTTTTTTTCCCTCCAAGCGATACTGGACATAAATGAGGTATGCCAAACTCACTTTCAAACCCAAACTCTTCCAAATGTCATTCCAGGGCCTCTAGTGACACTGTTGATGGAAAAAAAAAAATGTGGACAAAATTGTCTGTCAAAAATACAAATCTGGAAGTTTTAAGCTGGTGGGAAAAATGGATCAGTCGTTTTAGACAGATACTTGAAACATCTGTCCTAAATGTATTTGTCCACCTCTTTAGAGATTTTGGGATATCTAGAAGATCTGCTTTTTTGTTGTTTTTATTTTTCCCTATCCATTAAATTCCAGGGGGAATTGTATTCATGTATTCGTGGATTACTACTCTCATTGGGTTGAATTGTACACACTGCAGAAAACAGCTGGGGTCCAACACAGATACAAATTTTGGTTCCAGATGCACTGCAGTTATTTTCTGAAATTCTGCAGTGATCTAAAATAATATAAAGGCAACAAAACAGGTAAAAGGTATCACGTGAGTTGTTAGATATTTGATAGGAAAAAGATTTAAGACACGAATGTTCAATAATTTTTGATACTAACTTGGTCTGAAAGGAGCCTGCTTTCCCAGGAAAACATCCCAACCCAAAGAGGACATTTCCCTTTATGGAAGCGTGTCTAACCTTAATATGAATCCCAATATGGATCACTCATAGATGATTTCATCGCAACATACTAAGAACATATCAACAACACTTGGGGAACACAGGAAATATGACAGGAGTAATGCTAATCCAAAAAAAATGATTTTTTTCAATCTTTAAAATGCTCTGTTCATACAGTGTAACATCATAAATATTCATGTATGTTCCCATCTTAAGGATGTTTGTGCCGTGCAGGTAAATTGTCAAAAAAGTGTCACAAAACCAAGGACATATATTTATTGATTTGTTTTTAACTTTTTATCACCGATTCTGTTCATATTTTTTTATGGACAGAATTTCTGGGCGTAGCCAAGTGGCGAAAGGCTTTCATTTCGGTGGCCTCAGGATCTCATCTCTGCTTTTTGCAGGTGATGTGGTCCTGTTGGCTTCATCAGGTGATGGCCTCCAGCTCGCCTCGGAACGGTTCACAGCCGACTGTGAAGTGGTGGGAATGAGAATCAGAACCTCCAAATCTGACGCCATGGTCCTCAGCCGGAAAAAGGTGGAGTGCCCACTTTGGGGACGAGACCCTGCCCCAAGTGGAGGAGTTTAAGTATCTCGGGGTCTTGCTCACGAGTGATGGGAGAAGGGAGGGGGAGATTGACAGATGGATTGGTGCAGCGGTTGCAGTGATGCAGACGCTGTACAGGTCTGTTGTGATAGAATAGAATAGAATAGAATAGAATTCAACTTTATTGTCATTGCACATGCACAGGTACAGGGCAACGAAATGCAGTTTGCATCCATCCAGAAGTGCTTTAGTGATATAGATATATTACAATATATATTAGCAATAATATAGATATGTGAGTATATTACAGAAATGGGTCTATTATGGTATGTTATAATGTACACGGTATGAAGTATGTTGTGAATATTCTATAACTATAAGTATGTACAGGCTGTAGTGAGTACAAGCTATGTACAGGATATGAACAGGATATAAATATGAAAAACTATACAGAATATGAAATAAATAACTTTACAGAATCTGGGATATACAGCTATACAGAAATGGGAACTATGCAAGTTGTAAACAGTTGTAGGATTAAAGATTATCGAATGTACAGAATGATTATTTACACAGAGCTATACAGTAGTGCAGTTAAGATAAGTGAGGGTGTAGATAGTTTCTACAGAGGCTATATAAAGTGCTAGTGGTTGTGAGTGGTGGTTCAGTCCATGTTATTATTGTGTTTGAGGGTACAGTTGTCCATTGTGGGTGTGTGTATGTTCAGTCCATGAGTTTAACGTGGGTCAGATGTCAGGAGGCAGAGTTCAGGAGTCTGACAGCTGTGGGGAAGAAGCTGTTCCGGTACCTGGTGGTCTTAGTCCGGAGGCTCCTGTGGCGCCTCCCAGAGGGCAGGAGGGTGAAGAGTCCATGTGATGGGTGACTGGGGTCTTTGATGATTTTCCCAGCCCTTTTCAGACACCGCTTCCTGTAGATGTCTTTTATGGCAGGAAGTGGTGCTCCGGCGATGCGCTGGGCAGTTTTCACGACCCTCTGCAACGCCTTCCGGTCTGAGGCAGAGCAGTTCCCGTACCAGACTGTTATACAGTTGGTCAGGATGCTCTCGATGGTGCAGCGATAGAAGTTCACCAGGATGTCTGAGGACAGGTGGTTCTTCCTCAGAGTCCTCAAGATGAAGAGGCGCTGGTGAGCCTTCTTGACCAGCTTGGAGCAGTTGGTCGTCCAGGTGAGATCCTCGGAGATGTGGACTCCCAGGAACTTGAAGCTGCTCACACGCTCCACAGCCGTCCCCTTAATGTGGATGGGTGGATGTGGGTCAGCATTCCTCCTGTAGTCCACGATGAGCTCCTTGGTCTTCTCGGTGTTAAGCAGCAGGTTGTTTCTGTCGCACCACTCAGCCAGACGATCCACCTCCTCCCTGTAGGCGGCCTCATCGTTGTCACTGATGAGGCCAATCACCGTGGTGTCATCTGCAAACTTAATGATGGTGTTGGAACCATCAGCAGGTCTGCAGTCGTGGGTGAAGAGGGAGTAGAGGAAAGGGCTCATCACACAGCCTTGTGGTACACCGGTGTTCATTGTGATGGTAGATGAGCAGCGGTTATCCAGCCGGACATGTTGGGGGCGGTTGGTCAGGAAGTCCAGTAACCATTTGCAGATGAGGGAACTGATACCCAGGTCTGTCAGTTTCCTGATGAGTTGTGAGGGGTGGATTGTATTGAATGCTGAACTGAAGTCTATAAACAGCATTCTGGCGTAGGTGTTGTTGTTGTCCAGGTGTGAGAGGACAGAGTGCATTGCGATGGAGACTGCATCCTCTGTGCTCCTGTTCCGGCGGTATGCGAATTGGTGGGGGTCCAGGGTGGGGGGGAGACAGGATTTGAAGTGTGCTAGGACCAGTCGCTCTAAGCACTTAGTGATGATGGGGGTGAGTGCTACTGGGCCGGTAATCATTGAGGCAAGATGGGTTGGAGTTTTTGGGTATCGGGACGATGGAGGTGGATTTGATGAAGAGAGAGCTGAGTGTAAAAGCAAAGCTCTCAAGTTACCGGTCGATCTACGCCCCTACCCTCACCTATGGTCACGAGCTGTGGGTAGTGACCGAAAGAACGAGATCACGAATACAAGCAGCGGAAATGGGCTTCCTCCGAAGGGTGGCTGGTCTCTCCCTTAGAGATAGGGTGAGAAGTTCGGCCATTCGGGAGGGGATCAGAGTAGAGCCGCTGCTCCTCCACATCGAAAGGAGCCAGTTGAGGTGGTTCGGGCATCTGACAAGGATGCCCCCTGGGCGCCCCCTAGGAGAGGTTTCCCGGGCTTGTCCCACTGGTAGGAGGCCCCGGGGCAGACCCAGGACACGCTGGAGAGATTATATCTTTGGGAACGCCCCCAGATAAGCTGGAGGAGGTAGCTGGGGAGAGGGAGGTCTGGGCTTCTCTGCCTGGGCTGCTGCCCCCGCGACCCGGCCCTGGATAACCGGAAGAAAATGGATGGATGGATGGATGGATGGATGTAGAATCTTTTTACACTTTGAATTAACAGATCTGTCTAAAATGCCATGCTAATGTCATGCTAAAGTATTTATTTGTATTCAAAGGAGCTTGCAAAGAAAAGGGTCTGGACTTCTTTACACTTAGAGTCCCAGAGAGTAGCCATTTGGCTTTTCTACCTTTAAAGTTACTTGAAGACGTTTCACCTCTCATCCGAGAAGCTTCTTCAGTTCTAAGGTCAAATGGTGGGGAGTCCCAGATTTAAACCTAGTGGGAGTAACCCCCCACAGAGGGACAAAAGGACCCCCTGATGATCCTCTAATCGCCTGAGCCAAGGTGTGAAACTGGGTGTGGGTCCCAATCAGCCAGGGTTTCGGGTGAGCTCATTGTGAAACCTGGCCCCACCTTATCATGCGAATTCCTGAGGTCAGATGGCCCAGGATGTGAGTGGGCGTTAAGGCGTCTGGGGAGGGAAAAATTAAATAAATAAGAGGAGGAATCTAATTTCTTTTTATTAAGAGTAGAAAGCAGCTTCACACAAATCTATATCTTAAAAAATTCAGATGCATAAGATTTAAAACTCCATTTCTGTGCATACATATATGTTATGATCAAAGAGGAATCAATTAAAAATTGATTTGTTTTACTGAGAGCGAGCTGTGGAGCTGAACTCTTGGACTGTATTAAAAAAAAACTATTTTGAATTTACAATGATCACATTACTTTTTGTTGAGGAGAGAGAGAATCAGAATCAGAATCAGAATACTTTATTGATCCCTGGGGGAAATTATTTTGAGATGCAATCAAGTTAGTTTTTAGCTAGTTTTTAGCCATGAAAGTAGCTTTTTTTCTTTAGTGAAATTATTATTTTTTATTTTTAGATGAAAAGGTAAGGAACCTATTAAACTCAGTGGCAATGCCAAGAAATCCCAAAAAGTTCCTTGAGGCTCTTCTGTTTCTTAGACTGTATGTTAAATTAATTTATTTTATTTTATTCATCACATACACAATCATACACAGTACAACATGCAGTGAAATGCTTGTGTCCGAGCAGACAGGCTGCAGACCATCTCAGGGCTTGGTTTAGCAATGGGAGGGTCTAGCCAGGACCCTTACTAGATACCACCCCCAGGTGGGAATCTAAGTTTCAAAGGTGTGTCGTCGTATCACTACGCTATCCAGCTGTAGTTGGATAGCGGGTTTGTTTAGTTCAGACAATATTATTGCTATGACAAGTTTGTCTTTTTATCAATTCATACCCTACTAATTTATAAATTATCATTTTGATACAATTAGACAAGATCATTCCTGGTCTTTACCCATCATTTAGTATTTCATTAACAAAATCAAAAACAAAGCCGAACAGGACCTTTTTAAAACCAGTTTGCAAAGGTTGCCCTCTGACTTAAATGCCTCATTCCTCATCCTTGTAACTGTAACATAAATGTCTGGGTGAACATAATGGTTATTGATGGCTCTGATGGCAGTCATTACACATGCTGTGGGCAGCATATGTTCTTCCAGTGCTCTTGAAAGTCCTGCGGGGTTTAAAGAAGGGCGCTCGTCTAGACCTGAGTGTTTACACCAAACCAATTAAAGTATGTGCCACTACTTTTAAGGCAATCGCGTGTGCATTCATAGTCGATAAATCTGTTGCCATTTTTGCTCATTATTGTGATGTTAAATTCACTTAAGGAAACAGAGCATGAAGAGGTCTCAAAATATCAATAATGTTACCCTTCCTGGGAAAGTGTGTAGCTACCATACATAGTTTAAAGTAGCATTAAGCAATAGTATACTAACAGCACAGCTCAGTAATGTATGAACGTGAAATTTAGTTGAAACATTTCACCTTTGTTGTTTCATGACATGCATCACTATAACACTTTGTGGAGGTGTGAGATCACTGCTTCTCTGTAACATCTCTATGACGAACATCTCACTGTTAAAGGTTACTTATTGATTCAGCCTGAGTTATAAATGCCATGTCTGTAAAGTGTATTTGCGCTCCACAGAAACACCAAAGTGAAAGAAAGAGTCAAGTATGACATCAGAGGAGTAGCTCTCTAAATAAACATGCAGTCCGGATAATTGTTCCAATCTTAAACAATAAAAAAAAGAACAACAATAAGTTTTGAAGGTTGTCATATATTAGTGAATGACATGTGTGACTGCTTTCATGGTTGCGATTTTCCAACACTTGTTCCATTGGGGTGGGGGGCAGCAATTTCAAGCTACATTTATCGCCTTGAACTTAAAAAGAAAAGCTGTGATGTTGCCATGAGTGATGACTGTTTAAGCTAAGATGTGCCACGAGCATGTGTTTCACTCATCTTTCAGAGTAATATCTGAAATTCTGAATTAGATGTCAGAGGTGAGCAGTCGACTGTAGACTAATGGACATAGCTGGAGTGAAGATTCGGAGGGGTATTTTAATCTGACGTCCAGTAGGGGAGAGAAAAAAGGCAAGCTCAGTTTAAAGTTTGCAGATAATGGGCTTCCCCATTACAGAGTGAGCCACATGCAGTTCTTGTTTTAGTATACATTTATTCATAGGCCTCTTCACAAAAACATAGGCTTTATGAAAAAAACATTTTGGAGGGATTTTAATTCTCTTTTTTTCTGAACCTTAGAACAGGGCTTTTCTTTGTTTTTACTTTCAATTTCCATTGTAACATGCAATGTAAACATACAAAGTCATAATTGATCTATCTATCTATCTATGTATATATGTATATCTATATATATATCTACGTCGGCAGGCAGGCAGGCAGACTAAATGGAAAATACAATAACAAAATAAGAAGAACATTAAAAATTGTCTGAATTTTGCATGGTTGGGCTTTGAATATTTGAAATTCAGTTGTTATTATTGAGCACATCACATCTCAAATCTTGACATTCAGCCAAAGGTTTCACATGGGTTTTGGTGAGCATTGAGTGCAAACATATTCTAAATAGAAATTCAAATAAAATATACAGACAAAAAAGGACACGTTATTCTACTTGGGTTGAGTGTATGATGAGGTCAGATAGACTTTCATTATGGAATCTAGGCTTTGTCCCCATCTAAGAAAAGAAAACACAATGTGTGTATAGTTCTCAAAACTCACACCCACACAGGCCACCTGCTCTCTGCTGTCAGGCCAGTCTTTGAGCTCATCAACCGCCCCCAATGATCAGCTTGAGATGGCGATATAAAAAAAAAAAAAAAGTGTGAGCACAGAGTGTGTATAAGAGAAAGACATAGCCTCCAGGTCTGAAAAGTGAATGGTGGAAAACTATTAAACATGCATTTTTTGTACTGCCAGACTGATGGTATTACTTTTGTTTTTTGTATTGTATTTATTTACAAAAGTTATTTTTTGTCTTTTCCACATATTCTGGCATATTTGGCTCCTGGTTGTTGACGTTGGTTTGTTAATGCCCTGACAGTGTGTCTATGACTTTAGCCTGTTGATTAAAGATTTGGATCAATTCCTTTGGAGATTGCTTAACATTTTTTCACAAGTCTGGTTGAAACAAAAAACTGCCAAATGTGTTGCCATGACATTTGTTTTATCATGGTCCCTTCAGAACAATGTTTAATAATCCCTCAACTTGTCATCTAGTGTCATTAACAGGTCACAGTTAATTTATCTGCACAACTATTCACAACTAATCCTTTATGCAATGCTTTAGTTTAAATGTTATTTATTTAAAACTGTCATTGAATACATTTTAAAACATCAGTAATAGATGTGACCTCATTGGAAGGTTTTACCTACTAAAAAAGTTTCACATTGTATTGTTAATAGCTCCCCTTATGTTTATGTGTTTCTAGAGTTCTCAATAACCTGTTTATGTCCACATACATTTCTGTCGCCAGGTAACATCAACTCAGTGCAACATAATACAACGTTATAATCAAAGATGCACTATGGGTTTAAAGTATCTCTGTGACAGTTTCATAAGCTTCAAGGTTTTATTTAAAGTTGATTTCATTTTTTTCCTTCAGCAAATATAAAATGCTAAATGCAGCTACTAAATCCTAGAGTGAAACCAGCACAGGTACCTCGATTTCATAGATGCAACAGCTTGCGTTATTAAAGTTAATGCTGTTTATGTTGGTCATTATTGGTTTATACACATGCATTACTTTCCTTAATTGCCATATTGAAACAGAGGGAGTCCAGCGTGATTAATTGTTTTCTGAAAAAAAAAAAGGACCTAACGCTCAAGAGCATGCATAGTTTAAACACACTTTGATCCAGTGAGCCACTTTTATGCAGCACCATTAAACATTAGCAGTGAGAGTCCAAAATGTTAATAAATTCACCAAAGTGCACATATTAACAATCATAACTTCATGTTTTAACAGATTGCATAATTTTACAGCACATCAGTGGCTTCCAAATGAGTGAAAAACATTTTAATTTCAGAACATTTTGCCAGCTTCGACCAAACAACGCTGTTTAACACTTGTTATTTTTGTGATTCGCTTAAGATGTTTTCTAACTGAATGAGAAGTCTTTTTATATTATATTTACAAAAGGCACTATTCTTCCATTTGTTCACAGTGAAGCAGCTCTCATCTGCTGTGTTCATGTGTTAGGAGTCCATGCAAAACAACCATTGCAACATTAAACATATCCCTCAGAAGACAATGAATGCATTTTTTTAACCACATTCCACACAAAGTATAATGTTACAGGCTTGCAAGGTGTTTCTTCCTACTGGTATTTAACACATCAAACAGCAGAACATCTCAGTTAAATTTATTTGTTATTAAAATGACTTAAAGGTCCTTACACCACAGTAGAAAATTATTCATCTCTTTGAGATTTCTTGTTTAAAAAAATATGACAGACAAATGTAGAAGCAAGAGACACAGAACTTTCATCTAGATAAAAGCAGAAGATAATAACCGATTAAATGTTGCTTACAGTTTTACAAATTTGAGCTCATTAATCCTGGACATAAGGAAAGAAAATTCCTTCAAGGCTCCCTGACTAGCCTCATATTCTATGTAAAGTTACATTTATTGAGGTAGCAGTAGCTGGTAATATCTATGGTGTCTAAATGCTTGTACATCAAAGTTCCATATAATGTGGAGATGATAAAAGAAGAGAAGAAGCTTAAATTAAAATTATTAAATTAAATTATTGATACTTGTGATATTTTTCATGATGCTAAAAAATAAATAAATAGCAAAATAAACAGAGACAGCAAATAATATCCGCTTTCTTTTCATTGGGTAAATTATTATCTTTTATTCAGTCTTGACTTTTGTTGCTGACCTCCTGTTTGAGCCATGGGGTTGTAAGATATAATCCTGTGGCACAGGGCTTGAAATTTTAATCTTGCTTTGATGACTCTATTTTGCTGGTGCATCCACACAATAGGCTCACCTTCCTCTACCGTAGCAGAGAAAAAATGACTTTGCATGTCCGTGAACATACGGTCCAAATAGTGGCAGTTGTTTGTTCAGCTAACAGCTCTTTGAAAGTAGTTATTAGTCATAAAATGCTCCTTTGATATTTGCATGTGTGGTAACATTTTCAGTCCAATAGAGGTGTGATGGTTCCCAAGGAATGGCAGATTTATCCTCCCCTGCCAACATAACAGAGGCCCTATTTTCTTGTTCAGTGAAGTGGAAGTGGGTGGTTCAGCACTGTTTGCCAATGTAATACCAAACAGATCTTCTACAAACGCAATTAGAGCAGTGTTTGGTTCTGTTGTGCATAAAATTGATTGACAATTGGGAAGTAGCATTAGTCAGATGAATTTTGCAGTCTTCTGAGCGATTGTTTTCTTCAGAGGAGAAAGAAGAGGTATTCTTCCTGTGAAGGTGAAGACTTATCCTCAGAGCTGCAGGTTATTATGCTGAAAAATAATCTGCGAGTCCCCAGTGGTTTTAGATTTACAGGGCTGTTTGAGCCAATCCAAATATTCAACTTTTGCTCAATCATCTCACCCGAAAACCCAAAGAGAAAGACATTAGAATATGGTGACTTCATTTGTGAAAAATACATGCAAAATTATACATATTCTTAAAGACTAAAATACACATGAGCACACTGTAATGCAGAGCATTTTTATCTCAGTGCTCTCTGCTGCCCATCTCTCCTTCTTTCCACCATTCTTCACTGCATGATTTGCATTGCGTGAGCCTAGAAGCCCCCTACAGTGGGTCTCTTTGATGTCGGTCGGCAGATGGAAGTAGCGCATATACGTATAGTGATTGCTGTGAACCACAAGTGTACCCCCCGCTGCTCTGCTTTTCTTTTTTTTTTTCTGAGCTTAATCTCTGTATTATTATGTTAGATAAAAACAGTCTGTGCTGCAAATAGCAAAGACTGCTAAATAAAAAGCCAGATTTGTTAGAGAATTGTGTTTTCTTGGAGATTTTGAAAGCTTTGTTTCCCAAACATGAATGGATGGAGGATTAAATGTGGCTTTCTTTGTATTTAAAATTTGGAACTGATATCATCAATTTACCGTCAACGTGTTTTTGATGTTCTGGGGACCTGTTTATTCCGCCAACGATGGCTTTTTGGGAAGTTATTTTTCATGTCAAATTCATATTAATAAGCTATTAAGCCTTGTCAGAACTTAAACTTCTCTTCCCCAAACAACCTTGGGCTTCATTAACACTTTGAACCTTGGGTGTGTTTTCTTCTCGCTTCAGTGATTCTGCTTCAGTGGCATTTCAAACTTTTTCCGTTGTCCCTTTTGAGGCTCAATAAGATGACTAACCACTGAGAGTTGTGCAGGTTTAGTAAGAATAGTTCTGCTTGAATGACTGAGTGAGACATTATGTGTAATTCACATGCTAAAATGGGTTTTAATGATCTTTTTAATCAGAATTTGTCTAATGCGGTGTTCACAGCAGTAGAGAACATACACCACAGTGATCAGTAAAATCTCATAATCGCACATAAAAGTGTGATGGTCACTTTGCCAGTGACACTTGGATGCTTCAGCTCAGTTTCCGCTCCCCAAAGAAGATGGTGGTCATACTATTTCTGCCAACAAATTTAGATCTCCTGGTAATGTGAAACTTATCTCAAGTCAAATATTTGCCTTTAGATGCTGTCAAGGAGAGTAAAGAGCCAGGGGATGACGGGAGACAGCTCTCTCCAGCCCCTTCTGTTTGCTCAATACTCATGGGAAGTCCTGATACAGACAAGTCAATAATGGAGGAAGCGCCAAAGCAAATGTCTCCTCGGTGGATGAGGCTGGCCTGGCCAATGTCTGTTAGGGATCAGGATTTAGACATATATCTTAAAGGGCTTTTTTCTTCAATTCAGTTTGAATCAGTTTACTTGTATTTTTGGATTTCAACTTTTATCCAGTGTTTGAGTGCTCCTTAATCAATTGCACTGACTCTCTGAATGCCTGAAAACACAATTAGTGTGAGGCTTTCAATAAATGCAAAATCTGCATCTATTTGTTTGAGAGTTTTGAATGTAATTTTCACACAGTCTTATGCCACAGAGCCTCAGAGTTACACTGCTGGTCAGACAAAAAGGATGCACTCCCGGACTGAGCTCTTATCCCTGCACACGTACTGCACCTTAAACCTGTTTGTGTCACTCTTGACAACCAACTTATTCTCATTCCCAGTTTGTTAAAATAATTGGTTTGGTCTAAGATGTTGGCCTTACTGAGATATATGCACAATGTCTGTTGGTGCTCTGACAACTGTCCATGACAATGTTGGATGCAGAAAGTAAAAAGTCTCCAGACAGGTGGCATGTGTTTTTTCAGTTTTGATGAGACAATCCTTTATCTACTAGAAAAATACCTTTCTTGGAGCAAAACATCTTTATACTAGCATACAGAGACAGTCATTTCATTCTGATTCCCTCCACATAAATGTGTATTTTTTTTGTCTCGACAATGGCAGTCCCAGGTGTTGCAGACAGTGTATTTATTCAGCAATATGCTATTGTAAAGAGGAATGCTGAATGGGGATGGATGATCTCAAGTCTTGGCCCAGGAGACACAACAGCTCTAAAATGATCTACAAAGCATTTGATAAATCATTCATTGAGTCGGACCAGTGCATTTATTGATAGAGCACTCAGTCCTATAACACCCCAGACCAGATGATGACTTCATTTGTTGTGGCTGCTTTTACGAAAAAGCTGTGATATTCTGCACAAAGAGCTATTTAGGCAGCGAAAGGCAGAATGGCTAACAGTTGCCCAGAGGTTGGGTTAAGGGATATAACTCTGTTAGTTCAGGGTGTTCCTCCATCATCTTTAAAATAAGACAGGACAAGAAGACGTGTATGGGAGTATCCACCTTAAAAGAGAGAATAGAAGAAGAGATATTGATTTATGGCCTCCTGCAGCTTTCCTCCCTCATTCATCATGCTGTCTGTGTGCACGCCGCCATCACTCCCCTGTAGGGAGCTTCTCTTCCTCAGCCAGCCACTCATCCACATGTCTGGGTAACAAGCAGTGTGCTCCACTCAGACCCCCAGCAACCCCCTCCAACCCCTTTTCCTCCACCGATTCACTGTCACACACACAGAGACGAACCATGACAGGATTACTCACAACACGCAGGGTTCTGAAACATGGCAGAGCTAGATATGTGCGGACGAATACCTCCTGTCACAGCACATCAAACAGCCTTTTGATTCCAAATTCATGAACAGAATTCTCTGTTTGTCAGCTAACATGTTTGAGGTCACGTTTCTCTTTGACAGACATTAATAGATGATGGAATTATTTTTTTTATGTTGTTATTCCGTCTGAAATAGTAGCTCGGGGGGGGGGTCGTACGTAATGCTGCTTTATCATCACTAATTGACACTGATTGTGGGTGGTTGTGCATGAGTGATTATTCAGTCAAAATGAACACAGCATAGAGGAGCGAGCATGACTAGAAGTCAACAAAGTTGTAAAATTTGTAGCATTTAATCAAACATTTTGTTGCCATGAACTTTTGACAGTCTTCACACTCAGCAGCCTAACAGCGTGTCTCTTATGTTGCTTGTATCATTTTTGTCATTTTGCCACTCCTGAATGAAAGGCCAGCACATTCTCGAACCGGCAGGAAATTGGAGAGCCTCATAATTAGTCATGTTTTTACTTAGTCAAATTAAACTATGATCCACTATGAAGAAGGTGGGCCACTTTGCCACGAGTACAAAATGTGTCTCAGCCTCTTCCACTTATTCATAAATGGGAAATCCTGGTCTGCCTGCACTGTGAGTGCATGATGTGGAAAGAATTTCCATTTGGTGTGAACCAATGACTGCAAGGCACTCACTATGTGCAAGTATGCTCCTACATCTGTGGATATATGCAGTAGAAACTACTATATCTGTTTACAGGTGTGAAATTAAACTGAACATCGGTGCATTGAAATTAAAGATGTATGTATTTGAAGTATGTTTTCTGTTTGCACTGAGATCTGAAGAAAGGGACTTGCATGGCCTGTCCATGGTTGTACTTCAGAAAAGACATCAGACAACATGTCTACAGACATGGAACAATCATACAGCACAGCAGACCACTGGCCTTGGAAAAGTGGAGCGACACTGAGCGGCTGGGTTATTTTTGACTTCCTTTTTGATTGAAGTATTGACCTTGTTAAGTCGTTACAATATTAAAACACCACTAACAGCCTGAGATATTATCTCTTGAATATAAAAATAAACTAAATACTCAAAGCTTTTTGATTTATTTTTTTTGCTTCTTTCTGTTGTATTGCGTATTATGCTGATATTTGCACATGTGGCCTTTCACAGAGCAAGTTTGACTTCTGTGCACAGGTCTTAACAAGCCCTAGAAACAAGTGTCAGCTCCTTCATTATTCAACAAAACAAAGTGACAATTGCACCTGTGTGATACTGGCTCATCTCATCATGCTGAAGTAGTCTAATGCTAATTAGCACCGTTTCTCGCTGTGGGAGGTCTAAATAATTTAATTGCTCAACTCTGTTGCTACATTCAGAATGCTATTTTTCTGAATGCATTATTGTCTTGAATTTTAATGACCTCCTTCAGAAAGTCATACACTCTTATTGCTTTTTACTGCTGCGTTCTTTTTAAAAAAACATTTTGTGTGTCATTAATGCATTCAAAAACAGAGGTCTACAAAATGAGCCGTTTATGAATATTCAATAGAGGCTTTGCCCTTTTGAGAGAACAAAAAAAAGATGGCCTTTAGTGATGTACTGCCAAGGAAAAAAAGAGGGAGATTTCTCCAGGAATCTTATAACACTGGGCTACGTGGTGGGGGTTTTTTGGACTTCTTTTCTTTGTCAAGATCTTGTTTTGAATCTAGAAAAGACAACATAATGATATGAAGCCAGAAACTACATTACAGTATGGTATTATTTTTTTCTCTCCAGTCACTGACAGAAACAAGAGTGTCATCTCAATTTGATCTTTCAGTTTGAGTAAGATCTTCCTTCACAGCAATGCCACTGGCTGGGGTCATCCGTCCTTCACCCATACAAGGGCTTCACGAAGTTGTGCAGCCTACCTCACCTAACATTACCATTGCCTCTCATCTTCCATGAATATTATCCTGCAGCATAGCAACAGCACATTCTCATTCTATTCCCTTTCCCTTCCTTCAAGGCCCTCACAAAGTCAACCCCAATTTATTCGCAAGGGATGGACTCATCATCACTCTGACCTGCCTCGCGAGCCGCTCTCTGCATAGGGATAACAGAGTCCTGCTGCTCATTCACATGCTGCTGTTCGCACTGTATTTCATATATCTTGACTAAGTCAAACCGATCCCTACTCAGTCAGAGAAAATTAAAAACAGCAACTGCATTTAGATGAATGGGTGTTAAATGCTCACAGTTGAATGGAATATCACATCACTTCAGTATTATTCTTTTTACCGGCTGATCTAATAATCCTGTTCTTCGGAAAACATTTTAAGTGCTGCTTTTATCAAATTACCCAAATAGCCCAGTCAGCCTAGTTTATGGTTGGATTTTACTTTCCTAGACTGAATTTGAATGTTTTGGGGTTGTTGTTTTTTTCAATCCTGTGAGCACAACAAAGGGAAATTTCCCTGACCCTTGTCATTGTGGGGTGAAGGCACAAATCCAAAAGCCAGATTTTTCAAAACGCTAACTCAAAAATATTTTTCATGGGTACATGCAGCTGGGACTAAGTGAGAAAAATGTGCTGTTTGTGTTTGGTTATATCCATCTCCTGTTTACTTACAATTTGCAATTTACTGATGTGGCAGATGTGCCAGAAGAAATAATAGGTCAAAACAAATGTGCATAAAGACAGATCATTTATGTCCAATGTAACACAACATGTGCTTTGACTTTTAGTAATGCAAAGAAACCAGAGAGTTCAGACTTCTAACCATATGGGGATGGCGATGAAACCTGAACATTATGACCATCAATAATACACGAGGCTTTCTTGTTTTGCTTTCGTTTTCATTTTTGAACCGCATCCTAATATCTACATAAATATCTAACATTTCCAAGAACTCATCAGAGGCCAAAATACACACACGAAACTCATCTTTCCAAGAAGGAATAATATGTTTTGAATGTGAAAACTGAATTATCCTATTCTCTGCTTACTCATGCTGTGAGCATTGTCAGTTTTTGATATTTTACTATGAATGGTATCAACCTGGGCCAGCAGCTGCTGGTTTTGGATTTGCTGTGCTGCCTGACTGATTTCAAAGCAAGAAAGAGATTTTACTAGGGCTGAACGATTATGGAAAATAATCTAATTGCGATTTTTTGCCCCAATATTGCGATTGCGATGCGATATGCGATTATTTTTTAAGGTATTTGTCTTCTGTATTATTAAACAAAGACAAGCAATACATCATATAGTATGGCCAATACTATATTACATTAATTTTAAACTGTTCTTTCCTGGAAGACAGACCTCTGTTATGATGACATGAGGTGATGCATGAATTGATGACTGACATTTTTATTTAACTTCTTCAATCACAACAGTATATTTGAACATACACAATAGTTTATTTTTAGCTTACAAACATCTGAGCATAAAGTGCTGACAAGGAACCCTGGTGTAAACATTAAAATGAAAGTCAGTACAATGTGCAGATTGCAGAAATATACATAAAAAAAATCAGTGGCTTTACCACACTCAGTTTTTCGACATCTGTGAACTACTAGACAGTCATTCAATTAAAAAATAATATTAAATAAATAAAACTAATAAATAAAAAATACACACATCTTACTGATCTCTGTAGTCAGTAACATTACACATAAAGTGCAAACATAATAGCAATTGTATAAACACACACACAAACACGCCTTTAAAGTTTAAAGGCGTGAAATTGGACGGTCTAGTTCTGATTAGCGTCACCGCTGTCTCGGTGGAGTTTAATAAACTCGGCCGTCTGCTTCTCGCTATCTAAAATATAACCAGACACTGGTGTAAATTCTCGACTGTCTCATACTTCTGTTTAATAAGTTTTCTGTTTGACGTTTAGTCAGCTGTGTGAAAACCAAGGAGGAACCCACCCGGGGGATTAATAAAGTTTTATTTTATCTAATCTAATAACTTTAATCTCAGCCAAACCGATTTACTCACGAACAAACAAAACACTGAAAAAAGCCCAACAATAACATTTTTAGGTTGTCTAAGTGACTTATATATCACGTTTAACCCGAGCAGCGAAACTCCGCGGTGATCTGAAAATGATGTGCCGGGAGTTGTGCCGTTCTCGGCCGCATCAGTAATCCTCGAGCTCCCGGCTAGCTGTCGAGCTGGTGGGTAGCAGACGCCTCTGAAAACGTCGAAGCACTTTTGCAAATATGGGATATCTTGATAAACCGAGCAGATATTTGATGTTTACACAACTACTTTCTCGCCTGAAAATATGTTAAAAGTTTATTTTGTGACCCAGAAAGATTAGTATGAGTAATTTTAAAACTTAGTAGCAGCCGCCATTGCTGGAAACTGGAGTTTGGCTGGGCCGCGCTATGAATTCTGGGATATGGTAGTAATTTGGACAGCCTTCGGCGCGTCGCTGTGACGTAATCGGTCTACAAATGCGGCCTCAGGAGGATGCAGCCCATGAATTGTATAATATAATCGCAGTATAATCGCAGCCTTCGCGGTTAGAAAATTGCACTTGATCATGTCGCGATATTATCGCAAATGCGATATATCGTTCAGCCCTAGATTTTACTACCCTCCATCATGTCTGCCTATGTCAGTTTGGAAAGTTTCATGTCCTTCAAGAACAGTTCTAACTAATGAAGCCAAACTGAATCAGAGGCACCCAGGCTGCACAAATTGAGCAGAGGATCTTTTTCATCCCAGCTCATTCCAGGAACAAGTTCTTGTTAGAAAGTACTTTGAGATTTTCCCTGTGCACTGGATATTCTGCTTGCCATATTCATACTAATGCCATATTGAATATGTATATATGCGCTTTTAAAAGTGAAAATCTTGCAGTGGTTTGGAGCTTATAAAGTTTGGGCTGTATCTTAAAGCTAAACAGATATTGTTGTTAACAAATCATTTTCAAAGGTGTGCTTCGTATTCACCATGTCTTAGTTGTCTCCGAGTGATGGAGAGCATGTGTCTGTGACCACGCGTGCTGTTGCGTGCTCCAGATCACCCGCTGCAGGCGTGACCTTCCCTCTCTTGCTGCTTAACCTAATCAATTATGGTTCAGAACAGAGCCAAGGGAGAGGGGAGACAGAAAGCCCACGACCTTGTCAGAGCCCCGAGGAGACTGTGAATAATTCCCTTTGAGCCCCGTAAAGAAGGTTTTTCTGGCAGGGGGAGAAGAGTAAAGGTAGCTTGTTAAGCAAAGATGAAAGAAACTTAAAAATAAATAACATGGTAACAGGTAGAAAGCAAAGATCGGGAGCCACTAGATTATCTGAGGACCTGAGTCAAGTCAACTATCTGAGTTATGGACTGTCAAACAGTGAGAAACATTGAAATTACCCCAAGTATAGTGCCTTCACTTTACTGCAAGCTTCTTTGATCTCCATAAAGAGGATTAAATTTTTTTTTTAGATATGCCTCACATTTCATTTTTGTTTACAAGCGCAATTGTAAACAAAAATCAAATAATAATAATAGCAATGTGTTGATGTGACAGTACAGTTTTTGTGTTTCATTGTTACTGCTGTTTAGTGCTAATCGTTTTCTGATTGTTGTGACTTGACATAAGATTCTTTTGTATCTCTCCAAATTAGAAAATTTCTCATTTCTATTCAGAATATGAGTTCTTACTTGTGACGATGAAAGGCCTTAAGCTGTGCCAGATGTCTGCGACGCAACTCACTGACTTTTTTTTTTATTATTATGTTGGGCATGTACAACAGAAATATTGCTAACAGCTACTTAGCTTTAGTGGCTGTGCTTCACAAAAATTGATTTGAGGCTTTTATAAACACATAAAGACAGAGACACAGAAAATTGTTTTCATTTATCAATACAGTGACGTTTTGATGTTGATGCGGCTTAAAGCTCAGCAGCTGGGGGTCTCCTCTCATTTCTCTGCAGAGGCCTGAAAGTCACCCTGGCTGTCCACTGGGCTGCAGAGCTGCTCCTCAGACAAGTACAGTAATTAGAGAGTGTGTGTAGTAATATGGAAGCTTCCATAATGATTGATGCTTTCCTGATCAGCGGAGAAAGCCTTGCAATGCTAATAGGCTGAGGGGCTTCAGAAGAGGGGCTTCTATAAGAATACCAACTTCACTGATTTCTAAGAGCACTAACTTAGAGGATTAATCTTATCTTTTTTTCCTATTTAGCTCCTATGCTACCAGGATGCAATATGACAGAGTTTTTCTTTAACTGTAGCTTCTGTTAGCTTTTATTGTTAGTGTAAGTCAATTTAAGCTTTTATAGTCAGTGTAAGTCAATTTCGATGGTATCTATTTTTTCATACTGTCATACCCTCATGAAATTGATCCAATACTGTTTTTAAAACTGCCTTACTTTTAACAGATGCCCAGCTGATATCAATCTGTTTACAGCCTCTCTTTCTTTACTGTATGTACAGAAGGTTAATCACTACTTGTAGCATTCCAGCCGGACTTTATTCAGACGATGCACTCAATGATCATTACGGATGGACCATGGTGGGGTATTCCAACCCATTTATTCACAAATTGCCATAGACACATCGTAAGAGCTGTAATCATAACATAAAACAAATAAACATTCACTTGATATAACCACGTTTCTGTTATGCTAATCAATTCACAGAAAAGGCACAGGAGGTGCTAGCATCAGCCTGCTAGATCGCTCATAAACTTATTAACAATCAAGTAATACATTTACAAATTGTCCGAAATGTAAACAACAAATACAACACACAAACATACCTGTTTGCCTTCCAGCTAGATGCTAATTTTAAGATGGATGGAAAACGATAACCTTCTCATTAATCCTTTCTGTGGCAAGCAGTTGCGGTACCATCTTCCTTCCCGGAAGTTGCCCGTTCCGAATTTCAAAATAAGAGTTTAATCTATATTATAAGGTATAATTCGTTCAGGGATTTAACTATTTGAAAAATATCAAATAAACAAATAATCTGGGTCATTTACACTACTACATGCCCTCCCACTGGTACAGCCTACAATATGATAGTTTGTCTTCACACTGCAAGTGGGAAATAAATCTCTGTGTGTGTATATCTCGTGTTTCATTAGCAAAACACAGAAAAAGTTTAGCTAAAAGTGTAGTGGTTTATTGTGCTTTTCTTTCTATGCCACACAAGCTGCATTACAACATGTGGATAGTGCTACATTAACCAATGGATCTGATCTATACGATCATTGAGTATGTATGTAAATATTTTATTGTATATACACTGACTGGGCACATTATCAGGTACACCGTGCTCATACTGGATCCCCTTTTGCCTTCGGAAAAGGGCAAATTCAGCAAGGTGTTGAAAACATTCCTCAGAGATTTAGGCCCATATTGATATGATGCCATCATGCAGTTGCTGCAGATTTGTCAGCTGCACATCCAGACATTTCCTCTTCATCTCTGTAAACCCGAAAGATGGTTGTGCAGGAAAATCGCAGTGTATAATTCTATAAAGCATCTTGTGTGGCAATGTTCAAAGTTCTTCCCAATTAACCAATCATCTTAACCATGTCTAGCATGCGAAAATACATTACTGTCATATTATTATTAACATATTATATATGTGTTAACAATCCACTGGACAGGTGTAAAACAAAGTGACTTGTGACTGTTGCTCGACAGTCAGATGACACTTGTAACTGCAGCAAGCACATCAGTGGGCTGAATGGAGATGATGTGATGGCATAGCTAAAAGAAGTTATGTCAAGAAAAAGTAATTGGCAGTTTTTTGTCTCACCTTTTGTCCTTTATAACTTAACGTTCTCCCAAACAGGCACTGAAGCATTTTTCTTTTCCAGCACTCCTGGTACCCATCTTTCTGTCTCAGCACCTGTTCCACCCATAGAGACTGCTGCCTGCTTGCCAATATTGTGTAGTTCACTGCAGTACATTGTCAGAAAATCCCATCTCTGTATCAGTTTAAGAAATAGGGGTGTATGCATGTTTTTTGACAACACTGGAACTACCACAGCATCAGAATTTTTATAATAATTTATAACTTTTGGATGTTTGGATAATAAATGTCAGAGAAAGCACAGGTATCATTTTAAATCAGCAATGAAATCAGAAACGCATTTTATTGTTCATGTTCATGGTAGAGCATGTAGCATGTGGTAGACTAGCCTTGATAAAATGGCTTAATTGGGCCCGGCTGAGGCCAATTAGAAAGTGCTGCATGTGCCAGCCTAGGGCCACTAGGATGTTGACAAATCTGGCCACTGGGACATTTATTACTATTCGTATTTGTCTAAAAGCCAGCTGGAAATCTTATTCATTCATTTTTCTGCACAAACTGTGGGTAATACCAAATTGTTTCAAACAGGGGTGCAGTTGTTGTAACAGGAACTGCTTTACAGCAAAATTTTCAAGACAAAATTCAACTGAATTATAATATCCATGGTTCTGGTTCTTTAGCTGTCAAAACTTCAGTGTCATAGAGTAATAATATATGACATGTACATGTGAACAGCGAAAATCAGGCAATCATAAATGTTATTTTTATTTTGTTAAAAAAAAGATTTATTCATTCAGAACATGCAAGCACATTTCCTGCAATTCTTATTTCACACTCGGCCAGTTTCACACACAGTTACATCTGGAAGCTGCCCAGTGCAGCCACAGTCTGTGCTGAGATTAGTATTCAGGCCTCAAGAGAGTCATTGTAAAGGACACAGTAGTGGTTTGTGTTGCACAAATTTGTTTGGGTATTTCAACTTGCAACTTTTAATATCATTAGGCTTCGCCTACATCACCCGGGTTAAACATAATCATCTGTAATGGCTGCAGTGCACTCTCCAAGATTTCTGCATTCTATTTCTATGGCACTTTAAAAAGGCTGGGCCAAATTATATGAGGTTATGTTTTACACAGCAGTTATTCATTTGAAATTGTTTTGCTGAAGGGTCGGGTGGTAATGCAACTTAGAGCCATTTCAACAGCTTGTCTCTGCATGAATTCTTGTCTTTAGAGCAGCTTATTACCTTTTCGCTGCTGTATTATAGCCTGGGGAGGGCAAAATGTTGAGTTGGCGTTACTATAAGACATGGTTCTAGAAGGTTTTTACATCCCCTACAGTCTAGTGGGTATTTCAAATCACCAAAGTGTCTTTTGAATAGACAAATGCAATAGCAAATCATGCAGAGTGATGCCGAATATAAAATTTGTTTTCATACGTGCACAAATATGCTGTCAAAAGATTTGTGTCCTCCCACTGTTCAGCTTTCCTCTTCTGCATTTTTGCTTTGTTTGATAGTATAACATTCAGGAGCTACAGGCAAAACCTGATCCGAACCTAGATCTTAAACTGAGGCTGAGACGATAAAGTATGCATGTTCCCCTTACCAGCCTGACCCGAAGAGCTGCAAACTACTGAAAGAATTTCATTAGTAAATGTTTCAGCTGATGATTTAAGCCTCCCATTACATGAATTTCATAGGCTGTCAAAACACAGCAGAAGCTCAAACTGGTAACTGAGAAAAAGTATCAGAGTAAAACTCTGATGGAGACATCTCATTATTGTTTCACCTTATTACAGTTCATGCTTCTGTTGTCTCGACTGTTGAGACATCAGTTTGAGCTTCTGTTGGCTGATCAGTGGAGATTCCTACACAATTACTCCACAGAGGGGAACCCTGCTGTATGCTCTGTAGCCAGCTGAGTGAGCAGGACAACCTGCTGCCTTTCATATTAATTGGTGATAGCAGTTATGCCTGACCAGTGAAAGTACTGAAATACTTGGAGGTACTTCTGTGAAAGTCGGCTGTTAGAGCTCTAAAACTAATGCTCCACTGAACATCACAGGGGGTCCTTCTTCCTGTGGCTAACCAGTTATACAATTCTTCCTCTTTCTGCTGAATTAGTATATTTTATAAAGCATTTTTGTTACAGAGATTGATGTTTAATTTTGGGGGTTTTTTTATTCTAATTAGCTTCTGCCAAGTCTAAGTATTAGAAACTGATTTTTAAAAAAATCACAGATAAAGATTAACGTTCTGTGAAGGGAGAATTTACTGAACTGCCACATCCAATGCATAATCCCAAAGTTGCACGAAAGACAACCATGTTTAAATAACAAACCGCATATGAACACTTTGTCATCAGGAAGTCAGTGAACATATGGTGAAATGGATGCGCCCTCCGCAGTTGGTTTACCTGCAATTTGCAGTCGAGCCTCCACACTGATTCCTGCAGCAGCCGATGGTAGCTTGTTTGTTTCTAAAACATCAATCATAGTCACCTCCTAATGACTTATTCATTAAGTTCTCCAAAACACACATCTAGATGATGAGACTGGAAGGAGCATGTTTCAAGACACACAGTTGCAGAGTCTGCAGTCAGCATTCTGTGGAATTAAAGCCACTATTAATCAATTTTAGCCGAGCTGGAACAGATCCCAGACGCATGATCCTAAGAGCAAAAGACTGAGAAATGTGCTCTGTGAGTTTCTGTGTGTGTGTGTTGTTGGTGTGTGAAAGAGACAGGGTGGAGGGAGTGCAAATTCAAATACTAATGATGACTTGTAAACCACAGATAAACCGTGATGTCAGCACAAAGAGCTTTATAAACTGGAGAACAATTAACTCCAAAAATGTATCTCATTTTCTGGTTGAGTGACTTTCTGATGGTTGCGCACCTTCATATTGCAAGATAATTATTTTTATAATGGTGATTAGGAGCTTATTCCACTGTTGAGTCCACTGCAAATCACTTGAGATGAAAGAGCCAGTTACACGCCCAAAATATTGTGTGATTGGCACCATAGGAAGCGTCATGCCTTACACTTTATGTTTTCCGGTCGGGTAAGGGAATATTACTGTGATCAAGGGTGAATTCAAAGTGTAGCTCTAGGGTACAGAAAGCCTTTCCTGAGCTTCCTGCAGGGAAAGGACGACAACGTGTGTCCAGCTGTCAGGCTGCTGGCCTCTGAAGTGATACCCTGGGAGGGTGCAGTCTGCAGTGGGTGGTTGCAACACAGCTCCTGAGGTGGCCCCGTCAATTGGGTTATGACAGTGCTCTACCCCTATTAAATATCACTGTGTCCTTGGATCGTGCTGCTGTGCTACTATTATTGCTCTTACATAATAGAAACATTATGACTTCGATATTTTCTTCTTTTGAAGTAATCCATGCAATTTGGTGTAGAAATCACATGCGGCTCCAGCAGAATTGAACTGACCACGTTTGGAGGAGGGAAAACAGTTTTTTATGTTGAGGGAAGCAGATTCAAAGCAGCAATTTTTTGTGCGTTGTATGTTTGTGGATTGTTGGTCGTTTTTTTTAACCCCCTTGAAAACACTGACCAGTTTTCTCATTGGCAGTGAAATTTATTTTATTTTTTTTCATCGACAGAAACACATTTTTCATAGTCCAGAATTTTGCCACAGAATCAATTCTGCATTGCGTTCAAGACTCCAAAACACAGCTGGGACATCTTGACTGACATATGATACTTTGCTTTGTGAAAAACTGACACTGGCTGCCACATATTCCTTTGCGTATGCTTGGTTTATCATCTGTGATTTGGAATGAAGACAGGTGGAGTGAGTAGTGATTCTCTCATTTGAGGGGCTCTTGGCTGTGCTATGACACATGGATAATCCAACAAGGAATCAATCATTACATAGTTATTGAGGTAATAGGTGAGCAAATATGTTTCCTGGTGGCTGTCCTTATTATTCTGGGGCTAGTGGGGCCCCAGGAGACTGTAGAGCCAGATGGAATTGAAGTGTTGTCACTACTGACTGAACAGGTAATGAATTACTCCAGGACAAATGGGCCGCCACAAGGGAGATGAAGAATCCTACCACAAAGGGAGAGAGAGTGAGTGGCAGCATCCACCAACACACTTTTCCCCAATTTTATCCCTGTAAATTTTTTTCAGTCTAACAAAGAAGTAGTGAATGGTTTGAGGGTAAAAGAGTGAATGGATGATTCAATTATGGGGAACCCTTAGAGACAAAAACCAAAGGATCAAACTAAATATATTCAGATCCAAGCAAAGAAATTGTGACACAGCATTTTTTTTCCAGAATAAAATTACATGATACACGATAGTCAACCTTTCCAATTATAGAGTCCAACCCTTCCCACCCTCTTCTTTTTCTGGCTCCTGTTCTTGAAACCAGCTGATTTGTTATGACATTAGAGTAATGGTATTTCTCTGGTGACAGTCATTGCTAAGGGATATGATTACGCTGTGGTAATTATGATTGTTATTTCCAATCACAGCTGAATGGAGTCGGAGTGTGTTATTTCAGCAGCGCAGAAAGCACCAGAGTGACTATCTGCACTAGATGATTCTGATGGGGGCGATTCGAGATACAAGCGTTCTGCTGGCACAAGCACTGACAAATGCATTCTGTATTTCTGCAGGGAGACAGCAGACAATCTCACATTCTCTGCAGGTGGATCTACTGGTCGCTGAGACAGCTATATGACTTTGACAACACTTCAGTGGCTAGAGCACAGAGTAGTATGAAAATAAACAGCAAACTCGGAGTGTGATTTCTTTTTTTTTCCGCCTCTCTCTGTTAAACTAAAAAAAGCACACTGTGAATAATCTAAGAAAATGTTGCAAATTAGTTTTTACTGAAATCATCTGGAAACAATTTTACACCTGAAGAAACATTTATTATGTTGAAGCAGCACTGGCACTCATTTGAATTGTCTTTTGAATTGCCTGATTAATGCAAAACTATCACTGATTCCATTTACTCTTTTGGGAGGGGAGTTTCTAAAATTTTGGTGTTTAGCTGTTAAATGTTCAGAGTCGCAAATCACATTCCTGATGGTTCTGTTCAAACTTTGCTCCAGCGGCCACTTATTATGTACTGTAGTTTGTTTACTTTCAATAAGCTACAGTCATGGAAAAAAGAAAGTACACCCTCTTTAAGTTTTAAAGTTTTTTGCATAACGACATACAAATTAATCAGATGCTTAAGAAGTCTTTCACTTAGGTTGACAACAACGACCAGAGATAAAACATAACACTTGACATGTTACACTGTTTCATAAACATTGCCAAAAAACAGGGTGTATGTAGATTTTCACACATTGCTTCTCACTGTTTTCATAGGGATAAAAAGGGAAAGTAACAGCCAGGTGCTCCTAATAAAATCAACTTGATTAATCAGCAAGTAAAAACGTTTTGGCAGTTTGCTGGTCTTTCTAATTCAGGTGTGTGAGAACACGATGACAAGACAGAAAGACACCGGCAACCTTAAAGAAGCATTTGCTGCTGCTTATCTGTCTTGGAGGGGCTATGAGGCCATTTTCAAACAATTTAAAGTCCATCATTCCAGAGCAGGAAAGATTAGTCACAAGTGGAAAACATTCAAAAGGTTGCCAATCTTTCCAGGAGTGGACATCCCAGAAAACTGATCCCAAGGTTAAACTGTACAATGCTCAGAGAAACTGCAAAAATCCAAGGAGCTGCATATCAGACTCTGAAAGGCTCAGTTAGAATGTAAAATGTTAAAGTTCATGACAGTACAAATAGAAGAAACTGAACAAGTCTGGCTTGCTTGGAAGAATGGCCGTGACAAAGCCTCTTCTCTGCCTGTGCTAAGATGCTCCAAAATGCTGGCAAATCTCGATCAGCTAAAAAAGCAATTTTAAAGAAAAGCCAAAATTCGTCCACAGCAATAGGAGAGACTGATACAGGAAAGCATTACTTCACTGACTTGAGACCATTACTTCAATGTACTTGAAGTAAGGGCTACCTTGTGTATAATGACACTATGTAATATGCCATGTGTTGTTGTTCACCCTAGGTTCTCTTTACCTCATTTAAGACCTGCTAAGAACCAGATTATTTTCATTACCTAAAACATAAAACGATAGAACTGAAGAAAGGTGAACCTTCTTTTTACCAAAACTTTAAGTGCTTATTGCTGATGAAACACACCACATTTCTACGGTAGGTGACCATGTCACTGTTCCTACGCAGCTCTATAAGTTCTTACCAGTGTTGATTAAGTACCATTAGTTTAGTTTTATGTTCAGTGTGTTTCTAGCTCAAGCTGGAAAAAAACAGCTCATATCAGCATTACACTAATTGCAAATTAGGCTTTTAATGTTGTGCTATGTGAAACATAGTTGTTCCCATTAAACAAAAAAATAAATGGTTATCTGAGGTTAATAGCCCAGCAGCCTTTTTGAAATAGAGCGAACACATTAAGACTGAATCACAGCTGATGTGACAGCTCTGTTGTCCCCACCTCACGAGCGAGTGGAACTGCTAACTAGTGCTTAACAAGTGCTAAATGCCAAACTAGTGATCCGTTCAGTGACAATGGTGATTCAGTCAATAATGAAACTTCACTGCTAAAGATTTTTCCTGCTGGACACGTTTAATGATCACCAGCTAACTTTGCTTATCTGTCATGTAGTCCTTAGCACTGCTGGCAGAAGCACCAGAAAAATAAAATAAGGGCTGCAAAAGTTAACCAACACAAAGATGTTGAAGTTGATAACTAAACATAGAAGAACCACAACTACAACAAAAGAGTTTTGTAGCTCTTTGGGAAACTTTTGGGTAATAACTGTCGCATAATCACAATGAGCAAGTGTTTTCATGTTAAACAAAGTGACACACAACATTGATTCATTTTATAAAGAAACTGATTGAAAATATATTAAAGGATGTTTTTTCTGAAAACACATTCTTAAAACATGAATTTATGCATAATACTGTGCAAAGGTTTTGAGCCACTCATCATTTCTTTACATTTTGCTTCCATGGGGCCAGACTTAGTTGTCAATGTTCTCCGGACTAGCAGTTGTCTGGAAATTTTTCTGTGAACATTGGTTACTTTTTCACTCATTTTCAGCCTGGTCCTTGTACAGTAGCAGGAGCAGAATGATGTTGTTGTTGACAGGTGACCTGTTGAGGGTGTCCCCTGCCTGTCGCCCTATGGTAGCTGAGGTAAGCTCCAGCCCTCATCCCGCCAACCTGACAAGGAATTGAGCCATTTGCCAAACATGTTGCATATCTCTGCATGGTGTGCAGTGTGTCCTTAAATTTGAGGAAACTTGTCAAGTGGAGGACAAAAGAAGAAGAATCAGACCAAAAAATGATGAACAGTATCTGAATTTTAAGTCCTTAAAAAGCAGAGAAAACCTGAGCGATGCCTCTGGCCCTGACTCATCTACTGTTCACCAAAACTTCAAAAATGGTTTCAATGGAAGTCATCAGTGTCAGGTAGCCATTCATT
The DNA here is from genome assembly GCF_965226115.1 of Aulonocara stuartgranti. Classification (NCBI taxonomy): domain Eukaryota; kingdom Metazoa; phylum Chordata; class Actinopteri; order Cichliformes; family Cichlidae; genus Aulonocara; species Aulonocara stuartgranti. The sequence continues at coordinate 7,441,847 of NC_138950.1, forward strand.
ACGAAGGGTATGACAGATTACATAAGAACCTAACTAGCATATATCCAAAAATTTTGTTAGTGCGAGGTGTGAAAGATAAATTATAACAGGTGATTTCATACAACAAAAATCATTTATAATTTATTCATTTTTATTTTACTTTACTGTTTTACAAAAACAAAATACTTGAAGACCTGTTTCCCTTTACAGGAGCTGGAGTGGGCAGTTGGCTGCATGTAAAAGGTCGGAATGGCCAAACCTATGAAATGCCTGATGTCCCAGGTCACTCTTTCTTTCCTTATGCTTAGTTTTTGGACATACTTCCAGTTTGACAGAACTGACCACTAGCCAGATCTCCACACCTAATCTCATGTTTATTTGTTTAAATAAACAAATTAGCTTTTAAGTGAATGTGTGTGCGTGGACTGCTTCTCTTGTTACAAGCTTAACCATGTTTGTAACACTACCAGGATACACACTCTGAAACATCCTATGCATTCTGTCATCCGTCTGATCAGTGGACCTGACTATGCCTGCATTCTTGCTTGTATAGTTTATGACAAGTCAGTCCAGTCGCATGTGAAATAGGAATGAGAAAGTGTTGTTTTGAAGCAAACGAAGTATGGCAAAAAGTGAAAGCTGTTTTAATCAGTTTCCATCCTGCTTTTTCTTGCACGATTGAACAAAGTATGCCAATGAGCACTGCGCTTAATATCACTAGCATACATATAGTAATCATAATATAAGAGAAATACAATTCAGTTCATGTAACCCTTTCATGAAACAGTACTCTGTTTATTACAGTACTCTGTTTATAGTAACCATCGTCCTTAATGTAAATATGTAAGAAAAATTGTGTATGTTTCTGTTCTGTTTCCTGTGTACTGTTTGTTTGTATATGTGTCTTTCTGGCTGCTGTTACAACCAAATTTCCCCTTGTGGGACAATTAAAGGATTATTCTATTCTATTCTAAATACTGTGTTACATGAAAAAAGAAAAGTAATCATAAGCCAAGGTGAGCTTGCAGGTTTTTTCAGGCTTACAGCTTCCATGAACAGCTGGCATCAGACATGTGAACTGCCTCCTTGACCTTCTTTCAGGGATCTTCTGGTCTCTGGTCGATGAACTTCAACCCTTCCCACTTTTGGTGATGTGCGCAGATTTGCTCTGGCGCTGTCCGTTTTTACTGTTCATGCTATTTCTATTCGTTACTCTTATAAGCAGGGAAGCATTCTGAAAACTCAACCAGACCTTGAGTTGAGATTATTGTGAAGCTAAGAATGCACTATTTGTCCCTTAAGTTGTAAAATCACAGGTACATTCCATTTGTCATTATGTGCCAGGGTAAAATGGGTAGCATTTTAAAATACGGATGAAAAAAATATTCTTGTTTTTTCAAACTCTTTGGTCTGTTCTCAACCATAAGGTGCTATTGGTTTTCTTTTGAATACGTAGTGTCTTTTCGTTGTATCTTAAATCATGCTGTGCTTATATTTGTAGTTTCATTTCATCTCGTTTACATTAAACAGACTTTAAATCTTCAGCCTCTCGCTGTGACTTTTTCCAGCCACTTGCATGCATAAAGACTCTACTCAGCAGATGTTGGTGCTACCAGTAATGAAAAGAATCAGTCTACCAACCAAATAATAATTTACCACCTCTATCCAGTCAGCATCTGCTGAGCAATAAATATAAATTGCTTAAATTTGCTAGGCATGTTAATGTAACTCACCATCTGTACTAGTATACCTTTAGTTTTTTTCTGCAGTTTCTATGGCTGGCACGCGTGAACAGACAGATGCACGACTTACACTTAGCAAATAAAACACAGACAGAGAGATGAACATACGTACACAAATACAGTATAAACTATTTAAAAGAAATGCTCACTCCAGCATTTTTGCTAAATTGAAAGTACTGTCAAATATTGACCCAACAGAAATATCATGTCAGACATTTCCTCTTTTCTGCACCAAAAATATGTGCTCTCTTCTATATTAAAAGCAAAAGTTCCTGCTGCAGACTAAAGCAACGGTGAAGCAGAGAGCAGTGTAGCACAACACAGCTCTCAGAGTGTGTAATGAAGATAAATTAAGACGTTTTGTTCGTGGATACTGCTGTGCTAGTCCAAATGCTGAGGATAGCCATCTCCTTAGCCTTTTCTTGGGAAATTGGGATTCAGTCGGCTGCAACAGAACATACCACGATACAAACTACAGATGTCACATTCTGACAATGTTAGAAGTGCGAAAGTGTTCACTCCAGCACTGACAGAAAGAGACAGACTTGAAGGAAGGAAGATTATGTAAAGAACAGGTCCTGCCAAGTAAAATGACTGATCAGAGACGTGTTCCAGCCATGCTGTTGATTTTACAGCTATAGTACTCCGGCATGTGTCTTAATCATAAATGAGAGTGAGTGAAACCCCTCAGGAATCTGCCCAAAACAATTTAAATCCATCATTCACAGCTTAACATGCTTCCAGCAAGTCCACATCAAAGTTAATTATTGTATTTGGAAGAAGAAGGCAATGTGGCGCTATACTCACAGATTTAACCCACCAGTATTAGTTTGGCTTAACAGTTAAGAAAGTTTTCGAACCTGCCATGCAAATCATGGGACATGTGTGTCAGGTTCTAATTTTTAATCCTTTTCTTGCTGCAAAACACCACCTCTCTAATTACATGGCATGGCTGTCTTCTTAGTGCCAACAGCATGTTGTCATGTTGTCCCCCAAAGCTGTAATTACAGTTCATATGAAAATTAGTTGGTTACCACCTAAATGTCTACTCAAGAAAAGAACAGCTCTATTAGACTGGTGCTAATGGGGACCAAACACAGATTATCAGTACTCTTGAGGTTTGTAAAGACTGGCTGAATGTCTCCTTCCTCCTATATAATCAAACATTCTAATGTTGCGTGTTTGTTCCATAGCTGTAAAGATGCAACATATGCCTCTTTACTGACAAACAAGGCATAAATTTAACTTGTGGTGGTAGAAAGCAGGGTAATAGGGTAATAGGTTACACTACAACAAAATAGTGTAACCGGTAAGATTCAAAAGTGAGGCATTGCTCTTTAAAAAGTTAATTCCATTTGTGTTACTATCAAACTTTGGATCAAAGCGCCTCCTCTACAACCATAATAGCATATTGTTCATACAACACTGAAAAATACTAACTGATTGATATTTCATATCCTCTCATCGAAAATAATCCGCTGACCGGAGGTAACGCTCTAAAATGATGATGTGTAAGGTAGTACACACAAAATATAATGGGCTTATCTTCTGACAATTCATAATGTACACTATCAGGAAAGCTCTCTAAACGATGTAAGTGCCAACAAGTAAAGCTGTAAAAAGGACCCTTAAACTACTTCTTCTCAAAAGATGTGATCTAAAAGCTGATAAGAGCTACAAGCAGCAGAATGGATCAATTGTGCAATAGGAAGAGCATTCACTCATGGGTACTGTTTAATTAATGATGGGGGATATAGATAGGCTGTTAGCTCCATATTGTCAGTCAAACACGCACAGCAGAGGGTGGCAATATGAGCTAAGTAACTGATATGTGAAACAGAAGGCACTAATCTATACTCTCTAGTCTAGAACCATTAATGTTCTGTTGAGAGGATGGGGATGCTGCCACATGACACACAATTTTTTTTTTGTTTTAAATGCAGAAAAACAAACATTATAATAAATAATAAATATATAGAAATAACATTCATTTATTAACGATATAATAAAGTCTTCAAAAAGTATAATTTTAGGTTGTGAAAAGAGCATAAAAGAAGCAGTTGCACAGAAATGAACTGAGAACCCATGTTTAATTTTAAATAGAAGACACGTCCCACCAGACATAACTCAAACAAACGCTCTTTTCCACCAAAGGATTCGCCTGATCTTACTTTGAAGTTCAGTGAGGTAGTAAAGCCTATTGATCCGGGAAGTCTGCATGGATCTGAAGTCTATCATGATCATCAATAAACACTTGTCCTGTCAAACAGTCCCTTGACAAGGAGTCAAACATCACCTTCAGCTCTTTTCTTGGTTTGTTAAATAATTGGTTTTTCATTTTTGTTTTCAGATTCAGTATTAGTTTTACTATTGATATGGTTTTAAAATCTGGCATCAAAGGGTGTGGATCTGAGGGAAAAACCAGGCAACACTACATATCCTTGAACCTGCTTTATTGTCAGTTTGGTCTCTAAATATGACCTGAATTCACAAATGTAAATCCTGGAGTATAAAATAAGATTTTAAAAAATGTGACTGACTTCATAAACTTATCATGAATTTACTAACCTCACAGATCAAGAGAGCATTTTCTATCGACATCTACTAAGACTTCTTTATAGAAGAATCTCCACCTACTGGTCATTACAAAAAAATGCAGCTTTAAGAGGCTCTACATTAGTTTTACTTTTCAGACCCTAAAGTTAACAGGTAACAAATTTTCCTGTTTAAATGAACACAGCGGAACACCAGGTGTTTGATGAAGAAGGAAAAAATAAGCTTCAAGTTAATTTTGTATTTAAAACTTTAATCTGCGAAATTGGTGAAACATGCTAAGCCAAAGTTAGCCATTTGCTACATACAGTAGCTGTTTAGTGCTTAATACCTTAACAAGGTGAATGTTAAAAATAACGATGAAAAAAAACATTTTTGTCATATTTCACAATAGGCTAAAAATGGGGAGAAAATTCAGCAGCAAGACTCGACTGGAAATGTATATAAAAATTAGTTTTAATAAATTATCAGTGCCTTACACATGTGTTAATGGGGCTGTAGACGTGTATGTATTACGGTAATGAACAAAAAGGGGAGAAACCCAAGTCAGCATTATATGCGCACTCTTGAAAAGAGGGGGTATATTCAGCCATTTACAAAGCAGGTTTTTTCCACCCCCACTTAATCAACTTCAGCATCAAAGGGACCAGCAGATAGAAAAGCATATTCCGACCAAGATCTTTGTACAGTGGCAGAAACCGATGCACTGATGCAATGCCACTCCTTATAACTATCTAAGGGCCACCTTTTTTTCCTCAGCACCAGGGAGATGGGATGCTGCGCTGCAGACAGAGCCTCAGCCGGCTGCAGCGGTGGAGGCTGACAGAGAAGAGACTAAACCAAAGCTACGTCCAGCACGACGCACGGCACATCCAGTAAGCTCCCCGAAGTCGAGGACGAGCTTTCACGCTTCTAGGGGGTAAAGAGCTCGAGACCGAAAGAAGTGTACCTGTTTCCTGCTGTTTGTGCTTAAGGATGTGCTGTTTGCGCTGACTAACCACATAGAGCGGCAGAGAGGAGGACCCGGACTTCACTGGATATAACCGCTGCCATTCCGTCGTTTGGGTCAGCTACCACAGCAGCTATCACCCGGAGACCGAGGACGACTTTTTTGTATTTCCGTGAGTATTTTAAAGTATTTCACTTTACTCGCATTTCTTTTATTTTTCCCATCGATTGTAGAGCTGGATCTGTAAGAGCGAACGCGGGTTGTCTAAAGAGAGACAAGTTCCGGAGATTACAACCTGGAGATATCCATGAAAAACATAAAAATAAATAAATAAATAAATGAAAACCTGTAAGGAGCTGAATAGTTTTGGGGGGTGCATTTTAGATTTCAGACTGTCCGCTTTGCTTACTTCCAACCACGCTGCTTCAATAACTTCTACCTTTTCCAAAAGAGTGACAGAGTCAAAATTAAGCATGTGGGCGATGGAGCTGTTTCAAGATGCACAAAACACACAACAAAGTGTCAAATTGAACCATTTCAGCTGCTCATCGCGCCTGGGGCTAGCTGAAATAATGACTTCAGTTTTGAAGTCAAATTAGCGGTGTCCTACAGTAAAGCTTCAGCAGTCTTAAAAAGAAAAAACAATGTGTAGATTTGAGCTCTAGCATCTCAAATGGGTCCATTAAATGTTCTTTGTAAGAAAAAGAGCTACACTGTGAGGGCAGGAGAAGATCTGTATTTTTGGAGGGAGGATTGCATTTTTAGGTTAGAATAGAACAGGAGGCTTCTAACACACCACTTACCACACAAGTAGACCCATAGGAATTATCCAATCAGAGATATGCAGATTTGCCAAACTCTAATTTTGCAGCTTGGCTGTGTTGAATGCAAAGTGTAATAGTATGGTCTAAGTGCACTGGTGACAGTTGGTTGTCCACTGTGGCTTTTAGGCTCACAGACTTGTGTTTGGTCTTATTGATGTGTTTGGATGGTGCACAGAAATGAAATGGCTATTATTAAGCAATTACTCAATTAGGATATGTTTTCTTTTCTTTTTTTTCCCCCTTAGAAGTTTGCGTGACTTTCTTCTCAATGACAGTAATTAGCCAAGCGGTGGCAGAAGGAATTAAGTCTGTCAAAGAAAAATGCACCCTTTCAAGGTCTTTCTGCTGTCAGTAACTCCCCTGCTGCTTGGGGTTTTCTTCATTTTTGCCACTCCGAGGCACTAAGAAACAGCACTGTAATAATTTAAGGTCACTAAGTATGTCAATACAATATTTAAGAGTCATAAAGTTTTAAATGATGAGCCTCTGGAACATTTTTTTTTCTAAAAATATAGAAACTAGTTTTTTCTGCATCCTTCAGTGGTTCCCAGAAGCTGACATGTAGTAGCAGATGTTCAGATCTGCTTTGAAGGTGGTAGATGTTCATATGCAGCATGTATCTGTGAAGCTCAAGAAAAAGACAGACATTTTCCAACAGTAAAAAAACAAAAACAATAGTTCTTACTCCATAAATTGTAAAATTGTGAAATATATGGCATTCGCTTTATTGACACCCAGCGTGTTACATACGCAATGGTGTAAGTATAGTTTGTGTATGTGAGAGTGGGATATGCTGAAAGAAAAGTAGCCTTCTCTCTCTGATTTGCCTCATGAATTATTCTAAACTCTGTGGCCTACGTCACATACAATACACCGTGGCAGAGCTACACTGCTTGCAACATGGATGCAGTCAATATGGAGTTTTACTACAATGTCAAAAAATTCAGGCAAATTCAGCAAAACCATTTGTATCTTTGTTTTCTTACAACAGTGGCTTTCTGTTTTATTTTCCCCTGATTCCAACTGGTATATTTCACTCTCAGCATGAGGCTCCACTTTAACAAACATGGAGCATTTATGACTCAAGGAAGCTTTCCATATTTCACCATGAAAAAAAAGGGTAAAAAACAGAAACCTCACCTAAATATAGGTCAAATTTAACACCAATAGCTAAATAGCTTTGAATTATATCTCTAAAACTGTATAGCAGTGTTACAATCATATAACCCACATCACAGTGTGGCTCTATGGTTTTCTGTTAGTGTAATAGAGCATCCATTAAGACTTAATGATGGAAGTATAACTTGGAGGCATGCTTGGGATTTCAAATGTCCTATAATTTGCCTTAATATTATTATAGATGTATATCTATATTTCATAAGCCCTATGTGCTTAAATGATTGCCATATCAGTTCATTGTACAGCTGGGTTTAATTTCCTAAGATTATCTGAAAATGGCTCATCTCACCAAGAGATGTATAGTTCAAGTCACCAGATGCAGTAATCAAAAGGAGATTCACCTGCATATCAGGGGGAAAGGTGGAGGGAACGCACAGCTGTGCTTGTTTCACTTGGCATGAATTAGAGGTTACCCCTATCTTTATCATATGTAAATCAGTTATTTGCTTGCAGCGCATGCTTTAAAATGTTTGTAAATCCACATGGGGGCAGGTGCGAGATGAAATGCAAATTAGTAAATCGGCTAACCTTGATTGAAATGAAAGATGTCTTGATGTTACAGCTGCCCCATCCTCCTAAATTAAATGACTATTGACATGGGCCAACAGACACGCATTTAGGGTATGGCTAATTAAAAACGACAACTCTGGTGAAGGCCTTTGAGACACTTGGGGGAAAAAAAATGCATATCAGCAGTGACAAGAGAGAGGCTAGGGATAGAAATTGTCTCACCACCCAAGGGAATCATATTTTCACTGACAAATCTGCAACTAATAAAGTGAAAACGGACAAAAATGTTGTGCGGAGCACAAGTGGCGCTCAACATGTCCCTGTAGAGTGTTGTGAGCAAAGCTATTCAAAGGATATCACACTATATCCTGCTTTATTGTATAGAGCACTCTGAAGCTACTTCTATGGTGACAAAAGCGCAGTGAGGCAGTGATAGGAAATTGCTGAGCATCCTCAAATATATAAACAACATGTTTTTCACTGTCCAGAGGATGCAAGGGCTTAATTTTGTGCTCAAAACATAATCGTGACTAACAATGTAGGCCCTGGGAATATTCCATACAGTGATTTGAGATGACATGCATTTGTTGGATTAAAGAAATTCCTTTTAAGAAGTGTTGGTAATCTTGACAGTGGCAAACTCCTCTTTGGCTGTCTTCCTATCTAGCACTTTGTTTGTAAGGCAGGCTGGTCTAGCACAGCCTGGAAGACAAACATCCCTCATGACCCATCTGACAACTTAATTTATATAATTGCTTAGAAGCATCTGTGTAACAAAGACTGACTTTCAGCACCCTCATCCACTTGTCACGGTTATGAATGACTTGGATTTGATGTCCAATGAGTCAAACAGACAATCTTAAGTCGCACTGACATTGCAATGCTAAAGCGTGTGTGTGAACAAAATAAGTACTGTTAATTTGAGCGCAGTTTTGCATCCTTCAGCCTCGTATCTTCATCTCGTATGTACGTCGCTGCTTTGATCTGACTCGTGCGCTGCAGCCAGGAGGTTGTACAAAAACACCACGCACCATAACAATTGTGTGAGTTAGCAGTGTGTAATTAAAACAAGTGACGTGACTGCATCAACCTGGGGCTTTCCTTTCTTGATTTCTACTGCTTTCAGAATGGCTAAAATAACTTATTTTGGTTTGCTAATATGTCCCACAGCCTCAGGTTGGTTAATTATGCTGCCCTGGTATCATTTGTCTTTGGGCTGTCCTCAGTGTGTTTAATTTGAGCAAGTGATCTGAAGATACCTGCAGGCTTCCTCTGCGCCACAGCTTAAATATGTGCTTTTAAAGTGTTAAAGGTTATTAACTGAAACAAAGCAATGCATTTATGAAGTAGTAGTTGAAATGAAAACAGGAACACACTTGTAATCAAAATATGGGTCTCTCATTAGTTGAAATGGTAAATCTAGTTGATTATCGGGGCAACAAGGCAAACCTTTTGACTTCATTGATGAAATCTGCGCAGTAGCACCCTGTACTCAACATGTTACTTGCGTGCTGAAATAGGTGTAAGGAAGGACTTTGTCAGTGAAGCAAACACCAAGTATTTGCAGAGATGGTATGGAGAGAGTAGTGATGATGGTGGGGAATAGCCCGAGGATGGAGTGTTTTTCAGTAGGCAGCTCCTGATTTTATGTGACAGTAAAGGGCCTTATCTACCAGGGCCATGATGAAGCACAACACTCTTTGATTTTTTATCTTCCAAACATCTAACAATCTCATGCTCTAGACAGATTAGTGAGATGAAGGTGTAAAAACTGGCTATGCAGTTTCATGGGAGTCAAATACAGGGTCTAAGGCTATATCTGCATCATGCTGATAGTACAAAATGAAAGATTAGCTGAATTTAGTGACACTTTTGACTTTCATATGAAAGAAAGTAAAATTTGATTATATAAATAAATAAAACATTTAAAAAAATATATGTAACTGGTAAACGAGTTTGTGTTTGTCAGATTGGGAATGCATTCAAAAGTGTTATAACGACAGACAAAAAGGGGTTGCTTGCAAGCTATGTGTATAATCTTCAATAGAATTTGAGGCATAATAAGTCATTGTTACCTAAGATTCATAATTTTATTTGCATTCTTTTTTATACTGTTATATATTTAATTTTTGTTTCTCATTACCTCAAGCAGGGCATTGATACGCCAAATGATTCCTAGGAGGCAATTTTTTTATGCCTCACTTAAAATTCATTGGAGCTCACACCAGACTTTACAGCTCCATATCTACTCCTGTGGTATCTTAATAAGTCTTACCTCCAAAGACACGGAGAGCATGAGCAGTGTTTATAGAAATCAAAGGAACACTGAGAAACCAGTGATTTTAATGTAACATTTCACAAGTCCTGAGGCCGCGCCCATAAAAGTAATCCAGCGCCACCCCCATCAAAGTAGTTCCCTTCTACACCACTTGCACCTATTAAATGTGCGTGATGCTCTCAGTTATTGGAAAACTGCAACAGTCTCGGAACTTTTTAATCATGTCTTGAACATAATTAGGTCGAATTACCTTTCACATTTTAATCTTTAACCCTAGTGAAAATGTCTTTAGGCCCTGTTGCTTAACGGCTGTTTTCTAGCTCGTTATTGCATTAACGATTTTTATGTGCTGTGTTTTCTCTTGTAAAAGTTTGATTGGAAATGAGGAATCATCTTGAGAACAGTTTTGTTTGACTTGTGCTGTATTTTTATATGCATGTTTACACCATTGATTCTAATTGCAGGTTACTGTCAGCTCTTTCAGAGTGCAGACATATTCTTTCCAGAACAGTAACCTCAGTAGTTCTTGGACACATTTCAAGTCAAGTCCTTCGTAGCGTCTGCTCCTTCATGATGAACCTAATAGTAGGGATTTTTCCAAGGGAATGCTGTCCATTAAAAGAAGAGAGTGTTTTAGGGTCACCTTTCTTGCATGTTGAGTTGTTATATTCCACTCTCATGCCTCTTTCTCCCAAGAGATGAAATGTGTATGGAGGAATCTGTTGGAAAACAACTGAGAAGGCTGTTGTGCTTAGCCGTCTTGTGCAGTACCTCACCATTCGGTCTCCTGTGACAGCAACAGTGAATTTATTCTATTCTTATGAATGCATAAATTCTGAAGTATTGTTTTGTTAGGCTATGATATAATGGTACTCATATGAATGGGCAAGACCTGATCTTGGGTGATTTTCATTTTCTGTACCTAACTTTGAACTTATATAAACACGTTAGTTAAAGTCAATGATCTTGGGATTGTGTGATAAAGGAATTCAATTTAACACACTTCAGTATATAGTATCCATGGTGTTAAAAAAAGGCTTTTTTGTCAGACTTAATAAGAGTAAAATGTCTTCCAGATATTAGGATGATGTGAGGATTCATTAGGTGTTGGGATAAGACAGACCCACTGATGCATTTTACAGGAAATAAAAGAAAGGATGCTGTTCTGTGAAGCATCTATACAAAGCTGCTATTGTGTTGTGAATGCTGATGTTTGGGTTTACACCATTTCTTGATATCAGCTGTCAGCTTGCTGTGAGAAGCATTGCAATGATACTGAAAAAAATACAAGCGAGATTAAATATTTTATTTTTTTCCTTTTTTGCATTTGGTTTCATTTTCATTTCTTTCCTGCATTTCACAGTAGCTATACCATTACTTCAATATGTGCAATTAATTTATATGGTTTATATTTTAATTTTCAAGTCAACGTTATCCATTCTTAATATCTCTTTAAATTGTAATGCTGTTATGCTCTTAATAAAACAATAAGATAGGCAACCTCTGAGCACTGGGTGAGAGGCTGCTGGATTGTTTCATTTTCCAGCAGTTTGTTGGAACAATGAATGCTGCAGTTAACATAATGGGAGATTGATGAGAGATGTGACAGAAAGGGGGGGGGGGGGGGGGGGGGCTACACAAAAATGAAAATGCCAAAAGTGCAGCCTGTGAAAATAAAACTGGCCAAACCTTTTTTGAAAAAGTTCCGAACATTCACTAAGCTGTACAACTCTACAATTATTGACTGTAATTCTCATTCTAGCACATCATAAGCAACTCCGATTGTTCGGCAACTGAAGGCTTGTAATTAATCAGCTACAGTACGTAGAACATCTGCTGTGCAGGAGAGAATCTCTGGTCTGAAACGCACACACTTAGATCTACAGTTTCTAGGTAATTGAATTAGTTTAGCTTCAAAGGGAAAACATTTATGGGATGGTTTCAAATGGTTTAAAGGGCCATTCTCTTTTTTTCCAAGTCTTATTCTACTTACCACAAACTGTTCTGTGGTAAACAGATTAATTTGTAATCAAGCCTCAGAGTGTCTAATCTAATTTTCTGCGTTACCTAAGCATATTTAAAAACATGCAGAGAGCCATTATAGTGAAGGAATTTTCAGCCTGTTTCTTTATCTCAAAGACAAGCCCGAGAAAGAGTCATTGCTTACTGTCGTTTGTTGGAAATCTTTTATTGCTCTTACAATTAGAGAGCACACAGTCTTCAATTCGAGCAACATTAAGTTCTAGTAGTATCTCCTTTGTTATTTTCTCACTCTGTGTGGGTGAGGAAAGGATGAACTTTCAACATGGAGTGGAGCACACACTGAAAACAGCTGGAGTGGTGAAATCAGAGCAGAGGAGAGAAAAGCAACTAAAATCACTGATTTTTTTTTTTTTTTTGCATTGTGCTAAAAAAAAAAAAGAAGTGCATATAAAATTGTTATTTTTTCTTTTTCCTCATTTAATTTCTTTTTTGTATGTATGTGAATCTACTGTCTGTCTGAGTGATCAGAAAATGTTGTAGTAATAAAATCTGGATTTAGCACTTCAAAACAGCAGCTTGAATTTGATTTGGATGTGTCTGCTGGTTATTACTATTGTCTCAGTGGATCATGTTTCTTGTACTATTTCATTTTTTTCTATTATCTGATAAAAGGAAACATAAATATATGTTAACAATGACCATTTAAAGGGAATATGTACTATATTAAAATATAGTATATGTGAGCAGAGTAATGCAGCAGTCAGATTATTCACCATTCATGTATATTTTAAGACCACTAGCCTTAGCCTTAAAACATTGTGAGCCCAAGATACCTTTGTCAGCAGACAGGTGTTCTCTGTGTTTGACAAAAGTTAAAAACAGACTGCAAAAAGTAAAAGTAAGTGCATTAGGGCGACAGGCACCGTGCACCCTGGACAGGTCTGCAAAAGTCCATACATGGAAAATTTGTGCAAGTTACCTTCTGCAGACTCTCTTGGTTGTGAATGAGCTGACTAAAGTTTTTCTTTCTATTGCAAGTGCAACAGAACAGTTTTTTAACTACACTTGGAGCTGGATATATTTCTCAGGGATTGCGAGACTTACGTTTGTTTCACTTTTCCACTTGGTAAGTAACCAAGAGGACTTAAAGCAACTTAAATGTTACACAATGATAGCTCTGAAATAAGATCCTGTAAATGACAAGTAAAATGTATATTTAAACCAAGTTCTGCAATAGCTAAAAGGTATAGTGAACTTTTAATTGTAAAAGTTGTAATGTAATGCAATGAATGTAAAGTGCCCAGGAGGTTACATCTAAATGAACAGGTTTTCTTTATATATATACTGGCTCAATCAATCACATAGTAGATAAACCATACTAAGCTGAATTCTCCTATACAATAGTTCACGACTGGTTTACAGTCAGGTAAAGCCCTTTACACAACAGACGTGTAAAATCAGTGGAAATCAGACTCACCTATGCCTAATGCAGCTGTTCATAGCGGCGGCATAATTTGGCTGGACAAATATGAAGCATTTGTTTTTTCAAACCATATTCAATTTTTCAGATCCGAATAAAGAGATCTGACAACTGCATTTGGCAATCATCTTTCTGCTGTTTTACCTCAGAAACACAGCTGGATGCAGCTCTGTGTCAATCGACTCTCTAAAATTATTTCTCTGCAAATCACATGTGGTCCTAGCTGTCCCAAGAAGAGCTCAAACTTCCCCACTGACATTCTGAAAAATGTATGAAAGCGTCCACGATACAGCTTCAACTACATGATCAAACCATACAATTCTGCCTGTTGCTGCCTTCCCCTGAGAACTGAATCTTGTTGACTTGATTTTTTTCCACTGTGCATTTTTTAATATGAATTTTCTGCAAACATGCAATCATTTGATGTTTTATATGCGTTACACGATGAGTTTAGATTCAAAAATTTGGGAAATTTGTGCAGTTTTTTTCATAATAAACTTGGTTTGTAATGGTATTCAAATACAAAATAGGACGGAATAATTAGGACTGAAAAATGAAGCCCACCAAAATACCAGTTTATTAAAAGCATTGCCTCATTTTGAATTTAACATGTCTTTAATAAGTTGGGACCAGGACAGCAGAAGGCTGGAGAAGTAAATGGTTAATATAAGAAGCTTTTACTGCATTTTTGCTATTTACTAAGTTAATTGACAACCGGTGAGTAACACGACTGGACATAAAAAGAGAATCTTAAAGCTGTCTTCCCAAGGTCAAAGCTCATTAACTGGATTGAGACAAAGTGAAAAACTGTTTTTTGGACAGACAAATTGAATTTTTGGTTTGGAAAACATTAACACTACATTCTCTGGACTAAGGAGGAGAGGAACCATCCCACTAACCATCAGCATGGTTTTGTAAAAACTGCATCTCTGATGATATGGGGGTGCATCAGTGCCTATGGAATTAGCAGCTTGCACAGTGGTGAAAGATATATATGTGATTTAGAGCAACATATACTCCCATCTTGATCTGTTTCAGGGAAACCCTGCACAGCAAAATCTCCAGTGTTAATTTAACAGTGTTAAATATCGCATAGATTTGAAAATTCTTTTGTTCACTTTTAAAATTCTGAATAATTTAGCACCCAGCTATCTTTCTGAACTACTCCACTTATACAATCCCAACAGAGCACTAGGGATGGGGATCGTTTAGGTTTTATCCGATACCAGTACCAAACCGGTACTTTTGAAACTGTGTCGGTGCTTAAATGGTGCTCGAACTGGTGCTTAAAGAATGGAGAACAAAAACTTTGTCATGTTTAGCTGTTTTTTTGTAAAAAGATAACAATGTTAGCCTTTTCTGCAACTATAGGGGATTTATGGCATCACTCTTGGCTGGAAGCAGTGCTTAAACAATGGGGGGGAAAAAAAACACCAACTTTGTCCAAAAACCTCTCATGTTTAGCCGTTTTCCACTTTTTCTTTGGTCATTTTAGCCTTTTTGGCCAGGGTGAAGGGAGTATCTGCCATCAAACATGAAGACGGCCGCATGTAACTATGACGGTGTTTGGTAGTTCACCTTACATGCATTAATTTAATAACGTGGTTAGCCTACTCAACGTAAATTACACACGAACAACATTAAGCTACTCACGCAGAGAAGAACGGCTGCTGCTGCATCATCATCCGTCATCATTTCTGCTACACTGGCAGTGCTAGGGGCCAGGACTCTCCTCTTCGGGTTTTTGGGGGATGTTGCTAACTCCGGGTCCGATAACAGGCAACCCACCCGCAGTAGATCAAATACGGCGCATTTCTCGGCTTTTAACAAAATGCTATACGTCGCCAGGTGTTTCATCAGATTCGAGGTGTTACCTCCTTTGACAGTATCACAGTATCACCTTAAAGCACTTGTTGCAGGCTGCTGAGTTTGCATCTTTTGCTGTGAAGTACAGCCAGACTTTTGACCGCTTCACCCTGGGCATTTTTAATCTGTAGCTCTGCTCTAAAAGAACGTACGTACCTGGTCCCGCCTACTACGCTCGCAAAGGTAAAATGATTGGCTGGAATCCAAAGTGTATGGCATCTCAGGGAAAAAAAGAGCACCGAAATAAAGCACCGAAATGTGCGCTGCTTTTTGGTCTGGTTACTATCGTTTATGTCAGAACCGGTGCCATAATGGCACTGGATACTGGTACCCATCCCTACAGAACTCTTAAATCGTCCAATCACATGCTCCTAGCACAACCTAGGTCTCGATTGAAGTCGAGAGGTGACCGGGCCTTTGCAACCGTGGCACCTAGGCTCTGGAATAAACTCCCTGTTCATATTCGTACTGCCGAGTCTATCCAGTCTTTTAAATTACGTCTTAAAACGTATCTTTGTACTTTGGCTTTTGATTCTAACTAGTTGGCTGTTCTAGCTTGTTGTGTTGTTACCTATTGTTTGTTGTCCTGTTTTATTGTTTGTTTTAATGGTCTCGTGCTTTTACTGACTGTGAAGCACTATGGTTAACATTGTTGTTTTAATATGTGCTATATAAATAAAAAAAATTTTATTTGATAATTTATTATCTGGAAGTAGGGTGTGTGTGCGCGCGTGTGTGGCCATTTCTTATTTAGATTTACTGACTGTTCCATATACTTGTGAAAAGCCTTGTGTTTTCAAAGTAGCCAAGACAAAGGCTGAAATGCTTTAATCATGTTGATTATTGTTCATGGTCATCTTACAACATCAGCCTCGGGTTTTCCTACAATACAAATCTATTTTTGAACCACAGTTTCACTGGTGCAACATAATCAAATTTGCATGAACTATTATCTGTAATTTGTTCATTGCGATTAGTGATCCCGCTTTAAAAAAATTAGAAATAGAAATTTAGTTGCTTATATGAACTAGTATATAGCATCACTGTGTTCTCCATAGTAAAAATGAAAGCACTTTATCACTTTAGGATCTGGACTGTTGAGATCAGATTCAAATAAATTGAGGCTTAATTAGGTGTATATATCATTGCCATAAATATTACCATAGGACTGCACTGAGAACTGCACTGGGAATGAATGATGAAGAAATACGTGGCTATGTGTCAGTAGCTGTTGTTTTTAATTTTTAAGTCACGAATCTTCGAAATTGACCACACATTAAAAAATAGTTATTCCTAATCAGACTGTTAATGCAGATTTCTTTTAAAAGCATCTTTACTACCAGCTTCCATTCTGTGGACCACACTATAGTTACCATAGCAACTTGTGCCCCTTGATTTGAGCGAGGAAAATCAGGTCACATTATTGCTATGTTGGAAGCGACCTTTACTTCACATTACAGATCTAATATTTGGATTCCTCTTTCCTGCCCACCATTCACTTTGCATCTCTGCTTAATTGTCTGCATTCAGTCAGAAATCAACATAATCCCAAACATGAATTTTAATCTTGATTAAATGCATTTTGGCTAAATTGCAGAGATTGTACCATCAAAGCAAGATTTTTTAAAATAAAAGCTCATCTTAGCATCTCCTTTATTTTTCTTTTTGTCTTTTAGCAGATAAATCCATTTACACCACTTCTGTTTCAGAGCACCTCATTTAATCATCTGTGTACCAACAAAGAATTTACAACAAAATGCCTTTGCTTTGTATATTTCTTCTCATACATCTATTAAGAGCTACTAATTTATAGAATAAAACATCATTAACACATTAGTTTAGTTGGTTTTATTCAAATGTACCCTGTTACTTTGTTCTTAGCAATACAAGTGGATGCGTTAATTGTGCAGACCTGAGCTCTAGAGATCCAACAATTAGTTTTGAGACAGTCTCCTTCTGTGCCAGATCACATACTCATTAACTCTCAATTTTCAGTAGAGCTCATTTAAAGCATAATTGTGTGACACATGGAAACTGTGGTTCTGCCAGGGAAAATTTAAAGTACAAAGTTTCAGGTCCTCAAAACTGGTGTGTATGTGTGCATTTGTTTGTGTATTTGTGTGTTTATGAAGCAGTCTTGCCCAACTGTATGATACTGCAAAACCGTGTGCAGAGGGTAAACAAATGTAAATGTGGTAATGTTTCCCTCACTATTTACACACACACACATATATATCCACACACAACCTATTTTTAACAAAGCTGTTAAAACAAGTTGTTTCTGTCCAAAAAGCAGAACAAAAGAGGGATATTCGAGAGGAATATTTCTGGGTGCTGGATTGTTTAGTGCCAGCCAGCCAGTGCATGCAAAGCTGTATTTTTATCGGTGTTTTAAGGTTAGAAGAACGGATTCATTTACATATATTTTCTGATGAAAAAGTAAATATAACCAGATGCTTTAAGAGATTATGCCCTTTGGTATACGTTGGTATTGCGCTAGAAATGTGTTTAATTTATGGTGAGAGAAAGTATTTTAATTAGAGCAGTTAAACAACTGTAAAATATAATTTATACCAAGCAGTGTATAATCTGCAGATCTGCAGTGCTTAGCATTTTATTGAGCATGGAATGATATGCCCCACAACCCATTTCACATCCAGGAGAGGTGTGACCTCTATGCTCCCCCCCAAATCTGCTGGTGGACACTTGTAATGAAACAGAACCAGTGAGCTTTTTCTTTACTACTTTCCACACTTTGATCAAATATTTCTAGTTATTCATTTGATACAAATACACATGAACTTGAAAATTTATTGGACATATTTTTTGTTCAAGACGTTTTAAAAGTTTTTAGAGTTCAGCTGTCTCCTTGATTGTCTCGAATCAGCAACTCTAAACAAATGAAAGCAGTAATTATAGTTTGGGGTGAGTGACATAACCTCAAAATGATATCATGCTATTTCAAGGAAATTTGCCAACATGTTATCAGTAATTGCAGCTTCCAGGCAGCAGCATTTATTAGTGCAAATAAAATGAAGGACAATATTCTTGCATTTTTTTTAGTAATGTGCTTTGCAGGAGGTTGTTGAAGTAGCTCCATTTTTACTAAATCATAATGAGAGGCTACCATGTGGCTCTCACTGTCAGATGTGCCTAGACCTGACTGATTATCATGTGTGCTAGGGAACATAAACACATGGTAGCACTATATTATTGATATTGTAATATTACACTTAAATTTAAAGAACTATACCAGTAGGATTGCAGATGATATGATATGGCACAGCGCTAATTAAAATATTCAGGGCTAAAATGAGTCCTTGACACTATTTCAATATGACCTTTGTTATACTGTCATCTAGATGGATGGTAGAGCTGGAATACATAGATAAGACACTAGATTTCCAACATTCATTAGAGTTGGTGCATTTTACATTAAAATAGTAACTTTTTCAACTAATATATAGTTGACCACTCATTTTACATTCATCAGGAAATTTTGTGAAGATCCGTTAATGGGTGTCTATGCTGTTTATTCTAAAATGTGTTGACTTTGCAGTTTGATTTGGATTTAAAACTCCTTTTGGGAATGCTTTTTAAAAAACTGGAGATCAAAATGCTGTTAGAGCCATTTACTCATGAAATACATCCTTTACAAGGTTAGACACTATTGATTTTTTTTTTTTAAATATAATCATTCACACTAACCTCAGCCAAAAAAAAAATCTTTACATTTATTTTTCAATTGCTTTACTTTCTTAATAGAAGGCCTGAGAAGGTACCACACTGACTGAATTCACAAAGAAAACTTGAATGTTTTTGTATTTTGTTGTTCACCTCGCTGCTAAAAACACAGTGTGAACTAAAGCAAGACTTTTATCAGTATAAGTTACTAGCATGAAAGCAAAAAGATAAACAGGAAAACAGGCTCTCTTTATCTTACTGAACCTTATAAATATGACATGTTCAAAGATCCCTTGAGAAATGTGCACCACTCAGAGAAGTGGGAGACAGGGGAATACATTTCAAATGGCCTAGTATGCACAGAGAGTATATCTTTTTGGAAAATTGAGTTGAAAATCATTAACATGACAAATTTGTCAAGTCTTACAGTTTAACGATGAAGGGTTTACCCTGCCACTATAACAGTTCTTTCTGAAGCAACAGTCTTATTTGAAGGAAATTAACATATTTATGACTCAGCTTTCATTTTGATGGGGGGAATAAAGGTTTTCACCAGGATGAAGATGACCTTTTTTATATAGCAAGGAATAATCTAGCCTACATTAGTTGGTGGACATAACTTAATATGTTTTAGTTGTTGCTACATAAGTAAAAACATATCTTGAAGACAGCTCTTTGTTTACTTTGTCTTTTACTTTGTATTTTTTTTTTCTCAATTTGTTTATTTATGAGTCAAAATGGCTAACAGGACCAGAAGGCTAATATGGTACATTAGCAACTTTAATGGTCAGGTTTTGCCTAAAACCCTGGCGCTTTGATTGAGGGATGTTCACTTAAGACTGGTCTCCCACTGGGCTTGTAATACACTGGCAGAAAACCCACATAACTATTCTTTGTAATGAACTAAATGAGGTAGTTCAGGCCTATGCAGAACAGCAAAAAGAAATCACCAGGTGCTATTTTGATCCAGTCAGCCAGATTAGAGTTGGCTTGATTAGACTCAGGTGTTGGCATTCAGGCTATTGCTGGAGGTTAACACATCATTCACAACATTAAAGGTATTCTGGTGTCCTTACCATTATCACTCTACTCTTGTTTTGCAGTATTACAGATGGAAAATTCATAAAAAAGTCTGCCAAGCACAAAATGATAAAAAACTTTCCACTTTTAGCTGTTGAATTGGAAACAATCTGCTTGTTTTAAAGTCTGAACACAAATGTATTTAGAAATGGTGCCTGCTTTAAAGAGGAGATGTCATGAATATGACAATATTTAAATGGTTGTTAACATGCATGTGTCCTTATATATGTTCATGAAGTAAAACTCAGAGTTTCTGTGTGAACCTTGTACAGAATTTTAATGTTTACATGTATTGTTCTTGCCTCTGGATCTCTCGGGGTCTTTTACATATCTTCATATATGTGTGCCACGTTGCTCATTTGGCTTAAAAGTGTCAGTATGTTCTCAGATTCAGTCTTCTCTAAGGACATATAAGTATTTCAGGCACACACTTAATTCTCCCTTTTTCATCACAACAGCCAGGCAGCACATGTAATTTTAACACTGTGAAAGGAGGTAGCTCCATTCAGGTGTGCACTATCTCATGGTGGAGACAATAATTGCCTGTGCTCCTCTTCCCTTTGGTAATTGTCTTTTGATTGAGGTCATCGGGACAATTAAAACCATTGAGGGGTGAATAGTGGCAGCCAGAGACTTTTTAGAAAGCAATGCTAGGTGGTAGAAAGGATGAACAAAATGTACAGAAGAGATAATTGTGTGTGTGGGAAGACCTAGTGAAGTCAGGATGAAACAGAATGACTTGGCGTGCTTTATCACAATCTATTAATTCTATGCCTTTTTCAAAAATCTGTTAGGGTAATAGGAGAGTGTTCATAGGAGTGCAGTTTTCCATTTTTAAGAAGTTATACGTCTGTTATGTAAAGTAGTCACTCAGATTTCAGATCAAGTGACAGAAAGCTGTTGCTTTTTTTTATTAACAACAGACACTTCAGTGCCAAAGGCCAAGATAAAATGAACTCGAATCTGTTGAAGTCAATTTAACGTGAAGTACCTCTTACCTTGATGTCACTCGGCAGTAATGGAAACATCTACTTTGTTTTTACAGTAGGATTTTAAAACGTCAGTTGAGTATATTAGAACATAAAACTTTACAAATTAGCAAAGCTTGAAGATTTACCTATAGTTGAATACTTCCATTTCACTATGCATAATAATGCATTATGCACATGTGTTTTTTTAGAAGCAAAATATAAAGAAATAACAGTGAAGAGTTTTATATGTAATGTGTGTGTGTGTGTGTGTGTGTGTGTGTGTGTGTGTGTGTGTGTGTGTGTGTGTGTGTGTGTGTGTACACACATGCATATGTGTAAGTGTAGGTCTGAAAAATTAAATTTGTTTTAAGAACAAATTAAGATATTTTTCTTTAATTATACAAAATTATAAAAACTGTTTTGATTAAAATTTTATTTTTTCCCCTCTTTGCTCATTTAAAATAAAACATTTTAAGTGGTGAGCCTTCAAGCATACTTTGCATTTTTATGTTGAATTAGGCTGGATGATAATTATTATTAGTTGTTGTTATTGTTATTATCATTATTGGTGGCTTTGAAAGCTGACATTTAAATAAAATAAAGTAAGTGCTTTGAGGTGTGATGAGGCGTTGTGATTTGGTGCTATATAAATAAAATTGAATTGATTAAAAAATGTGTACAGAACAAATGCAGAGTGACATTTAAATGCTTCAATTTTACTTTTAGAAATGTGTTTTTTGTTTTAAAATAACATTTACATGTAACCTAAAAGGTAGACCTAGAGCTGGAGAGGTGGCTCAACTGCCATGATTCTTAGACATAAATTCATTTTAGTTAAATCTAGCTATTCTTTGTAATTGTGCATGAGAAGAAAGTGGGTAGAAATAATATTTTCGTATTTTGGTAGTCATGATTTCAAGACTACCAAAATAACTTTAGCTGCATTAATCATGATTTCACATAAACCCGTGGTACCAGAAGAGGTAGCAGCTTATTGCGACTTTAGGGCATACCATAAATATAAAACGGATTAGCAAAAATATTCGTAAATACCAACTTTTGATTTATGTAATTGTGCCAGTATGTTAACAGGGCAAATTACCACATCTTAACTGCAGTTACATTATGATGTTGGGAAAAAAAAAAAAGGGGGGGGGGGACACCTGGTCATACTTCTGAATTAAGTGAAATAACAAGTGCTTTTGCAAGAAGATTGTGAACTATCATTGAAATCATTTCATTTGCATAGATTTCTGCTTGGATTTCCTCAAGACCACGAAATGAAAATAGAATTTTTAAAAAAAGTAAATTACGGCTAGAAATATACATTATTACTCAGTGGAGAAAGCTTGGTAATGCGAGGATGTCATCTCTGATCTTTGGGAATGTTCATGAGCACTATTGTTCCATACACATTGTCTGTAGTTCTAATCAAAAACAACAGCACACTGATTAGGAACATTCATGTTGTTTTTGTTAAATTTACACCTTTCTCCATCAACGTGAGATTGAGTTGAAGCTGAGACTGATTAGAGTGGAAAAAATATGCCTTTCTTTAAAACAAAAAAAGCAAAAAAAACCTACTTCCATTAATTCAATTTCAATTCAGTTTTATTTATACAGTGCCAGATCACAACAACAGTTGCCTCAAGGCGCTTTATATTGTAAGATAAACCCTACAATGTGTCACTCGATTAGAATTTGTAGTGACAGATTTTTTTTCCTTCTAATTTTGCCCTGTATATAGTGGAATCTACAGCAAACAGTAGTGATTTTTTTAAAGTTGAAGATTTAAGATTAATAAACAAGGTTTACTGTCCAGAAATTACAGCTGTTTTTCTAGTCCCCCATTGGCAGAGGCTCAAACGTAAATGGACAGGTGTTTGAATTCAATGAAGAAGGTAAACTAATGAAACCTCTGGATGTTAGTGCCACATTTATACTTATTGGTAGCTGCTCCCTGGAACTCGCAGTATAACGTACATAGAAATGTTGATGCAGTGATGGAGGCAAAGCAGGTCATCTCTTAATTGGAAGGTTGTTGGTTCGATCCCTGGCTGTTCCAGTCTGCATCCCATGTTTATACAAGATACTAACCCAAAGTTAGGTAACTCCTACAAAGCATAGAATAAAAAGTGTTTATATAACTGGGTGAATGAGGCACGTTGTATAAGCATTGTGTGTACTCAGGTAGAGCTGAAAAGCGCTATATTAGAACCCGATTTACCATTGTAACGTTGGACCCAAGAAACATA
Organism: Aulonocara stuartgranti; assembly: GCF_965226115.1. NCBI lineage: Eukaryota > Metazoa > Chordata > Actinopteri > Cichliformes > Cichlidae > Aulonocara > Aulonocara stuartgranti. The sequence goes on from NC_138950.1 coordinate 7,465,180, forward strand.
CGCTGGAGCGAATATGATGACAGCAGAACTTTTATTTAATACTGTGGTTTTTACTGGGACACAGACACTCCCGCTCTCTCTCTCTGCTGTCACGTCCGCTTCCCCCCCTCCAGCTGTCACTGCCAACATATAAAGAGACACAATCACTGTCAGATCCCAGGACACCTGTTCACCCCAGGAGCTCACTGCGTCACCCCTCCTCTGCAGCTGGCCAGAGACCACACCCACGCCACAACCATATACTGGAGAATTCAGGAATATCAAAAAGACTGAAAGACCACAAAAGACAACTAAAGTTAGTTAAGAAAAACCCCTGCACGACAATTTCACAAGTCAAGAACACTCACTGACAAGTTCTACAATCTAAAGAGTCCTTTTTATAGCAAGGTGAAAACTGTCAAAAAAACATTTAAAAGTACTGCAATCCTGCAAATCTGATCAGGTTACCATAAATAAATAAACTTACTGCAAAAGCAGCCCAAGGGTTTTGCAAAGAGTAATTATAATTTCAGTTACTGAAGACAAAACTGAAGGCAGAAAGACCCACAAACAAGCTGCAACTGCTGCTGGCTGCAGTGACGTGGCCTAGCAGAGCGTCTTTGGGGAAAAAGCAGCATTTGGTGATCTCCATGGGATCTAAACTTCAAGCAGTCATTGACTGCAAGGATTAAAATGCTTTTTTTAATATAATGATATTTATTTAATATTATATAAAATAAAATATGGAATTATTTTATGCGTTTAGTGTGTTATATTTCAAACTATCTTTGTCTAATCACTTTTAAACCTCTAAAAATGTCGGTCAGTGGAAAAATAAATAGGTGTAACTCATAAACAGATAATGCAACCCTTTGGTTAAAAGCCACATATTCTACCACTTTAAAACATATTCATGTTAGTCTCGTCCGTCCCCAGAATGCACAATTGAAGTTTCACATATATTTTTAATATTGCAACAAATAATGATAATGTTAATTTTTCTGAAACATGACTGGTACTGGTTTGCATTTCTAACAGTTCATTTAAGGAAGAACAGCAAGGACCAGCCAAAAGGAACAGTGCAGCGCACGAGTAGATTACACAGGCCTGAATAAAAAAAATAAGTGTTTATTCTAAATGTGACTGATTGTTTTGCTTTTAAATGTAGCAAATTTCTCAACACGGTCGTTGTTTTAAACATGTGGATAAAGATTTTGTCAGTGTGTCAAAATCCAGATTTCAGCTGTACAGAGTAGCAGCTTGGCAAGTGGCTTGTGTGTTAGCAGTGTTTCCTATGGTTAATGGACTGTGGTAAAGTCCATATTTCATTGTGTTCACAGGATCAGAAAAGGAATATTTATATGATAACAGGTTTATTGTGAATTTGGCTGTATTAAAGAGAGAAGGAAAGAGCGGAGGAGAGACACAAACAGATGCAAATGAATGAAACAGAAACCCAGCTGGGTTTAGCAGCACTCAAGCACTTAGAATGACATGAAATGAGAGAAACACATACCCCATACTACTATTGGTTATAAACTGGACATTAACATTTTCAAAATTCATTGTTCTCCCTCAGCATTTGATTTCCATCAGACCTAAGAACACTGACGCTATCAGCAATGATTGGTAGCTAATTCCTATTCCTGTGTGGACATGGTTGTTTGAAGTATTCACTACACTTTCAGTTCTTAGACTGATGGAAAAACATGAAAGTGTTAATTTAAATTGAATTCTAATTTGAAGTCTAAATTTTGAGTATTTTCAGTATAGCTAAAAACTCATCTTTTTAAACTTGCTTTTGGTTGATTTATTTTTAAGTTTTAGCTTCTGTGAAGCACTTTGTGATTTTTATCTTGAAAGGTGATATATAAATAAAATTTTACTTATTTATTTGCTGTCACTTAACCCTTCTTTGATACACTGATTTTTTTTAAAAATTAAAGGATTTGAGCAATTGGCTCGGGTCAGCGTCACTACAGTGGTATGATGTGATACAGCACCTGGACCCTACAGAGGTTGCACAGGTTTCCTTTTTCATCCAGGTTTCCTTTTGTTTGTTTATTTATTTGGGGCAGGGCCTTCAGTTACTTCAATTACAGCCTCAATTTAAAAATCATAGTGCTTTTTGCTACTATCAGCATCACATCTAACATGTGTTTTTACCACACGCTATTATACTCTGCTTAGCACTAATATAGGAAGACCTAAGCAATGAGGAGACTGAACACCTTTTAATGTCAGCTAACATTAGTTACCTACTTTAGTTTAAGGCTTGAATGTCATAAAAACCTCACAATGCAATGGAATTTTATTCCATTGGAACCTTTAAAGCTGAAAATCTAAAATGTAGTTATATCTGGATTGTTTGATTTAAAATCTACTGTAGTGGTGTACAGAGGCAAAAGTAGAAAGTAGTCTTATTCTTCAAATACTTACACACCTAACTGTATATTAACAAATTCAGTGTCTAATTCAGTTTTTGTTTTTTCTGATGCTGTCATGGTGCACATCAAGACTTGAAACCTGATGTCATGAAGTGACCTTTCTGGATTCATTATCATTCATTCATTCATTATTTCAGCCTTTCTGGAGCCAAACCAGTGAGAATGAAATAATGAATGACAATGACAATGGGGGCTCGGATGATGGTATTTTTGCATAGTGTATCAAAATGAGTCTTATTTTAATGTAGTTCTATGATTCAGGGATTGTCCCCATGTCCCAGTGAAGGCATTGTGGATGCTGTTCATGTGTCAGGAGTAATGTTATGACTATAGCAGCTCCAGGATTTGTCTGTAGATGTCTAACTGTCTGTTCATTTGTGAACAAGACGGTGATCAGATTTACTTGTTGATGATATTGGTCAGGATTGGCTGATAATAGATGTTATGGTATCAGCATTATAATTTGTATTTGTATCATAATGCAGGAAAAGAATGATAGTGGAGTGTCTATCATGTGACTGTGGTCTTGATAGTCTTCATCTTAAGTTGCTTACTATTGTAGTTCGTGCAGATACATTTTTAGCAATGTATTCCACAGTCACTCACAACATTAAAATCACAGACTGGTGAAGTGTACTATTCTTTTGACAAACCATAGATCTTCTTCTTAATACAATTTGTTGGGCTTCAGAGCTTTAATAGTGAAAACAGGAGATAAATCAACTTTACACGGGTGACTGTGACTCTTGTACAACAAAATCACCAAAAATATGAGTTAAAAATGTCTTTGCTGTGTTTGGCTCTATTTACTTTCAAAATTATCACTATCTGAGGCTTCACTGCTCACTTACCCAAGGCGTGGGGATTGCATGTTTGTTGGCGCGGAGGGGGCATGGTTCCTGTACCATCAGTGGAATGTCATTGGCTGATATTTTTGCTAAGCAGTAGGATACTGTAAAATTAAAAAAAAAAATCTGCTAAAGTTAGCAACAGTGAGATGAGCTCAAGCATGACAGTCTCTGCTGTAAAAGAGAAGGATGTCAAGTGGACAAGGTGACCTAGTATCCATTTCAAAAATGCAGGAAAAAAAATCTGATTCCCAGAATTGAAAACAAAATACTTACCCAGTAAAAAAAGAACTAAAACCAAAACCACAAAAAAAACTTAACATGAGCACTTAAGCAGCATCAAAAAGAACCCAATCCTTCTAACTGAGTCTCCATCAAGCAAACCACAAGCACCCAAAGTTAAGCAGCATGCCCTCTGAAGACACCACAGGATGTCTGCTTGGGTCCTGTGTCCATGCTCTGAGTGATCAGATGGGTTATTGCAGGATATGAGGCACTTGCAAAATATTAGGCACCTGCCTAGTATTTTGTATGCCATAAATACTGTTAATGATCAATAGATTTTGTACCCTAACTGGTTCATACTGACACATTTAGGATTCACTGGTAAACATTCACATACTGTCAACAATATGGGATCAAACATAGAAAGCCTTAAGCTTACTTTATCTAGCAAACACTAGATCCCCATTGTAAATTTGCACAATTCTTTAACTTAATAGTTTTTGCTTTAATTTGCTGTATATAATTATCAAGTTTAATGAGTTTTACATGTTTTTTTCTCTCTTCATTAGTGGAACAGGTTGTGTTTTGTTTCACCAAGCTATTCTTTTTTTTTTTTTTTATTCACACTCACAAAAAGGTTAGAATTGGCACATGTAGATGCACTGTTAAATGTTAAATGAGTCACTTATTACACTGCTTCGTGTACTACGTGAGGCAGCTGAAAAAAAAAAATCTTGAAAAATGTTGCTGTTATAATTTGGTGCATGTTCTATAGTAGTGTTTTGCATTAGATTAAGACTTCTGTATGAGTTTATGGTCCCGGTGGAGTTGTGAGTAATATATGCTTTAATAGCTGTCGATGTCGGGGTGCTCCGGTTATAATGAAATAATAATGAATGTAGTTGACATGGAGACTGTGAGATGTTTAATTGATACATTGGTTCACAGTCAGGCGCAAGTAGAACGGGATGGCTTTATTTCTATTGTGGGTGCAGTCAAGGAGTCTGCTTGCCCCTGTTAGAGCAACAGCCTCAGGAAAGGAGAAACTCAGCAAGACTCTGTGACTGCAGTATACTGATAAAATACAGAAAAAATACAGAGCCAAGATTAAATTTATCAGGAAAAGACGTTTAAATGTAGACCATAACAAAGATCAACCACACCAAGAGAGAAAGCTGGTCAAAAGTAACAAAAACAGGGAGGGAGTGCTACCAGCTTTGTCTCAATATGCACTGAAATATAGAGTCTGCCTACTTGCACCTAAGAACAAGAGGGAAGAGATGAGAAGCAAGTGGGGTGGGCGAAGAGAAGAGGTACAAAAGGGCATGTAATAGCCACAATGTAGACAACAGTGGTAAAACACTAAAAAACGCAACAGAGCAGAATATGTAAACGCGCAGTTGGCAGGAGGTGTTCTAAAACAACCTGAACACTGACATGGCTCGCAGATTGATTCCTTTTGTTGCATTTGCCACCTGCTTCACCCTTAATAGTGTTATGCATACTGCTTACCTCACCCTGAGGTTCCATGTTATTTCTAAGCACACATCTCATTGAAACGAGTGGCAGGACCAGGAACTTACCAACTAAGGGGCTCGACAACAGGACAAATAAAACACTGTCTGCCTCAAAGCAAAAAAGAACCATTTGTTTGTTTTTTTTAATGGGGTTTTTTTTACACTTCAATCTAGTAGAGGGGTTTGTTTTCAGGACACATTTTCTTAATGCTGCTTACTTTCTAATGTAATGCAGTTTTGTCCGACTGCACATTATGTGTAGGTCCATAGACACAAATGCAGGCAAAGTGGGTTGCTCAAGGGCACATTCAGTGATATTAGTTGAGGGGATTCATCTGCAATGTATTTAGTATATATTCCAAACATTCCAATTCAGGGACCAAAAATTTAAGTCTAATCAAAAGTTTGCTTCTCTAACATTCATCATTATCCTCTCTTGTAAATGGTCCAGCTTATTAGTTGTTTTTAAGAGTTTGCCTCGGCTTTAACGTTTACAAATGGCTTGTCTTGGTCAAAGGAGTGAAACGGTGGCAAGATTAAGCCCAGTATTATTATCATCATGTTTTAACCTCACCCTCTGCTTTCGGATTAAAACCTCTAGAGTGTGTAACGAGACATTTTAAAGAGCTTAGTAGTTTGTCTTGGCGGAAATACAAATATATCACTAAGCTGTGTTTTCTGTTATACTTATCTAGATTTATTTTACCACAGCAAATGCATGAATATGAACATGTAAAAGAGATGATTTAGCTGAAGCATATCTAACTCCAAATTTTTCTGTACATATTATATACTTTAAGTCCTGTAGTGTAGTATCAGAAGAGGAACCAGGATGCATATGGACAACAGATTAATAAATGGGTGAATAAAATACAACTGAGTCATTCAGCTGTATATAATTAAGTTTGTTTTAGTCTGTTTTCGGAGTTGCTTCCAGACCTCTTATAGGAAGAAGCTTGTCACTATCTGCTGTGTGGCAGGCAGGAGGAGGACCCAAAAGCAGGGCTCGGAACACAGAAGGGTAAACTAAAGATGGCAGCTTTATTGCTGGAGAACCCCAGTACTTGTACAGAAAACTAGATACATTAAACTCAAACCACAGAATTAGTGAACCCAGAACTAGGAAATACTGGGGTTAGGCAGGACACACAGACAGCACATGGGAGTGGTACGAGATGACAACAGATAGAGGAAAACACAGGGCTTAATACACCAGGGAGTAACGAGGGGATGGGAAACAGGAGGGAAGCACAGCTGGGGCTAATCTGACATAATGAGATAAGGAAACAAAGCAGAATACGCTGACATAGGACACAGACTGTCAAAATAAAACAGGAAGCATGAGGCATTCACAAGGACGTGGACTTGACACTGAGACAGACTGGAGAGACAGAGGGAACGTGGAGACAAGAGTGACTAGATGTGGAGCGTGGGACACGGGAAAGTACAGCGTAGACATGGGAACCGAGAATAAACACAGGCTAAGATAAATACTAAGGGAGGAAGAACTACAATCACTAAGAACTAAAGAAAACCAAAACTGAACAACAATAAATCAAAGAATCAAATAATATAATTACAAAGTTTGAAACAGAACTACTCAGTCGCAAACCCAGAACTCTGACAAAGCTGATCCAGAGGGTTTAATCTCTATGAATCTGCTGGTAGAACCTGTGGAGGGAGCCCGTTTTTGGATGCTGACAGACATGTGATCTTGGTCGTGTTTTAAGGATTTTTAAAACTAAAACCAGAAATGTTCAGCTGGAGCCTCCATTGGCCCCCTAGCTGCTCCGAGCATCCCACAGTGTCATTGCTGCAATCCCAGTCTACATCCCACAGATATAAAAAGGTGATGGGGTCGGTCAAAAAAGGAAGCATGAAAAAGATGATGATGTAAGGTTGGGATTTGGAGTAGCTTTGGAAATTCACTTAGTCCAGTATGATAATAATATTTAATCACAACAACAACAACAACAACAACAACAACAACAACAACAACAATAATAATAATAATAATAATAATAATAATAATAATAATAATAATTTGACAATAATAACAATAAAAATAATACAAATATGGAGAATAGAGTAAAGGAATAACAAAAAAGCATCAAAAACTCAATTTTAGCAATAAAAATAGTAATCGTAAACAGAAGAGGAAGGTTTTTATGCTGGAAAAAATTATCAATCGTGGTTAATAAACTATATCAGAACCATGGTTATGGTAAATTAAATAAATAATGACCTAATCTTACCTTTCATACATTTCCCACTCCTCATTCCCACATTCATTTCAGTCTAATCCAATTAGTAAAAAAAAGAAAATAGTTTAGCATATATATATATATATTGTTGTATAAAAACATTTGTGGTTCTGGTACAATGTGTACATGTAATGTTACAATAAGGTTCAGCATTATCATTCTTTGATAATTACAGGAGCAAATGAATATGAGTATGATCAGTTCAGTCCACTAAATATGAGCAAAAGTCTTGCTCATATTTATAAAGTTGTAAAAACTTTATAAAGTGGTCTTAATTTTTAAAAAATAGTTCTACAGGCTTTCTGAAGGTCTTTCAAAGTCTTTCTTTGGACACTGACTACTTTTTGATCACTTGCAGTCCAGTCCTTACACTTGACTACATTCAAAATAATGTTAAGCTACTTAGCACTGACCTATGAATCATTCAAGAATTACAGTGAAAGGCACCTAACTCAAGGCATGAACCACTGTTGTCTCTACACAAAACAGCCAATATTGCAAGCAACCAATTGTAAATCATATAGTTTACTTTTACCTTGCTACTAGCAACATTATTCAAAAACACATTATTGGTTCCCATTTCTTTAGTTGAATCTAAGAAAAAATGGGATGGGTGTAAAATAGTATTTTTGCTACAGATTACAGAAAACATACACAAGTATTTTTGTACCTAGCAGCTCTTTGATTCCCAATTAGCTATTAGCTGAAAACTTGGCGCATCTTGGCATGTTGTGCAGTATGTCCTTAAAAAGTCTGAGGAAACTGGACAAGTAAAGGACAACAGAAAAAGTGTCTTTAAAGAAAGATCAATAGCAGATGAATAGGATCTGGAGGTCTTGTCCTTTAAACTGAGGAAAATAGCTTAACTGAGACCTGACAAAGGACCTGCCTGAGAGATACATGTGACCCTAAAGTTGATCTTCCTTCCGTTCACTGAAGCCTCATCAGACATGGTCTCACTGGAAGGGTTCCCTGTCTTATGAAAAACTGAATTATGAACTAAATTTGAATCAAAAATTTAATTAATAATATCTTCAACATATAGAAATGAGGTCAGAAAAGCAGTTGAGTGAAGAAGAAAAGGAGTAAAAGGTAAAAGAGTGGAGGTTCTGTCATGTCACACACACACACACACACACACACACACACACACACACACACACACACACACACACACACACACACACACAATGAACACTCTCAGTCATGGATTGGCCTCCCCAGAGCCCAGACCTCAACATTATTGAAACATTGTGGGATCATCTTGATAAAGAGCTGAACAAAAGGCAAAAGGAGCTTTGGGATATCTTTTAAGAAAGCAAGAACGATTGTGTTCTTGTTCTTGAGTTTTATTGAAGAATAAAGGGGGCCATGCCAAATACTGACTTTGAAGCCTGTTAGAATTGTGCAAAAAAGCCTTTATATACATTTCCATTTATGATTTTATTCATTAAATCTTTGCACTTATTTCCCATTTTCCTTGAAAACTATAAAATAATAAAGGGTGGCTCAAGACTTTTGCATAGTGCTGTATATAATATATAGACACCAAGTGTTTATATGACAGTATCCACAAATGAGTGAGCAAGTGCAGCAGAGATGAGCATCATAGACATGTGAAGTGGCTTCACTCATCACCTCTTAAACATATTTTTAGCATGATTATAGTCAGATGTTTGCAGAGGAGCAGGCAGATGTTTGTGGCTGCCAGTGTCCTGAGTATTTGTGCTTCTGCTGTTGGTATATTCTACTGATGCAGATGCTACTGGAACTACTTTGTGTATACTACAGCTACAATTAGTTTTGTACATGTACAAAAGATCCAACACCATGTTGCCCAGTTGTTTTATTACTTTATTTACTCAGCGTGTTGACAGACTCTGAGAGTAAGATGACAAGTTACACACTGCTTTTTGCAGGGCTGGAGAATGTATCTGATTGCATACATCTGTTAAATTTCAGCAAATAAACATTTTGTGTGTGCGTGTGCGTGCGTGCGTGCGTGTGTGTGTGTGTGTGTGTGTGTGTGTGTGTGTGTGTGTGTGTGTATTTGAATGTGTTCCTATCAGTGACAAATGCTGTAATATACTATTGTGGCACTGATTACATTTCTGGTCTCAGCATTTGGTAGACTTACCTTTCCTGATCCACAAAATGTATGCTAATTGAAACAGGTGACAAGGTGAGGCAAGGGAGCGTGAAAATGATCATTACAACCACAATCTGGATATCTGTGGTAGCACATTTGCCATCATGGCTTTCATTTTCCTGAATGACTCAATATTTGTTGTGCTGATACCTTTGTTAAAAAATACAAAGGTTACATCCAAGACATCATTGTTTTCAAGCAAAAATATAAACATGTCCAAGTTGTTGAATAATCCATAACAAATTGATGAATTTCAGGGGGGGCTTAATATTTCTGGTGACAAAAAAACTACAAGCATACAACAACAACAGGTCCCGTCAAAATACATAAGTGTCACGCTACATTGTAATTGAATCATCATAATTCATTCCATTTTTAGAAGGCTGTCGGAAGCATCTAAATTATGTGCTTGTCCTTCATTGTGTAAAATTCCACAATATCCTGCAATAAGCAGTTAATGAGAATATAGCTACCTGGGGAATGTTTTCAGGCAATGTTTGCGACTGGTGTTGTTCAGACTCAGCCTGACAAACAATGTCTGCGCATATTTAATGGAATTCGTCTTGTGAAAACACAAAGTAGAAGCATCACAATGAGGACTGTCAGTGGACATTGTTGTAACCTCTGCACCACCTCATTAATGCTCCTCTAGCTAAGCTGTGATCGGCTGGACAGAAGTGTTGCAGGATTCAGCTCCACAGCCCCCTAACGTATATAAATGAAAAGTTGCAGGCTACTGTGGAGTACTGAATATTCACTCTTTTTGTAGATCACTTTGTTATGTAGAAAACAAAATATTTGTCTTTTAGTAAAATACAAACTCTTAGAATTCTTCAGCATATGATAAGAGTGGCTAAATAAAATCTTTGAGTAAAATGTCAAATTAAGGAATCAAAGGCTATCTAAAATTGTTTTTCTCCCATGTGAAATTTACGGTTGACTGGAAAATGAAAGCTGATTCAACAAATGGCATGTCTGGCAGAATTCCGTGAAACACAGAGCAGTTGAGTTGGTTAAACCTTAGGTTGTCTAATTACCAACACACTTTACTTGATACATACAAAAAGGACCCGTGATCTCTTAAAATGACAAATACCTGACAAAAAAATATATATATATGTATTGACATTCCACTTCCTGTTAATCACAGGTCACAGGTGATGCTAAATACTTTAGATTTCTTTAAAGAACCCTATTCATTCATTAGTATATTTTGATGCCTAAACTAAAGTGATGATCTTTATTTCGTCCTGCAAATATGAATAAGCCATTTATATCTGACTTACAGCAGAACCAAGAAACATTTTAGCTTATATTCCACTTATTGAAGGATTACACTTCAAACTCATTGTGCTATCAGACAGCTGCCTAATCAGAGTCTAAGCCTAGATAAATGCGCTCTGCTGGAATTTAAAACTGTGACATTTATAAAAATGTCCTTCTCATATACTCATACGCTTTAGTTTCTCTGGTACAACATACCAAATACCCCGCTACAGCAATATTATGTTTGCATCATAAGACATCAGCGCTTTAAGAAATCTTTTAAAATAGGCCATGATGACGTGCTAGCTCTTCTCTACTAAATTCTATTAAGGACAAATGAACAACAACTCACACAAGCAATTAAAAAAAAATGTAAACAGTTTTCTACTGCAACTGAAAACATGCGATAAAATGACCAGAGACACGTCCCAGCCATTCCCAGACAGCAGAAGCTGTCCTATTGAAAGTACACAGGTTTGAGGAAAAGCAACCCAGTGTCTCTCATCAGCTTAAGTGTGCAGTGGACTGATGTGAATTTTACTCCTCAGTGACTCTCACTACAACTGAAGCAGTTTCTGGGCTCACATACCAGACAAGCTATAGCATGAATAGTATTCAAAGGCACTGCACCTTTTTCTAGTAGAATTACTGCGCTATATTTTAAATAGTCTTATTACACTACCTGCAAATGTAAGTGTAAACAGTATGAAATGGTGTGGGATATGAAGTTTACTTAAGACTGCTACTAAGGCAACCTGATACAGAGTATCATCTTTTTTTCCTCTAATATCCACAAAAAAGAAAGACACTTCTGGTTTCACTTATCACCTGGGGAGTAATGTGGGAGTAGTTCAGTCCAACGCGTGTCCAGGAGTTTGTGTGTCAATGAGCAGACCCATGTGTTCAAGAAAGAAGAGAAACTGCTTGGCTGTCTTAGGTGATTTTCTGTGTTTTAATGTATGCAGAATCCTTCTGCTCATGTTCTCTTACGCTGCTTTTGTATGATCTATTTTTACTCCCTTGTATTCATGTGAGACGCACAAAAGGTCAGAGAGAGGTGAAGGAGGGTGAACACTTTTTTTCCAAAAAGAAGAGAAATTTTCAACAGCCTGTGCAGACAACTGTCTAGACAGCATACAATCAGTTTTTTAATTTATTATTTTTTTATATTACCAAGCATGGAAAGGAATAAGAAATGGCTAAGAAATAGGAACATAAAAACATATTCCTCATTTTGAGTCTGAGTTTGACATTGTTTTTCACCTGTAAAGAAGAAAACTTTACAGGTGCCTTATTTATAGGGAAAATAGCTGATTGCTTGCAGTGAACAAGCTGAGGACAAAAAAAAACTGCATATATTACAAGTAAGAATAATCTGTTTACCTTGCTTTCTTCTTTCTCTTTCATTTCCTTATGTTTTTCTCTCTTTCTCTCTCTAAATAACAGCCTAATTTCTGTGTTACTAATTATTTAACCCAGCAGTACTGCTGCTGCATTGTGCATTGCAGGGGAGTGAATGAGGTGAAGCAAAGACAAGGACGGATAAATAATGAATGTGACATAACTCCTACTGGATCTGGACATGCTTCCCTCAACCCTCAGAGCTGTCTGTGCAGCTGTGTTAATGATCTAAATGACACAGACTTAAATAAAGATAAGAGACACTGTCACTGAGATAAAAGTGGAGGGGAGAGGGAGGGGAAACAGGAGGACAAAGGAGGGAACAACTAAGCTGTAGTGCCTCTTCACCTCACTGTACAATACCTTTTGTGCAATACTTTTGTAAATAGTCAACGGTGCAATAGACTCAATACTTGAAATGTGCAATTCACTTGTATTTTTATTTTTATTCCTATTTATTCTATTTATCCCCTTCGTATATTTTATTTATATTGTCTCTGTATTTATATATGTGTGTGTGTATAACTCTGTAACTTCTGTCGGTGCTGTGCTTTTTTGGAAATCGAATTTCCCAGAGGAACCCACCCGAGGGATTAATAAAGTTCTATCTTATCTTATCTTAAGTGGAAGAGAGCAAAATAAAAAAAAGAGATTTTAAATGAATGCACTCCTGTCAGATAACTGGAGAAATACCACTTTTTAATATAGAGATTATTGACAATGAGCATGAATAACAAGGTCAGCAAACCTTATTCTTTTCAAAGCACAGGCCCACAAAAACTGTATATTATGCAATATATATCCTGTTAGCACTGTAGACTCATCCGTAAGTTGAGGTGCAGTGGATATTTTATTAGTGTTTGCTATTGTGATCATGTTTTATGCTTAACTTATAACTGATGGTACTGAATGGAAAAAAGGACATTTGTGCAGGAATGAAACATACTCCAGTATTTTTATTTTTATTTTATTTTTATTATTTTATTTTTTATGTTTATATTTGTTAAAAAATGCACTGGGAATGATCTTTTAATAGATCAAGCAAAGCAATCATTAAGTTTGAACAAGTCTACATTACCACTTTGGCTTCCAACAATTATAAAAACAAGATAACTGAGATTAAACGATTATTGTGTCACATCAGATAATGCAGTAAAGCCCCAGTTGCTCTGCATTATCAATCCATTTTTTGAATATTCACCCACTGAAAAGAGAAAGGTGAGCTTGGGCTTTTACCGTCTTAAGGTAGGTCAGATTTACTCTACTGATGATGTGTTTTGGAGTAGTAAAACGCTCAGTACGAGAGGAACCGCTGGTTCAGACGTTAAGTGGATGTGCTTGGATGAGAAGCCAATGGTGCGAAGCTACCATCTGTGGAATTATGACTCAATGCCTGTAAGTCATAATCCTGGCTAGATGTGATGATATCATAGTGCCATGAAAAGTTGGTGCAGGGAGCTGTTCACAACGCAGCTGGGGCAAAGCGCTGGATGATGGTCAGCTCTCTGCTGTGTTGCGTCACCTGTTTGTGGAGAATCTAGTGTTAAATCACCTGCAGATGACACAGTTATTACTATTCACATATTATTGTGTATTTTAGTTTGAAGCTTAAAATAGGTTTAGCTGGTCGTTGAATTTTGTGTATAAGAATTGGTTTATAAGGTTTGTTTAGTTAACAAAAAAGCCTCTTTTCTCTAAATACAGCTGAAAATAATTACAGACTTATAAAACACGCTCCTTTTAAGCGTTAAGCAAAAAAGTTAAGCAAAAGGCGAACGTAGTGCTTTCAAAGAGTCCTTTATATATTGTAGCTGCAAAACATTCTTTATCGTGAAATTTCAAGGATTTTGTTGCTATTCACAAACTATTCACACTGTGTAACTGCAGCATGCATTTGTCACTTCAGTAGCCAAGTTGGTGTCAGTCACTATCTGATTACATGATGCATGTTGGATTTTTCTCAGTACAAGATGTACAGCAGTTCTGTGGTATAATGGGAATTTAATAGCCGTGATAGACTGCATGCAATTAGAGAGGGTGTGAAGAGCCCAGGATGGGATAGTAGTCTTGCCCACTGTATAAATTTTGCATGAAATTATGGAGTGGGAGCAATCTTGTCATGTGTAACCCCCCTGAAGTCCAGATTGTGTGGTGTGAAACATCCCTGTGATCATGTGATAAGAAAATAAATGCACGCTCTATTCAGTGAGATTTTCACAGGGATTTTTGATTGACAGCTGTTGTGTTCTACAGGGTTCTTCTGGTTGTATGTGATAAACAGAGGTACATCCTCCCACCAACTGATTTGTTTCCTAATGTTTGTAGGCGCAGCTTTAATGAAGAAGCAGACCTGCTAACATTCTTGCAGAAGGGACCTCTTCAACAAGTATGGGGTCACCATGGAAACCATTCCTCCTCCTGTCTGTCATCAGTGGCCTTTCAGGTAAGAAATTCAAGAGCTAGTGTTCAGAGACTATTTAGAAAATATGTACAGAATAATTTAAAGTATTAATATTACAAAAAGAAAATGATACAGTAATATCTAAAATGATAACTTGCCGGGGATAAATGTGCCACATGTAGGAGAATTTATTTATTCATTCATTTATCGGTGTCAAATATCGGGGATATTTTTTTCACTTTCACATCTTTAAAAAGACACGTTTTGTATTTAAATCCAAGAATTTATGTGCCAGGTTCTTCTTGGTTTCTAAAGGAGATAAAATTGGGAACACCTTTGCACACCTTCTGTGGCTGCTGTACAAAGTAATTACTCATTACCAAGTTTTATTTTATACATACCTTTCTACCTAATTAATAAAGAAAGAATAAAAGTAAATTTACGTAACATGAATGTATATCCAATTACCTTTAAAGTATCAGGCAGGCTTAACTGGCTTAGTAGTAATTAGTTTCAACATACCAGTGCTCCGCTTTATCTGTCTGCTATCCATTATCTTCCCATGCTACATCTTCACTAGTGTGTTTAGCAGTGAGCGCAAAATTTCAAGTTACGGATCAAGCGACTCCCTCAGTCAGTCTAGAACATGGATTTGCCGGTCTAATGGATTCTGCCCTTTTAACAGTTCTTTCAACCCACCAGAGAAGGGTTTGTGCACTCTGGGCCTTTCTCTGAGCTTCATTTATGGAAGTCAGAGAAGCTGCACTGACCTCACTGGTCTGCCTGTTAAACCATAATAATAAATGGAAACAACTGTTTCTTGAGTTTTAAACATTGTCTCTTGAGGCTGTTTGCTTCTGAATAAATTGTGGGCATATTTTTTAAAGTTAGGTATGCTGCTGTAGAGCAGTATTGTACATTACAACCTTACAAAGTAACAAAGTGAGATATAATTTATTTTTAGCTGCTAAAAAAATTATTTAACTTGTATAGAAGTGACATGAAGCAACAAAGAAAAAAACCCACAAATCTTTCTTTTCACTTTTCTCATTTTATGGTTCGAATGAAAATAGCTCATCCTGTATAAAACAACCATTGTTGTTCAGGCAACTATTCCTGATTCAGTATTGTGTGTTGTTAGCCCACATTTGCCACAGACAGAATTTAGGGTGGGCCACTCAGATATATTAATGGTCAATTTGGTGACAAATTCAAAAATGTCTAGCTCCAACCCACTTCCTCTCATTTTCCCACCAACGGGCTGGCTGGACAAGTTGCCTCTGTGATGGTCCTTGATATCACTCAGCTCCCTCTCCAGAGAGCCTTTAATCTTGTGGTCAGACAGACTCCCACTCCACTGTCTTGGACTGATTATATTTCTTAGTTAATGATTTTTCACAGGGTACTTGGCAATTTAAGTATTTGCATAGGAGCACTAAACATAATTCTGTGGGGGGAAAAAAACGCTTGAATTATTATTCAATAAAAAAATTTAACATTAAAATTCGTTTCTTGGGACTGTCACATAGGAAATTTCTTTTATACCTTTGATTGTGACCCACTGTTTTGCATTCATTAGATTGTGAATATATTTTATTTTATATATTGACATAAATCTATTACACATGGTTTTTTGTAGACAGTACAGTTTGTACCACAGAATGCCAATTATTCACAGTGCTGCGTTAACATTACAGCAAACCAGACATTTACCACAATTTGAAAATGTTAACATCCCAGCAACTACTGTATACTGTTCAAGAAAGCCAAAGTGTGGGCTCCCAAACCTCTGCTACTGGTATTAGCAGGGAAGCTGCCTAACAAGCCTCCAGTGGTAATTTGAGCTTGAACTCCATCAGCTGACAGGCCTGAGCTTGTATTTCAAATGCACCATAAGGTTTGATGTAGTCTAATCATAAGCATTTTGAACTGCTGTCTGTAAACTGTAATCATTGCTTCCCCAGGGATTTTGTAAAAGCAATGCATGGAGCGCGTGGGAATGTGTGAAGGAGATGGTAAAGCTGATGACTGACAATTTTGAGTTAGTTTTTAATCAAGCTGTTTTTCGTCACAAAGTGTCCAATTTTCAACTTTTAAATGCAATGCTTTTACAATACTTTTGAGTCCTATTTAAAACCTTTGAAAGCAATGGTCTCAGTAGAGCTTTATGATACACAAATAGAAGCATAAATATAAAAGGAGTTGTTTAACAAACTGTGGAACACTCATGTTTGGTAGCATTTGACAGCTGACCATCACTGACAGTGCTGACCACTGTCCATCACAAAGTGTGAAGGAGGATAATTATAGTGAGTTCCTGTTTTCTAATTTCTGTATAGCTTTTTAATGTGCCCTAAAGGCATGAAGAAATGTAAGAGTTTATTCTCCCTTTTAAAAAAAAAAAAGTATTTTAAATTCACAAGAAGAATCACTGCAAAGTGCAGTGACTATTGAAAGCTTTTCAGCCCAACATGAGCACTTAAGAAATTTCTCATAAATGGCTTGTGTGTCTCTATGTGGGTGTCTCTTTGCTTTATGTGCGATAACAGAACAGGCCACGGTTGCTATAGAAGATTCTGATTTTTCAAACATGAATAGAGAAATAGGAAAACTGGTTGGAGAGTCAACAGACTCTGGTTCACTAAGGTCTACTATGGGACTTAACAATGAACCGAATCTTACAGTAGTAGTAGTACATTTGGCACCAATTCCCAATGAAAGCAATACTACAAGGTATTGGTGTATGTATGAAGGTGGTAAGAAGATATCAATACTAACAGAAATTCCACTATTAAGTAACTGTGACTTGGACTTTTTAAAATTAGCTGACAGGAAGTTACTGTGGAAAAGAGAAGAGTTTTCAGTAATTCTTTTTCTGTTTGTCAAGACTTCAACAGTTTATCAAGTTTATGGACAGGGACTTAGCGGCTTGTGTAGTTAATTTGGTTCAGTTGAGCCAATTCTGTCCATTGATTTTTGATCTCAGGATTTGGTTTCCTGGTTCCTTAGATGTGTACAGTTGACAGAATTTGCTCTGCTTGCTCATTATGGGTGTCTCATCTCAGTACTACTACAATGACTTCTGTTGTCTTCCTGCTTTGTAAACTAGCTTCCTTTCAGAAAAAAAAGAATGCAAGGTTGTTTCTCCTTCTGGAATATAGGTGAACATATGTTCACATATACTGTTATGTACAACAAACTCAAGTATTTAAATGCTGTATATTTTTGCTATATTATTTTTAACTTGGTATTTTTTGCACTACACATATAGTGACATAGAAAGAAGGAAATACAAAGAATGTCATCAATTCCCCTACACTGATGGCTGCAGTATTCACTGAACATATCTATGCAATTCAGCTGAAAATTGGATACAGGAAATGCAGTCTTTGTTTCATTCTTGTGTGATTTAGTTGAATGACAATGCCAGGAGATTTATCACAGTGTAAACAAAAGTATTTCATGATTGCATAAAAATCTAAAAATAAGACACCTACTGTTATGCATGTGCATATTTTTCATTTTCTTTAACCTTTATTTAACAGCATGATATGACTTTAGATTAAATTGTCTTTTGCATGTGTGTACAGGCTACAATAGACAGCAATACCATCAACAGAGTAGTAGTGCACGCACGCACACACACACAACAAAACATCTAAATTACACAAAACACATATGCCAATAGAGAAAAATACAAAAACAGCCAAAATGTATGAATTATAGCATCTGTAAAGCATAAACCAGTAAACACATTGTCTTGAGCCAAAATATGGGGGTAGTAATATTGAGTCAAGACATTGTTTTGCAACCTGAATAACATCCTAAAAATCACAAATTCAGTTTGTGAGACCAGCTCCATTTAGTTGAGGACTCCAGGAGGACAGAGCTTTAACTCAGAATACCCTTTTCCAAATATTTGGGGCAGATATTGTTGCTTGACAATGACAAGTTTTTAAATTTGTTTGCCTTCATTCTTCTTCAGCCAAACTTTTCAAGGGACTTGAATGCATCATTCATCCATACATTAACACTAATTTTTGTCTTGAAGGTAACTGAAATGAATAGAGTCCAATTGTTGCAAATTTGTTGCAAATTGTTGTTGCCTGAAAACTGTGATACCACAAATAGTTTGGGTCATAATGACGTTGAAGTTGAATCTTCCATATGTGGACTCTGAGGAAGAGCTGTTCAATTTATACAACACGTATTTGACTAATGTTGTAATAATATATATATATATATATATATATATATATATATATATATATATATATATATATGAGAGAGAGAGTTCTCCATTTTAGTCAGAACAGCACTGTGAACTAAGTGTGCTTTTAGTACTCACAACTATCAGAGACGTGTCACATTTTAGTAAGAGTGCCACACTTCAAACTGGTTTTCAATATTATCAGCAGTAGGAGCCGTGAGCAGCTGTTCCCACGGGTGTGATGCTGTCTTTGTCTAGTATAATACTTTTGACACAATGGTTTGTATAATGGATTTTTGACCCACTGTTCTCCATGAGAACAGAAAATACTCAGTTTGAAGACAGTAGTTGCTCCATTCTATTTTACTTTCCCCTGTGCCTCTCTTCGTTGTCATAGAAGGGTCCCCTTCTATGACATAGAAGGGAGAGGGCACTAACAAAGTGGGTTGGGCAGGCATAATGTCTGGGGCCATTTTTTTTCTTTTTTTTCCCACCTCAGTCCACCAGTGATTGAAATATAATATTTCTTGGAGTGTTAAGTGTGGAATGGTAATTCAGCTTTTCCTTGGTTAACTCAGAGGTATCTCAATATTAAAAGTGGGTTGCAGGGAATATAGATGTGTAGTGCCGTATAAGTGATGCATGAAGTAATTTTCACCAAGGGCAAAAGAGTCAAATGACAGAAATATGGCTGTGTGTGGGGAAACGAATGAGTATTTGCATGCAGTACACAGAGCCGGACCATGCAATGAATATATATTGCTGTAATTGTATACCTTGAAAAATAAACTTTAAAATATGGAGTTGTTATAAAAAGTGACACCCCCATTCCATAACTGCATCTCCCACTAGCCTAGCATTCCAATAATCCAAAAGTCATGGTCTGTTAGTCAGTGTACAGGAAAAGCAGTCATCAGTAATCACAAACCTGTGCTAACCTGGTACATTTAAACCGTGTTGAATACAAGGAATGTGGATGTCATGTTCCTGTGTTTCCTGTACATTATTTGATCAGTTTAAAATGTTTCAAGATTAATTAATTTCAACATGTTGGACTTCACCATCACACCTTGAACAAGTGGTTTTTAACTTACTTGTGTTTCCTATTTGTTAATTCCTCTTCTATTTTCACTGTCTCTTGTGCTTTGTATTTCATTTCATTTCCACCTCTGTCTCATTACACCAGCTGTGTTCACTTCCCCTAATTGCCCTCTTGTATGTGTGTGTATATATATATATATATATATATATATATATATATATATATATATATATATATATATATATATATATATATATATACATATACATACACATATATGTGTATATATATATGTGTATATATATATATATGTGTATATGTGTATATATATATATGTGTATATGTGTATATATATATATATATATTTAAATAATGGTGTCTTTCCCTTTCACAGTGTCTGTTTTTGCTCCTTGTGTCATCCCTGCCCAAATTGTCGAGTCCTATATGAACCTTGCTATTTGGATTTTGGGATTTTCCATCAGTTTGAATAAAAGTGTTTCCAGTTTGTTCGATTGTCTACAGAGTCTGCATTTTAAGTTCTGCAAATGCATGACAGTGGAGTCTATTTTTGGTCCAACCATCAGGATAAAGAAAACGTATAACCTCTGACTTTTTTTTTTTTGTCCGATTATTATGCATCTTCAATATGAATTTTATGTTAAGAAAAAAAAGGAACAAGTACAAGCAGCATACTGAATTTACTCCCACACTTGCCATCAGGAGGTATGACACATTAATACCATAAATCATACAGTACCATTGCGGTTTCATTGTTACTGTGGCAAGGTTGAAGCAACTCATACAATCCCCACCGTACGCCAAGGATCATGAAAAAAGACTGGGTTTTAGTAAGTAGTCCACTGTGATATGAGGTGAAGTGAGGTTGCATATGATGTATGGATTGTTCTATCTGTAATGATATTCCACTGAATAAATGGTCTCAAGCATAATCAGCTTCAGTCAATATAATCTTCCTGTGAAGGTCTTCATTAATCTTACAGGCTATGCCTAATCATGTCCATCTACTTGAGCACCCACGAATGTCTCACCTACTTACTGTATGTTATTCTAATTAATTTTTCACACCATTGTCCAGAGGCTGCCGACAAAGCCCCACAAGACTCGCATATTGTGCCCTGCACAGTGTCAGCCCAACGGCCTAATACAAGTGGATAGGTTTTCAGTGTTTCCCCAGTGTTTGTTTCTCCAGATCTCACCTCTGTTAACTCGAAACGTGTCATCCTCCTTTAGCCTCACCTTCACCTCTGTTGTTGTTTTGTTTGCATGTTAAGTCCCTTGTCTCAAATCCATGTACGTGTCCTTTGTAGGCACACTGCATAATAATTTAGAGTAGCTTATTACAGAAAGGTGATCTCCATTAAAGTAAACGTACAGTCTAGTAGTTTAAAACACACGTCATAATAAAGACAAGGTAACAGGAATGTTTGACTTTTTGTTCTTTGTTCAAGTATAGAATGGCTGTTGCCTCCTTTGTTGATGTTATCATGAAGGTGGTGTTAAGACCTGAAACGATCACCGATGGCATTGCTCTGGAGCTCCCTGAAATACAGCAAGTGCAGGCCTTTCAGCAACAATGAGTGTGACTGATTTTGCACCCACTGAAAGATAGGGATCAGCAGGATCTGCAAGGGTCATTGCTTTTATCAGATGAAGGTGACAGCTGACAAGTGCAAGTGCCCGTTGGCTTCAGCAGTCAAACAAATAAAAAAAGTTATTTGTCTGACTGCTGTGTTTGTCAGGATTTAGGAATGCTATTTTTCCTGAGAAAAGACAGTGATACGTTTTATAACCTCCACCACATATTATGTCAATTAAAGCATACATGCAGTTTGTACAACATCCCTTTAACGTTATGTTATGTTTCTTATAATAGTAACTTTTTGTTTGTCTGCTTGTCTGGTACCTAGGATGCCAGTGTATAATTTTGCATAGTTTTTTCAAACAAGCCAGGGAGCATGCATGTCTCTGTTAAAATCAAATATGTATAGTTTTATTTTAGTAGCAGCATCAAGATATCTGTTTATAGGCTCTGCTTTTTTCTTGTTAAAATTTCCTTGGTGGTGCCAGAGGTCAGACAAAAAGGGCTACACTGCTTCAAGCTGACAGGAGGCAACAGTAACTCAAATAACAACTTGTTGTCCAAGATATGCAGAAGATCATTTTTGAATGCACAACACATCCTACCTTGAAGCAATGACTGTAGAGCAGATCAGCTATAGGAGGAGAAGACTGCACTGGGTGCCACTCAGCCAAGAACAGAAAACTGAGGCCACAGTTCATAAGGAACCACCAAAATGTGACAATTCAAGATTGATAAAATGTTTCCCGGTCTGATGAGTCTCAATTTCTGCTGCGGTATTTGGATGGTAGGGTCACAATGTGGCATAAAAAACATAAAAACACAGATCCATTCCGCCGTGTGTCAACACTTCAGGCTGGTGATGGTGCTGTAGTGAGTATATTTTTTTGGTATACTTTAGGCCCCTTTGTACAAACTGAGCATCATTTATATCCCACAGCCTACCTGAGTGTTGTTGCTGACCATGTGCATCCCTTTATAACTACAATGTACTCATGCTCTGATGGCTGTTTCCTGAAGGATAAAGCAGCATGCCCCAAAGCTCAAGTAATCTGAGAATGACAATATATGTAATAGCACCTTGTTAGATGTGGTTGAATAGGAGTTTCACACCATAGGAGTACAGCAAACAAATCTGCATTAACTGCATTATGCTATCATGTTGATATGGACTAAAATCTCATAGGAATGTTTCAGCACCTTTTATATATAATATAATACCTAAAGAGTGGCTTGTGAGTGTATATCTTTTTTATGAAGTCAGTGGAAACAATAAATAATATTTGGATGGCTGTTACAATATAAATTCATTGAAATGACAGTAGCTTAATCACCACTGTTGTTATGTACTTTACAGGCACTGCACTTTTACTATTGCATTAAGTGGTAAAGCTGTGTTAGTAATTCACAGTATTTTATTGTACCATCTTGAACCCCTGGCATAATGAGCAACGACTATGTACTAAACTCAGGTGTGTCTGCATTACTCATCCATAATGGGTGAAACTAAGCTGTTCATGTGTGACTTAGAACTAGTTTACTGATATGAAGGAGAAAAAGGCTTCATCGCTGCTTCTTCTCTAAACACCAGATGCATAAAATCCATGCCAATATTTCATGAGTTGAAAATATTTTTCTTACTCATCTACTCTTAATGCAACCATTCACACCAACCATGTAATTTAACTGGACAAATTTGCAACATTTTTTTTTTAAATCAAGCTCAATTTTTCTGATTTTTTTTAGATTTTTGGGGGGATCTGACTAAACAGATCGGACAAATCAGATCACTGAATTTCTGTAGATGTGCAGTGAACACACAATGAGGTGGAAATAGTAAAATATTAGTCTTTCACGTCAGACACAGCGAGATGCTGATCCGGGTCAATCGGCTCTCTGAAATGATTTCTCTGCCTTTTCAGATGTGATCTCAGCCCTGCCAACAAGACCTCAAACTGCCCTACTTACATCATGCAGTATGTACAAAAGCATGATACAGTTTCAACTCCTGGATCAAACTACGAAATTCTCCCTACTGCTGCCTTCTCGTGAGAATTGGATGAACCAGAATCTCAGTTTCTTAGTTTTATTGTTAAGAGAAATCAGAACCAGCTCATCATGCCTCTATGTTGACGTAATTTTTTTCATAATGCATTTTTTTGATGACTAATTCATCACAAAAATGCAACACGTTCAGTGTCTACATACGTTACACGGCAACTTTCGATTTGGAAATTCGTTTGGTTTTTTTTTCACAGTGCATTCAGTGTGTAACAGTCTAATGCTTGATTTAGTCTTCTGCAGGAAATATGTACATCCCAACTCAGGTTACCTAAATCATGTAACCAGAAACTCCTTTTATCCCTACACTGCAACCTTCCATGACATTCAAAGTCATTGTGGTATGCCTCAGCCAAACTAGTAGTACATACAGACATTTCTCGGGAGATGCACTCCAAGTTACACAGAAGGTTGTGGCATTGGGTTAAAATGGGGTTCCCGTTATGGCGAAAGTTACGATGTAGATCTGACGCAGAAGTATAATTCACGTGCTAAGTCTATATATGTATTGTAAAAGCTATTAAAACAATTAATAATACAATTAGACCTATAAAAGCAATGACAAGTATTATATTGTTTCACAAAGGGCAAGACAAGATAGGATATAAAAAATGCTTTATTTATTCCAACGGTTAGGAAATTACTGTGTTACAGTTATTTAGCTACACAGTAGCTTATGCCGTTGATTTAACAAAAGTCGCACACGGGATAGCACAAATTCACAAAGCCACCAATCCAAAAGTTTTTCAGAAAATCCTTCAAAAAATACCTAGTAACCAGTTTCTTTAGCTTGTATCAACCTGACTGTCAGGAGTTATGACTGTCTTACTGGTTTATTACTTTAGGGACACTTAGGTACATCAAGTATAATACAATGTCAAAAAAATGAAAGCTACTTAGACCTTAATATTTAAAAAACACTAGATTATCATATCTGAGTGTGTCAGAATTGTAATAGTCCTACAATAGCTACAGTATGTTATATATTAAATGAAACCATAATGTTGCTCAAGCTCATGAGTATTTTAAAATCCCATGCTCCCAATAAGAATGACTCATTTTGTACTGTGAAAAACACTTCTGGGCTATTTTTTATCGTTCCGGCCCAGTCTGAATTTGCATCAAAGGCTTGTGTTAATACTCTTGGGGTAAGCTTTTATTTGATTCACTAGTCCTTTGGTAAAAATTACCCCTCATAGTTTTGTACTCTCTCAGGTATCCTAATGATTTGATTCTGATTTTAGGTGCTGTGGTTTGGTTACAAAATGATACATCCGTTTCTATATATGCACATTCATAGTGTTGTAGTCATTATTATTTATCACCTTTAAAGTCTGATGAATCTAGTAACATTATTATTTATTTCCACTGCAGGAAGTATGCCAAATGGCATTGATGAGATACGGCATGTTTACGTGGAGATGTCCTGTTTAGCGAGAGAAATTAGCTGTATGTCCTGACAGTATTTTAAATCTTGACTAAATGAAGTCATTGCAGATGTCATCTTTTAACAGATCAACCTGTTTTATTACAAGCTGTTTCCTTGTAATCATTCAGCTTCTTTCAACCATTACATCTTAGCTGTCAGTCAAAGATACTAAGTTGCTTTATACATTTTTGCATCAAATATGCTTAACACCAGTCTGCTTCTGATAGCTTGGCCTCAGCTCAGTTATAAAAAATTCAGTTATATATTATGTTCTGAGCTCTGCTTGAATTGCAAAAAAAAAATCAGTGTGACAAACACGATCATAAGCAGAACTTTGTGTGACTCACTCTGTATTTCTGTGTGACTCTAAATGTTCATTGCAGGGCATGACAGATCTTTCTAGTTTTTCTCCAGGGTTTCTTTACCCTACACCAGGCCTACAGGGTCATGTTGCCAGGCTGCATACCCATCATCTCATACATAAGTAACTACAATACTGTGCAAAAGTACACCTCATGTCTATATATTTTGTCTACTAAAGAGTCAAACTTCTTTGCTATATTTTTAAAGTGGTCTCGAGCAATTGTCTTCAAGCGCTTTCAAAGTTTTTCACCCGTTTCCAATGATTGGATTTAAAATACACTGACCTGACCATTTTCATAGATTTATTGGCACTGACCTGTGAATCCTTGAAGGCCCCTAACTCTAAGGATGAGACACTTTTGTGTCTACACATTATAGATAACTTAGCAAAAAATGAAATTTAAATCATATCTTTAGGCACTTTGTTACTAGTAGCCTGTCACAAAGAGAGCATCTCTCGTGACTGAGGGCCCTCGTCTGTGTGGTAACAACTGGGTTTTCAAAGCTCATTTTTCTGAGGGTGAATGTGTCACTGCTGGAAACTACACCTAATACCATGGGTCAGTTTCTCAAGCAGCCTTGACACATGAGACCCACATTCCATCTCTACAATTCCTTCCCTCCGTAACTGTGAAAGCATGCTGACCAGTAATCGTACCTTTAGACCAAATATCCTGAAGGTCTTGGTATCTCCTGATATGAGAAGTTGCCTGTCCATTAACTCTGCAATACGCTGACGGGTCAGCTATCCATACTGCTGGTTGAGGGCATCCATTGTGTTGGTATAAGGGAACCTAAAGTTGCTACAGGAGTCGGCAATAAGCAGCTTAAGGTGATCCAATAATATCTGGAAACTGAAGCGTTTTGTTGCATCTGCTGGGAGAATATTTTCCTGGGCCATCCTCAACCATGCAAATTCCACTGGATTTGGGTATACAAAATCTAGGATGGTAGGTATGGGACCCTGTAGTAGCGCTCCTGACCCCCACTGGACTCTGATGGGGGACCATGCTCCTCCCATGCAGGTAATGCATGGGATGACAGGATATGGCATTATTTTTGTGCCTCTATTCTGGGCGCACATTTAAAAAAAATTGCAAGTGCAAATGTTGCATTTTGAGGAGAAAATTATTTTGAGCAAAGAAAAGCTTAATTTGAGCAAACAAAATTCATTGCTGCGTGCAAGAAATGTATTTCAGTGTTTGCTATTATCCATATACACACACAATAACAGCCCCTCTCGCTCAGTTGTTGCATTTGCTCTTGCTCAGATTTCTGCTCTGTGTGCTGACAGATATCTGCGGACCTGCTCTCAGTGTGTTGCTCAACATCTCTGCACCCTACACGCTCAACTCTTTCTGTACACATTATAAATGTTCCACAAAACCAACCATTCACAGACTTGGATGCGAAGATTGTGATTAGCTGTTTTGTTCTCCAATCAGCTCACTAGCTACTCTATTCCGGAAGCACTGTCCAAAATGTAGCCAAATCCAGTGGAGTGGTTTGCTTTAAGCTAGATTAAAACCAACAATGGGCTTAAAAATTATACATTTTTAAAACAAATAACATACTAACCAAAAATAGGTTTAGCTACACTAATACATTTCTTGTACGCAGCAGAATTTTGTTCGCTCAAATTAAACTTTTCTTCGCTCAAAATAATTTTCTCCTCAAAATGCAACACTTGCATTTGCAAAGTCTTTTTATGTGCACTCAGAATAGCAGCACAAAAATAACGTCATAACAGGAGCGCTTTTTAACAAATACTGCATTTAAAATATTTATGTTGAACATTACAAACAGTGCTAATATAAATGCATTGCATTATTACAATGCCATTAAGCCGTATTACTGAGGCTCTAAAAAGTAGCTAAAATTTTATTTTGGAATTCTCTCTCAAGTTAATACGATTTGTACCTTTCCAGGTGTTAAAGGCACATTTAATGAAGTACTGAAAGGTACTGTTGCAGGCATCAGCAGTGAGAATATGATTTATACCACAAACTAAGCTGATTTTTGGCAGGATAAATGGTTTAACTGACTACCAACCATCTACTAATTGCTTTGCTTTTCAATGTTCAAACTCACAGTATCTTTAATTTCAAATGGAGTTCCATATCCTGTTTCTCAGCAGAATATGTAATACTGTAATTGCCTGCTCTCCATTTGTAGATTGCTTTTTTTTTCTTTTCTTTTTTTGCAGCTGACAAGTCCCCAAGGACACATAATTATTTCTCAGTTTTGTTCAGTTCTTTCACAGCACTTTATCATGTAGGGTAAGAAACTCCCACCCTTCTTTGCAGATATCTGATTAAGTTCTTCTTGAGCTTTAAGATTATAGTCTTATGCATTTTAGTTTGAGCCATATATTTGCACAGGATTGGTTCCATAGTACCAATAATTTTAGCTATTCCTTAGCTGTATCGTGCAGTTGCTTTGAAACGTGTGAAACGAGGATTAAATTTCAAGCAGAAAAATACACTAATTGTTTATGTTTTCTTGAGTTATATTAATAGTATCACAAAAGTAAAACGAATTGGAACAATACCATTAAAAAAGTGGACTGAATTCTTCAGAAATATGCTGCAGACATTTATGGTGACAGCGATGACTAGTGACAGCCTCGACATCTTTTTTCAGAGAGGATATTATTCTGAACCTCCACGGTCTCTTTGACTTTAAAGGAATCTGTTTCTCTCCTGTTCTGTTACACTTACCATTTTATTCAATTTGAGACTTTGATGACAGTAATCTCCAGAATATGCAGTGTGTCTGTGGTTCCTTTTAAGAACTGCATGTTTTCACCTAAGGCATCATAAGTGCCTTTTCAGTCAGTACATCAAATGGTGCTACGCAGCAGATGCTCCAAAAAAAAACAAAAAACAGACTGTATGAGAGGCAAATGGGAAAACAGACTCCTAGATTAAAATTGTAGAATAAAAAAAATGTTTAAAAAAGAAATTAGAATCTTTATGGGTAATTTCACACCTTTTTAACAGGTACTGTGGTAGTGATTTTGAAAATGACTTTTATATTAGGTGGATATTGGGACTTTAACAGACAGATATTTAATCTTACACAAATCTCTTAGACCTTGTGGTTACAATTTTACTCAGAAATTAGATCAACTATATCATTTCTATGCATTTTTTAGACATTGTAAGTTGTTTTTTTCTGTTTATTTCACTGTCTGAGTTTTACGACACACCTGCTTTCTCCTTTATTTTTGCCTGTGTGCTATGCCTCGTTTGTAAGCACTAGTTTGCTCCAAATTATTCTATTCCTTGCAGAATGAAAACTGACTAGAGTTGTTTTGCTGCTGAGTTTTATACTATACACTACACTGGAGTACTTTTCTCTTTGTTATTTATTAAAAAGGTTAGTGCTTTCATAATTTGTTCTTTCAATTTGGACATCGACTTGCTGCAACAAATATCCACTAAAACTGAATTTGTTGTTATTGTTGACAAATTTAACTTCAGTTTCAGTTAACATCCTGAACATAAATTATTTATCCTTAAACTGTGTTCCACATTTTTTCCCCCCCAGATTTTGCAAGAGCTGTTGCAGCACGGCCTATATCATATGCAGCAGTATTACGAATGAAGCCAGACAGCTCTTCTTCAGTGGTCAACTCACGTGGCAGACCTCAACACTACAGCAGTGGGCTGGTGACTCCTGACTGGCCTGCTTTCTCCAGTCACCCCCTGTCAGCCCTGAGTCTGCATAGCTCTCAGGAGGACTATAGAAGCGAAGGTAAAACTAATGGAGCAGTCAAAATCTCAGTTTGTTTTCTCTCAAAAGTTTTTGATTTGTTAGAGTTTGCGTTCATACTTGCATATATACAAGCAAATGTTTCAACAGGGATACATATATATAAACACAAAAGCTTATTAATGGGAGAATTTGGACAATTGTTTTGCTGCATAGAAGTCATCTCCCATTTTATCCATGGATACTTAATATTTGGATCCCTTTTGACTTAATTTACACTTTATAGTATACATTGTTTAGCAAAGTAGGAAGAGAAAGCTGAGTATGTTTTTTCTTTTATGGCATAGTATGTCTTACTAGCTATCAATGTCAGCTTCTAACTCCTTATAAGTAGAGAGCACCACTTTTTCACGCTATTTTCTGTTGTTAGTTCTGGATTACATTCTCAGTCGGGGTCAACTACTTTCAAGTCACCCTATACAGGAGTGAGACCTGAATTGTGAAGTTCAGATGACAGTGTTCTCACCTGCCAAAATGAGCCTAACCAAAAGGGAAGGCACTCCAGAGTTTGACTGAGCTCCTCCAAAAGTAATTGGTGTGAATGCACTCTGCTATGTCTGCACTCTGGCAAGAGTTTGCCATATTAGGTTAGACTTTATATGTTTCTCTCTGTTTAGGTTTGGTCTGGAAATGAATTGTACCTATCCGTTATCACCGCATTCTCCGGGGAGACCAGGGTCATGCCCTTTGTAAAATTGAAGTGGGATCATTGCAATATTGTGCTCACTGTGCTTCTGCCAGCATAGAAAGAAATAATGGATAGCTATGTCAAAGACAAGATGTAATACCCAAAATGCACAATGGAAACACAACATCATAAATTTACATGGGTCACTTAGTGTCCTGATTTCAAGAATTAATAAGTCTTGAGGATCTAATGACACATTGATGCTTTGATGTGATTAATTACATCATGCTTATTGCATCTGGAAGGCTCATTAATGGAAATCTGAAGCAGTTTCTCTATTGTCAAACCGGATCAGTAGTTCCTAATAAAGTGAGTCATATTAGAAGCAGGCATAAAATTATAATATCTATCCTTTTTTTTTCATTTTTTGTTTCCTTTGTTACCTTCTTTTCTGTTCCAGGCGCTTGTCTATTCCTTTCTGCCTATCTTTCTGCCTTTTTTACTTTCTGACAGCATTATCACTAGGTAGCCATAAAATGACTTACATCTATATAACCAAGGTGAAGGTAATGCCTCTCCACTGTCAGTGTTGACAGGACCATTATACCATTGCACCGGATTGATGTTCAGTGGATAAAATGGATGCCAACAAGTAATGTACCGTTGGTGGATTGAAGGGGGTATTGCGTTTTTTGACTCTATGACTGACAGATGGCCATGACACTCGAAGTTGAATGACACATATGCTTGTGTATGTGTTTGTATTTTCTACAGACAAACACATAAACAAATACAAATGCACTTAAAGAATGATATGGGGTTTTTTTTTTTATCCAACTCTCAAGTGTTTTCAAATTATCACAAACATGTTGGTTGAACAGCTCTTCAGTATTGCTGTGAAGAAGTAATTGTCCCATTCCTGATTAGTAATTTGTTTGCATATTTGTCATACTTAAATGTTTTAGACACATCAAACAGATTCTCCTATTAGACTAAGATACCGAGTGTAAAAAAAAATATATCGATTTTAATTGAAAATAGAAAAAAGCTATCCAAATCTACCTGGCAAAAGTCATTGCCCCCTAAACCTAATAACTGGTTGTGCCACCATTGGCAGCAAACGTGCAATCAAGCATTTGGCTGTTAAGTTAATTGGGATTCCTAGATTGGCTGTAGGTGTAAATATGAGCACGAGTAGCCATCTGTCTCATGTCTGTTTCTTTGTTAAACCTGTGATGCACTAGCAACCTATCCAGGAGGCTGTCTTTGGAGTGTGACTAGAAGCCTCAGAGGGAACCCACACAGACACAGGGAGAACATACAAACACACTGAAAGGCTCCAGCCAGATGGTGGATTCGAACACAGGACATTCTTCCTGTGAGACAACAGTGTTAGCTACAGCATCACCATGCTGCCCCTAAATAAAAATAAATGCATTTAAAAAGTGTTTAATCACAGTTAATTAATTATTTAACAAGCAGGGTAGTTACTTTTTCCCTTAGTAAGTTAAATCAGCAATTAAAAGATAAGATAACTTTTATTAGTCCCACATGTGGAAAATTTGTTATCTTACAGCAGAAAGTGGAGAGTACAAAGTTACAGTAGCAAAAACGTTTGAATAAGATAAGAGAATAAGAATACGATACTGTACACAATAGAATAAGATACTATATACAATAGAATAAAATACAATGTTGTCAGAACAGAATTTTGTATTTACTCAGGTTGTCAGGTTTCTTTTCATATAAATGTCATTAAATTGTGTCAAATAATTGAGGAAAAAATTGTCCTTGAAGCGCAGATTCTTTCCCAGAAGCCTTGAAAATTGAGGGAAGTCTGGAGCCTGTTTATTTCTCCTTAATTGAGTATGTGGGTTGCACCCATGAAAAACTTTAGACAAATTGACATTCAACAAATGTATTAATTTAACAAGCAGGTACCTTGGTAGCATCTGGAACAACCATGCACAGCTGCAAAAGCCTGGCCTTTCATCCTCATGCTAGTGACCAGCATAGTACCACACTGCCGTGGGATGGCATCTCATTCTTCATCCAGCATTTGCAGCAAGTCAGCCAGTGTGATTGTGTGTTTCTGACATAAACAGCATGCGAAAGCTGATCCCACAAGTGTTCAGTAGGGTTAAGATCAGCACTGTAGGCAGGCCATTCCAACCTCTACACTCACAAGGGAGTCTGGAGGGAGTCCCTGATAAACCCTGCTCTGTGAGGACGAGTGTTGTCATGTTGGAGGATAGAGTTCAGTCTCAGACTGTGGAGATATGGGATTGCCACTTGTTGCAGATTCTCAAGTTGATCTCTCAGTGTCGGGATTGGCTCCAGTGATGACAAACGTTGCCAGTGAGGGATATGCTGCCCAACACCATCACACTGCATCCACCAAAATCCACCAGCTGCCAGTGTACCCTGTCTTTGACATCCCATATTATATGGAACTTGGCCTTCAAATTGGAGAGAGTACTAGGACACACTAAAATAATGCTGCAACCTGGGTTTTGCAGAACATTAGCTTGAAGTTGCCCTGTCCAGATCTTTGGAGCAGACACCAACTGACCACTCTAGCTCTTTCTATCAGTCTATCAATCAATAATTCAATCATTCTTTTTGCAATGTGTCCTGGTGGATTTCTGTGTGGATGTTCTCCATGTGCGTGTGTACTCCATCAGAGTACTCTGGCTTCTTGTCACACTCCAAAGACAAACTCTTGAGATAAGTTGCTAGTGCATCACAGGGTTAACAAGAGATAGCCAAGAGACAGACAGCCACTGATGCTCACATGTAGACCTAAAACCAATTTAGAATGCTGTAGGAGGATAGAGTTCAGTCTCAGACTGTTAACAGTCATGCCTTAGACTGTGGGAGGAAACTGGAACGCTTGGAAAAAACCCAAACAATCACCAAAAGAACATTCAAACACCATATAGAAAAGTGCCAGTCATTCAGTGGTTCAAACCCTGAGGCGACTGTATATAGCACTGCCCCACCGTACCCATAGTAAAGTCAGTTAAATCCATATTATGTTTGCCTTTGAGCGCTAACAGAATGCATATGAATTTTTCCTGTGGCTGTCTGCACAATAATGCATTGTAAATAATATACTGTGTACCAGAATTACAGTGTTGCCAAGAAAGACAGTGATAGTCATTTATTGTTTAGGCTCCAGCATACTGGATTTAAAATTAAACACTAAGTGTGAAGCTTAAGTGTTAATTTTCTGCTTTAATCTGAAGGTGTTTACATCCTCACTGATTGAACACTGTAGGAATTCTCTTCCTTGTTAAACATATTTCCCTCACTTAAGGGGATGAAACTTAATTTAAATATTCAATACTGCTGGATGTTATTATATATTATATATTATTATCAGATGTAATAATATATCATTCTTATAATAATATGATTTAGACTGATGAATTAGGTCCACATATTTGTATGCTGATTGACATCACAATAAAAATGGGTGCTGCTCAGCTCGATATTATCTAATATCACTTCCTGAGTTTAATTACGTTTTTTAGGTTGTCTGTCCCTATGTTTTTCTGTTCCTGCAATATATAAATATAAATATAAATATCATATAAATTCCATGTGAATGTATATTATGATAAGTCAATTCTGGCATTTCCTGCACCTTTTAGCAACATATATTATATGTTATGACATGGACTCACCTGAAACTTGATTGTGTTTGAAATACAAATATTTTAATAATTTTCAGTGGCCCATTCGCTAAACTAAGCAGGACAGGTGCAGCACACTGATATTGCTGAGTTTATGTCTGAATGTGCAGACAGAGAGCCGTGTAAATAAGATGCAGAAAATGTAAAGACCTGATGGGCTTCTTTTATTTTTAGAACTAGTAACACTGCAAGGACTGACATCAGTTGCTTTATATGCACTGTAAGGTTTGCAACTTAATATTGATTCATTTTCCTCCAGTGATGAGGATATTACTTCAAAAGCTATTTATTTCCCTGTAGAACAATGAATTGCTGACAGTATGAAAGAGATTATATACAGCACGGGAAGAAAAAACAACATGATTCCCATTTTGTCATTGGATTATTTCTAAATAGCGGCAAATACTCAAGGTTGAGTCACTCGTATTGTTGCATTGCTGACATTATGTACCAGATCAAATGCAGTGTCAGCTAGTGATGAATGCCCTAAGTGTATTAAA
This sequence comes from Aulonocara stuartgranti, assembly GCF_965226115.1. Taxonomy (NCBI): domain Eukaryota; kingdom Metazoa; phylum Chordata; class Actinopteri; order Cichliformes; family Cichlidae; genus Aulonocara; species Aulonocara stuartgranti. The sequence continues at coordinate 7,498,985 of NC_138950.1, forward strand.
ATGGGTTCTGGGGATAATTCTCTGATTGTTATTGCCATGTTTATCTTCCAAATGTTATCTCTCCAACTCTCACACACGATGATGCTCTGCTCTTAATGACAACGGTTAACTGAACTAAATCTATGGTTACAGTTGTGGCCACAAATGTGACAAATATTTTGGATGTCAGAGCCAAAACATGGAGACTGTAAAAAACAATCTTGAGAAAGTGGCTCACATCCAAACTGGGTGCTGCAAGAATTTCAGTTCAGTAGTAGAGAATTCAATTGAGGATTGTTATGTAAGTTAACTAAATTATAAAAATTACATTTTACACTAGCAAAGTTGCCATTGACTGAATGTACTGATAGATTCTGAAACTGTTAGTGTTATCAGGGGGAAAAAAATCATTTTTTGTGACAAAATAAAGCAGAGTTACTTCTGTTATTTGTTTCTCTTTTCTCTCCTAAACCAATTCAAAAGTATCACATAAATAAACAGTATTGCAAAATATAGGATAAAAACCTTCCCTAAGGCCAACTAAAGCAAAATGCTCAGTGTAATTATGTCTGTTAACCAGTTGGTTGTTAAGCTGGCTGTCCCATTGGCATTGCATGGAGCCACTGCAGGTTGGAAGTTCAATGATTATGAAGTTAACAAAAATAGCTGATATTATCATGCTTAGCTTTGAGTTTTTTAATGTCAATGAAAGGTAGGGAAGGTACGTGTTAGTCTCTGACGAGGGCATGCTGCTGCTTAAACTACTGATTTAAACAGCAGCATGCATGACTTGCATATATATATATATATATATATATATATATATATATTCAGCTACTATATTCTCCTGTGTCACATGCAAACTTCAAAGAAGCTCTGTTTACAGAGCTTAGAATATCCCTAAATGTGCAATTCTTTTGAAGAACACAAGATTCAGCTGTCTTTTGCAATGTCTGTAAATCTGATGTGTAATGCAACTAGGAAGCCTGCCGTACAAGGTGCATCACTTTTCTGTTACCAGCCGAATGAAACAAAGAGCACTCGGAAGAAACAACACAACTGCAACAGGGACTGTCAAGCAGAAAACTCCAGGGCTGAATGATACTGAAATAAATAAAAAAATTACTGACATTTCGCTTCTGTCTATTATATATTTCTTTTTTTTTAAAAGGCAGGCTTTTTCCCCGGCTGACTTGAGAAGCTCTGTTTGATAATAATTAATTATTCTACAATCTTTGGGATGATTTTTTTTTAGGAATGTGCACCAGTATAGAAAAACTGAAAAATATTTTTTGGGCGTAAAAACGATCAATTCGTATACTTACTTACTTACTTACCGCTACAATACACCGAACACTAGAGGAGACGCCCCTCTGAAGGCCCATCATTATTGCTCCCTTCCTCAGGAGTGAGACTATTTTCTCCAGCACCATGCTTGTCGCCGAAAGGTGGATGCTCATGGCAGAATGTGTAACCCCTCCTTAACAGGTCCCATTTTGTGGGAGGGAGGAGTTGCAATCTGTTCAGAGAAAAGCAGAAGACTGGCACATTGAGAGAGGATGTACCCATGTGCCCTGTCCTGAAGAAGGCTGCAAGGATGCCTGCACAGTTTTGTTTGGCCTGCACCCCAAACTCAAATGTTGCCTTTTTGTTAGATGCTCATTTTGCAGTCTGCCGCTCAATAGGTAACAAACTGGGTGTTTTGTAAATGGATTTTAAAATCTATGCACCAAAGAACCCTTCAGTTGAAGTAAATCAACTTATATGTGTCATAACAATTTAGTTTTCCTTGTCTGACACATATCCTCTGATGTGATTATTGACACATTACTGTGTCAGAGCTAGAAGGACATTGAAAACATTATACCTCCAAAAAACATTGATGTCTGGGTAAGTTTTTTGTAACCTGTAGTTCAGTGGCGTTTACAACTAAAGTTTTCTCTGTACTGTTGTAAAACAATCGTGTCTTGTATATATTGGTATAGCAAATTGGTTGACAGTTTCATCTTAGCTCTTTCATTAAAATCTATTTAATGAGGTCACACTGTAGGTACCTCTGGACTCCTAACAACCCATGTGTCCCCCATGTATGCTGCACGCTTTCAACTAAAAGAACAAAAGTATGACAGTTTTCCCTTTGAACCGCGCACATGCATTTGATGACAGTTGTGCTCTGTGCCTTAAAATGAAAGATCAAAAGTGTTCAAAATGTCATATTTCTTTGCTTTTGGGATATCCTATGAGTTAGGAAGTCAGTGATGTGGTAACGCATGGCTGGTAATTTTCTAGTGCGCATTATGCATTTATAAGTTTAATAGTTCATTTACCTACTGCTTACTAATAACAGAGGCTAAAATAATGATCTAAGATAGATTTTTAACTTGAGGTCACAAAAGTAACAGAGTAGTAAATGCCTCTAAACAATGTGCAGTTATTAATTTGGTGTAAGAAATAAAGATACAAGATAACTGATGTCAATAAAAAATAAACAGAATATAAAATGAACTGTGGAACAATGGTCAGAATTCCCATTGTTCCAGCTTCAAGTCTTCTTCCTGGAAGACTTGAAGCTTGTATAGCTGCAAAGGGCGGGCTGATATTAAACCCTATGGATTAATAACGGGATGTCACTCAAGTTCATATGCATATTAAGGCAGACAAGCAAATACTATTTTCAATACAGCGTATTTGAAATGAGCTTGTGTTCCCATTTAAACGCAATGGTCTGTCTTATTACATTTGTTTGTATATAGCAATTGATTAATACCATATTAAAGCACTTATATTAGAGTTACATACAGTAAATAATTTTGCTGAATATCAGATAAGGTCCTTTTAGTGTGTGTGTGTGTGTGTGTGTGTGTGTGTGTGTGTGTGTGTGTGTGTGTGTTGTTTTTTTTATTTTTTTTAATGTATTCTTCTGCTTGCCAAGAGTGTTATTTTAAAAAAGAAAGAAAGAAATAGAGGCCTGGTATCCACCATAGCAAAGAAGGTGAACACTGCAGAAAGATTGACAGAAAAAATAATGCTTGTGTTATAATATTCCCTCCAACAAATAAAAAAAATGCCTGTTTTCTGCTCAGTGGCAGCATCTTTAAATTATTCTGTAAAAGGACAGAAACAAATCTGTAAGAAGAGAAGATGGATAACAATATCGTACTAATGTTATCAGTCCCCTAACATGGTTGTTTACCATTTGATACCTTTGTTTAGCAAACTGTATGTGCTTGGATATCAAGTGCAAAGCCCAAAGAGATAGAAGATGTACACTCCCTGCTTTGCACTCCCAAGCCAGGGCAACAAAAATACTTTAGTAAATAGCAAAGTCAGGACCATCACTTGTCTTTCGTTAATCACTCGCCCATTTAGTCAAACAGCAGTGTGTCCAAAAACGTCTAAAAGAAATGGGATAAAAGCTTAATGGATAATCTTAAAGGTTTAACTTATATCATCATTCATTTTTAACATAAGAAACCTAAAAGATTACCCTGAGGAAAGGATCACTTCTAACTTCAAAAGCTGTTATAGCTCTTGGAAGGACAATGCTTTTCAGGTGTTCTTGCTCAAAATTCAGTTTAGAGTGCCATTTTGAGGATTACTCAGTTCTTTGTAATGTTAGAACTAACAGATTAGTTATAAAATATATCGCTCAATCTGGAATGCACTAATTAGCCACAATATTAAAAAACAGACAGGTGAAGGGAATATTTTGTCCATAGTGCAGTGATCTTCCCTCAGGTCCTCACATATATCTAACTGTTACTTTGACATGGACTAACCACTGGCAGCAACCTCCCTCAGCAGGAAAATGTAACCTGATGGCTTAAGACTCACAACAAGGAGTCCATCAACCTAGCCTTCAAGCTCTCTAGATCCCAATCTTGGTGACCATCAAAAATGCACCAAAGCAAGTCCAGTCCACAGCGCCCCATCTTGTAACCTAAAGTCCCCAAATCCCACAGTGCACCCCAGACTTGTCATGTCCTTGCCCTGACTTGTCAGAGCTGCTTTTACAGAATAAAAGTGATACACACAATATTAAGCAGGTGGTTTTAATGTTGTGAAAAATTGCAAATTTCCTACTGTTTCATGCACAAATCAAATTCCAGAGTTCATAGAAAGCCCCCTGGCACTCTGTTATGATAATTATAATCATCTTCTCTCCATCTCTTCTTTTGTTGTAGAAAGTGAAGAGTTTGGGCCTGTTTTTATCCAGGAGCCAGATGATGTTATTTTTCCTTTGGATTCTGATGAAAAGAAAGTGGTGATGCACTGTGAGGCACGGGGGAATCCACCACCCACATACAGGTGTGGCATTCGTTTGTCTGTGTGCTAATTGAAATTTCAGCTTTAACTCGAAAATAAGTTGGTCATTCATCACAAATATAACAAAAACCTTATTCCTCTTATGTTTTTCAGTTGGTACATCAATGGGACGCAGGTAGATTCAGAGGCAGATTACCGCTACACATTCATCGACGGAAACTTAATTATTTCCAATGCAAGTGAGATCACTGACTATGGAAAGTACCAGTGCAAAGCAGAGAACAGCATTGGGATTGTCCTCAGTCGAGATGCTTTATTACAGTTTGCATGTGAGTATGATTTCTCTGCTTTATTACACCAACTTTCTACCTAGTAAAGTTCAGATAACCGCACTGTAAGTCAGTATTTATTAAAACAAATGGAAAGTGCATTTCATTTTTGTCAGACTAAGAACTTCTATGAAGCAAATACTTAGCTTTAAGCCCTTTTGTCTCTCTGAGTCAAAATAGCCCTGTTTGGTTCTAGGGATAAATAAACACTATGCTTTGTTTTGTTTTGTTGCTGAATATAGTTCCCACAAGCTCCATCTGATACTGCTAAAGGGGTATATGCACTCGAGTGCAAGTGTTAAATGAGACCAAACTGCACGTTTCTTCCCACAGTATAATAAATATCAGAGGGCACACATGGAATCACCAGGGACACTATCCTTTAGTCAAAATGCATTGTTGGGGTGCTCTTCAGTTTCCTCAGGGGGCAATGACCATACTACTCTTACCAGTAGTTTACCCTTCCCAGTCACTGAGTTGTTGCTAGAAAGAAAGGTACACAGTCTCATCCAGTGTTATGGAGCTTTAGAGTTCCTACAGAATTACTTAAGAGGCATCACTAGATTGGCCTGCAGCTGTGTAGCAGGCAAAATGGATGAACTTCTCTATAAAAACACAGCATTTCTTGACGCCCAGAGAACCAAGTGCTTTCTTTACTTTTGGTTGCATTCATTCACAAAGTTTCATATATATCAATATGATCCAAGTGAATAAAAATCAAAAGAGGACCAGTCTTAATTTAAGTGTAAGGCAGATTGCTTGGCAGGCTGGAATGCCCAGATGGTAAAGCACAGGCTTCAAAAAAGTTGTGCCTGTTTGTGTGGAACGCAAGATGTACTTCAACATGTACCCTCATCTGTGTTCTCAAACATATCCAGATCTTTTTCTCCTCCTTTTTAAACTTAAGGGTCATGTACAAATTTATGCTTGAGTTTTTTACTTCTAAAAAAAACAAACTAATCTACAACCAATTTATCAGGTTGCATTATCTATACCTAATATTAGCATTATTTTACTGCTATGCTCTTATTATCCCATTTAAGCACCTAGTGTATTTATAAGTCTAAGCCCAAAGCATAAAGATGTTGAACATGGCAAACATGGGAAAGTATAGAAGGTGTTTCCTTAGGTTTCACAGTGGAGGACCCTGACAGCTAATGCTGTTGACTATCTCAAAGTAGTTCTCATATCCGAGGCAATGGGTATAAGAATAGATACATGTGAGTGAAAATTTAAAAGGTAAACATGAACCTTCATCCTCTATATTCAGGGAATCAAGTGGCTATGTTATACTACTGTGGGTATTTTGCTGGCGTTCTCATGATCCACTCGGTTCCTCTTGGAGGAACTGATGATTTTAAATTAATACAAAGTTGAACAAAGTTTCAGTTGGAACTGAAACTTTGTTCAACTATTTACCATACTTCCCATACTAACACACTCTGTTAATTCATTTAGGTTTTTTTCCCCCTTTTAGGGTATTTGTTTTTTCTTAGAAGATGGTTAGTAGTGTGCTTCTGAAGTTTTAGGCCTTACACAACAACTTCAGACAGCACTGAATGACAGCAAATGTCTGTAATCCCCAGTAAAATTAAGTAGAGTACCAAATAAAACTGTAGAGTCCACCATTGTTTCGATAAATTTAAACTGTCTTGGCCTGACTCTGTATCAACCATCATATTTAAAGAGGCACATTTGTTGTTTTTCAGCATTGTGTTTTAAAGAATCAGTTTTCTGTTTTGCAATGGACTCTTTATGTATAGCTTTTTTAGTTTTGTGTAAATACTTTTTAAGTTTCATTTCTATTGATCTAAAATCAGTAAAGATGCATTTTTTGGGCAACCTCCAGAGCATATGATTTGATTTGAAGCAAATAAGGGTTTGTGAGATTTGCAAATCATTCAATTTTTATTCACACAGCATTCCAACTTTTTTTGGAACTGGGGTTGTGGATCATATTTTGGTCACTCTTTGTTTACTGTTGCAGTTCTTCAAGTGTGTGCATTTTGCTTTGGTAATCATATTGAAAAAAATGTGGTTTGAGCAGATAGTGAGGTTAGGGATATGTTGTGTTGATTGGCAGGTGTGTCAGGTGAGATGATGGCCAACTGTCACACATCAACTTCATCCAAACAACCTTTCCACAAAATTGGATTTTCTAGTTTCAATAACAGGCAGGTCATCATGTTGTTACTATAGATATAGATATATAGATATATAGATATATCTATATAGATATATATAGATATAAAATTCAATGAGTATCAAACACTGCAAGTACTGCTGTTTGATACAATCCTTACACATAGTTCATTATGCTAAACTGTTATACCTGAGAGCAATAAAAAATATGTATGCACAGAAAACAAAATTCATATGTTTTGTTATGATGTAATTAAAAAAATAAGCTCTAATAAGAGAAACTTTCTAAAAATTTTCAAAGATTGTGTACTATGTTTAACAGCTGCTTTGCTGTTTATTTAATAATGATATTTAACATGGGATTTGTGTGACTGAAGCTGCCTTTGCTAAACCATGAGCAGAAATAGTAGTCCAATCATTTCTTCTCTTCACTAGATTCATTCCAGGGTTTTTTCTACCATGTAAAATAACACATCTGTGTGACTGTTTCTTTTGCTTCGTGCACTACAAATATTCAGCAGCGTGAATGTGCAGTAGGCTACATTTCTTTAAAGTGCAGCCCTTCAAAAGCCTAGCCACAGAAACAAAGAAAGGTGCCCTGCAGCACACATTTAAATGCAGAACCTTCCTTCGCTCTTTCAGCATATCAAATGGTGGGTATTTATCACTCAGCATGAAGCTCAACTTTTCCTTCCCTTTTCATGTTAGCACTGCACATTTTTATGCAGTAGCACAGTGGTTGATTGCTTTACCTGGTTCAGATTCATATGGGTACTTCTTTTCCATGTAAACTGAACGTTTTAATGGAGTAATTGATGCTTTATTGAACTAGAAATCAGTGTTCAAGCTATGTGACTTGTGGAATGCATTACACGCATATTAAACAGCATATAGAAACCTGGCTTCTTGTAACTTTGACTTTAGATTGGAACATGATTACCCCAGTTAGATTGTAGAATTTAAAGCACAGCGCTGTAAATACTAAAGTCCTTTACCTGGTCTGAAAGAAGCCTCCAACTTCTATATAGTACCTGCAGCAGGTTGAGTTTGATTCACGCCTACTTAAAATACTAAAGGTTAATGGGCTTGATATTGTTTTGCACAAAAACTTAATAAGTACTATCAGAGAACATCTTGAAAGCCTCATCATAATATCATCATAATAAACATTCACAGCCCTTGTGTGTGTGTCAGTTCACCTAAATGTTTTTGCTACTTTATATGACTCAGGAAACTTTTGTTCTCTATTTCACACATTACAGTAATGTGTGAATTGTAATGGATAGTGAGTCAGATGAGCTATTGCATCTCTGGTTATGTTATATAATAGTAATAATAATAATAATAATAGTAATAATAATTAATCTTATTATTCGTTTAAATTTATTTTAAATAAATACATTTTTTTAACTTATTGGACTGAATCAATTTGAGTAGGCTGTCAGTGTCCCTCATTTATGGTGGTGGCTCTATGTTAATGCACTGTATTCATTTATCTCGCTATAGATAGCGGCCATACTGATCACAGCCCTGCTTCACTGAGTCATGAGAGAGTAAAGAGTGGACAAGGCAGAGTGCATGGGGAAAGGTTGAGTCAAGGCTCTATATATTCTATCCACTGGTCGTGTACTCTGTTCGAAAGATGTTTCAGTAGGATGCTTTTTTTCTCTTTGTTTTGAAATTCTGAGCTACTGAACTCACACTTGGGCTGCTTTTCAGCCGTGACTTTGAAGGCAGCAGGCAGAAAGGAGGCGTCAGATCTTTCTCTCCGAAGAGTCCTTCTCCCCCTCTCTCTTTTTGCGGACGTGAGGCTGGCCAAGGCTCAAGTCACTCCAAGCTGTACAGTAGTAATGAAATTATCAGGATGCTTTAAATCAAGCACTGGAAGAGCCACACACACCACTCTGATATGTTCTACATTATCAGATGTAAAGCTCATTGATTGAATTGATTCATACTGACCTTGAAATATCGGATTTACATTAAGCACCTGTTCCTTTGCTTGCTGCAGATTTCATCACTGACTTGGATTTTAAACATTTATATGGACATATGTTGACTTGTAATTTTTCTGGAAGCTTTAATGGCCATGTTTTTTGTTTTTGTTTTTACGTTATTGAAAAAGTCAATAATATTAACTCGGGTACATAGCTTTAGCTTGTAAAAGGACGTTATATTTTCTTCTGGTTTCATACCATATTTAATGACTGAAGCACCCACTTGGTCTTAATTTGTCCTGTATGTTAAATGATCATTCTGTCTATATAGCTTTTTGCACTTGTTAATCAAATAGTACTTCAGATTTCTTAGTGCTTACCTGATATCCCCCTTGTGTTGCTTCTTCCTGTAAAATGTTGAATTTCCTGTGTGCCTGGAGTTGTTTCCCAGGAATTGTCTACCTTTACCGTGTGTTTCAGACACACATCATAGCAAGTGTAGGCCCTTAAAGTAAATATACTAAGGTCTGGAATATCATTCATTATTGACAAATTTAGGCAAGCTGCCCAAGAAGACCCTTCTCTCCACAACATGTAGCCTGGCAGAATTTATTAAAGGGAGAGAATATACTGAAACGCTCATATCCACATCTGGTTGCTGCCAACTCCCGCAGCCACGTTGTAGGTCTGTAATTACTGTGGCTGTACTCGTGTCTGTGTTATTTACTCACCAATTACTCACTCAGTCATTTCATATTCTATCCTATTTTATCATTAGATAAAAAATCAATGTAGCTTCCTCATTGTCTGCTTACTAATTAAATATATTGATCAAAGATAATGCATGAGTTATGTTGGAATAAAAAAGGGAAAAGATGTAGAGCAAAGCTACACTGACAATAGAAGACAGGGTGGTGACAGCTGCGGGTGAATCAATAGGGAGCGCAGAGACAATCATTTCCATCCGTGCTCTGGTGGCATGCTGTTTCCAAATGGGCCAAGGTGTTATGACAGAGTATCTCTAGGATAGCTGTCCAAGACAATTAAAACAGGAAAAAATGGCAAGACAGCTACGGATGGGAATCAGAAATTGGTTCCGGTTCAAGACCTGTTCCAATCTATCGGAACTGTATTACTCCTGCTTTTTTCTTTTATCAGTGCTGGCATGTTTTCTGACATGAGCACATTGCACAACAGTGACATCAAAGTCATAACTGTGAAGCATGTGCAAATGTGCAAACTTTTTTCTTTTTCTTCTTTTATTGTTTTTATTATTATCTCTTTTATTGGGACAGCTGTTGAACATAACAGTAGTTTGCCTTTTTACATTTTCTTTGCTGTCACATTTTAACTTATAATTGAAAAATAAAGAAGACGGAAAAAGAAGAGAAAAGAAAAGAAGAAAAAAACAAAAACACCCCCCCCCCAAAAAAACAACAACAACAACAACAAACAAACAAACAAACAAACAAACAAACAAACAAACAAAAAACTAGGGTTAGGAGGCAACAGGGCAGGTAGGTTTACGTAGAACTCAGGGTTGTAACATCATACACAAAATCACACCTCATATGCTTAACATAGTCTGTCCATTTAGACCATATTCCGTAGAAGGTATCCCTCTGAAGTTTAAGATAAAATGACACTTTTTCCATCGTATAGATCTCTTGTACAGAATGTATCCAGTCTTCTATCGTTGGTGGTTCAGGCTTAAGCCATCTTCTCGTAAGAGGCTTTTTACTTGCGGCCAGAAGGATATACAGGAGTCTTCTGTCGTTGGAATTCAGTTTATCCACTGGTGCATTGCACAAAAACATGGTCTCAAAAGTTGAAGGAAAAAGAAATGAAAAAACATTTTGTAAATGATCATGGATTAGAGACCAATACTGGCGAATATCTTTACAGTCCCAAAAGATGTGGAAATGGTTAGCTCCATCTCCCCCACATCTCCAACATTTATCACCAATTCCTCGATATCTTTGTTGAGCAGGGGTAATGAAAAATCTCATAATGCTTTTCCAGCAAAATTCACGCCAAACATTAGACCCAGTGGTAGCCCACTGTATCTTGCATGCGTGAGCCCAACACTTCTCTGTAATTGTCAAATTACCCTCCTTTTCCCACTTCGCTTTAATATGTCGTTTTTACACCGCCAGATGCTGTTATATAATTTAGAAATAATTTTACTTTGCACTTCAGATTTGGTTAGTAATAAGAATGTTTCTACAAATTGTAATTCGTTTAGGTTCACTTTTAAGTTTTGATTAAAATAATTTCTGATCTGTAGATATCTAAAAAAAATCATCAGATCCCAAGTCATGTTTACTCCTTAAAGATTCAAAGCTTTGAAATGCACCCTTATGGACAAATGAATAATAATTGGTTATACCTTTTGAAATCCAGCTTTTGAATCTATTATCATATTGATTTGGAGTAAAATCCGAATCATATGCACACCATCTTAAAACCTTAGAGGCATTTTCCAAACCACCAATTTTTATTACTTCTTTCCAAGCTGATATCATTATTTGCAGTATAGGTTTATCTGCCATATGTATTTTATTCTGTAATTTTATGTCCGATATTAAAGCTGAAACTGGTATTTCTTTTACTATTGTTCCTTCAACATCTTTCCATCCGGCGGTGTAGTTTGGACAACAGAGACAAATCAGCGGTCTTAACTGAGCTGCACAATAATATTCTCGTAGACAGGGAAGCCCACGACCTCCCTTTTCTTTCTTTAATTGAAGCGTTTTATATTTAACTCTAGCTTTTTTCCCATTCCAGATATATTTTGACAATGTTCTATCCCATACCGCAAACTGTTTTTGTGGTATGGTAATCGGTAGAGACTGAAACAAATACAGCAGTCGGGGAAGAATATTTAATCTGATTGATTCAATCCTGGAGTGTAGGTCCAGAAATGGAATAGTGTTCCATCTTTGTATATCTGATTTTATGGGTTCATTTAGAGGGGCATAGTTGGCATTGAACTTTTTGGTGAAGTCACGATGTATTACCACCCCTAAATACCTAATGCTATCTGCATCCCATTTCCATTTATAACGATTCTTGATTTCAACTGGTGGTTCGTAATTTAAAGTTAATACCTGCGTTTTATTTATATTGACCTTATATCCCGATAAAGAACCATACTGTGATAGTGCTTCCATGAGATGGGGGAGTGCCTGTGAGGGACAAGTTAATGTTAAAAGTAAGTCGTCAGCAAATAATGCTAATTTCTGTTCCCCTCCTGGCGTTCGTACTCATGTTATATGCTGACTCTGCCTAATCCACTGACTTAATGGTTCTATAAACAAAGCAAAAAGCAGCGGTGAAATGCAGCAACCCTGTCGTGTACCTCGTTCCAGTATAAATGATTCGGTGAGGTCCCCATTGATTTGGATTTTAGCTGTTGGTTTGTTGTATAACTCTGAGAGAATATCAATTATAGATTTATCAAAATTAAACTTCTCAAGCACTTTGTATAAAAAGGACCATCTCACTGAGTCAAACGCCTTCTCAGCATCTAAGCTTAACACTAAGGTCTCTAATTTTTGTTTGTCAACTTGCCGCAATATATGCAAAACCTTTCTGATGTTGTCCTGGGCCTGCCTATGTTTAATAAAACCCGTTTGGTCATTATGTATTAACCTAGGTAATATCATTTCTAATCTCTTAGAGATAATAGATGTGAACAACTTGTAGTCAATATTCAACACACTGATTGGGCGATAGTTGCTACATTCTAATTGATCTTTTCCTTCTTTTGGTATAATGGAAATTATTGCTTCCCTCCATGAAGGAGGGATAATTTTCTTTTCCATTACCCAATTAAATGTCTTTATCGTGGTGGGGATCAAATGATCCTGCATTATTTTATACCATTCAGGGCCGAACCCATCTGGCCCCGCCATTTTCCCTCCTTTTAATCTTTTAATTGCCAAGTAAATTTCTTCTTTAGTTATTGTGGACAACAGCATTTTATTTTGTTCCTCTGTCACACCTTGCAACTTTAGACCTGAAAAGAAAGTATTGACAGAGTTGTTATCTACAGGAGATTGGGAGTAAAGTTTTCTGTAGTAATTCTGGAAGCATAGTTTAATTTTCCCCAGTTCAGTTTCTATTTGTCCATTAAGAGGATTCTTTATTCTATGTATAGTCCTCTCTGCTTGTTGCTTCCTAAGTTTAAGAGACAGAAGTCTTAGTGATTTCCTCCCTACCTCGCATTGCTGTTGTTTAATAAAAACGATTTTCTTTTGTATATCTATCATATTTAAATCATCTATTTTTTTCCTAAGTTTTATTATGTCAGATTTGATATCATCATCCAGCGTCACAGAATGTAGATGTTGTAGCTCTAACACTTTGTCTTCTAATTGACAACGGTTTTCCCACCTAGATTTTTTCAGGTAAGAGGATATACTAATTATTTTTCCTCTAATTACTGCCTTCAATGCATCCCATAATATTCCTGGAGATACCTCCTCATTTTCATTATACTCTAAATAAGTTTCTATTTCCTCTTTCAAACTCTCTTTAATATTTGGATAATTTAAAATGTTTGTATTCAGCCTCCATAAGGTGGATCTATTTTTGCTATTCAGGCAGATCTCAAGATTAACCGGGTTATGATCTGAGATGGTACAAGCGCCTATTTCACAGCTTTTAATTCTAAATAGGTCATTCTTAAACATGAGAATATAATCTAGCCTAGAATATACATTGTGTGGAATTGAGAAGTGGGTATACTTTCTGTCATTTGGGTGTAGATCTCTCCACACATCTAGTAGTCCAAAATCGTCCATAAAATGCACCATTCTTCTTCCAATACTCCTCTGATCGCCTTTTCCATTTGAAGAGTCTAACTTGGCATTTAATGTGACGTTAAAGTCACCACCGCAAATGAAAATTCCCTGACTCCTTGTTGTTGCCAAATTCAAAATCTGCTCATATAAGGACCAGTCACTGCCTGGGGGAATATACACATTTAAGAGAGTAGTCATTATACCCTGAATTTTACCCATTATCAATATATATCTGCCTTCTTTATCTTTAAATTCCAAAATATGTTCATAGTTCAAAGTTGAGGATATCAAAACTGCCACCCCCCTTCGCCTCCCAGAACTATGGGAGGAATAGAAGACATGTTTGAAACCTAATTTGTTAAGTTTTGCATGATCTTTGTCAGCTAGATGTGTTTCCTGCATCAGAACAATTTCTTTTTCTTCTTTTAGCAAATTTTATTTAGGCGCAGAGAAAATAAAACAGTTGCATAAATTCTAAAACCCCAAGAAAAAAAATACAGGAATCAATAAGCAGTTGGTAAATCATCCAAATTGTAAGTAGGTACTAGCAGTATTCCATCCATTTGCTTCCGCTTATCCTTTTCAGGGTTGTGGGGGGCACTGGAGCCTATCCCAGCTGTCATAGGGTGTGAGGCAGGGTACACCCTGGACAGGTCGCCAGTCTGTCGCAGGGCTAACACACAGAGACAGACAACCATTCACACTCACATTCACACCTATGGGCAATTTAGATTGTTCAATTAACCTATCCCCACAAAGTGCATGTCTTTGGACGGTGGGAGGAAGCCGGAGTACCCGGGGCGAACCCACGCAAACACGGGGAGAACATGCAAACTCCACACAGAAAGACCCCGGCCAGATGGTAGAATTGAACTCAGGACCTTCTTGCTGTGAGGCAACAGTGCTAACCACCGTGCCACCATGCTGCCCCACTGGCAGTATTAGCTGTACAACTCATAGAAATACCTATCTCTAAAGTCAACAACAGTGAAAAACATTGAAATGTGGACAAGCCAATTGTCCCCATCTAACACTGAATTGAATGTAAAATGTGACTGGAATCAATTTTAGATAAAAGATCAATCACAGTTGTTTGTAAAAGACATTAGACATTAAAAGAAGCTATCTTCAGTCATTGGGATTCCAGGATTTTTAATTTTGTGTGTTGTTGTTCCAAGATTGCTCACTGTCAGGAGCTGATAAACTGTCCATTTAGTGCTGGATCTGTCTCTTTCTAGGCACAGGAAATGGTGGGCATAGCAAATTGATTGGTGGTGTGGACTGAGTGCTTGCAAATCCAAGTTGTGTGGCAGGTCATTCTATTGGGTGTTTAAATGAAAAAGTGCCGTATACCCAATGTTTTTTCTTTTGTTTTGTTTTTTTTTCTTAATCTTTCAGTGTGGTCACTACCTGAACTATCCTTTAGTTATTTCACCAAAACAAAGTTCAGTAATCCAGTGAGGGGTTTTTTATTTCAGTTTTTAAAGACACTGACTATGCTGTGTATATATAAACATGATATTTAAAGGGCATGTACCACAATTTTCATTAAATGTGCCACAAAGTCGGTTTCACAAGTCACTCTGAGGCATAATTGTGAAGACTATGGAATGAAGGCCATGAAGACCTAATCACCTGCCCCAGGTTAGAGGTCTGTCACTTGATCTCCACACTTTGCCACTGCTTCAGCTAAATGTTAGCAGCCATCGTTATGCTCCAAAAAGCTACAATTCTGGAATGAAACATTCATTGTTCTAGTCATGAACAGTAACAACAGGGTCAAAAAAACATACTTGGACACATAACTCTATAATTGTAAAGTTCCATGTAATTTAAATTAGAACTTATTAAAAAAGTAAAATAGAAAAGAAAATGCAACTTTCTGGTTTTTACTGGCTTTTAACATTTTCCTGTTGTTGTTTTTTACCACTGTAGTGGTTCAAAGTACGTAGTTTCAAAAGAAATACATAAGCTGTCTGTTCTTTGTCTCTCGCTGAGTACAGCATGTTTTTGTGGAGGTACTATCACTCGGGGAGAACAAAAGCTTTATTGTTACCTCACCAAATCAAAATTACTTCCCTCATCAAATGATGAAGTCAAAGGCTATCAGCAGAAATAATGATGGTTCTGTATAAATTCATTATATCTTACTGTATTTGTTTTTATTTGCACTGAAAGCTTTCGTTTCCATGCTGTTCTAGATCTTGGTGCTTTCAGTACAAAGGCCCGGGGTGGGGTTTCTGTGCGTGAAGGCCAAGGTGTGGTACTCATGTGTACCCCTCCTCCCCATTCACCAGGTAAGAGTTTAGTTTTTCAATCACAGGCAGAAGAAGAAATTCATTTTTTGCTTTTATTACCACTCCAGTGTGAGTTATTGCTCCCACTGTTTATTTTTATGTTATGCATTGTATTTTGATTATTTATATTTCATAGCTGTTCACTGTCCTGTCTATCCATCTATCCATGCTGTTCATATTAGTGTGCCAAGTTACAGTGACCAAAGAGCCAGAACTCCACTTATGAAAGATTAAATTTACTGGATCATTACAACTAGAAAGAAATGTTACACGGCCAATTATTTCACACAGCCACCATCTTTAATGCCATATATTTAATATCCCTCTCTATAGTCGTCCTTAAATATAAGCTCTTATGAGGTTTTCTGTTTGCATCAGCTCTGTCATTCTCCTGCACTGCACCCATGGGAACGTTTGCCAAGTGCTCTTCAGCACCCATACACATTTCTAGATGCCATTTTGCATCTCATGGTAGCAACCAGAGAGTCGGTGACAAAATAGCTTGTTTAAAAGAGACGCAGTCAATAATTAATGTTGCGTAATGACTGACAGATGTAAGTGTAGTACAGAGTTTTCTCAACCTTAAAGTTTTTCATCAGTCATAGTGCAGATGTTGCCCTTGCTCAAGGAGTATGTGTGAATATGAATTTTTCACAGGGAGTTTGAAAATCAACCCCTCATACATACATGCATTTAATTTTTTGACCAAGGTCTCTTCTTGAATGCTTGGAACTCTGATTGGCATGTGATTGAAATCAAACACTGGCGATGATGTTAGCATGATGACAGCATAATGGAAATAGTGATTTTCTGTCTTTTGAAATTTGTTGCAGTCTTACTACTATAAACTGTAAAATTGACCCAGGTTTCATAATGACATACTTTAAGTCCCCCGTGTTGAATTGCTTGCATTATATTCATTATGCGGGCCAAGTGGATCAATACAGAATATATTATACAATCACTCAGCCATTAAATGCGTAATTCAGGGCAACTGCATTAGATTTACAATTTATTAGTCTAACAGAAAATCAGCATTTAAAGAGTAAATAAGAAAATCCATTGAAAATTTAATCTACAAAATACATTTGTGCTACACAGAATAATTGAAGGACCTTAGCTTGTTGATTAAGAAATTTCTGGTTTCCTGTACCTGTTCCTTGTATATATGTGGTTAAATGATACAGTAAGATACAAACTGCTTGTCAGGGAACAAGCTTGGATATTGTTGTCTTGATTTCTATTTTATAAGCTTACCTTCCCTCAACTATAAACCTAAGCTTCTAAGCTTTTACAGCATTGCATTTATCCACAAAAAGCGTTGCTACACTAATCATACTTTAGGCCAAAAATGAATAGTACTTGATCTCCCCTTTTTATGTTGTGATATTAACTTTTAGGTTTAAAAGGGATATGAGAGGCCAGTCTCAACATGTTGTTGAGCCTTTATTTTGATGCTTATTTTTTCATATTTACAGATTATACTCAAAAACACAATACAGGTAAGATTATGATTTATTTCTTCGGCATTGCTTACACGAAATGAAAAATGATCTCAAAAAACTTTGATTAGATGCCTCATCCATAGAATATCCTACTGTGATGAATGCTTTGGTGTGTCACAGTTCAAATTCATATTGAAGAGGGAGTGCTAAAAAATGTTTGGGCTAAAATGGCTGTGGGAGGATTCAAAGACATTAAAATGCCACTTATTTTGCAAAGGCCTTGTGAGTAAAAATAGCTGTGAGTCACTGAGATATGAAAAGTTGATCATCTTCCGTTTGATGGTTTTGAGAAGTTTCTGTGTGTTTTGGGTAAATGCTGCGTATAAAGAATAGAAAGAGTGTAATGAAACTCTGGCGTCTTTGACAATGCTTATTGTCTAGAACAAGGTCTGTTATCTTTTATATCAGCAATGATATTCTGTGTTAAGTTATTCTTTTTAGTTTTACAGGGTCCTGTTTGACTTGTGGACCAGAATCTGGAATATCACTATTTTACCTGTTCTTCCCTCTTCGGGGAAGAATAGCAACATATGATGCTAACTTTGGACAGTAATCTGTTAAAATACAGTATTTAGGAGTCCACTAACACTGAGCTTAAATTGAGTGTTGAATTTAGTCATAAGATCTGTGCACTAATAATGTTGCATCTTTAAAACATCAGTTATTCATTATTTACCAAGAAGACAAGAAGCTTATCCTTTCTTTGTCTGTTTCTTTCATGGATTATGGATCCAGATCGAAGAGTTGTAGCACAAAAGTTCAATGTTCAATGGGATGCAGCGTTCCACAGATTGAATTTAATTGTGTTTCACACTTTAATATTGATCTTGGCTATGTATAAATGTGTAACACATGGAAATATGTCACAGTTTAGCTCTGTATTTACCATATTCATCTATCCATTTATCCATACATTAAACTGTCACTTCTGCCACATTCATAAGGTACAAATGGCTAAAATACAATACATCTTACCAAGTACTTTATTACAGGTATCAGGTATTTATATCTTCTACTCTTACTGCATTTTGTTTGAAATCTAAAAAAGATTGTGATCCATCTACATCGATAATCATTCAGAATTATTTGCTATAAAAGCCAGCTAAATCTGTTTTTAATGACTCTGAATACATTCATAAGCACGTTCATACACATGACCAAGCTTATTGGAATCACTCTGTCCTGGAATGATACCCTATCATATGCTAGTTTTACCTTTCTGATAATCACCGGTTAATTAGATTAACCTCCCTGCAAATAACAGGGTCTTTAAAGTCTTCTTCTCTGAACTTTAAGCACCTTAATATTATTTTTTAGATTAATTTAGTCTGTGATGATCAATTGGCTTTGTTGCTACATAAAATCCATACTCATGACTCCTTTAAATCATCACTGTTTCAGTATTATATTGAGCATTAAGCAGTATTAGGCAATAAGCAGTAATGCAAAATGCGTCTATACAGTACTTTAGACCATTTCATAACCAGTGTATTTTTAGTATATAAATGTTATATTTCAGTACATTGCAATAGTTTATTTGTTAAAGAGGTTAAGAAGACCTTTTTGGGTACTCTTACACAGATAAAGAGCTGATCAAAATTCATACATGTAAAAGTTTTTTTCCTAATGTGTACAGTATCTGTCTTAACTTGCTTTTCAGAGATTATCTACAGCTGGGTGTTTAATGAATTCCCCTCGTTTGTCGCCGAGGACAGTCGACGCTTCATTTCCCAGGATACGGGAAACCTCTATATTTCGAAGGTGCAGCCCTCTGATGTAGGAAGTTACATCTGTCTGGTGAAAAACACAGTGACAAATGCAAGAGTTCTTAGTCCCCCAACACCTCTGACACTGAAAACCGACGGTGAGTGTTTTTTTGGGTACATAACACAGAAAATTTTAAAGTTCAATGTTTGTTTGACAGTAACAGAAAGCTAAAACTACATTTTATATTCTGTGTGTGTACAATATTGTGTAGAAATGCATTTGGAGGAAAATTTCAGATCAGATAGGTTAATAAAGTCGGGTGTTCTTCTGCTTTCCACTGAGCCTCATGTTTGTAGAGGGCGTTTTGAATTCCATACACACCATAAATAGATAGTGAGCAATGCTTTAACATTAGTGCGGGGAGCCTTCTTAGCTCACAATGTGCTTTGGTGAAACTGGCCATCGGGGAAATCATTTTCCTGCATAAAATTAACTGAATCAATGGCCCTTGCTGTGGATGGGAATTTGCTCTTTTATACTAGCCTCTCAGGAGCCATGGTGTGGAGCTGTTTGTTGGATACAGGTGTGGATTTCACCTACAGGCTTTTTTACATCCGACTACACAGAGAAACGTCCATCACTTCACGCAGGTGCCTGTCTTTGTCAAGGTTTCAAAGAGCCACTGAGATTACATCCCCAGTGAATCTGTGAAATGGCCTCTGTGCCTCAGAAACACGTTTGTTCCAAATGTTACAACGCAAATTTACCTCTTTACAATTACATGCCTTCCGGCAAGATTCTTGCTCTGTATTTGCATAACCTTGTGTGAAGTGGCCCCCTGAGACATACAAAACACTTTGCACATAACAGTGCTAAATTGGTTTGTGTCTCTGTAACTGAGCTGCAAAATGTAGTCATAAGGGCATATGGTCAGTCGGCTATTAGCATTTTAATATTTTTCATGGTTGGATAAAGAAACAGAAGATTAGTTGTTGCTGTGTTTTTTTTTTCAAATAGTGAATGAACGAAGGAAAATGAGTTCTGCACCAACCGTGTCCTATTTGGTAATGACACATGGGTTGAAGAACAGCACCCTCACCTGCAACACAACACGGCCAAATCTAATCACTACACCTGTAGGTCCATTACGCCAAAGAACGTCTTGGCATCTCTTGCTCAAATCTCATGATGCTTAGCAGCCTCTTATGTTGTGAATTTGGGTGTAAAATTCTGAAAATTACATTGGCGCACCTCACAGCAGTCGCCCAAATGTTGCCGTGCTGTTCCCACCCTTCAGTCATTGGAGTCTGACCAATTAGACACTGCAATCTGTGCCTCAGTAAAAATGAGTGATTATTACACAGCAGACAGTTCAAGCTGGATCTGTGCGTGGCTCACCACTGTCAGCTCCAGCCCTCACTCTCTTAATCAAAACAAGCATCTGGGTTCCATTATACCCAGCTGGAGGCCATTGATCGTCAGATCACAATCCACCTTCAGCAGAACGGGGCTAAACGCTAAACTCCAGACTAATACACCTTTTAAAAACAGTTCATCTCAGAAACACCTCTTTGATTTTCTGCTTTAGTGAATTTCGAAGCAATTGCACAGTGTTGCCCTACATAGCATTATTTTGCTGTGGTTCTGGATGTGAACCAGTGTAAAGCACGTACAGCATATACGTACGTAGCTGTTTTGTTGCTTTTGCTTTCCCTCTAACATCCTTCTTTTGTTTAACATATAGATATATTATTTCCATTAAATACAACACAAACCTCAAAGCAGTTTTACATTAATCAGCTTTGCGTTAGCGGCCTATCGTGTTTACTTTAGGTGTGCATGCTTTAAGCTGTCACATAATTGCCTTTGTTGATACTTGTTATGCATAAAAACATTACAAAGTAAATTGTCACTGATAGTAAACTGATTACAGCTTCAGAAGTTATGGATGCATGCTTTTATATTAACTCCGTAAGACCCAACCCATCAAAAAATAGCCAGAAAATTCCGATTTTTTTGGAACTGAGATATTTATTAACCCTTATTACAAAATCCACAAAAGTTTTGGGTTTTTTTTGCTATATCATGGTGTTTATGATATCGCATTTGATACATTGGGTGTTTTTGGCAACTTTTTGTTAACAACAATTTTAGACAAAAAAAAAAGAGTTTAGTATTGATCATGTTGATGAGATAGAGGTCTCAGAAACTCATGTATTAAATATGATACAAATGGCATTATAGGGATAAACAGTAGCTAAATCTGAGGTAATAAAACAAAATTCAAGAAACTGGACTAAAAATTGCAGATATATTCATGTCTTATGGTTAGTGAAAAATAAGGAATTTATCCATCAATAAATCTCATGTAGCTGGGAGAGTACCTTATAAATACAGAAATGCAACCAAAATCTATGGTGTATTTTTATCGTTTATACAGATAAGTGCTGCAATTTTTATTTGGGCTTCGGCAGCACAGCTGTCATTAATGTCATAACATATTTTCTGTCTCACTACTGTGTCAATAATATCAGTGAAAGACAATGTTTGCAGGCACATCTACGCATGGGCATGTTTTTCTCTGCTTCACTTTACTAAATTATTATTGAAGACCTCTGGTTCATAGATATATCGGATGTCAGAATGATTTTTTTGGCCAACATACTGTAGAGGCATAGTCAAAACAACTCCCTGTCCTTGAATGAATACACATTTGAAAAGGAAAGAAAATAATTGTCATTGTTCTTAATAGCACATTGTATACGTCTATGTTCTTTTTGAAGTTTAAAAACATTTAATTTAAAGAGCGTTAAATGTGCTATTTTTAATGAAAACAAATATATAATGTGCATATAATGCATATAATCTGTACATGCACAGATTAATTAATCAAGTGCATATATGACCCGGAGTTCAGAAGTTTTGATTTTGATCGGCATCATAAAACCTATCTGTTGCTGGGTCAGAGGCCTAATAATACATTCTTTTAAATTTGTATTAACTTGGATTTTCGGTAAAAGTTAACAGGCATTATAGTTTGAAATTGGTTGGCAGAAGAATGAAATACAACGAGAAAATAATCAAATTTTCATGTGATTAATAAATGAAATTGGAACATAAAATATAATGCTACGCTGTAGGGTTGGTAATGTTTTAGCACACCGAGTCTACACATTAGTTCTTCCAATTCTATCAAGTCCAGCCACTGAGACTGAATATGATATTGAATATACTATGGCAAGAGCCAGTGAAATATTGCAAATTCATTATATGTGAAGGGCTGCTTTGGAGCCATAAATGTTGAGAATGAGATTGAAATTGAAAAGTTCTTTGGAACAAATATCATAAAACTCCTTTTCCATGCATAGTGGGCCACAATTCAATAACCCCACTCCCTTTCTTCATTCATTTTATCACATAAAAAGTGTCAGGTGCATGTAGTAGAAGGTGTAATTATGGTTTCTCAAATGTCAAGCGGGTCATTTGTCCTGGTGCTCATGTACTTTAAAATGCATGTGGAGTCGTGCTACACATGCTCTGATATGTTTTGATGTGTATTCAAGTTCAGCTGTGGATGTGTGATGTTCAAATGCAATGATTGTGTATTTAACATTACCGTATGTCACCGTTCTCTTCACGCTGCTGCTAAGCGGCTCTCTTTGTATGCCTGCAGACTTTCCTGTTGGTTGTTTATATATGTATACACTGTTAATCTCTGTGTAAAAAGTAGTCAGTATTGCCTTCACTGGCACAATATTTTGCAAATCGTTGCCAGAGTCAGAACACAGTTTGGAGAAAGAGCTTTAAAGTATGTCACCCCCCTTTTTTTCCTGGAATCATTTACAGAAGAACCTGAAATTGGCAGAATAGATTTTCTTTGAGGGGTTTTATATCATTTTTTAAGGATCAAAAAATGGTTCTCTTGGTCAGTGTGAATGCTCCTGAGGATGCGTTTGTTCTCATATTATTGCATGTGAACTGGATGCTGTATTTGCTTGCTCGTTGCTTGTTGTGTGTCAGTTATATTTGCTCATTTATATTTGTATTTGTTACAAATGCTGCTTCTATCCTGGCCTTGGCTCTTGAAAAAGAGATTTTAATCTCAGTGAGACTTTTACCTGGATAAATAAAGGATTTAAATATAACACATATTTTCCTTTGAGAAAAGTAAAACATTCAGATAATATTCGTATTGCAAACACCCAATTAATAAGACAGATAACAGTAAATCCCTTTAAATGATGATGTTTTTCTTTGTTACACTTTTTTTCTTTTTTGTTTATTACCATCTCTGACACATCATCCTAGTAAATGAAAATAAATAGCCGGCTTAACATACAGATGAATAAACAAAGGAAACGTCCTCTGGCGATGGCTTAGAACAGAGGTGTTAGTCATAGTGGCACTTAGCAAGACTGATAACATGTTATCACTTGTGTCCTTCACAATGTGTTTGTGAATTGTTGAGCGGATTACTAATTCTTGAGGACAATAGTAGGAGTCATTTTGTCTCTTCTGCTGGAGAATGTTTGTTTTTTGTTTGTACGTCATCTTAATGTGCTGTTTGTGTTTTCGTATAAAGCTAATATGTCACCTACAGACTTTTCCTTACATTCCCACATCTTCCAAGTATCTGCGACATATTAAGACAAATTAAATTGCAATCTACCAAAGTGCTAACCCTAGCTAATCTTGCTCATGCTTTAACCCACTGTTTTTGTAGGGATTCAAAATATAATTATTAAGTTGTGTGCTTTACAGCTCTGTCAATTAAATAGTCTTATTAAAATAACACTGTATAAACTTAAGGTTCATGGTTAAAATGATTTTCCAGATGGTGTGCACAATGTGCATTCCACACCTAAACACTGCTTTGATTTAACATACTGTTCATTTTAAGAGGTTTAACCAACACAAATCTCTAGGAAGAATACATTTATAGCATATAATTTTATCCTTCAGTTGTTACTCTTATTTTGAAAAAATTGCAGGTGAAAGAGGAAATGGGTGCCTAAATTATTTTTATTTCTTTGTTTGTCTGTATATGGGCAACAAAGTTGAACAAATCGCCATAACATCAAATTGTTAAATCACTGCAGTCTGTTTTTGTGTCCACACTGCAAGACGCAAAGGAATAATAGCAAACTGGAGACCAACCAGCTATTGCAATACCTGCTTCTAATGAGTACAATTTCTCTTTCTTAACCCTTTTCAGGTGTCATGGGTGAATATGAGCCCAAAATTGAAGTGCATTTCCCTACATCTGTTCTGGTTGCCAAAGGAGTCACTGTCAGACTGGAGTGCTTCGCTCTAGGAAAGTAAGTAAACAAGGACATATTGCGCAAATATTGGTAGTTGTTTATTACAGCACTATCATATTAATCACCAGGAACAGTAAAGTACAGCCTATCGCTGCTCTGTTGCTGAGAGATCCTTTAGATAATCCTGCCTGTGTTTTTTTTTTCTTTCTTCCTTAAATTACATTATTCCATTACCTGAATGGGAAGCAGGCATATCTTGTCTTCAGGCAGTATGTTAAGTGAGTGTAGAGAAGTGCTGCATCGTAGCTTGGCTGTTAGATGGCATGTTAGTGCATGGTGGGGGGGGGACTGAATGGGGAATTCAGCCCTAGGGACCCATGTGTTCTTATAATTGAGAGCCCTAATGTAGCTGTGTTTCCTGGGTGCTTTCAGGGTCCGTTATGAATGTAGAAAGCCAAGGTTATGTGTTTGGAAGGAAAAAAAAGGGAAATTGGTAATAGTTGTCTGCCAGGAGGGAACACTCTTTATTCCACAGAGACTAAATCCAAACCACTCTCCACAGTTACTAAAGTTAGTGCTACTGGCTTCAATATTGCCTTTTGGAATATTTATTTTCTTTGTCAAAGTTCTGAAATTGGGAAAGACTTTATCTCTAAACACAGGTAGGCTAGATGACGAAAAGCGGAACTTTATTGGTAAAATCAGTCTAATCAGCAAGATTGCAAAACCATTGCAGTGGTGTTTTTTTTATGACACAAAATAATTCTGGTAATAATTTATCATCTTTGCTCTTTATTTAGTATTTATGCAGTATAAATTATTCATTCCTATCTTAAGTGCAAACAGTCTCTAATCTGCGGATGACTAAGGGCCTCATAATTGTTTACTTTGATTTAATTTAATTATCCACATTATGGTGGTCATTCCCTAAATATATAGACACTGTATTATAATCTCACTCCCCTTGGCTTTTTCTATCAAGCAAAGCAGGAGTTTCTGAACAGTCTGCTTGATGGGAAACCCACTGAACAGCCAAACAGCTTGAATTCTTGCCCTGTGCCTCCCTCAATGAAGTAATTTGTGCATGATAGCTTTCAGTCAGACAGTGATCCCAGTGACTTACCCTTTTACGCAGAGATGAATGATTTATCAATGCACCCCATTAAGAAATGCCAGTCTTTATATAGCACTGAAAATGAAGTTAAAATGGGTTTTGTACTCCTGTTGATCAATATGTATGATGGCACTGCTATCTAGTACAGGGCAGAAAAGCTCTTTGTGTGAATGCCAAAGCTCCTTGATGTGATTGTCTGAAGGGCGAAGAGAACAATGAGACAATGAAAACAAAAACAATATGAATACTGCTCTTAACTTGAAGGAATTTTGAACTATGTTCACATCATGAGCTATTTTAGTGATGTCTGTAGGAATTAATCAAGATTTTTGTTTAACTGCACCATGTAGAATTAGTAATCACTGTGGTTCCTGAGTTCCTTCATCCATAAAAAAGGTAAATTACAGCTTTGACTAGAAATAATAAGCAAAATACATATTACAGTTATACAGTAATTCCAGAGTCCAGTGACTTTGAAAGAACCTTTGAAAAATAATTTCAAAGGTATTTTTAAAAGCAGAAATTTAGATAAAGTAAAAATCTAACTAATTAAAAAGACATTTTTGGTTTCAAGCTCCACTCATAAATATTTGGCCTTTTGGAAGTTTTTATCAATGATGTGCTGATTTTAATGTTGCCTCCCTGAAAAGTCTGAGGCCTTTTTGAGGTTCTCTTAGAGAACGCTGTGGACTGAGGGAGGCCTTTGGATCATAGTCATGAGTGATGGGAAGGTGGGCTGGCAGATTAGTGCAGCAATAGCAATAGGACTGTTGTGCTGAGGAGAGAGTTGAGACGAAAGGCAAGGCTTTCAGTTTACCAGTCCATCTTTGTTTCAACCCTTACCTTTGATCACAAAATCTGTGTAATGGCCGTAAAAATAAGTTCAGAAAAACAAACAGCCAGATAAGATTCCTCCGTAGGATGGCTGTGCTGAACTTTAGAGATATGGTGAAAAGCTCAGACATCCAGAAGGAGCTTGGATTAAAGCCTCCGTGTCAAAAGGAGAGTTAGGTAGTTCAGTAGGTTAGGTAGTTAGGTTGCCTCCTGGGTGCTTTCCTCTGGAGGTGTTCCAGGCACACCCAGCTGGGAAGAGATCCCAGGATAAACCCAGAACCCACTGACAGATTATACATCTCATCTAGCTCTAGAACACCCAAGGATCCCCCGGGAGGTACTAGAAAATGTTGCTAGAGAGAAGAACATGTAAAAACAATGCTCAGCCTGTTATTACTGTGACCTAACTTTGGATAATTGTACATTAGATGGATTGATAATTATAAATGCCAGAACCACGCACCCTCAAGTTGAAATCCTGCCTTCACAGGATCATCTATAAGTAACTCTGGAAAGTGCAATTCTGTTAGCTGCTTTTATTTCAAGGGTTACTAGACTATGAAGTTCATTGTAGTTCAAAAAGCCTTGTACATTCGATGGGTTACACATTCAACCCACTCATTTCCACTTAAAATATAATATGTAGCATGTGTTAGAAGGTTTCATCCAAATTGCTTTAGAGTAGTAGATATACTTTTTAGTTTCAGTGATCCCAGAGGGAATCAAGCTCTTGAAGCCCTGCAGTTAAAGCTGACCACTTAGTCAGCATGAAACTGTACCTCTTAACACAGCACATTTTATACTCTCTGTGCTGTTGTTAATGTTTGTGCTCTGATACAAACGTTAATAAAAACACCTTTGTCTTTCGTTTGGATACTTCTTTTAAAATGGTTTGGAAATTATTTTTTTTAAAGAAGAAATTGAGAGTTAGCAAATTAGCTAAATAGTGAGGCATTATCTAGGAATCAAGTTCTTTATTATATTTTGGTATTAGATTTAATTTTGCACCTTTATTATGGAACAAGTCCAGATGAGGGCGCATCAATTGTGTGGATTGCTAATTAATATGTAATCTGCAGAGCTTGCCTTTAGGTACATTTTTCAATTGAAAACCATAACACCTCACATAAACTCCAGTGTGTGACTCATTCAAAATGTTAGGGTATGAAATGCTTACTTTTAGAGTTTGATGAAACAGACCACAATCACCAGGGTTTCAGAGTCTACTGTCTACCTGTCTGCAGCTTCAGGAAGATGCTGACAGGAAGACTTCATACAATGAATGAACCTGTTCCCTTCCAGTCCAGCAAACATGTGCAGGCCCAGTGCTTATTATTCAGTCTCCAAAGCAAAATCCTTCCATGGACTCAGGAAGTTTTACCCCCATCGTCCAACCTCTCATAGTCCCTACAGATTTCCTTTGTTATCTGACTTGTCAACAGTTTAGTTGGAGCAAAGGTCTCCAGAAAATTGTCCATCAATAACATACAATGAAGTGCATCACAGCAACTCAATGGCATATTCATGAATACTGATTAAGTCTTTGTGACTCTTTCTAGTAAAGATAAGAGTATACTCATGTTCAGAAATCTGGGGTTTTGGTAATTCTAACATGTTCTTTCTGGAAACTATAAACTATTCCTATTCACAAGTCACGAACATCACACGGAGGTTCTGTCCAAAATGAAAAAGAAACATTTGTTTAATAAAACGTGATATGAATCCTAATTTGAGTCCATTGCAGCTCAAGGGAGTAACATTTCTGTCTTGACTAAATGATTGATGGGTTCAGTGGAGCTTTGTATGGTGTCACTTTTCTATCTTTCACAAAACTGTCAAATCTAGTCATATAGTCACTACTGATACTGTGCTTATACATAGGATGACATTCACTCTCTGCATGTGCAAGTAATCTATCAAAGGGATCTTTAGGGGAATACATGAATAAACAGGCGTTGATAATGGTTGCTGGAATATCAATTATTTAAAAAGAAAAAACCCTGATCTTGTAATAACCTCATTTGAATAATGTCCCTTTTCCTCGAATGTCTGGTATCTGTTATATCTATTATATATATAATTACTGTAACAAGTGAGACACATCTATCGTGGGTGGTCAAAGGGTCATTGTTTGATATGCAGAGCAGAACATTAAATTACTATCATGGGTTTTCATGACTTATGTGCAAATGAAAGATGACAGCCAAAGTTGTCTTTTACCTCAAGATCTTGATAGAAATTATACAGCATAGTGATGGAACTAATTATTCAATCCCCTGCTGTATTTAGAAACACGCTCAATTAAATGAGTGAGTTTGTTCATGAATAAAATAAATAAAATGAGCAGTCTCTAATTTTTATGGTAGTTACAGAGAGACATGATATGAACCAAAAATACAGGAAAAAACATGTAACATGAAAAAGTATTTGATCTGCCACAAACCAGCCAGAATTCTGGCTTCCACAGATTGGAATCATTCAGTCAATTATAAATACTCCTAATCTCAGTGTGTATGAAGCACATCTGTCCACAGAATCAATTTTTGCCTTTCCAACCTCTCAACCTCACCTCACCAACCTCTTCACCGCCAAAGGAGCTGTCAAAGGACAGAAACTGTAGACCTGCAGAAGGCTGGAATTAGGGCTGTTCGATATAACGATATATATCGGATGACGATATAAAAACATCTATCGTTTCGTGGTGTCGCAAAATAAACTGTTTACGGCAATATTTTTTCATCGTTTTGATGGTCACTGTAGTGGCTATATTAATTTCTTAAAGTTCTCTCTTTCTCTTATATTTAATATAACCACACTACAGACGGACAAGCGCCTGTTTTTATGTGTTGTGGTTAGCAACAACAACGGTAACAGCATTACTATGGCGTTATTTTTATGCCACTATTCTGAGCACACGCAAAAGAAATTTGCAGGTGCAAGTGTTGCATTTTGAGGAGTAATTTATTTTGAGTGAAGAAAAGCTATTTCAAACACTGAAATACATTTTTTGCACGCAGCAATGAAGTTTGTTCACTCAAATTTAGCTTTTCTTTGCTCAAAATAAATTTCTCCTCAAAATGCAACACTTGCACCTGCAAATTTTTTTTACGTGTGCTCAGAATAGTGGCACCAAAATAACGCCATACATCGCGTGTCCGCTTGTTTATGTTCCACATAAACCTTTCGCAATAAAGCTCAAGATCCTGTTGAGACTTTTCAAAATAA
Organism: Aulonocara stuartgranti; assembly: GCF_965226115.1. Taxonomy (NCBI): domain Eukaryota; kingdom Metazoa; phylum Chordata; class Actinopteri; order Cichliformes; family Cichlidae; genus Aulonocara; species Aulonocara stuartgranti. The sequence continues at coordinate 7,528,389 of NC_138950.1, forward strand.
ACGGAATCACGTGAAAGAGCAGATTATTTACGGATGAGAATTAAAAAAGAGCCGCCAGGTGCTAAAAAATAAACTTTACACGCAGACGTTAGGACAGGCTTTTCCCCGCAGCACGCCGTGTAATAAATACTCACAAAGGAAACGGTGGCCTTTACAACTTATGTCTAAAAATGTATCGTTTCATGCATCGGTTAAAACACTCGACTCCAGGTACATGACGCGCAGCTGAAAACACTTCCCGCAAGACGAGCTGCCCGAGATTCACAGAATTTACAGAAAATTTTACATTTTTGTGATTTATATCGTTATCGGGACGATAGAATTCTTATATCGGGATATGAGATTTTGGTCATATCGCACAGCCCTAGATGGAATGGCCTGCAAGAAGGTGATTAATGTTGCTGCAATTATTTAGAAGTGGAAGAAATATAACATGGTCATAAATCACCCTTGATCCAGAGCTTCATACAAAATCTTGCCACATGGAGTGTTGATGATCACGTGGTGAATCAGCCCAAAAAATATGGCAGGAGTTTCAGAAGACAGTTGGGACGATACCCACCAAGAACAGCAGAGGTAACACAAACTGCGTTGTGATGGATTTTAGTCTTGCAGTGTCTGCAAGGTCCCCCTGCTAAAGCTCTTTACATAAAGTTTGTATTTGTATACATTTTTATGAGTCAAAAAAAGTTCAATGCAAAAGCACCATAAAGATTCTTACTTCAAACTTTTAAACCACTTGTTTTCATCATTCAAAAGTCAATGATCATTAAGATAAGATAAGATAAGATAGAACTTTATTAATCCCTCGGGTGGGTTCCTCTGGGAAATTCGATTTCGATTAAATTCGATTAAAGAGGGATATCAGTGATGGAGAGTTGAAGATGCAAAAGGTTTAAATATCTTTTAAAGCTTTCACAGGCTGCATATATTTAAAATTTATTAAAGACAAGTCCTAAATTTCTTGGAGCATTTGAAAGTGTCATTACAAGATCATTTATCTGTGAGTATATGGTACATGTTATTCTAGTCCCTTTTCTTAAGGAAGCCCTGAGTTTGAATTTCTTTAAATGATTATTTCTGAATTGAATCATGATCGTACTGTATGTAATTCTGCTTGTACACTTTATACTGTAGTTCAGTATTATTTATGCTACTGTATTACATGCTGTGGTGTGCCATGCTACTTTCTTCTTCTCGCAGCCCAGTGCCAACCATCACGTGGAGGAAGATAAATGGCAACATCCCCAAGAAAGCAAGACTCCGTAAATCTCAGGCTGTGCTAGAGATTCCCAATATTCAACTAGAGGACTCGGGAACTTATGAATGCAAAGCTGAGAATCCAAGAGGAAGCACTGCTTTCAAGGGACATCTGCAGGTCTACAGTGAGTCTAAGTATTTTTACATGTTTTTGTCTTCACTGGTTTAGGGAAAAAAATGGCACATTTTGATTATGTGGTGTTGGCAAACACCCCACCACTACCACACACACACACACACACACACACTCCATTATTATGCATTATCTAAGAATGTGCTTGTATTAGAACAAGTGTTCATTCATTCCAGGAATGACAGTCTAACCAGCAGCTCTACTATTTTGGTCCTTCTGAATTTCTTACTCATTTTTCATAAAGTAATCTTTGCCACTTAGTGTTTTCAAATTGAAGACTGTTCCTTAGGAATTTGCTGAACAGCCCGTGCTATAATTATGTATTGATCTACCCAAGATAATCCAAGAGCAAGGATTCATCACAGCAAGGAATGTGTTGTTTTGTTTGAGCTGAGAGAGAACTTAATAAGTGTGTCTTCTTCTAAACTACATCCCTGTTCATTTGATGCTTAATAGACTTCTGTGTTTGCTCCCAGGTGCATAATTTAATTTTTTTTCTGTATTGTTTATATTATTAACAATTATTATTTATTTATTGATGATACATCTCATCTAAAAAATACTGAAGAACTGCAAAATTTAATCAAGAATTTTCATTATCTGTTTTGTATTTGTGTATGATTATTCATTTTGGGGTGAATTTCACCTAAGAACAGTTTTTAGTTTTCTAATAATGAATTTCTGCCTGGTTTGTCGCCTTCTGTGATCATAAACTTATCTTTGAGGCTGCATGACTCCCAGTTCCTCAGTATTTGTGCCATGTGCTAGGCCCAAGATAATGGACTGCTTCAACCTTGGTAGGACATGTTTTCAAGGCCCTGTTCTTCTTGGCAACCTCCATTCTCTTGACATCACAAGGAGAATAGTGAGCCTAATTTGTAGCAGCCTCACACTAAATGTAATTTACACAGGTTAGCTGGTAGTTTGCACTTTTATTGTGAGGGAGACCTTTCTGACCATAATCATTCAATCAAACCACACAAAAAAAGTATTCTACTGAAGGTGCCATATGGAAAGAATAGAACGTGCTTGGCATGTTATTGTGAGAGAAACAGCTCAATAATGCGGGTGTCACACTGTCTGCACACTGCACAAGAAATAAACCACAGTGAAATGTGCACCATTTAAGTTGGGAAGGTGTGTCATAGTATACGCTAATATGGACATTATTTGGAGGATTTAATTTCTTAAACAAAAACATGCCAGAAATATATGTATAAGCTTTGGCTAAGCTAAGTAAAATATATTTAAAGTGAGTTCTAAAGCCAAAAACATCATCAAAAAGTTGTCACAAGAAGCATTACAACTTTTTGGTTAGACTTACACACACACACACACACACACACACACACATATATATATATATATATATATATATATATATATATATATATATATATATATATACCCAGCACGCCCCTGCGGGCGGTTTATCCTTCAAGCTCGGGTCCTCTACCAGAGGCCTGGGAGCTTGAGGGTCCTGCGCAGTATCTTAGCTGTTCCCAGGACTGCGCTCTTCTGGACAGAGATCTCCGATGTTATTCCCGGGATCTGCTGGAGCCACTCGCCTAGCTTGGGAGTCACCGCACCTAGTGCTCCGATTACCACGGGGACCACCGTTACCTTCACCCTCCACATCCTCTCGAGCTCTTCTCTGAGCCCTTGGTATTTCTCCAGCTTCTCGTGTTCCTTCTTCCTGATATTGCTGTCATTCGGAACCGCTACATCGATCACTACGGCCGTCTTCTTCTGTTTGTCTACCACCACTATGTCCGGTTGGTTAGCCACCACCATTTTGTCCGTCTGTATCTGGAAGTCCCACAGAATCTTAGCTCGGTCATTCTCCACCACCCTTGGGGGCATCTCCCATTTTGACCTCGGGACTTCCAGGTTATACTCGGCACAGATGTTCCTGTACACTATGCCGGCCACTTGGTTATGGCGTTCCATGTATGCCTTGCCTGCTAGCATCTTGCACCCTGCTGTTATGTGCTGGATTGTCTCTGGGGCATCTTTACACAGCCTGCACCTGGGGTCTTGCCTGGTGTGATAGACCCCAGCCTCTATGGATCTTGTGCTCAGAGCTTGTTCTTGTGCTGCCATGATTAGTGCCTCTGTGCTGTCTTTCAGTCCAGCTTTGTCCAGCCACTGGTAGGATTTCTGGATATCAGCCACCTCCTCTATCTGCCGGTGGTACATACCGTGCAGGGGCCTGTCCTTCCATGATGGTTCCTCGTCTCCCTCCTCTTTCTTGGGTTTCTGCTGCCTGAGGTATTCACTGAGCATTCGGTCAGTTGGGGCCATCTTCCCATTGTATTCTTGGATGTTCGTTGTCTCATCCTGGACTGTGGTGCTGACACTCACCAGTCCCCGGCCCCCTTCCTTCCGCTTAGCGTACAGCCTCAGGGTGCTGGACTTGGGGTGAAACCCTCCATGCATGGTAAGGAGCTTTCTTGTCTTTATGTCAGTGGCTTCTATCTCCTCCTTTGGCCAGCCTATTACCCCAGCAGGGTACCTGATCACGGGTAGGGCGTACGTGTTGATGGCCTGGATCTTGTTCTTACCATTCAGCTGACTCCTCAGGACTTGCCTGACCCTCTGCAGGTACTTGGTGGTTGCAGCTTTTCTAGCGGCCTCTTCATGGTTCCCATTCGCCTGCGGGATCCCCAAGTACTTGTCACTGTCCTCTATGTCTGCAATGTTGCCTTCTGGTAGTTCAATCCCCTCAGTTCTGACTACCTTCCCTCTCTTTGTTACCATCCGGCTACACTTCTCCAGTCCGAACGACATTCCAATGTCATTGCTGTATAGCCTGGTAGGGTGGATCAGTGAATCGATGTCTCGTTCACTCTTGGCATACAGCTTGATGTCATCCATGTACAGGAGGTGGCTGACAACTGCTCCGTTCCGTAGTCGGTATCCGTAGCCAGTCTTGTTAATGATCTCACTGAGGGGGTTCAGGCCTATGCAGAACAGCAGTGGGGACAGAGCATCTCCTTGGTAGATCCCGCACTTGATGGTGACTTGTGCTATGGGCTTGGAGATGGCCTCTAGTGTTGTACGCCACATCCCCATTGAGTTCCTGATGAAGGCTCTTAGGGTCCCATTGATCTTGTACAATTCTAGGCATTCCAGTATCCAGCTGTGGGGCATTGAGTCATAGGCCTTCTTGTAATCAATCCAGGCAGTGCACAGGTTGGTCAGTCTGGTCTTGCAGTCTCGGCTGATTGTTCTGTCTACCAGTAGCTGGTGTTTTGCGCCTCTGGTATTCTTGCCAATTCCTTTCTGTGTCCCGCTCATGTATTGACCCATGTGCCTGTTCATCTTAGCCGATATGATGCCTGACAGGAGCTTCCATGTAGTACTGAGGCAGGTTATTGGTCGGTAGTTGGAGGGGACCGGTCCCTTCTTGGGGTCCTTGGGGATCAGGACCGTCCGGCCTTCAGTTAGCCATTCCGGGTGTCTCTCGTTAACTAGCAGCTGGTTCATTTGTGCTGCCAGACGCTCGTGGAGTGCAGTCAGCTTCTTCAGCCAGTAGGCGTGAACCATGTCGGGCCCTGGTGCTGTCCAACTCTTCATACTGGAGACCCTTTCTTGGATATCTGCCACTGTGATGGTTACTGGACCCTGTTCAGGGAGGTCGCTGTGGTCTGCCCTCAGATCCTCTAGCCACTGAGCATTGCCGTTATGGGTTGCATCCTTCTCCCATATGCTCTTCCAGTATTGCTCCGTCTCCAGCCTTGGTGGTGCTGTTCTCTTATTGTTCCCTTGCCACTGAGAGTACACCTTTGCTGGTTCTGTGGAGAACAGCTGGTTTATTCTCCTGCCTTCTATCTCTCTGGTGTACCTCCTCAAGCGGCTGGCCAAGCTACTAGTTGTTTCGCCGTCATTGTGGATGTTGGGTATCGAAGAATCCATAGGTCCCTCATCCTATTCATGTAGCCCCTTCCGCCGGGGTTACTTGCGTAGTAGCATTCCAACAACGCCCTGTTTTCGTCTCTTGCCCACCGATGCCTTCTTGTTCCAGTAGCCCACTTTTCGTCAGGGTGCCCTGGTTCCTCAACACCTGACGCGGACCTTGTTGATCCGGGCGACGTCCGAGCCGGCATGCCTTCATATTTATCTGTCTCGCTCATGTCTGCGGTAGGCTTGCTTAGCATAGGGGGTCTAGCCTTAGGACCCTTACTGGATACAGACGCCCCAGGCAGGAATCGAACTTGCGATCCTCTGTTCCAAAGGCGTGTAGTCTAACCACCACGCTATCCAGCTGCGCTATATATATATATATATTTATTTATTTATTTATTAGGGGTGCAACGATACTCGTATGGATATTGAACCGTTCGATACAGTGCTTTCGGTTTGGTACGCATATGTATCGAACAATACAAAGTTTTTAATTTATTTTATCAACTTTTCTTCTGACGATGCTGTCTGTGTTGAGCGCTCAGTGGATCTGCGTTCCACTACTCCGCCTAGGCTGCACTGTCGAGCGCAGATCCACTGAGTGCAGCACAAGCTAGCAAGACAGAAGCTAAGCTTGTTGCAACATGGCAAATTGAACCTCCCCCACCCTCATTCAGATCTGGCCTTTGGAACTATTTTGGTTTTCATGTGAAGTATGACCCTGAAGGTAAGCAAAGTAAAACAGTATGTCGAATGTGCCATGCAATGCTCAATTACATGGGTGGGAACTACTGCGTTAGCGCAGTTTGCTCGTTAATGTCCAGCTGAAGCACGGGGTGATCCGCGGTAGCTCGTTAACGGAGATTTGCCGTGTTGTGGCGTTAACGTCATTTCAGATTAAAGCTGACAGCACTAGTGGGAACACAATGAATACGACTGCACATTTATGCTGACACCACCCTAGTGCAAAGACAAGTGGAAGCAGACAAAAACAACAAGTACGCATGCTGCAAACTTTACCCGAGTCATTTAGACAGCCGTTAGCACATGATTCTCCTTATGGGGACCTGCTATGTTTAATATGCTGCTGAGAATCAGTGTTGCCAACTCCTCAGTAAGGAAAATCGCTATTGGTTGTCCTAAAAGTCGCTAGAAGTCGCTAAATGAGTCATCGCCTAATTTGCATAATTGGTCATGCTAATCTAATTGTAACCTATGTTGTTGGAGAGAGAAATAACATCGTGGAAGAGACATAAAGTGAGTAAAAAATGTCCTAAATGCATTTAGAGTTTATTTAGAACTACAAATTAAATTTCTTTTAGCAATTATTGTTTTTTTAATGTCACAATTCCAACCCTGCTCCTTTACCCGGGCTTGGACCGGTGTTAGGCACTCTGGTGGAGTTACTTTGTGTGTGTGTTTATAAGTAGTTTTAAACCTTGTGATCCACAAAACAGCAAAAGAGTAAAAGAAGAACTGACTGCGTTACAGCACCCGCTGCTTGTTGAGAGTAAAAGCGATACGCACTTTCACGTCTTTTTTTAGCGACTTTTTTTTAGAAGAAAAGTCACTAAGGGGTCTGAAAACTCGCTAAATATAGCGACAAAGTCGCTAAATTGGCAACACTGCTGAGAATATACTCCAGAAGAAGCGTATAGTATAGCTTTTATTTTGGAAAGAACCATTTCTCTGTAATAAACTCTCTTTTCCAAAGATGAGTGATTTCTGGATCAGATAGATTTATTTTTTTATTACTTTGTTGTTTCAGCAACTTTACATTTAAAAACTGTACTTTTGAGTTAAAATATATTTATAATTTTAATAAATGACAAATTAAAAAAGCATGAACATTTTTTTTGTATCGAAAAAATATCGAACTGTGACACCGAAGTATCGAACCGAACCGTGAATTTTGTGTATCGTTGCACCCCTAATATATATATATATTGATGTTTGCCTATAAGGTCTTGTTTGAGAGTGAAAGACATTCAAGCTAAAAGGGATTAAAATAAACTAGAAATACTCTGGATTTGTGACTCGCTGATTAGCATTTTCTTTCCCGCACAAGACTGACAGAATGTTCCTGCCCCAGTAAAAGGTTCTTGTATATTTTATAATCTTGTAAATGTACAAGAATTTAAAAAAGTCACAACCACAGATCAGAGGTGCAAGATGGAAAGAGACTAGAAGATAAAAAGAAAAACCTACAGCCTATACAGTGTTAAGATCTTGAGTTGTGAGAGAGATTTTCTGCAGTATGTGGAGTTGAACAGGAAATGTGGATGGAGCCTTGGGAACACAAGAAAGTAGGCTGTGGAGAAAAAGAGAAAAGTCTGATGGTGAGTCCCCAGGAAGGGCAGTTGCTTATTGCATAGTTTGCCTTGGCCTTGGACCAGCAGTGAAGTGGAAGGAAAGATAGAAGATTTTGACATACATGATACAAATAAGTGTAGCGAACAAACAAGCAAAATTGCTTCAGTGCTTACTCACTTGGGATTTGATTTGATTCAGTGCAAAAGTGCTCCTGCCTCTTGACATAAGTTTTAGTTCTTGATTTCCTTCAGTTACTATCACCTCCCTACAGTTTTGAGCATGTTAGCTTGACAATAACACAAAAACATGAAAGTGATCCCTACGAGAGTGGCTTTCTACACATCGGAGCCCCAATAAAAAGCTGGGCTTGAAATTTTTTTTCTTGCAAAATACATGCAAAAACAATTTGCATGGTCTGTAGTACTAATTAATATAAAGGTTTAATACACTTACTTCTTGTCCCCAAAATAAGCTATAGATCTGTTGTGCAGTACATGAATCAAAACTTCTCTTTTGCTTTTTCATGCTATTCTGTTTCATGTTACCAAAAACCATTAAGGAGTGCCCAGATTTGAGGACTTTTGTGTTAAGTGATAAACAACAAATAAAAAACATTAGTGTACATGAAAGAGAATGCAAAAACAAAAGACTTGATGGTTTTAAAGATTAAAATGCTCAAATTAACTAATTAAAACATAAAATATTACTGAGATTAATAAAAGCAACATGTACACAAACATCAAATACATGGCACATCTGATTTGAAACTTAATTTATAAATTAGTAATCGTAATAGTTTATTTTTAATCAGTGACTGATTTTATTCAACTCTAATACAAAATTCAGCCTTTTACGTTGTACGTTGACGATGTATTCATGCATGCACGTTCTTGTACCTGGTGTGCACTTCAAGGATACATTACTTATTCGTAATCTTTTTTTCTATCTTCAAGCCCTCCCGCAGTGGGTCAGAATGATTAATGATACTCAGATGGATAGTGGAGAGAAGCTCCAATGGGAGTGCAAGGCCATTGGGAGGCCCCGGCCCACCTATCGCTGGCTTCGTAATGGTTTGCCCTTGACATCGCAGGTACCCATTTTACTTCACAGTACCCTTTCTTTTGCTCTATGGAACATCTGAATCATCCTTGTGAATCTTCACATCGACTATATGCAGTACAATCCTGCAAATTATCTCCGCATCCAGGAGGGATATTCCTTTATTCTTTTTCTTTTTTTTTTTTTGTTCCAGGGTCGACTTGAAATAGTGAATGGGGAACTGACCATTCACAAAGTGCAGCAGGCGGACTCGGGAATGTACCAGTGTGTTGCAGAAAACAAATATGCGGCCATCTACTCTAATGCTGAACTCCAGATTTTAGGTATCAGCTAAATGGATTTAAGTTGAGCAAAAGAATGTATCAAAAACAGAAAGGGTTGGTGTGAATTACTTTAATTATGTTACTTTCCCTTTCTGCATATTGTTTTATTGAATGTCTGCAAAGAATAAATTGCAGACATTCAGTATTGACAGTTGAATAAGGTACTACATGATAGGTAAGGGCGGGTTGCTGAAATGCAAGCGGAGAACACTGAACTGTGAGATGTGCTGATTGCCAATCAATGGTCCCTGATTTAACCCAGGCGGTGGGCGGCATGAATAAAAGAACGCCTCTTATAGTTATATTCAGTGAGGTGTCTGCAAGCATTAAGCTTAGGAGAGTCCTGAATAATTCTACCTTATTCTGAAAACAAAAACCAATGACTTGTAGGTATAGATTTATACTAATGGGAGCAAACACTAAGAGGAAGACATCAATGGTTTCTTTGATGGAGTTTAATGACTCCATTAGAATCTTATCTTCGCTCTATCGTTTGTCATCAAAGCCCAGACTACATTACTTCTCCCATTACTTAGGAAAACAAATCTTCGATCCGGACATGACTTTCATCGGCCATTTATTAGTCAGTCATTACTATTATCACTTAATAATCACTTATAACCATTAATATATCGGCCTACATGGTCTATATATTGATGGTGAAGTTTTCTCATCATTTCTAACAGAGTATCAGAGTATATGTATCTTTTTCTTGTTGCTGGTTTGGTTTTTTGTACATAACAAAACCTCCATCAGAAGCACTTTAATGATATTAAAGGCCAAAGAAGCTGTGTTCTTTCTTGAGGCTCCTGGGTAAAAAACATAACAGTCATACTGAATAGCTGTCCACTGTTCTGTCTTGATGCAGTATTTTCTCCCTGTCATTTTCTATACTGGGACACATCTGTGACACCCATTCCCCTTTCATGTTTCCCTGAGGGACAGTTTGATTTACTGTCTGTATGGCTTGCCCTTTTTTGAAGGCAAGTCTGTGGCCTTTTGAAAATCTTACTGCAAGTGGATATGTTTTTTTTTTTTTTTGCCCAATATTTAAAAGATTAGTATAAAACCAGTGTAAAACAATCACTGCTCAGTTGATTTAAATTCAAAGGCTTGCCTGCAAGAACCAAAAGTGCTGTTTTTCTAAAAAGTTTTATCTGTGCTGACGAGGAGGTGCTTTTTGCCCTCCTTGGAGACAGAGTCACACTTGTGATATTTAGAGACTGTTGACGAATGTTTTCATAAGTATAACCCCCAGGCACATCTTCCTGGTGACCTGTGCTCTGTGGAGATGTCCACAAGCAAACACTATCAGGACAGATTACATGACTAATAACAGCCTGCAGATGAGCGATCACTAGAGGCTATGTGGGGGCAGCGGCTGCCCTCACGTCTGTGATCTTGTCCTCGATCCAGCTCTTATGGGAGCGTGGCGGGTGAAGTAATACGGGTACTGCCACCAGCAGCTGTAGGCCTGCTCTTATTTTGATTAAAACAAATACGCACAGCAACTGCTCTGTTTTCTGCTACTTTCGTGTCTAGAGGGACCTCTGCCACTCAGACAGCTACTGAGGCTCAAAGACACAAGTGTCACAAGGAGAGAGGGGGTCAGCCTGTAGCTACAGATGGGATTGAATTGTCATTGTGTATAATGTCACCTATGAAGCATCATTCAGAATTTGAATAATCACAGTTGACTAAGCCCTGTAGCCTGTAGATGGCCTTGATTTGTAACTAAGCTATATGCTAGCGCCACAACGTTAATGCCTGAAGCCTTTTTCTTACAAAATTATTGCTTCATTTGTTTTTGCAAGGCACTTATATTAATTGAAATTTCATATATATATATGTATGTGTGTGTGATTATAATACATAGCCAAAGTGGCTCATTTCACAGTAAATAAAAGAATACATGTATGCATAAAAGCTCTCCTTGTAATACTTGTTATGAAAATTGTAGTTATTTGCAGTAAATTTCGATTAACACAGTGTTCTGAGTCATGATGTGCCAGCCTGAACCCTCTAGCATTTTTAAAATAATTACTTTGAAATACCACAGCTGAAAAGTCAGAACTGCATTATGCTTTTAACTTTTTTAAGTTTCAGCAATCGCACAGTAATTAAAACAGCAATAAGCATCAGGTATATGGGGTTTTTTTTGTTTTGTTTTGTTTATTTAGTTTTATTTCTTAAGTAAGCAGGTGAATTTGAAAACAGTTTCAGATGAAATAAAATAAAACAAGAATCCAAATTTCCACTGAACAGATTATTCAGCTAGCTTGTGGAATTTTGCTGTAAGTGGGGGCTTACATTCTGGTAGAAGATGGTAATACTGCATTTTGTTAGAAGTCATTTGATTCATAGATTGTTTTAAAGCTACATCCACGATCAAATGTCCCTTAAAATAAGCACTTAAAGTAGTGAATCTTTATTAAAGAAATATTTGTCGTTTGTCTTACACAGCATCAGCACCCGTTTTTCTCCCCAATCCCATACGGGTCATAGCCACACTTGGAAAAGATGTGTCATTAGATTGCAAACCAAAGGCATCACCCAAACCACGGATAACATGGAAGAGAGGAGACCGGAGGATAATACCAAATAAAAGGTACAAACATGACCACTCTCAAATGAAAGTAACTTTTAACATACTGGATATCTTATTTTGATCTTGTTTATTAGAATGCATGGAGTTTTTAAATTGTTTTTGTGCATTTGTCCCTTTACATGCAACTTGCAAGAACCTCAGAGCTAATAGCTCTGCTTAGGATATTTGAGTGTGTAATGTGTGTGTCATCATGTTAAACTTAGAAATGTGACATATGTTCAACACGGTGTATGGTGTGATATGGTTGTTTTCAAAAACCACTGTAGATACATGTCGTGTGCACTGTGTACAGGGGCTCAATGTTACAGGCGTGTCTATTAGTAGGGTAGATTTCTACTCTTAATTATGATTTTTGCTTTTAAACAGTATATCACCACAAGCCTAAGATTATGTACAAGTATTTGTGTAAAAACTAAGATAAACATGTAAAACACATAATCTATCTTAAGTAGAGCATCCTGTATAATAATATGTTGTTAGAAGTGTTTCAGTGTTTGGAAAGAAATCTTTTAGACTTGACAAAGGATTCATTTCCACTTTTATCACTGGGAGAGGCAGCATACATTTTCTTTGAATAGTCGTAGATTTACAGTGCCGCAGCTCTTTTTTGTAATAGAATCTGATTTTTAGTTCATCTGTACAGTTTAGAGAATAAAATATTATGAGAGAAAGTTAATTGCTCTGTAAAATATGTATGAAGTCATGAAAAGTTTGTCTCCCTCGATATCTTTATATTGTTATTCATCCTAGTTTTATGGCATAAATTCCACTGTTATCATTGGAGCTCAGGCCCTTGAGGAATTGTCTACATGTCTTGTTGTAGCACATCACAGTTTCATTACTGTAACTGAAATAAAGTGTCACTGTTAAAATAAAACACCTTAGGTACTGGCAAAGCTCTGGAGACTCATACTCAACCCCACCTCCTTCTCAAGGATGCTGACAATTTAGACCACACAATTGCATTTGGAATTCACATGCAGTTTGATGCATCATCTTTTATGAGAAACATCTCTCCATTGCACCTAGAGGGGGCTGAGCAAGGCGCGGGTCTATCAATCAAACTGAGCGATGCCGCTGAAATTATCAGTCATGGCTGAGCATCTCAAGTTTTGAGTGAGAGAATGGAACCTTTGTTTATCGGCCAAGATTCAGCAGTCTGTTGAAAAGCCTCACAGCAAGGACAGCCAGTTGATAATCAGATCCTCAGTATGTGGCTCCTTCAAACAGGCAGGGACAAATCTTCCTTTCTCTAACAGGTGGAAGAATATTCAGGGATTAGTTTATCAGGACCGTTTCAGAGGTTAGTGGAAGTTTGTGCTATTTATTTCATTTTCGATTAAATTTAAAATAGTCTTCATAGGGTTCTTTTTGACATTTTTCTTGCAACTGATGGATGGGTCGTGATTAATGGCGCTAAGGTTTTTGTCAAACCTTTGCAGATGTTTTTCATATCACAACACAACCTTAATCTTGTTTAATATCTAACTTCAAATAAACTGTCTGAAATTGCTAATCTCTCCCCTCCTAGTAATATATAATTCACTATAAAGTGCGATCTTTAGATTTGTGAGGTGTTGTTTTTTTTCTTTATAAGCTCTACAATCAGTGTTTCACATTTACGTATAGATTTTCTCTTAACATATTCAGCGTTTTGATAATCGCAGACTCAGATCTAATTACAATTTGACATCTTATGCATTGCAACTTAAGGTCGCTATAGTAGGTTAAGCAGGTAATTGTGTGTTTGTGGGAGGTGCTGTTCAAATGGAGATCAATCTTGTGAGAGGACGATTTCTATCTGAAAAATCCAAAATAGAGACGAGGAGATATGCGTTTGCAGGTCTTGGTCAGAGTGACTCCTGTAAGGATTTTCTGCCATTTCCAATAGTAAAGAGTTTATGGGTGTAGAGACGTCCTATTCATGAAAGACCGGGAGGAATCGAGCGTCACGTTTATCTGGCATTGACAGCTGTGCTGACTTAATGAAGGTTTGTAATTAACATGGATTTCCACTAATGTTCAGGGCTTTTGTCTCTTAAATAGAAAGTATTAATCCTATTAGTTTGAAAGCACATGGCAGACTCATTTGAAATCTACAAACACTTTGTTTGAGAGCCAATCAGGAAGAGCATAATTTCACCATTTTTTTATTATTGCAAAATGTTTTCCACAAATAATTTAAATAGGTTACTAATTTCATATGTGAATTAGTATATTGTTGCAATCTGTTTTATTTCACTTCAGAGATCTTTCTTTAGATGAAGTTTTCAAATCCTATAGTTTAGCTGTGATCTTCTTATGTTTACATCACATATTCTGTTTACCCAGCGTTCCCTATCTTGTCCTTTCTGCCTCAGTGTCCTTGTCAGATGTAAATTTTTTTACGCTAATTGAAAAATGTCTCCTGGCTGCAGATTGCCACAGAATTGTGTATGTGTGGCAAGATTTTTTAGTCACGCCCTCGTGAAGATCCCCTTGCCAATTTTAATCACCTTGCCCATGATGAAAGTGCTCAGTGTTGTAAATGTGAATGCCAAATAATGTGAATTAAATTACGGCAAAAGACCGGAAAACCTCACACCCCCTTGTTATTTTTGACGAGTGAAATAAATTTTCTAATTAAAAAGAAAAAGTACGTGGATGCACCTCAGTTGCCAACTGGTGCGAGTTCATACACTTTTATATATCTTGCCTCAAAGGCAAGAATTTGAAAAAACAAAACTAACAATAATTTCAAAGTATTAACCACCTCCCCGTTTAAAATTAGATATAACATAAACATCACAAAGGAATCGGTTTGCCCTAGAGAGCAGCGTGACATGATCACAACATGGTCACAATGCCATACTTTAACATGAATCCTGCTCTATAGCCATCTGCTCACACACCTGCTCTCAGGCTTTTTGTATATAGTTACAGCCACAGCTATCTTATGTCAACCAATGCATTTTCCAGCTGTTATTTACAACTCAGAGAGAAATGTTAAAACCTAATTACTATTGTCTTTCAACTGGAGACGGGAAAGCTGTGGGATTGTGGCTGTTTCTTTTTGTGTCTCCGGTGTGTATTTAAGGAGGGCAGCTTGGTGACATGTACATCTGCATTTGACAGTTTTTGCTTTAGATACATTAAATGAACATTTAAGGTTTCTCTGGCGCTACCATGAGCAGTCTGTAAGATGAATGCACTATTTATGTATACCTAACAAAGAATCTTGTCATCTATTCTTATTATTTTACTTTGTGTAGTGTTCTCTGCAGATTTTGTACTGAAATGTTTCATCAGTGACTTTTAAATTATTCTGCAATTAGAATAAATTGCAGCTGATTGTGTTCTTTTAAAGATTAAATATAGCAAAGCATTGTAGTGGAATTGAAAGTCAGAGAAATAACTTTCTCTGTTCTTGACATCAAAACCTTGTCCTCATTATCTTTAAAAGCATTTCCCTTTAATCCTGTGCATGGTGGAGCTATTTAGTGGTATCAAAAAATCAAATTCATTTTCACATTTTTACTATGATTAATCTTTATTTCATGTGTTTATTTTCATAGTTTGTTGAAATTGAGTTATATAAACAACTTTAAGATGTAGATCTAGTTGTTAGTATTTCAAGCATATCTCATGAGATTGCATATGCTCTTACCGATAGTGAATGTTACTATTCTTGTAACCCGAACAACCCCAAAACATATAACCTCATGCTTGAACTTGTTATTTGAATTGTTTCTCATACCAGTATTGATTTTTGTGTCCTTTCTTATAGGATTATGCTGTTACGGAACAACACTCTGAAAATTGTTAACTCCAGCCGAGCGGATGAGGGGAACTATGTGTGCCGGGCAGAGAATCAGTTGGGCTCGGCAGAGATGACTGCCATACTGTGGGTAAAAGGTAAGTGATGCCCTGAAGGCCTTTATTTTCTGCCAAATTAGCACAAGTCGGCCACCAGTAAACAGTCCCCAATGTCATTTTTTCCTCCCCACCTTTGCTCGGGTGCCAGGGAATTTATTGTGCTTGCTCAGCCGTGAAGAAGGCCTCTCACATTCAAGAATCATATTACAAGGACACACTCTAGCAGTGTAATAGTATGTCTCATAGCTGCACTGCGCACAGTTTAGAACAGAGCTAACCAGGATATTTATCTGACAAAGGTGAGTGTTTTTGCCCAGGTTAGGCTTGGGTTCCCGTGATTGCTCTGCCTCTGATGTCACAGCTAAATGCACTGCCTTCCATTAGCCTGAGGTGACAGTGCAGCAGCTTTGTGCTTTCAGAGGCCATGCGTGTGGTGCTTAGCCCGAGCAGAGTGGAGGTGACTGTCGGGGAGAGTGTGGTGCTGAGCTGCAAGGCGACACATGACACGTCACTGGATGTGGCTTTCCAGTGGTTCTTCAACCAGAAACCAATCAACTTTCAGTATGACGGTGGCCACTTTGAATACATCCAAACAGTAAGAGCCCGAGTAAGAGCAATAGTACTATTAACAGCAATTTTAACACATTTGCTTTTGTTCCTATCTAACTATTTATCTCTGTCTATCTAATTATCTGCATAAATATCCATATGTTCTGTGTAAACAGAAGGCTTTTTTCCCTTTTGTTTAATTTTAATTTTTCCACATTCATTGAGCCTGTCAACCAACCTATTTAAGTTAATTTTCCTACTAGTATTCTTATTGAACCGAACACTTGTTACACCTGAAAAAGAATCAGGTCCGCCAAAGGTCAGACACCCTTGTGGTATCATCAAAGCGAGTCAATAAATAACCCATTTATGCATATCAAAGACAGTCCTTTTGTTTTGAATTTCACCTGTGAACTGTGAAAATGAGACACTGACTCATACTGGCTCAGCTTTGAAGGTTTATCAGGGTCACCAGTGATTTAGTATGAGAGGTAAGGCTATTGTCAGCTTTTCTTCAAAGCTGACAAGCTTGGCTTGGTTATGGCAAAGTCTAAGATTCTGCTCACAACAAGTACACGGTAGTTATTCCCATCTAGAGTTAATATAGCACAGTATCTCCTCTTTGACTTTTATCCTCTAGAATTGACCAGGGTATACAGGATCAATGATCCTTTATATGCGATGTACCAGCAAAAGCAGAATATACACAGAAAGAAATGTAACCTTTGGCTTCCCTCAGCTACAGGACTGTTTCACTAACCTTGTCTTTTCACCTTCTTCATATTTATCTTTGTTATTTTTGCTGGACCGCTTCTGACCTCTATGTTTCACTTGTTTGTTTAGGACCAGCAGATCAATTGATGATCAATAGATCAATATATAATTTTCTGCCTCAAGGTGCAACATTTTTATACAAGTTAATTTAGTTTTGTGTTTTTTCAGAGGTGCTATTTTCCCTCTCTGCAAAAAAATAATTGGTCACCATAATTGTGACCAACCATAAAATGTTAAAGTTGAAAACAAATCAGCAAGCTACTAGCAGGGAGTCCTGTTTATGTCACTATTCCTTTATCAACAGAGGATGTTAAAAACACATCTGCCCTGATATGTCCTCTGCCACAACCTGTCCTCTAGGGAGGAAGTATTTGCAGTGACAATTCTTTACAGGCACAACAGAAGCCTGGCTGATGCATGGTTTGTAATTTTAATCAGGTTTCCTGCTAAACAGCTGCCTGTAGACTTTGAATTATTCCCAGTCTTGCCTTAGGCATTTCTCATTTCAGCAGAGAGAAAATACGGGTAGCTGAAGAATGTAGCACCAAGCAAGCACCTGAATTAAACAGGAATTTTTCAAGCCACATGAGCCTCTACAAGATGTAAAGGAATCACACTTTTTGTGTCGAGCACATTTAGGCTTGCCTAATACCTAACTTTTTAATGCTTTCCTTTCCCAATTGCAGCAGTCTTCAACAGTGGATCTGATGATTAGGAACATTTTGTTGAAGCATGCTGGGAAATACGGGTGCAGAGCCCAGACCAGCGCTGACACTGTATTTGCAGAGGCAGAACTTCTTGTGCGAGGTAAGCTTGTTATCTGGCAGTACACTGTGACGTCTTGCGCGCTCTTTATTGCTGGCGACTTACTGCTTCTCTTGAACTAATCCACAACTGCAGTACAGAATTACCGTATTGCACACTCTTGGAGAATTTAGTCCAAGTCACTGTGCCACTTGGCTAGCTTTTAGGTGAACAGGAACATTGACATAATGAAAAACTATCTCGGTGAACATATGGGCATTGGGCACATGTGGGCCCAAGACAGACTTTCAAATTTAGTGAGCCAGTGCTTTAAAGCTATTAGTAATTCTCTGAAATAATGTTAACAATTTCTTGGAATCTATTAAATTAGCCCAATTTGTTACAAGTGCAGCTCATCTGGGAAGTTGGTTAATTACAGTGATCATTAGAGATTTGCTCCTGCTGGGGACAATTGCGCCAAGACTACTTCCACATTATTGCCCCTTTTTGATCATTTCTACTAATTTTACATTATCATGGTGAATGTCCTCAGCAGATGTTGCATCTGCATGAACAGGTTTGCTATGTGCTGTTAAATAGATTGACTGAAATGTCTAGTGATCAAATGCGTTGGTTATTTTTTGATTGTTGCTGAAAATTGCCCATGCAAGTTCTGGGCTTTTTGTTTTTTTTTGACTGTTGTAATGACACATTAACGCATTGTCAGGCTAATCATCATTTTATGAGTGACACTATTTAAGCCTCATTGCCTGGGGAGTTTTCATGGGAGATGGCAGGAATATTTATAATGAAAGCAAATCTATGTCAAGTTAAGCTTTGCCTGTTGATTGTCTGTGTTATAATCGGGCAATACTTTAATATCAGTGGTTGGTGAGTGACACTGGAATACTGTTGTGCAGGTAGACTCAAACTGTTAGTGTTGGGGTTTAAAGTAAACCTCGAATGTGTTTCATTTTCTCTCATATATAACAATTATAATTTCATAATTTCAAGTAATGAAGTCATCTTTTTAACCTTCAGCTAAAAAAATTATTACTACGCTTATATGTAAAGATGTCACTGAGTAGGGATGCTGTGGCATTAATATGGTCATCTCAGGCTTATAGCAGTAACCCATACCAGTTGTGTGACATTTTTGACAGCCAGCCAATCAGAGGGGAGATAGGTTGAAAGAAAGTTACTCTTTAAGGGAGAGGAACTATGAACAGAAACTCCACTAAAACCCAGTACAACAAAAATAGTTTTGTTTGTCGTTATTTTACTTCTTTTTTTTTTTCATTTGACATTGTGGATTTTTCACTTTTATTAGAAAACCTATGGTGAGCAATCAGACAGGTAACTTGGGATGAAAAACGGTGGGGGGATTTGCAACACAGCTCCCTAGAAATGAATTATTATCTGTGCTATTATTAGCAGAGTATGTAAAGTATGCAATTTAATATGCACCTCTAGTTATGAGCCACAGTTTAATATGTTTTCATTACAGCTGACAAAACAAAACAAATGCATTAGTTAATAACAAAAAATATAAAACATGGTAGAGAAGCACGAATGCATCCCCCGGACATCATTATAGGTGGATATTTGTCATGTCAACTGCACATCTGCAGAAAGGATGGTATTTATTACTGGCAATGGCTAGCATGTATCGTTCACATTAATTTTGAGTTGATGCAGTTATTTGCATGCAGACTTCGGTTTTTTATATATATAATGAAAATATCTTTGTTTCCAAGATACAAAACATCTACAATTCAAATTGTTATTTTAAGCATCTGCATCATCTGCAGATACAACATTTAAATACCATATACTATTAATAAGAAAGGACATAAAATAAACAGTAAGTTGTCTCCTACCTGTCAAAGCTTAAGCTGCTAACTAGCTGTAGCTAATAGAAATCAACTCATTCACTGCCCAAACACTGGCAAAACATTCCATATAGACGCCTATGACAGTAATTATTTGGATCCCACAGTGCAAAGAAATGGCCCTTGCAGTGTAGCTTTCTCATGGGCACTTTTGGGGGGACACAGTAGATTGATTTTCACTGAGCGCGCCACCTGTCTGCTTTTTCATTTACAGCTGTTCCCTCTAGAGTCCTTAGATGTTTGCTTTAGCTGCAGTATACGTTTACCTCTGAAGACTTAGGTAAACATATGTTCAGCTGTATTAAAACAGAGGAAGGCCTGCCGTCCAGTCACGCTGAGCAGAACTGGCAATTCCCTCCAAAAATCCAAAAAGGAAGCGTCGCTATCCCTTAATCATCGTCAAATCCTTGGCAATGAATCTGTGTCAACCTGCATCCTGCTTCACTTTAGTCAGTTTAGTATGTTGTGTTCTTGTCTGGTGTCTGTTTGTGTAAAGATTACAACAGGGAGCTGGTTTTGTCACCATACACGCACAGCTGCATTTCCCTCCTAATGCTTCCGCAGTTGCATCCATTAGTGTATCTAATTGTAACAGCCCATAATGAAAACATCACAATGGGCCAGCTTAAAAATTGATTCAAACAGCAGCAAAGATTGATGATTGTTTGGTTTTTTCCTTTTTTGCGTGGCCATTTCAGAAGCGTTTTTTTCTTTTAAACTTTCAAACATGTTTTATCTGTGTCTCCTTTTTCTTCCACCAGGCCCCCCCGGACCACCTGGAGTGGTGATAGTGGAGGAGATCACAGACACCACAGCCACTCTGTCGTGGACACGTGGCGTCGACAACCACAGCCCTATCAGCACTTATAATATACAGGCCCGAAGCCCATTTTCATTAGGTTGGCAAACTGTCAAAACAGGTAATCAATAAGGAGCAAATTGCAGCCTGTAGATCTGGGAGGTTAATGTGAGGATATATACAAAGGTCGTAATCCTGCCCAAAGTTCTATACCAAGATAGAGAATCAATCCAACCTGATCAAGGTTACTGTTTTCAAGAGAAACAAATACAATTTTCTTTGGCAATCTTCTCTTACTTATATTAAAAATTTGAATTCCTCGTTTTAAACAGTTGCTATAGAAAAAACTATGAAAACAGTGCTCTCTGATGCCCATGTAAACATTGCCTTCTACGTGTGAGATTTTTAACAGTAGGAATAGGATACGATAGGATAAATAAGAAGCAAATTGATCGTATT
This sequence comes from Aulonocara stuartgranti, assembly GCF_965226115.1. NCBI lineage: Eukaryota > Metazoa > Chordata > Actinopteri > Cichliformes > Cichlidae > Aulonocara > Aulonocara stuartgranti. The sequence goes on from NC_138950.1 coordinate 7,549,063, forward strand.
CACTGTTTCATTCATTCAAGTGTTTGAATGAAGGCTATGCCTAACAGAGTATGAAGTCACTCCAGTGCAGTCTGAGTTTATTTTAGTTCTAGTTTATCTGCTTGTCCATGTGAGTCATGAATATGCAGCTGAACTTACCTCTACGTCTCCTTGCACCTTGGAAGTTGGTGAATTTGTTTCTAGATAACCTGGTTAGCAAGTGCATTTTTAACTAACTGTAATATTAAATATTAAATTTTTTAATTTTAGAAGGCTTTAAAAATGCTCTTGTCGTGTATAGTAGTACAATTAAACAAATCACAAGAAGATATGTTAAAAGTCGATATCTATGAAGTTGTCTTAGGGTAAAATTAACTATGGGGATCATTTATGTCAAGTTTTAAACATGCTTATTTTTTCCAGTAAAGTTAAAATGAGACTCTGTTGGAATTGACTATTTTTTGAAACTGCAGTTTCCAACAAAATAGCACTGTCATATCCCGACAATGCTTATGGCTTTAAAAAAATACTGTCTTACCAAGTAGTAGTACAGTAGTACAAGTTTAAATAAGAACACTTATTAACTAATACAACATATTACCCTTCCCTCTTGCACTCATACCACTGTTCTCAAAAGGGTAATTTCATTTTGCTCCTTGCCTTGTGCGTGTTGAGCAAGAGTCACTTCATCTTCCTGCAGACACTAAGCGAAGGAGGAGATGTGGCTGATGCGCCCGTTTGTTTCAGTCTTTGAGGCTGGTGCTGTAGTGCGACAGCTAGTCGGTCTTAATAAAGAACATGAAACACACTTTTCTGTCATTTTCTAGTTGAATTCGGCTATTGTTCAGAGGTGCTCAGCAGAAAGTAATTTGAGCACATATCAAATGTCACTGGTGTGAATTTTAGTCAGTGTCATGTCAGCAGTAAGTAGGAAATTAACCTTTTGGGCTTGAATTATAAAACCGATCTATGTTCATTTAGTAAAAAACGCACTTTCAGTGCTTAGAAAGAAATCCTTTTCTTCTGTAACTACATGGAATAGCCATCAATTACTATCACTTAGCATTAAAGAATGAAGGCTTGCTAAGCGTCGTGTGTAATCCATCTTAATATGGCGTGTGATAATTATAGCAGAGTTTAAGGTGTGATAATGATTCATCCCCACAGATATATAAATCATACTTTGTATACCCTCCTCTCACATCATGTCTGTTCAACTACATTTAATTTGATAAAGCACAATTAGGTCTCTCTGATATATTGTCAGTGTTGAACTTGTTAAGATTAGCGTGAAGGGGATTGGGTTTTTAGCTCCTGCTCCTTACAAACAGAGTTATCAGCTCATGTTTGGAGAGCAGCCTGCTTGACAGAGTGATCTCATCGTGAGCCGCTGTGAATGATAAGAGTGTAAGCTCCACTGCTTTAGAGACCTCTGGTTCATTTGTGACATGGATATGCTTTCAGTCAATGTTTGTTTGTTATTGCAGGATCAATATTGACAACGCTTGATTATGGCAGTGCTGAAGCAACTAGATTAGTTGCATTATCTCCTTGTAATTCTATTCTAAATACATTCATAAAATCAGATTTTTTTTCCTTTAGTCTGAGGCTGTAATTTAATTGCATTGGTTTGTTCTGCTGAAACTGCAAAAAATGGTTGAAATCACCTTCACTCTGTAACGTTTTAAGCTGTTGTTCATGCGTCAAAATGCCATATATCACCTTTAAAGCAAATTGTGTAACATCACCACCTGCTGTGAAAATATAACAAGTCACAGTGAATCTGTGAGGATGATAAAGAAGTTGTACAGTCCATAAGAACAAAGGAATCTTTTGTTGGCTCAGTTCACACTAGTTTTTAACTGAAAGGCAGGTTAAAATCTCCCAACACTGACATTTTGCATACAGGCATAAATTGTGACCCTTTTTTATGTCATTCTACAGTTTGACAGGATTAGATTTAAGAAATGTTATGCACAGTATGTTTTCATATGTAGACTATGTCAACAGACTTTGTAAAAAAAAAAAATTTGTAGGCCACAATCCAGGCTGTGTTGCTCTTCCAGATCTGTTCCACTTCTTGCCTGTTTCAGTGGCTTTTCACAGTGAAACACTTACTTAGTTGCATGATTGAAGTCAAAACCTTTGATTGTTTGGCCATAAAAAAAACCTCTGGCCTCTCCTGGTTGCATTTTATTTCTGTTTATTGCATGCTATACTATTCTTTGGAGAGGATTTTAGAAAAGGCATATGATACCTTACTGATTTATTCAATGTGCTTTCCGCAAACACCTTTAAAGCGCTAAGCTGGCACTTAGGGTACTTACCTATTATATACTGTACATAAGGAAAACTGAAGTGCTATAACTGCAACGTTGTTCTGAATAAATAAACGCACAGGAAATACTCTTGTGTGCAGACCCAGAGCCAGTGACAGGAGACATGGAGTCAGCCATGGCTGTGGAGCTCAACCCCTGGGTGGAATATGAATTTAGAGTGGTGGCCACCAATGCAATTGGGACCGGAGATCCTAGTGCACCTTCGAGAGGAGTTAGAACTAAAGAAGCAGGTAATACAGATTTTGACAGACATCAGCTGTAAGAGCACAATTATATTTATTATAGTCAATTCAAAATCCAGTTGATAACTTATTGCTGTTAGAGAGCTTAGCTGTTGCCCCCATATGCCACTTCAGAACCATGTTGTATTCCCACTGTTTATGTACTCTATTTTAATTGGGGAGGACGTTGAAAGTAAGCTGCTTATGAATGTGAATTTCAACAAGTCTAGTGTTTCTGTAAAAGCAGCCAGGCTTTTAAAGCCCCAAGGCAACAACACAGCAAAATATAGCATTTACGGTGAGCAAAAATTCACTGTGCTGCTTCACTAACTGCTCATTTTCCGTCTACAAAATGCAATAATTATAAAGGTCAGTGGTCATTTCAAAGTGGCTTATTTAATCTGTCCCATCTCTTCAGCGTAATTAACAGACTAATAGCTGTATCTACGCACAGTTGTGGTAATCCATCCCAAAGTTACAATACGTGATCTAAATGTCAACAAATAGGTTCCAGTTCAAAACACAGCACTGGAAACCTACAATAGCGCTCACTTTGATTGACAGATGTTTCAGTGAAGGCACAGCCACCAAATAAGGTAGTTTTTTTTTTTTTAGCTGTTTTCTGATGCTTTGACTATAGTTTTAAAAAAGGAGATTTTGTAGTCAGTGTTAACCTCTCTGTTTTCCACAGTCCCATCAGTGGCACCATCAAACGTTAGTGGAGGAAATGGGCGCAGACATGAACTGGTCATCTCGTGGGAGGTAGGTTTTCTGTCCAATTTCATTCAAGTTTGACAATGTGCAAAAAAAAAAACCCGTTGAATTAAATGTGTTAAAGGCAAATCCCTTAATTTAAAAATAATACTTCTCACGAGCACAAGATCCAAACATTGGAATTCCTCTGAGACCGTATAATCATAAGCAGAAATAGCACATAAATAACATATAGAAGGGTTTTTCTTTGAAATTCAAGATGCTAAATATATAAACATACTCCTGTTTTTACAGAATCTTATAAAAAGCTTGTCAATGTCTTGAGGCCAGATTGAAGATAGAAGAACAAGGAATAATGACTGCAATAATCAGTGCAAGTCAAAGTTACCCTGATAATAAATGTTACCCCAAAAGGATTTAGAAATACTAATACCATTTTTATTATCTTATCTCCGATTACTTTTATTATCTGGATTCATAAAATAGTGCCTCTCGTTTTCTCTTGTGACCCTGTAGAACAAAGCAGTGCCTCTGGTAGTGGAAACCCACATGCATAAAGGCACATCATGATGATTATTTTTAGGATCATTTACATGAGTAAACATAAGAAGACATCTATAGCCTGTAAATATTCATCATTTAACTTGAGGAAGTATTACTCACTAGGATTAAAAATGTGATAATGGGACTCTGTGTAAGGAAATTTATCATCGCCTAGACGCGTCTGAAACAGCATGATGAGAATCAGTAATGTAATCCGAGAGTAAAAACGAGCCCACTGCAAGAAGGTTTATTGTAAACATCACTAAGTACATTTCTGACTTTATTCACTGTTTAACAGTGACTACTAAAAAGAAAAAAAATGCGTATCATCTAATAATCATGTAGATGTTGCCATCACATGAGCTGCATGTGCTGCTCATCCTAAAAAACTTCACTTCCTGGGAATACTTGTCAGACATTATTAAGGAGGATAAAGCATGGTTGATGGATGACGGTAGTCCTTGTGGTTCTAAGCTTGAAGGAAATGGTCTGATGGTTTCACGATACACAGATGATTGCATTCGTTTCCAGTCAGTTGCATTCACTTGAGGTGAGATGCGATGACTAGCTGCAGTAACGCTCGCTGTGTTTTTAGGGACTTGCATTTGATTGTCATGCTATTCCCAGAACCATCAGCGGGAGATCTAATTAACACATAGACAAAAGTTTCAGCAGCTCGAAAAAATAAAACGAGATCTTAGAGAAGTTGTGACTCTTGTATAGAACAAATTAATAGTACCTGTGATTACACTATCCTGCTAATACAAGGTTTTACATTTCCTTTTGTAAGAACCAAGTTTGGGATACAGCACTGTGCAAAAGTGGAGAGTCAACTCTCATTTCTTTATATTTTCCTTGTGACCAACCAAAATACACAAGAGAACATCAGGAGAGACAGGAGGCAAAGGAATACACAAGCTAAGAAATATAGAACAGAAACCAAAACACCAGTAGTCATAAGCCAAGAACCAAAAGGAAAACAGCCCAATAAACAATAATATAGAATCAAAACACTGGGCCACAGGCCCAGGACCGTGACAGAATGGTGTCAAACATGAGTGTGTTTTACCCACAATCAAGGCTTACCTGCTGAGAGCGCAAGTGTCGAGTTCACATAAGTTTTTATCGTTTCCTTTTGTGAAATACAAAGCTCTTGAAACCTGAATTATTTATTCATTGTTCATCTGTCCACTTTCAGCACATCACAAAAATAACACATACAGTTTCTTATCATGGCATTGTTGCTTTTATTGGCCCACTACACCTTCTGTGTGTACACGTTATAAAGTTTCTAACAAGCAGTGTTTCCCAGTGTCAAGCCACAAATACAGGCATTCACTCCAAAAGTTATTAATCAAACACCTGACTGTTGCAAAATACCCAAACCTGTTTTTTTATGTTCACCAACCTTTTCATTTTGATTAATTATTATTTCTCCACTGATAATTTCCTCAAAACAAACCATTCATGTCAGTTTCCCCCTTGTGTCTCCATTCACAACACCGGGCAACCAGGGAAAACAGCTGCACACTCCATCTTCTTCTGAACATGTCTGGCCACAGTAACACCTGGAGGTGTGCAGTTCTAATTACAGTCCAGGTGTGCATAGTCTGTATGCTTGATTGCAGCGATGTTTTGGAAAAAATGTAAATAATGTTCCTAAAAACTAGAAAATGAATTTTGATAACCCTAAGTTATATATTTTTTATATAAGAATACACTTTTATTTCTACTTCCATTCTACATGTGGCACGACAGTGGGACTGATTTGCAAACCAAATACAATTGTGCACTGTTGCATAGAGAAGACATAACTGTAAGATTATCTATTTTTTTATTGAACACCAGAAACAAAGAGGTAAACCACATTTAACTATACTACCGTGACATAAGCTGTAGCACTACAGAATTCTTTCTCATCAGCTGTGTCAGGTGTAGGTGGTCAAAAGCAGACCAAAGTGCGCTTTTACACCCTAAACTCAAAAGTTCTTGAAGCTTGGGCCCTCGGTGTGTTGCTGATTGAAAAGAATTTCTCTACTTCTTTGTTGCTGTAACTTACTGCAGCTGTCATTTCCAACAAACACGACAGTTTGCACTACATACTGGAAAGTTCCTCAGCTGTAGAAACAAAGATAAAATAACCCAGGTGGTGATGCACTGAACTCCAAGGCAGCATTGACCCTTTTATTAGGAAAGGCAAGGGAGATGCACATTATCTCCCTTGCCTTTCCTAGAGGGGTATATCACATAGGATGCCATGTGAGCTGTGAGGGGCTCAGGTGAACATTCATCATTAGGGCAAAGTGACCTTTTTCCATTTAGACACAGAGACGTGGGAGACCCATCTGCTGTGATATACTGGATGATTTTCTCTGACTTTCATTGAATTTATACTCAGATATGGAAAGTCATTGGCCCACTGGGACAGAACAGTTTTCCTCAGGACCAACCGTTGAACTGGCTGTTGTACAAAGGCAGAACATACACGAGATAACAGACTAAACATCTGTCTACAGTCATTTCCAGCACATGTGCAGATTGTGGTTATAAATGGCTCTGCATTTCAACATGTATAGATGATGTGTTGGGAGCTGTGGCAATATTACCATGTTTATTACAAGCTTATTATTAACAGTGGCCAAGGAGTGGCTCAAGATCATAGCTCATTGCATTTTAAACAGGGTTCTAATTTAGCCTTGAGAAATTTGCTTAAACATCACGGATCTTAAAGTTAGAGGGCGCAACTTGGTAATAATTGCAAAAATTGCTGACACGGTTCAAAGACGGCCAGCTGGGCCATTTACTACACAGAGCTACATCAGTCTGGCAAGTGATTAAGATGTACTGAATTTAAAATTTGGTCCCACCAGAGAGGCGCAGTAAAGATTAACCTTGACTCTTAGCGTCATTCTCTCTAAATCCAGAGGTGTTTATGAAAATCTGTTTGTAATCTCAAGCTACAATAGTTGTAGAAAATATAATAAGTTTCACAACAAGTAAGCGGGATATTAGTATGAACCATTTCCAAGTGGACAGCCTGGCTCTCAGCCAGATTCAGGCCAATGCAGCTACTGAATTGCTATGAGCAGAGCTGAGAATTTGCAATTGAGATCAGCTGAAGGATACATTAACAGGGGACCAGTGAACAGATGTAGAGGCAACTGACAGTTATTCTTGTAGTTATTAAGTATGGGAGCCCAACTGCCACTGGGAAGATAACCTTCACATCAGGAGATGTGCACCTCCATGGCACATTATGGGGGATAATGTCCATTCCAGATGGGATGCTGTTTGGTGGTAGACCATTTCCTATTTATAACTCAAGAGTGTCATTAGCTTGGCTAGTATAGCACAATGACATCCATCTTATAAATACCATAGCGCCCCATGTTGAGGGACACATAAAGCTCATAAAATAACGATTGATGCTTGGTATGACACAAAAGCCTAATAAAGAGCCCTTATGAGTCATGCGTGAATTTAAATAATTACAAACAGCAATTTCTTGCTCACGATTCTCCTCATAAGGTTTATAGCTGTGACTTTCGTTCACGCACATCCATGATCTGAAGAATTAGGTTCTTCCACGAGTGGCTCAGCATAAAAGTGAGAGCGAACATTATTCAGTCTCCTCATTTGTTTTCATTCAGACATTTTCTCCAGTCAGATCAAGTCACTTGTGAAGTAGCGAGCCTACAACAGTGAAAAATTTAAGTGCTTCTTCAAGAATTATATTGTCTCTCTGCCAATTTTGAGGTACAAGAATTGGTCACCCATCAGGAAGTGTGTCAGTTTTCGAGAGAATCACAGCACAATGCTGAGACACTTCACTTTGATACAGTAGCCTCCTTCTGGTTCTTGGCATTTTAAGTAGTTTTAGCTCTACCCTATTTGTTCTTGCTTCTGCTAAATGCTTTTGGAAATAAATCAAGACTCTGTCAGTGATCAATGGAGATGGATATTAGAGGAGACGGAGCAGGAATGTTAGCCCTTTTTGGCAGTCAGGGCATGTGTGCGCATGGCAGTTCCGCCTTTCCAATCATCTGTGGAAAGTTGTCAGAGCCTGGACAGCCATGGTGGGCAGGGTTATTAAGCAGGATGAATGACTAAACAGTCTCTGCAGCTTCATTCAGCCATCTCTTTAGAGGCGACTGCGAGAGACTGCTTTTACACTTGTAGCCAAAGGGAGGACCATTAGTGATGCCTCCATAGTCCCCATCACTGAGCCTTAAGACTTACCTCAGTTCAAACTGTGTCCACGCTTATCTGTGACTATCTCACATCCCAAAGTCTTTCTGAACTTAACTAGCTAATTTGTTCACGCTGTTTTGTAAAGACCTGTGTTCCTTGGCATCTCTTTCAAATCTCTGCCAGCCGTGAGAATAATTTTGATGGAAGCTAATTCATTTCCACTGATCATCCCTGTAATTAGGCAGTCACGGTGATTGGTCATTGTCGAATGAAATGTGAACTACATCTCTATTCCCACGCAATCCCCCTACAGACTAGATAGCTAATGCGGGTGATGCCTTCAGGGGACTGTATCACTCTGAAGCTTATGCAAATCAACACATTACAGCAAATGCAGCATACTTGCCAAAAACAGGTGTACAGGTGTTTGTCATTTATTAAATTTAGCCAAAGATTTAATCCCTGCTGCTCATATTTTAATTAGATTCTAGCTCACTTAATAAATTGGCACTTGATTTGATTAAGTACAGAGCAGCTGTGGAAGACACTTCCCAGTTTCACCACTATAGGAAAACCACAGATAATCACTGGAAACCCGTGTCCCCAAAATCCTCCTGTCAGACATGGAAAGATAAATAGCTACATAATGGGCACAACTGAGCCAGATATGATTTGTTTCCATTGCTCAAGACTGACTGCATCTTTATTAATACTGGCAGACAGTTGCAGTAAATGGGTAGGAAATTGAAAGCTGGTTAAACGGGATTACCGCAGAGGAGAAACTTCTTTTTTCATTCAATGAGATCCTTGCTTTCAATGATGAAGCTGTCCAGATTGGAAATTGTGAAAATGATGCACTTTCAGTCAAAGAGTTTAAGTGCTGCTGAGCTGCTTTTGTATTCTTATACCAGTGAAATACACTCCATGGTGATTGAGTCTCCTCTTTCTGTGTTTTCAGCCTGTATCTGAGGAGTTCCAAAATGGTGAGGGTTTTGGGTATATTGTTGCATTTCGTGCCAACGGGACACGAGGGTGGAAGGAGAAGATGGTGACTTCCGCAGACTCTACGATGTACAAATACAGGGACGAGACCTTCCCTCCTCTTACCCCCTTTGAAGTGAAGGTTGGTGTCTACAACAATAAGGGAGATGGGCCATTTAGCAAAGTTGTCATCATCCACTCTGCTGAGGGGGGTAAGTTAATATTCATGGTTGTATGAATTTTAAAGACAGAGGAGGAGTTGTTTTCTCCATTAGATCTTCACTGTTGTTTTACAGAGCCAAGGGAAGCGCCGTCTGATGTGAAAGCTTACGGCATTTCTTCCTCAGAAATTAGAGTGACTTGGAAATCGCCCACGCCTGGTCCTGGAAAACCAAGAGGATATGAGGTTTGTATAAATTATGTCTGTGATTGTTTCTTTGCACACTTTTGGTGTGTGACATTTTGTAAAACGTTCTCCTTCTTGCATTTTTCTGTCCTTAATTTCTATTAACAGGTCAGCTACTGGAAGGATATGGAGCTGGAGGAGTCAGGAAAAAAACAACAAACTGTAAAAAATGAGACATCGATGGTCTTGACAGGATTAGAGGGGAACAGTGTGTATGCCATTACAGTAAAAGGCTTCAACAGCATTGGCCAAGGTCCTGGCAGTACTGCTGTCACAGCCAAGACCAGGAAACCCCGTGAGTACAGCACTGACACTAATCTCATAATACTATATATGGAATACAGGCTACTTGTTAAGTTTGCTTGCCTGTAGAAAGTGTAGTAATTGACCTAGTTGGCTGAAGCTCTCTTTTAAAGTCTTTTTAAATTTGGACTTTGGGTGTTGTGTTATATCCATAGCTCCTGCTCAGCCACCAGCCAACCTTCACTGGCTTCAGGAGGGCAACAACGTGTCCTTAAGCTGGGACCCCGTGAAGGCAAAAGACAATGAGTCTGATGTCATCGGGTACATGGTAATGATCCATCCTTATATTGTTCAGTTACATAAAATCTGGTAAATTGTTAATGCAGGGAGGAAAAGTTCCCAAACAAAGTATCCTATCCTCGATTTTGCTAAAGATTGATCTCAAACTCTCCTCGTCTCCACATGAGTAGCCGTGTTTATAGTTTATACACTGTGGCAAATAATTATTTGATCCCCTGCTGAATGCGTATGTTTGCTAACTCGCAAAGAAATAAACAGTCTTTAATGTTTATGGTCGTTTCATTTTAATGGAGAGAGACGGGATATCAACGAAAACAAAAACACATTACATAAAAGTTGAATAATTATTAGGATCAAATAATTATTTCCCCGACTGTATCTTAGAGAAATGATACCTCTCGAAAAGATTGAAAAATGACCTATGATACACAACTATATAAATGCAATAGGTATTACCATTACCTTCAGCAGGGTTTACATTCAAACTACTACTTTCTCATAAAGAATAGCTTGCAGCATTTCTACTGACCTAGTTTTGTAACAAATAAGAATATATCTGCAAATACACTTAGCTTATTTGACCATTTTTTTCTTTCATAGGGGTCTGAATGCACTTTTAGTGTGATATGCGGGAAAAAAAAAAAGTGAAGTAAACCTTCAATGTGCATATGTAATGCAGGTGTTACTGAAACAGGAGGGCAGAGGCCACAACCAGGTGACAAGAACCATTAACCCTTCAACCATGCTCTCACTGCCAGAGGGTGGCACTTATGTCATCGAGGTGCGGGCGCTCAGTGAAGGGGGAGAGGGAGCCTTCAGCTCCCAAGTTCGACTTGTCACTTCCTCTGGTAAGCTGGAAGCTGCTTAGTTGCCTCTCTTCTCACTCACATTACATGACCTCTGAAATCCAATTTCTATGCACAAGCTGTTTTCTCTTTGTAGCAATCTTATGTCCTGCCCTTAATTTAGTCACCACAGCTGTTCAGCGAGCCAAGTTTTCTTTGGCTAATACTGTTTTAATTACCTCGCCCACACAAACCTTCCTACTCCTGCACAGCCAATTAACTTCTAAGCAACAGAATGAACCGAAACTTTGCAGTGTTACGTGTGACCAGCCAGATTTTAAAGGCAGTTGCAGTTTTCCTCTTTGTCTCTATATTCCACCACTCATTTTCCACCCTTCAGGAAAAAGATTATTTCCATGCAGCTACACGCTCCCGATATATAGACCACTATATTGAATACATAATTTAGCATTAAAAAAAGAATTCATCTTTGTATTGACTCTCCTCTCATCCACTTGCTTTCCTTAGGTGTCCGAGCAAAAAGCAACCAGTGCTCAGTGCACTGCCTGCCACGGAGCCTAACATGGACTGCGATCCTCCTGGTTCTTCTGGTGCCTTCAGCTTCCTGGTGAGGCCACGGTGGTGTCCTCACTTTCATGAAGGGAGCCACCAGTCTTCTGCTCCCTTTTTCTCTCTGACTGCCTGCTTGCTTCGGCCTTACCCATCTCAAAGGGCCTGAGGTGTGCTGAAGGGGTTTGATTCTGCCAGTTCACATGCAGCTCTTCAGAGTCCCTCCTTTTCAATTCAGTTTTCTTTGAGACATTTGAGTTGCGCCATTCTTTCCAACATCACAATAGTGTTGTACTGTAGTATACATTATGTGGAAGGATTTGTTTAATCACTTAATTTAACATTATGTGTTCCTCTCAATGACTGGCATCTAACTACTTCCAGACGGCTCCTACAGCTCCGGGGCTCTACAGAGCATGAACAATTCCTTGAAAGCTGCTGTGGTAGTAATACAGGGATCAGCCGACCTGTTTCTTTTCATTACTTATCTGCATCAATTTACCCCTTGGCTGCCTAACAAGCAATGCAGCAGAGGCTCAGTAGAGATAAGTGCATTGTTTTCTTATTCACACATTGAGGAGAAAAAAGTTTTTTTTATGGAACCAAGAATCTTACTATTTCCAGACTTGCTTTTTGTACATTGTGTTACCTTTAGAGAAAAACAGTGGTGTGTGTCAGCTATGTCAAACTCTGTTTTTTGGTAGCAATTAAGCAATGCTTGGTGATACAGTTTGTTAACTGTTGGATGTATGGAAGTAGGAAACAGTGGTTTGGGTACATGCTGTGCCCAAACACATTAATAGACAAAGATAGCTCTGTACGGACTCCTGGTGTCAGTACAAATAAATGTGATGTATATTTTTTAAATGATTGTTTTTGGAATTTCTGACTTTCAGAATGTCTGTTCGTATAGGTGTGTGTGCGTGTGTGTCCGTGAAATAACTCTAATATCCAGTAGCTACACCCAAGGTATCCAGAAAACCATCTCTGAACACAAAAATGACACAAAAGGTCAAACATTGAAGCAGACGGACTACAACATCAGGTGCTCATCTTCTGATGACTGCTTCCATCAGGACAACAGGCCATTCATTCACATATTTAAACTAAAACTCAAATCATATAGAACCTTGCTGAGCTATCACACAGGTTTGCATTTTAAGGAGTCTTGGCCATGTGTCATGTAAGATATGGGTAGATTAAATTTCACATGCGTGGCATTAGAGGCCGCAAAACTTTGTGTGATAAAAGACACTCTGCAGAGCCAAATAGGACAGCATCAAGAGTATCTCTCCTTCCTCCTGGGCTTCTCTCTTGCCTTGTCTGCAGTAAAAGCTTATCTTACAGGGCAGAAATCCAAATGAATTTGCCTCAAGTGTAATTAATGTTAGTATGGAGATCTATAGTCCTAAAGCCTTCTTGCCTGAACCGACCTTTTGCTTCCTCTGCCTCTAGCTCTGTGGACTCTATTACAGAGTCAGAGTAACCTGGCTCACCCGCGCAGGTTCAGACAAGGGTGCTGGCTCAACCACAAGAGATACGACCACACAGCAGAACAGAGGACGAACACTGCTCCGAGCAGTGTCTATCCCATAGATACTCTTCTTTCGGACTTCTCTGTTTTGGTTACGTTCAAAAGGGGAGGATGGTGAGAGTGGTCTCCTCTTTCTAACTTGTACATCATTTCTGTCTGTAGTGCTAAGCATTAAGCTGTTTAATGTCAATGGAGGGGTTTTGTGGTGCTTTTAGCCTGTTCAATGATGTCGGCTCAAACACATGCCTCCACACAAGTGCTAATGTACCAACCTTTAATTATTCATGCAGCACCTGACTGTGTTGGCGCATCTGATTTATGATAATGGATTATGTATCCAGCAAGGGGACCCATTTGGTTCAGAGAGCCAGAAGCTATAGTGTCAGCAATTAAAACATGAACTCCCCCTAGGTTAATGTCAGTGTGTGTGTGCATGCATGTGGATGTGTGCAGGATATACTGTGCTTTTTAGTAATCTACAGTATATTCAATGGTAATGGGTCTAATGCATATTGCTTGAGATTAAAAAAACAATATTTTTGCTGTTTTTGATGACACTACTTGTAGTTACATTTTGTATGTTAAAAATAAGCTGCCATTACTGTAGTATTTGAATATTTTTAATGACTTGGCCATAGAAATAGACATAAAAATATTACCTTAGGTACATTTTTCTAACGTGTGTATAACCTGGCCTACCTGTCTGTAGTGTGACTAAAGGAGTCACACTACACTGGTTTTGATTGAGTTAGCCACACACCGACTAAAATGTCAAACCGAAAACGGAGCAACCTTGCTCCGAAAACAATACTTTTGGAATTTAAATTTCAAAACAGATTGGATGATTTGAAGCTAGCATGCCACGTGTAAAGGTTGTCCCCTTGTCATTCTGAGTTAGCTTTCTCTGACACTTGCATCATGCACACAAGGAGAGTGACTCTGCTGTGTCAAAAACAGCCTTTCAAAAAACAACCAGCCAATATCTTCATACTGCCGCTTCATGCATTCCCTACTGTCCTTCCATTTTATAAAACTTACAGAGTCAAGTATTAAATTGTCTTTGCAGAGTTGTTGTTCAGGGAATCGCTTTGTGATTTAGAACTGAGTGATCCCTGTGACTTTGCTTTTGAGGCAGGTCACAGTTTAACACTCGTCCTGAAATTGCCAGAGAAGAACTGCAAAGAAGGGTCCTCCAACAGATGCAGCCGCTACAGTAAGAGGTAAACTGTAATATCATACAGTAAGAGATTTTCACATGCACTTCCATGTTTTTTCACTTAAAAAAAGGTCTTAAATCATACAGTTTTGGACAGATTTATCATGGGAATATGTTTGTTTTCTGAATCTTCTTTTAGGACAATTAGCAGATGCTACTAAATTGAAGGAAATATTTGGTTATTTTTACAGTAGTATGTTTTTACAGGCTTATATGTGATATAAATCTGATGTAATATAAAATTGTATATATAAATCATTTATTAGCTGTTGAGTCTGCTTTACAGGTCACGCTGTATGTTTTGGTATTTAAATGTAAAAATATTACTCTTGGGACTTCTGATTCTGCAAGCTAATTTGAATTTGTTATTCGAGGTTTCTGTGATGTTTGGATTTTCAGCCTATTGGCCCCCCCGGCAGTGACAGGAATGGCAGAGAATGAGAATTAGGGAAGAATGTGAACAGAAGGATTAAAGGAAGCGCTTTGTAGTGAGAGTCAACAGAAAGCATTGTATTGCATCAGTCCACTAATCATCAAACACGATGTCTTTTGTCCTCTAAAATCATCTTCTTGACCATTTATTCTGAGGAAACCAAAATGCACAGTATGTGCAATATTTTTGACCTTTACATGACATAAAATTGTTTTCCTATTTTTTTCTTGCATCATAATTTATTTTCAGATTGTTATCCTTCCTATTAGCTGTAAATTAATGTCACTTGGTTTGCCGGTTAAGTCTCCAGGTTAAGTAATGTTAAGATATTTGAACAAGTGTTGTTCAATTCAGAATTCAAAAACAAGTACAAGTGTAGTGTATAAAGTATACCCTCTTCAGAACTAAACCCTGCCTGTGTGCTGGCAGATGGTGTACTATTAAAGGGGAACTTCTTGAAATACGCCAGTTAATCTGATATACTGTGAATCCTCACTCATAAGAAATTAAAGCAAAAGGGCCCCGCAGTGAGGCCTCATTAGGGAGACACATTTAAGAGTAAATCTAAGAAGCGAGATGACAAATCTGGTTGATTAAACTTTCTTCTTGTTCTTCACACTTTGTGTTTTTCCTCTGTTTCTACTCTAAACATTTACCACTGAAATATAGTAATGAGATATGGGAAAATGTCTGGCGCTTGCTAAATCACATGATGTCTGCCTACAAATAGTTTCCAAATATGATGTCTCATGCTGCTCAACAGAGAAAAAAATCAACATTTCCTAGATTTTTGCCTGCAGGTGTATTTCCTTTCAGGAAGTAAGAGTCACATATGGTGATTTGTTTATACAGATCTTGGAATTCAGCCAAATCCCTGCAGATTGGAGACAGTGGTGATTCAGTTTTGGAGATCCGAGCTACTTTTCTCAAGACCCATTGTGTGAGGAAATATAATGGGATGGATGTGTAAATCTGGGGATAAGGAAGGAGCAGTCTGTATAGGAAGATTTAAAGGTCAAGCAAGAAAGCAGTCAGCTTAGTTTAGACCTCTGCCAAGACCTTATAATCTACCCAGTTAGCAGTTACTTTCACAATTGCACTGTGCAGATAGCTGAATATATAAAAGTAGACTAAATTTGACCCAAAGGTGACACATGCATGAAGGTCAGGGGGTCACCAATTTCATAATATCTGTTTCTAAGGGAAGCAATAACAAACACAATGAATTATCTATAAGAGTAATCCATGACACATACATTGTTGCAATGGTCTAAGGGTAATAGTGTTCATGAGGAGTTTTGTGCAAGTTTTTCAGGACCAGTTTGAAGCTTGGTTCAAGCACCCTGAATAAATATATTCAGCTACACAGTTTTGTTGACCTTAAAGTATCTTAATAAGATTGTGGTTCTGTTTTCAATTTGCTCATATCTAAAGTTGTCTGTAACTCTGTATGGCACACTGTCATTAAAATTTCACATTAAAAAGTAACATCGGGCAGAGGTTAGGACTGATAGGAATTCAGCTATTTAATCTAGAGGCATTTCACAATATTCTTTCTTACTTGTGGATTTAGCATGATCTGAAATCATTAAAAGCATATATTATATGCCCCATAGAGCTATGTTCAAGTCAATCCAGTAGGCATGCATGAAAGTACTTGACTGCCCAGCAATCATTTTATAAGTTCTTAGTTTAAACCCCAGTTATTTTATTTCTCGTTGCTTAAATAGAAATGAAAAGTAGTTTCAGAAAGACTCTCAAAAATTAAACATTTTAAGGCTATAGGGAATGTAGAGTGAATCCACACGATAATATCTAATTGTTTCTAAATTGCAGAACAGAAAAAGAGCAGTCATCACTTCCTTTTCAAAGAGGTAACTATTAGTAGTAGTATTTTTTTTTTTTCATTGGCCATCAATGGGCCATTCATTAAAACTACACAGGTGACATTTATTGCTGGATCTGTGGGATTAAACATGTTGAAAGTTCTACCAAAAATGATCTGAAATGTATTGTTTCCTTGTAAATTGTATGTAATTTCATTAGTATAACCTTCTGGTTTTTTGTCTAGGTTATGGGTATAATGTGCTACTTTTTTACAATCTTCATAGTAAGTAGATTCAAAGATAATACCTAATGTTTTATTCATTGCTTTTAGAATCAGATGAATCAAAGTCCTATCGGTGTCTTTAATGCACTGGCTTCTTTCCTGATTGAACTGTCCTGTCCTGCCACTAAGACCTTGCTGCAGCCCCCATTCTCTATTTTCCATGACAGAAGGAGACAAAGGTAAATGTGGGGTTTATCCTTGGTCTGAAGTCTGGCTGTGCAAGAGAGCATCCAGTTCATCGCTTGGCCTTTTACTGCATCATTGCCTACTTTATAGTAAAGCCAGGTGCAGCGAACCTTTCGTAGAGCTGACATATTGCCTGATTTAAAGATTCCCTGGGTAGCAGGCCACAGTAAAACCTGGATCAGTTGAGGGAATCTGAGGGTTCCTTTAAAGTGAAATTAAGTCACAAAACAGTAAAGAGGTCACACTATTCTGCTTCTTTTTGGTATTCCTCCGTAAGTTTAAATTGGCTGGATTATCTCAAAGCTCCATATTTGCTCATTCTGCTGCTGCACTGAAACACGTGTGAATTTCCATGACTGATAGAATAAAGTTGAATCCGTGTCTGGCAGCTTCTTTCTTCATCTGGCTTGACTGAAATATTGATTTTCAAAAGTTTCACAATGTTCAAATCTTCAGTGTACAAATTGCTCATATATTCAGTTATGGAACCACTTGAGGAAGGATTTCAAATAATTTCATGTTGCACTTCTTACTTGAGTGACTGTTAATTTCATCTGGATATTTGAAAAATGAAAACCCACTACCCCTTGACTGCACCTAGAAATTCTGTCCATAAAAAAAATCAGAGTTGTGGCAGAGTTCAACACCCACCAGGAACCAGCCTGACTTGTTGTTGGAAATGTGAACTAGCATCTCGATGTTATATGGGGACTGCATAGCCCATAACAATAGCCCATACTCTGAAAGCAACTCCTCAGGACACAGGTCAAATGCCTCCTGCATTCAAGCTTGGACTCTCCAGGTGGACTCTCCTCGTCTGTTCCCTGGCATAGACCTTCACATGGAGGCTGAGGAGTGTGAACTGCTAGAAGTTGGAACACATCCACCAGTCCCCATTCTTAAGGTGAGAACCAATACCGTGGTCCAAATTTCCATGCAATGTTATAGAGGTGTGTCACAAAAAGAGGGCACATCATCCATCCCGTGGGCTCTGCCACCATGGAGTTCTTTAACTACCTCAGGGACTCTTCCCACATCCCCAGAGTCTGCTTCCTGAAAGTGTAAGTGGATTTGAGGAGAACCTCAAAATATTCTTTCTAATTCCTAACTTTCCTTTTAATTGCAGACAACAGCACATCATCCCAAATGAATATAGTGTGAGTACAGCATAGCTTCACCCTTCTGAATCACCTGACAGTTTCAGAGTCACTACTAGGCTAACCAAAAGTTTTGCTCCACGGCCTCAATGAACTGCTCCCACAACAACGTTTTCAGGTTTTGTTTTTTCCTGTTTGCAAGAGTGCTAACCACTCTGCCACACTTGGCCTGCAGGTACCCACTACCTGACTCTGAAATCCCACAAGCCAACCGATTTAAAAAAAAAAAAAAAAAAGACTTCCTCTTCAGCTTAACAGCTCAATTTACTTCTGGTGGGTGTGTCCACCATCTAGTTATTGCCAGGCAGAAAAATTACAGTCACAGCTCAGTGCATCATCCTCAGCAACGGAGGTTCAGAACATGGTTCACTCAGACTGAACATCCACAGCCTCCCTCAGAGTGCTGTCCCTCAGATTTCTGCCAGAGGTTGAAGTTGAAGATATCTTGGACTGGAGTCTCTGCCAGACACTCTGAGTCTCACTGTATATGTGGGCACACCAGGTCTGTCCAGCATCCTCCCCCACCAGCTGATCCAACTCACCACCAGGTGAGTCAGCGCCTCTTTTCACCCGAGTGTCCAAGACAGAGAGTGAGAAAAATCATTTATTAGTTTAAAGTAGGTTTAAGTTCACACTTTCTATGCAGGACTTTTGTGATATCCCCCTCTGATAATTCTGCTTCCACCCAAATGAATTGGATGTTAATACATTTTGTTTGTGGTACTTGCAGTATTAAAAATCTCAGCATCGGTGCTTTAATGACAACAATGTCATGTGTTCTGGATATTTTACAGGTTTTTATGTGAAACAGTGTCTACTAAGAAAAGGGCACGCGGTCTAGTGGACCAGAGCTGGCCAGCCAAAGCAACAAATCTGACCCCACTTGATGGTTTTCCAAAGAGTGTTTTTTTTTTTTGTCATAAAAATGAGCTGCTGTTTCTATTTTAATGATACCAGCTTTACTTCACAGTAAACATCTAAATGTCCACAAGTTGAATAAATTTCAGTTCAATAAAGTAAAACACTATTGTTTACTTTCAGAGTACCCTAGATGCGAATACTTGTGCTGTTGTAGATTCACTGTGATCTAAAATGTACATTTTTATCTGCAGGTAGTATCTGATCTTTATAGCAGCAAAAATTAAATTAAACTAATATAACTACAGCAGTGCGAGAGTTTATTTTAATTTAGTCTACTCTGCAGAATAAAATAGCTATTGACAATCGCTGGTCATTTTGGTGTATACTTCATATGGCCTGCAGGCAATCAACATCTAAAGGGTGGCTACAACAATGATACTTGTAGAATCAATACCTGGATCAATACTGTACATAGTGTCAATACGCTCAGGGCTTTAATCATTCATCTCTGATGTCTTGCACAAGGTTCTGTCAATGCGTCTTTCCGGTATAACAGCTTCACATCCTCAAAGCCCAACAGTAACCTGAGGTATAGTCCAACATGAGCGTTGGCATCCTCCTAGATTTTTGAGTGAAACCAGACATACACATATGCTACAGAATCAATATACAGGGAGTGCAGCTGTTGTAAGGCCATGATAAATGGGACAGACTTGAGGTGATTGAGCATGTCTGCTCCGATGGTGGTGCATTTAAATTGGGCTGTGCGTGTAAATGTTTTCCCTTAATTGGTAGCCAGAAGAGGTTTATCACCCGAGGCGAATACAGATTTGCAACATGGCAACTGAAAAGAAATTCAATTCAGATTTAATGAGCTTAAGACTGGATATCTAAGTTCACATTGATAGGCTGAGGAGAAAGAAACTTCTTGTTTTACTGACAGTTATATATATACCTTTTCTTCTTAGTTTTTTAACTGTGATTAATTTTCTAGGTTTGACCAATTGACTTTAAGCTGAAATGAAGAAATTGCTCTTTACCCTTCATCGTGCTACGTGTTTCCCTGTGTGGTAGGTTTAGCAGACTGATTTTATTTTCCCTTTCTTTAAAAAAGGGGCCAAGTTTAATTCTAAAAATGTCCTAAAAGCAGCTGTGGTCGACCATAGATCACAGCAATCGCCGTTCAGGTGAACTAGACACAAAGTCTGTAGTGCTGAGGAGTTTTCTTGATTAACGTGTCCTCTCAGACAAATAGGTGCATTAGACAGCTTAGGGACTTTGGTGAGGGAAAAGAAAAATAAACTAAAGGAAACAGCTGCAGGAATCTAGAAAGACAAAGCAGAGACAAGAATTACAAGAAGCCATCAAATAATAGCGGGAGCTAAGATCTTTGCACATGGCAACAGGAAAACTTCTCACAGTAAATGATTTTTTAAAAATGGCCATGCACAGAATGTCGATACTGCTCATGAGAAGATATTGTTGAGAGAGCATTTGACAGTTTTAACAACTGAAAATTCTTGTCAAGATTAGAAAAACAATTTTACTGCTCAAAGAAAAACGATTCAAGGAATTTCTCGTTATGTTAGAAAAATCGAAATAATCTGATGCTGTGGTGAAATTATTGGGAAGGCACTGCATGGAAGCACCGACATCAAGCTCGTGTACTGATAGATGGCTGCAATAAAGTGCAGCTATCATTGCATTTTTCAGCCTATGTTGATGATTCTGGGGGTAATGGGTAAAAAGGAGATTTTACATGAATGTACTTGGTATCAAGAACGCCATTGATAGAAAAAACATCCACTGAAATCAATTGAGTCACTGATGTGTTTGCGGTAGTGCATACTGGCATCAAATCAATATAATATGGGCTTCAGAACATCCTGCTGGACGTCTTAACTGGTGCAATTGGTGGATAATCTTCTGAGATTTCCTCTGGGTTTCTGTTTCAGCAGCTGCACAGTTTGTTTTAAAGGGTTCAGTTTCGGGGTTTTCCATGCCACCAGAGCAACTGCGTGATTACTGTGTTTTCTTCAGAGGCTCCATGTATAGCCTCCTTGCCTGCTGGAGCTAATCTCAGTTTAGCATTTCCAAACAAAAGCTGCCTTTGTGGTTACTCAAACAATTGTAGACCACTAGAAGCCTCTGATCACGCCGTTTGTGAAAACAAAGACATGCAGTTTTCTGTTTGACTCTTTCTCAAATGGTAGTTTATACATGTAAGCCACATCTCCCACGTGGTCACCGGCTGGCCTGTCCCTAAGACCTAGGAACCTTTGGCATTAACACTTCTGTCTTTATGAGGCAAATGTCTCGCAGACATGCGTTAGAATATGCAAAAGAATGTAAAACTTTGAAGTGTTATTAGTGCATTTTAACAAAAACAACAACAAAATCTAAAGGAACATTTAATAAAATTCAAGCATACAGAAACTGTTCCCTGACCTCTCTGTCTCTGTCTTCATATTACTACTGGATCAGTCTGTCTGTCTCTTATGATATTATATATAAACATATTATGAAAGATTTTTCTTTTACATGTAGTCTGGTCTATCTACGAAAACCTAAACTGATTAAATATATTTTCACCAAAATTATATTCTAATATTACATACATCGTTACTAGAATTTATTTATAGATTTTAATAACATTTTAAATGTTTTATTTAAAATTATGAATAAAATATTTAACACATAAACTACAAGCTAATTTACCCATTCTCTGAGAAAGACAAAACGTAGAAGCCGCTTTTTAAAATTCTTTTTAAGGTTGTTTATGATGTCCTAAGAAGGTAAAAAATAATAATAATTTAGATCTAAATAACTTTATTGCTTTGTGACATTGAGCAATGTCACATCACAGCCTGTTTACAATCTGCAGATGTTTTATGACAGAGGGATTTGTTACAGCTGAGCATCCAAATATCAGATGTCCCTTTTCCCCTCCTTCCTATAATACCTTGCATTTAACAGGCAGAGATGTTTGGCAAATCACATTGCACATGAAAGCTATGGGTATAATCTGCTTTCAAGAAAAAAAGATAAGTGAGATTAAACCAGGCATACATGAGCTGAAAGTTTGGGCTGTGTTGATAGTGTGGTAACTCTGATGCCTTATCTGTGTGCAATATATATAAACATCCAAGTGTTGAAAACAGAAGTTATACCTACCCTTTCTTCTTCGGGGTAGCAATTTTTTTTTTTTATCTTACTGTAAATAAATTTTCTTGTATAGAACTTGACACTATAACAGCAGAATACCTGAAGGCAACCATTTAGAATTAGAATAAATCTTTAAAGTGGAAGCTGTCACTCACTTGGTTTGACTGACATAACTTCTGATGTGAGGCAAACGGAAAGTGGTTAGATAAGCCTTTTGTCTTTGTCTGTTAAATGCCTCGACCTTGGATTATTGAGCTTCTGTCAGCTGCAGTCTCCAATCCATGTTGCTTATTTGCCACCATTGTGCTTGTGTAAGGACATTCTGCAGAGGAGCTAGATGGCACTTTTAAAAGTGTCTTTACAGACACTCAAGACAGTCATTAGTTGTGACCTCACCTGGCACGCAGGCGTAGGCTGGGAGGCTTATTTTGTGATGTTTAGCCTTAATGTTTGTGAGTGTGAAAATAATAACTTGACATTTGCAAGCAGCATCTGCTGCACAGTGAGTGCTGTGATGAAAAATGTGGGAATGTGGTCTTACTCATCCATTTTGGGAAAGTGTTTTGGACACATTGAGAAATGACTCGGTCCAAATGTCACTATGGGTAGTTTACTAAAGTTATGCCTGCTTGGATACCAAACTAATTTAACTAATGTACCAAAACATGACTGTGTGCTCATAAATCTGGGGATTGTTGCAGCAGCCTGTTGGTTTCCAAAGCTGTGGAAAAAGTCCATAATCTCCAAATATCAAACACTTCATTTGCACATTGTTATAAATGGCACTACATGAAGTTTGTGTTTTAAATGTTCATTTAGATCATTTCTGCCTGGTAATGAGTGGGCAATTTCTGCTTACATATTAGGCATTTTATTGTGTTTTACAATTTATTGTGAGTGCGTGTTTGCTTTTCATTGTGCGTTATCAAAAGATGATGTATATTAAGTAAAGTATATTAATCGCAATAACTCATTGTCAACTATTTTAGGTATGCCGTGTCCAACTCGCTGTCAGACAAAACCTTTCATCTTGAGTGACACGGGGCAATAACCCTTTGAATTAGCAGGGCATTACGGCCAGACTGTTTAACTTTTGAGAATACACACATCCATCCAGTTTCCTAACTGCTCACCCAACTTAGCAGGACACACACATTACATTTGAATCAATAAGTAACAAAGCATTTTAGCTCAATTATGTGCACTTAGTAATTTGGCCACTGGTGGGTAAACAGAGCAGGCTTGACATAGACATTGCTTAGTTTGCTGCGTGTATTATTTGTGCTGCTGTTACACGGCATGCTTACTAATCCAGATTGTCTAATAATGACTTTTCAAAGCAACAGAATCTTTGCTATTCTTGTGTAATTAATTACCATATTTGGCCGGTATTACTGCTATTCTGTAAAGGTTACCTAATCTTTATCTTTATTAGTGTGAATGCTTGAAAAGCATTCACAGTATTGTTGTTGTAATCTTTATTATTAGTGTGAATGCTTGAAAAGCATTCACAGTATTGTTGTTGTAATCTTTATTATTATTATTATTATTATTATATTTTATTCTGTATTCCGTACGTTTTTTGTAATCCTACTCCTTCAAAACCGTTCAACTTAGAAAAACCATTCCAACACCGTTAGATTCCTATTCTTTTGGACAACACTGCTTCCATTTTTCATATTTTTAACATTTATATTTTTAATTTTATTCAACTTTATTCAACAAAAATTTATAATGTATTTCAATGGGGAGACCCTTCAAATCCTCATTCAACTTACTCATTTTTAAACTCTTACTACTTCCACATACATTGACATAGAGCCACCATTCAAACTTTAAAACGAAGACAAGACATTCAACTATTCAACTTGCATTTATCTTTTCAATATCTATTATACTTTTTCTTCAGTTCCAGTTTAAGTTTCATGATGTTTTTTCACCCGTTTCAGAGTTTATAATGGGTGTGTATGGGACGGAATGTTGGGGCTAGAGTGAGGCAGCTCAACTGCTAGAGTGAGAGGAGCAAAAAAAATAATCTTAAAATCTTTTTTAAAACTGCTGCTGTGTCCGCAGCGTTTGCTCTACAGGTATGATTTTACCCTCAAAACGTAGCCATGGCTGTCCTCTTTCATCCAATGTGTTTACTATTGTACTAGGTGTTATGGTTCTTTCATAAATGTCACCAATGCACAGCCTCCTCCCTCCAACTCTTCCATAGACTCTAATGTTAAAATGGCTCAGAAGGTTCGTTTGAAAATCAGAAGAGCATGGTGTCTTTCCACTGTCACCACATCCATATAATAAACTCCACAGACATGAAAACTGAGAATTTGGTAGACTAGACATTGCTGTCGCTCACAGTGAAAGAATTTTGTCAATACGACTTTTACTTTTCATTTGGGAACGATTTGTTTCGGCCTGACTTTTCTGTTCATTTTAAGCAGCAAAAGTGAGGCGCATGTCTGTGTCCGTGTGTATGGAGCCATTGGGTGCGGTCACTATAGCAACCAGGCTCACACCTGCCTGCTTAACGAGCTCTGCCTGCCACTGTGCCAAGATTCATCTTAAACACTTCTCTTTCAACTGCTGCTGTGTCCACAGTGTCACAGCCATCATTTTACCCTCAAAACGTCGCCATCGTTGTTCTTTTTCCAACATCTTGTCTTTCAAAGCTCAGAGATGTAAACTTTTTAAACTGTGTGGGTCCAAGTGGAGGGATCACATTTTAGTCATTCAGTGATTCAAAGAATATGACCTTTTAATATTCTTTCAGATGTTTTCTGACTCTAAATGTTCTTTTCTCATTTCTTAGGTTTTTCTAATTTACAATTAAAACATTTTCAGCTTTTTTCCAACTTCTTCTTCTGTGTAACCTTCAGCTTTTAGCAGTTCAGCACTTTTGTTTTCAGGTTAAATTCGGGGTTTTTTTTTTATCTCATTCAAAATTTTTAACTTAAATTCAGTAATTATTTCATTTCAATGCATACATTCAGATTCAAGCATTCACACTGCAGTTTCTTCAGAAAATGCACTTTCTAGTTATTAGTGTGAATGCTTGAAAAGCATTCACAGTATTGTTGTTGTAATCTTTATTAGTGTGAATGCTTGAAAAGCATTCACAGTATTGTTATTCTAATCTTTATTATTAGTGTGAATGCTTGAAAAGCATTCACAGTATTGTTCTTCTAATCTTTATTCAATTTTTTTATTTATTATTATTCTGTATTCCGTACGTTTTTTGTAATCTATCTCCTTCAAAACCGTTCAACTTAGAAAAACCATTCAAACACCGTTAGATTCCTATTCTTTTGGACAACACTGCTTCTATTTTTCTCATTTTTAACATTTATATTTTTTATTTTATTCAACTTTATTTAACAAAAATTTATAATGTATTTCAATGGAGAGACCCTTCAAATTCTCATTCAAATTCCTCCTCTTTAAACTGTATCTACTTCCACATACATTGACATAGAGCCACCATTCAAACTTTAAAACGAAGACAAGACATTCAACTATTCAACTTGTATTTATCTTTTCAATATCTATTATACTTTTTCTTCAGTTCCAGTTTAAGTTTCATGATGTTTTTTCACCCGTTTCAGAGTTTATAATGGGTGTGTATGGGACGGAATGTTGGGGCTAGAGTGAGAGAGCTCAACTGCTAGAGTGAGAGGAGCAAAAAAATTAATCTTAAAATCTTTTTTAAAACTGCTGCTGTGTCCGCAGCGTTTGCTCTACAGGTATGATTTTACCCTCAAAACGTAGCCATGGCTGTCCTCTTTCATCCAATGTGTTTACTATTGTACTAGGTGTTATGGTTCTTTCATAAATGTCACCAATGCACAGCCTCCTCCCTCCAACTCTTCCATAGACTCTAATGTTAAAATGGCTCAGAAGGTTGGTTTGAAAATCAGAAAAGCATGGTGTCTTTCCACTGTCACCACGTCCATATAATAAGCTCCACAGGCATGAAAACTGAGAATTAGGTAGACTAGACATTGCTGTCGCTCACGGTGAAAGAATTTTGTCAATACGACTTTTACTTTTCATTTGGGAGCGATTTGTTTCGGCCTGACTTTTCTGTTCATTTTAAGCAGCAAAAGTGAGGCGCATGTCTGTGTACGTGTGTATGGAGCCATTGGGTGCGGTCACTATAGCAACCAGGCTCACACCTGCCTGCTTAACGAGCTCTGCCTGCCACTGTACCAAGATTCATCTTAAGCACTTCTCTTTCAACTGCTGCTGTGTCCACAGTGTTACAGCCATCATTTTACCCTCAAATTGTCGCCATTATTGTTCTCTTTCCAACACCGTATCTTTCAAAGCTCAGGCATTTAAACTTTTTAAACTGTGTGGATCAAAGTGGAGGGATCACATTTGAGTCATTCAGTGATTCAAAGAATATGACCTTTTAATATTCATTCAGATGTTTTCTGACTCTAAATGTTCTTTTCTCATTTCTTAGGGTTTTCTAATTTACATTTAAAACATTTTCAGTTTTTTTCCAACTCCTTCTTCTGTGTAACCTTCAGCTTTTAGCAGTTCAGCACCTTTGTTTTCAGGTTAAATTCGTTTTTTTTTTTTGTTGTTGTTTTTTAATCTCATTCAATATTTTTAACTCAAAATTCAGCAATTAATTCATTTCAGTGCATACATTCAGATTCAAGCATTCACACTGCAGTTTCTTCAGAAAATGCACTTTCTAGTTATTATTATTATTATTATTATTAGTGTGAATGCTTGAAAAGCATTCACAGTATTGTTCTTCGAATCTTTATTAGTGTGAATGCTTGAAAAGCATTCACAGTATTGTTATTCGAATCTTTATTATTATTATTATTATTATATTTTATCTATTCCGTACGTTTTTTGTAATCCTACCCCTTCAAAACCGTTCAACTTAGAAAAACCATTCAAACACCGTTAGATTCCTATTCTTTTGGACAACACTGCTTCTATTTTTCATATTTTTAACATTTATATTTTTAATTTTATTCAACTTTATTCAACAAAAATTTATAATGTATTTCAATGGGGAGACCCTTCAAATCCTCATTCAACTTACTCATTTTTAAACTCTTACTACTTCCACATACATTGACATAGAGCCACCATTCAAACTTTAAAACGAAGACAAGACATTCAACTATTCAACTTGTATTTATCTTTTCAATATCTATTATACTTTTTCTTCAGTTCCAGTTTAAGTTTCATGATGTTTTTTCACCCGTTTCAGAGTTTATAATGGGTGTGTATGGGACGGAATGTTGGGGCTAGAGTGAGACAGCTCAACTGCTAGAGTGAGAGGAGCAAAAAAATTAATCTTAAAATCTTTTTTAAAACTGCTGCTGTGTCCACAGCGTTTGCTCTACAGCCACCATTTTACCCTCAAAACGTAGCCATCGCTGTCCTCTTTCATCCAATGTGTTTACTATTGTCCTAGGTGTTATGGTTCTTTCATAAATGTCACCAATGCACAGCCTCCTCCCTCCAACTCTTCCATAGACTCTAATGTTAAAATGGCTCAGAAGGTTCGTTTGAAAATCAGAAGAGCATGGTGTCTTTCCACTGTCACCACGTCCATATAATAAACTCCACAGGCATGAAAACTGAGAATTCAGTAGACTAGACATTGCTGTCGCTCACGGTGAAAGAATTTCGTCAATACGACTTGTACTTTTCATATGGGAACGATTTGTTTGGGCCTGACTTTTCTGTTCATTTTAAGCAGCAAAAGTGAGGTGCATGTCTGTGTCCGTGTGTATGGAGCCATTGGGTGCGGTCACTATAGCAACCAGGCTCACACCTGCCTGCTTAACGAGCTCTCTCTCTCACTCTGCCAAGATTCATCTTAAACACTTCTCTTTCAACTGCTGCTGTCTCCACAGTGTTACAGCCATCATTTTACCCTCAAAACGTCGCCATCGTTGTTCTCTTTCCAACATCTTGTCTTTCAAAGCTCAGACTTTTAAACTTTTTAAACTGTGTGGATCCAAGTGGAGGGATCACATTTTAGTCATTCAGTGATTCAAAGAATATGACCTTTTAATATTCTTTCAGATGTTTTCTGACTCTAAATGTTCTTTTCTCATTTCTTAGGTTTTTCTAATTTACAATTAAAACATTTTCAGCTTTTTTCCAACTTCTTCTTCTGTGTAACCTTCAGCTTTTAGCAGTTCAGCACTTTTGTTTTCAGGTTAAATTCGGGGTTTTTTTTAATCTCATTCAAAATTTTTAACTTAAATTCAGTAATTATTTCATTTCAATGCATACATTCAGATTCAAGCATTCACACTGCAGTTTCTTCAGAAAATGCACTTTCTAGTTAGTGTGAATGCTTGAAAAGCATTCACAGTATTGTTCTTCTAATCTTTATTCTATTTTATTATTATGGATTCCGTACGTTTTTTGTAATCTATCTCCTTCAAAACCGTTCAACTTAGAAAAACCATTCAAACACCATTAGATTCCTATTCTTTTGGACATGACTGCTTCTATTTTTCTCATTTTTAACATTTATATTTTTAATTTTATTCAACTTTTTTCAACAAAAATTTCCCATGTATTTCAATGGGGAGACCCTTCAAATTCTCATTCAACTTCCTCCTCTTTAAACTGTATCTACTTCCACATACATTGACATAGAGCCACCATTCAAACTTTAAAACGAAGACAAGACATTCAACTATTCAACTTGTATTTATCTTTTCAATATCTATTATACTTTTTCTTCAGTTCCAGTTTAAGTTTCATGATGTTTTTTCACCCGTTTCAGAGTTTATAATGGGTGTGTATGGGACGGAATGTTGGGGCTAGAGTGAGACAGCTCAACTGCTAGAGTGAGAGGAGCAAAAAAATTAATCTTAAAATCTTTTTTAAAACTGCTGCTGTGTCCGCAGCGTTTGCTCTACAGGTATGATTTTACCCTCAAAACGTAGCCATCGCTGTCCTCTTTCACCCAATGTGTTTACTATTGTACTAGGTGTTATGGTTCTTTCGTAAATGTCACCAATGCACAGCCTCCTCCCTCCAACTCTTCCATAGACTCTAATGTTAAAAGGGCTCAGAAGGTTCGTTTGAAAATCAGAACCGCATGGTGTCTTTCCACTGTCACCACGTCCATATAATAAACTCCACAGGCATGAAAACTGAGAATTCAGTAGACTAGAAGCTGCTGTCGCTCACGGTGAAAGAATTTCGTCAATACGACTTGTACTTTTCATATGGGAACGATTTGTTTCGGCCTGACTTTTCTGTTCATTTTAAGCAGCAAAAGTGAGGTGCATGTCTGTGTCGTGTGTATGGAGCCATTGGGTGCAGTCACTATAGCAACCAGGCTCACACCTGCCTGCTTAACGAGCTCTCTCTCTCTGTCTGCCAAGATTAAATCAAAAATGTGTGTTATATCTAAGCAGTTGTAGTAAGATTAACTTTTTCAATAGGTACAATAAGACAGGTTTGACAGGCTTTTGCCACAGATTAACAGTATGTCAGTAGTTAGTATAGGCTAACTGAATAGAGCCCTGAATTATTGCCCTGTTAAATTCAAGTTGATTGTGTATTGGTGGACTTGTCTTCTCCACACAGGTTTTTCAGATCTGGGCAGTTTGAGTCAGTTGATGACTTTAAAATAATCTTTTCTGACTGGATAATTAAAGCTCACAGCATCTACCTGTCTGTAGTTTATTTTCCCACATTTTAAATAATCTAATCTCATTTAATGTCTCTGTTTTTAGTCTGTATAGTTTATCTCCCCACAAATACGCTCAAAGTAGTCTTAAAATAAAATCCATAAAACAGTTCAAGATGATGACTTTTTATTTGCTCATTTAATGCCAGTTGCCCTCTTTCCTGAGTATAAGCGAATGAGTGACATAAAGAGAAAAAGTACCAATTTGTATGCTGGTGAGTCTTGTGTATTTTTTTCTCTGTCTCTCTATGACAGAGAAATATATATGCTCATTATTGATGTTCAAACTGATGCTCAAATTTCCAAGCACCACCTGAACGCCTCATCGGTCTTTAACTAATCACTACACCAACGGTTGTCATTCCGCTTTGCTCTCTGCTGTGGTAAGTACAATACATTCAGTACAGCACTGTTATAATTTTATGATGGTAAAAATACATGTTTGACATTTAAACTCACATATCAAGTCTTTTTAAAGTTCAACAGAGTTCAAAGAATAAAGAAAGCAAAAAAAGAATAACCTTTGCTACCATTTATATAGGTTTATGACTTTTGCTGTTAGCAGCAGTGCTAACGCTAGCTTCAATGCTAATGCTAGCTATAGTGCTAACATTAGCCTTAGCAGTTGTTAACTGACAAAAAGAATATTCTTGTGATATTCCTGTGATATTTATTGGCGGTCAGTGAGACAAAAGTAACAAATGAGATTTATTATTGCCATTGTGGCTCAGTTTTAACAGTAAGAGTACTTCATGACTTTTGCTGTTAGTAGCAGGAATGCTAACGCTAGCTTCAATGCTAACGCTAGCTTCAATGCTAATGCTAGCTATAGTGCTAACACTAGCCTTAGCAGTTGTTAACTGACAAAAAGAATATTCCTGTGATATTCCTGTGATATTTATTGGCGGTCAGTGAGACAAAAGTAACAAATGAGCTTTATTATTGCCATTGTGCCTCAGTTTTAACAGTAAGAGTGCTAGTTCTACCAGCAGTGCTAACACTAACTGAAGTGCTAACGCTAGCAGGAATGCTAGTGTTAGCAGCGATGCTAAGGCTAGTAACAGTCTAACAGTAGCCTTATATAAGTACTTAAATAAATACTTCAGTTAATTAGTTTGAATTATAAAATGGCTGCTGTATCAGCTGGTGTGCTATATTACTCTATAATTACCCTGCTGACTATAAGTTCAGTGTATCATGTCGTGTGGGCTTTGTTTTTTTGTTAGTCTGATAACACTGTACAGACAACTAACATGTTATTTCTCGTCTTACACTTTCAGGAACTTGACTCACATCTGTGCTTTGCCTGGTAGGTGTGCACATACTGTTAGAGAAGTACACCAAAATAAATAAAAAAAGAGTCTGACTAATATAAGCTTTAAAGTGATGGGTTCAAACTTTGTGCTAGACCTTTTAAACACATTTTTATAATAAATACACATAAGTTCAGCTTAACAATTGGGCTAAAATATTTTTTTCGTACATTTTTGCACATTACATGTGATTA
Organism: Aulonocara stuartgranti; assembly: GCF_965226115.1. Lineage (NCBI taxonomy): Eukaryota > Metazoa > Chordata > Actinopteri > Cichliformes > Cichlidae > Aulonocara > Aulonocara stuartgranti. The sequence goes on from NC_138950.1 coordinate 7,580,197, forward strand.
GTTAACAATTCACTCAATCATATTTGTATTTAAAAATATTATTGCTGAATTTAATTAAATATTTATTCTTTTAAAAAGTGCCCAATTATGCAACTTTTTGCACGTGGCAGCCGACGGCAGTATATTTATTTTGTCCTTTTTCAGTAGTCACAATTAGTTTATACAATTACCATGTGATATCATTTTAATAAAATTATTATTTTTTCTTGTTTTTTGTTCACAGTGTGCAGAAGAAGAACAAGGACCAGATCTCCAGTCTTCTCTCTCACATCCCAATCCCCCAACCCCTCTATCCTCTGTCCTGCTCCACCTGTTGTCTCTGCCTTCTTTCCATCTGTATTTCACTCTGTGGTTTGTGAGAAATTTTGCCAAACCAACAATCCTTTTGCGGTTTGATTTAAAGCCGTGTCTCTCCTGCTCTGTCTGTTCTCTCTGCTAAATTTTCTCTCTACCTGTTTTTCACTCTTGGCTTGCTGCTGAAAAACGCCAAGCCAACAAAGCAATAAAGAGTGCATATTTTGCCTCAACCTATGAACAAACTGAACAAACAAAGAAAACTCTGCGGTTTGATTTAAAGCCGTGTCTCTCCTGCTCTGTCTGTTCTCTCTTCTAAATTTTCTCTCTACCTGTTTTTCACTCTTGGCTTGCTGCTGAAAAACGCCAAGCCATTAAAGCAATAAAGAGTGCATATATTGCCTCTACCTGAGAACAAACTGAACAAACAAAGAAAACTCTAATTCACGGTTTGATTGTGATTTCCCAGCCGTGTCTCTCCTGCTCTGTCTGTTCTCTCTTCTAAAGTTTCTCTCTACCTGTTTTTCATTCTGGGCTTGCTGCTAAGTTGTGCCAAGCCAATAAAGAGAGTGCATATTATTCTCTCGACTGACGAACAAACTGTCAAACAAACAAAGACATCTGTTTCTGAGAAATAAAAACTGAAATATAAAGACAAAGAAAACATCTGCTGTGTGCCACTCTTATTTTTCAAATACATTTTCTAAAGACTAACAGAAACACTTAAAGGTGTGTAAAAATGCCAAAAAAGCAGAAAAAGTCACAAGCTGCAAAACAACGCTGGAAGAAGTTCCATGAGTTTCAAAAAGTACCAACATGTGAACAAGCTGAGTGTGATTTTCCTCAGAGCTCTGCAGAAGACTTTGTGTCTGCAAAGACCAATGCTGATGGTGTCAAACAGGCAGGTCAACATGTTCCTGCACATGTACAACAGATATCCTATGCAGATGCTGTGAAGACTGGATTGCAGCATGAATTTAATGAACATCTGGTAAACCACAGAGACCAACATGAGGTTTCAAGTGCCCCACAGGTGGGTTATGCTGATATTGTGAAAAGAGGCCGTCACAGTGATGTGGCAGGACCATCTCATGCAGAAAAAGTGAACTTTGAAAACCAGCCCTCTGTAACACATGTCTGTGCATCTCACAGCCAGGCACATCCTAAATATGGAGACTCCAGAAACAAGCAGTGCACATGTAACTCACTCACATTTCTTGGATTCCTTCATGAGAATGAAAACATGTCTACAGTTGACCTTAATCTGGTCTTGGATAAAGGTGATGTGATGTACAAAGAGGCCAAGAAAAGATTCCCCAAAAGTATTCATTTGGCAACCGATGAGCTGCCAGGCAAAGTTGATGCTCGCAGGTCTATGTATCATATCAACATGACACAGCTTTCCCGGTATGGGACATTTGAAGAACCTCCAGAGGAGGCAGTAGATACCTTTCTCAGCTTAGAAGCAGGACTGAGCTGCCTGTTGTCCGATGTGCAGTATGCCTTACTGATTATGAGTGGATTGTGTATTGCAGTGTTCAGATCCACATCAGGCAAATATGGGTTCTTTGACCCACACCCCAGAACACCCAGTGGTCTTCCTCTAGCACTATGGTCACGTAATCGTGGTACAGCTGTGATGCTGAAATTCACACTCCTCAGTGACATGATTAAGAGGCTCCAAGATTCTTATGAAATGATGGAGATATCACCTTCTTGTACCTATGAACTGAAGCCTGTGCAATTCTACAGTATGAGCACAGTCAACCTGAGTGATAGTATCACAGACACAGTCTGCAGACCAACAGCTGCCACTACTGTGGCACCTACTGACTCTGATACAACTGTTGATGAAGCAAACTCCTCTACTCCAAGGAGAAACACAACCACTGATCTGACTGAGAACATCTTTTGTCAAATGTCCATTTGTACGCCACTGGTGAAACAAAAAGAAGTCCACATGACTCAGTTCACATCATATGAAGATCAGAATGAACCTCCTAATATACCCACTGAAGAACTATGCAGTGAATTAAATTTGCTTCCATCAAATGATGTTTTTTCATGTCAATCAAATGCTGCAATAAACAATGTTGCTGCCTGTGACCTTTCTGATATAGTTTTACAAAAACTGAAAAAAGTTAATAAACAACAAAGGCACAAAATGAAAAGAAGATTAATGGCATCAGAGAAACCCAGAAATCAGAGAAAAGAAAACCAAAAAAGGAAAGAACGACAAAAGTATGCTTCAAATAAAAATTACAAAGAAAAGAAAAAATCTTGCACAAGCGAGGCATATAAAAACAATCCTGAAGTTAGACAGAAAAAACAACAGTATATGAAAAGATGTTACCATGCGAATGCTGAATTCAGAAAGAAACAACAACAGTATGTTAAAAGACGTTACTGTGAGAATGCAGAATTCAGACAGAAACAACAACAGTATGTTAAAAGACGTTACTGTGAGAATGCAGAATTCAGACAGAAACAACAACAGTATGTTAGAAGACGTTACTGTGAGAATGCTAAAGTTAGACAAAAACAAAAACAATATATAAAAAGACGTTACTATGAGAATACTGATTTCAGAGAGGAGAAAAAAAGCTACATCACTAAAAGGTATCGAGAAAACTTTGAATTCAGAGAGAGACAGAGACAACTGATGAAACAACTAATGCGAGACAGGTATCAAAGTAATCTTGCATTTAGGATTATGCACAACATGAGATGTGCCATGAAAATAAAAAGGAAATACAGATGGGTGAACAGACAAACCCAAGAGAGTGACAACAGTGTGATCAACGAGGCCATATCTGTGTTCAAATCACAAATCAAAGCTGGACCATCATACCCATGTACTGTATGCTTCAAGGCTTCATTTCCAAACCAAGTACGACCCTGCAGAAGGTCAAATTATGTCAAAAACCCACATGTAGTTGCAACATGTTTGACTGGAAGATTTGTTCATGTTTGTGATGAAAACTGCAGAAATGAGCAGTGCAGTGTGCCTGATGAGAGAAAGAGAGAGTGGATTTGTCACACCTGCCACGATCATCTTAAAAATGGATCCATGCCAGTACTTGCTGTTGCCAATAAACTGGATCTTGCTGATATTCCAGCTGAATTGTCTGATCTCAACATACTGGAGAGACATCTCATAGCCAAGTGCATACCATTTGCCAAGATCATTCCTCTTCCCAAAGGCAGACAAAGAGCAATTAGAGGAAATGTGGTCTGTGTCCCATCAGAGGTACAGGAAACTGTTGAAACACTACCTCGATTGAGAATTAATTCTCAGGTGATCAGAGTGAAACTGAAGAGACGCTTGTCTTACAAAGGTCATCAGCTGTTTCAGACTGTAAGCTGGTCTAAACTTGTGCAAGCACTGCATAAACTCAAGCAGATTCATCCACAGTATAAGGATGTGAGCATCAGAGATGATGCTGAGCTGTGTGATCCAACTCTTCCTGATGAAGATGATGAGGATGATGATGATGAAAACATGAATGAGGACGATTATGATGAGGCTGATTTAATGGAAATTGACAGCTGTGAGAAAAATGCACTGAGTGAAGCACAAAATATAAATGAACAGGACATTGACATGTTACCCTGTGATGGTGAACAATCGCATGAACAGATGAGAGATGATTCAGAGCAAGCAGATGGACTGACTAATGGTGGTTTTGCACTCGAGTCCTGTTTGCAGCCCCCTGATGTGGCTGAGGAGATATTATGTTTCAGTGAAGGAATCTACTCTGTTGCTCCTGCAGAGAGAAACAATCCAATAAGTTTTTTCAAAACACCTAAACTGGAGGCCATGGCCTTCCCTGTGCAGTTTCCTACAGGCCAAAACACACTTGATGAAAGAAGGCTGATCAAAGTATCCCCCAGTGGGTATTTCAAATCAAGACTTTTCTGCATTGATGATCGTTTTGCCAAAGACACAAACTATTTATTCTTTGCACAGTTTGTGACTGAAATACACTTGGCTACATCCAGCATGACAGTACAGTTAAGGAAGGCAAAGCCTCTGACCAGAGATGGTAGAAAAATAACCTCAGGCATGTTACAAGATAAACACGAGGTGGAGAAACTGGTGCGAAATAAAGATGCAGTGAGATTCATGCAGCCTCTGAGAGGAACCCCAGCCTATTGGGAGAAAACAACAAGAGATCTTTTTGCCATGATCAGACAGTTGGGAACTCCCACGTTCTTTTGCACATTTTCAGCTGCTGAAATGCGCTGGCCTGAAGTGATCGAGGCAATAACAAGGCAGCAAGGTGAACAAGTGAATTTTGAAGGACTCGACTGGTCAGCAAAGTGTGACATCCTGAGAAGCAATCCTGTCACAACAATGCGCATGTTTGACAAGAGAGTTGAAGCATTATTCAGAGATTTACTCTTATCTCCCGCAGAGCCACTTGGCAAAGTCATTGACTACTTTTACAGAGTTGAGTTTCAGCACAGAGGAAGCCCACACATACACTGCCTCCTGTGGGTAGAAGGTGCTCCTGTGTTTGAGGAGGATGATGAGCAAACTGTTCTTGATTTTATAAACAAATACATCACAGCTCAGCTGCCTGATCCACATAAACAACCTGAACTGTACAAAAAAGTAACAGAAGTGCAAAAACACAGTAAGAACCACACAAAGACGTGCTTTAGGAGTTTAAGCTCCGGGTGCCGTTTTGGTTTTCCCAAACCACCCTGCAATGAGACAATGATCACAAGACCCAGTGAGGATGATGCACTGGAAGTAGAAACGGCAAAGAACAAGCTCAGACCACTGAACCAGCTGCTGAATGAACCTGAAACTGCTTCCATGAGTTTAGAGCAGCTCTTGGAAAGATGCAAGTTGACACATGCAGAATATGAGAGATACCTGAATAAAATGAACATGAGGAGTACGATCATACTAAAGCGTGATCCAAAAGACTCTTGGATAAACGGCTATAATCCACATCTGCTTGAAGCCTGGAACAGTAATATCGACATAAGCTTTGTTTTAGATGCTTTTGGTGCTGCAAATTATTTAATGAAATATATATCAAAAAAAGAGGGCGGGCTATCTGAGTACCTGAAAACTGTCATTGAGAACTCCCATAAGGACAGTGTAAATGAGTGCGATGAAATGAGAGCCGTCATGCAGGCATATTCAAAGAAGCGAGAGATCAGTGCACAGGAGTGTGTTGCTCGTGCATGTGGTCTTCACATGAAGCAATGCTCACGTGCTGTAATATTCATTCCAACTGATGATAATCCTGTGAAAATGAGTCGTCCCCTGTCAGTTCTGGACAACACAACACCTGAGTCTTCCAATGTTTGGATGACATCTTTGAATGACAAATACAAAGCCAGACCTGAAACACCAGAGTATGAGGAGATGTGCATGGCAGACTTTGCTGCTACTTGCAGGATTGTCTATGGCCAACAGAAAAAAGGTAAAGATGTTTTGCCCCTTCTCAATGAGATGGGGTTTGTGCAAAGGCGCAAAAACAATAAGCCTGCTATCATCAGATTTCACCGCTGCTCACAAGAAAAACATCCAGAGCAATATTACGGAAGACTGCTTAAACTGTACCTTCCTCATCGTTCAGACCACGAACTGAAAACACCATCGTTGCCAACCTATCAGGCTTTCTATGGTGCTGGCTGTGTACAGCTACCAGGTACTGACCATCTTGAGTACGTGCAACACATTGTCAAAAGAAACAGAGAAAAATATGAGAAAAACAGTGAGGAGATCGAGAGCGCTGTTGAGGAATATGAGCAGAACAGAGGTGTGACTGACGAATGGTGTAATCTGGCACCTGAATCAGATCTCGTAAGGTTGCCACTTGTCGAACAAGAAAGAGAGCGAGACAATGAAAATGAACAGGAAGATGTGCCCGACTACAGCCGTCAGGCTGATGCTTCAACAGAAGTCAGAGCCATCAGGGAACCCCCTGCTATTGATCCCACATTGTTACGTCAGATGTTTCAAAATCTGAATAAGAAGCAAGCCTGCATATTTTATGCAGTTAGAGACTGGTGCATTAAAAGAGTCTGTGCTCTAAATCCAGAGCAGTTTTTCTTTTATATTAATGGTGGTGCTGGAACAGGAAAATCACATCTTATCAAATGCATCTACTCAGAAGCATCTAAGATACTGAGCAAAGTGCCCAGATATGCAGACGACGTTGACATATCAAAACCCACTGTCCTGTTAACTGCTTTCACTGGGACTGCAGCTTTTAACATTTCTGGAACAACACTGCATTCTCTTCTCAAGCTGCCTAGAAGCTTAAAACCTCCCATTCAGGGACTTGGCAATCAGCTGGATGAAGTCAGATCAGAACTTTTGAATGCTGAAATAATCGTCATTGACGAAGTGTCTATGGTGTCAAGACATCTGTTTGGATATGTAGATGCAAGACTCAAACAGATCAAAGGGACTCGGAGACCCTTTGGAGGCATGTCAGTCATTGCTGTCGGAGACTTCTATCAGCTACCCCCAGTGCGACAGTCTAAACCTCTCTGTGTGCACGACCCGTCTGAGATCGACCTGTGGCGGGAGCATTTTCAGATGATCACTCTGACTGAGATTATGCGTCAGAAAGATGATGTTGTCTTTGCAGAGATGCTGAACAGAATTCGTGTGAAAGGAAAGTTGGATGAGCTTTGCGAAGCAGATAGAAATTTGTTGTCACAGGCCATAACTGAACCAGCCCTTTGTCCAACTGATGCGTTGCACATTTTTGCAACTAATAAAGAAGTGGATGCACACAACTCTGCAACACTGGCTCTGCTCCACACTCATATCATTGACATCCATGCAGATGATTATAGAAAAGATCCTAGAACTGGCAGAATGGCACTTCAAGACAGACCATTGAAAGGAGGTAAAAACGAGTTACCAGACACACTGAAAGTTGCAGAAGGAGCTCGTGTCATGCTCACCAGAAACATTGACATACAAAATGGTTTGGTTAATGGAGCTTTTGGAAAACTACTTAGAGTAGTTCACTCTGAAAACGACCAACACATCATCAAGCTTGGACTTAAAATGGATAATGAGACATCTGGAAAGAATAACCGCACACCAGCAGACGACATGGTGTACATTGAGAGAGCAGAGGAGAATCTGAAGCAGAAAGGAGTGGTACGAAGACAGTTCCCAGTGAAGCTGGCCTTTGCATGTACAATACATAAGGTACAGGGTATGACAACTACATCAGCTGTTGTCTCTCTTAAGAGCATTTTTGAGCCCGGCATGGCCTACGTAGCTGTCAGTAGAGTGACGTCTCTCAGTGGACTGTATCTTCTTGATATGGAGGAGAAAAAAATATTCACCAACCCAGAAATCACTGCAGCGCTTGAGAACATGAGACAAGCCAACCTTGATGACATGATGCCTCTTCTACACGTGAGGCAAACACTGAGCAGGTCAGAGGTTTTCACCATTGTTCATCATAATACAGAGGGACTGCCAGCTCACATTAATAACATCAAAAGTCACCATGAATTGTGTCTAGCAGATGTTTTGTGCCTAACAGAAACACACCTGCGGGGCTCTTTTGTCGCAGAGAGTCTCCACTTGGAAAATTACAATTTGTTCAAACGCAACAGACACCTGTCCTACACAAACTTTCCCCAGATGGCAAACAGAAGTGGTGGTGGAGTTGCTGTTTATGTGAAAAGTGACATTCAAGTGCATGAAAAACAGTACATCCATAATGTAACTGACCTTGAATTTCTGGCTTTAAAGGTTGAAGCACCAGTCAGTGCTCTGATTGCAGTTGTATACAGACCTCCAGACTACACTCTGAGGCCATTCCTGAAAAACCTGGTAAGCCTATTAGACTCATTGGAGATCATGGACTGTCATCCCATCATAGTTTGTGGTGATTTTAATGAGAATGTTTTATCCAGTGCAAACAAACCAATCCTGGAGCTGTTTGAGTCTAGGGGATACGCACAGGTCATCACTGCCCCTACCACAGAGAAGAACACACTGCTTGACCTAATTTTCATTTCTCAGTCAGATCGATGTCTCCATTCTGGAGTCATGAAGACCTACCATAGTTACCATGACCCAGTATACTGTGTATTGTCCTGTGATGATTCATGATCTAGATCTTTGAATACAGTAAGTAATATCTATATTTTTGAATGACTTAAGAAAGTAGAGCGATGCTTGAACTCCAGAAAGAAGTCCAGACGCTTTTCTTTGCAAGCTCCTTTGACTACGATGACCTGGATGACTGAGAACCTTCACAGACATAAAGTAGAGCGATATTTAAAAGTTGACGCCCTGCATTGCAGTATAATGTTTGAATTGTTTACATAAAATACAATTACATGAATTAAGTAATGATATCAGTAAAAGATGACAATTTTATTTATTACAGAAAATCTAAAATTCACTAACAGTAACCTATAAATGTCAGAAAAATCAAATATAGCAGTTTAAAATGAATAGTGTAGGCATATCCTCTCTGCAGCCAGGCTTCAACATCCTGCCAGGCTGCCCCAGTCTCACTGTGGCTGGGAGGGAGGGAGGGTGGACCAGAGGATTGCCTACACAACACATAAATGTTCAACAGCTTCTTCATTGTTTCTGAGAGAACAATAATGACTAAAGGTTGCTTTTTAAAAAAACAAACAAACAAACAAACAAACAAACCTAATTACAGCAATAATGACAGTTAAGCCACTTTATGTGTGCCTCTATTTTGAAATACTATTTACAAAAATGTTATTATTTTGGTTTGTTATAAACTTTAAACTTTTTCAAAAGTATACGATTATATTTTTGGACCAATTTTACTATGAAACATAAATTTTTATGAGCTTTTATCATGTTTCTGGCCAGTGCAATCATCAGGGTGGGTCTGGGTTGATAACTGCACATTTCTGGCCAGAAATGTTTCAGCAGTGTTACATATGTAGTGCATATGTTACACTTGCTTTCTGTTACCAGCTGATACCCTACATTTGTATAGACATTGGATGGTGTGAGGTTGGGGAGTTGAGTGGGAGGGGGGGGGGAGGGTACGGTGGGAGTTGAGGGGGGGGGGTTCCTTTCCTGTTAGGTTTCCTTTTTTTTTCTTTCTTTTTTTTTTAAGCAAGACACAGTCCTCCTGTGTCTTCTCCAAGCTTCACATGTAAAATCCAACAATGTGAAGCACATAGCAGCCAGAAACTGTAATGCCACAGATCAGAGAAACTTCATCATCACCATCTTCATCGCCATACGATCAGAGCGTGAGACTTCACATCTGGAGCACAGGAGAGATTCTGTGATAAGTCCTCCTTCTAGCTTGTCCCACAAGCAGCCGGTGAGATTTACTCACAACAAAAAGGGTTAATGACATAATTTCCATGAAAACATGTATTCATTCTTTGTGAAGTGTTTAAATTGTGTTTTCACTTGACCTTAGGAGTGTTAGAGTGTATTGTAATGTCTGTACTCAGGTGTTTCCCTCTGTGATCCATCCCCTTCAGAGCTGAGACACTCAGGACTGAACAGACGGCACAGTTTCTGTGACTGAGCCTCCAAAACACCTTCTTTGAAACCACTCATGATAGAAGGGCTTCATATTTGCAGCAGCACTACTACAGGTATTCAGTTTATTACAGGATGTGTTTGTTTCTTAGGACCAGCTCTGAGTGCACACTACCTAACATATACACCTTTCTGTTTATTACAAACCCACTACTCTGGATCATATGGCCAGTTGGCAGGAATGTTGCTGCAGGAAAACATCCCTGGAGATCACCATCATTGTCAGACTGACTGTGCCTCCTCTGTGCAGTGTCAAGATCCTCTCTAAATGAGTGTGTAAGTTAACATTTTCATTATTTTATTCCCTTTGACAAGACAAGTATCACTGATATTTACATTTACAACTACATATTCCTGTTTTCTGCTCTTCTTTTAAAGTCCTCAGCTATCCTGCTTCTGTGCTGCTTGCCACACATCAAACACTGGCCGGATGACAGGGAGGATCCACTCTGAAGTCACTGGACATGATGAGGATCATATGGGACTTTATAGTTTCACAGAAACGATGTGCTCTGTGATTACAGGTTTTAAATGGACATAATGACTGCCTCTCTCTGATCAACAGGCTAAAGGATTGTTGTCATTGTTAGTGCTCTGTACAATGTATGCTTATTTAGTATTTCATCACAGAGCAAACCTTTTTTTCTTTAACATATTTTTATTTTTTTATTTGTGGGGATAGGTTAATTGATTAATTCAAATTGTCACTAGGTGTGAATGTGCGAGTGAATGTGAGTATGAATGGTTGTCTGTCCCTGTGTGTTGGCCCTGTGACAGACTGGCGACCTGTCCAGGGTGTACCCCGCCTTTCGCCCTATGACAGCTGGGATAGGCTCCAGCGCCCCCCGCGACCCTGGAAAGGATAAGCGGAAGCGAATGGATGGATGGATGGATATTTTTATTTTGTTCTAATGTTGAATTAACTGTGGGGATTTTTTTTAAGTGGGCACTCGGGATGTCATATGACCAGAAATGTGGTAACTGGAATTCAACAGTATGGAAGAAAAAATCTGCTAAGAACAAAACACACACAAAACCCCCCAAGAAAATTCAAATTCATTCCATGTAATCCAATCTAAAACATTTTAAACTGCTGAACAGCAACACAAACAGCGTTAAAAAACAGTGTTAACAGAATGATTATGATGATTTTGTACCAAAGTTTCAGGTCACATGGCACACCTAGTGTGTAGTGTGGGGTATCAGCTGGTAAGTATAGGTTTTTTTTTTCATATTTGTGTCCTTAGAGTTCAGATAGATAAAGCCTTGTGTATAATAATTAGTCATAACCACAACTCAAAGTCAGGGACTAACTAATTTTGGGACTTTGTGTCTGAGCCCAGGTTAAAACAATGTGTAAAAAAGCATTTAGTGGCATGGCTGAACAATGCTGTATTGATACTTATTTATCCATGTTCACAAAAAGGACTAATGTGTTTATTTGATTATTTGCATGTGTTAAACTGTGTCACCACCTTACGCTTTCATTTGACTTTACTCAAAAATCTCTATACAGTTCTCTTTTACCACTGTGTGGACTCTGTTTACATTAAAACATAAAGAAGAATGAGTAATAAAAAGATGTGTAGACAGATTAAGTAGACCGATAGAAACAGCTGTTCAGCCATGTTCTAAGAAACCAACACAATTTAAAGGTTCAGGATTGTGGTTTTAAAAGTTGAATTTTCATGTATTTCATATCTTGCTTATTATTTTTTTATTTAGTTATTTAATTTAGTTATTTTTATTTATTCTACTAGTCCTTTTCAGAAAGAAGCTGTAAAATATGACTTAAGATTTTTTATGTTATTTTCTATGACATACAAAACAAATTGATGTATGTAATACTATTAAACATGATATACACATGTGTATATGTCTGAAAAACATTATGCTGTATATTAAAGTTTGTATTTTCTCCAGAATTTTTGTTCATCTTTTAAGTTCATTTCAATTAGAAGAATTTGAACTTTTAATATTCATTCAGAGGTTTTCTGACTCTAAATTTTCTTTTGTCATTACTCATCTTTTTATTATTTACATTTTAAACATGTTTAGCTTTTTTCCAACTTCTTCCGTGTGAACATCAGCTTTCAAAAGTTCTGCACTTTTGTTTTCAGGTGAAAATTTCTGTATTTTCCAGCTCATTCAGAATTTTTAACTTAACATTCAGCAATTAATTCATTTCAGTGCATACATTCAGATTCAAGCATTCACACTGCAGTTTCTTCAGAAAATGCACTTTCTAGTTCTATTTTATTATTATCTATTCCGTACGTTTTTTGTAATCTATCTCCTTCAAAACCGTTCAACTTAGAAAAACCATTCAAACACCATTAGATTCCTATTCTTTTGGACATGACTGCTTCTACTTTTCTCATTTTTAACATTTATATTTTTAATTTTATTCAACTTTATTCAACAAAAATTTCCCATGTATTTCAATGGGGAGACCCTTCAAATTCTCATTCAACTTACTCATTTTTAAACTCCTACTACTTCCACATACGTTGACATAGAGCCACCATTCAAACTTTAAAACGAAGACAAGACATTCAACTATTCAACTTGTATTTATCTTTTCAATATCTATTATACTTTTTCTTCAGTTCCAGTTTAAGTTTCATGATGTTTTTTCACCCGTTTCAGAGTTTATAATGGGTGTGTATGGGACGGAATGTTGGGGCTAGAGTGAGGCAGCTCAACTGCTAGAGTGAGAGGAGCAAAAAAATTAATCTTAAAATCTTTTTTAAAACTGCTGCTGTGTCCGCAGCGTTTGCTCTACAGGTATGATTTTACCCTCAAAACGTAGCCATGGCTGTCCTCTTTCATCCAATGTGTTTACTATTGTCCTAGGTGTTATGGTTCTTTCATAAATGTCACCAATGCACAGCCTCCTCCCTCCAACTCTTCCATAGACTCTAATGTTAAAACGGCTCAGAAGGTTGGTTTGAAAATCAGAAGAGCATGGTGTTTTTACACTGTCACCACGTCCATATAATAAACTCCACAGGCATGAAAACTGAGAATTAGGTAGACTAGACATTGCTGCCGCTCACGGTGAAAGAATTTCGTCAATACGACCTATACTTTTCATTTGGGAGCGATTTGTTTCGGCCTGACTTTTCTGTTCATTTTAAGCAGCAAAAGTGAGGCGCATGTCTGTGTACGTGTGTATGGAGCCATTGGGTGCAGTCACTATAGCAACCAGGCTCACACCTGCCTGCTTAACGAGCTCTGCCTGCCACTGTACCAAGATTCATCTTTAGCACTTCTCTTTCAACTGCTGCTGTGTCCACAGTGTTACAGCCATCATTTTACCCTCAAAACGTCGCCATTATTGTTCTCTTTCCAACACCGTGTCTTTCAAAGCTCAGGCATTTAAACTTTTTAAACTGTGTGGATCAAAGTGGAGGGATCACATTTGAGTCATTCAGTGATTCAAAGAATATGACCTTTTAATATTCATTCAGATGTTTTCTGACTCTAAATGTTCTTTTCTCATTTCTTAGGGTTTTCTAATTTACAATTAAAACATTTTCAGCTTTTTTCCAACTTCTTCTTCTGTGTAACCTTCAGCTTTTAGCAGTTCAGCACTTTTGTTTTCAGGTTAAATTCGGGTTTTTTTTTTTATCTCATTCAAGATTTTTAACTTAAATTCAGTAATTAATTCATTTCAGTGCATACATTCAGATTCAAGCATTCACACTGCAGTTTCTTCAGAAAATGCACTTTCTAGTTATTAGTGTGAATGCTTGAAAAGCATTCACAGTATTGTTATTCTAATCTTTATTATTATTATTATTATATTTTATTTTTCCGTACGTTTTTTCAAAGCCTACTCCTTCAAAACCGTTCAACTTAGAAAAACCATTCAAACATCGTTAGATTCCTATTCTTTTGGACATGACTGCTTCTAATTTTCTCATTTTTAACATTTATATTTTTAATTTTATTCAACTTTATTCAACAAAAATTTCCCATGTATTTCAATGGGGAGACCCTTCAAATTCTCATTCAACTTACTCATTTTTATACTCTTACTACTTCCACATACATTGACATAGAGCCACCATTCAAACTTTAAAACGAAGACAAGACATTCAACTATTCAACTTGTATTTATCTTTTCAATATCTATTATACTTTTTCTTCAGTTCCAGTTTAAGTTTCATGATGTTTTTTCACCCGTTTCAGAGTTTATAATGGGTGTGTATGGGACGGAATGTTGGGGCTAGAGTGAGGCAGCTCAACTGCTAGAGTGAGAGGAGCAAAAAAATTAATCTTAAAATCTTTTTTAAAACTGCTGCTGTGTCCACAGCGTTTGCTCTACAGGTATGATTTTACCCTCAAAACGTAGCCATGGCTGTCCTCTTTCATCCAATGTGTTTACTATTGTCCTAGGTGTTACGGTTCTTTCATAAATGTCACCAATGCACAGCCTCCTCCTTCCAACTCTTCCATAGACTCTAATGTTAAAATGGCTCAGAAGGTTCGTTTGAAAATCAGAAGAGCATGGTGTCTTTCCACTGTCACCACGTCCATATAATAAACTCCACAGGCATGAAAACTGAGAATTCGGTAGACTAGAAGCTGCTGTCGCTCACGGTGAAAGAATTTTGTCAATACGACTTGTACTTTTAATTTGGGAACGATTTGTTTCGGCCTGACTTTTCTGTTCATTTTAAGCAGCAAAAGTGAGGTGCATGTCTGTGTCGTGTGTATGGAGCCATTGGGTGCAGTCACTATAGCAACCAGGCTCACACCTGCCTGCTTAACGAGCTCTGCCTGCCACTGTGCCAAGATTCATATTAAACACTTCTCTTTCAACTGCTGCTGTTATAATATACTATTATAATTTTTACCCTCAAAACGTAGCCATTGTTGTTCTCTTTCCAACACCGTGTCTTTCAAAACATTGAGATGTAAACTTTTTGAACTGTGTAGATCCAAGTAGATAGATAACCTCCTAACTGACCCATAGAAATACATTGTTTTCAGTCAGGAGTTTGTCTCAACAGCAGAAAAGACCCCACCTTTTAAATTACTCCTGTGACCACATTTTTGACAGCGGGAACATAAAGAACATGCTGTTGTGTAGAAAAATTCCTCTGGATCTCCATGGTTTAAAAGCTGGCTTGACAGGAATTACAATTTTGGATTTAGAAGCAGTTTTTCCAACAGATGCCATTAAGCAGATTTGAAAGGGGTCACAGAATAATAGTGTCATTGTCCAGAGTCTGTGACTCCTTGTTTATATTTAAGTTTATTATTATTATGGGATTTTGTGCTCCTTTTTCACATTTCATGTTCCTATGTTCTGTGTTCCCTAGTCTGTGTTAAGTTTGTGTGGGTTTTGTTCTGTCGGTGTGTTTCCTGTTTTACGTTGAAGGTCCGTGTCCAATCTCAGTGTGTTCAGATTACATGTCAGACAATCATGTCTGATTACTCCCAGCTGTGCCCTCCTTCTGTGTCTCATTCCCTCGTTATCCCTCTGTGTATTTAAGCCTTGTGTTTGCGGCTGGTTCATCTGTGTATCGCCCTCTGTTGCCCTGTGTGGCTTCCCTATGTTTTCTACATCTCCCTGCATCTCTGTTTCATGTTTGTTTTTGCTTAGCCTTTTCCAGTTTAGGTTACTCTTAGGTGTTTTTTGTACACCACGTTCCTGTTTGTTTTGCCTTCGTGTTAATAAAGCTCGCTCTCTACTTAAGCAGTCTGCATCTTGGCTCCGTTAATAATTCAGACAAATAGTATGTCAGTAGTTAGTGTAGGCCAACTGAATAGAGCATTCTGATTGCCCTGCTAAATGCAAGCTGATTGTGTATTGGTGGACTTGTCTTCTGCACACAGGTTTTTCAGATCTGGAGTCAGTTGATGACTTTAAAATAATCTTTTCTGACTGGATAATTAAAGCTCACAGCATCTACCTGTCTGTAGTTAATTTCCCCACCTTTTAACTAACGTTTAACTAATCTAATCTCATTTAATGTTTCTGTTTATAGTCTGTATAGTTTATCTCCCCACGAATACACTCAAAGTAGTCTTAAAATAAAACCCACAAAACAGTTCAAGATTTAATACTTTTTATTTGCTCATTTAATGCCAGTTGCCCTGTTTTTCTGTATGTCACTCATTCGCTTATACTTGGGCAAAAAGTACCAATTTGTACACTAGTATAGTGTATTTTTTCCCTCTATCTCTCTATGTCTGTCACACACACAGACCAACACACAGACATGTATATGCTCATTAATGCTGTTCAAACTGATGCTCAAATTTCCAAGCACCACCTGAACGCCTCATCTGTTTTTAACCCATCACTGGACCAACTGTCGTCATTCCGCTTTGCTCTCTGCTGTGGTAAGTACAATACAATCAGTACTGCAGTGTTTTATTTTTATGATGGTAAAAATACGTTTGACATTTAAACTCACATATCAAGTCCAACAGAGTTCAAAGAATAAAGAAAGGAAAAAAAAAAAAGAATAACCTTCGCTATCATTTATACAGGTTTATGATGTTTTGCTGTTAGCAGCAGTGCTAACGCTAGCTTCAATGCTAATGCTAACGCCAGCTATAGTGCTAACACTAGCCTTAGCAATTGTTAACTGACAAAAAGAATATTCCTGTGATATCCCTGTGATATTTATTGGCGGTCACTGAGACAAAAGTAACAAATGAGCTTCATTATTGCCATTGTGGCTCAGTTTTAACAGTAAGAATGCTAACGCTAGCTGCAATGCTAACGCTAGCTGCAATGCTAACGCTAGCTGAAATGCTAACGCTAGCTTCAATGCTAATGCTAATGCCAGCTATAGTGCTAACACTAGCCTTAGCAATTGTTAACTGACAAAAAGAATATTCCTGTGATATCCCTGTGATATTTATTGGCAGTCACTGAGTCAAAAGTAACAAATGAGCTTTATTATTGCCATTGTGGCTCAGTTTTAACAGTAAGAATGCTAACGCTAGCTGCAATGCTAACGCTAGCTGCAATGCTAACGCTAGCTACAGTGCTAACATTAACTGAAGTGCTAATGCTAGCTGGAATGCTAAGGCTAGTAACAGTCTAACAGTCTTACATAAGTGGCAATACTTCAGGTAATTAGTTTGAATTATAAAATGGCTGCTGTGTCTTTTAGTGTGCTGTATTATTCTATAACCTGCTAATTATAAGTTCAGTGTATCATGTCGTGTGGGCTTTGTATTTCTGTTAGTCTGATAACACTGTACAGACAACTAACATATTATTTCTCCTCTTACACTTTCAGGAACTTGACTGACATCTGTGCTTTGCCTGGTAGGTGTGCACATACTGTAAGAGAAGCAGACCAAAATAAAAATAAAAAATCTGAATAATATAAACTGTAAAGTGATGGGTTCAAAGTTTTTGCTAGACCTTTTAAACACAATTTTATAACAAATACACACAAGTGCAGCTTAACAATTGGGCTAAATATTTTTTTTCGTATATTTTTGTAGTCACACTACATGTGATTAGTTAATGATTCACTCAATCATATTTGTATTTAAAAATATTATTGCTGAATTTAATTAAATATTTATTATTTTAAAAAGTGCCCAATTATGCAACTTTTTGCACATGGCAGCCGACAACAGTTTAGCTTGAATATTTAAAAATATTATTGCTGAATTTAATTAAATATTTATTATTTTAAAAAGTGCCCAATTATGCAACTTTTTGCACATGGCAGCCGACAACAGTTTAGCTTGAATATTTGTTTTGTCCTTTTTCAGTAGTCACAATTAGTTCATACAATTACCATGTGATATTATTTTAATAAAATTATTATATTTTTCTTGTTTTTTTGTTCACAGTGTGTAGAAGAAGAAGAACAAGGACCAGATCTCCAGTCTTCTCTCTCACATCCCAACCCCCCAACCCCTCTGTCCTCTGTCTTGCTCCACCTGTTGTCTCTGCCTTCTTTCCATCTGTATTTCACTCTGTGGTTTGTGAGAAATTTTGCCAAACCAACAATCCTTTTGCGGTTTGATTTCAAAGCCGTGTCTCTCCTGCTCTGTCTGTTCTCTCTGCTAAATTTTCTCTCTACCTGTTTTTCACTCTTGGCTTGCTGCTGAAAAACGCCAAGCCAACAAAACAATAAAGAGTGCATATTTTGCCTCAACCTATGAACAAACTGAACAAACAAAGAAAAATCTGCGGTTTGATTTCCAAGCCGTGTCTCTCCTGCTCTGCCTGTTCTCTCTTCTAAATTTTCTCTCTACCTGTTTTTCACTCTTGGCTTGCTGCTGAAAAACGCCAAGCCATTAAAGCAATAAGGAGTGCATATATTGCCTCTACCTGAGAACAAACAAAGAAAACTCTAATTCACGGTTTGATTGTGATTTCCCAGCCGTGTCTCTCCTGCTCTGCCTGTTCTCTCTTCTAAATTTTCTCTCTACCTGTTTTTCACTTTGCGCTTGCTGCTAAGTTGTGCCAAGCTAATAAAGAGAGTGCATAATATTCTCTTGACTGAAGAACAAACTGTCAAACGAAAGACAACTGTTTCTGACAAATAAAAACTGAAATATAAAGACAAAGAGAACATCTCCTGGTGTGTGCCACTCTTATTTTATAAACATATTTTCTAAAGCCTAAGAAACACAGGTGTGTGAAAATGCCAAGGAAGCAGAAAAAGTCACAAGCTGCAAAACAACGCTGGAAGAAGTTCCATGAGTTTCACAGTGTACCAATATGTGAACAGGCTGAGTTTGATTTTCCTCAGAGCTCTGCAGAAGACAGTGTGTCTACAAAGACCAATGCTGATGGTGTCAAACAGGCAGGTCAACATGTTCCTGCACATGTACAACAGGTATCTTATGCTGATGCTGTAAAGAGTGGACTGCAGCATGAATTTAATGAACAACATGAGGTGTCATGTGACCCACAGGTGGGTTATGCTGATTTTTTGAAAAGAGGCTGTCACAGTGATGTGGCAGGACCATCTCATGCAGAAAGAATGAACCTTGAAAATCAGCCATCTGTTACACAGGTCTGTGCATCTCACAGCCAGGCTCATCCCAAGTATGGAGACTCCAGAAACAAGCAGTGCACATGTAACTCACTCACATTTCTTGCATTCCTTCATGAGAATGTAAACATGACTACAGCTGACCTTAATCTGGTCTTGGATAAAGGTGATGTGATGTACAAAGAGGCCAAGAAAAGATTTCCTAAAAATATTCATTTGGCAACCGATGAGCTGCCAGACAAAGTTGATGCTCGCTGGTCTATGTATGATGTCGACATGACACAGCCTTCCCGGTATGGGACATTTGAAGAACCTCCAGAGGAAGCAGTAGATACCTTTCTCAGCTTAGAAGCAGGACTGAGCTGCCTGTTGTCAGATGTGCAGTATGCCTTACTGATTATGAGTGGATTGTGTATAGCAGTGTTCAGATCCACATCAAGCAAATATGGTTTCTTTGATCCACACTCCAGAACACCCAGTGGTCTTCCTCTACTACTACAGTCACGTAATCGTGGTACAGCAGTGATGCTGAAATTCACACTCCTCAGTGACATGATTAAGAGGATCCAAGATTCTTATGAAATGATGGAGATATCACCTTCTTGTAACTATGAGCTGAAGCCTGTGCAGTTCTACAGTATGAGCACAGTCAACCTGAGTGATACTATCACAGACACAGTCTGCAGACCAACAGCTGCCACTGCTGTGGCACCTACTCACTCTGATGCAACTGTTGATGAAGCAAACCCCTCTTCTCCAAGGAGAAACACAACCACTGATCTGACTGAGAACATCTTTTGTCAAATGGTGAAACAAAAAGAAGACCAAATGACTCAGTTCACATCATATGAAGATCAGAATGAACCTCCTAATATACCCACTGAACAACTATGCAGTGAATTAAGTTTCCTTCCATCAAGTGATGCTTTTTCATGTCAATCAAATGCTGCCATAACAAATGTTGCTGCCTGTGACCTTTCTGATATAGTTTTACAAAAACTGAAAAAAGTTAATAAACAACAAAGGAACAAAATGAAAAGAAGATTAATGGCATCAGAGAAACCCAGAAATAAGAGAAAAGAAAACCAAAAAAGGAAAGAACAACAAAAGTATGCTTCAAATAAAAATTACAAAGAAAAGAAAAAATCTTGCACAAGCGAGGCATATAAAAACAATCCTGAAGTCAGACAGAAAAGACAACAGTATATGAAAAGACGTTACTGTGAAAATGATGAATTCAGAAAGAAACAAAAACAATATGTTAAAAAACGTTTTTCTGAGAATGCTACAGTTAGAAAGAAACAACAACAATATATTAAAAGACGCTACTGTGAGAACGATGAATTCAGAAAGAAACAACAACAATATATTAAAAGACGCTACTGTGAGAACGATGAATTCAGAAAGAAACAACAACAATATATTAAAAGACGCTACTGTGAGAACGATGAATTCAGAAAGAAACAACAACAATATATTAAAAGACGCTACTGTGACAATGCTGAATTTAGACAAAAACAAAAAAACTATATCACTAAAAGGTATCAAGAAAACCCTGAATTCAGAGAGAGACAGAGATCTCGAGTGACTCAGCGTTATGCACGTGATGACGCATTCAGAGTAAGACACAGACAACTAATGAAACAACTAATGCGAGACAGGTATCAAAGTAATCTTGCCTTCAGGATTATGCACAATATGAGATGTGCAATGAAAATAAAAAGGAAATACAGATGGGTGAACAGACAAACCCAAGAGAGTGACAACAGTGTGATTAACGAGGCCATATCTGTGTTCAAATCACAAATCAAAGCTGGACCATCATACCCATGTACTGTATGCTTCAAGGCTTCATTTCCAAACCAAGTACGACCCTGCAGAAGGTCAAATTATGTCAAAAACCCACATGTGGTTGCAACATGTTTGACAGGAAAGTTTGTTCATGTTTGTGATGAAAACTGCAGAAATGAGCAGTGCAATGTTCCCGATGAGAGAAAGAGAGAGTGGATTTGTCACACTTGCCACGATCATCTTAAAAATGGATCCATGCCAGCACTTGCTGTTGCCAATAAACTGGATCTTGCTGATACTCCACCTGAACTGTCTGATCTCAACATACTGGAGAGACATCTCATAGCCAAGTGCATACCATTTGCCAAGATCATTCCTCTTCCCAAAGGCAGACAAAGAGCAATTAGAGGAAATGTGGTCTGTGTCCCATCAGAGGTACAGGAAACTGTTGAAACACTACCTCGATTGAGAATTAATTCTCAGGTCATGAGAGTAAAATTGAAGAGACGCTTGTCTTACAAAGGTCATCAGCTGTTTCAGACTGTAAGCTGGTCTAAACTTGTGCAAGCACTGCATAAACTCAAGCAGATTCATCCACAGTATAAGGATGTGAGCATCAGAGATGATGCTGAGCTGTGTGATCCAACACTTCCTGATGAAGATGATGATGATGATGAAAACATGAATGAGGACGATTATGATGAGGCTGATTTAATGGAAATTGACAGCTGTGAGAAAAATGCACTGAGTGAAGCACAAAATAAAAATGAACAGGATATTGACATGTTACCCTGTGATGGTGAACAATCACATGAACAGATGAGAGATGATTCAGAGCAAGAAGATGGACTGACTAATGGTGGTTTTGCACTCGAGTCCTGTTTGCAGCCCCCTGATGTGGCTGAGGAGATATTATGTTTCAGTGAAGGAATCTACTCTGTTGCTCCTGCAGAGAGAAACAATCCAATAAGTTTTTTCAAAACACCTAAACTGGAGGCCATGGCCTTCCCTGTGCAGTTTCCTACAGGCCAAAACACACTTGATGAAAGAAGGCTGATCAAAGTATCCCCCAGTGGGTATTTCAAATCAAGACTTTTCTGCATTGATGATCGTTTTGCCAAAGACACAAACTATTTATTCTTTGCACAGTTTGTGACTGAAATACACTTGGCTACATCCAGCATGACAGTACAGTTAAGGAAGGCAAAGCCTCTGACCAGAGATGGTAGAAAAATAACCTCAGGCATGTTACAAGATAAACATGAGGTGGAGAAACTGGTGCGAAATAAAGATGCAGTGAGATTCATGCAGCCTCTGAGAGGAACCCCAGCCTATTGGGAGAAAACAACAAGAGATCTTTTTGCCATGATCAGACAGTTGGGAACTCCCACGTTCTTTTGCACATTTTCAGCTGCTGAAATGCGCTGGCCTGAAGTGATCGAGGCAATAACAAGGCAGCAAGGTGAACAAGTGAATTTTGAAGGACTCGACTGGTCAGCAAAGTGTGACATCCTGAGAAGCAATCCTGTCACAACAATGCGCATGTTTGACAAGAGAGTTGAAGCATTATTCAGAGATTTACTCTTATCTCCCGCAGAGCCACTTGGCAAAGTCATTGACTACTTTTACAGAGTTGAGTTTCAGCACAGAGGAAGCCCACACATACACTGCCTCCTGTGGGTAGAAGGTGCTCCTGTGTTTGAGGAGGATGATGAGCAAACTGTTCTTGATTTTATAAACAAATACATCACAGCTCAGCTGCCTGATCCACATAAACAACCTGAATTGTACAAAAAAGTAACAGAAGTGCAAAAACACAGTAAGAACCACACAAAGACGTGCTTTAGGAGTTTAAGCTCCGGGTGCCGTTTTGGTTTTCCCAAACCACCCTGCAATGAGACAATGATCACAAGACCCAGTGAGGATGATGCACTGGAAGTAGAAACGGCAAAGAACAAGCTCAGACCACTGAACCAGCTGCTAAATGAACCTGAAACTGCTTCCATGAGTTTAGAGCAGCTCTTGGAAAGATGCAAGTTGACACATGCAGAATATGAGAGATACCTGAATAAAATGAACATGAGGAGTACGATCATACTAAAGCGTGATCCAAAAGACTCTTGGATAAACGGCTATAATCCACATCTGCTTGAAGCCTGGAACAGTAATATCGACATAAGCTTTGTTTTAGATGCTTTTGGTGCTGCAAATTATTTAATGAAATATATATCAAAAAAAGAGGGCGGGCTATCTGAGTACCTGAAAACTGTCATTGAGAACTCCCATAAGGACAGTGTAAATGAGTGCGATGAAATGAGAGCCGTCATGCAGGCATATTCAAAGAAGCGAGAGATCAGTGCACAGGAGTGTGTTGCTCGTGCATGTGGTCTTCACATGAAGCAATGCTCACGTGCTGTAATATTCATTCCAACTGATGATAATCCTGTGAAAATGAGTCGTCCCCTGTCAGTTCTGGACAACACAACACCTGAGTCTTCCAATGTTTGGATGACATCTTTGAATGACAAATACAAAGCCAGACCTGAAACACCAGAGTATGAGGAGATGTGCATGGCAGACTTTGCTGCTACTTGCAGGATTGTCTATGGCCAACAGAAAAAAGGTAAAGATGTTTTGCCCCTTCTCAATGAGATGGGGTTTGTGCAAAGGCGCAAAAACAATAAGCCTGCTATCATCAGATTTCACCGCTGCTCACAAGAAAAACATCCAGAGCAATATTACGGAAGACTGCTTAAACTGTACCTTCCTCATCGTTCAGACCACGAACTGAAAACACCATCGTTGCCAACCTATCAGGCTTTCTATGGTGCTGGCTGTGTACAGCTGCCAGGTACTGACCGTCTTGAGTACGTGCAACACATTGTCAAAAGAAACAGAGAAAAATATGAGAAAAACAGTGAGGAGATCGAGAGCGCTGTTGAGGAATATGAGCAGAACAGAGGTGTGACTGACGAATGGTGTAATCTGGCACCTGAATCAGATCTCGTAAGGTTGCCACTTGTCGAACAAGAAAGAGAGCGAGACAATGAAAATGAACAGGAAGATGTGCCCGACTACAGCCGTCAGGCTGATGCTTCAACAGAAGTCAGAGCCATCAGGGAACCCCCTGCTATTGATCCCACATTGTTACGTCAGATGTTTCAAAATCTGAATAAGAAGCAAGCCTGCATATTTTATGCAGTTAGAGACTGGTGCATTAAAAGAGTCTGTGCTCTAAATCCAGAGCAGTTTTTCTTTTATATTAATGGTGGTGCTGGAACAGGAAAATCACATCTAATCAAATGCATCTACTCAGAAGCATCTAAGATACTGAGCAAAGTGCCCAGATATGCAGACGACGTTGACATATCAAAACCCACCGTCCTGTTAACTGCTTTCACTGGGACTGCAGCTTTTAACATTTCTGGAACAACACTGCATTCTCTTCTCAAGCTGCCTAGAAGCTTAAAACCTCCCATTCAGGGACTTGGCAATCAGCTGGATGAAGTCAGATCAGAACTTTTGAATGCTGAAATAATCGTCATTGACGAAGTGTCTATGGTGTCAAGACATCTGTTTGCATATGTAGATGCAAGACTCAAACAGATCAAAGGGACTCGGAGACCCTTTGGAGGCATGTCAGTCATTGCTGTCGGAGACTTCTATCAGCTACCCCCAGTGCGACAGTCTAAACCTCTCTGTGTGCACGACCCGTCTGAGATCGACCTGTGGCGGGAGCATTTTCAGATGATCACTCTGACTGAGATTATGCGTCAGAAAGATGATGTTGTCTTTGCTGAGATGCTGAACAGAATTCGTGTAAAAGGAAAGTTGGATGAGCTTTGCGAAGCAGATAGAAATTTGTTGTTACAGGCCATAACTGAACCAGCCCATTGTCCGACTGATGCATTGCACATTTTTGCAACTAATAAAGAAGTGGATGCACACAACTCTTCAACACTGGCTCTGCTCCACACTCATATCATTGACATCCATGCAGATGATTATAGAAAAGATCCTAGAACTGGCAGAATGGCACTTCAAGACAGACCATTGAAAGGAGGTAAAAACGAGTTACCAGACACACTGAAAGTTGCAGAAGGAGCTCGTGTCATGCTCACCAGAAACATTGACATACAAAATGGTTTGGTTAATGGAGCTTTTGGAATACTACTTAGAGTAGTTTACTCTGAAAATGACCAACACATCATCAAGCTTGGACTTAAAATGGATAATGAGACATCTGGAAAGAATAACCGCACACCAGCAGACGATATGGTGTACATTGAGAGAGCAGAGGAGAATCTGAAGCAGAAAGGAGTGGTACGAAGACAGTTCCCAGTGAAGCTGGCCTTTGCATGTACAATACATAAGGTACAGGGTATGACAACTACATCAGCTGTTGTCTCTCTTAAGAGCATTTTTGAGCCCGGCATGGCCTACGTAGCTGTCAGTAGAGTGACGTCTCTCAGTGGACTGTATCTTCTTGATATGGAGGAGAAAAAAATATTCACCAACCCAGAAATCACTGCAGCGCTTGAGAACATGAGACAAGCCAACCTTGATGACATGATGCCTCTTCTACACGTGAGGCAAACACTGAGCAGGTCAGAGGTTTTCACCATTGTTCATCATAATACAGAGGGACTGCCAGCTCACATTAATGACATCAAAAGTCACCATGAATTGTGTCTAGCAGATGTTTTGTGCCTAACAGAAACACACCTGCGGGGCTCTTTTGTCGCAGAGAGTCTCCACTTGGAAAATTACAATTTGTTCAAACGCAACAGACACCTGTCCTACACAAACTTTCCCCAGATGGCAAACAGAAGTGGTGGTGGAGTTGCTGTTTATGTGAAAAGTGACATTCAAGTGCATGAAAAACAGTACATCCATAATGTAACTGACCTTGAATTTCTGGCTTTAAAGGTTGAAGCACCAGTCAGTGCTCTGATTGCAGTTGTATACAGACCTCCAGACTACACTCTGAGGCCATTCCTGAAAAACCTGGTAAGCCTATTAGACTCATTGGAGATCATGGACTGTCATCCCATCATAGTTTGTGGTGATTTTAATGAGAATGTTTTATCCAGTGCAAACAAACCAATCCTGGAGCTGTTTGAGTCTAGGGGATACGCACAGGTCATCACTGCCCCTACCACAGAGAAGAACACACTGCTTGACCTAATTTTCATTTCTCAGTCAGATCGATGTCTCCATTCTGGAGTCATGAAGACATACCATAGTTACCATGACCCAGTATACTGTGTATTGTCCTGTGATGATTCATGATCTAGATCTTTGAATACAGTAAGTAATTTCTATATTTTTGAATGACTTAAGAAAGTAGAGCGATGCTTGAACTCCAGAAAGAAGTCCAGACGCTTTTCTTTGCAAGCTCCTTTGACTACGATGACCTGGATGACTGAGAACCTTCACAGACATAAAGTAGAGCGATATTTAAAAGTTGACGCCCTGCATTGCAGTATAATGTTTGAATTGTTTACATAAAATACAATTACATGAATTAAGTAATGATATCAGTAAAAGATGACAATTTTATTTATTACAGAAAATCTAAAATTCACTAACAGTAACCTATAAATGTCAGAAAAATCAAATATAGCAGTTTAAAATGAATAGTGTAGGCATATCCTCTCTGCAGCCAGGCTTCAACATCCTGCCAGGCTGCCCCAGTCTCACTGTGGCTGGGAGGGAGGGAGGGTGGACCAGAGGATTGCCTACACAACACATAAATGTTCAACAGCTTCTTCATTGTTTCTGAGAGAACAATAATGACTAAAGGTTGCTTTTTAAAAAAACAAACAAACAAACAAACAAACAAAACCTAATTACAGCAATAATGACAGTTAAGCCACTTTATGTGTGCCTCTATTTTGAAATACTATTTACAAAAATGTTATTATTTTGGTTTGTTATAAACTTTAAACTTTTTCAAAAGTATACGATTATATTTTTGGACCAATTTTACTATGAAACATAAATTTTTATGAGCTTTTATCATGTTTCTGGCCAGTGCAATCATCAGGGTGGGTCTGGGTTGATAACTGCACATTTCTGGCCAGAAATGTTTCAGCAGTGCTACATATGTAGTGCATATGTTACACTTGCTTTCTGTTACCAGCTGATACCCTACATTTGTATAGACATTGGATGGTGTGAGGTTGGGGAGTTGAGTGGGAGGGGGGGGGGAGGGTACGGTGGGAGTTGAGGGGGGGGGGTTTCCTTTCCTGTTAGGTTTCCTTTTTTTTTCTTTTTTTTTTTTTTAAGCAAGACACAGTCCTCCTGTGTCTTCTCCAAGCTTCACATGTAAAATCCAACAATGTGAAGCACATAGCAGCCAGAAACTGTAATGCCACAGATCAGAGAAACTTCATCATCACCATCTTCATCGCCGTACGATCAGAGCGTGAGACTTCACATCTGGAGCACAGGAGACATTCTGTGATAAGTCCTCCTTCTAGCTTGTCCCACAAGCAGCCGGTGAGATTTACTCACAACAAAAAGGGTTAATGACATAATTTCCATGAAAACATGTATTCATTCTTTGTAAAGTGTTTAAATTGTGTTTTCACTTGACCTTAGGAGTGTTAGAGTGTATTGTAATGTCTGTACTCAGGTGTTTCCCTCTGTGATCCATCCCCTTCAGAGCTGAGACACTCAGGACTGAACAGACGGCACAGTTTCTGTGACTGAGCCTCCAAAACACCTTCTTTGAAACCACTCATGATAGAAGGGCTTCATATTTGCAGCAGCACTACTACAGGTATTCAGTTTATTACAGGATGTGTTTGTTTCTTAGGACCAGCTCTGAGTGCACACTACCTAACATATACACCTTTCTGTTCATTACAAACCCACTACTCTGGATCATATGGCCAGTTGGCAGGAATGTTGCTGCAGGAAAACATCCCTGGAGATCACCATCATTGTCAGACTGACTGTGCCTCCTCTGTGCAGTGTCAAGATCCTCCCTAAATGAGTGTGTAAGTTAACATTTTCATTATTTTATTCCCTTTGACAAGACAAGTATCACTGATATTTACATTTACAACTACATATTCCTGTTTTCTGCTCTTCTTTTAAAGTCCTCAGCTATCCTGCTTCTGTGCTGCTTGCCACACATCAAACTGTGGCCGGATGACAGGGAGGATCCACTCTGAAGTCACTGGACATGATGAGGATCATATGGGACTTTATAGTTTCACAGAAACGATGTGCTCTGTGATTACAGGTTTTAAATGGACATAATGACTGCCTCTCTCTGATCAACAGGCTAAAGGATTGTTGTCATTGTTAGTGCTCTGTACAATGTATGCTTATTTAGTATTTCATCACAGAGCAAACCTTTTTTTCTTTAACATATTTTTATTTTTTTATTTGTGGGGATAGGTTAATTGATTAATCCAAATTGTCACTAGGTGTGAATGTGCGAGTGAATGTGAGTGTGAATGGTTGTCTGTCCCTGTGTGTTGGCCCTGTGACAGACTGGCGACCTGTCCAGGGTGTACCCCGCCTTTCGCCCTATGACAGCTGGGATAGGCTCCAGCGCCCCCCGCGACCCTGGAAAGGATAAGCGGAAGCGAATGGATGGATGGATGGATATTTTTATTTTGTTCTAATGTTGAATTAACTGTGGGGATTTTTTTTAAGTGGGCACTCGGGATGTCATATGACCAGAAATGTGGTAACTGGAATTCAACAGTATGGAAGAAAAAATCTGCTAAGAACAAAACACACACAAAACCCCCCAAGAAAATTCAAATTCATTCCATGTAATCCAATCTAAAACATTTTAAACTGCTGAACATCAACACAAACAGCGTTAAAAAACAGTGTTAACAGAATGATTATGATGATTTTGTACCAAAGTTTCAGGTCACATGGCACACCTAGTGTGTAGTGTGGGGTATCAGCTGGTAAGTATAGTTTTTTTTTTTCATATTTGTGTCCTTAGAGTTCAGATAGATAAAGCCTTGTGTATAATAATTAGTCATAACCACAACTCAAAGTCAGGGACTAACTAATTTTGGGACTTTGTGTCTGAGCCCAGGTTAAAACAATGTGTAAAAAAGCATTTAGTGGCATGGCTGAACAATGCTGTATTGATACTTATTTATCCATGTTCACAAAAAGGACTAATGTGTTTATTTGATTATTTGCATGTGTTAAACTGTGTCACCACCTTACGCTTTCATTTGACTTTACTCAAAAATCTCTATACAGTTCTCTTTTACCACTGTGTGGACTCTGTTTACATTAAAACATAAAGAAGAATGAGTAATAAAAAGATGTGTAGACAGATTAAGTAGGACGATAGAAACAGCTGTTCAGCCATGTTCTAAGAAACCAACACAATTTAAAGGTTCAGGATTGTGGTTTTAAAAGTTGAATTTTCATGTATTTCATATCTTGCTTATTATTTTTTATTTAGTTATTTAATTTAGTTATTTTTATTTATTCTACTAGTCCTTTTCAGAAAGAAGCTGTAAAATATGACTTAAGATTTTTATGTTATTTTCTATGACATACAAAACAAATTGATGTATGTAATACTATTAAACATGATATACACATGTGTATATGTCTGAAAAACATTATGCTGTATATTAAAGTTTGTATTTTCTCCAGAATTTTTGTTCATCTTTTAAGTTCATTTCAATTAGAAGAATTTGAACTTTTAATATTCATTCAGAGGTTTTCTGACTCTAAATTTTCTTTTGTCATTACTCATCTTTTTATTATTTACATTTTAAACATGTTTAGCTTTTTTCCAACTTCTTCTGTGTGAACATCAGCTTTCAAAAGTTCTGCACTTTTGTTTTCAGGTGAAAATTTCTGTATTTTCCAGCTCATTCGGAATTTTTAACTTAACATTCAGCAATTAATTCATTTCAGTGCATACATTCAGATTCAAGCATTCACACTGCAGTTTCTTCAGAAAATGCACTTTCTAGTTATTAGTGTGAATGCTTGAAAAGCATTCACAGTATTGTTATTCTAATCTTTATTAGTGTGAATGCTTGAAAAGCATTCACAGTATTGTTCTTCTAATCTTTATTATTATATTTTATCTATTCCGTACGTTTTTTGAAAGCCTACTCCTTCAAAACCGTTCAACTTAGAAAAACCATTCAAACATCGTTAGATTCCTATTATTTTGGACATGATTGCTTGTATTTTTCTCATTTTTAACATTTATATTTTTAATTTTATTCAACTTTATTCAACAAAAATTTCCCATGTATTTCAATGGGGAGACCCTTCAAATTCTCATTCAACTTACTCATTTTTAAACTCTTACTACTTCAACATACGTTCACATAGAGCCACCATTCAAACTTTAAAACGAAGACAAGACATTCAACTATTCAACTTGTATTTATCTTTTCAATATCTATTATACTTTTTCTTCAGTTCCAGTTTAAGTTTCATGATGTTTTTTCACCCGTTTCAGAGTTTATAATGGGTGTGTATGGGACGGAATGTTGGGGCTAGAGTGAGGCAGCTCAACTGCTAGAGTGAGAGGAGCAAAAAAATTAATCTTAAAATCTTTTTTAAAACTGCTGCTGTGTCCACAGCGTTTGCTCTACAGGTATGATTTTACCCTCAAAACGTAGCCATGGCTGTCCTCTTTCATCCAATGTGTTTACTATTGTCCTAGGTGTTATGGTTCTTTCATAAATGTCACCAATGCACAGCCTCCTCCCTCCAACTGTTCCATAGACTCTAATGTTAAAATGGCTCAGAAGGTTCGTTTGAAAATCAGAAGAGCATGGTGTCTTTCCACTGTCACCATGTCCATATAATAAACTCCACAGACATGAAAACTGAGAATTTGGTAGACTAGACATTGCTGTCGCTCACGGTGAAAGAATTTTGTCAATACGACTTTTACTTTTCATTTGGGAACGATTTGTTTCGGCCTGACTTTTCTGTTCATTTTAAGCAGCAAAAGTGAGGTGCATGTCTGTGTCCGTGTGTATGGAGCCATTGGGTGCGGTCACTATAGCAACCAGGCTCACACCTGCCTGCTTAACGAGCTCTCTCTCTCCCTCTGCCAAGATTCATCTTAAACACTTCTCTTTCAACTGCTGCTATCTCCACAGTGTTACAGCCATCATTTTACCCTCAAAACGTCGCCATCGTTGTTCTTTTTCCAACATCTTGTCTTTCAAAGCTCAGAGATGTAAACTTTTTAAACTGTGTGGGTCCAAGTGGAGGGATCACATTTTAGTCATTCAGTGATTCAAAGAATATGACCTTTTAATATTCTTTCAGATGTTTTCTGACTCTAAATGTTCTTTTCTCATTTCTTAGGTTTTTCTAATTTACAATTAAAACATTTTCAGCTTTTTTCCAACTTCTTCTTCTGTGTAACCTTCAGCTTTTAGCAGTTCAGCACTTTTGTTTTCAGGTTAAATTCAGGTTTTTTTTTTTTTTTTTATCTCATTCAAAATTTTTAACTCAAAATTCAGCAATTAATTCATTTCAGTCCATACATTCAGATTCAAGCATTCACACTGCAGTTTCTTCAGAAAATGCACTTTCTAGTTATTATTATATTTTATTTTTCCGTACGTTTTTTGAAAGCCTACTCCTTCAAAACCGTTCAACTTAGAAAAACCATTCAAACACCGTTAGATTCCTATTCTTTTGGACAACATTGCTTCTATTTTTCTCATTTTTAACATTTATATTTTTAATTTTATTCAACTTTATTCAACAAAAATTTCCCATGTATTTCAATGGGGAGACCCTTCAAATTCTCATTCAACTTACTCATTTTTAAACTCTTACTACTTCCACATACATTGACATAGAGCCACCATTCAAACTTTAAAACGAAGACAAGACATTCAACTATTCAACTTGTATTTATCTTTTCAATATCTATTATACTTTTTCTTCAGTTCCAGTTTAAGTTTCATGATGTTTTTTCACCCGTTTCAAAGTTTATAATGGGTGTGTATGGGACGGAATGTTGGGGCTAGAGTGAGGCAGCTCAACTGCTAGAGTGAGAGGAGCAAAAAAATTAATCTTAAAATCTTTTTTAAAACTGCTGCTGTGTCCGCAGCGTTTGCTCTACAGGTATGATTTTACCCTCAAAACGTAGCCATGGCTGTCCTCTTTCATCCAATGTGTTTACTATTGTCCTAGGTGTTATGGTTCTTTCATAAATGTCACCAATGCACAGCCTCCTCCCTCCAACTCTTCCATAGACTCTAATGTTAAAATGGCTCAGAAGGTTCGTTTGAAAATCAGAAGAGCATGGTGTCTTTACACTGTCACCACGTCCATATAATAAGCTCCACAGGCATGAAAACTGAGAATTAGGTAGACTAGACATGGCTGTCGCTCACGGTGAAAGAATTTTGTCAATACGACTTTTACTTTTCATTTGGGAACGATTTGTTTCGGCCTGACTTTTCTGTTCATTTTAAGCAGCAAAAGTGAGGCGCATGTCTGTGTACGTGTGTATGGAGCCATTGGGTGCGGTCACTATAGCAACCAGGCTCACACCTGCCTGCTTAACGAGCTCTGCCTGCCACTGTACCAAGATTCATCTTAAGCACTTCTCTTTCAACTGCTGCTGTGTCCACAGTGTTACAGCCATCATTTTACCCTCAAATTGTCGCCATTATTGTTCTCTTTCCAACACCGTATATTTCAAAGCTCAGGCATTTAAACTTTTTAAACTGTGTGGATCAAAGTGGAGGGATCACATTTGAGTCATTCAGTGATTCAAAGAATATGACCTTTTAATATTCATTCAGATGTTTTCTGACTCTAAATGTTCTTTTCTCATTTCTTAGGGTTTTCTAATTTACATTTAAAACATTTTCAGTTTTTTTCCAACTCCTTCTTCTGTGTAACCTTCAGCTTTTAGCAGTTCAGCACCTTTGTTTTCAGGTTAAATTCGTTTTTTTTTTTTTTTTTTTTATCTCATTCAATATTTTTAACTCAAAATTCAGCAATTAATTCATTTCAGTGCATACATTCAGATTCAAGCATTCACACTGCAGTTTCTTCAGAAAATGCACTTTCTAGTTATTATTAGTGTGAATGCTTGAAAAGCATTCACAGTATTGTTATTCTAATCTTTATTATTATTATTATTATATTTTATTTTTCCGTACGTTTTTTGTAAGCCTACTCCTTCAAAACCGTTCAACTTAGAAAAACCATTCAAACACCGTTAGATTCCTATTCTTTTGGACAACACTGCTTCTATTTTTCATATTTTTAACATTTATATTTTTAATTTTATTCAACTTTATTCAACAAAAATTTATAATGTATTTCAATGGGGAGACCCTTCAAATCCTCATTCAACTTACTCATTTTTAAACTCTTACTACTTCCACATACATTGACATAGAGCCACCATTCAAACTTTAAAACGAAGACAAGACATTCAACTATTCAACTTGTATTTATCTTTTCAATATCTTTTATACTTTTTCTTCAGTTCCAGTTTAAGTTTCATGATGTTTTTTCACCCGTTTCAGAGTTTATAATGGGTGTGTATGGGACGGAATGTTGGGGCTAGAGTGAGGCAGCTTAACTGCTAGAGTGAGAGGAGCAAAAAAATTAATCTTAAAATCTTTTTTAAAACTGCTGCTGTGTCCGCAGCGTTTGCTCTACAGGTATGATTTTACCCTCAAAACGTAGCCATGGCTGTCCTCTTTCATCCAATGTGTTTACTATTGTACTAGGTGTTATGGTTCTTTCATAAATGTCACCAATGCACAGCCTCCTCCCTCCAACTCTTCCATAGACTCTAATGTTAAAATGGCTCAGAAGGTTCGTTTGAAAATCAGAAGAGCATGGTGTCTTTCCACTGTCACCACGTCCATATAATAAGCTCCACAGGCATGAAAACTGAGAATTAGGTAGACTAGACATTGCTGTCGCTCACGGTGAAAGAATTTTGTTAATACGACTTTTACTTTTCATTTGGGAGCGATTTGTTTCGGCCTGACTTTTCTGTTCATTTTAAGCAGCAAAAGTGAGGCGCATGTCTGTGTACGTGTGTATGGAGCCATTGGGTGCGGTCACTATAGCAACCAGGCTCACACCTGCCTGCTTAACGAGCTCTGCCTGCCACTGTACCAAGATTCATCTTTAGCACTTCTCTTTCAACTGCTGCTGTGTCCACAGTGTTACAGCCATCATTTTACCCTCAAATTGTCGCCATTATTGTTCTCTTTCCAACACCGTGTCTTTCAAAGCTCAGAGATGTAAACTTTTTAAACTGTGTGGGTCCAAGTGGAGGGATCACATTTTAGTCATTCAGTGATTTAAAGAATATGACCTTTTAATATTCTTTCAGATGTTTTCTGACTCTAAATGTTCTTTTCTCATTTCTTAGGTTTTTCTAATTTACAATTAAAACATTTTCAGCTTTTTTCCAACTTCTTCTTCTGTGTAACCTTCAGCTTTTAGCAGTTCAGCACTGTTGTTTTCAGGTTAAATTCAGGTTGTTTTTTTTTTTTTATCTCATTCAAAATTTTTAACTCAAAATTCAGCAATTAATTCATTTCAGTCCATACATTCAGATTCAAGCATTCACACTGCAGTTTCTTCAGAAAATGCACTTTCTAGTTATATTTTATTTTTCCGTACGTTTTTTGAAAGCCTACTCCTTCAAAACCGTTCAACTTAGAAAAACCATTCAAACATCGTTAGATTCCTATTATTTTGGACATGACTGCTTCTAATTTTCTCATTTTTAACATTTATATTTTTAATTTTATTCAACTTTATTCAACAAAAATTTCCCATGTATTTCAATGGGGAGACCCTTCAAATTCTCATTCAACTTACTCATTTTTAAACTCTTACTACTTCCACATACATTGACATAGAGCCACCATTCAAACTTTAAAACGAAGACAAGACATTCAACTATTCAACTTGTATTTATCTTTTCAATATCTATTATACTTTTTCTTCAGTTCCAGTTTAAGTTTCATGATGTTTTTTCACCCGTTTCAGAGTTTATAATGGGTGTGTATGGGACGGAATGTTGGGGCTAGAGTGAGGCAGCTCAACTGCTAGAGTGAGAGGAGCAAAAAAATTAATCTTAAAATCTTTTTTAAAACTGCTGCTGTGTCCGCAGCGTTTGCTCTACAGGTATGATTTTACCCTCAAAACGTAGCCATGGCTGTCCTCTTTCATCCAATGTGTTTACTATTGTCCTAGGTGTTACGGTTCTTTCATAAATGTCACCAATGCACAGCCTCCTCCTTCCAACTCTTCCATAGACTCTAATGTTAAAATGGCTCAGAAGGTTCGTTTGAAAATCAGAAGAGCATGGTGTCTTTCCACTGTCACCACGTCCATATAATAAACTCCACAGGCATGAAAACTGAGAATTCAGTAGACTAGAAGCTGCTGTCGCTCACGGTGAAAGAATTTTGTCAATACGACTTTTACTTTTCATTTGGGAACGATTTGTTTCGGCCTGACTTTTCTGTTCATTTTAAGCAGCAAAAGTGAGGTGCATGTCTGTGTACGTGTGTATGGAGCCATTGGGTGCAGTCACTATAGCAACCAGGCTCACACCTGCCTGCTTAACGAGCTCTGCCTGCCACTGTACCAAGATTCATCTTAAACACTTCTCTCTCAACTGCTGCTGTGTCCACAGTGTTAAAGCCATCATTTTACCCTCAAAACGTCGCCATCGTTGTTCTCTTTCCAACACAGTGTCTTTCAAAGCTCAGAAATGTCAACTTTTTAAACGGTGTGGATCAAAGTGGAGGGATCACATTTGAGTCATTCAGTGATTCAAAGAATATGAGCTTTTAATATTAATTCAGATGTTTTCTGACTCTAAATTTTCTTTTCTCATTTCTTAGGTTTTTCTAATTTACATTTAAAACATTTTCAGCTATTTTCCAACTTCTTCTTCTATGTTAAACGTCAGCTTTTAGCAGTTCAGCACTGTTGTTTTCAGGTTAAATTCAGTTGTTTTTTTTGTTTTTTTATCTCATTCAAAATTTTTAACTCAAAATTCAGCAATTAATTCATTTCAGTCCATACATTCAGATTCAAGCATTCACACTGCAGTTTCTTCAGAAAATGCACTTTCTAGTTATATTTGTGTGGATGCTTTAAGCATCCACACTATTGAGTTCCTGTTTCTCTTTATTCTTTATTATTGTGTGGATGCTTTAAGCATCCACACTATTGAGTTCCTCTTGGGACTTCCGTACACTTTTTGGCACTTAACTACTTCCACAATTTTCAGCCGATTTTCACCGTTCAAATTTTAAAATATTCTGCTATTTCTGCTAATTCCTGCTATGTCTTTTGGTATTTTTCACTATTATACTTTTTAAAATATTAAGCTTAATTTGTCCCATTGAAATGAATGGGAAACTTCTGCAATTCTGCTAAAATTTGCTTGTTTCTGAAACTTAACTACTTCCTCATATTTTCACGTAGAACAACCATTCAAACTTTAAAA
This sequence comes from Aulonocara stuartgranti, assembly GCF_965226115.1. Lineage (NCBI taxonomy): Eukaryota > Metazoa > Chordata > Actinopteri > Cichliformes > Cichlidae > Aulonocara > Aulonocara stuartgranti. The sequence goes on from NC_138950.1 coordinate 7,616,321, forward strand.
TGTTCTCAAATTATTGGGCTATTCAGGTATGATTCAGCTTTTTCAAATCTTTTACCGTTTTACCTTTATGCCTCTTAAAGTTTTCAGTTGCAAAATTGTGATTTTTCACAAAATACATGCGTTGTTATGGTTGCTATGCACTTGGCTTCCAGTGTGCCACTGAAGGTTTTGCAGTCTTCTCTTCATGTCCGAACAACTTCTTGCTACTTGCTCAATCTTCACTCAACTTCCACAAATTATACATCAAAACATAGGTATTTTTGCTGGGTTTCCGAAAATGTCACTATCATTGTTGTGGTATTCATAGAACTTTCGCAAATCTCCTCAGACCAACACAATGTCGGAAAACTCTCCATATAAAGTCAATGGAGAGTTTGTTCAAAATCACCGCTGCATTTCTGTAATGAGAGGCATATTCGAATCGTCATATCTCCTTAACGAAGCAAAGTTAAGACATGATGCTTGTCCCGGTATATCTTCAGACACTCGTGACACTCACAATTCAAGAATTTCTTTCTCACGTATTACCGTTCTGAAATGAGTTGGACTTGTTTGAGGGTAGGAAATTCGTCCGTCGCTCAGATTTCTGCAAATTTCAAACCCTGGAAATGAACCACTTTTTTCTCTCGTCATAACTTTTTGTTGGATTTCCACAGAGACCTGAAAATTTCCATGACTGTTCACCAAAGCCTGCTGTCTCTTACGGTGAAAGAATGATATCGATACTCCAAATAGATTTCGAGTTACAAAGCGTTGTTTGAGGGCAAGTCAAGCCAGTTTTTGCTTCGCTCTACTCAGTTATGGTGCATTAGAAGTCAAATATCTTTAATAATTCACATTTTAATGATAAATTGTCAACACTGGAAGATTCCCCCATCTCTTCTGAACAAAACGGTGTAAGAATGACCGCTCTAGCCCCTACGGTTAGGAAATTATGGTCATTTGTTTGAGGGGAGTCGTCATTATGAGAAATAGGCTGCAATAATCCTGTGCCTCTCTGTGCTGCGTGTGTAAATAGATGCACCTGTTTTGGCGGGAAAAAGTACACAGGCTCTCTGATTGGTGGATTCAAATTCAGCAGCTCCCAGGCTGACCTAGAAACTTACTTCTCTCTCCCTGTGCATCTTTTTGCTGATTTTTTCATTTAACAAGTATATTTGAGGGACCCTCAGCATGTTCAGCATTTTTTCAGCTGTCCATTTTGCTTTTCCAATTTTTCTGTTTAACTTATTACTATTGTGCTAAATCATACTATTTCTGCTATTTTATAAGATTTGTGCAAAATATAGTATTTCTGCCAAATATAGTATTTCTGATTATTTATAGTTTTTCTACTAAATCATAGTACAGTATTTCTGCTTTTTATAGGATTTGTGCTAAAACATAGTATTTCTACTAAATGTAGTATTTATGCTTAATCATACTATTTCTGCTTTTCATAGAATTTGTGCCTAATATAGCATTTCTGCTAAATTACAGTATTTATGCTTTTTATACTATTTGTGCTAAAACATAGTATTTCTACTAAATGTAGTATTTATGCTTAATCATACTATTTCTGCTTTTTATAGGATTTGTGCCTAATATAGTATTTCTGCTTTTTATAGGATTTTTGCTCAAACATAGTATTTCTACTAAATGTAGTGTTTATGCTTAATCATACTATTTCTGCTTTTTATAGGATTTGTGCTTAATATAGTATTTCTGCTAAATTATAGTATTTCTGCTTTTTATAGTATTTGTGCTAAAACATAGTATTTCTACTAAATGTAGTGTTTATGCTTAATCATACTATTTCTGCTTTTTATAGGATTTGTGCTTAATATAGTATTTCTGCTAAATTATAGTATTTCTGCTTTTTATAGTATTTCTGCTAAAACATAGTATTTCTACTAAATGTAGTATTTATGCTTAATCATAGTATTTCTATATATTTCTGCCAGGTCCCCAGGCAGCCAATCCTCTGTGAGGACTGAGACATTCAAATTTTCAAATCAGGGCCTGCACGGCTTCCCAGCCAATCATATATGTGTCCTGAGGCATTCAAATTTGCATATTGGGGCCTTCATGGCTTCTAAGCCAGCCAATCATATCTGAGGGCTGAGGAATTCAAATCCACAAATCAGGGCCTGCACGGCTTCCCAGCCAGCCAATCATATATGTGGTCTGAGGCATTCAAATTTGCATATTGGGGAATTCGTGGCTTCTAAGTCAACAAGTCATCCATGTCATATATCTCTAAAAATTCATATTTTAATGATAAATTGTCAACACTTGAAGATTCTCCCATCTCTTCTGAACAAAACGGTGTAAGAATGACCGCTCTAGCCCCTACGGTTAGGAAATTATGGTCATTTGTTTGAGGGGAGTCGTCATTATGAGAAATAGACTGCAATCCGGTTGTTCAGTGATGACGCGACGAATCCTACTTCCGGGTCTAAAGTAGTCTGCGTTTAATATGGCATTTGTGTTGTTAACATGTTTAATGTTATGTATTTTCTTCTATTTGATCTCAAAAAGCTCCTAAAACAGTCAGCGATCACTGTTGACCTCCCTCGGCTTTTATTACCGCTAATCATTTATTTAAGCTCAGTTTTTAAAACCTTAGGATGTAACTACAGCCCAGCCCATGCAGCAGTATATGAATGACTAACCTCGTATTGTGGATGGATTATCTCAGTTGTTCTCCTGGCTGAAGTTTGGTCCGTTTACAGCATCCTGCCATGCAATTACATTTGTTCCTGACCACCGAGAACACTCACGGTAACTTTTATCAAGTGGAAAAAAAGTTAGCTTGTTTATATTATGCTAACATAGCTGTGTCGCTAGCGGTCACGTAGCACATCATTATATACCAGCTAGCCAAACTTCAGTAACCCTACAAACGTCACTGCTGTTTAGCTTTCTGTCTTCATTTATGTTGGAAGTGATAACAGAGCTGTACGTTTTAATTTGTTTCCAAAACCCCGCAGTCAGGACATGCTATATTGTATTTAGATAGAAGCTAGCGAGCTAACTCCCTGCTAACTTCTAACTCCGTTAAATGTCATAAATTCTGTTTTCATGGATGCCTGGATGTTAAACTCAATTGTTACACCTGGTAGAGCAGAACGCTGATCATTTTATTAAAGATGAAAGACTTTAGACAGTTTTTCAACTCACAGTAATGCCATAGTGATCGTTTGATATATGGACCTGCAGCGGAGTTTAGACCCAGACACGGCTAGTGACGTCAGACTGAACAACCGGATAATCCTGTGTCTCTCTGTGCTGCGTGTGTAAATAGATGCACCTGTTTTGGCAGGAAAAAGTGCACAGGCTCTCTGATTGGTGGATTCAAATTCAGCAGTGTGTGTGTGTGTGACAGAGAGAGAGAGAGAGAGAGAGAGAGAGAGAGAAAGAGAGAGAGAAGGCCTTTTAATGGGATGATCTCATTCTAAGATTCAAATTCAATATATTTAGACTGGTTGACTGAATTGGATCTTGTGTGTGTGTCTCTCTGTGCATGTGTGTTTCCTTATGTGTACATATTTCTGATTGTGTGGCTGTTATATATTTTTTTGCTGATTTTTTTCATTTAACAAGTATATTTGAGGGACCCTCAGCATGTTCAGCATTTCTTCAGCTGTCCATTTTGCTTTTCCAATTTTTCTGTTTAACTTATTACTATTGTGCTAAATCATACTATTTCTGCTATTTTATAAGATTTGTGCTTAGTATACTATTTCTGCTTTTAATAGGATTTGTGCTTAATATAGTATTTCTGCTTTTTATAGGATTTGTGCTTAATATACTATTTCTGCTTTTTATAGGATTTGTGCTTAATATAGTATTTCTGCTAAATGTAGTATTTATGCTTAATCATACTATTTCTATATATTTCTGCCAGGCAGCCAATCCTCTGTGCGGACTCAGACACATATCACATATCAGGGCCTGCACGGCTTCCCAGCCAGCCAATCATGTCTGAGGTCTTCCGTTTCCTCTCTCGTCATATCTCAGCGACGGTTGTACAAAGAGCAATGAAAATCGCAGTCAAAGTACACCAAAGTCCGCTGATTCACCCAGTACAAGAATTATGCCTCTAGTCCACCTAGTTTTTGAGTTACACAACGTTTTGTAACTCCAAAAAACGGCGTTTTTCGCCTCTCACCGGGATCTAATTCTGACTGCTCATCACCCTGTTTTTCAAAATGGCTCCTCTCTTTCCCAGTGGCGCAGTTGGTAATGACACGGGTCTGCAAGCCAAAGATCGTGGGTTCGATTCCACCTTGGTCAACATGTTTTTTTCCCTACAAATTAATACACTGTCACAGACCAGTAATTCATATTCATCATTTATTACAATTCTGCAAACTTTTATGATTTTACCAGCTTTTCTAATATGGACCTCACATTCTTAACACTCCATGGCACAAATACTCTTACCTTTAGGCTCTGTGTATGTGTGTGTGTATCAATATTTCTCCCATTTTAAAGTATTACTCCTCCATAATTGTATTTCTGTTAAATCAAAGTACTTTTACTACATCTTAGTATTTCTGCTAAATCATTGTTATTATGCTATATTGTAGTATTTCTGCTCAATCATACTATTTCTACTATATTATATTTTTCTTTCTAAATATAGCATTTCTGCTATATAATTGTATTTCTGCTATGTTATAATATTTGTGCTAAACCAGAGTATTTGTGCTGTATCATAGTATTTCTGCCAAATTATAATATTTGTGCTAAAACATAGTCTTAATTTAAAATTACAATATTCATAGTTCATCACAGTGTCTCTGGTAAATCACAGTATTTCTGCTATGTTGTACTATTTTTCTAAATCATAGTGTTTCTGTAATGCTTAAGTATTTTTGTCTAAATATATTCTTTCTGTTATCTTATACTATTTCTCCTAAATTCTTGTATTTTTGAGAAGTTATGTTTCTGGTAAGTTACAATATTTCTGCTAAGTTCTGCTATGCTATTGTATTTCTGCCAAGTATTATGTTTCCTCTAAGATATTGCAGTTCTGCTAAGTTATTCCATTTTAGCAAAGTTCCTTTGCTTCTGCAAAGTTTTTACAATTTCTGCAACTTTTCAGCTTTTTCAGCTACTTTTTGCATACAGCTTCAGCTTTAAAGCATCCACACTGCATTTTCGCAGGAAATGCAAATTTTTCTAGTTATTGTGTGGATGCTTTAAGCATCCACACTATTGAGTTCCTGTTTCTCTTTATTCTTTATTGTGTGGATGCTTTAAGCATCCACACTATTGAGTTCCTGTTTCTCTTTATTCTTTATTATTATTCTAGTTGCTTCCGTACACTTTTTGGCACTTAACTACTTCCACAATTTTCAGCCGATTTTCACCGTTCAAATTTTAAACTATTCTGCTATTTCTGCTAATTTACGCTACGATTTTTGCTATTTTTAACTATTATACTTTTTAAAATATTAAGCTTTTTTCCTTTAATTTGTCCCATTGAAATGAATGGGAAACTTCTGCAATTCTGCTAAAATTTGCTTGTTTTTGAAACTTAACTACTTCCTCATATTTTCACCTAGAACAACCATTCAAACTTTAAAATGTTCATAAATTATTGGGCTATTCAGGTATGATTCAGCTTTTTCAAATCTTTTACTGTTTTACTTTTATGCCTCTTAAAGTTTTGAGTTGCAAAATTGTGATTTTTCACAAAATACATGCGTTGTTATGGTTGCTATGCTCTTGGCTTCCAGTGTGCCACTGAAGGTTTTGCAATTTTCACTTCATGTCCGAACAACTTCTTGCTACTTGCTCAATTTTCACTCAACTTCCACAAATTATACATCAAAACGTAGGTATTTTTGCTGGCTTTCAGAAAATGTCACTATCATTGTTGTGGGATTTATAGAATTTTTGCAAATCTCCTCAGACCAACACAAGGTCTCAAAACTCTCCATATAAAGTCAATGGAGAGCTTGTTCAAAATCATCGCTGGATTTCTGTAATGAGAGGCATATTCGAATCGTCATATCTCCTTAACGAAGCGACTTTAAGACATGAGGCTTGTCCCCGAATATCTTCAGACACCCCTGACGCTCACAATTCAAGAATTTCTTTCTCACCTATTACCGTTCTGAAATGAGTTGGACTTGTTTGAGGGTAGGAAATTCGTCCTTCGCTCAGATTTCTTCAGATTTCAAACTGTGGAAATGAACCACTTTTTTCTCTCGTCATAACTTTTTGTTGGATTTCCACAGAGACCTGAAAATTTCCATGATTGTTCACCAAAGCCTGCTGTCTCTTACGGTGAAAGAATGATATCGATACTCCAAATAGATTTCGAGTTACAAAGCGTTGTTTGAGGGCAAGTCAAGGCAGTTTTTGCTTCGCTCTACTCAGTTATGGTGCATTAGAAGTCAAATATCTTTAATAATTCATATTTTAATGATAAATTGTAAACACTGGAAGATTCCCCCATCTCTTCTGAACAAAACGGTGTAAGAATGACCGCTCTAGCCCCTACGGTTTGGAAATTATGGTCATTTGTTTGAGGGGAGTCCTCACTATGAGAAATAGGCTGCAATAATCCTGTGCATCTCTGTGCTGCGTGTGTAAAAAGAGGCACCTGTTTTGGCGGGAAAACGTAAACAGCCACTCTGATTGGTGGATTTAAATTCGGCAGCTCTCTCCCTCTGTGTGTGTGTGTGTGTGTGTGTGTGTGTGTGTGTGTGTGTGTGTGTGTGTGTGTGTGTGTTTAGTGGGAGAGAGAGGACCCTGCCCTTATTTGGCAGCATGTCATTGTAGGATTTAAATTGAATATAGTTAGACTGGTTGACTGGATTAGAGCCTGTGTTTGTGTGTCCCTCTGTGCATTTGTGTTTCAATAAGTTATTACTATTCTGCTAAATCATAGTATTTCTGGTACTTTTCGGTACTTGTGCTAAATACAGTGTTTCTGCTAAATCATACTATTTCTGCTTTTCATAGGATTTGTGCCTAACATAGTATTTCTGCTAAATTATAGTATTTCTGCTTTTTATCGGATTTGTGCCTAACATAGTATTTCTGCTAAATTATAGTATTTCTGCTTTTTATACTATTTGTTCTAAATTATAGTATTTCTGCTTTTTATAGGATTTTTGCCTAATATAGTATTTCTGCTTTTTATAGGATTTGTACCTAATATAGTATTTCTGCTTTTTATACTATTTGTGCCTAATATAGTATTTCTGCTAAATTACAGTATTTCTGCTTTTTATACGATTTGTGCTAAAACATAGTATTTCTACTAAATGTAGTATTTATGCTTAATCATACTATTTCTGCTTTTTATGGGATTTGTGCCTAATATAGTATTTCTGCTTTTTATAGGATTTTTGCTCAAACATAATATTTCTACTAAATGTAGTGTTTATGCTTAATCATCCTATTTCTGCTTTTTATAGGATTTGTGCTTAATATAGTATTTCTGCTAAATTATAGTATTTCTGCTTTTTATAGTATTTGTGCTAAAACATAGTATTTCTACTAAATGTAGTATTTATGCTTAATCATAGTATTTCTATATATTTCTATATATTTCTGCCAGGTCCCCAGGCAGCCAATCCTCTGTGAGGACTTAGACATTCAAATTTTCAAATCAGGGCCTGCACGGTTTCCCAGCCAATCATATATGTGTCCTGAGGCATTCAAATTTGCATATTGGGGCCTTCATGGCTTCTAAGCCAGCCAATCATATCTGAGGGCTGAGGAATTCAAATCCACAAATCAGGGCCTGCACAGCTTCCCAGCCAGCCAATCATGTATGTGGGCTCCAGGTATTCAAATTTGCATATTGGGGAATTCGTGGCTTCTAAGTCAACAAGTCATCCATGTCATATATCTCTAAAAATTCATATTTTAATGATAAATTGTCAACACTTGAAGATTCCCCCATCTCTTCTGAACAAAACGGTGTAAGAATGACCGCTCTAGCCCCTATGGTTAGGAAATTATGGTCATTTGTTTGAGGGGAATCCTCACTATGTGAAATAAACTGAAAGAAGCAGGTCTATGTCTCTGTGCTGCGTGTGTAAAAAGATGCACCTGTTTTGGCGGGAAAACGTAAACAGCCTCTCTGATTGGTGGATTCAAATTCAGCAGCTCCCAGGCTGACCTAGAAACTTAGTCCTCTCTCCCTGTGTGTGTGTGTGTGTGTGTGTGTGTGTGTGTTTAGTGGGAGAGAGAGGACCCTGCCCTTATTTGGCAGCATGTCATTGTAGGATTTAAATTGAACATAGTTAGACTGGTTGACTGGATTAGAGCCTGTGTTTGTGTGTCCCTCTGTGCATTTGTGTTTCAATAAGTTATTACTATTCTGCTAAATCATAGTATTTCTGGTACTTTTCGGTACTTGTGCTAAATACAGTATTTCTGCTAAATCATACTATTTCTGCTTTTCAAAGGATTTATGCCTAATATAGTATTTCTGCTAAATTATAGTATTTCTGCTTTTTATAGGATTTGTGCCTAACATAGTATTTCTGCTAAATTATAGTATTTCTGCTTTTTATAGGATTTGTGCCTAACATAGTATTTCTGCTAAATTATAGTATTTCTGCTTTTTATACTATTTGTTCTAAATTATAGTATTTCTGCTTTTTATAGGGTTTGTGCTTAATATAGTATTTCTGCTAAATTATAGTTTTTCTTCTTTTTATAGTATTTGTGCTAAAACATAGTATTTCTACTAAATGTAGTATTTATGCTTAATAATAGTATTTCTATATATTTCTGCCAGGTCCCCAGGCAGCCAATCCTCTGTGAGGACTGAGACATTCAAATTTTCAAATCAGGGCCTGCACAGTTTCCCAGCCAATCAAATAAGTGTCCTGAGGCATTCAAATTTGCATATTGGGGCCTTCGTGGCTTCTAAGCCAGCCAATCATATCTGAGGGCTGAGGAATTCAAATCCACAAATCAGGGCCTGCACGGCTTCCCAGCCAGCCAATCACATATGTGGTCTCAGGCATTCAAATTTGCATATTGGGGAATTCGTGGCTTCTAAGTCAACAAGTCATCCATGTCATATATCTCTAAAAATTCATATTTTAATATTAAATTGTCAACACTTGAAGATTCCCCCATCTCTTCTGAACAAAACGGTGTAAGAATGACCGTTCTAGCCCCTACGGTTAGGAAATTACGGTCATTTGTTTGAGGGGAGTCGTCACTATGAGAAATAGACTGCAAAAATCCTGTGTCTCTCTGTGCTGCTGCGTGTGTAAACAGATGCACCTGTTTTGGTGGGGAAAAGTGCACAGCCTCTCTGATTGGTGGATTCAAATTCACCAGCTCCCAGGCTGACCTAGAAACTTACTTCTCTCTCCCTGTGTGTGTGTGTGTGTGTGTGTGTGTGTGTGTGTGTGTGTGTGTGTGTGTGTTTGTGTGTGTGTGTGTGACAGAGAGAGAGAGAGAGAGAAAGCCTTTTAATGGGATGATCCCATTGTAAGATTCAAATTCAATATATTTAGACTGGTTGACTGAATTGGATCTTGTGTGTGTGTGTCTCTGTGCATGTGTGTTTCCTCATGTGTACATATTTGTAATTGTGTGGCAGTCATAAATTTTTTTGCTGATTTTTGTCATTTAACAAGTATATTTGCGGGAACTTCAGCATGTTCAGCATTTTTTCAGCTGTCCATTTTGCTTTTCCAATTTTTCTGTTTAACTTATTACTATTGTGCTAAATCACACTATTTCTGCTTTTATAGGATTTGTGCTTAATATAGTATTTCTGCTTTTTATAAGATTTGTGCTTAATATAGTATTTCTGCTAAATTTAGTATTTCTGATTAATTATAGTCTTTCTACTAAATCATAGTACAGTATTTCTGCTTTTTATGGGATTTGTGCTAAAACAAAGTATTTCTACTAAATGTAGTATTTATGCTTAATCATAACATTTCTGCTTTTTATAGGATTTGTGCTTAATATAGTATTTCTGCTAAATTATAGTATTTCTGCCAAATTATAATATTTGTGCTAAAACATAGTCTTAATTTAAAATTACAATATTCATAGTTCATCACAGTGTCTCTGGTAAATCACAATATTTCTGCTCTGTTGTACTATTTTTCTAAATCATAGTGTTTCTGTAATGTTTAAGTATTTTTGGCTAAATATATTCTTTCTGTTATCTTATACTATTTCTCCTAAATTCTTGTATTTTTGAGAAGTTATCATGTTTCTGGTAAGTTACAATATTTCTGCTAAATTCTGCTATGCTATTGTATTTCTGCCAAGTATTATGTTTCCTCTAAGATATTGCAGTTCTGCTAAGTTATTCCATTTTAGCAAACTTCTTTTGCTTCTGCAAAGTTTTTACAATTTCTGCAACTTTTCAGCTTTTTCAGCTACTTTTTGCATACAGCTTCAGCTTTAAGCATCCACACTGCATTTTCGCAGGAAATGCAAATTTTTCTAGTTATTATTCTAGTTGCTTCCGTACACTTTTTGGCACTTAACTACTTCCACAATTTTCAGCCGATTTTCACCGTTCAAATTTTAAACTATTCTGCTATTTCTGCTAATTTACGCTACGATTTTTGCTATTTTTAACTATTATACTTTTTAAAATATTAAGCTTTTTTCCTTTAATTTGTCCCATTGAAATGAATGGGAAACTTCTGCAATTCTGCTAAAATTTGCTTGTTTTTGAAACTTAACTACTTCCTCATATTTTCACCTAGAACAACCATTCAAACTTTAAAATGTTCATAAATTATTGGGCTATTCAGGTATGATTCAGCTTTTTCAAATCTTTTACTGTTTTACTTTTATGCCTCTTAAAGTTTTGAGTTGCAAAATTGTGATTTTTCACAAAATACATGCGTTGTTATGGTTGCTATGCTCTTGGCTTCCAGTGTGCCACTGAAGGTTTTGCAATTTTCACTTCATGTCCGAACAACTTCTTGCTACTTGCTCAATTTTCACTCAACTTCCACAAATTATACATCAAAACGTAGGTATTTTTGCTGGCTTTCAGAAAATGTCACTATCATTGTTGTGGGATTTATAGAATTTTTGCAAATCTCCTCAGACCAACACAAGGTCTCAAAACTCTCCATATAAAGTCAATGGAGAGCTTGTTCAAAATCATCGCTGGATTTCTGTAATGAGAGGCATATTCGAATCGTCATATCTCCTTAACGAAGCGACTTTAAGACATGAGGCTTGTCCCCGAATATCTTCAGACACCCCTGACGCTCACAATTCAAGAATTTCTTTCTCACCTATTACCGTTCTGAAATGAGTTGGACTTGTTTGAGGGTAGGAAATTCGTCCTTCGCTCAGATTTCTTCAGATTTCAAACTGTGGAAATGAACCACTTTTTTCTCTCGTCATAACTTTTTGTTGGATTTCCACAGAGACCTGAAAATTTCCATGATTGTTCACCAAAGCCTGCTGTCTCTTACGGTGAAAGAATGATATCGATACTCCAAATAGATTTCGAGTTACAAAGCGTTGTTTGAGGGCAAGTCAAGGCAGTTTTTGCTTCGCTCTACTCAGTTATGGTGCATTAGAAGTCAAATATCTTTAATAATTCATATTTTAATGATAAATTGTAAACACTGGAAGATTCCCCCATCTCTTCTGAACAAAACGGTGTAAGAATGACCGCTCTAGCCCCTACGGTTTGGAAATTATGGTCATTTGTTTGAGGGGAGTCCTCACTATGAGAAATAGGCTGCAATAATCCTGTGCATCTCTGTGCTGCGTGTGTAAAAAGAGGCACCTGTTTTGGCGGGAAAACGTAAACAGCCACTCTGATTGGTGGATTTAAATTCGGCAGCTCTCTCCCTCTGTGTGTGTGTGTGTGTGTGTGTGTGTGTGTGTGTGTGTGTGTGTGTGTGTGTGTGTGTTTAGTGGGAGAGAGAGGACCCTGCCCTTATTTGGCAGCATGTCATTGTAGGATTTAAATTGAATATAGTTAGACTGGTTGACTGGATTAGAGCCTGTGTTTGTGTGTCCCTCTGTGCATTTGTGTTTCAATAAGTTATTACTATTCTGCTAAATCATAGTATTTCTGGTACTTTTCGGTACTTGTGCTAAATACAGTGTTTCTGCTAAATCATACTATTTCTGCTTTTCATAGGATTTGTGCCTAACATAGTATTTCTGCTAAATTATAGTATTTCTGCTTTTTATCGGATTTGTGCCTAACATAGTATTTCTGCTAAATTATAGTATTTCTGCTTTTTATACTATTTGTTCTAAATTATAGTATTTCTGCTTTTTATAGGATTTTTGCCTAATATAGTATTTCTGCTTTTTATAGGATTTGTACCTAATATAGTATTTCTGCTTTTTATACTATTTGTGCCTAATATAGTATTTCTGCTAAATTACAGTATTTCTGCTTTTTATACGATTTGTGCTAAAACATAGTATTTCTACTAAATGTAGTATTTATGCTTAATCATACTATTTCTGCTTTTTATGGGATTTGTGCCTAATATAGTATTTCTGCTTTTTATAGGATTTTTGCTCAAACATAGTATTTCTACTAAATGTAGTGTTTATGCTTAATCATCCTATTTCTGCTTTTTATAGGATTTGTGCTTAATATAGTATTTCTGCTAAATTATAGTATTTCTGCTTTTTATAGTATTTGTGCTAAAACATAGTATTTCTACTAAATGTAGTATTTATGCTTAATCATACTATTTGCATATTGGGGAATTCGTGGCTTCTAAGTCAACAAGTCATCCATGTCATATATCTCTAAAAATTCACATTTTAATGATAAATTGTCAACACTTGAAGATTCCCCCATCTCTTCTGAACAAAACGGTGCAGTGACCGTTCTAGCCCTTACGGTTAGGAAATTATAGTCACTTGTTTTGAGGGGAATCCTTAATGGATAATGTTTATATATATATATTTGTCTTTAAAACATCTTTGCAGACTGACTGTCCTGGACTGGTTGTTGTTGTTTTTTTTTTCAGGTCTGGTGAACTCAGCTCTTTGGTGTTGGTGTTCAGGAGTAGAGCCTTCTAATAATATTTATTCAAGTTATAGATTTAAAGTTCTGCGAGTTTTTTCTGTAGCAAATAAATATTGTATAGAATATTTAAAATCACCTACATTTTTGATGTTTACAATGCCCATTGTGTGTAATACTGGAATTTCCTACTACCCGTGAACGCCTCATCTTTTACCTGACTGCCGGACATCCGCCTTTCCGCACACTTCGCTGAGTCCGCTCTGGGTGAGTGCTGCCGCTCTGCTTCTCCTCTTCTCTCCTAAATGTTTATAGTCTGTTTGTGTGATTTAACGAGTTCTTTTAGTGATTTATAAAGCCAACCGAGGTATAACTCATATTAGAGTAACACAGTGGTTGCTTTTTCTTAGTGAAACTTTGTCATTTTTGTATGTAAAAGGAGTGTTTGATGAGCTAACAACCCGATGCTAATGCCTAGCGCTCCTTTGAGCCCAGTGTGAAATGAAAATTTGACTGTGAACCACGGTTATTGTGTTGTTTTATTAATTACATTTGGTGTGTTTGTCAGTCTGTTACATAAGGTGCAGTTAGTTCTCTTCACAAATCAGTTGGTTAAAACAGCCTCATTCTTTATGCTGTAAAGTTTTTAACGAACCGCCATCTTAGATTCAGTGTCAGCTGTCGGCAAGATCAAAGGAGCCATTTTACCGCCTCTGACCGAACACGGGAGAAAAAGAGTCACGTTTGTCCAGGTCTTGTGGGTTAATTAAGACAAAGGAGGGGGAGAAACTGAGGATTAAACATAGGCTATGTCCCCACATACACGGGTATTTTTGAAAACGGAGATTTTCCGTTTCTGTTTTAAAAAACAATCCCGTCCACACATAAATGCAGAAATGAAGGAGAACGCTGCTAGGAACATACCAAAGCAGCAGGTGGCGCTATATTCCTAACCGTGTAGAAATGTTGGCCAATCAGAAGTCTAGAAGCCTCGGTGGGAAATGGTAAACAAAGATGGGGCATAGAAGCAGAACCGAGTCATATCTGTGGGGGGACAGTAACTGTGTGCGCATATGTAAGCATTTAAACACTGCAGAGAGAACAATTAACAGTAACCGTATTGTAGAAATGCATTTCACCGAAACAATAACGTTGCGCACAGTGTGACGTCAAAAAAGGCGCTGCGTTTTCTCCGTTTCCCTGTCCACACATAAATGCAAAAACGGAGTTTTCGAAAATATTCTGGCAAGCGTTTTTAGTTTTTCAGTGACCGAAAACGCCGTTTAAGAGTGGACGAAAGGTGCAAACGCATAGAAAAATCTCCATTTTCAAAAGTACGTGTGGACATAGCCCAAGAATAATAAGAACTCCTAATATGTAGACTTTAATTTTTAAGAACTGTTTAACAAAGGCTTGTTTGTGCCAACCTAAATCTGCAGCACAGTTTAAATTCTCACTTTGTGGGAAATTAATGAAATAAACAACAGCCCACCTTCACATAAATAAAATATGGCAGTGTATTATTATTAGTATGGTACATAGATATTTATTTTAAAACTACAGCATATTTACTATGATACTATGTGCAGTTGGTAATATTTTAGGAAGTAGAATTTGAATGCAGACCACCTCAAATATTAAAGCCTTAAAAATATGTCGTGCAGTTTTTCATGTATGAGTGTTTTGCAATCTTAAATGAGATGTAGACCAAAGAAAACAGAGGAGAGTTGTTGTTTGTATTCCAGCTGTAGTAAACAAAGAAGTTTAGTGAATCTTTTTGACAACAGAGAGTGATGCAGTATTGATGCTGATTTGAGTTTTCTGATCCTGTATTTTTGTTCTTTGTCTTTTGTTACACAGAGTGAAATAAAGCTTGGTTTTGCCTTTGCTGGTAAGTAAACAGTGATTGTAACTGAAGCAATATGAAATTGGGATTGTGTAACAGTTTTTAGCAATTTACATACAATAGTTTGGCTTTTTGTGATATCTTGCCATTTGCCCATGGGCAAAAACACATTTAGGATTTATAAGCAGGAAACCCCCCCCCCCCCACTAGATCTCTGAGTGTCCCTAAAAATGTCCCTGAAGTTTAATAGGCCATTTATGTCTAATTTTAAAGGCTTATCAAAGCATTTCTGTAGTAATTATTGTTTTTATTACACATGTTAAGGCCATTTGAGACTCTGCAATTAAATTTTGCCCTCTTTAGACTAAAGTGAGTTCATTTTGTCTGAGGTACAGTGCTGGGAAAAGTCTTTTTTTCCTTGCAGATTTATTTTGTTCATGCTTTTTTGTCACATGTTTCAAATCATCTAACAGGGATGATATGAATAAATACAAAAAAGCATTTTAAAGGGATGATTTCACATATGAAGCAGAGAAAACCAAACCAGAGCTATCTGTTCTAATGTGAGAAGATGCTGGTCTCTAATACCCAGCTGTGGAAGCCCTGATACGAAGAACTACCATCAAGCATTTATAGTATCAAGTATCATTTGTGATTGTTGCATGCTTTGAAACTGTGATGTTATCATTTGATCAAGTGTGCAGTGCGAGCAAATCATTGCTTGTGGTATCTGCTGTGTTATGTAATAGCACCAAAGTATTAGAGCTTTACGTTAATGAGGAATTTCTGTGGCTTATTGCAGATCGATAAAACGACACATCACCTTAATAAAGACAGAAATCTTTAATAAGGTGCAGAAAGAGAAGATCGGGTGTTTATAGTAAACAAAGAATTTAACATTTTTTTTTCACTACAGATTGTGATGCAGTATTGACTCTGATGCTGATTTCAGTTGTCTCATTCTGTATTTTTGTTCTTTTGTTACAGAGTGAAACAGAACTTCGGTTTTGCCTTTGCTGGTAAGTAAGCAGCAATTGTAACTGCAGTAATATGACATTGTCACTGTGTAACATGTTTAGCAACTTACCTAACGTAGTTTGGTTTTTGTGACATTACCATTTACTGATGGGCAAAAACAAATGGTCAGAATTTATACTTTGTAGCAGCAAAGGCCCCACACATGACCTCTGACTGTCCCTGAAGTTTAACAGGCCATTTGTGTCTGATTTTTATGTTTGAACACAAACAACTGTTTTTATACAGTTGTTCATGTTCTCCGTTTGTTTATGGATTTACCTAGCAGACATAACTATGAACGCATTTTAGGTGAGTTAGTGTAAGTGGTAGCTTAAACACTTAAGAGCACCACAGTTGTTGATTTATATCTTCACTCATATTCTGCTTATGTATTACATTAAAGTCAGACCACTATAGAAGTATTTTTGCCTGAGTGAACAGAAGTGGTACGTTAAACATTTAAGCAATAATAAAAGACTAAGAGAACCAGAGTTGTGAGTAGGCAATGTTGTGTATGTTAAAGCCTGTGTGTAATTTATGTACACTAAGTTTAAATCAGTTTCTTAATAAGTTGCTTGATACAATGTGTTTGAAAATTATATATAAAAGGGAAATATTGCAAAATACAAAAAGATTCCTGCCAACAGGTACAATGGACTTTTTATTATAATTTTTAAGAAATTAATTGCAAAAATGGCGTGCCACTGTTGTTACTATAACATGTCAGAATTTACATGTATTTTAGGATTTACATATTCAGATCAGAACTAAAACCTAATGAGGTTTTCCGTTGATTCTAACAGTTGTGGTTTTTCCACACTTTATTAAGCACTGACTTGTGATAGAAAATGATGGAGCTAAAAAGCCATAATCTGTACCAACAAATATTGGTGCCTCTTCTTTGCACTTCTGTAGTATGCATGCCTTTATTACACATGTTATCGTCATGTGAGACTCTGTAACTAAAGTTTGTCCTCTTTAGACTACAGTGAGTTCATAAAGGCTTGAAGAAATTGAGGATCTTACTAGTTATTTCATGTCACAGTAAATTGGATTGTGTGTGAAGAGGTTCAACAGTGTAAGTCATTAAACAGTGATCTGATGTGTTGTTTCCTTTCTCTAGGATACTGATCTGATCGTCGCAAGTCTGGTAAGTAAAGGTTTTGTCTGCAGTACAGTGCTGAGAAAGGTCTTTCTTCCTTGCAGATTTATTTTGTTTATGCTTTTTTTCACATGTTTCAAATCATCTAGCAAGGATGACCTGGATAAATACAAAAAGCAGTTTTAAAGTGATGATTTCATTTTTGAACCAGAACAACCTGGTCTAATGTAAAAACATATTGGTCTCTAATACCCAGCTGTGGATGCCCTGATAGCAACAATTACCATCAAGCATTTACAGTAACTGGTAATGACTGGTTTACATCACTGGTTGATTTTGGTCCACCATAATTTCAGAATTGTCTTAATTAGATCCAAACAGGACAGGCAAAAAAAGAAAAGAAAAAAGTCTTAATTAAGGCCCAATATAGGGTTTTCAAGTCATACCAAGTACCACGGTGGTTAGCACTGTTGCCGCACAGCAAGAAGGTCCTGAGTTTAATTCCAACATCAGGCCGGGGTCTTTCTGTGTGGAGTTTGCATGTTCTCCCGGTGTTTGCGTGGGTTCCCTCCGGGTACTCCGGCTTCCTCCCACCGTCCAAAGACATGCAGCTTGTGGGGATAGGTTAATTGAATAATCCAAATTGTCACTAGGTGTGTATCTGCGAATGAATGTGAGTGCGAATGGTTGTCTGTCCCTGTGTGTTGGCCCTGCGACAGACTGGCGACCTGTCCAGGGTGTACCCTGCCTCTCGCCCTATGACAGGTGGGATAGGCTCCAGTGCCCCCTGAAAAGGATAAGCGGAAGCGAATGGATGGATGGATGGATGGATGGATAGGGTTTTCAAGTCATACCAAGTATCTTAATTTCATTAAAGTCCAGACTGATTCGTTTACACCAAGTGTTTTGTTTCATTCATTCAATTGGACTTGCTTGTGTGCTTCAGATCCTAAGTGTGATTAAACTTAAGCCCAGGACCTGATGAGTTGATGTAGGTCCTGAAGTAGTAAAGGAACTCTGGGACATCACAGTAACAGCACCATGTTTGACTTTAATGCTGGTGTTTTTCTCTCACTATAGATGATTCAGTTTAGTGCAGTTAGTCAGCACAGCTCTTGGTTATCATCGAGATATTATTAGGCAACTTGTTTTTGCCTGTTCAGCTACAATATCTGGGAGCGTTTTTGTTTTCTGGGGTCTCCAGATCCTTAGAAATCTCTTTGTAAACCTTTACAGAACTATATGTGTTTGTTTCACATTAGAGCAGCTCACGACTAGCAGTTTAGGGACAATTAAATATTCACATAGGACAGGGGTCTCAAACTCCACTCTTCAAGGGCCGGTGTCCTGAAGCTTTTCCACGTGTCCCTGTTACAAAACACCTGAATAACATTTGTAGGTCATTAGTGAGAGTATAGAATTTGACTGTGTTGAAGTGGCATCCCCGAAGACTGTTCAAATTTAAGTAATTTAAGTGTTTGGAAAAATGTACTTCTAAAAGTACTTTCATTGCATCATGTTCATTCACTCATGAGCTGCTATAACATGAATCAAATGGCTGAATTACCACCTCAGCATGCAGTCACGTTCTGTAGAGTTTTGCTAATGACCTACTAATGTTATTCAGGTGTGTTGCAACAGGGACACATAGAAAAGTTTCTGGACACCAGGCCTTAAGGACCAGAGTTTGAGACCACTGGTGGTAGGGCATTGTGGATTTCAAAAGCTTCTTCCCTTAAATCACTGCCTAAAAAATGCTTTTTGTAATTTGTCATAATGACTTGCAAAATATAGGTGGGATGAAAACATAAACATAAGACATTTTATAGTGGCCTGATATTTTTATCAAGGCTGTTTTTTGAAAATAATCCTGCCCTAATTTACAAAAGATGAACTGTCTGAAAGTCATGTTTGTTTGTTTGTTTGTTTAAGAAATGTGGGAATCTCCAGCAAAGATCTTACATGCAACAGCTCAGATACAGCACTCACTTCTGTTCTTTTTATCATGAAATGATCTACAAAGAAATGATCATCATACTAAATTTTGCTAATTAGGCCTTTATATCAGCTATGATAAGTTTATTATAGATTTAGTGTAGTGCTTATTGCTGTGTATCAAACATGCCCCAAATGTGACTGAAATATGTAGAAACTGCTGTGTAGAAACTAGCTGTCTCCAAATTTCTCATTTTGCCAAAATTCATACAGAGTGACCTGAAACTGTGCTGTAACCTCAGTGTGTTGGTTTTGTTGGACCATTTAATATTTACAGTAAGTTACTGTAGCAGCACGTCTTAGTTTGAGTTTATAGACTTAGTTTATTGTTTTAATAGAATGTAAAAATGTCCTTATAACAGTTCCACCATCATTTGTTAAACATTGTCATTCTGTTCAGTCCAATAATTTACTGTAGAAGTCTTTAGTATTTAAAGCCCTACATGTATTGTATTTTTGAGATTATAAGGCATAATGTCAATAAACAAGCCTGTTTTTAAGGCAGATTAAGCCAAACAAACAGTCAGATAAGTCAAACTTTATTCAAGTCATTCACAAACAACTCTCAACACTGTTCAGTTGTAACACATAAAATACAGAACAATACACTCACTTTTTCAGTTCATTCCTCATCCACAAATCCATCAAACTCTTCATGGGTTGATCAGTTTGAAATCTGCTTCTTAAGCATGTCTCTTAGCACGTGCCAGGTCCTTGTACACACACCATAATGTTATGTTGAAGCACCGTACGAATTACTCTGCGAGGGTCCTGACTATGGTAGCCATAATGCTCTGACAATACATCAAGTAGCTTACGAAGTCTTACTAAAATATTTGACAGAATTTTGAGCGCTGTGTACCACAGAAATCCCGTTTGAGGTCAGTAAGCATAACCAGAATCGATACGCTAGGCACATTGTATGTTTTTGAGATAATGACAGGATTTTAGGTGTGCCATATAGTCTGAAGAATATGGTAAATCCAAGCATGTTGGAAATATGACTAATTCCATGCCTTTTGTGTCTTACAGGTGACCTGCTGCAGAAGATCCTCTCTCTCTCTATCATTATAAGCAATTCTGTCTATCCTATCACTCTCCCAACTCTATCTAATTTGAAAGCCATTCTATCTTGTATCCCTCTATCCCTACTGCTCTATCTAATTTGAAAGCCATTCTATCTTGTATCCCTCTATCCCTACTGCTCTATCTAATTTGAAAGCCATTCTATCTTGTATCCCTCTATCTCTACCGCTCTATCTAATTTGAAAGCCATTCCATCTTGTATCCCTCTATCTCTACTGCTCTATCTAATTTGAAAGCCATTCTATCTTGTATCCCTCTATCCCTACTGCTCTATCTAATTTGAAAGCCATTCTATCTTGTATCCCTCTATCCCTACTGCTCTATCTAATTTGAAAGCCATTCTATCTTGTATCCCTCTATCCCTACTGCTCTATCTAATTTGAAAGCCATTCTATCTTGTATCCCTCTATCCCTACCGCTCTATCTAATTTGAAAGCCATTCCATCTTGTATCCCTCTATCTCTACTGCTCTATCTAATTTGAGAATCCAAGTTTTGAGAATCCTTTCAGAATCCAATTTTCAGAAATCCAAGTTACCAGAACTTGATCTATCTGTTACAGAATTCTGAGAGATCTCTGCTCTCACTGCTCTTTCTTTCCTGTCATTAAGCTCTCTCACATTCAGTCATTTTGCTTTAAATTACAAGTTGAATATACAGTAGTAGAATTACAGTACAGTAGAACTTATAGTAGAAACTACTTACACAGCCCTACATTTGTCATTTTAATTTTGCATTAGACTTTAGTTTGGACTGCTAGTTTGGCTTACTTTGATCAATTGTATAAAATATCACCTTTTTATAAGTTTATTTGTAATAAGATAATCTGGTTATTTTGTAATACATACATTCAGATAAATAATAAATTAGATCCAGTCTGTTAGTCTGTTTCATTGGCTATAACATTTGACTGCAAGTTTATAGTATTATTATTTAAGGACTAACCCATTTTGTCACTCAGTGTAAGTATTCAGTCAGTATTGTCATCGAGAAGTGCCTGAGGACCCAGACTTCCTGTTTCCTGACTGCTGCAGAACATCCAGCTGAAGAAACCCCGTTTCTAAAAGAGGTACAATAAAACGGACCAAATTGTTTCCAGAGAACTTTGAATTTCCTTTATTTTGAGTTTGGAGTACAAATCAGCTTTTTAACATCTATTCATATATTCATAAAAACATTTTATAGTATAATAGTACATTTCTCAGATTTAACAGTAACTTAAGGAGTTATAAGTTTTTCTGTGTTTCAAGGTTCAGTTTTGTTTATATTTGTGTATAACCACATATAAGCTCCAGATTGTACTTCAGCAAAATGCCAAGAAAAAGTCAAAGGTCGCAGTCCCTGAAGCTTAGATGGCAAAAGCAGAAAGAACAGGTGAATGTTTCTCAGAGCAGTGAGCAGGTAAAGGTGTGTGTTTCAGCTTTTCCCAGCACAGAAGTGCAGAGCAGTGTTCAGACAGCCACAGTGTCTTATGCAGATGTGGTAAAAAGAAGTGTTCCCTCAGTGTCTGTCCCAGAGCCTGAAGTTATGCAGCTAATCCAGACTGAACCCCAGCTAACTGTACAAACACAGCATGATGGACAAGCTCCAGGACAGTCTCATGTACAGGTTACAAACAGTGAAAGTCCACGAGTGAGTAGCGTCTGTGCTTCCCGAAGCCAGGCCGCTCCTAGGTATGGAAAGTACCGGAATCAGCAATGCATGGCTAACAGTTTGGTTTTCCTGTCATTCTTACACGAGGATGAATTTATTACCAGAGCAGATCTAAACCGTGTGTTGGACAAAGGCCATGCCGTCTATTCAGATGCCAGACTGAGGTTTGTGAACAGTGTGTTTCTAGCCTGCGATGAACTTCCCTCAGTTGTTACCAGCCGCACACACGAGTATCAAGTCGACATGTCTCAGTTTGCTCATTACGGCACATTTGATGGTACAGATCACTTTCCGAGCCTTGAACAGGGATTACAGTGTTTGGCTTCAGACGTTCGCTATGCTTTGCTAGTCATGGGAGGAACAGTCATCGCTGTTAGCAGGCTGACTTCAGGTGAATATGCATATTTTGATCCTCACCCACGTAAGTCTACTGGTATGCCATTGTCGCTAAGTGTAAGTGGTGGAACTGCAGTTATGTTGAAATTCACACGTCTTAATGACATGATTGACAGGATCAAACGTTTGTACAGAATGTTCAGCATCGCACCAAGCTGTACTTATGAGCTACAGCCCATCGAGTTTCACAGTGAAAACGCTGCTGACCAAAGAGATGCTAATCAAACCACCGAATACAGACAAACAGCTACAACTGTTACAGCACCAGCTTTAAATGAAGCCGTTCATGAAATAAACTCCCAAAGATCTACTGACCAGACACAGAAGACTGTGAGAGACACTTTAACGACTGAAGTGACATCATCCAGAGTGGATTATTCAAATGAGACAGCTGCTACTGAAAACAACCATCTTCCTTCTGAGTATTTAGAAAAAGAAACATCTGCATCCTCTGTGAGAGAAACGCAGGTAACATCAGATTCTGTTCCTCAGAATGATTCAAACACTGCCTACTGTTTAACTAATATAACAGAGGAACTCTCAGATAAACTGCTGAAATATAATAAACAGCAAAGGAGAAAAATAAGGAGAAGATTATTAGCCCAAGAAAAAGTACCACAGAGAAAGGAAAATCAGAAGAAGAAAGAAAGGCAGATGTACAGGTTTGATGAAAGCTTCAAGACAAAGAAAAAAAACTCAACTAAGAAGTGTAATGATCCTGATCACAGACAGAAAAAGAGCATGTACAAAAATGAATTGTATAAATTAAATGCTACCTATAAGGAGAAACAGAGAGAACATTTAAGAAAGATGTATAGGGAAAGTGCTAAAATTAGAGAGAGAAAAAGAGAATGTGTCATAAGGACATATAAAGACAATCCCCTATTCAGAGAAAAGCAGAAGGAACGTGTAACAAGAACATATAGAGAGTCTCCCATATTCAGAGAAAAGCAGAAAGAGCGTATAAGAAGAATATACAGAACTTGTGCTGGATTCAGAGAGAAACACAAAGCTTACATGAGGTCATATGTATATAACCTATATAAAAAAAGCGAAGATTTTAAACAGAAAAAACGATCTTATATGACAAAGCGGTATGGAGAAGAAAAACAATTTCAGCAACAACACAAGGACAATATGAGAGAACGAATGAGAGTAAAATATTGGAACGGTTTTTCTTTCAGACAGATGCATAATATCAGATGTGCAATGAATATAAAACGGAAATATCGCCAGATGCATCGACCAGCTGAGAGTTTACAGTGTCATCCAGAGAACACTTTAATGAATGAGGCCATATCTCGTTTCAGATCAAACATTAAGTCAGCACCATCTTATGTTTGTACTGTTTGTCTAAAAGCTTCTTTTCCTAATCAGGTGAAAATCTGCAAAAGAGAAAATTACTCAAAACACCAGACTGTAGCTCATCAGTGCCTAACTGGTAAATTTGTTCATGTGTGTGATGAAGCATGTCATGATCACTGCAGCTTTCCTGTTGAGAGAAAAAAAGAGTATATCTGTCACACATGTCACAGTTCCCTCAAAAGTGGATGCATGCCCAGGCTTGCTGCTGTTAACGGTTTAGAACTGCAGGATATTCCAGCTGAACTTTGTGATCTCAACATTCTGGAGAGACATCTGATTGCCAAATGCATACCATTTGCTAAGATTATTCCTCTTCCAAAGGGGAGACAGAGACTCATACGTGGTAATGTGGTGTGTGTACCATCTGAGGTCCAACAAACAGTTGACAGTTTACCGAGGATCAGAAGCCAATCACAGATCATGAGGATAAAGCTGAAAAGACGACTGTGCTACAAAGGCCATCAGCTGTTCCAGACTGTCACCTGGTCTAAACTCATTCAAGCTCTGCGTAAACTGAAACAAATTCATCCACAGTACACAGATATTATTATCAGAGATGATGCATTGCTTTGTGATCCAACGTTACCTGATGATGACAGCAGTGATGAAGCCAGCATGGCAAGTGATGATTATAATGAAGCAGATTTAATGGAAATTGACAACTATGAAAAAGATGCCCTTTTGTGTGAAAGTGAGTCTCAAAGTGACCAAGATATTAATATGCAATCCTGTGATGAACAACCAGAGGAACAAAATCCAGATGAACCAGAAAGTGATTTGAACAATGGAGGTTTTGCTCTAGAAAGTTGTCTGCAGCCCGTAGACATTTCAGAAGAGATTCTCTGTTTCACTGATAACACATATTGTGTGGCTCCTGCAGAAAGAAACAATCCTGTTAGCTTCTTCAGAACTCCTCATTTGGAAGCCATGGCATTTCCTGTGCAGTTTCCTACTGGTCAGAATACACTGGATGAAAAGAGACGTCTTAAACTCACACCAAGTGCTTACTTCAAGTCAAGGCTTTTCAACATTGATGCAAGATTTGCTAAAGACACAAATTACCTGTTTTTCTCACAGTTTGTCACTGAAATACACTTGGCTAATTCCAGCATGACAATACAGCTAAGGAAAGGTAAAACTATGACCAAAGATGGACGCAAAATCACATCAGGAATGTTACAAAGTAAGACAGAAGTAGAGAAGCTGGTAAGAAATAAAGATGCAATCAGATTTATGCAGCCACTCAGAGGAACTCCAGCTTACTGGCAGAAAACTACCAGAGATCTATTCAGCATGGTTCGCCAAATAGGAACACCTCAGTTCTTTGTCACTTTCTCTGCTGCTGAGATGAGATGGCCTGAAGTGATTCAAGCAATAAAGAGACAGCAAGGTGAAGAGGTTGATTTTGAAGCCCTGGACTGGTCAGAAAAGTGTGAAATTCTAAGATCAAATCCAGTAACCACCATGCGAATGTTTGATAAACGTGTTGAGGCTTTGTTCAGAGATTTGCTTTTTTCTCCTGCACAGCCCCTTGGTGAGATCATTGATTACTTTTACAGAGTTGAGTTCCAGCACAGAGGTAGTCCACATATACACATGTTGCTGTGGATTCGAGAAAAGGTAGAAGCAGATGTGGATGACGACCAAACTGTCTGTGACTTTGTTGACAGATACATCTCAGCTCAACTCCCTGATCCAGAAAAACAACCTGAACTGCACAAAAAAGTCACTGAGCTACAAAAGCACAGCAAAAACCACACAAAGACATGCTTTAAGAGTGTGAACTCTGGTTGTAGATTTGGGTTTCCCAAACCACCAGCCACAAGAACAATGATTGTGAGACAGGATGAGGATTCAGACACTGAAGCTGCAAAAGCCAAACTCAGACCTTTGTTGAACCTGCTGAAGGAACCTGAAGCTGCTTCCCTCACCATAGAGCAGATTCTGTCACGATGCAACTTGACAATGAATGAGTATGAACAGTGCCTCCAAGACATAAACAAGAAAACAGCTCTGATTCTGAAACGTGACCCAAATGAGTGTTGGATCAACAATTACAACCCAGACCTGCTTGAAGCCTGGAACTCTAATTTAGATGTCTCATTCATTTTGAATGCCTATTCATGTATAGAATACCTCTGTAAATATATAACAAAGAAAGAATCTGGCCTCTCTGAATACCTGAAGACAGTTATTGACAACTCTGATAAGAACACCGTCAATGAGTGTGATGAAATGAGAGCTGTGATGCAGGCTTACTCAAAAAAGAGAGAAATCAGCGCACAGGAGTGTGTGACTCGAGTCTGTGGCCTAAAAATGAAAAAATGTTCCCGCAGTGTTGTATTTGTACCAACAGATGATAACCCAGTAAAAATGAGTCGGCCCATGAGCTTCCTGGAAAGCACAACACACGACAGTTGTAATATTTGGATGACAAGTTTGAGTGATAAATACAAATGCAGACCTGAGACCCCAGAATATGAGGAAATGTCACTGGCTGATTTTGCTGCCTTGTGCAGGTTGGTAAGTGGTCCAAATGAAGGAAAAGATGTGCTTCCTCTTCTAAACCAGCTTGGATTTGTACAAAGGCGAAAGAATGATAAACCAGCTATAATCAGATATTACCACTGTTCACAGGAAAAAGATCCTGAGCAATATTATGGTCGACTGTTGAGACTTTACCTTCCACACAGATCAGAGCAGGAACTGAAACCACAAGGGTTCCAAACCTATCAGTCCTTCTACAACTCAGGTTTTGTACGACTTCCATGTTCAGACCACAGTGAGTCTGTGAAAAGGGTTGTGAAAAGAAATAAAGACAAGTATGAGAAGAACTCTGAGGATATTGAGAGTGCACTGGAAGAGTTTGAACAAAATAGGGATGTTGTGATTGATGAATGGTGTAATCTGGCTCCTGAATCTGAAGTTGTGAGGCTGCAATGTGATGAGAATCTTCCTGAGAGACATTCTGATGATGAGAACGAACAGGAGAATGTCCCCGACTACAGTCGTCAGTCTGATGCTGTAACAAAGATCAGAGCCGTCAGAGAACAACCTGCAGTAGATCCAGCCGTGGTACGTGTAATGTATCAGAATCTGAACCAGAAGCAGGCCTGCGTGTTCTATGCCATAAGAGACTGGTGTATTCAGCGAGTTTGTGGTTTGAACCCAGATCCATTTTTCTTCTATATCAATGGTGGTGCAGGAACTGGAAAGTCACACCTGATTAAGTGTATTCACTCTGAAGCATCAAAGATCCTGAGCAGACTGCCTGCTAATGCAGAAGAAGCTGACATATCAAATCCAACTGTTTTACTGACTTCATTTACCGGTACAGCAGCTTTTTCTATCAATGGCTCTACATTACATTCTCTACTGAAACTACCCAGGAGTCTGAAACCACCCATTCAAGGACTTGGTAACCAACTGGATGAAGTCAGATCTGAGCTGATGAATGCTGAAATTATTGTTATTGATGAGATTTCAATGGTTTCAAAACCCCTTTTTGCTTATGTGGATGCAAGACTGAAACAAATCAAAGGCACTCAGAGACCTTTTGGTGGAATGTCAGTTTTAGCTGTTGGAGATTTTTACCAGCTGCCACCAGTGCGACAGTCTAAACCTCTCTGTGTTTACGATCCAGAACAGATTGACCTATGGCAGGAACATTTTCAGATGATCACTCTAACCGAGATCATGCGTCAGAAAGATGATGTGGCCTTTGCAGAGATGCTGAACAGGATTAGAGTCAAAGAAAAGACAGATGAGCTTTCTCAGTGCGACAGAGATTTGTTGTCACAGGCTGTGACTGCACCAGAAGAATGTCCAACTGAGGTCTTACACATTTATGCCACCAACAAGAATGTGGAATCCCACAACACAGATACCCTGAAGAAGCTTCATTCAAACATCATAATCATCAATGCAGACGATTTCCAGAAGGATAAATGTACAGGCAGAATGGAACGAAGAGACAAACCATTTACAGGTGGGAGAAATGATTTACCTGACACTCTGAATGTTGCTGAAGGAGCTCGAGTCATGCTGACCAGAAATTTGGACACACTAAACGGTTTGGTCAACGGTGCTTTTGGTATACTGGTAAAGGTGGTGAGATCTGAAAATGATGGACACATAATTAAACTGGGGCTCAGAATGGACAACCGGCAGCCTATGAGACACAACCGCAGTGCTAATGCAGCATCTGATGATCTGGTTTACATTGAGAGAGCAGAGGAGAGTCTGAAGTTTAAAGGAGCAGTACGCAGACAGTTTCCTGTAAAGCTAGCATTCGCTTGCACAATTCACAAAACTCAGGGTCTTACAACACAGACAGCTGTAGTTTCAATGAAGAACATTTTTGAACCAGGTATGGCTTACGTTGCTCTCAGCAGGGTGACGTCTCTCAGTGGACTCTATTTGCAGGACTTGGATGAGAAAAAGATTTACGCCAATCCCGAGGTAACTGCAGCGCTCCAAACCATGAGACAAGCCAGTGTTGAGGAAATGATGCCTCTTCTTCAGGTCAGAGAAACAGCCAGCAGACTTGACACTCTTACACTGATCCATCACAATACGGAGGGTTTGCCATCTCACATCAGTGACATCAAGAGTCATCATGAAATGTGTTTAGCAGATGTTTTGTGTCTCACCGAGTCTCACCTTCAAGGCTCCTTTGTTGCAGACAGTCTTCATTTGGATGGCTACACCATGTTCAAACGCAACAGACATGTTTCCTACACAAACTTTCCTCACATGGCCAGCAGAAGTGGTGGGGGAGTTGTTGTGTATTTGAGGAATCATTTTCAGGTTCAGGTAAAACAGTATCTGCATAATGTCACTGATCTTGAGTTTTTAGTGTTGAAGGTTCAGGCTCCATTCCCTGCACTCATTGCTGTTGTGTACAGACCCCCTGACTACAGTTTGACACCATTCATGCAAAACCTGGTAAGTCTTTTAGATTCACTTGAAATCATGGACTGTCACCCAATAATTGTGTGTGGAGATTTTAATGAGAACCAGTTGCAGAGTGGAAGAAAACAGATTCTGGAGCAGTTTCAGTCGAGAGGGTATTCACAGCTGATCACTTCTGGCACTACAGACAAGAACACCCTGCTTGACCTCATTTTTATTTCTCAGCCACAGAAATGTCTGTATTCAGGTGTTCTGAGATCATATTACAGTTACCACAACCCTGTCTTTTGTGTCCTGTCCTCGAGCCAATCATGAAGTCGTCTGGTGAGTTTTGAAACAATTACAGATCATGTTTGTTACAGAGTTTACTGATTGTAGAGCATGAAAAAGATTTTTCATTGAAAAAAGGGTCTTCCCTACTCTGTCTGTCAGAAGACCCTTTCTTATTGCAATGTTATTAATCATTTCACCAAATCATTGCTGAACTTCATGCAGAGCAGAGAACATCTGCTATCATGCACCTCTGATCTGAAATGTGCTGCAACATTTATTAAACCAACATCATTTCTTTTATTCTCATGTTTTAAATGACTAAATCTTTTTACTGTGACGTATGTAGCTCAACAAACGAGATCTTCCCCTCCAAGGGCTTGAAAATATGAAATAGTAAATAAATAAATCCCACATAAATGCAGGTATTTATTATGGGTCACATGAATAAATACAGACAATTATATTTTCTTGATTATAGTAGCTTTTGTAGAATCAAAAGTTTTTGTGATGAATGAGTTTTTGCTTATCATGTTTTACAGGTAAAAAATGTCAAAAGTTATAAACTATCTTTAGGCTACCAGAGATGTCTATAATGATACATTATGTAGAGAAAAACATTAGTACAGCTTACAGAATATGTATAAAAACTGATTTAGAAGTAAATGGATAGTTTTCTGAAAGTTCCCGACTACAGTTTAACACCACCCACCCAGATCAGCCCCCAAGTGTCTATGTAATGCTGGTATGGTGTGTGAGTTTGACTTGGCCTTTATCCGGGTGGGTTTGGGTTTGGGTGGATAAAGGCCAAGTCAGAATTCTCTGAGCAGCTGGAAAAAGCTGCTAATAAACAAAGACATCAAAAAGTGTGGGCTTTAGGTGTAGCCCCCGCTTTCTGATTAGACTTAGTAACCGACACCCCATACCAGCATTACATAGACACTTGGGGGCTGAGCTGGGTGGGTGGTGTTATAAGCACGTGTTTTGTTAGATATATTTTTTCAGACACCATCTTCATGAACTGCTGAGCCAAACTTGATCCATCAGTGCTGGACTGCACAGATAACTACATGCCACAAGGAGACTGCTGTGTTATGAATTGCCATACCAGTGTGTCTTCAATGGAGAAGATGACACACCCATCACCTGACCTCCTGCCTGATCTGGAGACCATCATCATGCTACCACACTACACACCTCTGAGACCATCAATGATGACTCATACTGAGGAAACTGTATTTCCTGTCAGAGATGCTCAGTGATCCTCAGAGCAGAGAGCGGTATGATTCTTTATCTTTGATTTAAAAAAACAAATGTCAGTGTTTTTTAATTCAATTAATTAATTAAAATCCTGTTTATTGCATAAATAATTCCACACTCAAATGATTATACTTGTTGACACTTTTTGAGTTTTAATTCACATTATGGATTACAAATCTATGCTTTTTCTACTCTGTCTCTCTGTGCAGGTATTGCTGTCTTCTGAGTTCTTCAGTGTTCCAACTGAGACATTCAAACCTCACTGCAGAGCTCATGTCTTTCCTCACCATCATGTGAGTGTGAGATTGCTCTGGATTCTGGTTATATGGCCTGCAGCACCTATAAGGTATTTCAATATTGTTCATTGTATAACTTATTTGTAGTTTTTAGGCCTTAACACAAATAAAATGTTCCTTTTTCTGTATTTTTTAGAATAAGCTCGTCCAGTGTGCCTGCATTCCAGCTTCACAGAAAAGAACATCAGACACCAGCGAGGGAGGATAAGAAAGACAGACACAACAACATTGTCATCCCCTATGTAGCCGGTGTATCAGAAAAACTCAGGAGAGTTTTCTCCAAATACGACATCCCAGTGTACTTCAGACCCAGTAACACACTCAGACAGAAACTGGTTCACCCGAAAGACAAAACTCCTAAACACAAACTTAACAATGTGGTGTACGCTGTACAGTGCAGCGAGGAATGCCTGGACTTCTACATCGGAGAGACCAAACAGCCACTTCACAAGCACATGGCACAACATAGAAGAGCCACCTCCACGGGACAAGACTCAGCAGTTCATCTGCATCTAAAGGACAAAGGTCAGTCTTTGAGGATGCCAATGTTCACATTTTGGACAGATGGAGGAGTGAAAGAAGCCATTTACGTCCACTGTGAGCGACCATCTTTAAACAGAGGCGGTGGTTTATGACACCAACTGTCTGCCATCTATAATCCAGTTTTGAGTTCCCTCCCCAGACACCGTAACGTCCACTCACATCCTGGGAGTGGGCGTGGGTGATTTCCTGACCTCGGGAAATCACATGATAGGGTGGGGCCAGGTTTCACAATGAGCTCACCCGAAACCCTGGCTGATTGGGACCCACACCCACTTTCACACCTTGGCTCATGTGATTAGGTAGAGGATCATCAGGGGGTTCTTTGTCCCTCTTTGGGGGGAAACTCCCACTGGGTTTAAATCTGGGACTCTCCACCATTGACCCTTAGAACTGAAGAAGCTTCTCGGATGAGAGGTGAAACGTCTTCAAGGAACTCAAAGAAGTCCAGACGCTTTTCTTTCCAAGCTCCTTAGACTTCACTTGTGTTAATTACATTTTATTTGTTGTTGTTTTCTTTTAGATTTATATGCAGTGATTGGATGTGGTGGAGCTTTGTTAACCGTGTGGAAAACATCTGTTTGTGATGATATTTACAATGAGGCTTTAAGGTGACAGTTTCCATGTAATTTCAATCCTCTTACTAAGCAAAAACATGTTTGCAATTAACATATTTTTTCAGTTTTGTCTTTTGGATTTATGGTTAACATTCCTCTGTGACAGCAAATACTAAACTGGTCCAAGTAACCAGCATATCATTGGTCAAAGGCAAAAAGGACCACATGTCACACTAGCAATGAATTTTTGACTGTGTTTGTGTTAGTATAGAGTAGGTCTAACAGTGGTTTTCCACATCTGCTCTAATATATATAGATAATGGGTCAGACATATAAAGTCATTTTGAAAAGTTCATAAAGGTCATTTATATGTGTTCCTCTTTATCATTTTATATCAGGTCAAACAGCAGACTTGAGTTTTGATCAGGGTAGAACCATAACATTCATGCTAATGGTTCTACTGTTTACAGTTACTTTATGATGGATTTCACCCTGGTCACAGCACTATCTGAAAAGCTGTTAGAGGTAAAGTTAAGCCAATTAATACCTCATCATAAGTCACTCTCTAACGCAGGGCAGTGATTATTATTCACTGTAATTTATTCCACAACAATGTTCTTTATTTGATTCTTTAAATATGCACATCGATTGTTTAGCTGTGTGACTCTCCACACCGGAAATATATCACAATGTGGACTTCATTTCGACAGTATTTTGTAGATTGGTACCATATTTATCATCGAATCATCTTGTGCATTTATTAACTAAATGTTGTTTGGTTTTTTTTTTGTTTGTTTGTTTGGGGTTTTTATGTTGCCATTTTTACATTTCACCAACTGTGTAAATTCTGCAATTTTACCTTGGTTTTGTTTCACATCAGTTTATCTGCTGGCTGGTATTCCTGTCTTCCTTCTCTCACCCCAACCGGTCGCAGCAGATGGCCGCCCCTCCCTGAGCCTGGTTCTGCTGGAGGTTTCTTCCTGTTAAAAGGGAGTTTTTCCTTCCCACTGTCGCCAAAGTGCTTGCTCATAGGGGTCATATGTCATATGATTGTTGGGTTTTTCTCTGTATCTATGAAGCGCCTTAAGGTGACTTTTGTTGTGATTTGGCGCTATATAAATTGAATTGAATTGGTTTTCTTTCTTTTCTAATGTTTCTGGTCATTTTTCACAGTTAAACAAGTAACTTTGAGGTTACTTCATCGTTTTCAGCTGTTATCTGTATAAATTTTTTTCCTAATAATTACATTTCTGCAAAATTATAGCAGTTCTGGTAAGTTGTAATATTTCTGCCAAGTTATTAATTTTTGACTAAATTATTACATTTCTGCTAAGTTGTAGCTTCTGGTAAACTACAACATTTCTGCTGAATTGTTATGTTTCTTCTAAGTTATTGCATTTCTGATAAGTTATTACATTTTTGCTAACTTGATGTTGTTCTGCAAAGTTATTAAAATTTCAACAACTTTTTAAACACTGACTTTGATTTCTTCAGCTTCTTCAGCTATTTTCAACTATTTTCAGCAGACAGCTTCAGCTTTACAGCATGCACACTGCATTTTCGCAGGAAATGCAAATTTTTCTAGTTATTATTATTATTATTCTAGTTGCTTCCGTACACTTTTTGGCACTTAACTACTTCCACAATTTTCAGCCGATTTTCACCGTTCAAATTTTAAACTATTCTGCTATTTCTGCTAATTTACGCTACGATTTTTGCTATTTTTAACTATTATACTTTTTAAAATATTCCACTTTTTTCCTTTAATTTGTCCCATTGAAATGAATGGGAAACTTCTGCAATTCTGCTAAAATTTGCTTGTTTTTGAAACTTAACTACTTCCTCATATTTTCACCTAGAACAACCATTCAAACTTTAAAATGTTCACAAATTATTGGGCTATTCAGGTATGATTCAGCTTTTTCAAATCTTTTACTGTTTTACTTTTATGCCTCTTAAAGTTTTGAGTTGCAAAATTGTGATTTTTCACAAAATACATGTGTTGTTATGGTTGCTATGCTCTTGGCTTCCAGTGTGCCACTGAAGGTTTTGCAATTTTCACTTCATGTCCGAACAACTTCCTGCTACTTGCTCAATTTTCACTCAACTTCCACAAATTATACATCAAAACGTAGGTATTTTTGCTGGCTTTCAGAAAATGTCACCATCATTGTTGTGGGATTTATAGAATTTTTGCAAATCTCCTCAGACTAACACAAGGTCAGAAAACTCTCCATATAAAGTGAATGGAGAGCTTGTTCAAAATCACCGCTGGATTTCTGTAATGAGAGGCATATTCGAATCGTCATATCTCCTTAACGAAGCAAAGTTAAGACATGAGGCTTGTCCCCGAATATCTTCAGACACCCCTGACGCTCACAATTCAAGAATTTCTTTCTCACCTATTACCGTTCTGAAATGAGTTGGACTTGTTTGAGGGTAGGAAATTCGTCCTTCGCTCAGATTTCTTCAGATTTCAAACTGTGGAAATGAACCACTTTTTTCTCTCGTCATAACTTTTTGTTGGATTTCCACAGAGACCTGAAAATTTCCATGATTGTTCACCAAAGCCTGCTGTCTCTTACGGTGAAAGAATGATATCGATACTCCAAATAGATTTCAAGTCACAAAGCGTTGTTTGAGGGCAAGTCAAGGCAGTTTTTGCTTCGCTCTACTCAGTTATGGTGCATTAGAAGTCAAATATCTTTAATAATTCATATTTTAATGATAAATTGTAAACACTGGAAGATTCCCCCATCTCTTCTGAACAAAACGGTGTAAGAATGACCGCTCTAGCCCCTACGGTTTGGAAATTATGGTCATTTGTTTGAGGGGAGTCCTCACTATGAGAAATAGGCTGCAATAATCCTGTGCCTCTCTGTGCTGCGTGTGTAAAAAGAGGCACATGTTTTGGCGGGAAAAAGTACACAGGCTCTCTGATTGGTGGATTCAAATTCAGCAGCTCCCAGGCTGACCTAGAAACTTACTTCTCTCTCCCTGTGCATTTTTTTGCTGATTTTTTCATTTAACAAGTATATTTGAGGGACCCTCAGCATGTTCAGCATTTTTTCAGCTGTCCATTTTGCTTTTCCAATTTTTCTGTTTAACTTATTACTATTGTGCTAAATAATACTATTTCTGCTATTTTATAGGAATTGTGCCTAATATAGAATTTCTGCTAAATTACAATATTTCTGCTTTTTATACTATTTGTGCTAAAACATAGTATTTCTACTAAATGTAGTATTTATGCTTAATCATACTATTTATGCTTTTTATGGGATTTGTGCCTAATATAGTATTTCTGCTTTTTATAGGATTTTTGCTCAAACATAGTATTTCTACTAAATGTAGTGTTTATGCTTAATCATCCTATTTCTGCTTTTTATAGGATTTGTGCTTAATATAGTATTTCTGCTAAATTATAGTATTTCTGCTTTTTATAGTATTTGTGCTAAAACATAGTATTTCTACTAAATGTAGTATTTATGCTTAATCATAGTATTTCTATATATTTCTGCCAGGTCCCCAGGCAGCCAATCCTCTGTGAGGACTGAGAAATTCAAATTTTCAAATCAGGGCCTGCACGGCTTCCCAGCCAATCATATATGTGTCCTGAGGCATTCAAATTTGCATATTGGGGCCTTCATGGCTTCTAAGCCAGCCAATCATATCTGAGGGCTGAGGAATTCAAATCCACAAATCAGGGCCTGCACAGCTTCCCAGCCAGCCAATCATGTATGTGGGCTCCAGGTATTCAAATTTGCATATTGGGGAATTCGTGGCTTCTAAGTCAACAAGTCATCCATGTCATATATCTCTAAAAATTCATATTTTAATGATAAATTATCAACACTTGAAGATTCCCCCATCTCTTCTGAACAAAACGGTGTAAGAATGACCACTCTAGCCCCTATGGTTAGGAAATTATGGTCATTTGTTTGAGGGGAATCCTCACTATGTGAAATAAACTGAAAGAAGCAGGTCTATGTCTCTGTGCTGCGTGTGTAAAAAGATGCACCTGTTTTGGCGGGAAAACGTAAACAGCCTCTCTGATTGGTGGATTCAAATTCAGCAGCTCCCAGGCTGACCTAGAAACTTACCTCTCTCCCTGTGTGTGTGTGTGTGTGTGTGTGTGTGTGTGTGTGTGTGTGTGTGTGTTTAGTGGGAGAGAGAGGACCCTGCCCTTATTTGGCAGCATGTCATTGTAGGATTTAAATTGAACATAGTTAGACTGGTTGACTGGATTAGAGCCTGTGTTTGTGTGTCCCTCTGTGCATTTGTGTTTCAATAAGTTATTACTATTCTGCTAAATCATACTATTTCTGCTTTTCATAGGATTTATGCCTAATATAGTATTTCTGCTAAATTATAGTATTTCTGCTTTTTATAGGATTTGTGCCTAACATAGTATTTCTGCTAAATTATAGTATTTCTGCTTTTTATAGGATTTGTGCCTAACATAGTATTTCTGCTAAATTATAGTATTTCTGCTTTTTATACTATTTGTTCTAAATTATAGTATTTCTGCTTTTTATAGGATTTGTGCTCAATATAGTATTTCTGCTAAATTATAGTTTTTCTTCTTTTTATAGTATTTGTGCTAAAACATAGTATTTCTACTAAATGTAGTATTTATGCTTAATAATAGTATTTCTATATATTTCTGCCAGGTCCCCAGGCAGCCAATCCTCTGTGAGGACTGAGACATTCAAATTTTCAAATCAGGGCCTGCACAGTTTCCCAGCCAATCAAATAAGTGTCCTGAGGCATTCAAATTTGCATATTGGGGCCTTCGTGGCTTCTAAGCCAGCCAATCATATCTGAGGGCTGAGGAATTCAAATCCACAAATCAGGGCCTGCACGGCTTCCCAGCCAGCCAATCACATATGTGGTCTCAGGCATTCAAATTTGCATATTGGGGAATTCGTGGCTTCTAAGTCAACAAGTCATCCATGTCATATATCTCTAAAAATTCATATTTTAATATTAAATTGTCAACACTTGAAGATTCCCCCATCTCTTCTGAACAAAACGGTGTAAGAATGACCGTTCTAGCCCCTACGGTTAGGAAATTACGGTCATTTGTTTGAGGGGAGTCGTCACTATGAGAAATAGACTGCAAAAATCCTGTGTCTCTCTGTGCTGCTGCGTGTGTAAACAGATGCACCTGTTTTGGTGGGGAAAAGTGCACAGCCTCTCTGATTGGTGGATTCAAATTCACCAGCTCCCAGGCTGACCTAGAAACTTACTTCTCTCTCCCTGTGT
This sequence comes from Aulonocara stuartgranti, assembly GCF_965226115.1. Lineage (NCBI taxonomy): Eukaryota > Metazoa > Chordata > Actinopteri > Cichliformes > Cichlidae > Aulonocara > Aulonocara stuartgranti. The sequence continues at coordinate 7,652,846 of NC_138950.1, forward strand.
GTGTGTGTGTGTGTGTTTGTGTGTGTGTGTGTGTGACAGAGAGAGAGAGAGAGAGAGAGAAAGCCTTTTAATGGGATGATCCCATTGTAAGATTCAAATTCAATATATTTAGACTGGTTGACTGAATTGGATCTTGTGTGTGTGTCTCTCTGTGCATGTGTGTTTCCTCATGTGTACATATTTGTAATTGTGTGGCAGTCATAAATTTTTTTGCTGATTTTTGTCATTTAACAAGTATATTTGAGGGAACCTCAGCATGTTCAGCATTTTTTCAGCTGTCCATTTTGCTTTTCCAATTTTTCTGTTTAACTTATTACTATTGTGCTAAATCACACTATTTCTGCTATTTTATAAGATTTGTGCTTAATATAGTATTTCTGCTTTTTATAAGATTTGTGCTTAATATAGTATTTCTGCTAAATTTAGTATTTCTGATTAATTATAGTCTTTCTACTAAATCATAGTACAGTATTTCTGCTTTTTATGGGATTTGTGCTAAAACAAAGTATTTCTACTAAATGTAGTATTTATGCTTAATCATACCATTTCTGCTTTTTATAGGATTTGTGCTTAATATAGTATTTCTGCTAAATTATAGTATTTCTGCCAAATTATAATATTTGTGCTAAAACATAGTCTTAATTTAAAATTACAATATTCATAGTTCATCACAGTGTCTCTGGTAAATCACAATATTTCTGCTCTGTTGTACTATTTTTCTAAATCATAGTGTTTCTGTAATGTTTAAGTATTTTTGGCTAAATATATTCTTTCTGTTATCTTATACTATTTCTCCTAAATTCTTGTATTTTTGAGAACTTATCATGTTTCTGGTAAGTTACAATATTTCTGCTAAATTCTGCTATGCTATTGTATTTCTGCCAAGTATTATGTTTCCTCTAAGATATTGCAGTTCTGCAAAGTTATTCCATTTTAGCAAACTTCTTTTGCTTCTGCAAAGTTTTTACAATTTCTGCAACTTTTCAGCTTTTTCAGCTACTTTTTGCATACAGCTTCAGCTTTAAGCATCCACACTGCATTTTCGCAGGAAATGCAAATTTTTCTAGTTATTATTATTATTATTCTAGTTGCTTCCGTACACTTTTTGGCACTTAACTACTTCCACAATTTTCAGCCGATTTTCACCGTTCAAATTTTAAACTATTCTGCTATTTCTGGTAATTTACGCTACGATTTTTGCTATTTTTAACTATTATACTTTTTAAAATATTAAGCTTTTTTCCTTTAATTTGTCCCATTGAAATGAATGGGAAACTTCTGCAATTCTGCTAAAATTTGCTTGTTTTTGAAACTTAACTACTTCCTCATATTTTCACCTAGAACAACCATTCAAACTTTAAAATGTTCACAAATTATTGGGCTATTCAGGTATGATTCAGCTTTTTCAAATGTTTTACTGTTTTACTTTTATGCCTCTTAAAGTTTTGAGTTGCAAAATTGTGATTTTTCACAAAATACATGCGTTGTTATGGTTGCTATGCTCTTGGCTTCCAGTGTGCCACTGAAGGTTTTGCAATTTTCACTTCATGTCCGAACAACTTCTTGCTACTTGCTCAATTTTCACTCAACTTCCACAAATTATACATCAAAACGTAGGTATTTTTGCTGGCTTTCAGAAAATGTCACTATCATTGTTGTGGGATTTATAGAATTTTTGCAAATCTCCTCAGACCAACACAAGGTCTCAAAACTCTCCATATAAAGTCAATGGAGAGCTTGTTCAAAATCATCGCTGGATTTCTGTAATGAGAGGCATATTCGAATCGTCATATCTCCTTAACGAAGCGACTTTAAGACATGAGGCTTGTCCCCGAATATCTTCAGACACCCCTGACGCTCACAATTCAAGAATTTCTTTCTCACCTATTACCGTTCTGAAATGAGTTGGACTTGTTTGAGGGTAGGAAATTCGTCCTTCGCTCAGATTTCTTCAGATTTAAAACTCTGGAAATGAACCACTTTTTTCTCTCGTCATAACTTTTTTTTGGATTTCCACAGAGACCTGAAAATTTCCATGACTGTTCACCAAAGCCTGCTGTCTCTTACGGTGAAAGAATGATATCGATACTCCAAATAGATTTCGAGTTACAAAGCGTTGTTTGAGGGCAAGTCAAGGCAGTTTTTGCTTCGCTCTGCTCAGTTATGGTGCATTAGAAGTCTAATATCTTTAATAATTCATATTTTAATGATAAATTGTTAACACTGGAAGATTCCCCCATCTCTTCTGAACAAAACGGTGTAAGAATGACCGCTCTAGCCCCTACGGTTAGGAAATTATGGTCATTTGTTTGAGAGGAGTCCTCACTATGAGAAATAGGCTGCAATAATCCTGTGCCTCTCTGTCCTGCGTGTGTAAAAAGATGCACCTGTTTTGGCGGGAAAACGTAAACAGCCACTCTGATTGGTGGATTTAAATTCGGCAGCTCTCTCCCTCTGTGTCTGTCTGTGTGTGTGTGTGTGTGTGTGTGTGTGTGTGTGTGTGTGTGTGTGGTGTGTGTGTGTGTGTGTGTGTGTGTGTTTAGTGGGAGAGAGAGGACCCTGCCCTTATTTGGCAGCATGTCATTGTAGGATTTAAATTGAATATAGTTAGACTGGTTGACTGGATTAGAACCTGTGTTTGTGTGTCCATCTGTGCATTTGTGTTTCAATATGCCTCCATATTTGTAATTTTGTAAGTTATTACTATTCTGCTAAATGATACTATTTCTGCTTTTCATAAGATTTGTGCCTAATATAGTATTTCTGCTAAATTATAGTATTTATTATTTTTATAGGATTTGTGCCAAACATAGTATTTCTGCTAAATTATAGTATTTCTGCTTTTTATACTATTTGTGCCTAATATAGTATTTCTGCTTTTTATAGGATTTGTGCCTAATATAGTATTTCTGCTTTTTATAGGATTTGTACCTAATATAGTATTTCTGCTTTTTATAGGATTTGTGCTTAATATAGTATTTCTGCTAAATTATAGTATTTCTGCTTTTTATAGTATTTGTGCTAAAACATAGTATTTCTACTAAATGTAGTATTTATGCTTAATCATAGTATTTCTATATATTTCTATATATTTCTGCCAGGTCCCCAGGCAGCCAATCCTCTGTGAGGACTTAGACATTCAAATTTTCAAATCAGGGCCTGCATGGTTTCCCAGCCAATCATATATGTGTCCTGAGGCATTCAAATTTGCATATTGGGGCCTTCATGGCTTCTAAGCCAGCCAATCATATCTGAGGGCTGAGGAATTCAAATCCACAAATCAGGGCCTGCACAGCTTCCCAGCCAGCCAATCATGTATGTGGGCTCCAGGTATTCAAATTTGCATATTGGGGAATTCGTGGCTTCTAAGTCAACAAGTCATCCATGTCATATATCTCTAAAAATTCATATTTTAATGATAAATTGTCAACACTTGAAGATTCCCCCATCTCTTCTGAACAAAACGGTGTAAGAATGACCGCTCTAGCCCCTATGGTTAGGAAATTATGGTCATTTGTTTGAGGGGAATCCTCACTATGTGAAATAAACTGAAAGAAGCAGGTCTATGTCTCTGTGCTGCGTGTGTAAAAAGATGCACCTGTTTTGGCGGGAAAACGTAAACAGCCTCTCTGATTGGTGGATTCAAATTCAGCAGCTCCCAGGCTGACCTAGAAACTTAGTCCTCTCTCCCTGTGTGTGTGTGTGTGTGTGTGTGTGTGTGTGTGTGTGTGTGTGTTTAGTGGGAGAGAGAGGACCCTGCCCTTATTTGGCAGCATGTCATTGTAGGATTTAAATTGAACATAGTTAGACTGGTTGACTGGATTAGAGCCTGTGTTTGTGTGTCCCTCTGTGCATTTGTGTTTCAATAAGTTATTACTATTCTGCTAAATCATAGTATTTCTGGTACTTTTCGGTACTTGTGCTAAATACAGTATTTCTGCTAAATCATAATATTTCTGCTTTTCATAGGATTTATGCCTAATATAGTATTTCTGCTAAATTATAGTATTTCTGCTTTTTATAGGATTTGTGCCTAACATAGTATTTCTGCTAAATTATAGTATTTCTGCTTTTTATAGGATTTGTGCTTAACATAGTATTTCTGCTAAATTATAGTATTTCTGCTTTTTATACTATTTGTTCTAAATTATAGTATTTCTGCTTTTTATAGGATTTGTGCTTAATATAGTATTTCTGCTAAATTATAGTTTTTCTTCTTTTTATAATATTTGTGCTAAAACATAGTATTTCTACTAAATGTAGTATTTATGCTTAATAATAGTATTTCTATATATTTCTGCCAGGTCCCCAGGCAGCCAATCCTCTGTGAGGACTGAGACATTCAAATTTTCAAATCAGGGCCTGCACAGTTTCCCAGCCAATCAAATAAGTGTCCTGAGGCATTCAAATTTGCATATTGGGGCCTTCGTGGCTTCTAAGCCAGCCAATCATATCTGAGGGCTGAGGAATTCAAACCCACAAATCAGGGCCTGCACGGCTTCCCAGCCAGCCAATCACATATGTGGTCTCAGGCATTCAAATTTGCATATTGGGGAATTCGTGGCTTCTAAGTCAACAAGTCATCCATGTCATATATCTCTAAAAATTCATATTTTAATATTAAATTGTCAACACTTGAAGATTCCCCCATCTCTTCTGAACAAAACGGTGTAAGAATGACCGTTCTAGCCCCTACGGTTAGGAAATTACGGTCATTTGTTTGAGGGGAGTCGTCACTATGAGAAATAGACTGCAAAAATCCTGTGCCTCTCTGTCCTGCTGTGTGTGTAAACAGATGCACCTGTTTTGGTGGGGAAAAGTGCACAGCCTCTCTGATTGGTGGATTCAAATTCACCAGCTCCCAGGATGACCTAGAAACTTACTTCTCTCTCCCTGTGTGTGTGTGTGTGTGTGTGTGTGTGTGTGTGTGTGTGTGTCTGTGTGACAGAGAGAGAGAGAGAGAGAGAGAGAGAGAGAGAGAGAGAGAGAGAGAAAGGCTTTTAATGGGATGATCTCATTCTAAGATTTAAATTCAATATATTTAGACTGGTTGACTGAATTGGATCTTGTGTGTGGGTCTCTCTGTGCATGTGTGTTTCCTCATGTGTACATATTTGTGATTGTGTGGCTGTAATAAATTTTTTTGCAGATTTTTGTCATTTAACAAGTATATTTGAGGGACCCTCAGCATGTTCAGCATATTTTCAGCTGTCCATTTTGCTTTTCCAATTTTTCTGTTTAACTTATTACTATTGTGCTAAATCATACTATTTCTGCTATTTTATAAGATTTGTGCTTAATATACTATTTCTGCTTTTATAGGATTTGTGCTTAATATAGTATTTCTGCTAAATGTAGTATTTATGCTTAATCATACTATTTCTGCTTTTCATAGTATTTGTGCTTAATATAGTATTTCTGCTAAATTTAGTATTTCTGATTAATTATAGTTTTTCTACTAAATCATAGTACAGTATTTCTGCTTTTTATGGGATTTGTGCTAAAACAAAGTATTTCTACTAAATGTAGTATTTGTGCTTAATCATACCATTTCTGCTTTTTATAGGATTTGTGCTTAATATAGTATTTCTGCTAAATTATAGTATTTCTGCCAAATTATAATATTTGTGCTAAAACATAGTCTCAATTTAAAATTACAATATTCATAGTTCATCACAGTGTCTCTGGTAAATCACAATATTTCTGCTCTGTTGTACTATTTTTCTAAATCATAGTGTTTCTGTAATGTTTAAGTATTTTTGGCTAAATATATTCTTTCTGTTATCTTATACTATTTCTCCTAAATTCTTGTATTTTTGAGAAGTTATCATGTTTCTGGTAAGTTACAATATTTCTGCTAAATTCTGCTATGCTATTGTATTTCTGCCAAGTATTATGTTTCCTCTAAGATATTGCAGTTCTGCTAAGTTATTCCATTTTAGCAAACTTCTTTTGCTTCTGCAAAGTTTTTACAATTTCTGCAACTTTTCAGCTTTTTCAGCTACTTTTTGCATACAGCTTCAGCTTTAAGCATCCACACTGCATTTTCGCAGGAAATGCAAATTTTTCTAGTTTATTCTGTATTCCGTACGTTTTTTGAAAGCCTACTCCTTCAAAACCGTTCAACTTAGAAAAACCATTCAAACATCGTTAGATTCCTATTATTTTGGACAACATTGCTTCTATTTTTCTCATTTTTAACATTTATATTTTTAATTTTATTCAACTTTATTCAACAAAAATTTCCCATGTATTTCAATGGGGAGACCCTTCAAATTCTCATTCAACTTACTCATTTTTAAACTCTTACTACTTCAACATACGTTCACATAGAGCCACCATTCAAACTTTAAAACGAAGACAAGACATTCAACTATTCAACTTGTATTTATCTTTTCAATATCTATTATACTTTTTCTTCAGTTCCAGTTTAAGTTTCATGATGTTTTTTCACCCGTTTCAGAGTTTATAATGGGTGTGTATGGGACGGAATGTTGGGGCTAGAGTGAGGCAGCTCAACTGCTAGAGTGAGAGGAGCAAAAAAATTAATCTTAAAATATTTTTTAAAACTGCTGCTGTGTCCGCAGCGTTTGCTCTACAGGTATGATTTTACCCTCAAAACGTAGCCATGGCTGTCCTCTTTCATCCAATGTGTTTACTATTGTACTAGGTGTTATGGTTCTTTCATAAATGTCACCAATGCACAGCCTCCTCCCTCCAACTCTTCCATAGACTCTAATGTTAAAATGGCTCAGAAGGTTGGTTTGAAAATCAGAAGAGCATGGTGTCTTTCCACTGTCACCACGTCCATATAATAAGCTCCACAGGCATGAAAACTGAGAATTAGGTAGACTAGACATTGCTGTCGCTCACGGTGAAAGAATTTTGTCAATACGACTTTTACTTTTCATTTGGGAGCGATTTGTTTCGGCCTGACTTTTCTGTTCATTTTAAGCAGCAAAAGTGAGGTGCATGTCTGTGTGCGTGTGTATGGAGCCATTGGGTGCGGTCACTATAGCAACCAGGCTCACACCTGCCTGCTTAACGAGCTCTGCCTGCCACTCTGCCAAAATTCAACTTAAACACTTCTCTTTCAACTGCTGCTGTGTCCACAGTGTCACAGCCATCATTTTACCCTCAAAACGTCGCCATCGTTGTTCTTTTTCCAACATCTTGTCTTTCAAAGCTCAGAGATGTAAACTTTTTAAACTGTGTGGGTCCAAGTGGAGGGATCACATTTTAGTCATTCAGTGATTCAAAGAATATGACCTTTTAATATTCTTTCAGATGTTTTCTGACTCTAAATGTTCTTTTCTCATTTCTTAGGTTTTTCTAATTTAAAATTAAAACATTTTCAGCTTTTTTCCAACTTCTTCTTCTGTGTAACCTTCAGCTTTTAGCAGTTCAGGACTTTTGTTTTCAGGTTAAATTCGAGTTTTTTTTGTTTTTTTTAATCTCATTCAATATTTTTAACTCAAAATTCAGCAATTAATTCATTTCAGTGCATACATTCAGATTCAAGCATTCACACTGCAGTTTCTTCAGAAAATGCACTTTCTAGTTATTATTATTATATTTTATTCTGTATTCCGTACGTTTTTTGTAATCCTACTCCTTCAAAACCGTTCAACTTAGAAAAACCATTCCAACACCGTTAGATTCCTATTCTTTTGGACAACACTGCTTCCATTTTTCATATTTTTAACATTTATATTTTTAATTTTATTCAACTTTATTCAACAAAAATTTATAATGTATTTCAATGGGGAGACCCTTCAAATCCTCATTCAACTTACTCATTTTTAAACTCTTACTACTTCCACATACATTGACATAGAGCCACCATTCAAACTTTAAAACGAAGACAAGACATTCAACTATTCAACTTGCATTTATCTTTTCAATATCTATTATACTTTTTCTTCAGTTCCAGTTTAAGTTTCATGATGTTTTTTCACCCGTTTCAGAGTTTATAATGGGTGTGTATGGGACGGAATGTTGGGGCTAGAGTGAGGCAGCTCAACTGCTAGAGTGAGAGGAGCAAAAAAAATAATCTTAAAATCTTTTTTAAAACTGCTGCTGTGTCCGCAGCGTTTGCTCTACAGGTATGATTTTACCCTCAAAACATAGCCATGGCTGTCCTCTTTCATCCAATGTGTTTACTATTGTACTAGGTGTTATGGTTCTTTCATAAATGTCACCAATGCACAGCCTCCTCCCTCCAACTCTTCCATAGACTCTAATGTTAAAATGGCTCAGAAGGTTCGTTTGAAAATCAGAAGAGCATGGTGTCTTTCCACTGTCACCACGTCCATATAATAAACTCCACAGACATGAAAACTGAGAATTTGGTAGACTAGACATTGCTGTCGCTCACAGTGAAAGAATTTTGTCAATACGACTTTTACTTTTCATTTGGGAACGATTTGTTTCGGCCTGACTTTTCTGTTCATTTTAAGCAGCAAAAGTGAGGTGCATGTCTGTGTCCGTGTGTATGGAGCCATTGGGTGCGGTCACTATAGCAACCAGGCTCACACCTGCCTGCTTAACGAGCTCTCTCTGCCACTCTGCCAAGATTCATCTTAAACACTTCTCTTTCAACTGCTGCTGTGTCCACAGTGTTAAAGCCATCATTTTACCCTCAAAACGTCGCCATCGTTGTTCTTTTTCCAACATCTTGTCTTTCAAAGCTCAGAGATGTAAACTTTTTAAACTGTGTGGGTCCAAGTGGAGGGATCACATTTTAGTCATTCAGTGATTCAAAGAATATGACCTTTTAATATTCTTTCAGATGTTTTCTGACTCTAAATGTTCTTTTCTCATTTCTTAGGTTTTTCTAATTTACAATTAAAACATTTTCAGCTTTTTTCCAACTTCTTCTTCTGTGTAACCTTCAGCTTTTAGCAGTTCAGCACTTTTGTTTTCAGGTTAAATTCGGGTTTTTTTTTTTATCTCATTCAAAATTTTTAACTTAAATTCAGTAATTATTTCATTTCAATGCATACATTCAGATTCAAGCATTCACACTGCAGTTTCTTCAGAAAATGCACTTTCTAGTTATTAGTGTGAATGCTTGAAAAGCATTCACAGTATTGTTCTTCTAATCTTTATTCTATTTTTTTATTTATTATTATTCTGTATTCCGTACGTTTTTTGTAATCTATCTCCTTCAAAACCGTTCAACTTAGAAAAACCATTCAAACACCGTTAGATTCCTATTCTTTTGGACAACACTGCTTCTATTTTTCTCATTTTTAACATTTATATTTTTTATTTTATTCAACTTTATTTAACAAAAATTTATAATGTATTTCAATGGAGAGACCCTTCAAATTCTCATTCAAATTCCTCCTCTTTAAACTGTATCTACTTCCACATACATTGACATAGAGCCACCATTCAAACTTTAAAACGAAGACAAGACATTCAACTATTCAACTTGTATTTATCTTTTCAATATCTATTATACTTTTTCTTCAGTTCCAGTTTAAGTTTCATGATGTTTTTTCACCCGTTTCAGAGTTTATAATGGGTGTGTATGGGACGGAATGTTGGGGCTAGAGTGAGAGAGCTCAACTGCTAGAGTGAGAGGAGCAAAAAAATTAATCTTAAAATCTTTTTTAAAACTGCTGCTGTGTCCGCAGCGTTTGCTCTACAGCCGCCATTTTACCCTCAAAACGTAGCCATCGCTGTCCTCTTTCATCCAATGTGTTTACTATTGTCCTAGGTGTTATGGTTCTTTCATAAATGTCACCAATGCACAGCCTCCTCCCTCCAATTCTTCCATAGACTCTAATGTTAAAATGGCTCAGAAGGTTCGTTTGAAAATCAGAAGAGCATGGTGTCTTTCCACTGTCACCACGTCCATATAATAAGCTCCACAGGCATGAAAACTGAGAATTAGGTAGACTAGACATTGCTGTCGCTCACGGTGAAAGAATTTTGTCAATACGACTTTTACTTTTCATTTGGGAGCGATTTGTTTCGGCCTGACTTTTCTGTTCATTTTAAGCAGCAAAAGTGAGGCGCATGTCTGTGTACGTGTGTATGGAGCCATTGGGTGCGGTCACTATAGCAACCAGGCTCACACCTGCCTGCTTAACGAGCTCTGCCTGCCACTGTACCAAGATTCATCTTAAGCACTTCTCTTTCAACTGCTGCTGTGTCCACAGTGTTACAGCCATCATTTTACCCTCAAATTGTCGCCATTATTGTTCTCTTTCCAACACCGTATCTTTCAAAGCTCAGGCATTTAAACTTTTTAAACTGTGTAGATCAAAGTGGAGGGATCACATTTGAGTCATTCAGTGATTCAAAGAATATGACCTTTTAATATTCATTCAGATGTTTTCTGACTCTAAATGTTCTTTTCTCATTTCTTAGGGTTTTCTAATTTACATTTAAAACATTTTCAGTTTTTTTCCAACTCCTTCTTCTGTGTAACCTTCAGCTTTTAGCAGTTCAGCACCTTTGTTTTCAGGTTAAATTCGTTTTTTTTTTTTTTGGTTTTTTTTATCTCATTCAATATTTTTAACTCAAAATTCAGCAATTAATTCATTTCAGTGCATACATTCAGATTCAAGCATTCACACTGCAGTTTCTTCAGAAAATGCACTTTCTAGTTATTATTATATTTTATTCTGTATTCCGTACGTTTTTTGTAATCCTACTCCTTCAAAACCGTTCAACTTAGAAAAACCATTCCAACACCGTTAGATTCCTATTCTTTTGGACAACACTGCTTCCATTTTTCATATTTTTAACATTTATATTTTTAATTTTATTCAACTTTATTCAACAAAAATTTATAATGTATTTCAATGGGGAGACCCTTCAAATCCTCATTCAACTTACTCATTTTTAAACTCTTACTACTTCCACATACATTGACATAGAGCCACCATTCAAACTTTAAAACGAAGACAAGACATTCAACTATTCAACTTGCATTTATCTTTTCAATATCTATTATACTTTTTCTTCAGTTCCAGTTTAAGTTTCATGATGTTTTTTCACCCGTTTCAGAGTTTATAATGGGTGTGTATGGGACGGAATGTTGGGGCTAGAGTGAGGCAGCTCAACTGCTAGAGTGAGAGGAGCAAAAAAAATAATCTTAAAATCTTTTTTAAAACTGCTGCTGTGTCCGCAGCGTTTGCTCTACAGGTATGATTTTACCCTCAAAACGTAGCCATGGCTGTCCTCTTTCATCCAATGTGTTTACTATTGTACTAGGTGTTATGGTTCTTTCATAAATGTCACCAATGCACAGCCTCCTCCCTCCAACTCTTCCATAGACTCTAATGTTAAAATGGCTCAGAAGGTTCGTTTGAAAATCAGAAGAGCATGGTGTCTTTCCACTGTCACCACGTCCATATAATAAACTCCACAGACATGAAAACTGAGAATTTGGTAGACTAGACATTGCTGTCGCTCACAGTGAAAGAATTTTGTCAATACGACTTTTACTTTTCATTTGGGAACGATTTGTTTCGGCCTGACTTTTCTGTTCATTTTAAGCAGCAAAAGTGAGGCGCATGTCTGTGTACGTGTGTATGGAGCCATTGGGTGCGGTCACTATAGCAACCAGGCTCACACCTGCCTGCTTAACGAGCTCTCTCTGCCACTCTGCCAAAATTAATCTTAAACACTTCTCTTTCAACTGCTGCTGTGTCCACAGTGTTACAGCCATCATTTTACCCTCAAAACGTCGCCATCGTTGTTCTTTTTCCAACATCTTGTCTTTCAAAGCTCAGAGATGTAAACTTTTTAAACTGTGTGGGTCCAAGTGGAGGGATCACATTTTAGTCATTCAGTGATTCAAAGAATATGACCTTTTAATATTCTTTCAGATGTTTTCTGACTCTAAATGTTCTTTTCTCATTTCTTAGGTTTTTCTAATTTACAATTAAAACATTTTCAGCTTTTTTCCAACTTCTTCTTCTGTGTAACCTTCAGCTTTTAGCAGTTCAGCACTTTTGTTTTCAGGTTAAATTCGGGTTTTTTTTTTTTATCTCATTCAAAATTTTTAACTTAAATTCAGTAATTAATTCATTTCAGTGCATACATTCAGATTCAAGCATTCACACTGCAGTTTCTTCAGAAAATGCACTTTCTAGTTTATTTTATTTTTATTTTCCATTTTTCGTTATGAGCATCTCAGTCTCATGTGGCCTTTGTGGCTGTACAGAATATGTTGATTTTGCATCAACACAAACATGTAATAATGGCAGACAAAAGTACAATTCCTTGAAAAGGAATTTCAGTTAGAAGCAGTATAAAGTAGTATAAGCCGTTGTTGTTGTTGACTGCTTGGACAGCATATCTGTCTGCAATTATTTTTTTTCTTTCTGGGCCTCATAAAATGTCCGGAGAAGCTTGATTGAAAGGCGCAGCTGTGATGCAGCATGGCATATTGAATATGGTCTGTGAGGCATGAGTCTATGAGCCCTTGCTGAATTATATAATGGTTGATGAGGCTGGTAGTGTTTTGGATGTGTTGTCTCTCATGTGTGCCAGTGCTCAGGATTTGGCTTTTCTCTGTGCTCTGTGGCAGCATTTAACCTGTCAAATGATATTCTATGCATCATGCTGATGGACTGTGAAAATCTTAACTTAATCTTAATCCATTATAACCATGGAAACGTGGGCTATATTGATATCGTTGCCGAACATAAAAACAGCAATGACTGAACCACTCAACCATACAGTGCTTTTAGTAGTGTGGGATCTTTTTAGGTATGACCCACACAAAGACCCTTTTTTCCCTTTTCAATTACCTGGCACAAAGCTTTAAGGATCCCAGAGAGAGCAAACAAAGCTTCTATCACTCAATCACTGTGTGCTTTTAAAATGGAAAGCCACGCAGTTATTAAGCCTTTCCTTCAAAACACATTCCTCTTCGAGAAAAGTGATTTCTTCTGAGAAAGCTTTCTTCAACTCACTGGTATTTTCCAAACATGAAATTGCCCCAATAACAGTTATTCAGCCTGAACTCTACAGATATTTTTGTTTCATCTCCAATAGACAAAGATTGCCTTTATGCCTTTATAGTGAATGTGACATACACTTAGAATGTGTTGTTCGCATTTATATAGAAAATGCCTGACAACTTGGACATCTTAAACAGTGTGTTTCTATGAGGTTACCGAAGTAGTTTATCTTATGGGGAAGAAAATAAATACTCAGCAGCTCAGTGACACTCAGTGTCACCAGTTGTAACTTCTCACTTATATTTACTCACTTATATACAGTATATTGGTTCACCAAAGAACATAATACTCCTTCTTTGCCTCTGGGATATTGCCATATCACAGTGAGGCAATTTAAAAATTTCAAAGAATTGTTTGTGTGATTTCTCCTTTATAATACGCTCTGGGAGTTAATCTCTTTGGCCACTTTCTCCGTGTCAGCAGAAGAAATATTGGCTAGATTGAATAGAGAAACTTCAGGTGACATCGGACTAATGGGCTTTAAATTTAACCATGAGAAGTGAAGATGATTGGAAAAGTTTTTGAAGGAGGTAAAATTATAATACAGCCTCCCTGAGGATGAGTCAAAAGCATCGGAAGACCTGTGTAATTCTCTCTCTGATGGCAACCCTTAATACTGATTTATCTGATCAAGAATGTCTCAACAGCTTTCTCAGTTCTGCTCATGGAATACTAATAAACCATTTAATGAAGGCTAAGTACAGCAAGAACTGAACACGACTGGGGCCTTACATACAGCTGTGACCTATTTTCATTTTTTTCTCTGCTAAAAATGTGCTTATTTTGTAGTAACTTTAAGCCATAATTATTTCTATTAAAATAATACATACTGTGGGAAATGGTAATACCACCGCTCACATTGCAAACCTTACTTAAATTCCCTCAATCCACAAAACTTACTAAAGCCTGGTGTTTGATGAAAAACATATAAGCAGTGGCACCATTTCCAACCAAAGTGGCAATCAAACAGGATGTCTGGTCAAAAGCATTGGGTCCAGATGGAATAAGCTACAAAGAGAAAATTATCCAGTTTTACATGCAATCTGTTGTTTTCTGGTGGGACTAGAATATTGATGGGATCCTATGCTGTTTACTCCCAGATGGTTGAAACGAATTGTCTAATAAATTACACCAGTTAGTAGATATGTCTCAGAATTTAACCATAGTTCCTTGAAAGTGCCATTTTTTAAAAGTAATGAACAAGTATTTGTGATACGGGGTTTCATGTTTTGCTACAGAAAAAATGCAGTGGAAGAGTGTGTTTTCATATTGTACCATTATAAAAGCTTCCTCTCATTTTGACTTTAGATTTTTTCCTTCCTACAAATAGATTTGGAGTTTTCCTGGTCAAAGGGTACGTGATAAGAATATAAAGAGCAGCGGATCCTTCATTTTTCAGTGACATATTAGATGCGAACTATTCTTCTTTGAGCTAAAATAGAATCAAAGTCTTTTCTCAGATATGGAGGAAATCAAAAGCAGCTGCCAGCAGTTGAAGCTCTAACCTGCATATATCTGGTTTTAAAAATAAGAACAAAGGTTTCTCTTTAGTGTAGTAACACTAAAATCTTTTAAGTACTATTCTCTGCTCCAAAGTTTAGCCACAGATTTTCACATCCACAGTAGTGATTGTCGATGTACCAAAACATCTTCACAGTGTGGGGGCAAGATGAAAATTTTCAAAGGGTAGTTTATTTGGCTCGATGGAGGCATGCTGCGGCTGAGAGGCTTGTTTTTTTGAATATCTGCTGTTCCAAATTAAAGCCAAAGTCCCAGTGAAGCACACAAACTGTTTGCTTACAAAGCTGGTGGAGCAGCTCTTGTAATTTATCACCCAGACTTAAATTTGTGCCTGGGGTCTACCTGGACAAGTGTGACCTTATGAAGGTCAATGAGGTAAAAAATAAAACCGCTTTGCTCCCGAGAACAACCCTTCTTATGTATACTGAGAAGATTTGTAAGTCAAAAGCTACACATGCAGAGACACAAGGCAGCTTTCATGTGTGCTGGACTGTATTTACTCTTTGGATCTAACATTTTCCAGAAGATGTGTCCTTTACCTGACACCGGATTCAACTCATATGTGACCGTGGCATTTCAAAGTTTAAAAAAAAGAAAAAAAAGCTTACCATCCTAGTTTTCACTGTGCAGAGAAAAGCAATAAATTGAATCCCTGTGGACACTCCATGCTTTAGAGATGTCTCTTTCTGTAAAGAGGAGGTAATCACGCATAACTGCTCAAACATCATATGGACACAGGAGTCATAAATGAGAGAATGGCACTTGCCACTTTGGCAGATTGCATTGTCAGGAGGTAAACAATGGAAAGAATGAGGAAGGACTCATCTGATAGGAAATGTCAGAGCATGATTGGATTAAAAAAAACCTTCTAAATTAGGCTCATTAATCACGAGCTAGGAAAACAGTGACAGGTCTTGTTCTCAAAAGCTCTCCTCTGGAACTAAGCTGAGTGCCACCCGGAAATTGCGCAATTACCTTAATACCTGATTTAAATGAAGAGTATGCATGGTGGTGTCAATTGTTAATTGGGGAAAACAGCTCATATTATTTAGAGGTAATTGCCATCACAAGAAGTCTAGTTATCTAATCCTATCTTTTTTTGCATAATTAACAAGACAGCATTGCCTTGAATTCACTCAGATCTGATGGTTCCCTTTTGTGCAGGAATGTGACTGAATGCTTTCTATAGCATAGTCATAAATGTAAGCTGCATCCCGACCAGTAATACATGTCAAGTGTGACATCTTAAACTCTATCATCTCTGCACTTTCAGACGGAAAATTGAGAGCTGTGTATTGAGCAGATTTTTTTTTCATAGTCCTTCTCAGTTATCATATTTCACCCAATAACCCAGTTCAGTACTGCAGAGTGCACACAGCAATTAACTTGAAGCAACAGGGTTTCCACTAATGTATCACATCTCTCTGCTCACTGTGTCAATGTAACAAACTGCACCCCCGAGGGCTGCTGCTGCAGAATGATGGCACAAGAGCTGGAATTGATGGGAGCATGTTAGGACCCAAAAACACCCCCCACCTCTCCCACCACAATGAGACCAGACAACTTCTCACAGCAACTGACTATCCCGCTGTGCGATGCAGCAATATTAGAGGAAATCTAATCAGAAGACCCCTGACTTGTGCATAATTTATTGCAGAGCTAATTCACGCTTATTCTGCATGGATTAATGATATTTGTTGTGAAATCCAAGTCTTTTTTTTTCCCCATTTGAGCTGCCCATTCTCAATCAGGCAACATCATTGTAGCCCTGTTTAATGCAGTGAGAAAAAGGATGAGGATGTGGGAAAAGAGTGTCTCACATATAAATTATTTCCCCACTTGTATGATAATGCGAAAGATGTCTCACTCACTAGTGTGTGCAACAAGCTTGTATTGCTCAAGCATGACTGGCTTGTATATGCGTGTGCAAATGCTCCAAGACTGTCCTTTAATGGGTCATAGTTGGTCTCCTTAGGTGAATTCACGGAAAACGATATGTGCACCGCCTCTCAATAGACTCATGTTGGCATGACTAATATGAATGTGCGAATGCCTTCATGAGTGAGGAGTACAGGGGCACAGTTCTCTATTGAGTCTCATCTTAATTAAACAAAATTTACCTCAAAGACTCTACAGGCGGCTATTTTAGATTGCAATTAGCCATGCTTCATACAGCTAACCACTCGTCCTCAAGTCTCCACTGGTGTGTTGTTAAGGCGGTATTTTTGACCACTTTTTTTTTTGCAAGATTTCTACAAATGTAGCATATGGCTGGAAACCAGCACATATTTATCTTTATTTTTGTGGAATTACTTGTTCATTGAACCACTTGCTTTTCTACAACAATATACCAGAAAACATTATTATAGCTAATCACATATCCCCAGGGAAACTGGGCTCTCTGGACTTTTTTATCACATGCAAATGAAATATTTTAATGTTGGCCACAATGAGTGTTACACCTCTAAATGAATCCCTCCAGGATCCTGTTGAGTTTCATTCCCAGACTTGAGATTTCATCACCGTAAATGCACACGTGTAAGGACACACATGTGCCCACTGTTTTTGATTCCTCAGGTGCAGCCAGAGGCCAGTCCTTGTTCCAGTTCCACATGCTTGCAGCTGTTTGAGTGTAACTCACTTCTGCTATAAGTGAGGCATTTTCATCTGTGAGTTGCAGTCAGAGGAAAGTTAACTGTCAACCCTACAGATAATCACAGCTGAAAGAGTAACCCACAGAGGGTAATAGGGATGGATCTTTTTCAGGTGGTAAAAGCTTGAACTTATATCGCTCACCTATGGATTGCAGTGCATTGTGCACTTTAGTTTTATGGTTCTCAGTGAAAAACTTTTACATTGCTCACATCTCAGAAACACTCATATGTATCATTTTGATATTGAGATTAATTATTATTATTTTTTTATCTTACTGTATTTGAAAATATAGTTTGACTACAGACCTACTGGCCATTGCTGGAATCTGATGGTAACACACAGTAACAATTCAGCTGCAGTCACATGACTTTGCCTGTAAAGGTTATCTGTCTCTGCTGATTTACCTCACTGCTACCTAGAGTAAGATCAGGTTTGTTGTTAGGAACGGTTGCTAGTTAGTTACCAAGGCAGAAATGTACAAGGCCACAGGGTGAAACTTAGAAAAAGCTTGTCTCTACTTACAGAGCTCCAGGGTAGTTATTACTTTAATCTTTGCTCAGAGATAAAGCCTCTTTCTCTCCCTCTGGCACTGTAAAGCATCAAAGGTAAAAACAGTCATCCAAAGGATTTAGTGTGACTGGTGACAAAGCCTGTGCTTCACACCTACCAAGATATTTACCTGGAGTGTAAAATCATTATTACTAACCTTTAGCATGAAGAGAATGTGACAAATTCCTGCCTCCAACTAGGCTCTAGCTTAATTACTTCCATTTACCAAGGTATTAGTTTAGATCCCTCTTCTTAAGCTCTCGATGATGCCAGTGAGATGCCATGGACATCTGCAGAGTTTACAGTTCACAATATTAGAAAGCAGCACCACTGGCATAAATTGACCAAAAAACAGTATATTTGGTGCAGTAGACGCTTTAAGTGTGTGCTAAGATATCGTAAAATAACAAAAGTGAAAGAGGTCATTTAAGAAATAAATTGATTTTTTTTAATGCAAAAGATTTCTATAGCATTGCATACTGTGGTTGTATCTGAGGCAAAACAAAAATTAGTTCCAAAATCCTTGCAATTGGCAATTCTTGTTTGTATTTCCACAGAAACTGAATTCAAATTTTAATCTCTCTATATATTTTCTCTTTTCAGTCATTTGTAGTTGATATAGAGATAAGTAGGTTGATTTTTTTTTGTTTTTCGCTTCTTATTCTTCTTATTCATTATTATTATTATCATTATTATTATTAACGTAATTAGGAGGTTTAGTGTGAAACGCAGAAATCAGCTCAATTTTTCAAAATAACTTTTTTCGTTGCTTAAGTTAATGATGGACCTACCACATTTGTTGTAATCTGTCCAAAACTAACCAGCAGGAGTCATACGACCACTGTTTTTTAAGGTAGCCGACAAAAAAAGCGAAGAAAATCAAAGCGGAAGTGAGGAACTAAGCGGAGCAGGAAAAGTTTTTAGGGGGAACTTAGAAGTGGCTATTACATCGGAACTACGTGATGAAAAGTAAAAACCTTTGTATGCCTAGTTACAGAGTTTAAAAGCCAGCGTTGCCGTTGAGGGACAATGGGACTCCCCACTTTGGAGTTCAGTGACTCTTTCCTGGACAGTCCGGACTTCAGAGAGCGTCTGAAATGCCATGAAATAGAACTGGAGCGGACAAATAAATTCATCAAAGACCTCATTAAGGATGGGAATATGCTAATCACTGCGCTCAAGAGTAAGTAGCCCAGCGTGGCCTTTTTTTTTAATTCTTTCAGTCCACAAATAAAACTACCTAAAACCTAGAGGCGACTTTCAATTAGCGGACACATTCATTATATTTATTTTAAGACTTTTGTGCTAGTGTTTGAATGGTCCAGTCTCTCTTTGAACTGAAGCCACCGGGAGCTGAATAATTGTTGTCCTACTGGGAAACATTTATATTACTAGGAAAAAGCTTAAATCTATACAAAAGCCACATAATTCATTATTAAGGTTGTTGCAATGCAAGGGATTTGTTTGCTTTGTGTCTGCTTCCCTGGCTTCAATGCATGCATGCAGAGGCTTGTCTAACAAATCCCAGTGTCAGAACTGTTAGTGTCATATAAGTGGGTTTCCTCTGCTTTAATATTCAATCATAAAGCCACTTTCTGACATATGGATAACAATACTGGGGGTTAATTCATTGATAGAAAACGTTTTTTCTCTGAAGAGTCACCGCTCAAAAGTAAGGAAAATACATATTGTGGGCTTTAATGTCTGCATGAGGATGTCAGTGAGGATGCCAGCATTCAATTTGAGAGGTCATTGTCCTCTCAAATTCCAAGTTAGGTCTCAGATTCCACCGTGCTGATTAAAGTCGACTTCCTGCTCTTTCCCTGTGGGGAAGGAGTTTGGTCTGTTAACGTCAGAAGTGTGTCTGTGAAATGGAGAAAGATTAGAAATATAGGTCTAATAAAAATGGAAAACAGCTGGGTTGAAATAGAATGGGAAGGGCACAGCATTGTGCCACACTGCGCACACTAACCCATCACTCACCACTGTATTTTTTTTTTCCACAGTTAAACTCAACATGGGTCTGTCAGACTTTGCTGTGAGACGGCATCATTCTTGTCACGCTCTTGCCTTTTTAATCACCATTCCTGTATGTTTTGCTTTTTGCTGCTCTTGTGATTGAGGCAGCGAAGCTGAAATTGCACCTTAAGCAGGGAGTAAGGTTGCAATATCCAACAATTTACACATTTAAGCGGATCTATTATGCAATTTAACAATTTTTTTGTGTATTTCTTCTTGGACTCTGTTAGAGTCCAAGTGTGATTCACAGTTCAGAGTTATCTTGTACTACTTGGTGCAGACCCCAAATTCATAGGGTTTTTTTGAGACAAGATTTTTACCCTTCCTTTTAGCAAACTTTCTTCTGACTGGGTGGCCCTGACAAGCCAAAGGTTTCAATGGCAAGTGAGCGGTGCTCCTGTGCTCACAGCCATTGACTGTTAATATACCATACCATGGGATAGTAAGTAAAACTAGGCTTGTGTCTGCTGTGTATTGAGCACTGAACTGAATTTTAATAAAGCACAGTCATGGCCTAAATTATAATAGTCCAAAACAAATTAATTTGATCTCACAAATGACACGTCTTGACTTAATTAACTCTTCTGGACTAATCAGCCAATTTGAAAAACAGGACACTGATGCTTATAATAACCACATCTTTGTTTTTTCAGTATCTAGTCTGGCAGAATGAGTTTAATGGAAATTTATATTGATAAATGAACACAAAGGCATACAGTGTTTAACAAAGTAACTTTTAAGTTTAAGCTCTTTGCGGTGTTGTGCTGTATTTCTTGCTTCTTGTTTCAGTTCCACATATTTGTACTAAGCGTACATCAGATCAACAAAAGTGAGGAGCACTTAGTATTTGTATCACCCTACCATACCGTTGTATTGCTGACTCTAGTATTTCTCAGGGCAGCTGAAGGCCAAACCTATTTCATACCTTTTTTGCAGGAAAACTGTTCCGTCAGTGGACAGGGCATCATAGGTGGACAGTAACACCCTTCTCAATGTTTTATTCACAACAGGGAGGATATGTCAAAGGCCTGCGCAAATTGTTTAATACCAAATAAGACATTAAGACTTCAAGATAGACTATGCAGTGGCAAGACAGTGGCAAGTGGTTTGAGACTTTGATTGCCTTTGATGGTTTTATTGATGTAGAAACACTGCATAGTTAAGGTTTTAATAAATCCCAACCTACACACCCCTCCATCTAGCTGATCTGTTGCTATATTGAAGTTTGAAATGAGAAATTCTTATTAACCAGTGTTTCGTGTTAGTGCGTCATCTTCCACAGTAAATAATCCTTAAACATGACCACAACATTACCAGTGTTTGAGCTACTTGGAAGGAATTTTCCATTGTGTTTGTCTTTCCTTTGTAGTCATGAGTGTCTCAGTCCTTTAACTGAATGCCCAGTTTCAGTCAGGAGTAGGGAGAGAGTGCAGGAAGTGAAGAGACGGAAGTAAATTATTGATGGTCTTTAACTTGGGACGCCGTAGAGGTTTATGACCCTTTATGACCTGTCATCAGCGGTGACATTACTGGAAGATATTTAATGGATCTTTTTTCCTGTTATCATCTCATGTTTCACAGCTGTAAAGTATCCTATAATGTATTTTTCTTTAAATGCTGTCTGAGTGAATGAGGTCTGTTGAGCCAGGTTGTTAATGTATTACCTGCAAAGTGGTTTGACATGTGCTGAAACTGCACTAACTGGCTCCATATAAAGTCAAGCATATGTTTGTTATGGGTAACTAAAGTGATTTTCTGGCTTTTAGAATTAGTAAAGAAATTTTGTGACTACCATTGTTGCAGTAGTGAAGGAAACACTTTCGTCTGGAGTCTGTGACGTTTTCACATTTTAGATGCACTCTATTAGTTGGGCCAAAGTTTAAGTCATTTTAAATGTTTAAATACTTACCTCACACAATATCTTTAACTTTCTGTCATCAGCTGAAAATTAATTCTGTAATCTGGTAACAACCCCAAACATCCAGCCAAAGTCGTAAAAAACGATTTCTAGTCATATGTAGAACAAGAAGACTAACAGATGGTATGGCCCCCTCAGAGCTCTGGTCTCAACACGGAGGTGGTCTGGGATTACATAAAGAAACAGAAAACAGTGAGACAGAAGGACTTTGACTAGTATTTAGTATTTAGTATTAGTATTTAGTATTTATTTATTTATTGTCATTGTCAAGAACAATGAAATTGCGTTTGGGGCTTCCATACAACCCCAAAAAAAAAAAAAAAAAAGATACTTTAAAGAAAATACCAGCCAAATACCTTGAACTGCTCCACTTGCTACATCTTAATCTCTGTGATGACTGTTAAAATATACCTGTAATGTGCATATGAATGTGCAAATGTTTCCGTATGCTCACGAACCAGCCTTGATCGTGCAGTTACTTTATGCAAATACACAGATAAAAGAAACTGTAGCTTTTCATGAATCAATCACCATTTAGATATTACAAATCTCTGTACCTTTGGTACTTTATATAGGCTCAGTTTCATGAAGATTGGAAAGGCTGTCTAAGCTGAGGTCAGGAACAAACATGACACGTATATATTACGATCATTATGTTATGATATGCAAGATACAATCAAAAGGTTCTTTGACTGTGAATATACAACTCAAAGACCTTACCAATCATCTCTAACTAGTGACTTGTTGCAGGGATACACAGCTCCCAGCACTCCAGCCACTTTTGAAGCTATTCTTGAGGTCCTGTTCGTTAAGCTCATCAAGGACAATTCGTCATAAACCCTGGATCACTTCCAATCTGACAAAATGGCAATACTTCAGCATAAATGTTTTGGGGCAGTCGCTGAAATCTGATGGGATATGACTGCATTGTAGTAGTCAAAAAGGTTGCCATCTCACCACAATTCAGATACCTTTAGGTAGAGCAGGGCGATATGACCAAAAATATTTATCACGATATACATTTGAAAATTTGTGATAACGATATAACTGACGATATAATTTACACTAGACAAAATACTTTACAACTCCACAACTTTATTAGTGCAAAAAAACCCCCATCAATGTATTTTCATTTAATAAACAAGCAGCTGTTTTTTTATGTGCATTAAAGTTATATAAAAATGTAACAGTTCAAATGCAAATTCCTTGCTGACAGTTTAACCAAAAGGCATTTCCAGTGGAAATTGGCCGACATATCCTCAGCATAACCATGTATAATATCCAACGACGGCCCGCTAGCATGCGCTACCAAAAATAGTGCTTTGTTGTGTATCTGACGGACGAAAGCTAACCCAGTTCCACACTACTGAAGTTGCAGCATTTTTACAAACCAATTCTGGTTCATCCGTTTCATTCAACGATCCGCTTTCGCCGCCATGCTTTTTCCGACGTGTGCCTATGAAAACAAAGGCACTGCGCATGCGCGTTTTACCCATATTCTATCACGATATTTAATTTTTCCCAAAATTATACCGGTATTGCCGTGAACGGTATGATATGGCCCAGCTCTACCTTTAGGAGCCTGAGGACATTACAGTAAAACTTGCTATTGATAGTTTAACTTTGTAAAACCCTGCTAATGTCCAAGAAAACAGAGTAGATTCTCATCCTACTCCTAAGGTAATGTGCCTTCAGTTTTAGAGATTGTGACTTCGTCTATTTTTAAGCCCAACTCTCCTCACTAGGAATGATTCTTGACGTCAAGGTTGTCTGAGAATCCATGCTCTATTGTGAAAAATCTGTGTTACACAAGTGGTGACATTACATAGAATACATACTGACACATGTTGCTCGCATGTGTCAGTGCTATTCCCAATTTATCACTAAGAGAAAAAAATGTAAACTTCTTTGTCCCTCTTCATATTAATACTAATGATGAAGGTTGTGGTTTAAAGATTTCTGAAACACGCTGTTTAAACAGTGTTATGTATCAACAGTGATTTGGTCAGGCGGATGTAAGTTGCACGGTTTACACCTGTTGTAAATTACTAGTATTTATTATACCCTATACTTAACTGTATTAATTCACTAATTATCACTTTGGGAGAAGGGTGGGAGAACCACAGATACGAGGTAAATTATCATACATTTAACATGTGGTTGGCAAGTTTATTTTAAGAGTATAAGAGCAGAAAGCCACAGAATTGGAGGCTAGTGTCTCTTATATGAAATCTATTTGGTACCTTCTGTAACTTATGTGATGACAGTGTCTTTACTATGCAGCAAATTGTTTGATTAACATTACAGGTTCTACAACATCCTTTAAGAAATTTGGACACAGATACTCTTGCTGTATTTTCTATAGAATGAGTTAAACCATGCTGCAGTAACAGAAAAAAGTGAATAGTTACAGTTACAGAGAATATACTCATGGTTGACAGGCTAGTGACATTTATAAATATGTATGAAGAACATGAAAAATGATGAGCCATAGCTGGTCATACTTTGGCAAGGGGATCTCTAAAGACCTACGTAGACACACATTCTTTTGGGTGACAGCTTGTATCCGTCATACATAATTTGTACGTATTTGTAACACAGTGAACAAACAGTTTGTTCCTTGCACTTAGTGTCATCAGAATGTACTTTGGTTAATTGTGCATCACCACACATCCTCCAGATATCCACTGTTCTGGCCCGGAGCTTGGGGTTCCCAAAAAATTCAATCCAAAATTCCAGGTGTTCCAGATGCTGTCTAATGTTATCTTCCTGCAAGATAACAAGTTCTAATTGAAAGAAAAAAAGATTTCTAGATCTTAAGTATTAACTTTTGTGACATCTAATGCGTTTCAGTGAGTGGAGACAGATGAGCTTAGTATAAAGTGGAAGACATGGTTTTATTATGCTACCTGATAATATATCTCTGCCACCGCCCCATATCCATGCCTTTCAGCAGTGACGGAGTGATGCTTCCTCCGTAGGATATACAATAATGAATGGCTGACACGCACGGGGACTGTTATTAAAAGACATCTGTATTTAAAAAATATGTAAACAGCAATTCTTCCAACTGTGCTTAAATAATTTAATGCTTTTATGTAACTCAATATAGTTATAATTAGTTGCTGCTATTTTATTAAATAAAAAGATGACTTGTAGGCTTTTGTCAAAAGTGATTTCACAATAGCTTTCAGCTTTGGGAACTCTAAGTGTTTGTTTGTCTGAGGACAGATGATGCTCCCAAGGCTCAGCCACAGGAAATGTCCTGTAAACATGCTTGTATAACCATCCCCCATCCGCCCTCAGATAGCATTTGGCCTGACATCATTCTGCTTTACTGTGTGGGTGTGTGTATCTGCTTTCTTAGTGTCTGTGTCTGTTGGACTGTGACTAAGGCAGACTGTGTGTTGCCGGATTCTGCCATTTATAATATATTGGTGCTACTTTGACTACATTGATGAATTTTAACTCATGTAATGGAAATGAAATGTAGAGGTAAATTATGCGACTTGTTTAGCAATAAAGCTGAGAGAAGCGGTAAGCATAGCTGCTGGAGACGTGGATAATATGTGAACAGATTTTGATAAAAGGATTAGACGTTGTATTCCTAAAAGCTGCTTCCCTTCAGACTGTGCAAGAAAATGTGTTAGACTTCATATTGAGGTCTGTTCTGAAGCACTCTGTTGTTAGTCTGTCAGTCAAACTGATTGTCACAAAGAGTACACCGTTCTCAAGCTCACAGTTAGCTGACTTACACTGAATGCCAGGTATTGTGGTTCATATGTATTTCACCTCCATAACATTCAAAATTCAATAATTAATCATTCAATATTTTTTTGTGTGTGTCATCCTGAATACAAACTGAAATATATAAATGTATATATAATACTGTGTAAAATGTTTCCGAATCCCCAGGCAAGTTAAGATTTTGCTTGGAAAATTTGAAAGTAATTGCAGTGATTTATTCAAATGTGTAATACATGGAAATACAGTATAATACAGTGAAAACGGAGTTTGTACAATTCTAGTGAGCTTGAAAGTCAATATTTGGTAGGGCAACCTTCCCTCCTCAACTCAGCCTGAACTCTCATAAACAAGGTTTCTAATAATTTCTTTAAGAGCATTCAGGAAGTGTTCTCAAGGATTCTTGAGGAAATTCAAAGCTTTTCTTTGGATGCTGGCTGCCTTTTGTTCCATTCTGTCAAGAAGGACCCACACTGCTTCCATAATTTTGTGGTTGGGGCTCTTAAAAGGCCAAGAGGCAGTCATGACTAAGTGTTCCATTGGATGGTTTTCCTATAGCAAGTGCTTTTAATGCATTAGAAGTGTGTTTGAGATCATTGTCACATTTGGTCATAATTTTGTCATTCACACTGTGTCAACTGAATAGCTGGTTTAGGGTTGAAATTAGAGCTGGGCGACAGAACGATAACGATATGTATCGCGATATAACTTTTACTCGATAGAGAAATTAAACTATCGCGTTAGACCTCGCCGCTCTTGTCCTCTTAAAGAAAAAAAAAAAAAGCAGAGCCGAACCAATCACAGCCGCAGTGTCACGTCACGTGACTTGTTACGTACAGCACAAGTGCCAAGCCGCACATGTGTATTTGTTTGTGAAGCAGCCAGCGGGTAATGGAGGAAATGAGTGTGCCGACTAGAAAAATCAACCGAGCGTGACCGAAGGTTACCGAAGAGAAAACAGATGATGGTTCCAATGCCGGAGAGATTGTCGAACGGAAGAGCCATAGAAGTTCCGTAGTGTGAAGGTATTTCGGCTATTTCAAGTCTGACAAAAAACAGAGTAGCGTGCACTGTAAATTGTGCCGAAAGCAAGTCTGGAAATACAATAAACTGGTGCATGCGTCACACTGAGCGCCACGTTATTGTTTCGGTGAAATGGATTTCTACAATACTGTTACTGTTAATTCTACTCTCTGCAGTGTTTAAATGCTTACATATACACACAGTTACTGTCCCTCCACACATACGACTGGGTTCTGCTTCTATGCCCCAGCTTTGTTTACTTTTTCCCACCGAGGCTTCTAGACTTCTGATTGGCCAACATTTCTGCACGGTTAGGAATCTAGCGCCACCTGCTGCTTTGGCATGTTCATAGCAGCGTTTTCCTTCATTTCTGCCTTTATGTGTGGACGGGATTATTTTTTAAAACGAAAACGGAAAATCTCCGTTTTCAAAAATACCCGTGTACGTGTGGACGTAGCCTCAGTCTCTGACTGGAAGCGCTAATTCGTCATTCGGCTTTTGTCAGACTAAAGTAACTGTTAAAACTGTTTGAAAAGCTAAGCTATACAACAAGGAGAGATTGAGAATTTCCTTTTAGTTCTCAGTTTATTTGATATTGACAAAAGTTAGTCAGTTTTGTCTGTTCTTCTGTAAAACAAACTAAGATTTATTTTTAGAATTAATATTTTGTTTCTAAGTGGAATTGACAATTTAGTCTGTTTCATTTGTTCTATTTTGAAACTTAAACGCTTTAGCGGCTGCCTTTTGTGTAGTTTGCAATATTTGCCTTTATTTATCTGAAAAAGTCTCATGTTCCTTAAGTACATCTACCCTGTTGAACTTCATCCATCCATTCGCGTCCGCTTAATGGATGAACTTATTATGGGAAATAAATATTTAAATAAAAACAAGCTGCTGATTATTTCACATTTTACTTGTGAGCAACGGCACATTTAAATCTTACAAATATAGTTATTTGGCTTATATCGTGATAGATATCGTTATCGCCTGAAATGAAAAAAACATATTGTGATATGAAAAAATCTTATATCGCCCAGCTCTAGTTGAAATGCAGCCCTATTACAAAAACCACCATGATTTACAGATGGCTCTAGATACACACTGTGGTACCGCTTTTATTGGTGACATTTTGAACCAAAAATGTCATCACATCATAAGACATTTTGCCACGTATTGTCGTATGTAGTTTGGTATTCTTCAGCCTTTTACCTCTTCCTTTTCTTAAGACTGGGTTCTTGACCGCCACACTTCAAGTGAGGCTGCTTCTGGGGCTTTGGTGAACAGTAGATCAGCTGAAGAGAGGGGTACATCTCTTGGGGCCTGTGTCAGATATTTGCTGGGGGATTTTTTCTTAAGGATTTGACTTTCAGATACTGTTCATCTGTTGTAGATAGTTTTTTAGACCTGACATTTCATTTTCTGTCCTCTACTTGTCCAGTTTTCTCAAACTGTTTTGTCATGTTTTGAATGACTAACTGTTCACCGTGCTGAAATATGCCACTCTTTTGAAACCACCTTGTTGGTGGTCCTTTTCGTTGTCCTTTTTCATAGATTGAGCTAAACAAATGGGAACAAATTGTGTTTTTGGAATAGGCTGCATTTAACAATTTTTAAAAAAATATAATTTAAAATTGGTGCCTGTTGTGCGTTGACATAACACTGGTTCATCCTTGGAGTAAGGTGTCTTTTATCCGCTTGAATCGTTCATAGGTCAGTGTTTAGTGACAAGGCCTAAACTGTAAAAAAGCTAAAAGGCTAAAAAGCTAAATGTCCTTCGGAAAACTTGGAGGACAACTCAAGACCGCTTTAGAAAAATGACAAGAAAGTCTGACTCCTTGGAAGCAAAATGTAAAGAAATGATGGGTGGACTTTTTCACAGCAAATGTATATTAAATGTGTACCAGTATATACTGACTAAAAAGATTTGTCCTTTATATTTGTCCTCAGTGGGTTGAAATAAAAAAAAAAAAAGTGATATTTTTGCAAACTGAATTATCTTTCTTTAAAGTCTGTACTTAGCTGTTCTTTTACTAAATACATGCTTTGTTAAGTCTTATATTGAAAAAGGCCTTTGAGAACTGTTACTACTGTTACTACAAAGTAGTAATCGAGCTGATTTTATCAGAACTTTTTTGAGAAATAAGTTCATCTCTGTTAGAATTTGTACCAGATGTGTTCTCGATGTGTCTTCTGAAAGAAAATCTCTCAACTCAGTCTAAAGGCAGTAGACCTGGTGATAAATGGTAGGTGCTGGCATGTCTGCCTTTCTTTTTTTTTTCAGTCCCGCAGAATTGCAGGGGTAATAACTCTGATCTTTTTCTTTCGCGCTAAAGAATAGGCTGTAGCATTGCATCAGCCTCACATCAAAGACTCAGTGTCAGTATCTTCCATCTTCTAAGTTGTTTTCAGCAATTTAGATAGCTGAAAATGATGTAGATGTGTATTCTGCATGAATATGTGGGGAAAGATGGTGTTTTTCCTCTTTCATTCTGTGAACTCTAACAAATTTGTTGAAAGAATTAATTAGCCAATACTTAATAGGCATAAAAGCAGATTTTTGGATATAAGTCATTGTAAATGACAAATTCACTTTAGTGCATAAAATAATTGAGACATACCTAGCTTCACAATAATGACGTGCAGTTCTTCTAAAAAATACTAAATTGCTGGATTAACTTCCTTTGTTTTGAAATGAGAAAACAACTGTTGTAATTGGAACATGGGGGACTACCACGTAGGATTTTAACTGTGAAGTATTTTGTAGATATGCTGTGGTTTCTAAACCCAAGATTTCAAACTGAATCTCTTCCATTAGTGCTTAATACATTCATATTAAGACCTCTCATGAGTTGCCAATTTATTATCCCATCTTAAACCACATTAGGGGGTTGAATCTGCTAAAAATACTAGAGTTACTGTGTGACTACTACAAATGCAAGTTACAGTCATTGCTATGTATCGCTGACAATGCCATTAATGGCACATGATGTCAACATTTGAGAGCTATGTTTTTCACCATTCACCAGTAACAACAGACTATCCATGAATCCCATTTATCTCTAATGAACACGTAAAAGTAAACAACAATCTGCTGGAAATTGTAATTACATAGCCATGTGTTTGTGGAAATCCTAAGCTCTCTATTAGTGTGGGGAGTTTTGTTACATAAATAAACTATTACATTTAGGTTACAAAGCTATATTGTTAGGCAGGGTTTATTCTAAGTAGGCTAAGATACAGCTGATTACCATGCCATGTTAATGACCTGATCCAAAAAGGCCTGAACAAAAACTAGTAGTAAACACTTTAACTGCCGAACTCCAGAATTGAGTAAAACTGCCTGTTAAAGGTGTTGCTTGATGCTACAGCTGGATATATTAGATGAGGCTTTGTTTCGAACAACAGCTTGCGGTGGGAAAGTTTCGGTATGCTCCGTGAGTGCAAAGGACTGTCTGCTGGCTCTGATGCACTATCTCCCCTGCTGGGTGACTGACAGGCAAAAGTAATAGTAAGCAGGTGGAAGAGGCCTTACCTGAAGGGCCGCTCTTCCATTACAATCCCTCCAAATGGAATCAAAGTGGCACAATGCACCCCACTGTTGCATCAAATAGATCTCCCCATCTCTCATTAAGCTTGGTGTGCAAAAGCTTTCCCCTTTGAAGACCTTCTCATCTGAAATCAGCAGTGTCTCACTGACAAGATAAAGTAGCTACGGTGTTTCTCATTGCAATGTTGATATATAGGCAAAGAGTGAGCTGTCTCTACAAAAAAAGAACATTATTGCAGATTGCTTTTTTTTTGTATATGTGCCTCAAGGAAGGCAAAGATGTATAGCAAAGTCAAGGAATGTAGCTTGTAAATGTGACACAGAATATCTTAAACTCACTGTGAGTCATTTGGGGGAAGTGAAAACTTGTAGCTATTTAGCACAAACTGGAGACGAGTGCATAGTAAAGCTTTTTAATGGAACACATTTATTCCTGCGACTTAAGGTTTTAAAAGCTTTTCTGCATTAATTTGTGTTAAGGTACTTCATTATAACCCCAAAGAATTATTTAGAGGAGTGAAAGCACAACAAGGATGCTGCTGTGTAATTAGTGTTATAATGAGTATGTCAGTCACATTGTACGGTGAACCGGGAGTGCTGCAGACAGATGTTGTAATATGCCTGAAATTTAGCAGGTCAATTGGATAGTTTCTAAGATTCTTTTGAGATATGTTTCTTGAGTTTGCAGGGATTTTTGTGTAGAGGAAGTCTGTCAACTTTAAAACTTATTTTGAACTTAGTGAGGGTTTCAGAAATGTAATTGTTTCATAACCACCATCTTTGCGACTTGGGTTTAAAAGCTTGACATACTAGGAGGAAGTTTCTTGTATTAAACTGAAGCCTGGATCAACTAGAAATTGCTTAATGGATTTTAACATAGTATCAGTGCGTTTTACAGAAAATGAAGTAATAATGTTTGATTTCCTGCTGGGGAAATTGTTTATTTTTCATGCTTTGGATACTAAAACCCAGGAGGGTGTTAATTTGGTACCTTACATATAAAAGTACCATAATCATGATTATGTGGTTCAACCAGACATAGAAACTATATGTTTTATTGACTGAGATATAGTTGCCACCCCAAAACTAAAAATAACTGAATTGCTCTTGTAGAGTGTATGACTGCTATGACTATCCGTATTAGTCAAGTCCTAATAGTGAAATAAGTATGCAGTGTTTGCAGGAAGACTTTCAGGTTCAAATGTAGTGTTGTCTGTGCTTTGTCAGGCGCTGTCAGCAGATGGAATTTGGTAGTATGAGGTTGCCCTGGAGATGAGATAAAGGTTGTACCCAGGGGGTTTTGTTGTGCGATGACTGACAGCCATAGTCCTTTCTCATATCTCTCACACTGGGCACTAACTGGCGTAGCTTTTCCATCCAGTAACGTCTTGCCTGGGTGGTCAGACTTCTGCTCTTTGATTAAAACCTATACAGGAGGATGGTACACAATACTATTGTTCCTTCAGTTACCTCTTACTGCATTCTCACTCTGAGAAGAATCATTGCTGCAAGTTAAATACTCTAATAGGAAAATTCAGTGCAGTGCAGACTGAGCCAGCTCTGTTCTAGGATGCCCTCTGGACCCAGTGGAGGTGGTGAGTGACAGGAGAACGGCGGCTAAGCTGTCATCCCTGTTGGACAACATCTCCCACCCCATGCAGCAGACTGTGACAGCACTGAGCAGCTCCTTCAGTGGGAGACTGCGGCACCCACGGTGTGGGACGGAGAGATTTCGCAGGTCTTTCCTCCCCACTGCTGTCAGACTCCATAATAAAGACTTTAACTGATCAAGCACACACATCCATACATATGCAATAATACTAAGTGCAATAATCCTTTCTGTCATCGTTGTATTTTTACTCAGTTGTATATAGTATTTGTATTCTATTTTTATCTTATTGTATATTTATTTTATTTTATTCTACTGTATATAGTATTTAATTTTATTCTATTCTGTACAGTTGTGTACTGTATTTATTCTTATTGTATTCTAATTTTTGCCTCATAACTTTTGCACTGTCCACTTCCTGCTGTGACAAAACAAATTTCCCACGTGTGGGACTAATAAAGGTTATCTTATCTTATCTTATCTTATCTTAAAATGTGTGCTGAGTATATAATTAGACAACAATATTTTAAGGTGTTTAATGTAATGAGTAAAATCAGAAGTGGGTTGCTTCCTTTTTTCACCTCCCTTACTCAGGCATCAGTATTTTTTTCTTATACCAGTGTTTCACTTCATGTGGTAACATTTTCAGATTCACGCCTTATACGAGTTAGGCTTGTTCCTCTCATTACTTCTGTGAAAAACATAGCACCATTTCGCTACACAAATTGAAAGCAGAATGCACCAAATTCTTGTTCCTGACAGAATAGGTGTATAAGAATAAGATGAAATATTCAGGGAACCACAGAGACTATAGTTCCTATATACAATGTGTCCTTTGTTCCATATTTTCTTCCTTTCTTACAGAATGAACTACTGATGTTTGGTAACAGTGTTACATGTGATGCATATTATTATATTTTCTTGATATGACCAATACAGAAACTGAATTGCTTTTTGAAGTTGTGAAGACTTTGCATTTATTGTATTTAGTGACAGTCCATTATGCATTGGAGGCTACAACTGCCTTAATTATTCATAGCATGCATTCAACAAAGTGCTGGTAGCATTCCTTAGAGTTTTTGATACTTATTGATATATGATAGCTTCACAAAATTGTTACAGATTTGTAACCAACACCTTCATGATGGATCTTGAAATATATGGTACATGGTTGCTTTTCTACTCTACCTGAGTACTCAAAGTACTTTTTACAACTTGTCTCATTCAGCCAAGCACTTCTTTCTGTGCTTTCTAGTACTTTCTATCTAACATTCACACACATTCATACTCAGAGAGCAGCTTGAGGTTAGTATTATGCCAAAGGCATGCAAAGTGGAGCAGCTGAGGATCGGACCACCAACCTTCTGATTAGTATATGACATGCCCTACCTCCTGAGCTACATTCACCCTAATCTAGTGACTGTGGAGGACATTTAAGTTGCAAACTCTGTTTAAGACTATATGAGTTATGTGACACAGCACATTATCCTGCTGAAAGTGCCCATTAGAACATAACAACACTGTAGGTATAAAGGGATGGACACAGTCAGCAACTGCCCAGTTAGGCTGCTGTGTGTAAATGATGTTCAAATTGGCCCAAGAGGCTTAAAGTGGACCAGAAAGCAGCCCTTGTCATTATACCACTAGGAGCAGCTCAAACTGTTCAAGGTACATGTTAGGAGAGATTCGTGCTTTCTACCTCCACCATATGAATGTTACAGCACAAATCAACACCGATGTCATTACCCATATTACAAATTAACATGTTTCCAATGTTCTAATACTATATATGTGTATATATATATATATATATATATATATATATATATATATATATATATATGTATATGTATGTATCCTGGCCAAAATAGACTGTCTATTTACCAGAATGCCTTACCACTACCCAGTGGTACTACCCTGCCAATTTTGTGAGCCTGTGCCCACTGTAACCTCAATTTTTCTAATCTTAGGTGACAGCAGCCTATTGGGCACCAGTAGCAATGGAGTGTTCATGAAGTCTCTTGACTGGTCTTTTAATTCTTTAGCAGAGTAGATTTTCTTAGCCATGTCTGCATGCCAGATGCATTGAGTTTGCACAGGTGTAACAAATAAACTGTCCAGTGAGTCTGTGCATTTAGATGCAGATTTCCAACAGTAAACATTCATGTTCAAACCAATAAAGCCTGGAATATGTTATGCTGATTACACCTTTACTGTTTCCCTGGGGATAAAACAATTAAGCTGTTCATTTATCTTCCTTTATACTGATCCCCCTGCCATTTATCTTTGCTGCTGCTAGTTTCAGTGGGATGGTTTCTTTGTAAGTGGTTGTGCTATATTTTCTGGAATATACATAGTTATTTGTGCTAATTCCTGATCTTAGTAAATAATGCATTTAAATAGAAAATAAATACATAATTGTTGCGCTAGCTCTCGTTTAAACATTGCCCAAAGTAAAATGTGGTACATTTGTTTTCCCATTGAGGTATAGTTATAAGCAAATCTTACCAGAAAGACTCAAAAGACTCAAATCTTGTTCTTCTACTTCTTTGAGCTGCTTCCTTTAGCGGTTGCCACAGTGGATCAATTGCCTCCATCTCACCCTATGCCTATCATCCACCTCTGTCACACCAACCCTCTGCATGTTCTGCTTGTCTATATCCATGAACCTCCTCAGTGGTCTTCTTCTTTTCCTCCTGCCTGGCAGTTCCTTATTCTATATTCTTTGTTCAATATATCACAATTCCCTCCCCTGCACATGTCTAAACCATCTCAGCCTTGCCTCTCTCTTTGTCTCCAAACCACTCAACCTCAGCTGTCCTTCTGATATACTCATTTCTAACCCTGTCCGTTCTGGTCATTCCTAGTAAAAACCTTAACTTCTTCAAACCTGCTACCTCTCTGCTAGCTCAGCTTCCTGTCTTTTTGTTAGTGCTACTGAATCCAAACCATAAATCATAGCAGGCCTCACTACCATCTAGTAAGCCTTCCCTTTCACATGTGCTGCTATCCCTTAACCACAAATCACCCCTGACACTCATCTCCACCTTGCGCTCTCTTCTTCCATTCTCTTGTGCACTGTCCATCTCCACACCTTGTACCTTCATGGTTACAATTACTCATTCACACACACGTATGTATATTAAAATCTATTTTCACAAGCACATTTATACAAATATCTAATTTATTATAAGATCTAAAGTGTAAATCAATCAATCTTCATATCAATGTTCATTATATGTGGGTATAAAAAACTGTCAGTCACCTCACCTATAAATATTATACTGAAATACACACAATCACACATATTACACTCTGGTTTCAAAAAGAGCAGTGAAATCAGGTTTATTATATAGACCTTATATTGTTTCCCTAGTCTTTACTTTCTTTGTGCCCACGTAATTCATAACACAGCTGCAGAAACTGAATTGCGAGTTTGACTGCTTTGCGAGTAATAACAATACACACTTTTTAGAGGATATTATTGGTTCACCAGTGGTTTCTTTTTCAGTACTAATTAGAGTGAGTGAGTAACGAACAAAAGTATTGTAATTTTTATTAGCTATTCAAGCTATTCAGGAAAAGCGCTAAAGTATTGACCAACTTCTGAACTAGTTTGTGCCCAACTACTATGCTTATTATGGGTAATCTAGTAGTTTGAAAAAGGTTGAAATGAAGGACATTTTTTTACCTTTAAGAAAAACCTTAAAAATTGGGAGCTGCTTTATTTATTTACATTGCTGCTCATTTGCTGAGGTATAGTTTTGAGGAGATGCATAACTTGAATGCTAATGCTGAAAATATCCCTTTTTGTTTCAGTTTCATAATTATATATTTTTTTCTACAAAGCTCATTCAAAACCCTTCTTTTTAAGAAGAGCACCCAATCTTTTTAACAGTTTAATGTTTCCCATGAGCAGCCCATAACTCTGTGATTAAAGAATAGGAAATCAATACAAACTGACTCCATCACATTTACTTTTGATAATATAAAGATTTCAAGTCTGTGTCGACTCTTTCATTTGTTATTAAGCTGAAGTCTGTGAAGTCAGCTCAAGTCAATTTATTTGTACAGGCCAAAATTACATGCAATGGTTTACAGAGATATGAAACATAAAAACACATTAAAAACACGAAATGAAACAGAATCATCAACATGTCAAAGAGACAAAAATGAAAAGAGAAAAAAAATGAAGTACAATGAGCTAAATAAAACCCGTTAAACAGAGACACAGAGAACAAGAGAGAGAGATGGAATGAGAAAACATGCTTGCAAATAATAGTCACTGCAGCTGCATAATTAACATTTCTCTCCCCCATTATGAAACCATTGGACTGAGTAACTGAACATTACCTTTCTGAGCGACAGAAACGCCACCATTTCCTAAACCTTGAGCTCTTCTGAACCTATATTATTTGTAAATTCAGTTATTTTGAGGAGAGAGGAGATTTAGTATTGTTCAAATAAAAGTACATTTGTTCTATAACTATTAAGATTACTCAAGATGTGCCGTATAGTACTAAGGCATCAATCAATGTCAATTACCTGTGCAAATATTATTCAGCTATCAATATTAAGCAAAATGTTTAAAGAAGAACCTCTCTGAAAGTTTCTTGAAAGTATCCACTGACTTTGCTTCCTTAATATTTTGAGGTAGACTGAGTTTGGGGGCAGATTTAATGGATGTCTACAAATTTGGCAGTGGAATATCTAAGAGTGCAGATAAGGTGATATTTTGGTAATATTGCTGAGATGAAAGGCACACTTAATGCGCAGCTTCATGCTCAGTCACTCCTAAATAAGCATGACTCTTAACGTCTGGTTTTATCCTGTATGTTTACTTGCCAAATGAGCGCCTTCAATTTCATTGAGGTAAAATAATTTCCTTTTATCTTCATTAACTTTTATTTATTTATTTATTAATGCCAGTTAAATCCAGGGCTAGAGTTCAGCATATATAGTTGTGTGTCATTGCGTTACAGCAATGGCAACGTTATGGCAATGAATATCGCAGTAGCAGACCAACACACCTGAATTTTTCATCACCCCAAGAAGTGCCATTGGATTCCTGATCTCCACAGCTGAAAAAGAATTTCCTACTGGAGATATTTAATCCGATTCAGGAAATAGCATCATATTAGGAAAAACCTACAAGTAGTCATGATGGTGAATAAAGTAATCAAATTTGCCAAAAGCTAATCATAAATTAAAAACAGCCTTAGCATCATAGTTGGGTGTTAAATCTCTAATTATTATTTTGTTTTATTTATTTTTGTGTGAGGACAGGCTTGAATGCCTTCTGTTTAATGATTGTTGAGACAAAGAAAATAAATACAGTTAAAAAATATACTTTAACCTGGAGAGTGAAGGTTTGCGTTTTATTTCAGCCACACAATTATATTAAAAACAGGAGTGAAATTTGAGAATTGTCTTTAGTGCAGATGAAGAATGTGGTAGGTTAAATTTTTTTTTCTGATATATATATATATATATATATATGTATTCCTCACATTTTCCAGAGGTGTGATGTTCCTCATCTCAAGAGAACAATAGTCTAGGGTTGCCTTCATTATCAGCAGTAATTTTTCAGAAATAATTTCCTCTGGCTTTTATGACAGCTTTGTTATAAGATGCAACACTTTCTTTACAAGCTAGTAGATGGACTTCTAATTGAGTTTTTCTCCATCTCCTCTAAGCTACTCTGCAGACCCTTTTGAGCTCCTAGATAGAGGTGGTCAACCATGGGGATGATTTAACAGAGCACTTTTTTCCTACTTTGATTGGCATAATTAAATCTAGTAAATTAATTAAAGTGCTATTTCTTGTTAGTCATATCATCAACTGAAGAGTTAGTATTAATTTTGATGTCTGAGAAAATGAGTTCAGATATATTAAGTTCGGTGCTGCTATAAAAGACCCTTTACTTGATACTTTTATGGGTTTTTGACCACAAGGAAAAATAGCACCAAAACACTGTAGAGCAGTATCAGAGAGTGGAATGTTGTAGATATGTACAGCACATATTAAAAACAGAACTGTGTGACCAGGCTCATTAACCAACATATCCCATGACGTTTTGGCCATTGCTGTTGCCATAGATATAAAGCAATATCAAAAATAATTTTGTCGAGGATTTAAATTCTATTATTTCAGAGTATTCTGATAAGCAGTGAGTAGCTTTTTGAATTGTGGTTTGTGGTTTATTAATTTTAGAAATGAGAACATTGGTTTTGCAAATGAACCAAGAGTAACAACATTGATGTTGAAGCTGAAGAATTAAGACAAAAGGCAAAGACCATATCCTGTAATACCAAAACTTTTGTTGTAATTTTAATGTTGCATTTTCCTGGGTTTTGATAAAGGCTGTTAGGAAACATTACATTCAGGTGACTGTAACATTGGTAGGT
Source organism: Aulonocara stuartgranti (assembly GCF_965226115.1). Taxonomy (NCBI): domain Eukaryota; kingdom Metazoa; phylum Chordata; class Actinopteri; order Cichliformes; family Cichlidae; genus Aulonocara; species Aulonocara stuartgranti. Next base: position 7,690,827 of record NC_138950.1, read on the forward strand.
TTGGTAAAGGTTGGGTTAATCTGAGCATCAGAGTTAAAAGATCATCCATTATTGATGGTCCTGTGAGCACACCCAGACAACTGCAGCAGGGCATCGATCTGAAATCTGCAGTTTTAGAGTCAAAGTGGGAACGATAGTAGCGCATCAATGGCACAATACATTTTCTGAGTTCCTCTCAGTGCTGTTCAGTGCAGCCTCTGCAATATTTACAAGTGGTCGGTCAAACTTAAAACAACATATTTTTATGAACACTTCAGTGTGTGGTCTATTCGAGAAGAGAAGCCTTGCAGTTGTCTTTCTTAAATAGATTGAAATTGAATGACTCAGTGCTGACTGTTAGGGTTAGAATAATATCAGACCTGTCAAGCAATTTCTGTTCCTGTGAAGTTTAGACCCTTTTAGTGAGGATACGCTATTTTGTTCTGGGTAGCCACTATATCTTTTATAAACTGTCAAGCATCCTCTTACAGGCAATTTGCAGCAGAAAATGAAACTCAAAGGTTTGCAACTTTGTAACTTGATGGTTGCTCTTAAACTTTTTTTATTGTATTAAAGATAATTTGGATCCTTCTTAACGAGCAAAATTCAAAGCTTTTTCAAGTATAAGAACAAACTGTATGCAAGCATGTAACCATAAACCTACGTGTGCCATTTACACTTGAGACCTGTAAAACCGCTGGTACTTAATAGTACTTAATGAGTCTTTTATATTTTTAATGAGTCTATTACATAAACACAGTTACTGTATCTGTGTCAAATTTATTTTTCTTTTAACTTTTGAGGGGGTTTTTTTAGGTAAAGACTGTTGAAGAGAGAATAATTAAGGTAAGAAGCAATTAGTGAGTCATTGTCAACAATAGATATGAGAACACTGCATACATTTGAACTGAGTGGGCTGGCAAATAAAAGGCAAAAGGCATTTTAGAATCTTTGCCTTGTTTTGTTTTTAATTATAAATCCAAAAGAAAGTTGAAATGTTGAAATAGTCCCTCACGTGCCCGATCTTCACTCATTATTAAAATTTCACCTCAGCAGGCCCACACGTTAACCTTTACGTAACTGAGATATGAAACATATTAGCTTCAGTTGCACAATTAAAAACAGAGTAAAAATAACAACTGCAAGCAGGAATGAGGGAGCCAAGTACTTCCCAATAACAACTTCATGTGATCATGTCAAAAGTAAGGCTTTTTCAATTGGCTACATAATGCTTCTAAGGCTTAACCTGAAGATTATCAGGACTAGTTATGATGGCAAGTCAATTAGGCTGACATGACTAGTTGACATATCTTGACCTTGACACCCCCGCACTTTTACCAGATGCAAGCGCTACTAATTATAAGCAGAAATGTTGAACATTATTTAGCAATACCTTTTTCTTCTAAAATGTATAATATGATCACTTTCAATTTTCTTTGTGCTGTTTCTGCTGCTTGTTAATGTTGGTGACAGGGCTGCAGTTTACCGGATTTCCTTAAAAGCTTGACTTGTATGGTACTTGTTCTGGTGAGGAGCAGAGCCAAAGTTTAACAATATAATGGGTAAAGTAGATTAGATGAAAAGTTGTTGAAAAATGCAATAAACACTGCCACATATATACAGATATACGCAGCAGTGTTCATTGCCATATATGGCATACATGAGATTGCATCTAATTATAACATGACTGTGCAGTTTAGCGCAGCTACCAGGTTCCTCCACAATCACTAATCCAACGACACGAGGGAGTGACTGAAGTCGTTCTTTACAGAGCATATTCCAATACAAAATATTGTATTCACGTCTTTTGATTTATTTGTTCCTGTTTCATTTAGGCATTCAGTCTGAGAATTTCTTCACTTTTTTCCTGCTTTTTATGGATGCACTTCCTTTTATTCTGTCTCCACTGCCTGTGTCAACCCGTCTGTAATTCCCTCCCCCCACAGAAAGCGCAGAGTGGAGGAGTACTGGTAAATGAAAGATTTTTACCAGAAATACTTTTTATACTTAAAAGTCGACTGACTTGGGTCCACAGGAATTTCCTCAGTCTGAAGATCAGATGAATGATTATTAAGTAAACCACCGAACACACAGAAGTTACTGAATTCATTGAAAAGTTAAGTTTGACGCATCGTGGCATGCTCAAGAAGTAGACATTAAAATGAAGTGACTGCCCCCAGTTGGTGTTCAGAGCTACAAACCAGTCAATTTGATTGGTTGGCATAGATTCTTACAGCAAAGAGACAAATAAGAAGATGGATAAGAACTCTTCTGGTGTCTATGCAGCTTCATTACTTGGCCCACAATTATAAGTGAGTCATGCGCTCGGTTAGCTTTATAGACGTCATCACTGTAGTTACTCTGACCCTTTCATTAAATGCAAAAAAACTGCTGCATTTCTTTCCTCCTTGTGATTTCAGTTGTAACTGTAATTAGATCTTCTCTTGAATCAACGCCCTGATTTCTACCATACATATCATTGGTTTATAGTGTACATCTGTGTGTAAGATGGAAACCAGATTTTAACTGAGTACTGTTTATTTTTGTTTCGTCCAACAGTTTAAAACTCCCTGGTGTAAATGTGAAGGTGTGTATGTCTTTTAATGTGTGAAAATATGGAGAATTTTTGTGTAGCTCTCATCCAAGCTGTTATTTGAGGGAGGAGAAAAATGAAAAAATAGTAAGTTGCAAGTTGATGTAGCCTAATTGGGGAAATTAAGTACATTTTTTAATATCCCACATAAACTTTTGAAAACTGTTGACAAGGCAGGCAGAAAAATGTAGATATAAAAAAAACATTAATCAGCTATTAAATCGTTTCGTGCAACTTTTTTTAAGCAGCAACAGAAGTTAAACTCATGGTGAGGTGTCTGTCTGTTCCCATTTAGTTCTTTTCTTTATTCCATGGATCAAAGAGAAAGTGGGAGGTTTTATATAAGGCAGGTAAGGTTCAGGAAATGATAACCTAGTCTTTTTTTCCCATTGAGAGCATTAGATCAGAGACTGTTGAAGCACCTCTAATTCTTGACTGGACATGTTACACTCTGGTTGACTCATCAATCCAAACAAAGAGAAATTGCTCTTGGCTACTTCTGGCTCATTGCTATTAAGTCAAAGGTATAATACTTTGTATGAAGTAAACTTGTTCATAAACTTGTAGTTTTATGCATACAAATTTTAGAGACAAAGAGCTTACAACTGTGCTGCCTGCAGCTCTAACAATGATTGCAGGACGTCAGCCTTGTAACTTTCTGACCGCAGCTTGAATCAATTTTCTTTGTTATTGGATCATATTTGGACCAGTTCACGTGCTAAGCTGCGGTGTTTTGTTTCTCATTGCCACATTTGTAAATATGCCTCCAATCTTTATTGGACTTTAGCTTGCTTCTATTCATCAGCAGTTATTACTAAGGCTTATAGATACTGTTGTCATATAAAAAAATACTATGAAATTCTCCTGCTGTATTGTTAAATTCTTGTGGCTCATTTAAATATTTTCAAAAATTTCCACTGGCAGTCACACGCACTTGTGTTTTCATAGCTGGAAGGTTTTGGAGTACAAAAAATGACAGTACTCTCTGGAGGTTGTCAAAAAAGACATTTGATCAAGTTAAACTGTAGAATACAATAAAATCATAGATTTATACCTAGCAGTGGGGAGTATCCAAGGGTGGAATTGTTCTATTGATTTGTATTTTCTGTGTGGGCTTTATCATTTTTGAGACAAAGGTTAGGCAGTTCATCTGGGCTTATTTTTTCAGATCCAGGTATTATGATCAGGCACCAGTAAATATTGCAAATGTGTGACTGTCAGTGGGCGTGTACATGGACAGACAGCAGTTCATAAAAGTCCATTATTTGGTTATCTGCTGTTATGAATTGTCAAGCTTTATGCTATTGTCAGTTTATATCTGTAGACGTAGTAGGGCTGCAGTGATTTATCGAATAACTTGAATAACTCAATTAAAAAATATCCTTGACGCAGAGTCCTTCCTTTGATGACTTGGAGACTTGCAGTAGAAATGAATTTAGAGGCCTTTTTTTGCATGCCAGTAAAAATGTACATGGGTCAGTAAAACTCTGAGCCACTGACCTGGGCTGTTAGGCTGGACACTGAATTATTATTATTAATATGTACAGTATGAGAACACCTCTTTTCAGCAACAGGAAACGTTGCATCAAAGCACAGGTCAATCCTCAGTTCTCAGAATGTTAAGATGCTCACTTTTCTTAATTGAAGGCACCACATGCTATTTTAAAGGCTTACAGACCACACTTACTCATTCACTAGCACACTTCAGTGTGCAGGCAAACACAAAGACACATACACATGAACAAACCATTGATCTATCTCATCCATACGATACTTTTAGAAGCATTTTTTGCCTCCTACTAATGTAAGAAAGCCTTTCAAAAAACTGAATAAAGGCTGTTTAATGAATGTTTTCATTTAGTTTGTGTTCAAAAGAGCAGTTGATTTTAAAAGACTTGACTTTTGTCTGTTTTGAATATTAATTGTTGCCCATTAATAAGATAAAAACTAGGCCTATTTATATGCTGATCTTTTATGATGCAGCTGTGGTGCCCGGGGAAATAATTCCTTGCAACTTTACAATAATTAAAGCAATGCTATTGGATGTGGTGGTTATCTTGATATGGTATAACCATATGAAATTTCTGTCATTTGACTATCCACACGTCAGTACAACTTATAGAACTTGTAGCTGTTGTCCTGGGTTCTGCTTTGTTTCCGCTTTGACAACAAGTTCTGGGAGCAAAATTTTGGCACCCTTTCCCAGGTGTTGCAAAATCTATTTCCAGTTATTGTGTGGGAAGGGATGGGGCACACGGCTTTTGCTCATAATTGGCAAAAAGATCTGTTATATGAACTGAAATAAATGCAGCAACAGAGCAGAAACCAGTAATTTGTCTCTGTGTCCACTAAACTTTTTTGATGTGGAACAGCAGAATATGTTCTGCCCGAAGTGTGTCTTGTTTTCAGCAATATGCATCTGCTTGTTCCCATTTTGTGAAAGTGGAAAAGCAAAATAAAGTAAAATCTAGTGCAAAAGCAAAGTCTGCGAATTTTAAATGGTTATTGTGTATAGTCCAAGGAGGTTACATTAAATTTGCATTAAATTACATTACATTTTTCTTTATAATGTACAATAAAATTTGATTCATGTGTCTTCAGTGTGCTTTTCATCTGTGGTATGCCTCATCTGATGCTCAGCCCATCTGATTTTCCAGATCTTTCTGCTGCCGTCCAGAAGTTCTCCCAGTCTCTGCAGGAGTTCCAGTTTGAGTGCATAGGAGATGCAGAGACAGATGATGAGGTGAACATCGGTGAGTCCAGTTTAACAAGGCACAGAGTATTCACCTCCTGCTAAGGTTTCATCTCTTGCATCACATCAATCAGATTTTTTTTTATCTGATTTTTCTTTTATGTTTTAGTTTCTCGTGGGAAAACAGTTGCTGCGCCCCCACATGTATCATGCGGGCACTTGTCTTGTAAAGGTCACATGCTCAAACGATTCGTTTATAGTTAACCTGTATATTAGTAAAAGTAATTAACGAAGAAAGAAAATGCTGTAACACTAATGCTGTTCATTTTTTCAAATATAATCCAGCGTGATCTTAGAATGGGGTTTGGCTTTGTGTATGGATGTTAAGCTTGTCTGCTGTGCATGTATAATTAATGCTATTGATTTGCTTATGATGCTTTTCCTGTATCTTTTCAAGCCTATATGAGATCAAAGGGACTAATTGTGATCAGTGTCAGAGATTAATGAAGGTGCAAACCTCCTAGCCTCCAAGAGGAATATGAAAGCAGCTGTGCAGAGGGCCTCGTTGGCTCTAATGGGCATGACTCCCAGTTTGGCCTCCTCTTCGTCTCCGTTTTTTGCACTGCTCATTATCCCCAGCTTGAGTCTTTCGCTCTGTGGAGCTGTAGACTGCTGAATTACTGTCCATCTGTGAGGGCTAGACTAGATATCGACCTCCTCTACAGGCTGTAATGTTCACCTGAATGCAAAATGAATAGTCCTTTTTTCCCCTCACAAAGCTGTTGTTACTGTGTGATGGCCATGGGTGCAGGAGACCAATTATATTTACTGGAAAAATCCACATCCAAATCTAAACCTCATTAGAATCAACCACACTTTAATTAGAGACCCTTCCCTTGACTTCCCTTGTAATTAAGAATCTGATCATCTTAGACTCAACAATGGATGTTTTAGCAGCGCACCTGTAACTGAACCTTTTTGGCGATGCATGAAACTGGCACAGGAGAAATGGTTCTGATGACAGTTTCATGCCACGTGTTGGGAAGAATTTGTGTACTGTGTTATTTATAGACGTTGGCAAATTTGTTTGGGCAGCCTTTAATCAGGATCAAAGTAAAAATGAAAATGCAAAATAGTGTTTGTGTGATTTTGTGTCCACGTCTTCAGTATCCTTCCTGCAATACTACTCGGTTCATTCACCATGTCAGGGAGAAAAGGCCACGATTACTATTTGAGGAAAAAAACAGCCTGTTGAAATCAATCTAGTCATCAATGAAACTGAACTTTCTGACTGACATACCTAGACCCTTGTGTGAATGCCAGCCATGATCTTGATGCAGTATTGGTATAGTTCACTTTGATGCTCCTTACTTCCCCACATAACATTGGGATCCTGTATGTGCTGCCAGACAGGTTCATCTGACCTTCTATTGATTTCAGTCTATGACTTCCTGCAGTGACATTCACATTCCAAGCCAGAATGGGGCGAAAAGATTGATGTGGCTATAGAAATTTAAATCTTTAGAAAAGTTACAGCCCCAACTCATAGAAGGTCAATCCTTTAGTCGACAAGAACTGTTCAAATGTGGAATAAGTGAGATGAGCAAAAATCCAGCTCTGAAATGTTAAATATGGAACAGAAAAAGCATCATTTTAAGCACATAAAATTGATTGTAAACATACAGCTCTTGTTGTTGTCTAGCTACAGTGTGCAGAAAAATGTACATTTAAAAAGCTTATCTTCCCAATTCATCTCGTTCCTAAGGTACTAAACTTTATTTAATTTAGTGATTCATCGGGTTTATTGCCTTCCCTCCACTTAGCAGTGAATGATATGCAAGTTATAACCCCACTTTGACTCCCATTTCCTTTCTTCACAGTCTAATCTTGTCCCATCAGTGGCTCCAGCTGTGCCCTTTACCCCCTGAGAGGTTTTCACCGTTGATAGAGGAACTGGTAGCATTAATAGGAGGCCAGCCTGCCTGCAGGATCACTGGCACAAAATCATTGCTCCCCGGTCTTTAAAAGCTTTGGTGTGTAAATGGACCAAAGTGTCTAAGATGATGCATGGGTCCCTATGCCAGGCTGTCGGGGTTGATAATGATGTTACTGTCTTGGCAAGCAGAGCAGCTCGACCGCTGCTAAATGGCTAGACATAGGGTGACACAGGGGCTGACCAAGACAGGCCACGTTGTATCTGGCCTTCTATTTAATGAAGCTGTAAAGCTATCAAGGCACAGTTCTGTGTCAGATAAGCCTCGATGCATTGTATGCTGAATTCATCTGGCCCTGCAAAATGTAATATAAGCCACTGAAGTATAACCCTGATGGCAGGAACATATCTCTATCACATCAGTCTCTCCTGTATTGTGACAGTATATTGCAAACCCTAGCTGTGGGAGAAAATAAAGGGAAGCAATCAGTGGGTTCAATTGAAGTATTGTTTTTTGTTGGTTTATTATTCCTTTCTTTTTACTGCTGGTCTTGGCTTAAATTGGACAGCTGCATGCTTTTATTAGGTTCTAAAATGTACTGCACTGAAAGGTCTGAAGCTGCAGTGCAAATAAACATTTTAGCATCACGCCTCTCCAGTGCTCGTAGGGTGCCAGGACCAGCTGACGTTTAACGGCTATGCTTTTTTTTCTGCTTACGTATTTTTTTAATCATGTGACTGTGTCAACAGCCCAGTTCACTGTGTGTACTCTCTCAGCTGTGAATATATTGTGAAATGGGGACTCATACATACTGATATATATATTGACCAAACATTTTAATATGCCGATATGTCTTATTCTGTTTCAGCCCAGTCATTCAAAGAGTTCTCGCAGCTGTTGAACACCGTTGAAGAGGAAAGAAGACGCTTGGTAAGAATCCAATTTTAGACACCAAACAAAACCATAATTAAGATTTCAAACAGAAGCGCTGCAGTCTTTATTGCATCCGGTGATTGACAGCGATTTTTATAACTTGATATACAACAATAAAACAAAATCACATTCACTAAAGCAAATATTGCCAATTATCTAGTTAATAGTTTCCTCTTATTTTATTTTGCGTGCTGAAAGTACGTTCACTTTTAATCTGTTTGCTTTGCTAAATCCAAACATTCGATTTTAAACATGGATTTTGTGTCTGGAATTTATAGTAGTCAATCAAGACGATAGAAATATCAGTGAGTTTGTGGTTGCAGTGGGTGGTCATATAAAGTTTTGCCGCAATGCTAATGATTAGTTGATGTAGTTGCAGCTCACAAAAAGCAAAATGGAACAGTAGCTGTTTATTTTACCATAATGAAATCAATTTGATTTGTTACTTATACTGAGTACTTAGTAGATCTGCATTAACCTGTTGACCAGAGCATCACAGTCTCTAGTTACACAGCTTTACTAACTTAGTTTATAAGAACATAAGCTATTACTGAATTATAGGAACTGACATTCTTTAGAGGTTTTTATTCTTGGAAGAAACATTTTTCCTATAGGTTTCAGATGACTGGAAGTCAACAGAGCATAACATAATGATTGATACAGGTAGTAATATGAAAATACATTAAAACGGCAACGGAATGGAGAAACTTTGGCAAAACAATTTAAAGCCCCACATTTTCTTTGATGGATTTTTGAACTAAGATCGTTGGCTTTTTTTTTTTTAGCATGGTACAAAAAGTGGCAGTTATGGCTCCGGATGGCTGGTCTAAAGGTCAGAAAAAAAGGCTTCCAACTCCGCTGAATGCCTGCAGACAAACCAGGCATGACATAAAGGGCAAGGGCATTGGAAGGGGCCAGAGGGAGGGGCTTATGCCCCACCTGGTGTGAGAATGTTGCAGAACTGAGCCCACACACATACACACACACCTCAACCAACAGTATGGCTTTTTTTTTCTTGGAGGATAAGCAGTTGACAGCAGACACGTTTTTTTGTGTGTTTGTCATAATTTAATTTTTTGGCTAATGACAGTATAGAGATATCTGTTGAAAGGAACAGAGTATTTGTCTGTGCACACCTCCACGTCATCTTATCCATGCATGGTTTTTCTAGTGTGGATTAGACGGTTAGAAAGCACAGTTGTAGAGTATAAACAGTACAGTGAAACATAAAATGCTTGGTAGTATTTTTGCTTTTACTTTATTTGTTTTAAAGTTGCACATCTTTAAAGTTTAAGTTTTACAACTTTGTTAGTTCCCCTGAGTCGATGTTTTCATGCAGAAAAAGAACATATCCCGTGTCTAGCATTTAAAGGTAAAAGTAGCTGTTTATGAAAGTGGCACTAAGAGATGTCTCAAGGCAGCAATTACATTAGTCTACATACTTCAGCTGTACATCTGATTTAAGAGGTCTGATATGCAAATGTGACCAGCTGTAGGTTAGCAGTTACAGGTTTTGCAATTACCTCAGACATTTTCATTAGAACTGTGTTCACCGTGACGGAGGAATCTACAAACTTTATACTGCCACGTTTTTTAGACTGCAGAGAGTAAATGTTTGATACCAAAACTTTTATTTGAGATAGCTCACTGAAGTTTAAGGTACAGATCTCACATAAGTTTGCATGTCTACAATATGTGGTTATTGTGGTTACATATATACAGCTATACTGACAAGCATTCACCCTCACATTCACACCCCACTTCTCACGCTAGGTAGCTGGGATGGGCTACAAGCTACCATATCAGATAAGTGTTAGACGATGGATGGATGGATGGATGGACATGGCTATACTGTACCCATGCTTCTATGTTCTTGGATAGGCTTGCAATATATTTCTAAAATTATGTAGAGTTTCAGTGAATGTGAATGCGAATCTCACAGCTGACACTCAAAGCACAACTCAATTTTATGATGGAAAGAGTTGCACTTAAAGAAATGGGTCATCTCTCGTTAGACTACATACCTTTAAGGAATATTGTGTCATCCTAATCATTTTACAAGAATAAAGGTAACATTAATAAATGTATGTCACCTGTGAAACATGTTTCTTTTCTTTTTTTTCCAAAGCTCAGATGCTTACAAATGCATTAGATCATGCATCTTCTTCGCAGTTAGTCAATTATTGCCAATCTATTTCACTGGCATCGGAAATTTTAACCAAGGTTAACCTTTTGTTTAACCAGGAAGTGAGTTCTTGAGATAAATAAGCTGTTTTGCAAGCCTGTCCTGGGTTGATAATGGCAACATTAAGCTAGTTTTTTTGTTTTTTTTGTTTGGCTTGTTTTTGGGGTGGTTTCACTAATCTGAGCTCCCAGGGAAAAACCTCCACAAGGGCTAAGGGCTTCTTGCTGTGAGTCATTAGCAAAGCAATAATTGATAAATCATTATTCCATGTGCTCTTTGGATGTTGCATTGATGCAACATCCAAAGAGCATTTTCTATACGTAAACATAATTATCATCTAATAAAGAGCAGCAGGCCTTTCATTAGTGAGGTTGCCAGGCAGGCCCTGAGTCAGAAGGAGACTGTTTAAGAGCTTTGTATTTGAATAGTGATCGTGGAGATTTCGTCTGCTTTCACACCACATCAAAATTCTTACAAAGTTAATTTTCACTGTCTGGGCCCAGAATATGCTCATAGAAGTGATTCTTAATCTGGCGAGATTAGCTGCCTGGATAAATAAAACAAATAAGCTGCTGATTCTTTTCACATTTCTAAGTACTTTGTTAGATTTGGGGGAAAATGTGTTAAGAAACCCACATGCTGAAGAGGGATGCTCATCTGGGGGCTGACAAAGAGGGTATAATTTATCTGTGCATTTATTAGGATTCAACACAAATACTAGGAAGCTGACACTAGTGCTACTGTAGACATAAAATTAAAAATTGACAGGACATATTAAACGTGCTTTACATATTAAAGCACGTTTGCATGTGCATTAATATGTAAATATTATGTAGTCGTGTCATTTCAAAATGGTGAAAAAAACAAAAACAAGTCAAAATGACAAGCAGAGACAAGCTGAACTGGATAAGAGAATTTAAATGACGGCACAGCTGAGAATCCAAAGTCATAGAAGTAAATTTAATAAATCAAAGCGGCTGTGGCTAGGCAAAGAAGCTATGGGATGCAGCACTTCATTCATCTTTGATAGATTTAATAAGTAAAAACATATTCATAGCACGCACACACACACACACACACACACTTCCCCCCCTACTTGCTTGAAAAGTATCCTCTTTGCATCATCTTGCCTCTCTTCACCTAGCAGTCTTCTGTCTCCTCAGATCTCTGGAATATGCAAGAAACAGGGTTCTGATCTCTGCACTTTGAGCTGATTGTAATGTGATGCAGGAAGAAACGCTTTTTCTTATGGTTTTCTTTCTTTCTTGTTTTTTACCTGTGTGCATTCTAAATCTCTTGGGACACAGGTGCAATGTAACTAATGCCTTAGATAAACTTTGTATTTTTTAAATCCCCGTGGTGTGCAAAAGTGACTTTTTGATATCATTTTCCAAGAAGATTATTCAAGGATTTTGTTTACTTTGAACTGAATGCTGCCTTATTTTTTTCTCCATTGCTCCTATATATGAAATGGAAACTTTAAATGACTCACATGACTTGGGGCATAAAACTGTGAATGATGCTCCTCAGTAAGCTACAACAAGTACTTTGCTCATTTTTATAGAGCCAAACTGGTTATACCAAGTTCACTGATTGATATATACGTCCTAGTTTCCACTACAATAGCGTCTTGATTTGATTTGAATGACCATTCAAATGCTTTCGGAAAGCTTTGATGAGTCCAAGAATGTCATATTTGTCTTTTAATCACTCTTTTTTTGTAGCAGATCAAATAAAAAACAAACTGCCCTCAAACTGTTAGCATACATCATTTTTGTACAGAGAAGGTCAAACATCCATAGATGACCACAAAACAAAAAATGAATGCTGTAGCACCCAGAATGTAAACACCTTTCAAGTCAAGTATAAAAGCTGATGAAAAAAGGTTAATGACACCACAGAGCTTATAGAGCTATTAAATTACTTGTTTTGCTATAAACAACATATTGGTGGCAACAAGCCAGTTATGTAGGAATAAAAGAAAAAGGGTTTAATATCAAACCCTTTAGATTATCTAAACTTGCAGTCAGTTTAGGTCCCAGCTAAAAATTAATAATGAATTCATTTTTATTTGAAATGATTAAATGAATATAAAATAAAGTCGAGTTTCTACCATGTTTTTATGCTGATATCACAGCTATATAATTTTCTTGTTAGTCTCGATATGACAACTCCACAGTATTTTTTTTTAAACAGCTGGAGTGTTTTGTAAGGCTATACTCAAAAGACTGAAATAACCCATTTACATAAGCAGTCAGACCCTTCACTTCATACTTGGTTGATTCACCTTTGGCAGCAATCGCAAACTCTAGTCTTCCTTGGAATGAGCCACAAGCTTGGAACAGCTTTCTTCTGGTTTCTCCTATTCTTGGCAGAATTCTTTTAGCTTACCTAGTTTGATGGAAAGTGTTGGTGGATAACAACCTTGAGGCCTCTCCAGAGATTCTCCTGACTCTGGCTGAGATACTCCAGGACTTTTACAGAGTTTTCGAAAAGCTGGTCCTGTGATTTCTTCCTGGTATGCTTATTGTGTCAAAATGTAAAACGTGTCTGACTTGCCAAACATTGGCACCGTTTTGATACTGCCTCTAAGACTATGCTTGACTATGGGGACGACTGCGAATTGCGGCCAGATTGTGAAATTATATTTTCAGCATATACGCGCTTTTCTTTTCATGGTCTGAGAGTTTGTCATGTGCCTTTTGGCAAACTTCCAGCACGCTGTCATGTGCCTTTTTGTGATGAATGGCTTCCGCCTGGCCATTATACCAGAAGGCCTGATTGATGGAGTGCTGCTCTAATGGTTGTCCTTCTGTAAGTTTCTCCCATTTTCCCAAAGGAAATTTTGATCTCATTTATAGCGACCATTCGGTTAATCTAGTCTGACCAAGGCCCTTTTTCCTCAGTTACTCAGTCTGGCTGCTGATCAGATCTAGTAAGTCCTTAGGTGCTTTCAAACTTCTAACATTTAAAAATAATGCGCCATGTTGTTCTTTGTAGCATTTATAGTCCTCTTGAATTTTCCCTATAGCCTTTTATGGATGTTCAGGGAGATTATATCCCTCTGTCTCATTGTTTGGCTTCCCCAGCTGTGAGACCTTAAATAAACAGTTACATGACTTTCCATTTAATTAAATTAGGTAAAAGTTGACCACAGTGAAAATCACCGATAGAAGCAGAATAAACCAGAGCCTAACTGCAATTCTAATAAAGTCTATTGCAGTCGAAGTCTAAATAGCAGACAGGTATCTCACACTGAACTACAAAGATGCAACAAAAAGTACTTCACAGCTTTTAATTCACAGTCAACTTTTCACTGTTACTGTGTGGCAATGCACAAAAAGGAAACTCCCTGAATCTCTTCCAGATCCACTGTCACAGTTTATGCATCTGACTGAGACAAACCAGGAGAAAAGTACAGATAACCAGAAAGTTTCATCTCAGTCTTTACAGCAGTTGGTCTTCAGAACTTAATTAGCACATCTCAAGCCAACACATGTTCACCAAATGTATGAAACATTTCCTAACAAGGAGACTATCCTATGCTCAAACCATGAAATATTGTGAGATATATCAGCTGAGACTTGACTCTCTGCTATTGTTAAACCACAATCACTGCCAGATGGTGTTTCTATTTTGCAGGTTTGTTTCCCCTAATAGATTACAGCAGACAGATGTGCTTGCAGCCACACATTAGTAAAAAGAATAGAAAAAAACTTGTCATGCTCAGACAGAGCAGTTGAAAACTTTCAGAAGCTGGCTGTGGGGGAAAAAAAGGAAGAACCCCTCCATCTAGTACCGTTTCACATCTGGACTGAATCTGTAAGAAAAGCACAGACTGATGAGAGTGACTAAAAATGTAGATATTTCAGACTGGATATAGAGGAAATATGCATGTCTCAAATCAAGGTCCCTGTCATTTCTGGAGTATTACCTAGCGTGCTTTAAATCTAAGTTGCCTCTGGTGCTTGGACAAAACTCTTACCAGTAGCACAATTTCTGCAGGGTTTGCCAAGCATGAAGCTTTATATTGTCTGTTGGCTCAGCAGGCAGCCAGGCCTAAAATCTTTTTGCTTTGTGGCTTGTGATTGGCTTGTCAACTACCCAAGTGTGTTATTCCTCTTAAAAACTTCCCAAATTCTATCCTGGTAAAAAGATTTTTGCTATTATTCCCCAGTTGATTCCCCTGAATTCCCCTCCAACCATCAGAGAAATAGTGAAAATGGTTAAAGTTCTGCATGGTTTGAGAAGGTTCAGCATTGTTGAGCATGGATGGCATTAAGGAGAAGAAGGGCAGTGCCCTGATGTTGGGGCTCTTGGAGTGATATCCATGTCCCCTGGGATAAGGCTGCGCTGAAAAACACATTGAGTTTTCATGGTGTTGTTGCTTCTTTTTTTATATTTTGGTTACCTTAAGAGCAGCATAATATATTTGGGGGTTGGGAACAACTGAATTGCAGTTACTTTAAAGAACAGGCATGCATAAACACATCAGTAGATAAATAGCCCAAATATTTTAGTCACCTTTTGCACAAATGTTCGCTTTGATTGCAGTTTGCCTTTATATTCGAAATGAAAACAGTAACTCAAGCAGCGCAGTAGCTCAGTGTCTGCTGTCACTGCTGTGTGGAGTTTCCATGTGCTTAAGTAGTTTTCCTTTGGAAGCCTGCGTTTCTTCCACTATCAAGAACTTCCAAGGTTTATTGTTCTGTCATTGTGCCCTTTATGAAGACACTAATCTGGAGATGGAAGAATAGCAGCCAACAGACATTCACAGAAGAAGACGGGTATGTTGTGGGCAGCATAATTGCCCAACTTCCCACTGCAAGACTGGAGCTGGAGTCTATTCTTAAATTTTCCAGACTGCAACTACTCCTCCACAGTTATTTAAAGGAGTATCAAGAGCATTAAAATGCAATGTATACAATGTCAATATATATATATTTGTGTGTGTGTGTGAGAGAGAGAGGGAAATACACTTCTCAAATTCATTTCCCCCTTTATTAAAGAAAAGCATTCCCTAATAGTCCCTCAGCTGCATGTGATGCATTTATTCCCCATATTGAATTTCCTTTGGTTTACAAGTCATTCACAGACATGCAATTATACATATTTTGTGTCTTTGCCTGACATTAAATGCAAAAAGTGTGTCTGTGGTGAGCAATATGCTGCTGCTGTTTTCCCAGGATTTAACAGTACAGTAATTCTGCTATGTGGGTAGCTTGTGTGCTGGCCTGTGAACTGAGGAATGTCCCGTTGACCCTGAAACAACACAGTGAAATAAAGGCAGTCATTGTTCTGAGGCACATTCATGGTGGCTTGTTTAATGAAAGTCTGAAAAGTATTTGGAGTGAACATCATCAAACCGTTGTGCTACACGCCCCAAAGCTAAAGTAAACCTCAGTTAGTATGAGCAAAAATTTCTCTGGTTATCACCCACTCTGGTTAATACATGCCGGCATGCTATGGCTATGTTATTTGTTTAAGAAATCCTCCACATGCAGTGTTTGACTGAAATTCTTTATTGCAATAGATAAATGTCATTTTAATTTTAGATGTTTTCCTTAAATCTACTGAGGTTTATATCAAGACTTTGTAATAATAATGGATTGCATTTTATATAGCGATTTTCGGGGCCCTCAAAGCGCTGTACAATTCCACTATTCATTCACTCACTGGTGGAGGCAAGCTACAGTTGTAGCCACAGCTGCCCTGGGGCAGACTGACAGAAGCGAGACTGCCATATCGCCCCTCTGGCCATCACCAGCAGGCGGTAGGTGAAGTGTCTTGCCCAAGGACACAACGACCAAGACTGTCCAAGCCGGGGCTCGAACCGGCAACCTTCCGGTTACAAGACGAACTGCCAACTCTTTAAGCCACGATCGCCCTACGAGTAGCCCAAATCCCCACTTTGGGATACTTTTAGGATATTTTCTTGGAAAAGAAAATATGTTCAAAGTAAAGAATCTGTCCTATTTCATGATTCATTTTCCTTCTTGTGACAGTTACTTTTTACTTCCAAATAATGTGCTAAGTAATGATAATGCTTTAACAGCATAGCCCCCCCCCCCTCCCAAAACCAATTTTCTCATCAAAGCAGGCCATGTTGATTGGTACTGGTGCATGGAAGTTGTGACTTCCGATCATGCAGTGAGTGATAGAAACCAGAGAAATAACCTGAAAGAGTTGAAGATTGTCACTGTTTTGAAACCAGTTCATAACACACTAGTGTGATTTCTTTCCTCTTCATTGCTCTTGTTATCTTTATGCTTTCTGCTTGTTACTGTATGTTACACTTGAGTAAAACAAGGTCACTGATTCATCTGATGGAAAGCATTTTCTCAGTGTCTGGAGACAGCTGCTTCTCCAAAAGTGTGGAAACTGAGGCAACCACCAGAAGAGCTGTTTACTGATATGATGTATTTTTCTGTTGCTGTTGTCTTTTAAGGAGACATTGAGCCTTAAATGCTTAAATGCTTCACCGTGGAAAGGAGTTTTGAGAGTGCAACATGCATGCAAGAGTTAATGCAGAATATGTTTAAAAGCTAAATGTCTGCATGTTATTTCATTAGAAGAGTGATTTCACTGGTAAAGTATGTAATAGACACGCCAGTCCAACGTGTCAGTTTGCCTCTCCAAAGCGTGAAATGGACACACATGCAGCACCAGCAGGGCGAGATAAGATATTAAAAGCCAAGAAGTCAGTAGTGAGCAAAAAAGTGGGAAGTACATTTCAGGCTCCTTAGTCGCCAGAAACGATTAAGCTAGGCAGCTAATATGTTTTTACATGAAAATATGTTAATAAGGTCTGTTTAAACACTTTCCTGTTGGCATGAAATAAAATATCTCCCTCTGCAGATTACTGCAACTTCTGCATGCGTGTACATTTCACACTTTGGAGAGACAAAGCGTGAAATGGCAAAGTGTGAAATGCACACGTGTCTGTTAAATGTTTTGCCGTGATACTGAGGCTACGTCCACACGTACACGGGTATTTTTGAAAACGGAGATTTTCCGTTTTCGTTTTAAAAAATAATCCCGTCCACACGTAAACGCAGAAATGAAGAAAAGCGCTGCTAGGAACATGCCAAAGCAACAGGTGGCGATATATTCCTAACCGTGTAGAAATGTTGGCCAATCAGAAGTCTAGAAGCCTCGGTGGGAAAAAGTAAACAAAGCTGGGGCATAGAAGCAGAACCGAGTCATATGTGTGGAGGGACAGTAACTGTGTGTGTATATGTAAGCATTTAAACACTGCAGAGAGTACAAGTAACAGTACTGTAGAAATTAATTTCACCAAAACAATAACGTGGCGCACAGTGTGACGTCAAAAAAGGCGCACACCTTTGACGCTGCGCTTTCTCCGTTTTTCTCGTCCACACGTATATGCAAAAATGGAGTTTTTGAAAATATCCACCCTGGCAGGCGTTTTTAGAAATCTCAGTTTTCAGTGACTGAAAACGCCGTTTACGTGTGGACGAAAGGTGCAAACGCATAGAAAAATCTGCGTTTTCAAAAATACCTGGGTACGTGATGAACGTAGCCTAAAATTCATCGTCATCGTTTTAGAAAGTCTCCGTTTTGAAATGTCTGCGTTTTCAAAAGAGCGTTTTCAAACCGCTGCGTTTTTCCTTGAGGAAAACGCCGTCTCAGTGTGGACGGAAGGCCAAAACGGAGAGAAAACGATGCGCTTTCAAACGAAAACGCATTAGTGTGGACGTAGTCTGAGGCTACATCCTGGGTATTTTTGAAAACGCAGATTTTTCTATGTGTTTGCACCTTTCGTCCACACGTAAACTGCGTTTTTGGTCACTGAAAACACAGATTTTTAAAAACTCCTGCCAGGGTGCCCATATGGAAAAGATATATATAAATCTTATAAAGTTTGTATCTGTCTTGTGTGAAACTTGTATGAAAAGCATATAAGTGTGAAAACACATATAAGATCCCTTGAAAAATTATATAATGAAACTTGTATGTTTTGGATACTTACTAAAACAATGTATGAAAGTAATGCGAAAGTGGCCACTTTCATGAGTAAATCATGTAAGCCTTATATGATTTACTCATGAAAGTGGCCACTTTCATGAGTAATCACATATAAGTTTTTTACTATTTCTTTTCCGTATGGGTGGATATTTTTTGAAAACTCAGTTTTTGCATTTACGTGTGGACGCAGCATCAAAGGTGTGCACATTTTTTGACGTCACACTGTGTGTCAGGTTATTGTTTCGGTGAATTGAATTTCTACAATGGCGGACGAAGACAAAATACTGTTACTGTTAATTTTACTTTCTGCAGTGTTTAAATGCTTACATATACACACACAGTTACTGTCCCTCCACACATAGGACTCAGTTCTGCTTCTATGCGCCATCTTTTTTTACTCTTTCCCACGCAGGCTGACTTCTGATTGGCCAACATTTCTACACAGATAGGAATATAGCGCCACCTGCTGCTTTGGCATGTTCCTAGCAGCGTTTTCCTTCGTTTTTGGCTTTTACGTGTGGACGGGATTTTTAAAAAAACGAAAACGGAAAATCTCCGTTTTCAAAAATACCCATGTACGTGTGGGAGTAGCCTGAGATGCTCACTCACTCATTGCCAGGTGTACTAACTTTTACGGTCTTTTAAGATTTAGTATGCTAGTTAGGCTTCGACACACGGTTATTATGACGAATAAATATTACTGCTTTTTAATTACCAAGTAGCAATTTCTAAATTAATTTACAATAATGTATAAATAACCTTGTAAGATTTGCCAAAGTGTTATAGATTTTATTATTGTTTTGAGTTCCAGGTATTGCTCATATTTTAAGGTACTGGTAAGGCCCAAATGTTACTCAGGAAAACTAGGTAAGAATATCTGTTTATCACCACTTTATAAAAATCTAAAAACCTTTTCCATTTTGTGGCTCTTTTAATATTGCAGCTCTTTACCTGCAGACTGTTTGATACATAGGGATAAATGTGTGCAGACAGCAATCACAGCAGCCTCAAACTCTGGTAGCAAGAAAGGTCAAGCAGTCTCTAACTGTGCTTAAAACAAACAACAGAAAATCCTCATGGGACCCACAAACCAGCTACTATCTCCATTTCAGCAGTTTCTTTATATCCTTGCTTAACAGCTTACTCGCCAATCACATTTGTGTAGGGCAAACGTGTCACATCTATTCTCACACTGTTGTGTTACTTTGTCTGCAGTAGGTTTGCTTTTATTTCATAGCTCATAAAAGTTAGGGAAGAATAGCTTTGCAGCTTGCTGCAGGTGCCACTGCTGCACTAGATAAAGATTTAGCTCAACGAGATTGTTACCCCCCTGACACACACGCACACCTTCTCTGCAAAACAATCTGCAGAGAGAATGACAGACACGCATATCTATTGCAGTCCCTCTTCTAATAAAGGTTGTATCCCATTGTCAGCATGAAATAGAAAGTTTTATTTTGTCATGATGATACGGACGATAATGTTTATTATGCATTTAACGCACTGTATTAATTAGGTTTTGGGGGCTTTGCTTCCGCATCTTTAATAAGTTTGACTAATTCCTTTTTGGTTGCTGCTGCTATCACTGTGGTTATTGGTGTGGTGTTATTGTTGCTGATATTTTTATTTGATGCCGCCGGGTGTTACTAGGTGTAATACAATTCAGGACAAAGAAGTACAGACGTCTAGCACGCAGTCTTTTTTCATGTAAGGCACACCCACTCATGTTATTGCATTTAAAGGCTGCGCCAGCAGTGCTTGTTAACATTCCTCAGATAGTCATCAGCAGTATTTCTCTACTGGTTTTTACGCTTAATAAATTTGCACAATTATACATTCAAATTAGCTTCATTTCAGCCCCAAAGGCTTTAGATGACCATTTATAACTGACAGCTAAACAAAGGTGGGAACCTAAATGGGAAAATTAAATCACCTCCAAGAACGAAAGCCACTGTAAGCATGCTTAGTTAAGCCAATAACTTAATATTTATCACCAGGAGACTTATTCGTGCTGCAAAGGAAGAAGGACTGCTATTCTAGCAGATAACTAGAATCTGCTAGAATATATAGTATCTATTTGTTATATTATAACAAATAGATACTGACCAAAATCTGCTGATTGATATGATTCTTTCTTATAATATATAATAAACAAATCAAACAGATTAAAATTAGGAAGTTTTTTGTATTTTTCTCGTTAGATGTTAACCATTCTGGAAAATTGTGACCTGTTTCTGTCACAGGATTTTACTAAATTGTCACAGTTGACAGATTTTCACTTGCAAGCACCCACCGATAAAACACCTTCTTGTCAGGGCCCAGTTGGCTTTTTACAGAACTGTTTTTTCCGCCTGGAGCCACATTTTCTTGGAAAGTGTGCGTGAGGGTGAAACTGCTACAACAACAACAAACAGAAATATGCTTTTTCATTTGAAAGATAGTGCAGCACGTTGGCCGAGCGGGCTTTTATGACGCCTCTTCAGCCAGAGAAAAATGGCAAGCCCGGTGTGTATGCATGTGGGTGAGTTTGTGTGTATTCAAAAACCAAGCGATTCAGTTGATTTGCAATGAAGAAGCACGGCTTTAGGTGTATTAAGTTGGAGTTTCATTGTGAGGACGCTGTCAAAACGGAACGGGCAAAAAGCCTATAAAAGTTATTTACTGCCCTGTTATAGACTTACATACTGAAACCGGTGAGACGGCACAATATACAGTTTAATGCTAGAGTGATTATAAACTGCAAGTGAAATGCACCAACACAACCAAGGAACCACGGCCACGAGATATGCACTTTAAGCCATTCTAGACGATCTGAAACATAATAAATAATATAAATATTTGCATAGAATATGAAATGGTTTTACCCAAAATGTGTTTTAGCAGCAGTTGTAAGTCATAGAGGTGAACATGAGAGGTGCTCTTCTAATAAAAGCTGGCCTAAGTAATGATTATTTACAGGCTTTCTCTGCAGTAAACATAGATTAAAGAGGAAACTTAAAAAAAGCCTGATATCCAGCAGAATATTTTTATTAAGGGAAAGATGAATGATACATGATGTTTCCAAAGGGTTTAAAGTTGATATTCACATTTAAATCGGTTCTAAAGATGTGTTTGAAAGGGGAAAATTTGAATTGGTACACTTCACAGTATTCAATTTGAGCTGGCCTTGGTGGCATTCTGGTCGGCCTCTGCAAATTAACCTCAGAGTAACACTTTTGATCTGCTTGATGTTTAGACTGGTAAAAGCAGGAGCATGGGAAATACAGCACATTGACATTCCTCTCCCTATCTGATAATGAAATTGCTTAGCGCTATTGCATCCTTTCAAGCATCACACTGTGCTCGCTCATATGGATTTAATCCTGTTGAGAGAGGCTGTTGCTGAGGGCATTCGGCACAATGCCAGTTTGAAAGTAATCCATTGAGTCTTAAATAAGATGGCCTCTTTCAAATTTAACTGTCTGAATCAGCTTATTGGAAGATAATAATCAAAAGTGATCGGAAATCTTGAACATTTTAAATGTATTTTCCATTGCTTTGAATGTAATATGCATTAACTGACACAAGAAGTAATCACGCTCCTATTATATCTAAATCCTGTCAGATTTCAGGTAGCAGTCGCCTTCAAGGACAATTAAACTCAACAGTCATCGACTCAGAAATCCAGAGAAGAACAAACTTGGTATTTTTATCTTGCTTTCAGTCGCTTTCAAATATTAGATCATAATCTCAAAAGCCTGGAGTGCTGTGTATTTAATTGTCCTGTCTATTTAGCTGAACATGAAAAAAGTGTCGTTCTTGCTGTTGAGACGGTAGATAACACAACGACTTCAATACGACTGGAGGATTCTAACAGCTAAGAGATTATTTTTTTATATAACAGATCTGATGACCATCAAATGTCCTCTGTGCTTCTGGTGGAGTATTACTTGTAACCAAAGAGACTTGATTTATCTTACAGAGCTCCATCATGCTTTTAAACCCCATCTGGTGATGAATCATTTTGCAGGTTGCGAGATGATATTTTATATGTAAAGCACTTCCTACTTCAAATTTCCATCAAGCACCTGATTTTAGATGAAGGTTAAAGACTAAATAATAGGTTAAAATGTTCAGTTTTGTTTTAATATAACCTGAAATTATTTCAAATTCCCCCAAATGTTATTTGAGTCAAAAAGAGTAGTTAAAAAAACACACAAGCTCAAGATTACTGAACAATAGATTCTCAAGGTGCCCTGTGGTATCTGGCATGAAAACCTTTGCAGCAGAGACCTTAAATCTGGGCAGATGCTAGCTTGAGCCACCACAATCAGACTTATTACAGTACATCCCCCAACTCCCTTACCAGTTCATGGTTTGTCTTTCCTCCTATTTTTAGTTGTCTTGACAAAATAATTTGGCTTACCTACTCATCCTCATCTGTTCCCTTCATGTTTAATATATGAGAGAGGGACAAGCTGTTATTCATTTATGTTTGAGTAATCACAACATTTTGCTGGAATGCTGTATGTTGTATGAGTAATTGATTATAGTATTAAACAGTAGAAGTTTCGAGATGTTGTGGTTTTGAAGTTACTGTACTTTGCAAAAGTCTTGAGCTACTCCTCATTTGTTTTATATGTTATTGGTTTCTGATTTTATGTTTTGAAGTCTGTTCTGTTTTTGTTCTGTTTTTTAGTGTTGTTACTATTAGGGCTGTTCAATATAACCATATATATCAGATGACGATATAAAAACGTCTATCGTTGCATTTTACGCTATCGTTTGTTTCGTGGTGTTGCAAAATGAACTGTTTATTGCAATATTTTTTCATTATTTTGATGGTCACTGTAGTGGCTATATTAATTTCTTAAAGTTCTCGCTCTCTCTTATATTTAATATAACCACACTACAGACAGATAAGCGCTTGTTTTTATGCGTTGTCGTTATTTCCACATAAACCTTTCACAATAAAGCTCAAGATCCTGTTGAGACTTTTCAAAATAAACTGAATCACGTGAAAGATCTAGGGTATTTACAGATGAGAAGCAAAAAAGAGCTGCCAGGTGCTAAAAAATAAACCTTAGACTCAAACAGAACAGGCTTTTCCCCGCAGCACGCCGTGTAATAAATACTCACAAAGAAAACGGCGGCTGTTACAACCTATGTCTAAAAATGTATAGTTTCATGCATCGGTTAAAACACTCGACTCCAGGTACACGACGCCCAGCTGGAAACACTTCACGCAAGACGAGCTGCCCGAGATTCACAGAATTTACAGAAAATGGTAAATTTTTGTGATTTATATCGTTATCGGACGATAGATGTCTTAATATCGGGATATGAGATTTTGGTCATATTGCACAGCCCTAGTTACTGTCACCATCTTTGTTATTTAAGCCAAAGGGGGCTGTATTTTAACAAGAGTGCTAAGTTATCAGCTAATGCTGGCAAGCTAGGTTAGAAAGCTACATCCATAAACATATACAAAGAGAGATTTCTGCTAATTACTTGTAACACAATAACACGATAATTTCATTCAATTATTTTCAAATTAAAACACAGTTTTCTTCTCTCGTTTCTTGACATTTACTACAGGGGCTAACTTAAAAAAAAAATCAGCTCTAAAGCTTAACATGGGTTTCATTTGAAGCCCTTTTGAACAGCTGCAAAATTTGTGACTGTAGTGTAATCATAGTGCATTATTACAACAAGTAAAAGTTACATATTTACTCTACAAGATTTTAACATCCACATCATAAAGGGAAAATGAAAACACTGCAGGCTAAAGAGATTGCATCTTCCTTTTCAAGTCACTCATTCTGGTTGGGTTTGGAGCTGACAGGGTTATTTTTAGACAGTGAAAATATGCTATGATTAATGGTTCAAAACAAAGACTCCATCTCGAGAAAGTCTGTGTTCAGAGGACTGTAGCTGGGAAGCTGATAGTCATTCTGAGCTGACACCACTAAATTAGTGCTGTTATCATAGATGTATCATAGAGCCCAGCCCTTAGTTTATCACTGGACAGAATAACACCTTAAATCAACCTTAGAGGCATGTCATTTATGGCAGTGCTTCCTGTGCTCCACCAGTGGTGGGTGAAAGCTCATACACAGAAAATTCAGAAGCACCTTAATGGCACCTTTTTGAACTGCTCACCTGCAGTTCAACATAGACAGTAATTGACACAGTGTATCTCAGCTTTTCAGTTTCTGTCTGGAATAAAAGCGGAGTGACTCCTCCAGAGACCTTTTTTCCGGTCACAGAAGAGGTCACCAGTATGTAGAGACATACTTCAAAAATTTAAATGCATTGCCAATTGAACTTGTAGAGCTGTGCTGCTGCACTGTGTTATAACTCACCAAGATTTGACAATACTGGTGCATCAAAGCTCATATAAAAAGGCTCCGTTTTTGTCTGCCTTGCAAGACTATTGTTGAGTGCTTTATCTCATAGATCTGCTGCACTCATTTCGGTTCCGTGCAGTCACACATTGTTCGTTGTCGCTGGCTTAAGAAATATTATTAAATGTGATTGCTCCATCTTCCACGTGTATTTTCAACTGTGTTCGACTTAAGCTGAATGATTCCATAATTTCCTGTGGGGCACATTTGTAGACCAAGCTTATTGTTAAAAAAGTGAATGCCTGCCAGATTACATTTTTGTGATATTTTCTTTCTAATAATTCTTTTTGAAATAGTCTGAAGACTCGGGTTCTATCTTTCAGTCAAACTGACGTCTGTCTGTATCACTGCTTTCTTATGATTTTCATTTCAGATTCAGAATGCAGATGATGTGTTGATTACTCCTTTGGAAAAATTTCGTAAGGAGCAAATCGGCGCTGCGAAGGTAAGAGACCACCTACATGTGCAATTAGTAGCTGAACAGCGCAGGATATTTCATGTATTCTGACATGCTCACCTCCTCTCCTAAGCCCCTTCATTTTCACTACAGTATGTAAATCATTAATTAAAAGTAAAATGTGACACTACCAAGAGAAGTGCCCTGCCCCTAATTAATGAGGCTAGTAGGGGGTATAAACAAATGTGTTGCTCTGCAATTGTGATCTTAAACGGTATTAACTCTTTTTAGTTTTCTATAGTAGTTAGTTTATATTCATTAAAACAAGACATATTGGACATTTACTATTTCTGTATCCAACTATGTTAATTAACACAAACTACATTTGACAGATTCCCCGTTTTGAAAACCACATTAATAATACAATACTTTATCCCATGCCATATTTCACTTCATTTTAATATAAAAATAAACTTTTTTGTGCTGTGAAAAGGGCACTGCACGATAAAATTCTAGCTGCAAACTTTCAGCATCTAATATATTTCACCTTCACCCATTTTATAATCAGATTACTTTAAACCTGATACGTATAATGCAGTCCTCACTAACCTATTGCATACAGGCTTTTGATATCAGTAGGGGTGTTGCTTGAAGGCATCCTGGTTCCACAGTGGACATGTTGTTGAGGCTGAAGCTGACTGCAAAGAACAGTGTGGGTTTGTTGCCACAAGCCATGCTTTCATTCCTGGCCAACGCAAAGGCATAAAATGAAAGTACAGCAGCTTGTTTGTGGTTATTCCCTTGGTGAGATCACACATGAACAAGCTTGTAGAATGCAAGCCTTTGCACTGCTCTCTCACACAGTTTGCAAGTTCATTCCTAACTTTATATTGAACTATGAATCATTTGCACATCTTTACACAACCCTGACCCCTGTGATGGTCAACCTAGCCTCAAAGTTAGACTCGCACATTTTGATTTATTTCACATGACTTGACAGCCACTGGTCTGTAAAAGCAGTCACCTTACTGTACGTCCAAAATAATGGAACAATCTCTCTTCACAGCGCTGAGGTGTGAACATAAATCATCTCCTTCTTCTGTCCAGGCCAAATAACCGATGTCACTTCATGTCTTAGGCATCACATGTATCTACCATAATGAAAAAGCACATTTTGCTTCCATTTCTTTCTCTCACTTCCCCATCACAGTGTTCAGTGCAATTGCATTGACTGACTATGTTTATAAAATAGTTCCTTAAAAGCCACAGCCCCTGTCACTCCCACTGCTGCTTATTTCCTCCGACCACTTTCTCCTAATGGCTCTCTCCTCCTACGGCCTATCCCCCGCTAAACATTAGCCCAACTAGAGTGAGATAAAAGGCTGACATCATGAGTGGCTGAGCAACTTTCCACTGTTCCGAGAATCTGGAGAGATCTGCAGGCTGTCTGACCCTTCCAGTTACTGCATTTCATGTCTGAGAACATAAGGTGGACAAATTGGGAGCTCTTGCCTTATATGGGTGTGCTTCGAGTAATCCCAAAGAGGTTATGTACCACTGTATCAGCTTCTTAGGCACAAGCACAACACTTCCATAGCAGCAACTCACTAGCAGATTGACTGCAGCACTATAGGACATATTAGGCACGGTCTGCTTAGCACAAGGCTGATCCAAATGTTTGGAATGAACCCCCTCAAACTTCAGTGCAGTCTACTGTAAATACACATGCTTCCAGAACTCAAACAATCACATATTTTCACCGGAGCACCATATGCACTGGCTGCCAGACTGTGATGTAGAACTGAAATTGTTGTTACACTTCTTCTTTTTACTCTCAGGTATATGTTTCTGTTGCTTTCCCAGGTAACACAAACAATACTTTCAGAACTGAAATAAGAATCGAGAATGATCCTAGTTTCTGTTTATTTATACTGCTACAGTGACCACAGTTTACTTAATGGAGAGTAAATATGATGAACAGTTTGCTTTGTTCACCATGTTTAGTGTTCAACTTCTAAAACATCTGTAATATTCATTTGTGTTTAATGAATATTCATTAATATTTTATGATTTATTTATTTTTTCAAAAGTGGGCCTGAAGTGTCACATAGAGCTGATGTTAAATTAGTACTAGAAAGCTTTGTGCACATTTAGGGGGGCAATGTGTGTGTATTTAGTGGTTGTCAGACCTTGAAATTTAAATAGGCCCCAGGGACACTTTGTCAAGGAAATACCAGGGGGTGTCTGACTGTGGGTGGCATTCTTCCTGTCTGAAGTTTTGACACTATTATATTTCCTTCAAAGATCGTCTTCAACATTAGGGGCACTGTGGGGGTCCCACACTTACTGAGTGTGAGGAATTAGTGCAAATAGACCCAATTGGGATACAGATGGCCACCAATGATTTGCAAGGTCCTACTGTACAAAGCGTGGTTAGACATCAGATGATTCTTAACTAGATTAGATATGACTTTTCCATCTATGCTGCATAATCCTAAAATATGCTGCTGAGTCAAGGGATCAATTAAAGTGGCCTGGGGATACACCTGCCAGCTGTGGCCAAAACCTTTGCAATCACACAGATAGGAACAGTATATTTTTATACCTTCATTAACCTTGGAATTTTTCAATCAGTCACTAGATGTAGGTAAGTGCCTCTTTGCGTGCACATGACTGAGAACTTTTACTTGTATCCAATATACTTTAAATTGTATTAAAATACTGGAAAACAGGGCTGGCCCACAGACAGTATAAAAGATGATTATAGCTACAGTGATGTCAACTGCTGATTTCTAAAGTCCTGTTTTTGAGCCTGAAGATAAGCGTTTTCATCGTTAGCATCTCGGTTTCAAAGAACAGGATGTAACAAAGAGGAATGGACTGACTGTAAAGCTGCTTGCTCATTGGCTAATGACTCGTCAATCATAAGTAGTTAGCTAATCAGCATACCATAGACAAGTCTAAACATAGTGTGGCCAAGATTTACAAAGAAGTTCTACTGAGAGCATAAACTCATCAGATCAGTCTTCAGATCCCTTCTAGTGTAATGCAGTGTAGGATGACTTTGTGTAACGCCATAGAGTAGCCAATTATGAAGTGTTTTTTACACTAAAAAATAAATGACATTTCATTTAGAGAGTTTCAAAAAAGTTCAACTTATCCATAATTATATTAGGGATTTTTGAGCTATTTAAAAGCGAGAAATAACTAGATCCTTCCGTTAGCCATTGCTAGCAACAAGCCAACAATTAGCTTTCCGTAAAAGCATGGGTTATGGCAGTGGGAAAAGATGGTGAATTCTCCTGTCAGCTCATAGTTTTGGTCCTGTCTGCCTGATTTAATCTGGCTTGCTCACCTGGCACTGGATCCCAGAATTGACAATGGAATGTTCCATGCAGTACAATCCACGGAGGTGGACTTAACATGTTTTTATATTACAGACTAGACACTGTCTGGCCTTACAAGAGCCAAAGAAGACAAACTGCCTTTACTACCCTGCTCTTTTAGCTCTCATCGCAGCCCTGAAAATGTGAAGTGAGCATACCTCCCCCACCAGCAGAACTTTTGAAACACTTCATTTTGAAAAGAAAAAAAACAAAAAACCCTGGGCAACATAGTTGTACACGTTTATGTGTCACTACTTCATTAACTATTCACAACAATCAATTAGTTGAAGCACAGACAAGCTGGTCGGGCGTCAGGAGCTGTCAAACACACAAATAGATTCACACTTTTACTGTGAAATAATTTGTTACGCAGCAGCTGTCTGATCAGACAAGTCTGAATATTTTTATGTTAAAAGTCTGATCCATTTATTAAAGTTAAAAATATTTGTTTCAGTTTCCCCCTTAAATTCAAAGTCAGTAACAGCAGTTGTGGTTATGTGGTTATATTATTGCACAGATGTTAACCATAAAAAGTGGGACCTCTCAGAATATTAGTACTTATAAAAACATGGGAGCAGGCAGTCTGATAATGAACTAGTTAGGGTGTTATTATTGTCTTGTTAAACTTCACAGAAGAGATGTTTCCTCTCAAACATATAGTGTTATCGTTCTATCTGATTTATTTCAAGGGCCAGTTAATCCAAATTACCAAAGCAGAGTTGACAAGCTTCAAATATCATCATCATATCATTTCCCTCCACAGCCCACAAGAATTGTTTTTAAGTATTCTTGTAAGCCATTGTTTACTGCTTAAGATTACACTGACCATGATAGAGAACAGACTATAGAAAAGAGTAGCAAACTAATATGAGATAAACTGGTGCCATGCGTTGGTTTTCCTTCTCTCCTTAATTTTTCTGAGCCACCAGGTGCCCTTGAACCAAAGTGTGATAAAATATTTTTTATCATTTTCCAAAATTCTCAGGATGTTGAAGATCCCCTCCAGACTCCTTTGTTGATATTCACTTTGAATATTAATTTATGTCTGATATACTTTTTTTTCAAATAAAAAAAAATATATAAGATATGCAGACTCAGGTTTCCACATAGTCCCCTGGCTCTGCAAGAGTTCCCAGATCTGAATATCAGATAAGCCTGCACTTTTGTTACAGCTTGCCTGGTAAGGAAGCACATTTTGTAGCGGTTTAACTAGCAAATTTAATAAAACGTATTAAACAAGATAACGTAATTTTAATAGATGACAAAAATATAAAAATGATTGAATGTGAAAGGCAGTAGAATCTTTTGTATTGGATGTATTTGAGCGTGGATATAGTTTGTCTGAGTTGCACAAAAACAACATGAAGGAGCTAAAAAGAAAGTGAGAGGGTAAATATAGGGCAGCCAGGCGAGCCGACTACCAGCACCGGTTTTATAGCCTGCCCACCTAGGTATCTAAAACACATGCCGAGGAAAGGAATGTTGAGAGTAAAAACTAGGGGTCATCACAGCCTCGCACTTGTCATACTAGGACTGGACTGCAAAAGAATTTTAATGGCAGAAAGTCCTGTTTACTGGCAGAGAATTTCAGCACATCTGAGTTTCCCATTGTCAATAGAAGATTTTAAAAAGGACTTTGGGTTTGACACAAAGTTAAACTCCAGATTCCAACCAAGTAGAGGTTGCTCTGTTCTGGGAAACTGCATAATTAAACACCCCGAACTTACTGATGAGTATACTTTTTAATATTTATTGAAAATGTATATTATGATAGGCCGGGTACATCAAAAGCAAGAAAACTTCAAATAACAGTGACTGCAACTGATTGTTAAAGTTATAGCCAATATATTAGTTGTTGACAGATTAATTAATTATGCTTTGACCTTTTCACTACATTGTGCTTATAGACTGTGGTTGTGTTTGTTCACTATACGAGAACGACACATCCCAGCTGTATTAACATAAAAATCCATTGTATAATCAATGAAGGAAGTGCTGTCCTAGATACTATGCATTTCATAAAAAGGTTAGCAGCCTGTCAGTTATTAGTGTCGTAGTGATTTATCAAAAAATGCACAAGGCGATAAGGTAAGAAGAACAAAACAAGCTTTGAAAACATTTCTCCTAAGAACTTGAGATGACAGCACCGCAGATGATGCAGAGACTCAAACTTTGTGGTGCAAAAACAACAAAACGCATGAATAATGCGATGCAGATTGAATACATTTCTTTTTGTTATTCTCGTATCTGTTCCATCACTTCCCACTGTGCCCTACCCAATAAAGCAGAAACACTATTAAAACAATCTTTCTGAAAGTAATTACTTTTTCTCCTGATCATCAGAATTTCACAAGGCAGTAGACCTTGAGAGGTCGGTCTTTACCTGTTTTAAGGCAGCAGCCGTTCGCTGTAAATATATAAGATATTGCCTTTCGCAAAAGAAGTATATTAAATCAGATTATGCGCAAACAGTGAAATCATCCCGAAAAAGAAGGATGCCTACAAGCATAAAGAAAAATTTAACATGAAAGATGGCGCTGAGTGCAGCTGCTGTGATAGCTTTGTCCCAGCTCATTGATAAGAAAGGCAGTAAGAGTTTGGTAATATTTTGCCCTGTTATCCTGAAATAGATCAAACCATCTGAGACGGTTGGCTTTGTGAAATCAACTATGTTCTTCAGTCTGAAATATTTGTAGGAGGTAACATTATATAAACTAGCAAGGCCAGGCCTGCAGTGCTTGTTTATTCTTCATTATATCATTTTATATAGTGTGACAGTAAACACAGCTGAAAGTGTTTGTTACATTAATAACTTCTTAAAATGCTAATTTGTCTAGTTTCTTCAGATTTCGATGAAACAACACCAAACAACAAACTATGGCAGAAAAAAACAGTTTGGCATCAGCAGAGAAGATTTTGCCGAAAAGAGACGTTTTTCTTCCCGTAACCCGCTTACTCAACTCTGCTGCTCAACCCACAAATGCAATTTCCTTACACATTTGGCAGCATTTAGGGGGGGGAAAAAAGCTTCCAACAGTACCCTGCGATAATACATGATTCCCAACATTTCTTTCAACCGTTGCATTGAATAGGGGTATTGGGCTGTGAGGGCTGTGAATTTCTTTTTTTTTTCTTTCTTTTTTTTGCCTGTCCCGTTTGGCTCTTTTGCCATCAGAATTGTTGTCTAAAGGCAAAGAAAGATGCCCAACGGATTTACTTTACCAAATTGACCATCCCAGCCTTGCCGTAATGGTCCATTTGAGTCACCTTTTATTGTTTATTTTATTTTCACTTACTGAATATGGGACAGACTTGACTGGGGGAAAGAAGGGGAGAAAGAAAGAGGGAAAGAGAAACAGCTGAGAAGAGGGACGGGGGAGAAGGGCAAAAACCAAAAACCAACAGAATGAGCAGAAAAAGAAAAAAAAGAAGAAAAAAAGAAAAAAAAAATGCATATATCAATCACCTGGGTCACCTGCTGAGAAAGAAAAAAGAAAACAAGCAGAAGAGAACAAGAGTAATAGAATAAACAACATCACAATGATATATGGGAATATGACAGTAAATACTAAATATTAAACATTATTGTGCAGCACATAAGATCAACAGAACACAGTGTGCTTTGAGGTAGGAGCCAAAAAGGGTGTAGTTTGTGGGTGTGATCACCCGTGTGTACACCTGTGAGCATGGATGCGTTTGTTTTTTGTTTTTTAAAAGGTTCCTTCATGTAATGATCTGCTAGGGAGTGTGGGGGGGCCACAGCCCCGTCCTCCAGGGCATGAAGCAGGTATGGAGGAGATCAAAACTCCAGACATCCAGAGGCCCCCAGAACACAAGAGACCAAGGAAGACCAACAGAGGGGCAGCCGCGCCACTGTCCCAGAAAGAGCTGAGGAGAGTCCCAGATGAGGGCTCACTCAGCAGCCGCGGAGCAGAAGCCAGGGGGAGTTGCAGTGACGCGCCCGTGAGCTCCGCCGGCAGCCAGCCGTGCCTGAGTGACCGAGCCCCAGGCCGGGAGGCCGGGGGCACCCCACCTCCGAAGTGGCCCGAGCAAGCCCCAGGCTCCAGGCCCCGATAAGCGGCCGCCAAGGAGTGAGCCGGTGTGTACCTGGACGCCCATCCCCGGACACAAAGAACCACCAACGCACCGATGTCTGAGGGAGTCCGCCACTGGCAGGGGAAGTGGTGGTGGGGGGAGATAGGCCTCCAAACCTTGGAGGGCCTAAGATGTCCCCAGAGAGGTGGCGCCTGACACCCAACCTGACATATAGACACAGAAATACAGGCACACACATATACACACATCCATTCCCACCCTCATGCTCTCATATGCACTTACTCCACACTCAACCAACGTGGAGACAGACATAAAGAGACGCTGTACACACGATCACACTCCCCAAGCGTACTCTAAGCCCCGGGTCTAGGTACCCTTGCCCCTGGAGGGGGGGAACTGCACCCAGACCCAGGTGGTGTTACCCTTTTCCCTGCGGTGGGGGGAGGCAGACCGCCCCGACTCCGCAGCAGCAGGGAGGCCCCACACTCCAGACCGCAGTCGGACGGCCAACTCCTCCTCCTAGCCCCCCCGCTCCAGCAGGTCGCAGAGAATGGGGGTGAGAGAAGACTCCAAACCTCCCTCCACCCGCTCATTGTAGTGTTGATGCATGTGTGTTCTAAGGTGCATTTAAAACCCAGGAGGGCATGGAGCTACCTGCCAGAGAGCAGCAGGTAAGCGCATGGTCCCTCCTGCTGGCCCTCAATGTCTACGTGTATTTAACATTGAGAGGTGGGCAACGATGCCAGGGGAGGGGCAAGTGACCCCTCCCTGGGGCCAGCTCCCCCGCTGACCCCCATACTCCGCGACCCACCAGGGAAAGGGGGCCCAGGCCAATCCTGGGCTGTGAATTTCTAATGGTACTGGTACCAACTGCTAAATTTCTGGAATCAACACAAAGCTGACTGGAATCAAATTTATAACATATCAATTTTAACTGTGATTTTTTTAAAATATTCATTACTTAGATGCAAAACCCTGCTAAAGATACTGAATAACTTGCTTGTTACCTTAAAAGTAATTTGCGTGGCCTGAGAGAACTTCTTAGTCACAGACTTAGTCATGAGCCAAGCTGACCTATGATATAATCCAAAACAAATAATCATCAAATCTGTCATCTTATTAGGAAGTTCCAAATGTCCAAATGATTCAAGTTGTTTTTCCCTATTTCTTATCTCTAGATTAGGTGGTAAGATGGTAAGAGGAAAGCTTCGCTTGACCTTGATGGGAGAGATGCCTAAGGGATCCTTACAATACAGACCTACTGCATATTCAAGGAAAGCTTGTCAAAAGATTTTCTTTTCCAGAGTATAATAAGAAAAAGCTTTTTGGAGATATAAAGATACCAGCGTTTTTCTTGCTGCATCTTTATTCAGCCTTTAAAAGTTGGTCTGTGATATACCAAGAAAATCCCACTGTGAAATGGAAAGGCATGCATACTATATTGCGAACTCTTATCTTTATCACTTTAAAGCCAGAAAACAAAGGGACTGATGAATATTGTTTAGACTAAAGCTTTGCGTTTTGCCTCACACACGAAGGATATTTTCTCTGTTTCTTTTTTAAACTGCAGAAGCAGATGTTGTAATTATTTCATACTAATTGGCCAACTTCTTGTCTTCTCAGCAGGTGGGATATCAGGTAAAGATGGAGACAATTATTTATTTATTTATTTATTTATTTATTTATGTGGACCACATCCAGCTCCTGTGTGGTGAAATCACACATCAAAATAACCCAGCTATTGCTATTTAATCACCATTCTGGACCCCTGGTCCAATTAGCCGCCTCTAGTGAGCTCATAGAGATTTGTTTTAAAGTTTTCCCTTTCATGTCACTGCTCAGAGAATCCGTTTAAAATGAACAAGCGAAGAGATATCCCGCATGTGATTCCTCGCTAGACATTGATGTTTGTGTTCTTCTAGGATGGACAGAAATGAGGAAGTGTAGTGTGATAGCTGGGGTTCTTTCCTCTGCATACACGTGCACAGAAACGTTCGACCTCCCTTGCCGCTTGCATCTGTTACCATGGCGATGAGAGGCGTAGAAATTATGGCCCTGAGGCTCGTTAGGGCCACTGTCAAAACTAGCGATGTGCAGCTAGTGTCCAAATATTCCTCCTGCAGTCTTCATATCTGTTCTCAGCATCCTTTCTATAGCAAACTGAGAAGTCCTGATGACCAAAAAAAAAGCCGCCTGCAGTTTTTCCTCATCGCTTTCCTCCCTGCAATGTTACATTAGCAATTAGCAAAGTTACCCATACTACAGCTGCCATCAAAGCGCTCTTAACAGCAACATTAGACTTTTCTAGTTAGAAATTCCACTACAGAGCAATCTGCATCAGAATATTATCTTCCTGCATCTGATTTATTCATGAGAGCGAACAAAGCAATCAGATGAGGAAATCTCCCAAGTGATAGGTTCATGTGTGTTTTGTGCACCACAGAGTGTCGGGAAGTGCTTTGACTTTATTCATTCCCAGCTAGATGATTACTCTCCAACGCTGGCATTAGTTTGTGTTAGAAACTCCCACTTTGCATGTGCTTGAGGGTATACATATATATATATATATCCACCCCAATGTCTTATGTCCCCACATGTTGGGCTTCAAAGCCTTTTCCTTGCACTGCAACTACCTTCTCTTGAAGACTTTTTGCAATTTAAATGCTCATATTCCACTCTGATTGCACAGACATATCCAGGGGCTGGGGGGTATGATCAACACATGGACAAACCAAGAAACACCTGGTGTTCTGCTAGGGTATCATTATGGTAGCACCAGTTTATACACGTCCTGCTTGGATCAAAACAAAGCAGTGCACTTTGGTGACTTAATCAGGCTGGCTATGCCTCACATATTCACTGTAGCTCTGAGTCACTGCCTGCACTTTGTAAGTGTGAAAGAGTTAGGCCAGACAGACAGAGAGAGGTTTGTTTTTGGGTGGTTTTTTTTGTGAGGACTTTTCTGGTGTGCTCACACTGGTCAGCAGCGCTGGGAGATTCCTGCTGTGACTGTGGGGCTCAGCTAAACCTAAAGCTCTTAATTTAATGTGATCTCCAGTGTGTGTGTGCATGTGCGTCCGTGCGTTTGTGTGCATGTTTGTGTTTTCCCCAGGGCTTCTGCTGTATGCGTGCTCACAGAATAATGTCACATCACAGTGGCAGAGAAGACAGTCAGCTACCTTTTGTTCTCTAATAAAAAAAAAACCTTAAGGGAAATTTATTTCCTGTCAGCTGACATCATTTTTAATCATATATTTATTTTCTCATCCACCTGTGTATTTCTTTTTCTTTGTTTCAGGAAAGAGTGCTTATATACAACAGATTTTGTTTCCCCTCCCTCATTGCAGAAGAGATTATTTATGAGTAGACGTGATAAGAAAGATGAAAATGAGATGCTACTACATTAAATTATCTATTGATTTGATTTTATTCTTGTTGTATGTTGAAATGTTACCATGTCTTACTGTGAATTCCTCCACAGTTTTATTTCTGAGGTTTGCTGGGGCTGAACGCTGTTCTAGGTCATATCAGTAGCTAGCCGATTAGACTTGCTAAATTTCAGGGCCATGGGAATGAAAATAAACAAGAAGGATCTGGTTACAGTGGCCGTTTCCTCACACTTTCCCCAGCCCCCGCTTATTCTGCCTCTCCGCTCCTCTTTATGAATGTTTGCATTGCAAGATGAGCTTTAAGTAGGCAAAGCTTGGTTTAGAGGTCAGACTTGCAGATGAGGCATTTGAATGTCCTCACTGAGACAGGTTTTCACTGCTTGGGCATTTTGATTAAGTACTATAAAAAGGATCTTCTGGGGGGCAAAATGTTTAATTTCTTTGTTCGTGTACTTTATGGATCGGCATCTCACATGAAAAGCCCATTTCCTGCGCCTTCTTCAGAGTCTTCTGAAACATGCTGACTGAATTCTGGGACTTGTAACTGTTGAGACTGACTTGTGTCTGTCAGTGGATAGCAAAGCAGAACAAGAAAAGAGATGCTAACATCAACTGGTCAGCTATGTGACAGTGCCAGAAGCATTATGCTATGTGTGATTTACAGTGCTGTGGGTTTCAC
The DNA here is from genome assembly GCF_965226115.1 of Aulonocara stuartgranti. NCBI lineage: Eukaryota > Metazoa > Chordata > Actinopteri > Cichliformes > Cichlidae > Aulonocara > Aulonocara stuartgranti. The sequence goes on from NC_138950.1 coordinate 7,727,425, forward strand.
TGTGAAGTTATGTACCTGCCTGTGAATAACAGAATAACAGTGCATTATTCTCACATGACCCATCGATATGCCGACATTGTCTGCTCCTCTGTGCGTTTGTTATAAGCCACTTTCAAGACATGCAATAATCTAGTGTCAGAAATTTTTGGCATGAGAAACTGTAGTTAGACCTCCACCTAGTGGCAATCCATTCCCACACCCCCAGATCGGGGAATAAGTGACACATTTCTGGTAATGTTTAAGCCTTTCATGTGTCTTGTGAACCTTTTTAGGAGGGGAAGAAAAAGTTCGATAAAGAAACAGAGAAATACTACTCTACACTTGAGAGACACCTCAGCTTGTCATCCAAAAAGAAGGAAGCATATCTGCAGGAGGTAAAAAGAAAAACAAATTTTCTCATCCTGCAAACGTGTCTTTGAATAATGCAGTTTTATGATCAGCCGAGTGTCTTTGGAAAATAAGCTGTTTGTGTGCTTTGCTGTGCTCCTTACCCCTCTCTCTAACAACAGACTGTTTCCACGTGGTGATACAGACATTAACTCCTAGGTTGACGCTTGTCGTCGTTGTGGCACTAACCCTGGTTTGTTTGCTCGTTCTCAGGCTGACATGCAGATTGACAAGGAGAGACAACTCTTTTATGATGCGTCCCTTGAGTATGTCTTCAAAATACAAGAAGTGCAAGAAAAGAAGAAATTTGAGTTTGTCGAGCCAGTAAGTGAAGTGCCAGTTTTATATATTTCTCTGCTAAATTAGTTTTGCATTTTAAAGATGAAGGAGTACATTTTCATGCTTTGATATATTTTATTTGTAGTCAAAATACCACCAGATCTCTGTAACTGCTACTACATTTCTTTTTTTTTTAATGTCTATCATCCTGGAGTGAAGGCAGGTGCATTTATACAACACTCACAGGAACATAACCACACTTGTATATCCCACGCATTTGTCATCTTCATCACAAATTCTTTGTAATGTAGTTGATCCATTTGGGGAAGCTTGTGGGTAAAATTAGATGAAGTATCGGCTGTCAAACAAAAGAAGACAGAGTGCTAGTGCAAATCAAAGGCTTTATGAAAGCCCCTGCTTTATAGATATGTAGAGTCGATTTTAACATCTTTAGTGCAGATGCTACCAGGAAACATTAAATTTGCTTCCTATTAAATGTCTGGGAATGTGAGATGGGTGCAAAGTAGCTGTTTCAGACGTCCTACTCCCATTTGTTTACATCCACTGGCAACTTACCCACAACCCTGGCCCAAAAATGTAAATCTCCGGGCCCCAGGTAGTGCTCAAAATATGACAAGGCTCAACCTTGTGTGTGATGAATCTGGGCAAAGAAAAGATGGTTCATCCTTGAACATTTGATATACCAAGCCTCAGCCCAGAAATCAAATCAGTGGTTGTGTCTGAAGGTTTTACTGAAAGCAACTCCATGTTTGTGGACCACACTTGTTCACGCAAGAGATGGCATCAGTTTGTTTCTCTGTAACAGTAGATCTTTATGCTTTATTTATGTGTGTATTTATTTATTAATATATTTAGATGTATCCACAATGGCCATGGATGTTTGTGTGTTCTACAAAAAACAAGATCAATATCTGTCTGCCATAAAAGCCGAAAACTTTTTTAAAATTTGGGGTTTTTTTCCACTAATATACTTTTTTCAGTTTTCTGCTTGTCAGTACAAAAATGTTCAATAAATTATCGATTTAAAATTAATGAGACTCAAATTCCTTCAACATGAGATTTAAAAGTGAACATCAACAATGTAACAAAAAATTCTGACAAAATGATTGGTAGAATAGAAAACAATGTACATATCATTGAGATGACATTATCATAATAAGTGCATCGTTATCAAATAATAATAACAATAGAAAAACGTCCGGATTACTTATATATTATAGGTAGGATATTCTATTATATGCTATTATAAATGTTTTCGGTGTGTAGAATGGATGTTCTGTTTTACAAGATGCCTTTAAAAAAACACTTGCCCATGTAAATAGGCAATCAAGTTCTTGTAATGTTTATTAACTCGATAATTCACCAATAAATATTGTTCCATTCCAGCTCCTGGCCTTTCTTCAGGGTTTGTTTACATTCTACCATGAAGGATATGAGCTGGCTCACGAATTTGAGCCGTATAAACAGCAGCTCCAGTTCAACCTACAAAACGTAAGTCTCAACACCTCAGGGGTTGTACACAAAGGCAACCAGCCACGTAATCAGATTCTGCAGCTTATCACACCCTGATATAACAAGCGGAGTTTTCACAAATGGATAGCTGTGTGATTAAATGAAATTCTTTGCTGCGCCGAGGATCGATATTTTCAGTGTTGCATTGCAGGCAGTAACTGTAGGCCATTTTATGGTGTGTCAAAAAAGACTTGGGAGTAAAAGTCTAGTTGCTGCAGTGCCGCCTTGTTCCATCACTATGTCCTCTCTACTTAGGTCCTGATGGTTCAAACATCTCTCTGACCCAATATGTCAGTTCTGTTGCCCTTACAGTTTCCACTCGGTAACCCTCTCTCGGATGCAAAGATTTCTGATGGTTACTGGATGAATGGAGGCTGCTTCACCACTCTCTGAGATATTAAATGGCCTGATATTGACCTTTATGACTCCAAATAAGAGGCTGACATCTTCAAGATCGTGTTCTAATTTTAAATGACCTAAAAAGTATTACTTAAAAAGTCTAATGATAGTTTTTATTTATTTGTTCTTTGAGAAAAAATAGATGTGTTTTTATTTTGAGAGATCAGAGATAACACAATGATAACATAACCCTAAATTTCCCACACAGACACGAAACAACTTTGTGAGCACCAAGCAGGAAGTGGAGAAGCTGATGAAGAGGATAAGGTCGGCAGATCAGGACTATAAACCACCCGGGCAGTGGACGATGGAAGGCTTCTTGTATGTCCAGGAGAAACGTGAGTCTTCCTAGCTGTGCTCCCAGCCATCCAGGCCATCTCACTCCCCTTCACTTTCAAGTGAATGGTTTTACATCCATCACCATAAACATGTCTCGAGTTCTCCCAGGCCTCTGCCGAAGAGATCCACTCACACAGAACTCATAATTCATCCTGTTTACGGATTCACTTTGATGTGCTCTCAAATGGGGGAGTTACCACAAATGGTAGATTATTATCAGCAGCAATAAACAACTTTTGATTTATCACACTAAAATTGCAAATTGATTTTCAGAAGTCTTTCCAGAAGCCTGTGATTCAGTGAAAAATTATTTTGCCTCAACTAGTGTTTTCTTCTGCATTTGTTCTGTCCTAGGTCCTCTGGGATGCACTTGGACACGTCACTACTGCACTTATGAGAAAAGCAGCAAAACATTCACCATGAGCAACACTGAAAACAAGTCAGCTGGGAAACAGGTACTTTACATTCACTTTATTTTGTTTAGTTTAACATTTGCACGATAAAAAGCTAAGAAAAGAAGGAGCAGAGTGTAATCTGTGTGAAAAAAAGAGGCTTAAAGGCATGGTTTGTCCCGGGAGGAGAAAACGGAAAATGCCAGATTGACAAAACTGCAAATTAGGCGTAGAAGACAAAAGACTCGTTACGTCAAGGCAAACAAACATGTTTTATTTTTAAATAACAAAATGAACAAACAACACCGCAGGGGAATTCAAGGAATGAAAATAGTCCGTTAAACTAAACAGTTATAGTATCTTGCTTTCTAAGTGATCTGATGAATGTTTACTTCCTTTGTAGGAATTTATCGCTATGACTTAATGACACTTCATGTAGATCAAATGATAACTGATAATTATTTCACATTTTATGTATTAGATGAAAAAAAGCTTCCAATCAATCCTTTTTTTGTATGTAGTAATTGGATGATGATATGGAGTAACTTCCACAGGGAATACTGCTTAGCGCTGCTGCGTCAGGTGCAAACCGACTGAAAATGTCAGCATGGTTTTGAAGTGTTTAGCTATCGCAGTTTAACCTTTTGTTATTTTTCACAAAAAAGTATTTGTAGAAATACAGGTTCCAGTGACGATAACAAAAAATATGTGCACTTCAGTGCCACACAGATTAAAAAATTATGAAAACATACTTTTAAAGAACTCCAGTAAACTTCAAGGGAGAAATTATATAAAAAAAATATCCACATAACTGTGAGTTTCCATGCATTTTTCTGCACATGTTACAGATATGGCTACATTCTGATTTACTAATGATCTCGGTTTCTTTTTATTTTTAAATAAAATCGAATAAAACACAGAAACCCACACACAGATGGAGAGGGAGAATATAAAGCCCAAAGCCAATGCAGGTGCAGGCGTATTTTTATCCACATATCTGGTTTGCTGCAGTTGGCTACAGTCAGTCTTACTGGCGTGCACAGGGGAGGATGTGCTGTATGTGAGATATGGCTAATTCTCAGAAAGAAAGAACAAAATCCGTTCAGGAGGTAATTGAATTGATACTTTCAGCTGACACTGAAGGCCTCTAATGGGAAATGAAAAACAAGGTCAATGATATAATGTAATTTTAAAACTATATTTTCGCGTGTTTAAAATCAAGATAATTGAAATAAAAGCTCTGCTTCTTGATAAGTGGATGATATGAATGCGTGCAATCAAGTAGCTCTGTTTGGGCTGACAGCCCAAATCAATTTTTAGGCATATGAAGATTGCATCGAGCTTGAGTTTAGAAAGTCTGAACCACCAAAAAGAAAAAACTAGCCAAACAAAAAGAAGAAGAATTTTGCAAATCCAAACCACAATGGTAAATGTTCTGTTTTTGTTGTTGTCGATGATTACGTTTTTTTTCATTCGTTTTTCTCTTTTTTCTGTATTTCCAATCATATTTTCACAAAAGCACTGGACGCTCCGGATACATAAATCTTCTGGTTTCAAAGTACCTTCTGTGTCTCTCACAACAAACACACAGCATACATATTAGTCATTTCAGACTTGCAGAGCCGTGCATTTGCAATTGTAAATATATTCATTTTCATTCCATAATCATTTTTCATTGTATTTTTAACTAATTAATGACGAGTGTGTTTATTTTTAGAATGGTCTTGTCGTAAATCAGCCAGAGGTGTTCAAGCTCAAGTCCTGCATTCGGAGAAAAACGGACTCCATCGACAAGCGTTTCTGCTTTGATGTTGAAGTGGCAGAGAGGTCTGTGATGTGTATCCCTGAAAATGTCTAATAGCTTTCATAGGCTGAAAACACATGCAGAATGTATTATGTATTGCCTTAATCACCACCGAGAGCCAAAAAGAAAAAAGAAAGTCATTGCACATCACCTGCTGAATACTCATATTAGTAAGATAGCAGTTGCACACACTTTTTTCTTGTTAAAACTAACTTAATATAAGAACGTCGAACTGCACGTGACATTTTGTGCTATGTTGAACTCACCAATACTGGAAATTAACCCAGATTCCCCCTGGAGTACACAACGTTTGAACATGCGAGAGCTGTTCAGGTTTGATTAACATCTTCAAAGACTCGGTTTAACAGTGTTAGACGTAATCAGCTCTGTTTGTGTCCTGCATGTTTCTCGAGTCCTCTCCCCCCGCTCCGTTTGCTGTATGTCTACATTATCATTATTTTTTTTTCTATTTTTGAACCCATCCCATCTTTTCTCTGTGTTCATGTCAATGTAGAAATGACATCTGTCGTGGAACTCTTTTCAGGCCGCTTCAGTTTTTCTGTAAAGTCCGGTATGTGAACTGACCAGTGCTGCCCTTTCAGTGCAGTTGCATGTGCTGCATGTGTCCTAATCATGTTGTTCACTCAATATTAAATCCAAACCTAATGAAATCCTGCTGCTTTCTTAGCACTTCACAAAATCTGACTTGGTCACTTGGTCAAGACACATTCTTAAATTATTTCTTCTTGTCTGCAATTACTCAAGTAACACACAATATTGAACTTAGAATTAATTCCTATTTTTTTCCCTTTCTTTTCAAAACCTTTGGCCATGTGGGAACATTCATAGTTGATTTGTTTTTAATGTTTCACGGGGAAATAGGATTACATATTGGGCAATGATCAGAAACCTTTAAGTAGCTGTCAGCTGATTAACACTGGCTCAATTGACCAAGCCATCCATTATGAATGCTTGATATCAGTTCTTTATAGTGATTTGTACCCCAGAATAGAGTTAGCACATCACTGTGTGTTAATGTTGCACTGCAGCAGCATTGCTCACGCTCGGTGAGTGTTGCTGAGCATGGACAATAACTGCAATTTATTTGCAGGACAACTCATTTATCATTAACTGCGCTGCCCCAAGGTGCGTGTTCTAACCACAAGGACAATGTGGGCCAAGCTCCAGTCAGCTTCAAGCTCATCCATTAATCCCCATTATAATAAACATGCTGTTGCCCAAGTTTAATCAGGCCAGCCATCTCGGAACCTCATTTTTAACGGGTTGATTCACCCGAATTAGTAAAGAGGTATCCAGCTATGCGGATACTTTTATTTGCCCAGATTCTGAGATAGCCATCTCTGAAACATCCTCTGCCAGCCCAATAAAAAGAATTTAATTTGAGCTGCTCGTAGCAATGAAAGAAGAGTTTCATTAAAAATTTACCAGCAACGTGTCTTTCATAAGGACTTAAGGGAAAATACATCCATTAAAAAAAATGATATGAGGTTGGATGAGGGTAGCAGAGATGCTGTTTTGGGAAAGAGATGTTGTTAAATGATTTGAGAGCAACACAAATATAAATATTTTCTTCTGCGTTCACCTGTACGGGTTTGGAGTCTTTAATATTGGACAACTTAAAAGCTGGTGAAATAAATGCTAAACTGTCTGCATGTCAAAATATCAGTAGGGGTGTTGTTAAAGGTGTAGCACTTTTTTTTGTATTTTGGTTGAAATGACCTTTAACACATGCAAGCTGACACAGCTCCATGCTAGTACTAACTGCCACTACTGGGTGGGGTGACGTTTTTTGTTTGCCGCCATCATCAGATAGTGTTCTATAATTGTGTTACAGCCAACTGAAGCAGTGCCACAAATCAAGGCATAATGCCCCAGATTCTCACTATGCTGCACACAGTAAGGTGAAAGCAGATAAAGCTGTATGCATGTTGGGTGCAAAAATGAATCACTCTAATATTAAGAACTTGTAGCTTTTAATTGGAAGGGTAATGTGAAGCACAAAGTGAACTGAGGGCATAGATTGAAGTCAAGCATTTGCACATGAGCTATTTTAGTTACACTAGTCCTTTTATAGTGGTCTCAGCCAATATAAACATGGTCTGTCCAGGGGCCCCAAGGAAAAGAGATCAGACTGAGACCAGCTTTTCTCTTAAATCTTTCCAGGCATGGCGTTATGACACTGCAGGCACTGTCAGAGTCCAACAGAAGACTGTGGCTCGAGGCCATGGATGGCAGGGAGCCGGTAAGGAACTCTGCCTGTTCTTCTTTGAAATATTCATTCGGTGCTGGCTGCAGTTGGTCAGGTTTTTTTAAAGTCCTTTGTTTGGCAAGAAGACAATGCCAAAAATGAATTATTTGTCACTGGCACCCTCTTCTGGTGGCTTTCTGTAAGGTTTTTTGTTGTTGTTTTTAGGAAACCATGACCTCACCATTTACTTGTGCTAATAATAGGACAGTCTACTCAAATTAGATTCAGTGGGAATAAGGTTTTGACATTATCCTTTTCTTTCAGCGATTTTTTTCAGTATTCAAACTAAGGTAACCTTTACATTATAATGATTTTTGTAAACTCTCTCTAGATTTACAACCTGCCGGCCATATTAAGCAAAAAAGAAGAGAGTGAGTATTGTTTTTATATCTTTCCAAACTCCTTCAGCATTAAAATGTTTGCCTTTCAAATTCTTAAAACGTAAGATAATGAGATCAACATACACATATGAAAGAAATACTCGTTACCTATGACTATGCCTTTTCATTAATACTATAATTTTACATATGCCCACTCAGCAGGCATAGCACAGCCTCACAGTACAGGGCTGTGCTATTAATTTGAGCAGCGGCATAAGGGAGAGCTTATTATCCCACATGACGGGCGGTTATCCCAGGCAGTAATTGTCCTTTCATTTCTGCTCTTGTTTTGTGTTACAGCATATCTTAATGAGGCAGGCTTCAACTTTGTAAGAAAATGCATTGACCTGGTCGAGATGAGAGGTGAGGCGCTTCAATCTCTCAGCTTTCGTGTGTCAAATGATTTGAATGCAACCTGGTTGTAATGATTAACAATGTGCTCGTTAGTGGACTTGACAACACGTTGCACTGGCACGAGTCCTAAATAAACACAAAGTCTTAGGTCCTTGTTCCAATTCATCCTTTTGCTTTTTTCACTGCCACACAGGGATAAACACAATGGGACTGTACAGAATTGGAGGCGTCAATTCTAAAGTGCAGAAGCTGATGACCACAGTCTTTTGTAAGTAACTAAAATCAAAAGTATTATCAGTGAACTAATGTACCAAGTCAAACCCCTTATTCTGTAATTCACAAGTGTCTGAATCTCCATGGTAATGTATGAATAGTTTTCTAACGTGATCTTTTCCAGCAGAGTGAGGAAAGAGGTCCTCCTTGTGGTAGGACAGTGTAACAGCAATTAGGCCTTATATTATGTTGTCATTATTTTATTGAATTACAAGGTAGTCTCGTCTGGATATATATATAACACATTTGTACAGGAAATGTCTGAATGAGTTTGTTAAATGTCTCTAAATCTTGACCCCCAGTGCTATTAGACACCACACACGTCACTATTTATTTTCAATTCTCCTTTGAGTCTCTTGACACAAGAAGAAAGTATTTTCGGTCCTCGGTTGAGCAGCTTGACAGGTCATGTCATGTTGTATTGGTTTCTTAAGACAATTTGCAGCTTAAACTTACCTAGTGGTCATATAACAATAAAACATCTTTCCAATAGCATCCAAAGCACCTGTGGATATGGACCTGGACCCAGACATGTGGGACAACAAAACTATCACCAGCGGCCTGAAGAATTACCTCAGGTCAGCTCGCCCCACCATCTACGTGCACTTAAATATCAGGAGTCATCCTTGCCTCCATAGTGCCTCTTTGAAACCTCTCTGATGATAGTCATACATTAAGTGCTGCGACTGACTCACCAAGGATACCAGCTGCATTCACAGGACCTGTGTCACTCAGGAAATAAATTGAAACTGTTTCTTTTTTCTTTTCCATCAGGTGCCTGTCTGAGCCTCTAATGACTTTCAAGCTCCACAAAGATTTTATCATGGCTGTCAGTAAGTATAACATATTACATATTTTATCAAGTTCTCTATTATCCTTTCTTGTATAGAACAGATTAGGAAGATATTGGTACAATTCAAATCATATAGCACTAATGAATCGGGTGCATCTGATAACTAACTAATTATGTCAATTGCAAAGGTTAAGCAGGATTTATGTGAAGAGATATTGCATTAGAATTTTGAAAATCTTTATGAAACATTTTGAATTCATTTTAGAGATTTGAGCTTTGTGAGCACTACGTCTGGGTTATCAAAGCAGGGAAAGCAAATGAGTCAGGACTGATCTGATTAAATCATTTCTATCTGAGGAAATACTTGTATGGATCTCAGGTCATCTCAAACTGTGATGTCAGAGTGACTCGAGTGTGACTTTGTAATGAGAATAACTTTTTTTTTTTTACCGTAAAAACCGTGAACTTAAACATTTAACATAACTTAAACATTGAGATAAATTTGCTGATATGTCCACTCCTGGGAAGATTAGCAGCTGTCCCAAATGCTTTGCAGTTTTTAATAATCTTTCTCACTTCGCAGAATGATGCACATCAAATTGCAATTCTCACATAGATGGTCAGCAAAAGTTTCTTCTCGTCTTTCCTTCTTGGCACTGTTGCCAAAAATCTGAATGCTACAGACCTGCAAACTGCCAAAACGTTTATAGAGGTGGTCGCATTCGCTGATGATCAGTTAATCAACTGTGTTTGATTAGCAGCTCCTGGCTGCTGCTTACCGTGTTCATTTCAATGGAAGTAGTAATGGCGTAGTTAATTGTTTACACACTACTTGTGCATTTTGGCTTAGTTTTGGGGGTTAAGTGTCAGGGTTAGAATTAGGGTTATTTTTATTAAATAAATAATGACACAGTAATATGTGATGTATTGTTCATGTGAGGTTGTATTTACCTCATTTTAAGACCTGTTTAGGGCCAGAAGATAAAACCTTAGAATTAAAATGGGATGTACTTTCTTTTTCACACAATTACATCTGAAATACAATTATTCCATAAGTCAGTAGTGGCCAGCATTTCTACTCTTCCCTCATTTCTATTTATTTTCTTTCTCAGAGTCCGATGATCAGAACTACAGAGTGCGTGCTGTCCATGCTTTGGTTCACAAGATGCCTGAAAGAAACAAGGAAATGCTGGAGTTACTAATAAAGCATCTTGTCAGGTACATGTTCTTGTAATCAATCAATTAACTTGCAGACTTAACGTTACCTGAAACTAATTAAAGTTATCTGAGGCACTGCACCGCAATTGCAGGCGTCTCGCCAACTCTCACTATCTCGTAGACCAAAAAATATCACCTCATGGTTAAACATGTGAATTCTTAGGACGCTTGTATGATGTGCTTGTCTTCTAAACGCAGAGTTTCTGCACAAAACCAGTCTAACCTGATGACAGTGTCAAACCTGGGCGTCATCTTCGGGCCTACATTGATGCGATCACAAGAGGAGACAGTTGCCGCCATGATGAACATTAAGTTCCAGAACATTGTGGTGGAAATACTCATTGAAAATTTCAACAAGGTGAGTCACAGTTTGACTTTGAATGGCCTGGTATGCTTTTAATTATATCTGCATCAATAAAAACATTCCTCGTGCAGCAGTTTTCTGAAGTAGAATATCCATATTTCCTTATTAGAACAGATTTATAGAAAGATCTCTTATGGTTTATAATCATTTTTCATGTTTCTCAAAAAACGACACCTAGACAGCAACAGATAGCAGAAGACACAGACGAGCGACAAGAATAATGCGTTTTATAATGCTATATGAACTTTCATATTCCAATGTTTATGTTAAATTCAATTGACATTTAGTCATGCGAATACATTGTTGCCACTAGTAGTATCATACATAAAGCACAAGCTGAAACAAATGGCTGCATCAGCTGTGTGTATTTGTGTATATGTGTATTTCTCTGTGTGACTGTTTGCGCGCGCACTTGCGTGCATGATTGTGTGCTCTGTGCCGTGTGCTAGAGGCACATACAGTCAAACAGTTAGCAGAGGAGAAAAAAATAGCAGAAGCTGGCTCTGAGATGAAATGTAACAAGTGCACATATATTTGTTTCATTTTTTAATTTAATTCGTTGCTTTTAAGCCAAAAGCTGAAGGCACCCAGTGAGTGAAAATGATTGCATTGGCTCACAACATTTGATGTGGCGTGCCTCTTTAAATACAGGATCCATGGAGGAGGTTTATTTCTTACAAGTGATGATGGTTAAGTATAATTTCAATTCAGTATAGCATTGTCTTGCTGAAACATGCATGCCTTCCTGATAAAGACATCTGCATCGGAGCATAGGTGGCTCTAAAACCCATCTATATATACCTTTCAACATTGAAAGTGTCACTCCAAAAGTGCAAGGTACCAATTCTATAGGCACTAATGCAGTGCCATACTATGAAAGATGCAGACTTTTTAACTAAGTGCTTATAATATGTAATGGTTCCTCTCCTCTTTAGTCTAGTTGACACTGCAGCCGTGTTTTCCAGAAAGAATTTAGAATTTTGATTTGTCTGACCACAGTTTTCCACTTTGCCTCGGTCCATTTTCAATTACCATTGGCCCAGAGAAGACTGCAGCATTTGTGGAGCGTGTTCAGATATGGCATCTGCTTTGATCCATAGAGCTTTAAACTGCTTTGTGGATAGCAGAGTGAACTGTGTTAAACAATAATTTCTGGGAGTGTTACTGAGCCTGTGAAGTTACTCTTAAATAACAGAATCATCCCTGATTTTAACACAGTGCTGCCTGAGCGAGAGAGTAGTATTCCCCCAACTGTTTCTTTTTTTTACCTCTTACTTTTCCAGCCTTTTGTCTCTAGCCAAACTTTTTTTAGATGTGTTGCTGGCCTCAAACTCAAAATGAGCTCATATTGTAATTAAAAGGGTATATTTTTAAATGTTTTCTATGTTCTATTGCGAATAAAACACAATAGACATTTACAATTGACATTTACAAATCATGCCATTATTTTTTTGTTTTGTTTGTTTGTTTGTTTTTACATTATACACAGCGTCCCAACTTTTTAAGAATTGAGTTTGCACAGACAGCCTGTTGAAGAGAAACATCTCGCTGCCCCATTAAAACTACGAGGTTAGAGTAAAAGGATCAACACTATCAGATGTTTATATCATATCAGTTAAGAGTTCAAGACTCCTTCTATGTCAACTACCACAATTTTCCTCTGAAAGTGGAAAATGGTTTGACTTCCCACTGTCCCCCTAAGAGCAGGTTTCATGGACCTAATTTCTCTCTCCCACACTACCCAAAATCAGGAGCATTTGGGGGATTAAAGTGAAGCTGGATTTGGGACTTTCAGGGATGGGTCATGGCTGCAAATGCATCTCTCAACTCCTTGCCTCTTCTTTAAAATTGCCACAGTTAGAAAGAAGCTCATGGGGCTCTTCTCTGCATGCAGTGAAATGTCTGTGGGACATAAGGAAACTGTCAGAATGGAACTGTAGGAGTTCAATATGAGAGTATCTGATGTTAATATTAAACATTATTCACCACAACATCCAAGTTTGATAGTTAAAGGCCTAAAACAGTCAGCGACTATGGACCAGAAGGTCAGTTTGCATAACCTCAATCTAGAAGAAGGTAAGTTAACTACATCCTTGTTGCTATCACAGTGATTTTTTTCTTGTCTCTGGGTAGCATATGTTTCTGCAAGGAAGACATTCATACCCCTGTTTTATCTTTGATGAATCAACCCCTCACTTCTGAAGGGAGGGTGGAGGTGTCAGCATTATGTCTTAAATTCGGTGTATGGGCTGTCTTGTGAGGTGAATAAGCAATGGACAGAATCAGCTGACTCATCAAGAGAAATTGTAATGACGACCCCAACCATGTGCTCATTGTGCTCATGCTCCCTTTGAGCTTTATTGAACTATTTCAGTAGGTGTTATGGAGAATGGATTGTTGGACCCAACAACAATGTGCAGTTAAAAGTTAGAAGTTTTAATTTATCCACAGGATAATGCTGCTCAACAAACATTATGATGTCAGAGGTGAATGCACAGTCATTTGAAAACTTTTTCCTAGGGCATGAAGCGGGAGAAAGTTGGAGGTTAACACATTTGACTTGTGGCATTTCTGTATGTGGTCTCTCTGTGCACAGTTTAAGCTTTGCTGGCTCCCCTTAAAATCAAGATGCGTGGCTGCACCCTGAGTCAACACACTGTCAGTCTGCCCCAGGGCAGCTGTGGCTACAACTGTCGCTTGCCTCCACCAGTGTGTGAATGTGAGAGTGAATGAATAGTGGAATTGTACAGTGCTTTGAGGGCCCCGAAAAGCGCTATATAAATGCAAACCATTATTGCATTTATTTATGCGTTCGTGGCTCAAGAGTTGGGAGTTCGCCTTGTAATCGAAAGGTTGCCGGTTCGAGCCCCGGCTTGGACAGTCTCGGTCGTTGTGTCCTTGGGCAAGACACTTCACCCGTTGCCTACTGGTGGTGGTCAGAGGGTCCGGCAGCCTCACCTCTGTCAGTGCGCCCCAGGGTGGCTGTGGCTACAATGTAGCTTGCCATCACCTGTGTGTGAATGGGTGGATGACTGGATGTGTAAAGTACTTTGGGGTCCTTAGGGACTAGTAAAGCGCTATACAAATACAGGCCATTTACCATTATTATTATTATTACTATGCTCCATCATCTAAGACAGCATAGGCATCAAAGGTCCTAATCTTGTTTCTAAGTCTTATTTTAATTACCTTTAGTGTGACTTTAGATATTATAATCTGTGGGTTCAAGTGCATCACACTGGATATCTGGGTTCTCTTCATTATCCCTGGATGCTGACTTTTGCACCTAAAACAAACACCTGTTTTGCACCAGAGAATTGTGTGGAGCATGATACTGTAGTTGAATATGAGCCTGTATTGGGCCTGAGGCTGCTATATAAACTGCTGAGGTACACAGAAGTTTATATAGCAGCCACGGAGAATGTTACTGGAAAGGTAGGTAAAGGAGAACAAATAGAGTGAGGTTTCAGTAATAATGGGTGGAGGTCAAACTGCATATAATGCGGCCATGGCCTGCTGAACTGGTGGTAACTGAAAATATAGGCCATAGGTTGGCAAACTATGCTAAGCCCCTGCAGATACAGAGGGTTGGACTTGATAGGAACATACAAAGGAACAGATTGGTGGGATTTGGTCAGGAGGCAAATTATTTGGCCTTTAATGGGCACTTGAGGTGCTTGTAGAGCTGTAGATTGGCTTCTGGTATATAAGGAGAGAGAGGTTAGGTGTCAAAACTCACTTTGAAGGTGTATGAGAAGCCAATGTGGAGCCATAAGGCACACAAGGGGTAGAGACTGGATTAAATGGCACATAAGCTTTTGAGGCTCATGGTTCCTGAACCTGAGACTCCATTTGGGGGACTTCAGCAGGTCTTTTATGCTTATATGGTGCAAAGGTACAGTACCTATGACTATGAACAGAACAGGTTTGAGCAAACTGGCAGGATTTTCCACTATCAAGAGTGGATATGGATTCAGGTAAATTTGGTTCAGATCGTATGTTCTCATAGTGAGCTTCACTACTATCATTACAGAGGCTGGTTTATTCTCTCTCTGCTATTTTCTGTCTTATTAAATCAGTCTCGACTCTCTGAAATGGGTTCTACACACTTTCTTGGTTGCTTTAGGGCAGGGGTCACTAACAGGCGGACCGGGGTCCGAGTCCGGACCCAGTCGCCATCCTATATGGACCCGGACCTATAGTTAACAAAATATTAAATTATATTTAATTTTGACAGGGCGATTCAATTTTAAGCAGTAACCTTACATTGTATTAGACCAGGGAACATACTAACCAATTGTGTGCGAGTTACGCCACCCACGTGACACTACTTAGCCAATCACATCTGCGCATTCAAGGCGATCGCAAGGCTGAGTGCAGACACAGACAGACAGAGGAAAGACATGGTGAGAGGTGAATGACAAGCGAGACGATTAACGATACAGTGAGACAAGACGTGAGCGGGAGTCACAAGAGGTAAAACAACTATGGCGCTTTCAAAAAAGAGAAAAGTAGACACCGAAAATAGAACTTTCAAGACTGAATGGACTGACGCATATATGTTCATTCTTCCGGCCGCAAGCAGCAAACCAGTGTGTCTCATATGTTCAGAAACCGTGGCACTGATTAAAAGTGGCAATGTCAAACGCCACTATGAGACAAAGCACAAAGCTTTTGAACAATCATACCCACCCAAGTCTGAACTCAGGTCCCAGAAAATTAGCAGTCTCAGAGCCCAATATGATCAGTCCACAAGGATCTTAACCAGTTCTTTCACCGCCCAACAACGTGCTCATGAATGTTCCCTCAGAGTTGCTTGGATTTTAGGTCAACACAAAAAGCCCTTTGCAGATGCAGGTGTTGTCAAAGAGTACATGAGTGCAGTAGCAGAAACATTACTTGAGGGTAAACAAAAAGAAGAGCTTCATGACAAAATAAAGCAAATACCTATGTCAGCATCAACAGCCACAAAGAGAAGTGAATTATTAGCTCAGGATGTGCTATCCCAGCTGGAAGAAGCTATTCATAAGACACCATGTGTAGGCTTGGCTGTAGATGAGTCCACTGATGTGTCTGACAATGCTCAGCTGTTAGTTTATGTAAGGTTCTTCAACAATGATAAGAAAGAGTTCTGTGAAGACCTGCTAGGTGTAACTTCCCTTCACAGCACTACAAGAGGAGAGGATATTTACCTGGCCATTAAGGAAATGTTAACAAAGCGAGGAATAGAGCCAAACCAAGTGGTTTCAATAACCACAGATGCTCCATCCCCTGCTATGATGGGGAGAGAGAAAGGAGCTGTAGCAAGAATGAAAGAGGACAATCCCGAGCTAATCTCTTATCATTGCATTATTCATCAGTCAGTGTTATGCTCCACCCTGTCAGACGAGTATGCTGAGGTGATGAAAACAATGATGAAAATGATTAATTTTCTCAGGGCATCTTCTTCTTGTCAGCATCGCATGCTCAGGGAATTTCTCAGAGAAGTTGATGCACACGCTGATGATCTTCTGCTTCACAACAATGTGAGATGGCTTAGCAAAGGCAGGGCATTGGAGCGATTTTGGTCCATCAGAAGTGAAGTAGCAGCTTTCTTGGAAGAGCTGGAAAGTCAAAAAGCAACAAACTTTTCTCTCTTTTTAAATGATGGGAAAAACATGGATATTGTGGCCTTTTTGGTTGATATCACTTCACACCTGAATGAACTGAATTTGAAGCTGCAGGGCAAGGACAATTCAATTTGTGAACTGATGACAGCTGTCCGCTGCTTTCAGAGGAAACTTGAAGTGTTCAAAGAAGACCTGCAAGGAGACTATGCACACTTCCCAACAGTGAAGGAACAGGTTCAGGGACAGAGAGATGTGTCCTCTTTTGTTGACTTTGTTGATAAGCTGATTGAAAACTTCAGCAAACGTTTTGATAGCTTCAGCTTTGGACAGCAGCTCACCATGTTCATAAAGAACCCATTTGCCATCACTGATGTCAGAGGGTTCTCAAAGGAAGTCACACAGCACTTCAAGTGGGCAAATGCTGGGCCTCTTCAAATGCAACTAATTGATCTCCAAGCAGATGTGGCCCTGAAAGAGCAGTTTGGAAGAACTGAACCTGCCATGTTTGGCTCCACATACAGCTGTGAGGCAGCTTTCTCCAAAATGAACATAATAAAAACTAAATATCATTCCAGGATCACCAATGAGCACCTACACATGTGTATGAGAATGGCCCTGACACCATTCCAGCCCAGATTTAAAATCCTAGTAGAGCGAACTAAAGCTCAGTTCTCTCACTGAACAACAGAAAGTTGGGACGTGGAATATAAGGGGGAAAGAAAGAGAAACTGTAAAATTGTTAAAATGTTTTGAGGTTATCTGTTGAAAATGTATTGAGACTGTTTAGTCGAGATGTAAAATGTAAAGAAAAAGGGAAACTTTTTTTTTCTGAAATTAAGCACTTTGTTTTAAGATGCACAATTTAGCCATTTTATTTATTTTCTCTAATTCATTTTAAACAGCAGCCCTATTTCTAATGTAGGCCTACTGTGTGTTTCAGTGTTAACAATAAATTTTGTTGAAATGTTTTAACTTGTATTTTCATTGATTTGACAGTCTATTGTTCATACGTTCAGATATAAATAAAAATTTTAAAAAAAAGGTTGCTTCTCTATCACAATCATAACGTAAGTTAGACATTATGATGTCCCGGACCTCTGCTTGAGAAGATTTTCTCCAACTGGACCTCCTCAAATTTTAGTTTAATACCCCTGCTTTAGGGGCTCGCCCTGAAGTTCTACTTTTTTAGTCTCAGAGATGCACTGAAGGCATCCATGCTGCTTCTCATGATCTTTTGGGGTTGCTTCTGAATCCTTTCCAGCTCAAATGATCAAGAAAAAAACTACAGAGATGTTTGTACTGGTTTACTGAACACCCAGTGTCATAGCCCAAAGGCTGTTTTAAAGGTGGACAATTAATGGCAGTTAGGTAGCTTGTTCAATAGACAAGCGATTGTTTTTTTACACTTGAGATATCAAATTAAAGACAAATAAATGCAATTGCAGATAAAGGGAAATTGGCAATCTTAGCAATCCTAGCAGCCACCATCTTTATATTCATTGCCTTTAAGGTAACACCGTAAAGGAATCTAATGTAACCCAAATAATACACACATTCAGATGATCCTGAAATATGATGTAAATCAAATAGATGAAAGACTAAACAGTCCCCTTACACTTAGAATATTCTCTTTGTTGTCTGTTTCATAATTACTTAGCCTCCTGGGTGTGTCCAACAGTTTGACAGTTATGATGTACTGTGACAGGTGTGGCATGGTCAGAAAAGGTGAGGTTTTTAAACTTGTGATTTTAACATTGTAATTGAAATTCCATCTCATCCTTTTATAAGTGTAACATCGGCAAACAGTTTTATAGAAAGGGCCAGTCACGCACATCCTGCTAGACCAGCTATCAATACACGCCGAAACACGGAGGTAATTCAACTTCCGTCGTTAATAACAGGATTTTTTTCTGGCTCTGAATGAGCCCCCGAGGGGTGGCATGAGAAGCACAATCACCCAATCTATCATGAAGGCAATGTGTCTGTCACCTTATTTAACATTTTCCTGTTTTTTTCTTACCACTTGATGAACAAAAAAAAAGAATTATTGACCAAATGAAACCTTGTTTAACAAAACTTTGTGCAAACTGAAAAATTCTTTATGTAGGATAAATATTTTACTATACTTTTACATAGCTGCTATAATTATCTTTACTTACAGAACCGTTAAACCAGAGATATAAAAAGCAAGATTTGCTAGATGTCTGGTGGTTAAGATTTGTTAGTTAGAGGTTAGTTCATCAAAATATATAAATGGGTACTGAGAGTGTTTGAAGAGTACTGATAAAAATCATGTTGAAATGTCAGACTGTATAGAAATACATAGTTTCTGTATTTGTATTGAGTAATCAGTGTTTCTTTCTGGACCTGTAGATCTTCCACCAGCCTCCAGATCCCAATGTGCCTCTGCCCCAGCCCCAGAGTCGACCTGGCTCTCGCAGGAGCAGGGCCATCTGTCTGTCCACCGGGCCCCGAAAACCCCGGAGCCTCTACACTCCCACACTGTGTCTTGCAGATGCAGATAGTGAGTACCAAGGAAGTGATGAGTGTCACAATTTGTTAAACCACGCCTTTAATATCTTTTAGGAATCTTTACACGCAGTCTCCTACATTTAGGCCAGCTCTCTAAAGCTAATGAATAATATAATATCTAAACATTTTTTGTCTAAATTGCAAAGAAGCTAAAATCTTTTACTTGCTAAGCAGGTTTTAATGAGGGCCTTGTGTGCCTCGTCTCTGGTCCCTGCATAGGTGACGCTTTGAGCAGCAGTCCAGACAGCACCCCCATGGGGAGTATGGAGTCTCTGTCTTCCCATTCCTCTGAGCAAAACACCTCCTCCAAAACAGCTTCCTCTAGACAGAGGACATGTCAGGACAAGTCACTCCTGGACCTCCGCCGGACACCTTCACAGCTTTCAAATGGCCCCCAGAGTGCCGTGTTTGTCAGCAGTCCCGACTCGAGCTCCAGGGAGGACACGGGACGCACAGATGGCGAGTCAGAGGATGCTCTTAGCTCGTCCTCAGTCAGCACAACACCAAGGCTGTCTCCTGCACCCAAGAAAGCCCCACACTGTCGTGCTGACCTCAGGCCAGAGCTGCTAAACCGCTCCACGGCACCCTCTCTCAAATCATTGCATATATCCGAAGGTACGATAATCGTGAAGCGATGCCATTTGAAACGTAATTTGCAGTTATTTTGACTTAAAATCAAGTCGATCAGAATCTCATGAAAGTGAAATTTCAGGACAGAATAGATAAACTGGGTAGTTTTCACTGTTATGATTTATCCTTCAAGGGTTTTCAAAAACTGACAGTAGCTCGAGAATATTTTGTTATTTCCTGATTTATTTGGTGCAGCGTGATAGCTGTTCCTTAGTGTCTGCCTTTTGTTTCTATGTGTCATTTACGAGTTATTATTTGTATGTCGCCCTTCAGGCCACAGGAGCTGCTCTGGATCTGTCCAAAGTTTATCAACACTGGAGTCCAAAGAGAGTTTAAAGCCTACTGAGCACCCAAACCTTCCACCAAAACAAGCGATCCGCCGCAGGATGGACACTTCAGTCAGCAATGGCTACCAAAGACCTGGCTCAGTGTAAAGAGCTTTAAAAAGCAAATCATTTTTCTCATCATAAGTTAGAGTTTTAACATGTCTCCACAAAATAAATACAAGGCAAACAGGCTTTTACATATATACTTGATTTTCTTTCTCCCTTCCTCTCTGTTTGCCCTCTGAGTTTTCTGCCTCCTTCATCTGTTTACAAGCATCGAGAGGTTTCTAAGGACAGATGAGTGCGTGTTGTGAGATTTATGTCTTTTCTGCTCTGGTGGGAGAGCTGGCCTTAATTACGTTCTGCCTGCTCTCGGGTTACCGTGACCCAGCACCAGTCTGCACTGGATCTCTTGAGATGAATAGATAGTTTGACTTGTCTTGTCTAAGAAGCCAGTCACACTTGTCTTTCAATTAGTTTTCCCGTATAGCATCCAGCTAGCTTGCCCTAGTCTCTGTTGTCCCCATGACTCTGGGGTTATGTCCAGGGTC
The DNA here is from genome assembly GCF_965226115.1 of Aulonocara stuartgranti. Taxonomy (NCBI): domain Eukaryota; kingdom Metazoa; phylum Chordata; class Actinopteri; order Cichliformes; family Cichlidae; genus Aulonocara; species Aulonocara stuartgranti. Next base: position 7,747,857 of record NC_138950.1, read on the forward strand.
AAGTGCGGCCTCGTTATATAGTTTAACTCAGTTTAGCTTTGTGTTAAAGCTGAGTCTGCCAGGAGGAAGGAAACCTCCCATATTGTGTGGTTAAGCCTTTCATTTCATTCTCAACAATGAAAAATGCTGGCAAGAGCAAGTAAACTAAGACAGCACTGATACATTATAATAGATAACACACAGTTACACTGTTTCATTATTTTAAAATCATCTTAATTGTCACTCATGCTTGTCTTAAATGGCATAATTACAGCTTGACATACTTTACACAATGAAGTGCACTGAACTCTATTGTTTTTTTTCCAATTGTTTTCAGGGTGGCTGCCCGAGCATTGCTTTTTGAAAATGCCTCCACCCAACAGTCTGCTCCAGTTGGAAGGTGATAAAAAATTACAACCCCAAACAAGAGTTTGACCTAATCGATCCCACGCTTATCTCCTTAAATCTGCGATTACAAAGCATATTTTTGTTGTCTTTACAGAGATGCCAAGGCAATGTATTCCTGTGAGGCAGAGCACAGTCATGAGCTCAGCTTCCCACAGGGGGCACACTTCTCAAACGGTGAGCAGAAAAAGCGCAAACACATAAGCACATTTAACTGTCTGCTTGTAAGCCGACTTTCGCTTTACAGCAAAAGTGTTCGGATTCAAGATTGCAAATGATTCGTTGAAAGGCTGATCGGAAGTGTAAATACTGTACACACAGAGGGGGTAATTTGCCTGACTTGTGCTGACAGCAAAGAGCAGGAACTTGGTGAATTTCCAGTGTTGAAATGGAAAGTTTTTGCTCTTAGCGCGACACTCCCATATACATTATGGACATCCAAACAGTGCCAAGATTTTTTTTATTGCCTCCTGCTTGTTTCCATTAAGAGATGACTTGGCCCACAAACAGTCTAGGCAGGTCACTGTAACCTAGTAATGAAAGGCACCAGTGCCGGTTTCCTCTTAGCACAGCCAGCAGAGCCAAATGCAAAAACGTCAACAAATGCTCCCCACAATTTACTAGCAGGCAGACTTTTATTGTTCTCCATTTTCTCTACATCTTAATTCAGCACATCTCTGCTAGATTGTATTTACCAGACATTTTACAGCTGTTTCCCTTTGTTTTGGTGAATCTCCGCAATAATTTAGTTTAGTTTTAATGGTTTAAACTGTTTGCGTTTCTTTCACGATGGCTAAAATTCAAATACTTCATGGGGACTGAATCTGAAGAGCAGACTAGCCCAGAGCCCTCCTCAATCTAATATTCAATAATTCTTGTAAATTATGCAGTCAAATATAGGCTCAGTGATTCAAATCAGCTTATTCCAGATCAGAAGTCTGAATCTGTTTTTTCACTGGCTCGGTATGTTTTTCTCTCTTCTGTCCTGTAGTCTACCCCTCTGTTGAACCAGGCTGGCTCCAAGCAACATACGAGGGAAAAACAGGTTTAATCCCAGAGAATTATGTTGTCTTCCTCTGACAGGTGGTAAACTTTGCATCTTTTCATGGTATCCATGGAAAACAAATCACACAATGTGCTTAAATCTCCCTATTATTATACTAATGCATATTATGCATTTTTAGCAGTTATCAAGCAGGTTAATAATTGCTTAAACAGTGCGACAAGTCCAAAGATATACCTCCCTTACTGTAATGACTATTGTGTGCTTCTGGAGAATGGACATTATTGTTAGATTTAACTATGTTGCCTGCTGGCTGCACTGAGTGACAGCGTTCACTTACAAAATCACCAAACAATATCATATCCCATTTCACACATTTTATTCTCAGAAAAATATCATATTTTAACTTCCCATTATATTAGCAAAACATATTCATCAAGAAGTTAATGAAAATCTGCTGTCTCATAAACATTTGTATTGACTGTAATTTAACAAGCTGTGATTTAAAATGAGAAGATCTATTTGAATCTAATAGAAAAAAAAAATGTATAATGGGTTTGCACCTTAATTTTCATGTTTTTGTACTCTGATCATTGCTCATCCACTGAATCTCCTCACTGCTGCAGTGCACTTTCTGGTTCAGTAGCTACACGGTACTGTAATGTACATTAAAGTTTGTAAGTCTTTTTCTCTGTAATTCCACATCAAAAGATATTTACTTCTAATGACATTATTATTTTTATTATTACTATACACTGCTCACAATGATATATATCACATGTTTGTTTTATAATGTTACAAATGAATGTTACGAGAAGTGTCCTTGATACACCGGCGTACTGGTAATGACAACTAGACAAGCATAGCGTTAACAAATAAAGTTCTATTTCTGTCACAGCATTTTTCTAAAGAAATGTTTCTAATTACATAAAAAGTTAACTTCATTGATACCGTTTAAGAAAAGCATAAAAGAAAAATTAACAACAAGGTCACTTTGAAGTAAAGGGTTCTCTGGCTAGCCAAATTGTTTCTGGGAGTGCATTTTTAGTTTCGCTGTTGCCAAGATCAGGATGTTCTTTTCTTTTCCTTTTACATGTTAGGAATGCAAAGCGGCCTTGAACAGCGATGCCGGACTTGTACTCCCTTAGAGTCTGAATTTGCAGGGGCAAGTTATATCATTGAAATGATATTCATATCCCAAATATGTAACATTTGGCATCCTTTTATATACTGGAAGTTTGATGCCTTGGAGACATCTACTGTATCCTGACAGTGCATAAACATGTCTATAAATAAACTTAAGCATGATAGACCAGTTGTCCAAATTTCTTTGCTATAGTTAGTGAGTGGAGATAAAGCTTTGTAGCAGTAAAGTTCTCCTCAAGTGTTCTTCCTATCCATAAAGACATGACAATAAATTTTATTTTATTTTTTACATTTGGACCCTTTAATCTTGTCAAGCCAGTAATGTTTTACTTCAAATTTGTCGCATTTCCTGGCCAAAGAACTCAGAAGTTGCGATAACTCAGGAGAAAATGTGGTTATTTTCCTGAATGGTCTGGATTTCTTAACAGTGCAACATTAATGGTAATAAACATGTTTGCAGTTGTCACTTGCATCGCATTAAGATCCCATTATTTACATGTACATTTATGTTGATGCAGATATGGATGTAAATTAAAGCTGGTGAGCTAAGTTTTGTTAAGAAAATATGGCTCATAGGTCACTTTTCGTTCTTATAAATATTTTAAACAAAGTTATTTTAAAGGTTTCACCTTCCTTAAGTAGGTATGGTGAGTTACTATGCTGGTATCCTGTATTGATTAGCCTAAGTCACAAATTTCAATTTATTCTGCACCTTTCCTTGAACAATGTTAGCATTTTTGTATTTATTTTTTATTTGTTTTGAATACAAAAATATCTCTAATGGTTTTCTTAAAACCTACTATGTTCAAAGCAAGTTTTATACACAACTTGTAGGAATGGAAATGGTGGATACACCTGAATAAAACATAGGAACTTTATTGATTGATGCCTCTAAATGTATAATTTTCAAGATATGTCTCTGCTAAAAACATTTTAAGAAACCTGGTTTTCCTGTTTAACCTCAAGCAAATTAGAGGCATTTTGGCAAAATGAAGGCTCTGAAGAATCCAGTAACAATGGGATGAGTAATCCAGACACAAGCTGTCTTCACAGAGCTGCAGTATCTGTGTTGGCAATGTCATTTGCTGTGGAATAAGAGGGGCCTCACCATGCCAGCAAGGACCTTGGGAAGCTGGGAGGCAATGACCTCTGACATCATCTCTGGAAACTCCACTTTCATGGCATCTGCCTGGATGAAGGTACTCAAACAGAACAGGTTGATCTTCTTTACTATCTGTTAAAAAAGAAACATCAATTTGTGTCTTGGTAGTTGTTAAAGTGGCAAAAATATATATACGGTTATACTGAGCTCTGTGGGGGAGCCTACATCATGAATGGCATCCATGAGTTTGGTGAGGTGGTAGAATCGCTGGGAACTTGCCACGATGCCCTTCTCCTTCATTTGAATAGCCTTGGTCAGCTCCCGGATGTAGTTTTGTCTCATTTCATCAAATGCTGCCTGACTTTTTAATCCTTCAAGAGGCACTAAGTGCAGAGAAGATATTTGCATATTTAAAATTGCACTAAACATTTCAAAACGGTATTGTTAGAAGAAGTAAAGAAATACTGGGGAGATGTTATGCAAGTACCAGCCAGCAATGATTTTAAAGGTAAATGCCGTTAGTAAAACTAGGATTGATAGCAGTTGCTACATAAATCTTGTCAAGATGCACACTGCTTTTATAAAAATGTCTTTATTGTGCAGTGCAGCTGTAACTGATCATAGCTTAGTTTGTAAGTCTCCTTAACAGCGTAAAATAGGGCCGTGCGATATGACCAAAATCTCTGATTCAGTTTATTTTGAAAAGTCTCAACGGGATCTTGAGCTTTATTGTGAAAGTTTTAGGTCGAAATAACGACAACGCATAAAAACAAGCGCTTGTCTGTCTGTAGTGTGGTTATATTAAATATAAGAGAAAGAGAGAACTTTAAGAAATTAATATAGCCACTACAGTGACCATCAAAATAATGAAAAAATATTGCCGTAAACAGTTTATTTTGTGACACCACGAAACAAACGATAGCGTAAAATGCAACGATAGACGTTTTTATATCGTCATTCCGATATATATGGTTATATCGAACAGCCCTAGCATAACAGTCTTACCTGTGTTGAGCAATATTATGGCTTTCATGCAAAGAAACTCTTCGCGTGTAACTTGAAGATTTGCAAACTCCTGAGGAATAAACTGTATCGCTAGACAGAGGTCGTAAATTGGAGATCTCCTCATTTGCTCCCTAATGGACAAAAGCACAAAATGGTTTACGTCTCTGGATAACCAGTAGACTCTTTCTCTACTGAAATCACTAACTTATGGATAAAAGAGTTCATGAATCATCACCAACCGAAAGCCATCTTCAATTGCCGATGACTGTGGTTACTTACTGGCTAAGAACCAGATCAGGTGCAAAGTACAAATGTTCACCGGTGACATTCTGAAAGGAGCGCCACCCAAGAGAGAACACCATCATGTTCATCCACGAGTACTGGATGAGTGTCATCTGATCATTGATGTGTAGATTACGAAAACCTAAAAAAAAGAAAAAGAAGAACATTTCATTCATAACATTTCTTCTCGTATATATATGGTTTTCCAGTAACAGTAACATTTTTGTCTCAGTAGGTGTTTACAGTCATGTTAAACTATATTAAAATTTCCTGTCAAACACTTGACTCGGTGACAATATTCAAGGCATTACAAAGTCTTCTATCTTGGCGTTTAGGACTTTAGACTTCCAACAAGGCCCGCCACTAGATCCCCATGACAACAACTGTGATGGCCCTGAGATGCAGAAAGCTGTTACCTGGGAGAGATTTTGACCACTTCACAATCCACATCAGCTGTTTCTCACACAGCCTGTTGAGACTGGTGAGCAGAAGATGGGGAGCATCAGCCTGGGAGCTGTCATGACCAGAGTACACCACCTCTGGTTCGATGTTTTCAAGGATGTTGAGCATTTGTTGGGAGACTTGTAGCTCATGAATGCCTGGTATGTAAGACATGGGAGTCAAGGCTTGGCTGTCACCGGGCATGGTCATGTGGGACCGGAACATCAGGGATGGGGTCAAACCTGTGTCTTTCAAGGCCCCAAAGCGCTTCAGTTTCCTCCCTGTGACGTGAACATAAGTTCTGGTTTGATCTAATGGGAAACCACTAAATTCGTGCCAATAAGACATTTGAAAGAGTAAAATATCCTGAGGGGTTTTTTGTTGTTTTTTTGAGTCATGATTTTCTTTTTAATCTAAACATGCAGAATATTCTCTTTGGTTTTAATCATGGTTTCTTGGGACTACATGATAAATAAAACCAAATGATACCTCCAAGCATCATTCCTGCTTGATAGCACTTTCGAAGGCGACACGCAGGGCAATTTTTTCTCCGAATTTTGTCCACAATGCAGTCATTCCGCCCAGCACAGAGATAGCTGTGATGGCCTGTTGAATGAATAGGTACAGACAATGCAAAACATTTTTAGCAGTTCTCCATTCCAAATATGTAGGAAACGGGAGAGGTCTTTAATAAGAAGAGAATGTGTTGAAGAGTTCTTGACTATTAGCATGAATACTCTACTCCACGCTGAGGCAGCACTCTGGCAGAAAATTAGATAGAGGCAAGGCTGTGAGGACAGAGTGACATGGCCACGGTGAGACATAGTGGCTCTAATATATCTCACATTGAAAGATAACAGGAGAAAAAAAAAACTCCAAGTGGAAGAACAGGATGTACACTAGTAACTGTGATACTGTTGCTAATAACCTTTAACAACTACCACAAAAGGTCATTATTAGGAGTAAAGCAGTGAAAACTATATATATATATATATATATATATATATATATATATATATATATATATATATATATATATATATATATGATTCATACACACACACGCACACACATACACACACACACACACTGTGGTTATTTTGACATTTGTTAAAGATTTTCTTTGCTCACCTTCAACCGCTCTTTTAAAAAATACTTTACAGCTCCCACACGTTAAGACTCCATAGTGGCAGCCAGATGCCTCATCACTACAGATCATACACAGTCTCTGGGGTGGCATACTGGGGGGGAAAGTAAATATATGTGAAGAGAAAAAATATTCAGACAAAGACTACTGAGCGCTGTGGACTCCGCACTAGATAAAATATTTTTTGTTACATTCAGAAATACCTAGAAAACCGTTAGTCGTTGTAAAATGATAAAGTATGTGTTGACAGTTGTGTAATTAATTAGGCTACTCTTTGATCCTCGAGTTACACGTGCCAACATTCACACCTATCCAAACTGTGTTAAAAGTTTTGCGACACTGTTATGATTAATATAATTAAGATTCTGTCGGCAGTTATCACGCTGAGTAGTAGTTACCCGGGGAATGTGGAGAAAGGAGCTGGGTTCCTCTGAGGAAGAGTCTGGGTCTGGTTCTGCATCACATTGTAGCCACTAGTTCTGAACGGGTCCTCGTTTACCCCCGCCGACTGTCCCCAATACTGGGTCTCACCTGGAGATGCTTGCATCTGCCAACGAGGAACATCAGTCTTATATATCGACAATTGCCCAGCTGTTTGCGCGTTGGGATCGAAACTTGTCGATTCACCTTTGCTAAGCCCTAAGTGCTGCTTCCTGTCGGTGTCAGAACAGGTATCGAGAGCGGAAATCTCGAGTGATGGATCAAAGTTGTGACAGGGGATGTCCATAATCACAGAAGGCTCCTTTTCATCTTTGATGAACTTGCAAGCCCCGGAGGTAGAGGGGAGACCTGCGCCTGGTAAACTTTCGGATGCGGCCACGTTTGTCCTCTGAAGTTTAACAAAATCCTCCCACGGAACACCATCACATTTAAGATAGTCTCTGTTACGGTCATAAAAATGTTTTGCTCCAAGTGAAGGATCGACTGTGTTACAGTCTTTAAAAACTGCGCAGTCAGGGCTTGAATTAAGACCTTGGATCAGTGTGTTAACGTTTCCAAAATTACGCACAGAGGACATGCAATTTAGAAACCGTGAATCGGCCGGCAATTTTGTATTCGACCTACTGTATCCAGCTTCAATCACGTCACTTAGGCTTGTTTCGGTGGAATCAGCGACCGAAGTACTGTTGGTGCCCATCTTCCCGTTTGTTTTATTCTCCATTTTGTGAACCTCTAAGCGCACAACAGAGAGTGGAGGGCGCTCGGAGGTTGGAAGGTGTATGATAAGCTGTGATTTGGTAACCTTCCTGTAGTCCTCCTCCCCGTGGAAAAAGGCAGTCACTTGTCTTTCTTTCACACGAGGTCTATTCCATTAATATATATCTATATTTTTTCACTTCACAAATAAAATGAAGTTTTGGCCAATGTTGATGAGAGCGCAACTACGACCCCCAGTCGATAATCTCGGCAGATTTATAAGCATAACCTTGTGCTGGTAGTAGTCATCTTTAAAAGTCACATCGATTGTTTTTATTCTTGTTTCACATATTCGTAGTATTCCTCATTCTGACTATAACGGTCCTCCAAAGGTTGCCAGGGGAAGAATCCAAGACAAGACATCTATGTGGTTGCACTGCGCTCACACCAGACTTAAACAATAGACCAAAGAGGAGAATCAACAGTGCATCACTTCAATGCCAATGGTCTTTTGTCTCCGCCCTACAGTTCATGAATCAAGTAAAATATGGGGAAGGCATTATTACCAAAGGAGAAAGTACTATAAACTCTTATCGCCATCGGAAAGACGAAGATAAACCCCAGTAACTCGCAAAATGGATAATCATTTTCAACATCACCCTTGTGATTTCTGCTAAATCACAAACTTTTGTCTGTTTTATAAGTTTTCTTCAAAGGAATATTTTTTATAACTTTAATTGACTGTTTCCTTTTTCATATTTAATAGATTTCATAGTGCTCGGAAACTAACCCTGCGTTTAAGCATCATCATTTTACTGTAGACAGATGAATATATAAAAAGACTTTGATAAAGTGAAGACTATCACCCATGTGGCCATCTAATGGCTACTGTTTATAAAATTGCCCTTTACCTTGAATTACTTTTTTGTTTTATCTTTAGCCTCAACCTTGTTAGATATTATAGAGGGTTTTATTTTTAAAGGAAATGTGAATGTTGCTGATGCATGTCGTTATTATTCACACAACGACCTTGGCCCCTATCTCCTGCGTCATGTTTTTGACAACATCAGAAACAATTCTCATGCTGTAATTGTTCTTCATATCTCCATAATGTGTTCTTTAATGTGCTGCAATGGCCTAGTTTTCTCACAAGTTTTTAAACTTTAAATATAGCTCCCATTGACCACCAACAGGCTTCGAAAAATCCTCTCATTTAATCAAATTTCGAATATTTCAGACACATGGGTAAATTTCCTCGGGATGTTAATGTTATAGATTCTTCTGGTGGTAATTGTATCAGTTTCGCTGTTTTATAACAGCCATGTCATAAAACTTCGTGTAAATGCTTCACAGCTGCATTATTCGCAGGCTTGGCAGTTAAAGCCTGTTTGTAGCTTTTAGTCTTTCTGCCTCACTATATGGAGGCGAGCTGGATGTCTACATGACAGGTCACACTGTTCTCAGATATTTTGCCTAACACCAAGCACGAGAGAGCACAACAGCATGTGGTGCAATGATTTTAAAAACGCATAATCTCTCATGGGATGAAGATAACCCGCAGTAACTTTAATAACATTAAATAAACATTATACTCGGGTAATTAATATTTTTGACAAAGAACAACATTTAAGAAAAAAGTTTTATAGAGTTTTGAACATCAAGCCTGGAGTTGTATTGATTAACTGAAGTTACATTAAAGAAAAAGTAACTACTTTCCTCCAGCTACACTGAGCGCAGTTATCAGAAAGAAGCTTAATTGAGTGTTGCGACTGAGACAATCAAACATATCTTTCTGTTTTATCTGAACCGCTTTCTGGTTTTCAGCACCAGGTGAATTACCTCCAAAACAAATCATGCAGATGACAGCAGTCAACTCAGAACTGTAGCCTAGTCAAAGCAACAGGAAAAGTTACATTACAGTTCCTTTATTGTAGCAATAAGCAAACTGTTCAGACACAGGCACGGAAAAAAAATCAAAAGACAAACAAATTAATAAGTTTACACAATGGAGAAAATGGAGGAATTTTTTTTATAATGAATACAAAATATGTAGTTTTATCAGCTAAGTTGTGTCTGAAAGTTGTGTGTTAAGTCTGTGTCACAGAAACATTCGGCCTTGACTGAATCCCTCATTAATGAGAACGATGGAGTGTGTCCAGTAAATACATTTCTAATCTTTATTGTTTTTAAGAAACCATATCCAGTGTATGCTTCTGCTCTTCTTTCTGCTTCGCATGCATTACTTCTTCCAGCTGCCTCATGAGCTCTGTTAGTGTCTTCTTATCGTGCTTCTCCCTTTCCAGGAGCTCAAAGCGAAGACTGGAGATGTCATGTTTGATCTCTTTCAGTTCACCTGAGGAACAGCAAGTGAAAAGGATAAAATTGTGTTTTTTATGTGATCCTAGCATGAAAAGTAGCTCAGAAGAACTTACCTTCATTCACTTCATTGTTATCTTTATCCCTCTGTGCTTTTAAGATGTATCTTTTAATGAGACAATTCATTATTTTCTGTAATAAAGTAACAAAGTCATGATTATAGTTTTATTCTGCTCTGCTAATTATTTCCCTCACACAAGACACAATTTGGACTATTTGGACTGACATGTTATGGGTCCTTATGTGTATATACAGCAAATTTATTTTATGCCTTATACTGTTTCATAGGTATGATTCCATAGATGACACCAAAATAAATGACAAACTTTGCACTTTTTATGTGCACTTGTTTATGTATGCAAAACCTTTATCAGGAAAGACAATTTACTGAAAGCTCCTTTATTAAGCAGTTATTGGAGATTTAAAAAAGCTTTACTTGATGACGGGTTGGACAAAGAGATGTTTCCCCAGCCAGATCGTCCTGTCGTCTTAACTAAGCCAAAAACAACCAAAAGAAGAAGGTGTTAACATAGGTACTTACAACCCCAAGCTGTACCTATTAATGTGACAAAAGAAGGCCCTGAGGCCCGCTGAGATGATATATATTCCAACTAGTACATTCAACAAAATTGAAAATTCCTTGATTAAAATGTTGTTTCATCAAACGACACTGGTGGTGCCTCACATTGTTAAGCTCCATCTCATTGCGTGATTTTTTTGTGTGTCTGCCGGGAGGTACATTCCAGATGAAATCCTTTATACTCAGCAATAGACAAGATACTGATTTTGGGCAGGGCACAAGATTGAAGGGCACAGGCAGTGTGCCACTATGGTCAAAGTAAGAGAACCAGAGTTTAGCTCTTGCAAATTTCCACTCGACATCTGCATCATCCTGCAGCAAAAAAAAACAAAAACAAAAAAGATGGAAATTTAAAACGCTGATAAATTTGGCAATCGGGCTTAAGATATAGTACCAGTCAAATCAGTTCTAAATTAGAAATATCAGTGATGAAGTTGTACCTCAATTTCTTGGAAAGAGCTGTTAAACATAGCAATGAGCATATTCAGCAAGACGACCACCATGATGATGTTGTACACCCCGTACAGAACGTAGCCTACATTCTCAATGAACTTATGGTTGATGTCAATCACCACTGATTTCACTTCTGACAGCCCAAAGATGGCCCAAAATAATGTTTTAAAACTCTCTTCAAGCCTGGAGTAATACAGAAATCAGAATTTAGTATAGTTCAACCATTGTGCCATATTTATTAGACACGTTTTGTGTGTAAAGGAAACATTTGATCATATTTTTCTAAAAACGGCGTTTTTGAAGTCGTTTGACACTTACGTTGTAAAGGCATCGTTGTGTTTGGCTCCAAGGTAGTATGAGTACAGATTGAACATTCCTACCATGAAAGCCACAAACACTGTTACGAACACCACCATGAATTTAAATATGTCTTTCACCGTCCTTCCCAGAGAGATCTGCAAAGGCCCGAAGCGCTCGTTGGCGGGCAAGATGTACGCAATGCGGGAGAAACTAAGCACAACGGCAATTGCGTAAAGGCCTTCGGAAATAAGCTGCGGGTCTGAGGGCATCCAGTGGATTCGAGCTAGGAAAAAAGAGAGAGAGAGAGATGCTGCATGTAAGAACAGGTTTTATGATCTAAACTTTGTGTCTGTTAATATTATTACTTGTGTTAAGATTTATAAATCAAATACCAATAAAGATCATTTTTCATTTTAATGATGAATTTTAAAAAATTAATTGGGCTATGAAGATAACACCTAAAAGTTTGTTTGTCTCTTTGTCCAGTGCAACATTAGAACAAAATTAAAATCTAAGACCAGCAACCTTTTATTTTAACAATGTAAACAAATATTGAATCCTTACCCATAATACCAATAACACTTGAATTTTTTTGGTCTACACTTACCAAGCTGGAAATACTGTATTTCAAAGGGCAACGTCATGTTGGACAGGCTAGTATGGTGCTTGTCAATATAACACTGGGCTGAATATGCATGCCAAAAAGCCATTAATCTGGCAGTGAAAGACGTCATAAAAATGGTGAGGATGCTAAAGTCTAGAAGGTTCCAGGGTTCTGATATGTACTCCCGGATGTCCTGGGACCAAATGTTGTTACATTCTTCCCAGATCTTCCCTGTGGAGAAAAAAAAAAGTGATTGGCAGTCCCATTTTTGCTCTCTTATATGAAATAGTGTAATAAAATCTTATCATGTACAAACAGTATTACTAAGATTTGGATAGTATTTACATCACATAGGAATTTTTATTGCTGTTACTGGTAAATCATGTTTGACATGGCTTCAAAGTCTGGTCTGTAGTTTGAGATTTTCTTGGTGAATGTGGGCAATTTGTATCATAGCAGATGTGTGAAGATTAATAAATCTTGAATGATTTTGATGTTTTTACCCTGACATGCACAGCAGTGTAATATTATGAGGACCCTGACTAAAATAATGAGAAATCCATAAGTATATTGGTGAGGGACAAAGTGTGTTTACGCTTATGACCTATGACCCAAGATATGATGAGAATTTCCATCCAGGTGAAGGGCGTGGTCTTCATACGAAAAAGCTGTGAAGGGTAATCATGGATGGTCATGTTGGGCAGCAGTGAAGTTCCCTCAAAGCGGTCTGCTGCATTCAGGACCAGTAGGCAAAGAAATATCATGAAGGAAGCTGCATGCGCCACAAACTTCAGGAAAGGGCTGCCCATAAGTTTCCCAAACTGAAGCGAGAGACAACAAACAGAACAAAACCTAAAATCACTTTTTTTTTTTTACATATTTCAGTGATATATTTTATACATCAAAAGATACATGGCAGTGCTTAAGCCAGTCATAAAAACTGAAACATTGATGATGAGAAAAACTTCACAGGAAACTAAAAAAGTCAGCGCAATCCTACATTACAGCTTTGTTAACTTAGTGTTACCAGAATTTGGCAATTTAAAGTTCAGCAGGCATAATGCAACATTTGTATGGCAGGTTATTAGGTTATGTGCAACTTTTTTTGTAAACTAACCTTACTTGATGGTGCTATCCAGTAAATAAAAGCCAGTATAGGCAACCCAAGAGCTACACCGAGAACAAGAAGAATCTTAACTGCTGTTGTTTGCTGGTGGAGTCGAGATAGGTTTTCATACCAGATGGAAAGGAGTTGCTGTTGGCAGTTTGGATGTGCCACAAACTGCCTCATTTGAGTTTAAAGGTATGTGTTTTTTGCGTGTGTGCATGTGTGTGTTCATGCAAGACAAAGACAGACAGACAGAGACAGGAAGAGAAAAGGATTACTTTACACACTTTACATATTCAAACATGAGGTTGATGAAGGATGCAAGATTGATTTTAAAAAAAAAGTTAAAGAGTGCTCATGTGCTTACCTTCTTAACCTCATATTTTATTGCAAGTTTTAACCTAATCAGGTTTTGTCTGTTCGTGGTGTCTGAGCTACGATATGATTCTTTGTCCCCATTTAAAATAGCCTCCACTTCCTCTGTGTTTCGACACAAATCCAGGAGCCCCACCACAAAGTCTTTACACTGCATTGACAGGTTCTTATAATCATTCTGTAACAGAGAACAGCAGCATATGCACTGTGAATGAGTGAAGCACATAAACAGACTGGCAAAAACATCAATATGCATCCTGAGTGAACACTGTAATTACTGTACCTTGAACTCTTTCTCGGTGTTGGCCAGAACTGCAAGCTCATTGCTCAGTTCCAGCGCTGCCATCACAGGATCTTCACTGGAGAGACAGAGATATGCCGGGCTGGCTAGACCTTTATATGCATTGATGCGGGACTGTGAATGGCTGAAAGAGTCATGCCTCCGCTGCTCACTACAGGTCTTGCACTGACAGTAGTAGTCATGGGGTCTTTCTATCCTGGCTCCCTTAAGAAGAAGTATATGCACTATTTCATACTCTTGGCACTGGCAAGCCAGAATGATGGGAGTGATGTCATGAGAGAACCGTGTCCCATCCTCATCATAGGAGAAAAAGTCATCATGCATCTCTGCCTGGCTGGGGCTGTTAGTCAGCCTTTGACTGTCTGCAAAAGCCTCGTGGTTCAGTATGGCCTCTACTATGCGAATGTAACCTTTACTGATGGCTAACAGCAAAGCATCTCCTATTCTGGCGAGGTCTTTCTTCTTTAGAAGAAGTCTGGTAAGTTCTAGATGCTCATTGGCAACAGCCAGCTGCAGTGCATTCTGTCCCATGTAGTTGACACAGTTAACATTGAGCTCTGGCAGCTCTTCCAACATCCGCCTCACTTCAGGGATATTGCCATATTCTGCAGCTTCTAAAAAAACTTCCTCCTTCATAGAAAGGCAAGAGGAAGAGTGAGGATGAAATGGGTAACCGGCCCCCCAAAAAGCTTGTCTCCGGGGTTTGACCACAATTTGTCTTAGCATCGTGGCTTTCTCTTCATTGCTCCATCTAAAAACAGGTAAGTGTATTTAGTCATATGATCTTTAACACAGGGTTACAATCACATTTTAGGTTTGTAAAATTATTTCTGTAAGACAAAATAGAACTACCTTTTCAGCTGGTAATCCCTCCTTTGCTAAGGTAAGATTAATAATTTCTCTCGAGGAAGATAAACAAATATTCTATTGCTTTAAAGGATAATTTTTACCTTATATCACAAAAAGGGCTGGACAATGAGACAGCAGTGATCCAACCAGTGACTGAACAACAGTGTGCACAGTGGGTCTCTGCTGATTTATAACTCACACTAAATGTGTGACACCACCCACAGATTCATCATCTGCTCTCCTTCATTTCATGGGAGGACACTGACCATTCAGCCTCTGCTGGATTCACATGTCTTTTTAATTTAGTTACTGTTGAATAATCCAAAATAGACTATACATAACACCACTTGCTGATCATGGAAAACTTAGAACGTGTTACGTCTTAACCACAGACATTAAGCTGAGGTCATACCTGATGACAGTGACTATTTTTATTGCTAATTAAATCGCCATTTTTAAAAGAGAAAATCAACTTTCTGCTCACTAATTACATTTGAATAACAAGGTTATCTGAGGAGCCAATTGCTTCAGCACAAATAACCACCATGATGACAGAAGTTGACGATGTCCAGTGTATTCAGTCATAATTAGTGACATTAGTAACAAGATTTTAAGTAACTGAGCAATCCGTTAAATGCATGCAATACATGCAGAATTTGTTCTGATAGAGGGGCAGATCGTTTATATTTGCGAATACAATATAAACTGAATATGTATCCTGCTGTTAGGCCAGGGAAGGTGAAAAAATCCTTATTTAAACCGAAGTGGTTTAAATAAGGATTTAATAAGTGAAGATCAAAATAATATTTGAAACATATTTTCTGGTGAACTTTGTTTCCCTTCCTATATCATCTAAAGAGCTAGATGGAGAAAACAAATGAAATGAAAGATTTCTGTAGCATCGTAAAAGTAGCAATAACATCGATATTATGGAAATATAACAATATCATTATCTGTCATATATATATATATATATATATATATATATATATATATATATATATATATATATATATATATATGTAGAGAGAGAGAGATTTAAAGGGAAAAAAACACGCGCTTCACTAACCTTGGGAAATACTGCTCCATCAGATGATTTATTAATTGTTTAATCTTTATGACCCAAATCTGCTTCGGTCATCGAGCTCATCCTGTAGCCTCTGGACCTTCTGTCAGAGTGGCTCTAACCCTGCGTCCAGTGTTGACTCTTGAAGCTTACAGTGCTGCATTTGCACGCCCAAAGGGCGTTTTTCCTTTAGAATTTCCTTTGAAATATGGGTATTGGTGTGGGTATTATATTTATCTATTATTTACTTTATTTTCAATCAATCTTCCCGTAAGCCCCCTAAAGCAAGATATTAAAGCACTTTGACAAACTGGGACTTTGGATCAGCAGAATCGCTCCAGCATAACAGGTTGTGACTTAAACTGTAGCCGAGGGCAAAGGGATTATATGTAATTACCCGAGTGCAGGATAGCAGCAATATCATCACTATACCCATATACAGTGTTTGACAAAGTAAGAGATAAAGCAGCGGCCCACTCATCCATAAAATGGCATACACAATCTGGAAAAAGCAGATTTTCAATAATCCTCTTAACTTCTGTTTTTATTAAAGATAAAAAGTAATACCAGCCCATCCTCGTATTTTACAAGCCCTCCTCTAAGAGTAGATATAAAAGCTGAGTAAAAACATTTTAACTATCCCACAGAAAGTTTTTAACATTAAAATGTGGATACCTTTAATTTCCAAATGTGCCTGAAGGCGACATGCACGTCTGGAGGAGTCCTGCGCCCTCTGCTGGACATAAGAAAAACAATCACCTCTCTTGGTTGCCAAGGAGTCGCGTCCTCGGTCGCTATCATGGAGCAAGCGTACACAAACACGGCTGTGGACGTATCAACTTATTCGGATTTTTGTTCTCACTCTTTTACACAAGACAATGAGGCTGTTACTGGTCAGGGGAGGTCGCAACGATGTGGACATTTACGCTACAAGCTTCACTTCGCCCTGAAAATGGTTGAGTGACTTAATCCGGCGTACTGCCGACGTTAGCTAAAAAGGACAAGTTAGCAGCTGCTAGCCGATTGAACCTGTACGTCTGCTCGGTGTCAGCGAAGATCAGCAGCCTCAGAGGATGCAAGTTCCACAAGATCACTTCTTCTACCATTCGTATCCTACATGCATGAAGTTATTTGTGTTATAGAAATGTGTGTCGTGCACCCACGCTCGTTTTAAAACAAATGTAGAGTTCGGTAATGACCCAACTTGAAACTTTATTCGACCTGCTTGTATAATTCACGAGAACTTAATCATTACTGATTATTACTTTTACGCGACACATATCCTCTGACTACCATCAACAACTACTGCTCTCCTCAGCTGATGACTACCAGATATTCGAGGTTGAGAGATCATGCAAGTCTCGAGAAGGAGAGACGGCTTTTGGTTGAAGAGCAGAAGATATGCAAATCCCGAGCACGCAAATTCTCCCTGGAAACCAACCGACGCAGGAAGTCAGTTGTCAAATGAATATATATTATTTTTATTGTTGGACTAACAGCAAAGTTTCATCTAAACAACACACTTCTGTCCGATTTCTATAACCTATAACCTATAACGCTCCCATACCCATTTAGAGAAATATGTGCAGCCCATTTAATTTTGCTGGTGTTCAGAATGGGCCTCTGGTTCTGTCCTTGACTTTGATACTTTATAGGATCAACTGTGCAGACAGGATTTCACAATGTAGACCTGGAAATAGATCTATGTTTCCAGAGAGGTGATTAAAGCTTGACTTCTTTGAATGCTTAAAGCTGCAAAGTTTATCCCGATGAGGTTCAGATCCCTTGCACCTTCTAAATATGTGTTTCCATAATTGGGACCTGACACTGAGAGGTCCTGTTTTTAAACCTAGTGCACTAAAAGCATGTTATAGCAAGGATGGCTGTAGGCAATGGTCAGGCTTATTGCGTAACATCAGAACAAGGCGTAACCCAAGAACAAGAGGAACCCCACAAATTAGATTTGTTCCTTTAATGGAGGGGCAAATTAAACTGTGGATAAGCTTACCCATAAACATTACATAGATTGCATGAAATACTATATCTTCACTTACAGTAATACATTTCAGTTTTATTTTTAGACAGCAGAATTGCAATCTTTAACATGATTTTTCACACGTAAAAAAGGCAGCATAATTAGGCACAATGTTGCACATTTAAAGGACAGGTGTAACTCCAGTTCATGTATAGTTTAATGACACATTTTCAAAAATGAATTTTCAGCTACTATAAGCCTTTGTAAATACAGTAGATAGAGGTACTTCTCATGGCTATTTAATACACTACTGCTTCTGACATTTTAAAAAGAAAACAAAGTGGAATTTTATTTACACTATTACTGTTGTTACTGGCTTCACCAGTGAACCCAGGAGTGAATGGTGTCTTTAATTTATTAATGGCTCTGCTGAAAACATATCTCTAGGCAGGGACTCAGGTTTCTGTTTAGCCCAGACTAGATTTAATAAATTAAAATGTGCCCTAGGTTCATTCTCTTCCCTTTTTCATGGCTCAGGGCTTTGGATGAAAGACGGAAGCAGTGGGATGTGCAGGAGCAATGCCTAAGAGACCGCATCCTCCAGCAACGCAGACTGCAAGTACAGGACGCAACTGAGCGTTTCCAAAGAGCACATTTACCCCCTTCTGAGAGGCGCCGACAATGTTAGTAGATTATACAGTTAGCTCCATATATATTTGGACACTGACACAAGATTTGTTCTTTACCTGTTTACTGAAAAATATTCCAGTTATAGTTGTATAATGGACATGGACGGAATGCGTAGACTCTCAGCTTTCATTTGAGGGTATTCACATTCAAGTTGGATGAAGGGTTTGGGAGTTTCAGCTCCTTAACACGTACCACCCTCTATTTCACTCAACAGTCTTGACATATTTTGGTTTATTTGTATGTTTTCCTTTGTGTCTCATAGCTTTTAAAAGAAATGTTGCAAATATTGAAGATGCACTCCATCAAATTCAAGGCACCTTGAATTCGCACACTCGGCAGTCCTCTTTCTTGTCCAGCAATATAAATGTTAATGGGTAAAAAAGAAGCAGATTTAAACTTCAACCATTATCTTACTGCATACCAAAAATAGCCAGTCACTGCTTATTTATATTCTCCTTTCTCTTTTAAAGAAGCTGCTCCCCATCTCCTAAGCCACCCACAGTTTCTAAATCCTCCCACCGCCAAGCGCTTTCTGCTGTGGAGGCCTACACAAAACTCCTCCTGGAACAGAGCAGAATAGAGAGCGAGCACGATCACAGTCCACAGGTATTTTGTTTTTGTTTGTTTTGTTTTTTTCATTTCAATGTGCAGGAAACAAAACTTTAGTGTGACAGCCCTTCTGCTTTTTTCGAGGCCACAGTTTCTTTCAGTCGGCGCTTAATTGCTGTGGAAGCTCTGAGGCTGTACTTACTGCTTGTACTGCTTCTACATTTTGGCTATATTTTTAGTAATTAAATAAAGACAGAGTGTAATATGCCATGTGTTGTAATGCCGTATTTAAATAATTGTAGAACCTGGTAAGGACCAGATTTATGATGATTTTGTTTTTCATTTTTCATTTTTTTATATATATATATACTAGCACGACTGAACGAATAATGGGCTGTTTATAATATTGGGGAAACCTACCTCAGTCACCTGAGACTGAAGAAGTCACTTGGATGAGTGTTGAAACGTTTCTCCCACTGAAAACGTCCAGATGAACAGAATCAATCTTGGGGGGATTCCACTAGGTGGCAGCATTGTAACAAACCTTTTCCTGCAGTAACAGTCCCTGTGGATGCTACAAACTGTAGCACCCTCTAGTGCAATGTGTGTATATTAATAGCTGTTTCAGAATGTATATTATTTATAACAGTCTTCATTTTCATTTTGTGAAAAAAAAAAGATCAGTGGCAAGGACGCAGGGGAGGTCCTTGTAAGCACTGATAAGCAACAGGCATGCCTGTACAGTTGTAAAATATATTATTTTCCACTTATCAACTCCTCTCTGCTTCCATTTTCCAGGGTAGCCACCTGTCTGATTCTTGTCTTTCTGAGAGCCTTTCAAGTAAGGATAGTTTGGAAAATGAGGATTTCAACCACCTCACAAAAACTCTGCAGAGTTCCTATTCATCACTCTTGCTTGGCACAGAGAGGACCCATCAAGACCTAAGAAAGCAAAATGACTTGTGTCATCAAACATCAGACTTCTCAGCGATGATGCTTCTCGGTGATAACTTAGTCCAAGCAAATAAGCGGCATGAACCAAACCAGAAAAAACTAGATGAATCTGGATGGTGTAATAATAAGATAAATGTTTCTAAAGCCTCGTGGGAATTCACATCTATTGAACAAAGACTTAAGACAGAGATCCAGCCTGCTCTGAACAACTGTAATTTATCAGCTCATAGTGAAAATGTTAGTGCTGACCTAGAGCCCTATGAGATGAAAACTCGACAGAACAGCCCCGGTGGCAACATCATTATTGCAAATATAGCTGCTCTTGGCAACGCAGCACTCGATTCTTCCTATCCTAAACAAGAGGGCCTCTTGGCTCACAAACAGGAGAGGATCCAAGATGACAGACAATTAAAATATCCAACTACAGAAATTCCTTTGCTTGCCAAAAATAGCAACAGCAAAGACATTTTGTTTGGGGATCCCCCAAAGCCAAATATTTTCTTGTACAACAGTACAACAGACAATTTGTCAAGAGAAAGCGCTCTTCAGCAAACAGGAAAAGAAAACAGCGCTCTGTCATCTCACAAAGAATGCAGTGCTTCTACAAACAATCTCAATAAGGTTACAAACTCAGACTCCAATACTAAGAAGCCAATAAATACAAAACCCATGGAGCATACCTGCTTGTCTAATATTCAGTCAGATACGTACAAGTGTCTTGAATGTCCTGAGAAGGAAGTCGAGAAAATACCTTTGTCAATAGAGACGTCTGATTCGGTATGTGAGGTCAGATATAGTAAGGGAATTCTTAAAAAGCAGTCCAAATACATGGATTCCACTTGTGTGTACGGCTCAGGGAATTTGATTTTTGCAAAACAAGTAGCTTTAGCGATCAGGGATAGTGTTGAATTAGCACGGAGAAAAACAAGGGACCTGGAGGGCAATAACACTGTCAAAAAGAAGCTGCGTTGGTTTGATGAAGTGCATGTGGAAAAAGAGAAAGATAAACAGAACAAAATGAAAGGCAAATCCTTCAATCTCTGTCAACCAAAAAACAACTCGAACGACCACCAGCTAAGCCTTAGTGCGTTCTCAGGGACTCCCAAGACTGGACCCGGCATGACCCCTGCAGCCTCCACTGGTTATCAGTTTACAAAAGAAGCTTGGGCAGATGTTCAAGTCAACTTGCCCCAGCAACAAACCGATGAGGTCAAGGTACACCGCAACAGCATCAGAGCCAGTGCCCCCAAGGTCCCTCGGAAAGAGCACTTTGGCAGAGCGGGTCCTGTTTCCTCACGAACAAGAAAGGGCACGGTCATACGACCTCAGTCTGCCACCGAGGTTAGTCAGATTGCCAAAACCCAAGGGAAGGTCATGGTGCCACGTCCACCTCCTCGGATGGAATCTGCGGAGGAAAAGACGCCGTGCATCACCAAAATTCCATATGGCAGGGATCACGCGAGCGCCATCAACAAACGGGCCATGGCTGTTGAGCAGGTCCTGAACAAGAATGACTCAGAGGGCCATTGCTCAGCTAAAACGCATAAAGAAATAACAACAGAAAATACTGTTTTAGACACACCACTGCCACCGTCATACGCCTCCCCACTTTCAGAGGGCATTGTGACGAGCATGCCCAGTTCAAGTCATCAGGACACTCACCACTACAGAAGAAGGGGGGGGAATGCATGTAATGAAAAAGACTTCTGTTTAGATTGTACTCCCACAGATGAAGAAATTTCACAGCTCTGGCATGGCGTCCGCAGTGCCTTAACCACAAAGGATGGTAATGTATATTTTAGCTGACAGCACTACACACGGCTTAGGGTTAATTTGAGTACCTCCAGAAATTTTAGTTGTTTTTTTTCTACCTGTTCAAGTTCATATTTTACATTTTATAATGTAAGTAGTAGCTACAGTAGTTTGAGCGTAAAGAGGAACAATCTTTAATGCTAATCCAGTCCCAGGATGCTGTTTGACTGTGTTCAATAGTACAAGTATGCAGAAAATAATCTGCATGACATTTGTGAGTTTTTATGACTATTTTTAATCATTATTCCACTTTTTTATTATTTGTAGTAATAGGCTGTGCTTCAAAACATCCAACTGCTTTTTTAAACTTTAAAAACAAATTTTACATGGTGTTCCAGACAGCACAGTCTGGAATATGCTTGTTCTTGTAGTTATGATACCGGTGCATATGTTTTCTTTCAGCAAAACTGATACTGAAAGCACCAGCCCTGGAGAGAGGGCGAGTCTTAAGGAAGCCCTGTACAGAGAAAGGCAGACAGGCTCCTGGCTCAGAGAATAGAAGACTTCATCAGATCTCTCAGGTACATGCGTGCAGTTGCGTAGTTGCCCTGTGGGAGGTGTGAGAGTAGTTGGTAAAGATCAGTAAGTGGGTGTGTTTGAACTTGTTTTGCTGTTCCTTTTATGCTGTCCAAAGTGTTAATTTAATAATTAATGGTGCCAAAGACAAGCGTTAGGGATAGACATGAGTTAACGATACATTTTTTTTGTCATCACAAATAAAATAAGACTTAATTCATCTCTGGCCTGCATAAAAATTAAGGTTAATTGTAGGTCAGACTAACAGAATAAAATAGAATAGAAATCTTTGTCTTAAGCTTCCCAGACAAAGGGAACAATAACAACGAGCAGTTAGTAAAAAGCTAATAACTGATGTTGACTTAGTGACAGTTCATGTGTTGTGAGTGTGTGTTGTTTTTTGCAGCAAACAAAGCAAACAGCAAAGCTGCTCAGAACATTACCAAGCACTTACAACTCAGCCTTTCCAAATGAAGGTATTATGTTCTCTGTTTGTGTTTACATTTATTTTATAATTCAAGCAAATGTTGAATGTATTAGTTTAAAAAAAAGTTACTCTTCTGTCATGTCTTATGCTTTATAAGAGCTTTCTTAACATTTTCTTTTTTGTTTTCTAGTTTTAGGAAATATATATAATGTAACTTAAAAAACAGGGATATAGGAATTTAGAAATCTGATAGGACAGCTGCATCATGCATTAATAAGGTGAGAGTGTCTGCCTTTAATGTAATCTCAGATTTTGAGAGTGCAGCCCAGTTACACCTCGCTGAAGTGCATGCTAAAGGCCATCTGGAAGAAAAGGGTATAGTGGCTGCCATGGAGACAGTCCAAACACAGAGATCTGGAACAGTAGACCAGTACAGCCAACAGCAGGAGCTCACCAGCATTTCCTTGGAGGAGAAGAAAATTCTGCTTTGTCTGGATCGACTCAACCACCAGCTTCAATGTAAGCACTTTGTGAAGGCCGTTAAAATCAGGCCAGAATTTTTCTGACCTGTGTATAACAGAAGAGTATCAACATGATGTCGGTGCAGCGTAACCACGCCAACCTGTTACTATTTGCAGGTGTGCAGGAGCGTGTTGGGGGCAATACTAGCATGCATGGTCTTGTACTTAGTGATGCACCCTATGTAAGTGTTTAGCAGGGATTTATTTCTTTCCTCAACAGAAAGGGTGACTTTGTTGAAGATAATTCATTTCTTAACTTCTGTCTCCATTTTCAGACAAGAGAAGTGAAAGCATCAAACCATAACAAACACTGTGGATCCTCGGCTAACAATCACTCTCGATACCACCAGAAGTCCTGACTTGAAGCTTGTGTTCGCCACAGCAGTCTTGAGCCCTCGTCGGTGCACTTTATGCTGAAGCATGTTGTTGAAACAAGCACTTATTACAAAACAAGGAATTGTGTCTTTTTAAGTAACTAAGGATCTGAAATATAAACAGCCTTGAATTGCAAAGACAAAAAAAGACATATCAGCAGCCTTAGAGCACACTTAAGCTACTGACTATCAAGCAATCGAAGTCTGAAGTGCCTATTTAAATGAGAAAGGCTTTAATCTGTTTTTATGTTACAAAATGCAAAGATGCTCTTGTTTCAATCAATACATGACCAGCCCTGACTGCAAAATATACAAACACTATCAAATTGTATATGTTAAATGTTTAAAGGTGTACCATTCTGTATTTATTTTGCATAGTAACACTATGACTTGGTGGACTGTTTTGCAGCAGTTCAGCAGTGAACTGAATAAATGTTGTTGACAGTTTGCTGATAAACTCTGTGTTTGGCAGTGTTACAATCAGTGAATTGACCAAGGCCTGGAAATGGTTTATGAAAAGTTTTGCAGCGTTGAAGGTGTGTTTGTCTTTCTTTTATGGCTGTGGAAAAGATGATTATGGCTACTGGACTCAACCTACTGGCTTAACAAGCCGAGCCTCTACAGCGAGGTTTCTGCAGGTTTCTCTTCAGATTGCACCTATGCTGAATTTTATTTTTGCTTTAAGGCTTAATTTATTTAATATTGCCCTCAATCTATAGTAACATCAAAAGACAAAGCATGCTATTATTTGATACTAGTTGTTGTTTAAAGTGTATTTAATTAAAAACTTCTCTGTCTTCCTTGGCAAACAATAGGTTCATTGGGGGAAGACGCTGTAGGGATTATTGATGTGAGCTGCCCCTCCTTCTCTGGCGTGTCTGGGTTTGTCCCTCTGTCAGCCTGCTAGGACTTGTTCCAAGAGCTGAAGGAAGCCCAAGCTCATCTGAACAATGATGGGACTTTTTTTATAGCTTAACTGCAGGTTTCTTTGGTGCTCCAAGAAGGAGCTATAAACGGTAATGTGACAATGGTGTCTCATTGCCACATCGAGTCGTGCATCACCTCCTTGTTAGCTTACACCAAAACTGAGAACAGCAACAGAGGGAAACAATGTATTCATTTTTAGCATATGATTATGCCCACAACAGCAGATGCACTTTGACTCGTTACATTTGAAGAGATTCTCCAGTGAAACATACAAACTGTCCAATGTGGTTAATTGACAATGAGCGTCAGTGTTATTTCTACCCAGTGTGCATGAGACGATTATAAAGAGAAGAAAACTACTTTTATCTGAACTGATGCTGATATTTAACATATTTGAGTCCTACCTATTAACAAGAAACTCTCTAGTAATGATACTTAGACTGCCCCAATAAAAAAGGAAAAAAAAACAACATAAGCGTGCACACAAATAAACACAATCATGTAGAATAAGTGTTCGTGTTCAGATAAATCACTGAAATTCTGAATATTCTGCTGTAGGTTTGCCCTGAAATCAGTTCCGTTTGGCCTGGCACCATTATTGTTCACAGCCATTGTGCTATACAATGGTGAGTGTAATGAGCTTTAAGCCTTAACCAGCACAACACCCAGAAACTGAACAAGAAAAGGCAAGAGTGCTGAAAATAAGGGGAGACATTTTCACAGATGCAAGTTCAAGCTTGTGCTTTGGTCTGTTGTGAAGCTTAAGCTGTCAAGTATTTTGTCTTCTTTTGTTACAGTCCATTTAACACGCAATGAATGAGTGTCTGGAAAAGCAATATTGCATGCAACAAAAAATGACCGAAACAAACCTTGACTTTAAAAAAAATCTGAATATCTTTTGTAATAAGACAATATGCACATGGATGGAAGGTTGGAAATTGTGTTTTACGTGTTTAGATCAAATTTGTAATGATAACAATGGTTTTAATGCTCAGAAAATGAGTGATAGCTAAGATTTATGCATAAAGCTGAAAGATTGTAGGCAATAACATAGTTGTACGTGGTTTGTTCATGTTTAAAGGAAGTCAGAAAGGAAGGGATAGACACTGCAATAGTTTGTTTATTGGGATAAATACCGATTGTACACTGCAGGGGGCGTGCGAGCCTTCCACTCACTTGACTGTAGCAACAGTGTGTCAACATATCTGTAATAGCCAAACAGAAGAGCAAAGCGCTTTACACAAAGTGGACTCATACAGCTACACTTTCGATCACAGGTTGATTCTGCTTTATAGCGGCCATATAATCGTTTCTAGTAATATCCAATCGAGAGCAGTGAGGAGGATGGAAGGCTTACAAAAAGTGACCAAACTCGGCGTGGTGGGTGGTCCTCTTGGCGCTGCCGGGACACTGCAGTCCATCTCTTTAATGTGTCTGACTGCGTTACAATGATGTGAAAATGGCCACTTTCATTGAAACAATGGACATTTTTTTGACTGGCAGCATGTGTGCAAAGACTGTTTCCTTCATTCATCAAATTAGAGCAACTTTTAAAACAATAATCAAGTATTTCACAAATATTAAAAGTTCTCTCACTGTCAGCATTTTACTAATCATTTATTAGACACATCAAAGTTTAGCAGGACAAACATGAATTCCTACCAGTATGGTGGATTACAGCGATGTTAAATGTTTCTAAGATTTTGAAGGTGCAGCATTGTTAAAAAGTATTATCTGTCCAAAAGCATGTGGGTTGAGTGTGACTCTCAGTCTGTTAAGGAGGTTTACAGTGTCTGTGGATATTTAATAGATCTTCATAATGATGCATTCATGGATGTATGGGAAAAGCTGAAACAGAGCCTCTATATCCAAAGAGGGTGGATCTTGACAAAATGATTTCTCAATGGGAGAGGGGCTTCATTAGCATAACAATTGTGGGAACTGCATGGGTCTACTTTTCATGAGCACTGTAACAAAAAAAGAGAGTGAGAGAGAGACAAAACTGTACTATTACACATAGTGATGATATTTTTTTTTCTTATCTTTGCTCAGATTCTTGGGAAAGTGTTTATCTATATTTTGTCATAATGTTATAAATAAATCCTGCAAAGAAAAATGTGATCTGCCAGTGTTACTTTAGTCAGATTTTCCGTTTGCAAATGCACTTTATTGTAAGTTTTTATGAGCTTTAGTTCAATATGAATTTGATTTTCGTTTTCTTTTTGGTCCTTTATTTTCTTGTTTTTACACTAGAAAAACTTTGGTAACTTAAAAAAAAAACATGTACAAACTTGTACAAGAAAATGTCACTTTATAGCATCAAATTTGAGTTTAATTTGGTTACCCTGTGTTCATCTGTGTGTATATATTTTCAGTGCATCTGCAAGTTAGTTTAATGAAACTTCCCATGTAGTAGTGTTTTTTTCTACAAGGCATCCAGATTTGGGCTAGCAAATGGGCCATAAATGGAGACCATAACTCATAAGGTCTTGCCCAGATTGTCCGGTCGAAGATTACATAAACTGTAAAGGATATTACAATTCCATTTGCTGTCGAAATAAGTAGATGTTAACGTTAAAAAGTTGTGACATGTCTTATCAAAAATGTATCTTTTGGTACATAATCTTTTACTTTTAATTTCACACTATGTTTAATTGGGGAAGGTGCCCGCTAATAAAGGGCTTGGCTTTTCCAGTCTACCTTTAAACGCTCTTGTCCCAATCGGAGCCGTAAGTCCCGCCCTATTGGTGATTACGTCACTGGCGTCATAAAGTTTGATGTCCTCTCCAAAGTTTAGATCCGACTGGGGCTAAACTTTTTTTTTTTTCTAGAAAGTGAGCTGCGGAGATTTGTACCGCTCACTATGAGCCTTGCTTAAAAGAATATCAACAACAGCTTGGACTTGGCCCGACACTCAGAAAAAGTTGGACTCTTTCACTCAACCGTTTGTGGTGTTTTTTCGTCTTTTGTGGCTGCATCTGCGTTTTTTGGGGGGACGAGAGCATAAATTCCAATGTGGAGTTTATGCGCTTTGTTACGTTAACAAGTATGCCAGCAGGAAAAAACAGGAAAAGGCTGTCTTTCATTGCAGATTTCGACAGCTAACACACTTTGGAAGAATATCAAGTGCTCGACTTGTAAAGTTTAGAATGACTCCGAATAACTTTTACTGAGTGTCGTCGAGATTTTCAGATTTCTCCCGGCGTGGAAAAAAAGTTTGGGATTGGCTCACGTTTATTTTTTAACTTCCGAAGCCTAACTTTTTTGGGACATAAAGTTCGAAGACTGTTTTTGGGACAATGGATCCGAGCCAGCACAACCCTCCTGCCGGACACCAAATCGTCCATGTACGGGGCGACTCTGAGACTGACCTAGAGGCGCTTTTTAACGCTGTGATGAACCCGAAAGTCAATACCGTGCCCCACTCTGTGCCCATGAGGATGAGGAAACTGCCAGACTCCTTCTTCAAACCCCCAGAACCAAAGTCTCATTCCAGACAAGTAAGCCCGCCCTGGTTTTTACTGTGCCCGTACTCAGAAATCACAACTAAAAAGCAGGGCCCATCTTGTCGAGTTTCGGCCTTCAGGAGCTACGTGACTGGCACTTAGTTAATAGTTACTTCATCCTTCTCTGGTGCCATTTTTAGCCTTCAGCGTTATTGTTTTATTGGTCAGTCATCTTTGAACACACTTATTATTTTTTTAAGTCTTTAAGATATAATAACTTTATTCAGGCGGACTTGTATTGACCTGCTTAAATGAGTGTGCATTTCCATTGATGGGTTGTTTCCCCCCCTCAAACTGCATTTAATTTCCATTTAACACATTTCACAGCAAAAAAACAAAACAAAAGAGAAAAAAACCAAACATTAAAACAGCAAAGGCCGTGAGGGCTTTATTAAACGGCGGAAACATTCTCTTGCAGTCTTTGGCCGTAAGTAACCAAGAAAACCGATGAATATTGCTTAGCTTAGAATAAATTGTGATTAGATGAGTGACAATGTAAAAATAATAAGGGATGGTTTGGTTAATAATTCATGTATAGCTATTTGCAGACGGATAACCGTCATGTTCGTATCATCTTAAATTTCCAATCCGACTTTTTTATGTAAACAACTTGATTTGCTGACAGGAAATCATATGATGGTTAAATTATCCTATATTCACCCACAGCCCCTCCCCGATCCCTTCTTCCATTTTCAGCTCTTCCAAGTTCCCGGTCGCTCCCCATAACTCTGAGGACTTTTTGTAATTAGTGCGCATGCGTGTTGGTGGCAAGCCCTGGATACCTCCCACACCCGAATAAGTCAAAAACATGCCTTCACATGCACATGAATAGAATTTATATACACTTTAAAGTGATTACAAATTATAAGGAGTGACTCAAATATTAAATGGGTAGAAATTATGTAGACTAGTACACACTGTCAATAAATTAAGACTGTGTTCTGTTTTTCATCCTCAATCCATTATTGCACTTGTATTTGAAACAAACAAAGCCTCATGTTTTTTTTATTCTTTCATAAATGTTTGATTTGTCTTTACATTTGCATATGGCCTTTTTTAATTATTACATGATAATTGATGTTTTTAAGTGAGGGTTTTCACTCAAACTCCCCAAAGAAAACTAACTGTGTTGTCTCTCAACCCCAACACAGGCCAGCACTGATGCTGGGAGCGCCGGAGTCCTCATCCCTCACCATGTCCGTGCACACTCATCCCCTGCTTCCTTGCAGTTAGGAGCTGTTTCTGGTGGCTCACTGTCTGGCATGGGCTCAACAGGGGCCTCTCCTCAACATCTTCGTCAGTCTTCTTATGAGATTCCTGATGACATGCCCCTACCAGATGGGTGGGAGATGGCCAAGACAGCCTCTGGCCAGAGATACTTCCTCAAGTATGTATGCTGCCATGAAGTGCATCATACAGTTTGTAAAAGTCTCTGAATGCTTGCAACCTGAAATGTTTTGAAAAATCTGTGATATTCATCTATCTTAACTTTTTATACTTATTTTATACTTATACTTAAGGGCGATCGTGGCTCAAGAGTTGGCAGTTCGTCTTGTAATCGGAAGGTTGCCGGTTCGAGCCCCGACTCAGACAGTCTCAGTCGTTGTGTCCTTGGGCAAGACATTTCACTCGTTGCCTACTGGTGGTGGTCAGAGGGCCCGGTGGCGCCAGTGTCTCGCCTCTGTCAGTGCGCCCCGGGGCTGCTGTGGCTACAATGTAGCTTGCCATCACCAGTGTGTGAATGGGTGGATGACTGAATGTAGTCTAAAGTGCTTTGGGGTCCATAGGGACTAAGTAAAGCGAATACAGGCCATTTACCATTTATTTAACATTATTACATCAGATGTCAGAAAATCCCCAAAATGGAAAATTTTGTCTAATTTTATGAGAACATTTTATATTTGTGCAAGTTCTAAAAAATGTGTTTAAAATCTTTGATTGCAATTTTATACATACATATTGTTGGAATAATCTTACTGATATTTACAATATGTATATCCCTGCTTATAAAGCAGTACAATCACTGGTTCAAACTTCTTTTTTTTTTGTTGTGACAATGAAAGTTACCAAAGAATTGGTCTTGTGACAGGTCTCTATAGAGACCTCTGTACTACAAAGCAGGATTTAATCTTATCTGGGTAACTTCTGGATTAGCTCTGAAGTTTAACCCTTAACCCTAACCTGCTCCGGAACAGGTTAGGTTCCTGATTAGAGATCAGCAGGTATGAAATCACCACCTACTGACCAGGCAGTTCTTCAGAAACTGGCATCACCCTGCCTGAACAATCCCTCTGTGGGTAGAGTAGGTGGCTCTAGTTTTTCAGTAGTGTCTAAAGTCTTTGTGTTAGCTGATGAGCATCGGTGATAAATCTTGATTCATTCCCATATTTGTCAGCAACAATTTTACTCTTTGATAAGTGTTAGTCAGTAATATACGATCCTAAAACAGGACACCTATACTGCACTTTCTAACCTCATTTCAAATTTGTACATAGACTAAGCCTATATTTGAATTCTGTTGTTGTATTTAAACTTACTCTTAAATCCTTAAAAGACACAGATTGTAGCTGAGAGAATGAAAACTATAACTGTCTTATGCAAATTTGATGGGAATAGTTGATAACAGCTCATCAGATTCTCCAATATCTTAATGGGATATTTTTATCTGTTAACTCAGACAAGTGGCTACACTTTAATAATAGCTTTCTAACTAAAGTGGATACAAATACTTACATCATTTATGTAACCTCTTCATATTTTTCTCATTTTAAAGTTTACTCTTTCTTTGTAAAATCAGCTACTAGTACACTAATCAATGTGATCAGATATTACCAGCACCACCTCTTTCATGTGAACTCACGTGTACCTCGATTGGGAAGTCCTGGGCTAACTTAGTGAGTTAATAACCAGCTTAGTGTGACCACTTACCCGAACGCCAGTGTTAGGGTGAGTAAATCTGGATAACGAAGGATACCCTGGGTATGCTGAACTCGCTTCGTAGTACAGGGCCCAGCTCTCAATACTACATCTCTATTCAGCATACATTATGCTGACAATGATTTTCAAATCTGTTACACAATAGTTGCCACTGTGTCCAGAAAGAGACAATTGCAATAGTTAAATTGTAGGTTATTAAATTTGGTGGGCTCAGCAAACAAGAGAAGTCTTTTGAGCAATGATTGCTGTATCTAGTGCTCCTTTTCTTGGTCTCAGGTTTCAGTAGAGACAATGGAGCACTGTAGCTACCCCAGACAGCAAAGAACAGTTCTGCAAAGCTCCTCTGCTACTCAGTAGATCTTCTTCGCATTAATCATCCATAGTAATGTAGATTTCTTGTTTGCAGGTACTGTAGAGACCTTTAGGCTTGTCACAGGATGTATCGATTACTTCTCGGGTTTTGAGGGCTTTGGTTCTTTAATACTTTTTTGTGCATTTGTTACCCTTTTTATTTCCACTGTCTGTAGCTCTGGGCAAAGATGGGTTGAATTATTCATAAAAGTGGCGTGCTTGTCAACAATTTATGTTAATGTAATCTGCTCATTGTGAAGCCTTCTAAAGTTTATGAACTCTTCAGCAGCTCTTGTTTAAAAAAAGGCTTGACACTCAAAGTCCTCATTCTTTACTCAAAGGCAAAATGTTGTCAGTTCTAGGAAATGTTACTCTCTGACGCAGAGTCTGGACAAACATGATAGCTTCAAACTTACTTGGATCCCAAAAAAAAAGAGAGCTTTCATTACCACATGTTTTAAGGT
Organism: Aulonocara stuartgranti; assembly: GCF_965226115.1. NCBI lineage: Eukaryota > Metazoa > Chordata > Actinopteri > Cichliformes > Cichlidae > Aulonocara > Aulonocara stuartgranti. The sequence continues at coordinate 7,779,519 of NC_138950.1, forward strand.
TGCACATCTGGAGAACATCTGGCCCATTTTGTGGAGGCCAAAAAAATAATGGACAGGGAATAGAGGAATCAAAACAGTACTCTGAAAGACTCGAGATCTTTATGGTTCTTTAGAGTATTTTATCCTAAAATACTGATAAAGGCAGAATAAAATATAACGTGTATAAAATTGGCAGTATAAAAGCCATAAGTTCACAAGTCAGGTGTGTTAACCGAGAGTCTTTCTGTGTATAAAAACAGTCATTTGATCTCACTGGTCGGTAATTTTTTTTTTTTTTAAATGCTAAACTATCCAATTATTCATAGATGATATAATATATACCTGTTTATATGGCGTATACCTGAGGGCCTCTTCCTTTCAACTCACATAGAGTTTGATGTTAACGGGATGTGAAACACATTTCTTTGCAGAGACTTAACTGTTTTTCCAACTGGCATGTTATACAACCAGAGTGAGTATAGTACACTGTGTTTGTGTTTGAGTACGGAAAACGCGAGGAGACATCTTCCACACAGATCAAAGAGCAGATATTTGATCTGGAATAAAAGCAGGCTTGCCAGAGCTGCTGGAAAAGACACTCCCCTATTTATAAACAGGGGCTGTCTGACCAAGATGTGTTGCAGAGAGAGTGAAGCAGAGCAAGAGTGTGCGTGTGTGTGTGTGTGCGCGCTAGCTATGGACTAGTGGGGGTGGGGAGTTGGTCACCAGCTAGGAAAGCAGAGAGTTGGGGGTTCACATTTCACTCTGGTTGCTTGCTGTTGTCCTTAGAGATAAATGAACCCAGGGTTGAAGTATTTTTTTTTTTTAAGATACTATTTGTTTATTACTGTACTGCAGGATTATGCGTAACAATAACTGGCCTCTGAGTCAGTGAGTCTCTAGATTTCGATGCCTCACTCCTTCAGGAGTCATGCTCTGTTTTGGTATGAATGGAGCTGTGACTGTGATGGTGCCTCTCTGTGTCAATGAAGTTAAATGGCAGCCATGTGGAGATCACTAGAAGAGGGGGCCAAAAGAAACTGTGCCCTCCCCCTTTGTCCCAGCAGCGAAACAGTGATCTTTATTCAGACGACGGGCCTGTTGAGACTCATGTGAGCCTTCCCGAAATAGACAAATGGCTGACATGAAGTTTAAAGATGGGGGTGAGAGAGTGGTGGCTTTGTTAAGACTTTAACCTTCTTCACACCTGAAGTTCTGATATTTTTTTAAAAATTTAGTTTAATTTTGGTGTAAATACTAACCAGTGATGATAAGTGACAGATTTAGCACTTTTTTTTCTCCTTTAGAGTAGCAAATGGTGTTGAAGCGATATAAATATCATTTGATAAAAGTGATGCACCTTTTAAACCAAATTTTAAAAAATGAGACATTTTGTTATAACTGTTGGTGGTGATCAATAGTCGCAGCCCTAATGGTAATCAGAGTCAAATAGGATGCCGTCTTTTTTTGTTGTTTTGGCTGTTACATAAAAACAAATACTTGGAGAACGTCAACAAAGTCTGTTGACCTTTCGTCTTTTTCACAGCAGTTTGCTGCGGCCTTTGATTTATGACAGCCAGGGCACAGAGGTTGGGTCACCTTGGTTGTTGGTGGGACGGGGGCAGGGATGGTCTCCAGGGGTGGGTCATAAACTAATGAAGGTTTCTAATTTAGACACACCGGTGAACTAGGAGGGGTAATCACTGTTTCCGGGCGCTTATTAAATGCAGCTTTGAAAGAGCTTTCAGTTCGTGGGAAGTCAGCTCAAAGCAGAGTAAAGCTCTGGAGGGGGGGAGGCTATTATCTGCCCTGAGGGGCAGGTAGATCTACGTGTTGATGGACACTTTTGTCTTTTCTCGACTGGGTTTTTTAAATGTTTTGATGAGCTTGGTTTCACATGAAAAGAGCAGACTATGTGTCTCTCTTAAGGTTTAACTCTGCAGTGGCTAAAGATGATTCATGATTAGATATGCAAGGAGATGATTATCCACTGTGAAGAACTTTAATAAATCCTTTCTTTAGTGTTATGTTTTTAAAAAACAAATTCTTTTCTCAGACTTACACTGCTGCAGAGTCCCGGGTAAATCGGCTAATAATCAGCTTTTACTATACTCTGTCTGTGATTTCCTGAACATCTGTTGCTCTAAATACAAGTCAGAGATTGCCTGTTTGCACAGGAAAGATGTTTATTTAGGCCTTATGCTCTTGCTGTAGTACATTATAATAACTCTGTTATGCTGATTTTAAACTATAAGGTTATATTGATAAATCAATTCCAGCAGATAACATGGTAATATTTACTGCATTTAAAACAAAAATGGCCTAGTCAAGCTTTAGGCTCTCCAACTGTCGCCATGAATTGAGCAAATAAAGCTGCAATTGCAGTGTTATGTTGTCTTTTAAACCATAGTCAGACTTTAACTACTTGACAGTTTTTCATCTAGTCATTAATACTGTAGTGATGTAATAAATTAAATAAAAACAATATCAATTCATTTTTAAATTCACTAACAAGTTTTACCTTTATAGCTTGGCTAACACTGATCTTATAGTAAATGAAATAAATGGTATATATAATTGTTTTGCGATGAGTTTAAAGTGATAAATATGCAAATTGGTTTTCATTCTAAGACGTTGTAAACTAAGACCACTTGGTCAGTCACAAATGGTGCTGGGAAGACTGGGCTGTAAGCTTGTGCAAAGCCCTCATTTGGAGCAACTTTGTGTTTGACAAACTTTTGGTTTATTGACCACACACAGACAAGAACCTTCCTGTTCAACTTTGGCCTGTCAGCTCAGTACACAAACTGGACTGTGAGAAAGTCAGACTAATGTTTACCGAAGGTTTGATGTAACACCTCTGTTTCAGACATCAATGCCTCCACTGTCACTAAGGGCATCTCCACAGAGAAGTAGTCTCTGAGAGGTGGACCTCTCAGGTGGGATTTAGAGATTTCGAAATACTCGGATAACCTTATTTTAATATTGATATATTATTTGACTAAAAGTATGCACCTATTAATAAGTTTGCAATGTTACTTGGTAAATGATTAAGAGAAGTGCTTATGCGGAGTACTTTGTCAGGCAAGTTTTGCTTAAAAAAAAACCCCCACCTATTAATCTTTAATTACGACAATCCCTAAAATTACATTCAATCTTGAAATTACTCTTAAAAAATAAACAGTGGAAAAACCGAGGAACATTCAGTCCTGGTACTTCATGAACTAGTTTCCTCATTAATACAAACCACCCTTCAAAGGGAAACTTAAAGCCACAATAGGGTCACAAAGGTTGCCCCAATAATCTCTCTTGATGATGTCCTGCTGATAGAGAGGCAGCCAGGCATCTCCAGTCAACGAGAGTGGAGGTGGTCACCCTCAACTTAGAGGCCTGATTACATCTGGCCTCCCCCAGTGCACTCTTAAGTCATTGGCTTCAACCAACTTCCAAGCACATACTCCCAGGGTGGAGCTCCTGTGGTCTGACGATCCCATTTTTAACATTTGACAACTCAGCTGTGGGAGTGCTTCATCACTGCTGCACTTCTCATAGCTTCACTCCCCTGTATTACACCAGCGAAATGCAGCACTTGACATCTGGATTTGAAGATGTGCAATTTCAGTGGAATAAACAGTCAGCCTGGACTGAAATCGAGCTTTGATCTGGTGTTTTGAAGGTGGCAGAGGTTATTTGGAGACTTTATGTTTTTTGAGTAGTAAATTCTCTACAAAGCCAGATGCAAACGGCCATAGTTTTCATGAGCATAAACAGGCAGGCTGTGTGTTTGTCATACTAGTTTATAATACTACAGTAATTCACTGCAGCTTTTGAAAAATCAAGTGGGGGAATTCAGACTTTTGCACGTAAGGGATCGTGAACCCTTTATAGCACACTCCGGAAACCTGAATCTCTTAAATCTCAGATTTTTCAGTCAGTCCTTAACGATTAGCACTTTGCATTGTATTTTTACTCCAGTTAGTCCTGAGCAGGAAACTTATAAGTCATCCCATATATCATTTCAGCAAAGTAGAGTTTTGCCTTCATGCCTCAGCAAGACATGGTCAAACATGACAACTTGAGCAAAAGATGGAAAGTAATGGATCGCATTTGAAAGACATTGTTCTTCTTGGCTGCAGTACCTGGTCATTTGCAGAAGAAATGATGTGTTATAGTTTGTCTGTGATGATTCCCAGACAAACATGAGACTTTTTTTTTTCCCCACCACCTTGTCCCGTCATCTAAACTAGGATTTGGGGTTGGAACACCAAAAGATGTTTGTGTTAACAAAAAAAAATCCCCCTTAAGGGACTTAATTTGGGGGAGGAGGATGTTGTTGTTTATGTAAACCATGTGACAGAAATAGAATCTAGCTGCTAGTTCATTGTTTATGGATTGAAACGTGTCTATACAGGTTACATTTTTTTGTGGCATGTAGACTTATTTTATTCTGTCCATTCATGTGCTTAGTGTGTAATCACACAGCAGCAGTTTGTGTGTAAAGAGTCAAAAGACGCCATTTATTTTAAGCATTCTCTTAATGTTTGGGTCGCAGCTTGAATGAGAGTTTTGAGAGCACAGTTTTACAGCTTACTTAAAAAAAATTGTAAACGTTTTTTTGCACTTGTATGGATCAGGACCAACCCCAAAAATATCTTGCCCATCCCCGGGTATGCAGTAGGGGGCAGGGTACAAAGGCTGCCTTGCTGTGCTCGTTGTGGTGTCAGAAACATGTAAAGAAAACACCGAGCAGTTGTGACCGTGGGGTTGCAGATCATCAGCAATTCCTAACAGCAACTGGTGGCCTCCAGCCGTCCCAACAGTTGCCATGACATTGTTTTGTTTTATGTTTCACCTACAGGAAGCCGTGCAGCTGACCATATATGGTTGGTGGCAGGTTCAGTGAATAGATTATCTTTTAGTTTTAAAACCTGGTGATGAATTACTGACTCTTGGTAACTCATTTACCGGTTTTCTCAGTTTCTTTTCAATATTCTTTTCAGCACTATTGAACAGAAAGTCGATTTCATCACAGGCTTTTAGATCATTATTGCCTGTATTTTGAACTAAGGCTTTGTTTACAGTTGTTGTGGTTGATTTGATCAACGGAAGTTGGCAGTTCTAACTAGTCTTTGATAGAAAATTCAATATACCTTTTATCTGTGCATAACTTCAAGAATCTGATTTTAAGGTTTTAAAGTTTTATGTTCCTATCAGTGTTTTCTTTTTTTCCCCACTTTTAGCAGTTTTTTTTTTTTTTTGCCATTGACGTGCAAGGATGTGCAGGCCTCTCATTTACAATAAACCCTCCCTTCCCTTTTACCCTAGTGCCCGTCTCCCTGCCTCCTCCCCTGTTCTCCCCCCACCCCTCCCCACCCCCCCCCACCCCCCCCATAACAAATGTCATAGTTTCCAGAGTGGGGAAAAAGGCAGGAAATGGGGCAGGGCGGGCACTCAGACTGTAACAGAACCACAGCAACTCACACAGCCAATGGAATTCAGGGGATTTGCTTCTGTAGATTTTTTTTTTTTTTAACTTTCACTTGTTTTTTTTCTTTTCTCCAGTTATATGCCCCTCCTCTCCCTGACCTTTCTTTCTCAAGGCCCCCCCAGTCTGAGCAGTTCCAACTATTTTGCTTGGTTTGCGGTGCTTGTGTGGGTGTGTGTGTGTATATGTGTGTGCGTGTGAGGGCTGGGGGAGGGTTCGGTAGGGGATTTGGCAGCTCCTTTGATCAATAAAGCATAAACAAGAGGGGGCTTCAAAATGGGCTGCATTGTATCGGGGGAGGAGTGCTGAGTCAGGTCCTCTCGCTCTCTGGCCTGGGATCGAGAGCAGACAGGCAGGCTGGGATTACCGCAGAGGCCAAGAGAAACTCTCTGAATCTCTCATTTCACCCAGCTGTTCCAAAATCTGTGCTAATGGCGTTTAGGGATCAAATTAACAGTGAGTTGTAAAGAAACGCAGTGGGTGGAAGGACACCATTAGAACCTGGGGTATAATGGATAGCTGTGGGTAACATTTAGGTGCATGACAAACAAACTATTTTTGCCATGTGTGTTGAAATAACTCAGTCAAGTTACATTATAAATGCAAGATTTGTGGTGATGTATGAAACAAAAACACTTGAATTTCATGCCTTTTGTATGAGATTAGTTTTTGTTTCTTTTTCAAAAAAATGGGATAGTTAAAAAAAAAAAAGAGAGAGAAAACAAGTGAATAGTGGGGTTTTAGGTCGTAGCTCAGTCTGTGCCTTTGTCAAGCAGGTGAAAGCTTTGTAAATGTGGCGCCAGATTGTTAAAGCCCCTGACACTCTGTAGTGTCCGAGCCGCTTCCAGGAAAAAAGGACCCCCTGCATTGAGCCCTGGGACTGACCCTCCCTCAATAGAGAGGGTCCTGCTCGGGAGAGGAGGGCTTCCTGTATTAGCTTTCCATCTTAATCAAGCAACAAGTACCAACAAAGCACTAATTATCAATGCCTTCACAGAATGAAACACAATGCCTCCTCCCCCAAGCCTCAGTCCTGTTCCAGCAAAGATGAGCCAGAAAATAGATGGAGCAACATTGTTTGATGTTACAATGGGTGTTTTAAAACCAATCATAGGCCGCTACACATTTTCAAGAAGCTTTCAGCCTGACTTGACTTATTTTCATTTTTTGCAGTGTGCTGCTTTTGTTTTGTCTTATTTCAAATATAATTTAATGTGGTTTTTTTTCTTTTTTCCATTGTTATTCAATACACATAGATTCAAATCATGAATGAATGAGTAGTGTAAATCTAGACTGAATCCAGGCTGGAACACACACAGTCAACATTGAGTTTCGCTTCCAGTAACAGTCATCATTTACAGAACGGGGGGTAGATTCAGTGTTTTTGTCCATGAGGTTGATGAAATGGGTCTGAGTCAACATTTATGTGTTGTATTGACATAGCCCTAGTTTGACCTTACTGCTTATTAGTTGTAGGAAATCATAGATGGTCATTTCTGTGACTTATTTTTATTGGCTGTCCTATCTCCTTACAGCCACATTGATCAGACCACCACTTGGCAGGATCCGCGCAAGGCCTTGCTCCAGATGAACCAGCCTGCCCCTCCCAGTTCTGTGCCAGTCCAGCCGCAACCTATCATGAACCCAGCCAGTGGTGTGTATCTGTTGATTTTGTCAAATTTAGTTTTTATATCAGCGGCAGTGCATGAAATGCATTGTGTAATTTTCAGCAGTGAATGGCAATTATTTCAGTTCTTCCTTTGCACAACGTTCATAGTGTATTTTTTTCAACATGCATTTTTTGTGTGTTCACATATGTAAAGCAAAACAATAAAAAAAAAAAGAAGAAAAAAATTATACCGAACAAGTCAGGTACAGTCTGGTTCTTACCTGTTACTACTTGGTGTACCTCAGGTCTGTCCATACAGTTGGAATTTGCCCTAGGTGAGGGAAGACTGAGGCAGAACGTTACGCGTCCTGTTTGACATGTTTGGGAACTCTGACTCAATAGATACTTTTGCACATGCACACACTGTGTGATGTCCTTTAAAGCCATGTGAGAATATAGCAGGGAATCGGTCCACTGAAATCACAGCAAGCGAGTCCTTCCTCTCGCATGCTGTACCTGGCCGCCACCCCTCATCTAAACAAACAGCGTTTCCAGTATTAGAATGCATCTGAAGTGAACCATCTCCAATATGGAGCTACATGTCAGAAAGGCCAGTTTTGGACAAAGGCAGATCAGAAACTGGGTAAAGATTAAAGATTACCGATCTGGTAACCCATTGTTAGTCATCTGTCAACTGTTGACAGACAGGATTGTTTGATTTCAGTGGCTGATGGCAATGATTAATTCAGAGATGAAAGATTACGACCATCTCTAATTCTTCTGTCTATTTATTCCTTTTGCTTTCTATATGGGAAGTTTTTGCTTTGTTTTGGTCTCTTTGTCAGCTGACTGTAAGAAGTTTAAAAAATTCTGCCAGTCAATTAAAGCATAGATTGAACCTGTAGGATCTCTTAGACTTTGTTTTTTTTTTTTTTTGCATCGTCCCTTTAGGATCCCTCCCTGACGGCTGGGAACAGGCTATTACAGCAGAGGGAGAAATTTACTACATCAATCACAAGAACAAGACCACATCCTGGCTGGACCCACGACTTGAGCCACGTTATGGTGAGTTTGCCTTGGACTGAGATTGTTAGTGTTAAAGTGTGTTGTATTGATTAAATATAGGAAAGTCATTGTTAGACACCTGAAAATATAATTAAATGTTCACACTTGAGGGAGGTGTTCCTTCTCCACTTTTGGTTCAAAGTTAATGTAACCACACCAGAGTGCTTTGGGCTATCTAGACATAGCATTGGTGGTTGAAGGCAGATTTTGTTAAAACCCCCACCCTCAAAATTCACACCTACACTTTTGTCAGCCGTTTTAGTTATGGCACAACAGCTGAGTTTGCCATTAATCCCTCGGGCCAAACTAAAGTTAGCTCCGAGTGTGTGGTGGTCAGGGTTGGTGAATTAGTGACAGAGCCAGGTACATGTGTTCGGACTACTCTGTGGCCATGGGAATAAGCTAATCCTCCCGTGTGCCAGAAAGACTTCCTGAGATGAGGGCTTATGTCACTCTGACTCATTTATTCTTCAGGTGACATGCTTTTCATCACTGAAGTGTTCCCCAGGGAACTTTACCCTGGTTCACAAAGGCAACATGTGTGAATCAGCGTGCGGCCCGCTTAAATTTAGTGTTAGTTTTTTACCGAGCATGGCCACTTAAAGGGCAATTTTTATGTAAGCAATTGTGTGTCCCTGTTCTGAAAGCAGACAGGAAAGTTCAAAACAGAGTTGTAAGGGGAGTGGGGCAGCTGGGGAGAGATGGAGGCTTTAATCGGCAAAGCTCTTTGAAGGTTTATAAGTCTTGAACACACAAGGCTGCTGGGCCCCTGAAAGCGAGAGAGGGGGAGAAAGAGTGAAAGAGACAGGCTCTTAACTCATTATGTGCCATAAACATGATTTTGTTCCTCATGGTATAACATTTTTTTTTAATAATAATTGTTAAAACGTCACATTTATACTGCTTGTATTTCTCATTTGCGGCAGTTTGTACCTTCTTAGGTTTACAAAAAATTGTAAAACTTATGAATTTTAAACTGTTTTTTTAATTCCAGTAGTTTTGTTTGTTATCATTTTTTTGTATGCATTTGCACTTTTGTACTATTTAAGTAAGCTCCTGTGCGTCAGAAACCCCTATACTGCTGCTATGTAGGTCTTCAATCATAAGCCAACTGCTTTGATAATGGAGGCTAATTTGAGCTTTGAGAAGAAAAGCAGCAGAGTGCCTTTAACTGAGGGTTGTTGCCGGCTGCCTTCCCACTGTGTGAGGCCCAGTGCAGGCACAGCCCCATTCTGCTGTAGCTCCAGACAGACTTGAATCTTTGCCAGGCCTCTTTATTCTGTGTTCCAACTCTTAATCTGTTCCAGACCTTTTCAGTCAAAGAACTCTAAAGAGGGGAGGGCATGGGAGTGGTGGAGGGGGGCAAGGCGAAAGGGGAGGAAAGAAAAACTGAGGAATAGAGAGAAAATGACGATGGGATAAACATGCATCCTGTTTAAGATCCAAAAAGGTGGTGAGCAAGCTGCGAGTCCACGGTGACGTGGGAGTTCAAAAGGGGACTGGCTAATGTGGATGTCATATCCTATATGTGTTGCTGTGGGCACATACAGGAAATGACAGCAGAAAGACCAAAAAATTCCCCTGGGACTTCAATGTTTTCATCTGAAGACTTGGCGTAATACTGTTTGAGTACTGTCAGAGTACTAAACCAGAAAAGCTGGAACCTTGTTGAAAATGTCGCTGTCATAGGGTAGTTTGGCATTTGTGATACAAACAGAATTAAGAAATGTCATGTGGAAAAAGTCAGGAGCAGCTTCTTAACTCTCAAACAGCATCCTGTGGATGGATAGTTTATGTTTGAGTTTTGCCAAACTTTGCCAAAATATTCTATGCTTTTTTTTTTTTTTTTTTTTTTATTGGTGACCATTAAATGGAATTGAGTGTACGCATTAATAGATTTCTATTAGAAGTGTCAGATACAGCTGTATTATAACCTGTTAGCCTACACTCTTGATTTTCGCCTGACTTATTTTTTTCATGCCTCTCAGAGCCAAGTCGGCACAGGCTGGTTTTAGCTTACTGAGTACAAGATGATAAAACTTTGTTTGCATCACATCCAGTCTGTTTTGCCGCTTTACTTATCTTGATGCTAGAAATACAACACCTTCCCAAGATGCCTTTTTTTTTTTTTTTTTTTGTTAAACTTGTTAAATCGAAAGCAGGTAAATATTTACTAAGTCTTAAAAGGTGCTGAGGCCTGGTCATATAGAGAGCTTCCCACAGCTGGCACACCCTCAACTTTACCTGCCCCAGGTGATCTTGTGGTGTAATATGCCTGCCAGTGTGATTGACTGATAAGGGGTTGTGTCGCTGGCTCGTTGTCTTGCAGGAGTGCGTGAAGAAGACAAAAGGCAGACAGCATTAACTTCTCTCTTATCTGACTGGCTCACCGGCAATCACTACCTCTATGTGCTGCTTACTCAAACCACCTCTCCAAAAGTACACACACACTCTCACACACAGTCTTCTTTGCCTTGAGTGGCCTCCTTTTAAAATATCAGTCTGGCCCTGAAATGAACCTATCCTTGGCAACTATCTCGCCCACAGATGTAATTCCCTTCTTTGATATCTGCATTGCTTGTGCATAGTTCATCCAGTAACATTGGTTATTGTTGCTATTTGGTCTGCAAAAAGAGTCCTTGACTTGGTTTTGCAGCAGGAACTTTGCTCCCCTGAAGGAAACCGTTGACTTTGACTAATCACATAGTTTTGTTGAGCATAATTTACTTGGCAGAGAACTAACAAGGTTAGCAAATCTTCTGATTTTTGTAGTTTTTTGTAAAATTAGGCGAAACTACGCGATCGTTCTGCAGAATTTTTTCACCTTGTTCTGCAAATTGGCTGGAGGAGGAGGTGATTGGAAGCTGACTTCCCTTTGGCACTGTTCGTATGAATAAAAGGTTACTGTCATAAATAGAAACTGGGGTCAAAATAAAGACCCAGGTTTTGACATTAAAACTTCTCCTTTATCTTTTGGCTTTGTGTATCAGTGGATCTCTCCATATGTGTCCCATCGCTTTTACGCAACTCGTCTTCAAAGCTAAGGCCTTAACAGATCTGCAGCTGCTGACATGGCCCATGCGTAGAGACTCCATCATGAGAACAGTTAATGGTGCCCCGATGGCGGAGCGCTCCAGCCACAAAAGGCTTCAGTATCTGCCAAAGATAAGAAGTAGGGAGAAGTAACAGTCTCCCACGGATTCTCTTGACGTGTGTGTGGGGGAAGCTGCCTACATGAGTCTGTGTGTGTGCGCGCGCTTGGGGTGGGGCTGCTGGGGAGACATTGCGGTCAGAGAGGGGAGGGGACGGTGGAAGGCAAGGCAAGGTGGGGCCTCCAAAGCTTCCCAGGGAGAGCCCTCAGCTATGGTTCATTCAGCCCCTGCAATAGTGTAAACAGACAGTGATTGAATGGTGATGAGAAAGGTGCCGGGGCGGGCAGGACAGAACAGAGAGGGCCAGACCCGCATGAAAGTTGCGCCCCCGCCCCATTAAAGCTTTGTTGTGATTGGCGCTTCAAGCACATAAGCAAACAGCACACCTCGTTGGCTCCTTTATTGTTGGTGCAACACATTCACGTTTACTCCACTGCAAATGTGTGACCTACTTTGCATGCATAGATTGCAGCATCGCATTGTGCTTTACACTTATGTTTATTAGACCCACCCCCACTACACTGAAGAATAACAAAGATTTCATTGGGGAACAGCTGTGTTTTCAGTACAAACACATTTGTTCTGATATTGTAAACATGTAGTCGGCTTACAAATGCTTAATGCAGTAACATTTGTTGTGTAAAAGAGCCTTTAACGTAAATTTAGAAGTGGTACTGTGTTTGCATTACCTTAGGTAGGCCTGCACTATATTAATGGGCACAGAGCAATCATATTGCGTTAAATCAGCTTAAGTGGACACATCAAGCCAGGGTAAGAAGGCAGTCAGTCTCGAGGGATAAGCGGCGATTTGTTTAGAAGGAAACAAAACGCACAATGAAAGGATAAGTCATGACTGATGCAATGTACAAAACTAACAAAGCTCGTCTTAGTCAGCGAGTGGGAGGAGATCAGGTCTTACAGGAATAGTGATTGTTTTAGATACTAGGTGGACAACTTGTGCTGGGACTTCCCTTGTCCTACACAACCTGCTGCACTGGATCCTCTTTTGCAATTTCACTATGTGGACAAATGCACAAGTTGTTGGTCTTGTTATGTAGTATTTAAATGCAGCGATCCATTAAAGAGGTGAGGTAGCAGGAAGTTTCTGAAGAGAGATGGGAAGATACTAGTCTATCTAGTCTGCTAACTAGAAATCATGTATGTTAGTTTTATTGCCAGCTTCTGAGAGCTGACATTGTTAAATTTGCATATATCTCAATATAGTAAAGTCCAAAGGATAAAGGTGTCTCATAAGCACAGCACTTAAGTTTTGCTGTCAGGTCTGAATATTCCCCCGCTTTGCCTAAAAAATATTTTGAAAGTATAATGATTGTCCTCAGTATTTCCTTTACAACAAAGCAGTTAGCAACCATTTTTTGCAAAGTTTATCCTTGTCGTTACAGCATTTGGGGTCTTTGTATTATGTGCATTTGACTGATATGTAAACAACTTTTATTTTATTTGTAGCTCTGAACCAGCAGAGAATTTCCCAGAGTGCTCCAGTGAAACAGGCCGGGCAGCTGCCTCCCAGCATCAGTGGAGTTATGGGAAGCAACAACCAGATGAGACTTCAGATGGAGAAGGAAAGACTGAGACAGAAGCAACAGGAGCTGCTTCGGCAGAGACCACAGGTCAGGAATCGGAGTTAAAGCAGCTCAAAATATTTTTAAGGCCTTTTGGAAGTGCCAGGGCCTCATGGAAGAACAAATGCTTTTCAGTATGTTTCCACCACGATACTGAACCTCAAACTGTTCATTTGCTGAATGAGTGCAGCAGCAAAATGTTTACACTTTAAAATGTACAGCTTTAAAATCTTGGCAGGGATAGTGGTGGATCCTAAGCCTCTTTGATCAGTCTTTATTGTTACACCACACTGCAGTGAAGTCTTGTGAGTCATCGTCCTTAATAATTATCACTTCCTAAGGTTGATGTGTCACAGTGGTGCCACCCACGCAGGGTGGAGCGGTAGTTTACTCAAGGCTGTGTCATAGTACCAGATTTGGAGCTTTATGATTATGAATGAGAGTGCTGGTGACTTTGTTTACCATGCCTCAGGTTCAGATGGGTTGTTTAAAGTTCACTGTAGGACGTGACCCGTGTGTATGCAGGCACTGGGTTATAAAGGGAAAATTATTGGAACTGTCCTTTTTAAGAGAATATGCTCTGCATGCTTATGTAGCCTGGTTACTGTTGGCTTTTAAAGAAGGAGATTATGAGAGTATGATGAGCACAAACACTTTCTTTCAGATACTTTGGACTATTAGCTATTTTAAAAGCCTTAAAATCAGAATTATGAGTTTATTTACAATTTTTGTTTTTGTTACGTGCATGACAAGTGCCCGCGAGCAAAAGTGGGACCAGACTATTTCAGTGAAGCTGCCTGATTTCACTTAGTGTCTTGTGTAGACAAACACAATTAAAATGATGGATAGAAATTCATCAGTTATGTAAAGAAACATGAGCAACTGAATTATCCAAGGCTCAGACATCCACGGCCACCAGTTAAAATGGAAAATAAAATGTGGAAAGGCACTGCAGACCAGGCAAAGATATAAAGAGGGGTTCTGTCTAGCCGCTAGATTCCAATAAACCCGAAACCCCTGTAACTCTGCTTTGTTTGGATTATGGTGGCTATCATTTATTTACAAATCTTGTAGTGCGTGTCAGGAGTACATTGCATAACGTTAGGCGTGTATGGGGAGTTCAATTTTGGAGCAAAACTTGACACAAATGGAAATGTATGCACTTATGCAATTATGTAATGAAGAATAGGTGAGTGGCTAACTTAAAACCCTTTGTAAGGTAATTAATACTACAGGAAATAAAATGAATTATTGATGTTGCATTGACTATGACTAGCTTATAGTTAGTCCTTCACTTATGCATGGCAACATAAATGTGAAAAACCGTAGAATTGCCGCAACACAATGGAGATTGCTGCAACTTCAAATGCAGATGAGCCATCAGACATGCCTTGCCGGGCGTGTGCTGCTCAGACAGCCGGTTTAGCTAGCTTTATTTTTACGTGGTTTTGATAGTGTCAGCAGGTCATTTATCACACAACTGCAACTTTTGGTTCAGCTGAAACTGTTCCAAACTTCACTGCAACAGCTGTGTGTTTGAAGAGGTAAATTTACTTTATGCACTTATCGAAAGCGTAGGCTGCCTCACTTTTGTTTCAAGGAATGCACAGATGGCAGATATCAGCAACCTATACTGCACTACATGCTGCAGTGTCACTGAGCCAAGGTTGAAACGTAATCTTATTACTGACTACTTATACTTGATTTATTTTACTTGCTGATACCAAATACTAAGTAGAAAAAAAAAGTATAATTAGTGCATTTCCAATAGTGTCTTTGTAGAATTTTAATGAGAGCTGAAAATGGTGACTATGGTCAGCTCTGTTCACATCCCCTTAGAAGGAAGGGGGTGAAAAAGAAAAGCATGACTTCATATCCTCAACCTTATCTGATTCCTCATGTGTAGAAAACAATTGTCTACAACTGTGGCCGGCCCCTCATGTAATATGACACCGTGCAAGGAGAGAAATGGAGACCAACATGTCTGACAGCAGACCAGTGAGGCTGTAAAAAAACGCCTCCATGAAGCTCTAGCTGTGTATAATTAGCTTTGGATGTTAGGGGTGGTGTTGACAGTGTTGCTCATGAGTTTTTGTGTCTTATTATCCGCAGGAGCTGGCTCTAAGGAACCAGCTGCCTACCAGTATGGATCAAGATGGCAGCACAAACCCTGTGTCCTCCCCTATGGCTCAAGATGCCCGGACCATGACGGCCAACAGCTCTGATCCATTCCTCAACAGGTTCGGTTTACACATAAGCCAGGCGTGTTCGGTGTGGAACAAAATAAGGAGACAATCAACCGCTACAGTCTGATTGGCACCAGCTGACTTTTGGTTCAGCCCATCAGACTTTATCCTGTTTTAGGGATCTGTGTGCAAAACTTTTTGAGCTGTGGTAGTAAAAACAGAAGGCCAAACTCTGGGCCTTAACCCTCTTCACATGGTAATGACTCATTCAGAGCAGCAGATCTGTGCCTGGAGTTCAGTGATGACCTCTGGTGTACAACTGCTGCAGTAAAGTCAGTCAGAGCTTAAATGGCGACGCAAGTTATGAAATAATACAAGACCACTCTTTTATTTTAAGAGTGAGACAGCCCCCCCACCCCCTCCAAAAAAAATAAATAAAGTGAAAATCTGCTGGTCTGAGGCTGTACAGATTTGAACAACAAAGGTACAGGAAGCTTTTTATTGTGTGAATGCTGCCCCACGGTATGCTGGGAAATAATTTCTAGTAGTTCAAGCTCTAGTTCTTCTGTGTGCACACAAAGTGAGGAAAAGAGCTGAATAGCAAGCAGGCCATGAGAACATGTGGTCCAGTCAGTAGACAGGCCAACCTAATCTCCCCTCCTCCCCCTGTTCCCTGCACTCCTCTGCGCTCACAATGGCCTCATTCATCGTGCCTCTGCCATACTCTGCCTACATATTTTTCTGCTAATTAGTATAGGCTTGTCAAATGTCCTCTCTCTCATTTTGTCTCAGTTGCCCCTTTCATTGCTGCTCTTTGCCTATGTACTGCAATATAGTGTAGATTAAAAAGGGGGAAAAAAAGTGAAGCTCACTTTCAATGGTGTCACTGCAGATTAGTCATCACGTAGCGTTTCTAGAGGGTTGAACCATTTAAATGTGCATGTATGTAAAGGGAGTTAAGGCCGCTGATTTCAACAGTTCACTTTTAAAGTAAACTATAGGCCATTAGAGTTCATTGGTAACAGAGCAGCATTTCTAACCAACATTTCATCATTTCTGCATTTCCAGCGGGACCTACCACTCCAGGGATGAGAGCACAGACAGCGGCTTGAGTATGAGCAGCTACAGTGTCCCTCGCACTCCAGATGACTTCCTGAACAGTGTGGATGAGATGGATACAGGTGAGCCACAGAGACTAATATTTTTGACCCAAGTGGAATAAAAGTGCTCAGTCAAAATAAACAGGCTGGAACCATCTCCTGCCGAGGGGTTCTTAAACATTTTCATTAACTAGTCAGATAAAGGTTTTTCAATATGAACAATTTAGCCGGATTCCTTTCTTGCCGTTTGCTTCCTGCAAATTTAGACTTGAGTCTTTTAAAAAATTGCAGCTTTTAATCTGAAAGGCTACATTTTGAATATAAGAACAAAAAAGATGTTTATTGTCCTGAAAACAGAATGTAGCCCTATTAGGGAAACGGATCATACAAAGGCCTAAGAGATGAGGAGGTGGACATAATGACATTTGTATCTGTTTCACACGTTCTGATTAAATGCGTCGATGCATGTGCACATCAAAACATATGAAATGCTTGCATCTGACTTGAATTCTTGACTCTTGATTCATTTCTGTCTGAATGGGATGGACCGCACTTCTTCTGTCGGTTTGGCTTAATGATTTGCTCACGGCTGCTGATTATTATTGTACATATTTCTGCATTCCCTTCATAACCGAATGCCTTTTTGTTCACAAGTCATTACTGAAATGATTTAAAGTGAACTATTTTAATACATTATCATAAGATATGCCAATTCATTTTGGTTAACTTACATCTAATCATACCTTCTTTTTAAACTAGCTGAAGTTGAGGTTAAAAGTTACTGGTACTGAACTGCTGTAGCCTTGAGAAACTTTTTCACACCTGTTCTGGAGCAAGTAACATCAAACAGTATCAACATTTTTTTTTTTCTTCCCTCTTCATCAGGGGACCCACTTGCACCCTCCATGGCAACACAGCCCAGTCGTTTCCCTGACTACCTGGATACCATTCCTGGAACAGACGTAGATCTGGGCACCCTGGAGGGGGAGAGCATGGCGGTGGAAGGTGAGGAGCTGATGCCCAGCCTGCAGGAGGCGCTGAGCTCAGACATCCTCAATGACATGGAGTCTGTGCTGGCAGCTACCAAGCTCGACAAGGAGAGTTTCCTCACATGGTTATAGAAAAGCCGAGCTGGCCACTCCTTCCTCGCTCCTCTACCTACACTCTGAACTTCTGCCTGCTCTAATCTGTGAAGGAATCATAGATGATTTTATCAGACATTTCAGCAAGCCTCTCGGGACTTCTGTGTCTGTGTCAGCATGTAAGGCCAACCTCTTTTTTTTTTTTTCCTGGCAGTATTGTTCTGTTCTCTTCACTGGTTGTGTTATCTCTGTATTTTGTCTGTGTCTTCAAGGCTGGCCTATGAACAGACAATTATGCAAGGGTCCCCAAATCTT
Organism: Aulonocara stuartgranti; assembly: GCF_965226115.1. Classification (NCBI taxonomy): domain Eukaryota; kingdom Metazoa; phylum Chordata; class Actinopteri; order Cichliformes; family Cichlidae; genus Aulonocara; species Aulonocara stuartgranti. Next base: position 7,797,075 of record NC_138950.1, read on the forward strand.
TCACAGGCCTGTCAGTGAATCTAGGGCATATTTACCCACTGGGCAGGTGCTTCCACTCTTCTGCCCTGATCAGTTATCCCCTGGAGTCTCTGGAGCCTCTTTCTTGCAAAATAGCGTGACGCATCACTACTTAACTGTATTTGGGACTTTTGCATCTAGCTAGTAGCTTTATATTTGGCCTCATGTTTTTATTCTTTTTGTTGTTGTTGTTTTGTTTTTTTCAACAAGCCTGAAAAACCAAAAATGATGTATTTGGAGCATAAAGAACAATACTGATTTGGAGTAAAGGTAACGTGAGGCCCATGTTGCTTGGGGTGGGGGTGGGAGGGGTTCGAACCTGCGGATTGACTGCACCGCTGCTTGGCTGTGCCAGCAAGTCTAAGTTAAACCTTTGATAGATCAAGTGCCTTCAGTTGTATTTTTTTTAATTTTTTTTATTTTGAGATGCGAGCGACACGAATAAATACCCACATTTCTATAATTCAGCGACAAGCACACTGCTGTTCCCGTAAACGGCAGGCATACTTCCCTCTAATGTTCAATGATCAAAATTGTATGTTTGGGGTTCCCAGCCTGATTCACAATCCATTCGTCGTTTTATCTTTTTTAGTGTTCTATTTTTAGATAACTATATATGTATGATAGTTTAGATCAAATGGCATTTTACTTTCTTTTTTTTCCTTCTTTCATACATGGATTGAATCATTTTATTTTATTTTTTTTAGACGGGGTCGTCTGTTATATCGCAGCACGACACTTCAATGAGATCAAACCAGCCAGGACTTAATCTTGGTGGTCTGATTCTGTTTGGACTCTTTTTAAACCCATTTATCTGATTCTCTCGTCTCTGCTTTACTGTATCCACTTTAATGTTATTGTATTTTTGATATTCACATGCAGCTTTTTTTTTCACTGTCTTTCCTGAACATTAACCAAAAAGGCAGGTCTCTTGGCTCAGAACAAAGTATAGCTCTTTGATCAATGAAACCTTATGACCACATACAGTATACAACAGTTACAATGTTGGAACCCCCCCGCCCCTCCCGTCTATGCGACGCTGTGTTGAGTGTTTTAAATGAAAGGTTTATAGACTGCAGCCAGGACAAGTTTTAGCAGGTTTAAGAGTCATGTCAAGGGGTAGAGTAGAGGATCAGTGTGTGACTGATGGTGGTGAGTTTTTCCTTTTGCCTGTGTTTTGTTTTTTTGTTTTGTTTTGTTTTGTTTTTTTTTGGGGGGGGGGGTGGCATAATAAAGAAACAATCAGATATCTCAGTCAGGAATTGTTGATGCAGATTCCAAAGATGTTTTTGTAATGACACTAAAAACTTGTATTTTGCTTCTATCTTTAGAGACCAGAAACGGTATGATTTGTAAATCAGCCTGTGTTTGAACAAACTGTATAAGCTAATAATGAGAACATGTTTTAAGTGTTAATGGGCACGTCTAGCTGAGAGAGTTTTTTTTCCCTCCCCTTCTGTTTGGGATGGTTGTTTCGAGTGACTAACCTTGAGATTTTTAAGGATGAGGTTTCAGAGCGGAGAAAAGAGCGATTCTTCTACAAGCACTCACATGTTTACATACTCGGCCGCAGTTGAGACAACACACTGACAATTCTCACATAATCACGTTATTTTTTGATGTTTACACAATGACTACATATTTGCATTACTGCAGTAACCTTTGAATAATCAGCCTGCTGCGTGTGCCCCTGGTTTAGGCTTTGCAGGATGTCACACTGATTCTGTTGCCAACCAATACTAAATGGGTAGCATTAACTTGATGGAATATATATATATATATATATATATATATATATATATATATTTTTTTTTTTTTTAAATTCATGAGAAACCTCTTTTTAGTTTTGATTTTACTGAATATTAAGTCACGTGCTGATGGATTTTTAAGATGGATGAACAGTGTTGGTGAGAACAATGCAACTAAAATGAGTGGTACACCACAGTGCTCGTATTGCACGGCTAGTTTTCGTTTTAATGCATCAATGCATTTTGTCACACAGACCTGATTTTATGCTTAGTGTGTAATTGTCAGAGCATATTAGCTGTTGACTCTCATTGTAGCAGTAGAACTAATCACAAGTTAAAGGATTTTGTATTTAGAGTTTTCTAAATGCACATGAAATGAATTTATATTCAGTAATGATCTGTTCTTTTTTTTTTTTTTTTTTTTTTTTTTTTGTTTGATAGAAATGTGCATGTGTTTTAGAACAAATTCTGTTACAATATATCTTTCTTCATATGATACTTTGAAATTGGCCTAAAATAAAGTATATACTTTGTGGTAATATTTCCCTGTGTCATATTCTGTTTTTTATAGTTTGTTTTAAGCATGAATTCTAATTGTATTGGACAGCAAACATTTTTCTAAAATGTTTGGTTTCAAAATAATTATTAAAGGCTCTAATTGTTAGCCCTCTAGTGGTGGAACTGTGGAACTGTTGAGAAGCGATACATCCGGTGAATGTCAAAATAAAAGTCATTGTTCATACCAGTTTAGCACCGGACTATGCACTGTGTATTTCGATTAATGAATTTGGTTTACATTATTCTACCAACTAACTTTTTTATGCAATTTACTTGACGCTTCATACCCATTTTGCTGAATCCAGTTATACATAGTGTTGCCAATTTCAAACCAATTCTTCGAAGGTGGATACTCTGAAATATATATAGAAATGCATTACTACTCCAGCTAGTGAGTTATACACACTTTAAAATAATTATTACATTTTATGTAAACCTATTATTATTATTATTATTATTAAAATGATTCAAACTACTACTGAAATTACTGAAAACTAAATGTTAACATTTTCAGCAACAAACAATAAATTTAACTGAAACAAGCAATTTTATCTTAGCATTCACCAGAAACTTTTTTGGGGGGCCTTTTTTATCTTATGGCTTCATTTTCGATAGGGACAGTGAAGACTGACAGAAAAGCGGAGGAAGAAGAGGGAAAGGCATGCGTCACAGGTCACGTCACGCAAACTAAACAGCGCGTTAAACCGACGCCCACCTAAAGGTTTTTGAAACTTTCAGCCTCAAATTAAAAGCCTTGGAATTGAAAGGTTAACTTGAACAGAAGGATATGTTGATTCCCTCTTGTGTTCACAGTAGGTAACTACAACGAACACCATCAACCTCAAAACACGACAGAGCCCTGACTGCCCACGTTTAGCTCCGCCTCCAGCGGCATTATGCTGTCAGGGGTATTTGGGGGGAAAACACTAGCATTGTTACCAGGTTTAAATAAATGCTCTTATTTAAGTAACCAAATTTCCCCTTGTGGGACAATTATAGGATTGTTCTATTCTATTCTATTCTATTCTTATGCTGATATGTTGCTGAACCTGTGTACTGCACACATCTGTTTTCTATATTTTATTGTATTTATAAATGTCTATATATGAAATTTTATGCAAAGATTTATAATTTTATTTTTAATATTTTATTGTATTTTTTTCACCAAATTAATAGTTTAGCTACTGAAACTCTGGAAAGATAACTCTGAAAATAGCAAGACAATGGCAAAAAAACAACAACAACAAAAATCAAAAACAAAGAATAGACTGGACCCAAAACATTAAAATATAAAGAACACAAACAATTCCTCCTAGGGAATTTGAATTAACTTTTCATTGTTGATGGTCACACGTCTTTCAAAGCAATCGGTAAAGTATACTTGGCTTACCTGACCGAGAGGCTGTGCCAGATACTGAACAGGACAGTTACATGCCAGTGCATTATCGTATCATAATACATCCAATTTGGGTCTTACATCAGGCCAAAGAGTTTAGATTAATGCATGAACCTTACACTACCTCCAATGCAAAACATCTGTGTAAACTCAAAAAACCCCCAAAATCATATGACCCCCTTGGGGGCAGTGAGAAGGAAAAACTCTCTTTTAACAGGAAGAAACTTCCGGCAGCACCAGGCTCAGAAAGGGGTGGTCATCTGCCGCAACCGGTTGGGGTGAGACTTACTTTCTGTAAGTTGTTCATTTTGAAACATTTTTTAATCATTATAATTGTTTGTGCCTTTACTTCAGACAAGACATACTGTAAACATATTTCCAGGCTTCTCGTTTTATTTTTTAATCATGAGCGTTATTAGCTAAAATACATAACCAATATAATATCTGCTTTGTAGGGTTCAATGACATTTTGTGCAAATCATCATTACATAACAATATTACAGTCCCTCAGCAACACTCATCCGCAGGTGTAATTATCTAGAATAATGGTTGTTTCAGTTCAGGCAGTGCTGAACATTTTGTTTTAAAAGCTGATGTTTGGGGGAAAAAAATCATACAGCAATCATCACTCGCTTTCTTTTCAGTATCGCACACTTTCGCCTCACTTCTCTCAGTGTGGTACTGAGACACCTTAATAAAAAATAGTCCAGAGTAGAAGGACTATGTGTATGTATGCAGTATTTTTTCTTTCACTCTTAGATAGGATGTTCCTAATTTTGACAATTCTTAAGATGAAAGAAGGCTGTCCTCGTTTGATTTATATATGACTTCCAGAATATCTTGTCTGTTTTGGGGACAAAATGAATATGCATAATACCATTTTTGTCAGCCTGAAGAAAACAGTTTAGGTTTTGTTTGTGTGTTTGATTTTGTTTCTTTGGTATTCATTCACTCTGCTGACTTGTTTCCATCCAACTTTCACTTTTGCTTTTACTTGCTGGTTAGCTTTAGGTACCAAAAGCTGCATGGACAGATTTGGGGTAGTTACAAACAAAGAAAAAGCTTCATTAGTGCCTTAAATATTTTAAGGCACTAAAAAGTATTTTGTTAAGTTTAAGCACTGTACACTACTTGTTTATTTTTATGAAAAGGTTGCCATTTGGGTTAAAGTGTGTCATTTCAACACACTAACCCTGTAAAGTGGGACATAACATCAAAGCATCCTTTAATTAAGAGTATCTACATGCGCTGATTTGGAAGTATGAGATGTAGTAAACCAAACTATTCATTATTAAATAAAGTCAACAAAAGCACAACTTGAGTCAAATAAATTTTATTAATTACATGTAATATAATGTCTACTTACTATTCCAATAATTATTAAATATAACATGAAAAAAAATAATGGTTACATAATTTAAACTGTAACTACCACAGATGAAACAGTTTGAACAAGAAGGAAGTAAAGGGGAAAAAATGCTTTTGCAAGCTTGCTTGTGTCTGGCAGCAAAACACTGGAAAGCTCATACCACGTGATGCTAGACTTTGAAACACAAACCAGGATGAAAAGGAAAATAATGGCAATATTTTCTTTTCACAGTGTGAATTTTGTACTTTACTCTATAAGACAGCACAGAGCACAGACCACAAAAACAGTGACTGCATAGAAAAGCAATTTCTTGGCCAATACACCAGGAAGAAATACGCAGAGTACATAGAACACAATTGATTTTCACAGTAAATACAATACAAAGCAATTCAGTATATCTGGGTAATAATAAGTCTATAAAAGTCCATTTTAATATTACTTACAAATGTAATCCTTTACACCTCTACAAGCTCTGAGCTGTGGGTCCATTTTTAGTCATTTGTGACCCAAATTCACGAGTGGCTACCAAGAATCTCATCCAAATTGATATCTTTCATCCAGTCATCATTTCCAGAGCCCGATTTGAGCAGGGAATCTATGAAGTCTGAGTCTGCATTGATTCCCGGAACTGTGTTGTCCCCCTCTGGGAGGAAGTCAAAGGTCAGACGGTTAGTTCTGTTATTATGGTAGCTGCTAGAGCTGGGACTGGGCTCTGTAAAGTTCCCTGCTGGTATCCTCGGTTCAGGTGAGGCCTGGTTAAGGTTTCCCACGGCTGAGGGAGAACCCATCATTGCCTGACTTACTCTCTGGCCTATGTCTCTTAGTGGAGGGTTTAGAGTGTGCATGCTGATGTCTGGTGCTACCTGGTTGGGAGGGGCAATGTGTCTCTGTTGGAATGGATGGTTTGGCAAGTCCTGCACACCCTGGGACTGTAGTGGGTTGGGTAGCTGCCTAATACAGAGTCCAGGTGTCACTTGCTTGTTGGCTGAACCCCAGCCCATGTTGACATTTGTCACCAACCCTCCTACACCCTGTCCTGGCACAGAGGAACGCAAGTGAGATGTCAATCTCTGGTGCTGTACACCTGCCACACTGTTTATCCCAAAAGACTTTCCTTGTGTGTTTGGGCCCTGGAACCTGGGTTTACTCGGATTCAGTCGAATTTGACTGTGACTGTTTTGCTGCTGGCATTGGCTGACACAAGAACTGGGGTGACAATCTGTCCCAATAGAAAATCTACGGTCTGATGGTGAAGCACTCATCTTTGAAGCAGAACCAACTGCAAGGTGACAAGACTGTAGGGTCTTCTCAGGGCCACTGTTAGGACACTGGGAGGAGTTTCGACCTGCAGAAACATCAAACAAAGAAAAAAAAGTTTTTTTATTAAGATTGTTTGTTAGCATGTAAAGCATTCCTTAATCACTAGAAATTTAAAGTACCTGGGAAGATGTTTCCCTGCTGAACTCCAGCTATACTTCTTGACTGCTTGTAATCTGGCGGTGGTCTTGTCAGGTGACGACTAAACTGATCATGTGTGTTGTCTTTGTCCTTGAAAGTAAAAACAGTATATTCATATGATTGATCAAAACAGTCTTAATTAATCAGTGAAAACGGTATGATGTAAATGCAGCTTACTGAATTGCCGATGGTGTGCTGGGGTTGGTTGAGCTGTCTTTGCATGGCCTGTGTTTTTGGAGGCCCTTTCTGCTGGTTGTTTGGGACCGGGGGTCGTGGCTGTGGCTGGGCTGACATGACTCCTAAGCTTCCATTAGTGGGAAGCCTTGGACCAGCAGGAAGACCCTTTGAAAAAGAGACAATAGGATGGTCTTACATTACTCTCAGTGAAAGCACAAAATCAAAACATTGCAACAACACAGGCGTGCCAGTAGGGGGCGAAACTCTACAAGACATCATACATCTGTTTCAAAGATGCTATTCAACCTCCAGAATGTGGTCAAGGCTACTCCCTCTGCAGATGAAAAAGGGAAAAATGGAGGGGGCTTTTTTTTTCTGTTCTTTTTTTTTTGTTGGGGGAGGTGCGGGGGGTTCAAGTCATCCTCAAGGCCTGCCTCTCCCCTGATAATTGTGTCTAAAGAGAGTGGAAAGAATCCCTGAGACAGCAGGAAATGTGTGCCGATGGGAAGTTAAGCGCCAGCACCATGACTACCTCCATTTAATAAGCTCTCCCTTACTGATCACTGTGTTGTTTTTGGCAAGGAGGCATTCCATCCTCTAGAAACCCATTTGGCTCCTGACACTATCACTGATTAAAATGTTGTAGTCTGCGGCGCAGGAATTGAGAGATCCAAACTAGCTTTTTGTTTAAAGTTTTGTGCTCAGTGTATGCTTTTTTTGTTGTTGTTGCAGATAATCTTTCACCATGTGAATACCATGGTGCTTAAGATGTTACAGTCCTTCCATTTCATATTTTCTTTAGCTTTTTTAGACAGCTGTGACGACCATCCAAGCGCTCCAAATAAAACTAGCCTTTCATGTGGACACCCTCACAACACACAAGCTTGCATCAAGTGCGAACATTTGTCATGAAGGAGGTTAATGTGCACCAAATCCAAGTCAACACATACTGTGTATACAGTGTCAGTCATTGTGTTGACTTAAAATGTTTCCCAGGGTAAAATGGATTAGAAATCCAACAGTGCATTTACCAGAAGCTACTACTTAAGGACAGAGTCTTTGCAGAGAATGAATATCTACAGGGTAGTCGCTTTCTGATTTTCTGAAGAAAAAAAGGAAGAATATGTGTGTGCGTGTGTGTCTACTAGTCTTAGTGAATGATAATGAATGGACTGAAATTTGGAGAAGTAACGAGACAGGATTAGAGACTAAGGGAAGCCGAAACTCATCAGGAGTCACAAGCCACTTCACGTAAGCTAATATTCGCCTTCTCTGCCCGAGTTCAACCCACACAGCAAACCAAGCATGGCAATGAGGTTACACAGGGACTGAAACATCAAAACAGTGGTTTCTCCTCTTACAGTAGAAAGCAGAGTCACTGGTTTTGATTTACTTTATCCATTTACTGAGTCTATAAGAAAACGTGACCTTCAAAGACTTGTTCCCCACAGAGGTAAACTGAAGAGAGCTTGATCCATCTTTGTTGTAAGAAAAGACCCAATGAGGGGTGTTTTAGCGTGTACAACTGAGTAATCCTCTGTCATCCTGATGTGTCATAAAGCTGTTTTCCATGTTTTCCCCTCTTCCATTCTTCACAAGTTTTTTGTAAATGAATACCACATGTGGCTCGGGCTTGAGAGAAGGAGCGGAGTGATTTAGTCTCCCATCCTGCGGCAGCGCAGGCAGCTGACAGTGATCCAGGCCCAGCCTCGCCGGCTCTCACACTGCACTTCCTCCAGTCTGGTCTCAGGATGCTGTCCCTGGGGAGCGCCTCGGCATCTGGACTTGGCCGCAGCTCCCTTTCCCAGGAAACAAGTACTCCCTTCACAGCACTGCTGGAGTGACCTGGTAGGCTCAACCCCTACGGCCCCGCTCTTATCCTAACTGAAGGATCTGGTGCCACAAGATCGACAACAAAAGTTGAGGAGTCCTTATTTACTTTGAGTAAACCTTTATTTTTAGATGTTGCCTTAGTTTTGAGTTCTACTCAATGTTTGCCGTTACTAGACAGTTGTGTAGTAGTAGTGATAAAACAGAAAGGAAATGTGTTAGACGGGTTATGACATCCAGCTCAGGTCTGCAGCCAGATTATGTGGCATGCACTGTGAGCATTCGGCTACTTTGGCGACTGGGTTCATGCATTTCAATAAGGACAGTATTCTCCAGAAAGTTTGTGTGTCGTATTAAAATAGGAATTGGTATGGGATGATGAAATCGCTGTCAAATGTCTTCATTTGATCTGATGCAGAGAAAATACGGATGTCGCTTTGGATAAGACTGTCTGACAAATATTTGTAATGCATGTGTACACAACTGAATTTGAAATAAAAAAAAATGTAAACATAGGTCATTATATTGCTATAAAGATATTTAATATGGAAAAATATTCAGTAACTATTTGACTTGAGTCATTAAGGAACTAAAAAGCTTAACTTTCACTAACATAGTTTGTGCTAGAAAACCATTTTTCTTTGTTTCCCTGAAAGGTCTTTCTGGAAGCGAAAACTCCATACAGAGCTTTTTTCTTTTTATTGAAGCAGTACTTTTTCCACTGCTGCAATATTTCAGAAATTAAAAATAATAAACACCGGGATTGCCTCATTCTTTATTAGCACTCATATTACACCCCAAAGTATTTTTTCTTTAGCCAAAACACACAAGACAGCTACACAACTGGTGAAACTAGCAACACAAAATTTTGTCCTTGAGACAGCATTGCCACCAACCACAGTAACTCAGGTTTCATAATGCATTAGTGTCCTCTAGTGCATGCTGCTCCAGAATGTACTCGTATGAGTACTTTAAGTGGGTGAAGCGAATATTGTGCAACCTCAGAGGTTTACACAGTGGTGGATTTGAATTTCGTCAGGTTTGATTCAGAAACTGATTATTAGTAAGAAGCTTCAAACATGTTTGGACGTGCATGCTTTAATAACGGTCTCCAGCTTCAGGCAGTGGAAGGAAGCCCACTGCTAGTTACTTGTGTTACACAGGGGATCAGGGCACTCTTTCAGGACCTTTATTTCTCTGGCATTACTAATTCAGTTCACTGTGGGAAGAGACTCCACTCTTTTTCTCCTCTCTATAAGCTGTCCCTCTCTCATTAGCTGGACTTTTAACCCTGTACATGCTGGCTAAAATTTACAAACACCATTATCAGCACTTTTTAGCTCAGCTTGAAATTATAAATAGTGTCCATAAATTATAAAGGTCTTTTTTGTAATCCTCAATTCTAACCCTATCATATTCATAGCTACGTGCTGGTTATTTGGTCACATTAAAAAAAAGAATCTCTTTGGGAAAGCTGTCTCACCAAGCCCTTAACCCCTCACAAACTTTTAAAAAGAGGTTTTACTTTAAGGAGCTCTGAAATAATGTTTAATAATTCAACAAATTCACAAGTCTTTTTCATTATTTGATATCCAGCTCTGTTAAGTGTCTTCCCCTTTTCTCTCACTGCAATCCTTTTTAAATTAGATACCACATCTTACATATTTTATAAAAAATGCTTATTATCGCTAATGCAACACTAATACTACTGTCACTATTACGGCAGCCAGTACATTTGCTTGAAATGATCCATTGTGTTTATGAAAAAAGATTTGAAATATTGTGAAATGGGGTCAATCTGAGCCCAGAAAATGCTTTTTTTCTTTGTCTATTTAAATCATCTACCAATCTTTAAGCCCGTGTATTTCTGCCTCAAACATTTATGTAAGGCTTCTGATATCAGGAATATTTGTCAAGTAGTTTCAAGGTAACCATGAACAGCCACTGTTTAAAGTGTAAATAGCTCTAGCAGTGGTAAAACTGGTCCCGTTTTGATGTGTTGATGTAACTGTCATGATCCTACCTGGTTTACTTCCATGTCTGCATAACTCCCTCCCTCTCTCCTTCTTCCCACCCTCTCCCAGTCACCCAAGCACTTCCCTTGATCTGTAGAGGTTACGAGAGCTCTGTTGCGGGGCTCGCATTATCCTTTCACACAAAGGCAGCTACAGATATTGTTGGTGCAAAAAATGAAAGAGGGGAGGGTCTAAATCTCTCCAATCATAACAAATCAGTGATTCAACCTCCGGCACTAGGCTAAGCAGATTACTGTCATTTTCCACCACTTGTCCCTTGTAGCTAACAACCTCCAATTAGCAAATCCCGCTGTGCATATCTGTGCCCTGACAGGGAGCCACCATGACAAGCAGAGAAATTAGAAGTCCTGCATGATAATCTACCATGCTCTGGCAATCTGTGTCATCGTCAAACGCACACACACAGACATTAGCAAGAACAATAAAGTCGCAGAATAAACAGAGCTGCATTGTAGCTGTTTTAGACAGCAGGTTGGCTGCTGCAAGCAAACTGAAGATGCCAGCAGGACAACTAAATCAGTACGTTTGATTGTGCTTTGGATTATGTTACTAGACTTTCTACAGAAAAAAAGGCAGTCGGTGCTGTTATTGACTTTGTTCATAAAGTGCAGTAAAATAGAAAAATGAAACATTCTGTGGATCAAACAGAATGTTAAGTAGCCATACTGGTCTCAGTATTTTATGGCACTAGCTATGCTTGATATGCCGCTATGGGCACATGTTATATCAAATCTCTTAATTGTGGAAGCCGTCCTTGCTGTAGAGCTGAAAAGTTAAAATAGTGTTTTCACATAAGGGCAATCGTGTGTAAAGGAATTTTGGACAGAGACCTTACCTGCCGCTGCTGTGACGGTCTGAAAGGCAGCCCTCCGTGAGCAGTCTTGGTTTGCAGACAAAGGGCTCCTGATGTGGGGATTTGTTGGTTCTGGAAATGAAGACCTGAATGTGGCTGATGTGGGCCCGGTGAAGGTGACTGTTGCTGCTGTTCTGTCTTGTTCACTGGGTTTGTCATGATAGACATGGGCTGGCTGGCAGAATGGGGTACTTTGGGGCTGAAATGCAATGTAGGCTTGGTGCTGAGAACCTTCATGTCCAAATGATTGGAGCCATTGTGGCTGGTTGATTTGAAGAGACAGTTGTTGATCCCTTTATTGTGAGAGCCAATCCTCTGCTGGTTGAGTGGGAGTGGGCTAGAGACATTGTCTTGAGGGAAGGTGCTGGTGGAGGAGTGGGTGCTCATGGAAGGAGCCCAGCTGGTCAGGGCCACAGGTGCGGTTTGGTGGTGGTGATGGAGAAGAGAATTCGGTTGCTGCTGGTTTGCTGCCATCTGCTTTAGCTGCTCTGCGTGAGATATTTCAGGCCAACAGGGCATCCTTGGGTGTCCTGCCTGAGTGTTTGCTTTTTGCGATGTGGTGGTTGAAGACGTGCTGGTCAATGTGAAAGTGGGCCCTGCAGAAGCGGGTCGAAGCTGTGGTGAGCCACAATGAGCCTGCCCAAAATCAGGTGAGTGCTCTGTCTTTATCGGCTTCTCCAGTGGAGAGCACAGACTGGCAGCTGCTCCCGCCGAGCTTGGCCGTCCTAGATCCAAGCCAAATGTATCATCCTGCTTTAGCATCTTTTCAAACTCCAGGTCATTCAGTGTAGGCACCGTCTTTGTCAGTTCATCAAAGAGATCCTGGAGTTCTGGATCAATCTGACCTTCATCTTTGAAGTCAAACATCATCTCTGCATTTGACTGGTCACAAGACTGGATCTCAGAGGGCTCTTTCTTCATTTCTTTCAGGGTCATGTTGAATATGTCTGACCCCAGTGCATGAGGCATCATGTAATTCTTCCTCTGCATGCTCATGGCTGAGGTGCCTTGCAGAGAATGGGACTGGGCTAAGTTGTGGTCCACACGGACCCGCTTAAAGTCTGATCCAGGGAAACCACAGGAGAGGCCATTTTGCTTTGATATTTGTCCTGGGGCATGCCCCTCAATCTTCCTTCGCAAAGATCCATGAATCTGCAAAAAACAACATATAGAAGTTAAACCCAGAAAAAAAATATCAAAGGCTTTTAACATTTACCTTTTTATCACCAGGTAAGCAACCCCCTCCCCTCAAAAATAACCCCAGCAGGTATGCAGTTCAGATAAACCCAGAGTTCAATTATTGTACTTAATGGAAAATATGTCATGTGAGAGAATGTAAAGCAGTTCTGAAAATGAATACACTACACAGACGTGAAGTGACACCATGTATTCAAGACTAATTTCACACATATTAATTAACAAATGCTAATCTTAAAGTTAAAAAAAGCAGTGATTTCTCAAACGGTTCATTCTGGCATCAATCACAAATTAGGGTAAGACTATGCACGTTCAGATTGGGCAAAATTTGAATACACAGTTTTATTTAAACTCTTCCAATACAGCAAGAAGGAACTGGAAAAATGTTTTGATATAATGTAGCCTGAGCGCATTGAATGGGATGAGAAGATAGTTAGGAATCTGATATAGTCGACAGACTGCAGAGAGAAGAATAAGCTCTTTGTCTGTTTCCCTCATTTGCATACATTATATTTTCATCCATTGTGCTTCGTTAGATATACAGAGTTTCTCCTTTGTGGCTGAGATTCTGCTTAACATGCTGGTGCAGATATCTGATTTCCTTTTGTCCTCTACCCATGTCTTCATTTAAGGTAATAAGAACAGAGGTGGAACTAACTAAGCACACAGCAACACTCTTAACATCCTAACTGTGAATTTTACTATTCCAAAAATGAGTCATATTTTTAGGAGAAGATATCATCATGTCAACAAAACAATACAATCTCCAATATGAGTCTTTAACAACAGTGAGGAAGGCTGTCTATTAAGAAGCGATCTGTTGTGTAAATGCATTCATACAAATGGCTGATTATCTGACCATATTTTAATGCGACTCCTGCATGGAAACAAAATGGTTTTAATTGTACACCAGCCTGATCATAGGAGGAGTATCAGTGTGTTGCATATTTCACTGTGGAACAAATTTGACTCATTTCCACTAGCTGGCATTAAGATGATTCATAGCTTGAGGCTTTGGAGCGAATCCTGCAGTTCACTACATTTCTACTCTGTTCATGTCATATTATTTCTACTAATGCTCTTAACAACAGTTCATGTTAATCAAGGTACAAATATCTCTGACTCACCAAGCCTGTAAATGCTAATACATGTCCATGCGTGCTTCGACACAGTAACTGGATGATGACAATAATGCTGATGCACTTAAAAGCAGAGGGACATTGTTTTGTTTAATCACACTGACTTTGCATTTAACTTTATCTCGCTAATACAAACCATATTTTTTAAACCACAACTGCAAAACAAAGATATCCAGGAGAAAATTCAACATGCAAGCAGCAGACCCTTACTTTTGCTCCATTTTATGATGAGTATGAATCCACTCAAAAAAAAAAAAAACTACGGTCAGTTTTCATTCTCTTGGATGTTTGCCTCCTATTGTGCAAAATAATGTATGTTGAGAATTTGCACTTTCAAGGTGCTTATAAAAATCTGTTTTTTTCTTAATCTAAGCTCATCCAACAGCCCCAACAGGGCTTGCATGTGCAACATTTGCCACATTATCTTGAAATCTGCATTAAGGATTGTTTCAATAGTAGAAAAAGAGAGTAGTATTTAAAAAATGTTCTCGACAGGGACAAATAAGTAAACAAAGTAGGCTGGTAAGTGAAACGTAATGTACGTTTTATTGGTTTGCATCTAAAACCAAAACAAATAATAATAAATAATAATAATAATAATAATAATAATAATAATAATAATAATAATAGTAATTAAGATAATAATTTAAAAAGTAATGAAACAAAATAAAATGCAACCCAATACCAAACAAAAAGAGAGGCAATAATTTAAACATGCTTTGCTAGATAAAGTAACCTCAGCAGACAGTTTCTTAGAGTCTAGAGAAGAAAAAAACCTCTTATCTTAATGGCAGTCTGGCTGCTTGATTCCTGCTTAATACAGGGAACTCTGGAGTTGCATATAATTTTACACTGGAAATGCTCCATGAGTTAATCAGCCATATGAACTTTTTCCATCTTCAATGAGAGCCGCATAATCTACGACATGTGATTTTCTCCAAAACCAGATGAGAACAGGCTTTTTTTTAGTGTGTGCACCTCAGGTACATGTTCTCTCATTCCACAGGGCTCTTTCTGGAAAAGACAGACAGGAGTACTCCTCATGGTTCAAGGCACTGTCAGTGAAAACACATCATGAATAATGGAAAGGACAGTGCATGTGTTGCAAAAAGCCACTGTGAGAGAGGGTTGCCTCATTTCTGTTTCTGTGCCATTTAAAAAAAAAAAAAAAAAATAGCCAGGAGTAGTGTTCAGTTCAAACTTCAAGGATGAAGTGTCTCAAGACTTTGCAGTTGAGATTTTCTCATGCTTCAGTCACTCATATGTGTCACGATACTGGCTTCAATTGGGACAAACCCCAACGTCAAGCGCAAACACTTCACAGCAAAAAAAGGACCATCCTGCTCACTCAACTCTCAGTACTCGGATGCAGTGGCCTCACAGCTGACCTGAAATCCTCATGACTGATCTCCTAGTGATCTCAAAATAGATTTTTTGATTAACATTTAATGAGCTCAGATGCTCTGAATCACTTTGAAAGAGATTCCTTCTGCATGAGCGGCTTAAACCTATATATTATATACTGATCATCTAAGAGAGGCACGCGCAACTGCGCCGTTGATTTTCTGTGTTGAGAAAACGTTCAGCCACTGTCAGGCCCAAGGTTTAGCACAGTGTGTACACCAGGATTTTATTTTTTTTCAAAAATGGATTAGTACAAGCTGGAAAATCAAATTAAAAGTTCTCACAGATATAGTAAACCGAAAAAGAACCCAATACGGCACAGTGCAGAGCCGCTGATCCAAGCTTGGAGACAATTTTCCAAAAAATGATTTTCCTGAGGAAATTAAGAACGATAAGTTCAGTTTTGAACATATTCCGGTTCACGTTTGTTGATGATCTTTGACTGTGTCAGTGAGGAACCTGACCTTGGCCATGTCAACAGAGCCTATCTGTTCATGTGAGCTGGAAGGCTGTTGGCTTGTGTGTCAAGCTGAGCACTGCAGTGATGCTGAGCAGTGTGGATGGGGCTCCGGGTGAGCCATCACAACGGCGCAACACCAAGCCTCATGGTACCATCTGTCAGTCCAGTGGCACAGCCCTCTGAGCCATACATGCTTTAAGGGTATAGGTTTTAGAGTGTTTGCAGGTTTTGTGTCTGCGCATGTGTGAGTAAGAGAGTGTGGCTCAATGAGAGATTGAGCTTGCCAGCCTTTAATCTATTCACCAGAGCCTTGAAACATGTTGCAATCTGCTCCTGAGAGAGCTATAGACCTCCCTCTCGGCATTTGACATGGAAAAAAACAGTCCCAAAATAAAGGAATAAATACGACTATTGTGTTCCTAGGGAGACATAATATTTATGCAGTTCAGCAGGTTGCATACTGTTGCAAGAGGGGATTTCAGCTCATTTATTGCCAGATAAGAAATAAGAACCTTCAGACCAGTGCCAATGATCAGCTGTCACACAAAATTCATCTGCAGGCCCAACTGTGGAAGGTTCCGTCGAATTATAAAATTTGAACTAGCTGAAGGAAGCTGCAAGCTATGATAGTGTAGCCAAAAAACATCCATGATAACTTGAACATTTTCATTATTTTAAGGCTCAGACTTGGTATTTATATTCACAAGGCAGTATATAGGCAAATCATACTGTGTGTGTGTGTGTGTGTGTGTGTGTGTGTGTGGGGTCATCGAAGCGGTGGGGGGGATCCTTGTTTGTTTTACTCAGCACATTTCAGTGAGTAGCGAGGTAAGCAGAGTGTATTTGATACTATTCAACAAAACAGAAAGAAAAAAAATCTCCAGGATAACAGTGATGTCATAGCAACCACTAGAAAACATACTCAATCACTACCGACAATTTTGCACTTCAATTTAAATTTAAAGAGCCATCTTTGGCTTTCACACAATACAAACATTTCATTGAACAATAGGATTTGCATAGAAGTAAGAATAAGAGGAATTTAACTTTAGTAGATGCAATAATAAGTCTTTTTATTATAATTCAGGTATTCTGCTTTTGTTAGATAGTTACATTGAATTGAATTCATATACCGTAAGGTTACACAGGAATGTGAGCACAGGTTCATGGTGTGCCTCCCTAATCAGGCTGGTGTGTGTTGGGACGAAGCAGCACACTGCAGAGGTGGGCTACTTTTGGCTCCTCAGCACTTTGCATCCCCATACTTCCTGACACAGTTGTATTAGATTGAGGATGCCCTCCAGAGAGCAGGCAGGAGAGAAGGATGAGCAGCGGCAGCAGCAGGAGGAATAAAAGAGGCAGCTTTGTGGCAGCCTCTGGGAAATGGGAAGAGATGATAAGAGCTCCTTTGAAGAGAAATCATCCATTATGTTTACTGAGGGCAAACTTTTTTTTTTAAACAGTTACTGTATCTCAGTTCCAGCATTCCGTAGAGAAACTTGCTATTTTAATCAAAAGCAGCTTGAAAACTAAAAATCCTGTTAGACATTTACCTTCCAAAGAAGAGCTCCCCACTGTCCAAATCTGAAGATTACAGGGAAAGATTATAGCTAGTCCTTGCTTTGGCATGTTCACAATCCAGAAATATTTAATGCGATATCACCAAAGTTAAAGGACAGGAGAACATTCTCCAAAAACATGCAAGGACATCATAAGAACTCATATAAGCCAAGCAATGCAGCTCTCTTTTCTATTACCAGGCACTCTATGTAATGAAATGCAAAACTCTGGATGACAATATATAAAAGGTCTTTTAGTAAATCTACCATTTGTATTGATCTAAAAATACTAATTATTCTTCCCCAGGGCAGTAGTTTCAATGGCCTATATTCAATATATATATTCTGTCAGATACAATGACAGAGTCTAAGTGCTGCGACTAAGGCATTACCGCAACACCAGCTAGGCCGTGCCACTGCAGACGTACCACAGGTCACCGACATCGCAGTGACAAGCCGTCACATCACATCACCCATGGCCATGTGGCTCTCAGAGCTCCTGACACTGCTGTCGCCTCTCATCTATATGTCATTCTTAACCACAGAGACATTTACTGAGGAGGACTGAGGGCTCCCCAGATTCAGGAACAATCCTATGCATCGCATCCGACTCTATTTTCCAGTAAAAGGTATCTGTGCGATAAATTTGTGCAAAGCAAGAAATTCTAGATTCAACTGTTCTGATCTTAAAGTTTGTTCACAGTAAATTTTAAAACACCATTAAACCTCCTTCTGTGCAGCACAGCATCCATCCATTTAACAAACGCAGAGCTGGTCACCAGACACTGAGCTTTCCTATCAACTTGGCTAATTGCTAAGGTCCTTCTTCAGCTTAAAGTCTCATTGGTACAATACCAAGTGCTGTAAGTGTGTAATTTACCTTACCTTTATCTTCTTTCAATAGACGTACTGCACTGTTTCTGCTTAAGGGCAGAAAGTGAGAAACAACTTTCACTCTGAGAAACAGCTTGAGGGTGTGGGTGGGTCGACATACTTTAAATCAGAACATAAAAGAAATTGTAACAGCCAAGGTTTAAACCTGCAATAAGTTTTATACAATTCACCCCACCTGGGCTCAGCAGAAACAAAACGTAACCTTGTTACTTTTCTGCAAATTGGCAGATTAGTCGACTACCAAAATAATCTCTAGTTGCTGCCCTACCATTCATATTCCTCTACTTGTGTTTTTGATCTAAACTGGACTCTTTAGCTTGTTATGTAGTTGCCATCTGTGACTCTCCATCATTGGTGCTGTGAGAGTAGTGTACAATGGGTTTTGAGAGGTTTTCTTTTTTTTGTTTAGAACACCTATGACATCCATGACATTATGTGAATAGTTAACATCAGTAAATTTGTCATCTTTAAATTATCATACTATCACATTGTTTTAATAGGGTCATGTCACACATTGTTGATGTAAACACTCAATTTAAGGGTAGCAATATTTGCAGTAGCTCATTTTGATGTACAGCTTGTTACCACAGAAGAAGTAAACCAGGACTGTGAAGCACAAAAACATAGATCTTTAAGCAGGACTGTAGTATGTATGTATGTATGTATGTATGTATGTATGTATGTATATATATATATATATATATATATATATATATATATATATATATATATATATATATATATATACTGGATAATAAGATGTTTTTAGTTTTTCTGGAAAAAAAAAAATCTGTCTCTGAACAAGTTAAAGGCTCTTCTAGTTTGTGCTGTAACACTTGTACCCGTTAAAGGCCATTACCAAACAATTTCAAGTACCTTTTCCCCAGCAAACGCCAAACACAAGGCCTGCCTCCGGTCATGCCACAGGAAAAGGCACATAAGCAGGGAACAAGTTCCCTTCCTGTTTTCAAAGATGATTCCTATGGCATGCAGAACCGCTTCCTGCACACTAGGCTCATTTCACCATCTAAAACATCTGGCTGCTCTTTAGCATGCAGCTGCAGCACAGTGAGAGCCAACACTGCCAGTACTGAGTTGAGCAACACACTCCTGTGCCATTCCAGTCATATCTCTGGCCACTACAAAGAAAACCCATTATGTAGCTTCACTGGCTATTGTGCTAACTGTGTATATTATTCAGGACCTGCACTAAGTTTTGACGAGATAATCTTTAATTGCACCATATTTTTTGCCCTGCTTATGCCATATCACTCATCTATTATGATTATGAATTCCTCAATGCTCCCTTTCAAGTGCATTGATTGCAATTCCCAATCAGGAAATAACATTTGTCAATATCTGGTGTGGCTACAGCAAAGTGCTCTTCGGCAGCATTGGTATGGCGATTTCCTAGTGAAACAAGGATCCATTTTATATCCCGTGGGAAACCTGGGCTGAGTGGTTAATGCTGTACTAATGCTGCTTCACTCAGCCAGGCCTTGATAAGCCTCATGCTTTTAGAGAGGAGAAAACACATTTAGTGTTTTAAACCGCTTCAATGGAGAAAGCTTTGAAAAATCCACTAGTTGAAAAGGGTATACTTGTTGAGTTTTGCCATCTCTCTCAGCTTTCGCTTAAATTACACACACATGCATTTGGATAGGCGAGCAGTCACACTAATCTGCACTCATGCTACGAAACAATCCTCTGCTGATTCGGTTTGAAAAGGGACTTAAAAGTAAGAGGAAAAAATAAATGAGTGGGAAGCTTTGTTTCACTCCCACTCCTATCAGTTCTGTTCTGACATTCCAAATAAGGTCTGTGTAGCCCTGCGCTGGTGGAGACGGACACAGAAAACACTGCAGAGCTCACTGACTCCAACCAAGGAAAATGTGTGTGTTTTTGGGAAGACTGGAGGTGGGCGGGGAGGCATTAGGGGATTATGGTGCAGAAAATATGTGACCGTTGCATAAATCTATCATCAGACATCTGACATTTCCCAGAACAACAAAAACAAACCATTACTTAATACCAATATGAGACATATTAGGCTTATACCTTAAAAAAATAAAAAATCTGTCCAATTCCAAACTGTTTTACTTGATTCATGATAACTGTGGCCATAAAAAGAGGGGGAGGGTTTTTTTTTTATATGTAAAAAAACAAATAAAAGCATAAAAACTGATTATTTGGAAGGACTTTCCCACAATAAATAAATACATAACTTATCTGAAATCAGCTGTAAACAACTCAAATGCAAAGCTGCAAATGTTGTTGTGAGCTCTATGATCAACTCAACCACACAGACAAAAAAAAAAAAGACAGAATTTGATAAATGTCAACACTAGTTAGAAAAACTATTTTAGTCTGCGAGATAACTACTGCAATGCACTGCAAACACAGGAAACAGTGAACGGCAATGAAGGAATGAAGTCGAGGCTGAAAATGAGCTAAAATGCACTTTTCTTTTGTTTGCTGAAACTTTCAGATCTTAATCCAGATATTCACTCTTAAACCTGCAGAGATTCAGTGTTCCTGCGTTTCCCATAGACAGTGGTTTTCAAGAAACAAGCTCTGATATACCTTTCTAACACCAAAATATCAGACAAATTAAGGAACAAAAGTGAATGAGGTAGAAGTGAATGTTTAAAAGACAGACAGCCTCAGATCTCCGTTTGAGCATTTCAGGACTTTTTTTTCCTAAGGTAAACAGGAAATTGTCCTCTGTTGCTGTCCCAACTTGTAATTTAGACTAACAGTGTGCAAAATAAAACATTTCGTTGAAAGGCTGCCCAAACTGCCTTCCTACAGAGCCCTGCAGGTACTACCACTGTCTTGTGTGGTGGCTGTCACTGTGGAAGGGAGAGTTCAAGATTGCAGCAAAGCCTAGATCTCTGCGCAAGTTTCTGCATGCATGCTGCTCTTGTGTGTGTGTGCAGTCACAGGACTGGTCTAGTAGGCCTTCTATACCAGCGCTTTAGGTCTTGTTACATGTCAGCGCTGGTGAGAGACAGTCTAAGGTAATCTGTCCAAGTGGGAAAAAAAGTACTTTCCCATGATGTGATGGCAGAGGTTCATTCAAAAGGCAACCGTTTTGATTTTAGGCTGATTAGGCAGATTTATGCTGATTGTGACAATTGTGGGAAGCTAAAAACACCCCTGGGCATCCTATCAATCTATTGTCAAAACAGTTCTTAGAAGTAAAATGTCTAAATCCGACTACAACTGTATACAGTACATGTTTACACAAACACAGGAGCCTGGAGACTTTCTCTTAGCCCAACTATAAATACCACTTGTCAAGCCTAATTCTAACCTTGCAACGCTCTGTCCTCATCATACAACTCAATTATTTACATTATTAGGGGTTGCTTTATGTCCCAATAAGTAATAGCTGCAACACTTCCAGATCCTAAAAACATGAGTAATACCTGCACCACACACACAAGCTGCACCCTACAATTTTTATCTCAACGACACAGTCCAATTTCACTGTCTTAAATTGCAGGTAACTGCAGCAGTACTTGTTCTGCTTGCTGGGAGATATGTTACATATAGAGTATATACAAGATGGACAAGGACACTGTGCTACCATTTGTTAGTTAAACCTCAACATGAGGATTTTGGTTATTGCTATCTTTTTGTTTTGAAACTGGATGCGACTGACAAAGTAAGGAACATTGTGTTCTCACAGTATAGACTGATCAGTCACAAGGTAGTCTCACCTCACAACAAACCATTCCTTATCACTCATAGAACTGGGACAATAATTTACAAAATGAGCACTGTGCTGTATTCATTAAAACCAATAAACTTGTGACGTGTGGCGTTCTTCCCTTCTGGCCATTAGAAAGAATGCAGGTGTAAAGCATTTGCCCACTGCCTTCACTCGTTTTCATTTTCCACACGCTGAAGCTACATCTGTCACTGTCTGTGACTGGGAGTTGGAGAATCAATCCAACCAGTTCCTGCAGCAAGTGTAGAACTGGTCCGTGTGCTGCCACACCAAGCTTATAAGGGCGTCAAGATCTCTATCATGTGATAACAGACATGAGCCCATGCTAGTGACACCTGAGTCTTTCTGCCAGACATGAGATTAAATAATGAAAAGCACTGAGGACTGCTGTAGCAGCGATCTGCCAAATTATTTTGTAAGCAGGAGACGGCTTGGTGGAGCAGACAAAATTTCCAAAAGCAGCAGAAATTTGAATACTGAGCCTCTAGCCTCAAGTTAAAGTTGGCTTTGGTAACAAGGCAACCACATGCACAGGTAATCATGTGATCACATGTGTTTGACTAAATCAGTGGGGAGAACTGATGAGTGTTGCAAATTAGATTTAGGAAAGAACATCTCGTAAAACCTACAGTTTAACTGCTACTGAAGTGGAGTTCATCAAGAGCAAACTGCTTTAAATGTTCAAGTAATATCAACTAAATCGACTGAACAATAAAAAAGAAAACACCTCCAGCAAGGGAGCCATGTGGCATTTGATAAAAAGAGCTGAACAGAATCTGCTCCCTATGCCAACTCATAGGCAATATCATAGCAGAAGCTATCACGTGGCAGATAAACTAGTAAATCATAATAATGCCCTGCTACCATAAAGTTGACAGTAGAAACATGTTTTGCATTGTTTCTCCTCACACAGTTATGTAAATATGTGACAATGCTGCCTATATACCTTTATATACTGCAGGTGGAAAGTGACATTCAAACAAAAGGCAATACCTACCAAGCACCAGTGTGATGAGATTTAGGATATCTCACCGTACCTTATGCTGCTGTCACATGAAATTACACCTTGATAGGTCAAGGTTGTGTGCATTGAATGATTCAAATTGCCATCACAGGATATAATATTTGGTCTGGGTGAAAGAGATTATCCTGCTTACTTGTGGATTTCACAGCTCAACTGGCAAGGCGTCTCTTCACTGACTAGACAGCTGTTTTTTTCCTCTTCACTTTGACTACTTCAGGCAAAACAGATGAGCCTGTTGGTACAAACTAAGCCAAGGCAGCACAATTGTTTGGGAAATTCCTTCTTGGCAGGGGAATTAATTCAATGGGAATGACAATGGGATAAACGCAAACAGACATGTGTGTCAGTATTTTAATCAGATCTTTGAAAGATTGTTCCGAGATAATGTACTACTAACAAGAGCATTAGGAAATGCAGTAATAGATCAGTCTATATAATAACATATCAGTGTATCGGTGTATATTCTGCAAGTCAGCAGTCCACCATGAGGGTTGCTTTTTTACATTAAAAATCTGTGGTAAACACAGACTGTATTGCGAGCAACATTTACTGTAATACGGACAAAGTATTGCATTGGTGTCATTTTATCATCCTTCAGATGTAGCTCTGCAGCTTGAGTAGAGATACATCTGAAGTTACATCTATCAGGAGGAGGGAAAAGTAGCTCAACAGCACGGCCATTATGTACGAGAACATCGGGCACACAACGAACAAGAAGTCCAGCAGAAGACCCCATGGACCCCAAATCCCAAAATCACATCAGAGGTCTGGGATTATGTGAAAAGATTGAAGATCCTGAGACAAACTAAATCTAGAGATGAATTGTGGCAAGGACTCCAAGACACTTAAATGACCTACCAGTGAAATAATCTAAAAAACTATGTGTAATTGTTCATTTACTTTCTATTTGCTGCCTTGTTTTTTTATTTTGTGGTTGATGCCAAAACCGATTTTAAGGCAAAACAAATTCAGGTCAATATATCAGTCGATATACATATATCTTAGGATTCTATTGAGAAAGGAAAATTATGGGGTTGTTTTCTATACTGAACAGCATACACCCAGATTCCACTATCTATATCGGCCCACAATCTGACCAATACAGTAATTCATTTATTTCATAAACCCCCTTTTAATACCATAAATTTGTACTGTAGCACTGTACAAGTCACATGATAGTGATTACAGAATACATTCTGCAGTAGTCGACAAACTCTTCTCTAAGAGTCAAAGTCAACCTTGCAAGGCTACCTAAGCAGTCTGGAGTTAAAGTTAGGAAACAGTGGTTTATTTAAAGTCAATTAATTTATTACATTTGACCATGCCCGTGTATAACTGAACCGCAGAACACCATGCTGTTAGATTATCGCATAAAAAAGGTCGGCTTTGTTGCCGGATGTGGGAAAAACATCCAATAGACTCTAAAAAAAGCACAGGAAGGAAACTGGGGGTGGGGTGGCAGCGAGTAGCGATGGGGGTGTGGTGGTAGAGAGTGGGAGTGAGAAAGGAATGTTCTCTTCACTCTCTCTTTCTCCTCCTTGTTATCGTGCATGCACACACATAATAACCCCACTTTCTCACTATCAGCTATGAAAAGAATGCAGCATCACGGTTTTTCTCTGCAAGCAGGAGGGCAGGAGAAAGAGCCTTTACTTGCTAAATGATCACTTGCCATGTTCATTTACAAGAACAATCAACCTGCCCACCGCACAAAAGATAGAAAATGAGAGAGAACTCATTCTAGTAATATTCTACTAAGTGAAGTATTTCATGTTTTGATTTTTTAACTGTATTTTGATCATATTCTTTCATCTTATTAGAATTTCGTTTGGTATGCTCTTAATACGTTGTACTAATAGCATGTAAAACTGATCCAAAAGTTTAATAATTGATTGATTAATTATCATTCTTAGGCAGCACCTGACCTAACTTTCTGGTACCAAATGCAGTCAGAAATATTTAAGAACTTTTTAAATTGCCACGTGTGCCACATAGAGATGTTTTGCTTTATTTGGATCTACTCAAAGTTAATCATATGGACTTACAGGATACACTTTTTCCTAATTGCAATCTCATCTTCTGGAAGCAACATTCACCATATGGCTTTACCAGATTAAATACACTTTGTATTTTTTAGAGTGAGAACGATAGGATTCAAAATCAAATTTTATTTGTCACACACATAATCGTACACAATACGACATGTAGTGAAATGCTTATTGCTGTACAATGCCTGACCATTAAACTACACAACAGAAATTAAATAGTTATACAAACTTCACAAATTTAAAAATTTAGAAATTTGCAGTACAATTTTTTTTTAATCCGCAGTTAAATAAAAATTTTTGAAATTTACAGTTAAATTAAAAAAAAAGGCTAACAGATGTAAACAATAAATTAAGAATTTAACCTAAGAAATAGAGACTAAACTAAGAGTTAAAGGTCAATTATAAAGATAAAAATAGAATGTGCATATAAACAATTTAAGAAAGAAATTATGAGAAGTGTGCAGATAAACAGAGTGTGTGAGAGTCCAGTCATGTCCTACACCTGCTTCAGGCCCCGAATACCCTGGGGCAAGAAGCTCCTCCTCATTCTCTCTGTTTTGGCCTTAAGGGAGCGGACGCGCTTCACAGACCTCAACAGTGAGAAGAGTCCATTTTTGGGATGGGAGAGGTCCATCATAATCTTCCTAGCTTCGGTCTCGCACCGTTTGGTATAGATGGACAGCAGGTCAGGAAGCTCTGATCGAATGATGCGTTCGGCCGAGCGCACCACCAGCAGATCTCGTCTGTCCTGCGTGGTGCTGTTCCCAAACCAGGTGCAGATGTTTCCCGTCAGGACGCTCTCGATGGTGCAGGAGTAGAAGTTCTTAAGCACCCTCAGTGGCAGATGGAAGTCTCTGAGTCTTCTGAGGAAGAAAAGACGCTGGCGGACTTTCTTGACCAGAGTGTTGATATTACATGACCATGATAGTTCCTGAGTGATGAGGACACCCAGGTATCGGAAGCTGTCCACTCTCCACTGGTGCACCACTGATGATCAGGGGCTTGTAATTCCTTGCCTGCTTTGTACTGAAGTTCACGATTAGCTCTTTAGTCTTGATGACATTTAGCAGGAGGTTGTTCTCCTAGCACCTGGATAAAAGTTTTATAGGCAAATGCAGCAATACTGGACCGTAGCAAGTATCCTTATGGAGAAGAAAATGAAAATACTTGCTTAGACAGCAGGAATCCCCTTCCCGAACTTCCCCTTTTTTATTCCTTTTCATATTTCTTTAAGCAGTAAATACACCAAACTGCTGTCATATTATATATTTTGTGGAAATCAAGGCAATGGCCACAGTTATCCTACATGACTTGAGCAATTTGGCTGACATTAAGCAAAGTCCTACACAAAAATTGAAGTTTAAAGCAGATGTCCTCCAATTCATCATCAAAGTAAGGCTCTTTTATGGCCTGAGTGTCCATTTTAGCGCGAGATTCCATGTCTCTGTTCATAATCCTTCCTGTAGTCCTTTAGTGGAAAGAAAACAGAATTCACTCACTAGTTCTGCAAACAGCAGATATAAGAGTCTCTTTGGAAAACATATTATACATTTAATCCATTTTTAGAATCATCTGCCTCTAGACTAATTTTTTGCAATAGACCTAAAGATAAAGCAAAGTGTTAAGAAGTGTTTAAGGTATGTTAAAACAATACCGTGGAGGATTCAACAGGGCAGGGCAGAGGGAAATCAGAGATCGTCCCCTGGTTTCACATCTCGTCTGTGCGCCTCTAGGCAAGGTGGAGAGCATGCAGGCGCCAAAGCATAGCTCAGCACCGTGACACCTCACCACAGCAGAGCAATAAGGCAAACATTCCAGCTGCCACTTCTCAGCTTTATTGGTGGAGCAGAGGCAAGAAACAAGGCCATCTATGTTCCTCCTCTAAACCTCTATCTGACGCGCTAGTCAAGCTGGTCTAGCAGTCTGAGACGTGGGAAAGTCAAACATGTGATGGGTGTTAACAACAGAAATTTTGGTCTTATACGTTTGTCTTTGAAATAACTGGGTAAATTTATAGGGACTAGTTTGAACTGCAGTTAGACTTTCTTTTAGCAGTTTATGTTCCCAAACCACATCCAAACAAAGTGTTCTAAACAATGAATAATATCCAGGGAACTTTAACGTTAATGGTCATGTTTTAAAGTTCCCACAGTAATTATACCGTTTTATCTAGCTGGTAGCTCCATAACACAGGGCGAAGTAATATTGCTAAACATAAAAATCCTCAAATAAAATCCTGCAATACCACACTGGAATGACTTAACAAGCCAACTATCCTTTATTTCAATGCTAAAATTTAAACCATATGTATGTTTTGCTACATAACTATGATCTAAAAGAGTGTGATACTAGAGAAAAGTAAGTAACTGGTGTAACTAAAAAATAAAATGTAGCTTTCCCTTGTTAAATTTGTTAAATATTTTTATTAAAACTACTGAGAAAAGAAAATTCACATTTTTGATTAAAATAAGGAGATAAAAATGCAATGTGCTGTTTTTTGCATGTGCCAAATTTGCTTTTAATTCTTGATATTAATATCTAAACACAATGCTAACAACATCATCTAAGTTGTTGACTTTCACTTCTCTTGTATTTCACATGTATAATATTCCCCAAAGGACAGCCATAGCAAAGAACAGAACATTAGCACAATGCAAATTGAGTTGAACTATGACTTAGAC
The DNA here is from genome assembly GCF_965226115.1 of Aulonocara stuartgranti. Lineage (NCBI taxonomy): Eukaryota > Metazoa > Chordata > Actinopteri > Cichliformes > Cichlidae > Aulonocara > Aulonocara stuartgranti. The sequence goes on from NC_138950.1 coordinate 7,824,660, forward strand.
CCCAGAGCACAGGAGAGTGAGGGATTGAAGAATAAGTGAACGCTTGTGCCTCTTTTCAGCACTCTGCAACTCTGGAGCCTGGGAACTTCAGCAGCTTGGCCGGGCTCTGAGAAATATCCTGAGCTGTAATGTAAACATGCCTGAACTCTGATCTAGCATGGCCCTTCCCCCTCCCAGTTTAACCCAGCATTCTGTGTAAGGGCTTTGCCAGTGACATCAGGAGCCCACTTACTCAGTTCCATAAGAGGGTAATGACCCTGGTGAGAATAGACTCTTGCTGAAAATATAGCTGTTTTGCTATATAAGCAACTGTTGCTTAGCAAACGAGTGAGTTTCGTTCTTTTAGTTCAGCTTCAAATGATTCCATCCAATAAACAGACTTCGTTTTAAACCTATCAAGTATTTTAAGGTTAGACTAAAGAGTTTCAGCAAGGTGAAGAAGAACATATTGTGTTAAGCTGATAACATAAATGGACTTCCACACCCAGTTCACTCATAGCAGCTGAGATAATCAGATCTGTTTACAACAGAAGCTAGAACAAGTCCAGGAAACTCTGACATATCAGGTGGCTGATTGTCAGATAAGTGTGAGAACAGTTGTAGATAAGCTCCTGTTTATCCAAACACAGAAGTGTCGACAACAAAAGCATCACACTTGTTAAAGTTTGCTCATAATGTAACTTCCAAAAACAAATGCTAATATTGCTAGGTTAAAGAATACTCTTTTATTTTTAAGCCTTGTTCTTCTGTAAACAAGGTAACAAACTACTGCTTGTGTTTCGCTTTGAATGCAATTCCTCCCCTCAATTCACTTTCAGTGCACTGCACATGAAATACACCTGAACAAGCTTGTTCCCACAGGGTTCCAGTTTCAGCACTGGGTAGCAAAGTATTGGTGGAAAGACACTCAGAGGCATTACCCCCAACCCCCTCTCCCCCCCACTCACACAATCCTACCCTCCCTTCAATTAAGTCAAGCAGGAAAAACTTGACAAACCTCAAAGAGCTCTCTCAGCAGAAGAAATCACATCAGGCATGAACAGATACCTCTACAAGGCCCCTCTGAAGATACAAAAGCACATAAACATGGTCCTTGCCTGCTAAGTGATTGCCCTAAGCTGGATACTTACTCTTATGTCTAGATTCTAGATGATGAAAAGCTATGAAATATTTGTTTTCATGTGGATTTAATAGCTACAACGGAGCACTAATATATTAGTCCTTCTAAAATTCCCCAATGACTTCAACAGCATAGATGAGATTTTTTGTATCCCGAGGTCGGCATAATGCTTGAAATTTAAACAATGTGTTGGTAACAACTGGGAGCATGCTGAAAGCAGAACTCAACAACAAAGGGATACAGTGGGGACTCTCTAATCCAAACCCTTTGGGAATGGAGGTATTTCGACGCAGTGAAATGTTCACTTGCATGAACACAGTCAGTACCGCGGTAATTTATATTCAGAACATGGAACGAGTATCTACACAAATTCACAAGGGTCTATTGCAGAGTCTAATTTGCTGTTGACATATCAACAAGAAAAATTAAAACAACTATCAAAATGAGATCCGAAAATAGGGCAAAGTGCAGTTTATGTGAATGCATTATATTGCAAGTTATATTTTTGAATAAATATAAACATAAAAGCTGCACCAGGGCTGGGGTTAAAAGGGTGGCTCATGGTGGCTCCGTTATATGCAGGGAAAGATATTGGTTTGATTACAGAAGGAAAACAGCAAGTTTGGAGGTTTTGAAAGATGAACAGTGTTTTGCACCACTGCCACTGTTCAACTTCTTTGCTTTACAAACCCCCAAACCCCCAAACCCCCAAAAAAAAAAAAAAAAAAAATTCCTAGAAACCCCCCTTTGGTGCACCAAACTGTGAATGCTGCAAAAAATATCCATTTAATAGTAAGATGAGACTGTGGGGGAAATGTGTCTGTTCTGAAACTTATGGGAAAACGCTGACAATTTCTGCTTAATAGATTATTTAAGCACATATGAAAAAATTACCATGGATTAGTTTTCTCTTAAATAAAATGTTCTAATTGAGTGAGATCCACACGTGACGTCACAGCCATTTCTGTAATGTGAAATTAAGCAATAGTAAACACTTATACTGACTTATTATTCATTACTACTCTAAAGATAAATTAGTAGATTCAACACAACAAAATATATGCCACCAAGGAGCTGATTTTGCAAGGGTGATGCTTATTATATATATATAAAATTTCTACACTGTTTGGATGGTGACTGAAGGTAAAGATGTTACCTTGCAAGCTCTTCTTGACACCAGGGGCCACTTCCAAGGACAGGAAGCACATGTCTATGGAGGAAAGGCTTTTAACCAGCAATGGTTCCATTACAAATAAAGGAAACATTTAAGGTCAGACATTTATGAACCTCGAACAGCAACCTGGCCTACCTGGACTTTGAATGGAGCATGTTCTTCTGAGCATGTACACACTTACATTGAATCAACCATTGAAAAGGATGAGATGGATTTAGTACATGATTTCTGCAGCACTCTTCAAAGACAGGCACTGCCTTCCATAGGCTGCTGAATAAAACATAAGGACGCGTGCGGCAGAGTGGGTTTTGTTTGTGTGTGTATTTGTGTGTCAGTGAGTGTGAGTGGAAGTATGTAGGAGAAGGGGAGTGGGATGAGATAGCGAGAGTGAAGTTCGCTTAAGACACTGCTCCTAGAGATGCCGCATAACCCATGAGCCATAAATTTCTTTGATCTGACACACATCCTGGCTGCCCCGCTAGGTATTTGGAAACTTCTGTCTTTCTTTATCGATAATGTTTTTTTGTTTTTCTTATTATTATTTTTATCTTCTGTGTGCCCTCTGGTAGCATGGAACTGGATAACAAAGTATAAATTAGTCCAGAAAAGAATAAAAGTGTGCTCGTTTAAAGAGTAGAAGGCGCTGCAAATGTTGCCAGGTACAGAGATGTCCCAGATTTACATGCAACTATTTCCAGCACGTTGCTGCTGCATGATACCAAGGTTTGGTGAGCCCTCTCTTGTTTTTAAATCTAATTCTACTTGATTTTTTCCCCTGTTTTAACACATCATCTATTCAATGGGAAGCATAAAGAAATTTGCAGTTACTCATTTATGGTAATAGCCAGGTCATGGTAACAAAAACAAGTTGAATTCTGACCACACTCTGAAAACCTCTTAAAAATTACAAGTTTTTACCTTTCTCTCACACTAAAGGAAGTAGGAAAGGGATCTGATACATATGCCAAACACGAAAGTCTCTTTTTGTTTGTTCCTCATAACTTCCCATCTTTACCATTACAAATATCACCCTTTTCTCTATATCTGCACTGAACAACTTAAAGTGATTTGGTTGAAATGTTCACTGCTCTTCACAATTATCTGATACACTAGCAACTTACACTCAGCTCACTCAGCTTTTACTGCATCTGTTGTCATAAAAACCTGAGTGTCTCATAGGGCCTTTCTGGGAAAAATCCACTGCTGCACAGGAAGTGATGCATGTTTTCTGGCATTAACAAGATTGTTTGAAGCTGGGTAGTCAGCAGCAGCTACCATGGCTCAACACACCAGATAGAGCAAGCAAAAAACCAAAAACAAAATACTACTAGATCTCCTGGAGGCAGTGACAAATCCACTACAAAAACTGCTTAGCACTTAACACAAAATTGGATGTCTTGGACATCCACTTAAAATTTAATTTGACATATCCAGACATCATCATGCTAGAACTAGGGATGTGCTGAATATCTTGACATCATGACACTGTAAGATATTAAAATCTGCATTTTCAATAAATACACTCACAAAATCAAAGGGATTAATAAGTAAAGCTCCTCTGAGAAATGACACTCATCTGTGAACTTTCTTTGTGCCACTTAGAAATCCGGTGTCTACATAGTCTGTTAGAAAAGGAACTTGTTGACGCTTGTATCCCGCTCTCCCTTGAGGACACAGCAATCACGATCACAAAATGTATAAGTTGTTTAGAATGTTTATAAGCTGATGTTATCCTAAAATATTACCGCAGACTTTAATCTCATGCACAATTTAACCAAAAGATGATACAGTAGCTAATAACTACAAATATAACTACAAATGTCCTAGATTAATACCACCACCACCCCAAATGAGAAGCCACAACATTAGCCTTGTTTGACATTAACATACCACATCCCACTTCCTTGAGGACAAGATGTGCCTAAGTACCTCTACTTAGTGCTGAAAATTTATGAACGGTGCTCTGGAGTGTCCAGAACATAGTGTTACATGTCTCAACTTTTATTGCATAAGACAGTAAATCTGACTGTTTGACTGTAAAAAGGCTGTTTTAATGTTTTTCTATGCAAAAATGTGGGGATCTCTTCTGTACAAGAAGAAACAGGACATAAACCTATATATGAATAGGTCATACATTTGAAAAGACATTACTGCCTTGATTAATCGGGAAACATTTGAGCATATCAAACTCAGTAATACAAGTATATATCACTTTCAACTCATTCTTTCTTTGTTAGATTAAGCTTTTACATCAACCCAAAATCTTTGAATTCCAAAACCTTTCCATCCTCCAAGTTTTTTAGCATTTGAACAATAAAAAGGTACGTTACTAATTTGTTAAATAAATAATATAACTACTCAGTAAGCACCCCACTGACTAAACAGCTTTGTCTATCTTTTAAGAGCATGATGACAATTCTAAAGATATGTCTTTCTTGTAGCAACAAAAAAAAAGTAATAATAGAACATTTTTAATATATTTATTATTATTACCCATAAGTAGAATTGAACCACAAGTTGGACGGATGACTAATCCCAAATAGAAAGAGGAGATTAACAGATGGCTTTACTACAGTATATGGAGGCCTATCTTAATGTCTTTTAATCAGAGCACTATGAGATGCTCAACTCATCTAGCAGCTAACGGTCTGCACAATGAGACAAGCGTAATCACATCAGGCTTAAAGTGTAGCCATGCTGTCAATAAACAGCACCCACAGAATTTCCATTCTGCTCTGCAGGGGACTTAAAGTAATTCACCATTCAGACCAACTGGCAGCAAGCTATTTCTAAAAGAAGACTGTAACCTATCCATGACAACATGGAAGTGATCTGTGGGATGAACACGGATCCCTTTCTGCATCCACAGAGTTGGGTAGAGCTATGGGCTTCACAGTGGGTGGCCCCCATGGACCTGGGCTAATTGTTTCACATCACTGCCGAGCCAGGCTGAGATCAGACCACCGGCATCTGATTCAGGCTGTTCAACAGCCAAACAGGGTATGCCAGGAAACACAGCACACACCCCACCCCACATTCACACACATGCACACACTATCCACTCCATCATACATGACCACGAATAAGTGCAAGGTATTCCTTTTCTGTGGGATTTTTTTTTAGCAAGCTGTCAATCTGCTTACTGTCAATCTGCTTACCCAGAAGTTGTAGTCTTGTGACAATATTTAAGCTTTCGAAACTCAATAAATTATAAATTCATAAATTTTAATTCTGACCCATGTAGTAGTGCACTAGTAAATAGGCGAGAAACAATTTCGCTGCAAAACCTTCAATTGGCATTAGTGATATCCTAGATGATGCACTAAGTCAAAAGCGCAGTGTTACACAAGCATTTGCGCAAAAGCTACATTAGTTCAAAGCCTAAGAGACCAAACAAAATTTTGATTAGTATTTTTTCTCCTTTCCTGTCCTATTAATCACTCTGCAATCCTTCAGCCTCTTTCAGGGGGTGATGATCTTCAAGTTAAGAACATCATGAAAAGTGCAAACAACCAGTCTTTCCAACCTCTACCCAGCATTCCAATAATCCCTCATGTTTGCCATTTTCATAGTAAAAAGGGTTTCCCTGAGAGCGGAAATTAGCTTCCTTTCCAAGCTTTAAAAATGTCCAAATGACATGGTTTCTCATACCCTCTTTATCTTGTAAAATAAATGTCATACATTTAAAAGTCCAAACAACTACAACTGCCAATTTTTATTCAGTTTGCCAAGGCAATTGTGCCAAATTAGCACACAAAGCCAAAATAATATTTTGGGAATTTGCCTTTATTACAGGACTCACAGTACACAGTCACGGAAAATTGATAGATAACCAGAAGTCATTGGCTAGAGCTGGCTGTGGTTACATGATTTATGTTTCAAACCACTAACTGACCAGTATGACTAAGGCTACAGTTTTTACAAAAAACCTGTATGGCAGACAAACAAGGTCACAAGTGCTTAAAATAATAGGAAAACAGCTCAGCATATGAGCACTTTGTGTGCATGCTGCTCTATGAGTATACTTCCCAGATCTGTCACTACAAGACTGAGTAATAACAAAATCCTCCCTGTGCACATAGCACTGTTAATCACCAGGCATCCTTCGCCTACTGCATTTTCAAGGCCTGTTTGACTTAAAGTAAACACATGCAGGAAATGTATTCAGTGGCTCTAAACATTTATATGGGGACCTTGTGGTTCAAACAGTTTCATGGCCGGCAAATCTATCAAGAAGGTGCTTAGTGAGCCATTTGTTAAACACATGATAATATAACATGGCATTACATGGCATGCTAGTATGCTTCGAGGCTGTATGGTTGTTTGTTAAGCCTTTCATTTTTGTGCTCACTATCTGTATCGTTGACAGACAATGTAAGATGATTGTTGGATCCTGATCTGATGAAACTGAATGTCTGTTCATTGTAATATGGGGCTAATGTTTTGTAAGCTCTACTGTGTGACCTATTTCTGTGCTGAATACATTTTCTGATACAGGTATGAAGGGAACAATTGGAAAACTGGCCATGAAAAGAAACAATCTAAAATATGAATATCCAAAAGCTTTCAATGAGTTCATCCACGCATTAAGGAAAACGATTTTCCGAGTCGATAAGTATGCTCTCGTCTCTTCCTTCAAATTTCTCCAATTTCATCTAAAAGAATATCCTTTGTTAATCTGGTCTCAATGAGCACTGTTGTTAAGTGCTGCTGCTCACTCTGCACTCCCAAGCAGTCATAATCCATTGTGTTGTTTGCCCCTAACTCAGTATACATTTCCACTGCAAATTCCAATGTGAACACTCAATAACACGCACAGATGTGGTCATTTGAGATGTCTTACTTTTTAATTCTGAAGAATGAATTATGGTGAACTCTGCAGAACCCCCATACATATTTGAAGCAGCTTTCAGTTATTATAGCCAAAGATGATAATAAATTTAAAAAAATAAATAAATTGGTGGCAAGAGTTATAAGGATATATATAGACTGTATACATGCAACATACTGGCATTAAACAGGATTTCTGCAAGAGCGGCTGTTGTGCTTCACCCGATCATTATACGTTGCGAAAACATTAACCTCAGGGTTGATATAAACATGTACGCCAGGACTTCATTTCCTCCTCACTATCTTGCTGCACTCATCAGTTTTAAATAGAACATGTTACTCCAGAGTCAAGATCAGTAAAAATGAAACGGTACATGATAATGATGTACCCTGACCTCTTTTAGACAGCCAGTATAATCCATGAAGTTGTGTCTTGTCTCTCATCGTGTTCCACTGCCATGGCTCTACCGATCAGCATGAAAATGTAAAAGCTGAGAGGTAAACTGCATTTTAAACTAACTCTATAAACCACAGAGAATCTGCTTTTCTTGTACGTGAAACATTAATGCATTTTATATTTTTGTTGGTAAAAAATAAAATATATGTATGAAATATTGTTTATTTCACCACATCTAGAAAAAGAATGTCTGCAAGCTTTCAACCTTTGACATTATTGCTTGGGAAGTAATAGGCTAGACGCTAAACTCCCCCATGCCCAGTGAAAGAAAACAACTAAATAAATCTCACATCTCAGTGACTGCTCCCTTAACAGATGCCATACAGGAAGTCAGTCCTATCAGCACTACCAGGCACACAGAAAGCACAGTTAAGTTTTCCTATCCTGCCTACCTATGTCCTATGTGAAGCTTTGCTGTTAGGGGAGAAAACACTGTCCTGTACTCTCAGTGGCACACAAGGTCATGCAACTACTCAGTTCTCAATCTCAACAGAATAACTCAGAAACAAAAACAATTTTAAAAAATGACATAACAGTGCATATTAAATGGGTTAAACAAACCACAAAATGCATCCGCATCCCTCTGTTTGGATCAGCTGCATGGTTGTTATGTTGTCAAGGTTTGCAGTAAATGCAAAACATCCCCATGGCCCAATGACCCCAAAACCATTTCCTCAAAATGGATTGCTTTGCAAACAAGCGTAACGCTTCTGTATCATGCCATCTACCTTAAGGGCCCCCTTAATCAGGAACTTAGAGTTTTAGAACATTTCCTGACTGTTTTTGACATGCATTTGGCTGCCATCTAAGTTTGGAAAAAGCTTGGACTTTTTGTTCATGGATAGTGACAGCAGCGTTATCAATGTAGAAACATTTATTGATCCATTATCGCCAAGGAAAGCTCCCAGCTGATTTTTCACATAGCATAAAAAAAAATAAATCTCAGTCTCAATGTTGTGGTCCTTGAGAATGGCCATAACTTTAGGCGTTTCACCCCCATTACAACATACTGGTACCCTCATCATTGTTATCAATTTTGTCATCGCTGCCACAAGCTTGATTGTAATAGTCCTAATTATTTATGTTAAAAAACAAACAACACAACAATATCGGCAGTCTAAGGAGCCTGGAAAGAAAAGCGTCTGGACTTCTTTAGGTTTTCTTAAAGAGGTGTTTCTGGATGCTGAGGATGCCAATGTTCACATTTTGGACAGAGAAGACAGACGGTTTGAAAGAGGAGTGAAAGAAGCCACTGTGAACGGCCATCTTTGAATGCAGGCGCTGGCTTACCACACCAACCGTCTGCCATCTATAATCCAGTTTTGAGATCCCTTCCCAGACGCCTTAATGCCCACTCACATCCTGGGCCATTTGACCTCAGTAAATCACATGATAGGGTGGGGCTAGGTTTCACATTGGGTTCACCGGAAACATTGGCTGATTGTGGCCCACACCCGTTTTCACACCTTGGCTTGTGTGATTAGGTAGAAGATCAATAGGCGCTCCATGACCCTCTTGGGGACACTCCCGTAGGGCTTAAAATCTGGGACAATCCACCAGTTGCTCTTAGAACTGATGAAGCTTCTCGGATGAGAGGTGAATCATCTTCAAAGAAACTTAAAGAAGTCCAGATGCTATTCTTTCCAAGCTCCATAGACTACGATGACCTGGATAACTGAGAACCTTGACAGACAACATTAACAGCAACTCACCGCTATGCGTGTGGGGATCTTCTGCTCGCCATCTGACCCCTTTTGCTCTCCGTTAGCCCTGCTGTAGTCTGGGGGTTGCTGGTTCGATCCCCGGCTACCTTTTGCTTTACGGTTCCCAGGACCTTGGTGGACTATGCTAAGCAGCTGAAGCGTACTCTCGTGCTCCCGGTCTGTGCTCTCGGCCTGACCTCGCTGATAGCGGTCCGCGCAGGTAGAATGGTGCCTCCTGCACGTCTCTAACCGGGCGCGTAAACGCTCAACTATGGCGTTGTGCAGCTGTGGCACTGTGGAGCCCCTTGAGCTGGCCACCACCGGCCCGTTGCTGACCCCACCGGGCATAGCTCCTAAACCAACACCCAACATGGGTACGTATGTCCCTGCAGCAGACTGAGCGGGGGTCGCTTCTCCCATGCCCGCAGGTCCCTGATAAGTTTATAGACTGAGGTCCACTGTGCTTACAGTGGACCACAGAACGGGCATGGAAGAAAACAAGAAAACGTACTGAAGACTTCCAATGATCCCATGTGAAAAAGAAAAATACTTGGCTGTAGTCTCTGGAGAGGAGTCACTATGGCCTATGATATGTGTTGAAATGTGAGCCAATTATCTTGTCAAACTGGGACTATGATATTATATGATATAAAAGATTAAAGATTAAGATACGCTCCATGTAAAATCATGCTATGCTCCACGTGGATTAAAAACATGCATTAAAAGTCTCAAAGTTACAGAATTGTAGTAGTTTTTCCTCGGGGGATAGGCTCTGTCAGCTTATAATTAAACGTGAAATGATTTACAAACATGAAAGGCTCCGCAGCTGGAATGAATCCGCTCTTGCTTAACGACTGGAGCTCTGCTCACAGATAAATAGGTTATATTCAATATGAATCCCTTAGATAATTCAAACCCACGGCACGCACAACTTCGGTTTCACTGGTGGTACATTCCGAGTAGCTACATTTTCAGCCTACTTTATCTAAATATTGTACCACTCTCGTTAACGCCAAGTCCAAGAGTACACTATCGACTATAAATTGAGTGAGAGCGACCGGCTGCAAAAATAGAAGAACCAACAAACACACGAAATCCACTAAACTTCAAGACTCACGGCATTTTTTTGTTTGTTTCGAAATGAGTCCTTTTCTTTGTTGCTTTCCTTTCAATCCGGATAGGAATCTGGTTGCAAACAAGTAAAAAAAAAACCAAAAAACCCAGACCCCTTAAACGCAGGCAGTCGTCGCAGAAGCCGACTGAAATCCGTCTCAAATAGTCCATTGACAATCGTTTGTCCGTGTGGTACACGAAGGCAATAGCGGAGCTACTTACACAGACCCTTATTGTACGAACATTCTGCTTTTGACATGAACTCGTATGGTTAAAAAAAGGGGGGTCCAGTGGCACACTCTAGTGGAGAAAAGCCTGAACTTGTCTTGCAAGGCGTGAACGGTGACACGGAGGGAATCTTATAATGTATTTTAAAAATTTGAACACTGTTGTCTAACCGAAGGAGCAGTGAAGGGTCAACCTGGCACCGCTGTTCTGTCTGCCACCTGGTCAAGCTAATCAACTAACACATGTTATCGAACATTTACTCATCCTGTATTTAAAGACACAAATGAAAAACATATTTAGATAATTAACTAAAGCATGAAAAGAATAGTTAAATCCAGAAGTATTCTTTGATCTTTTTTTGAGTTAACACGCAGAGTAACTAACCAAGCGAGCCTACAGAACCGCTCAAATGAGCTGATTGGCTGCTGACATGTTCCTATACTGTTGTCTTATGTGTCTAGCCCGCTATGCCTCAAATCTTTGGTAACTTTCAGCTTTCTGTAAATCTTAAAAGTTGGGTAAATGTACTCAGTAGCTTTCAAATATAACAATCACAAAAGTGCATTCGACTATATTTGTTTTGATTTTACACCTTCTCAAAGCAATTTATTGCCCTTTCATTCATTAACCGGCTGTTGTTTGAAGTTAATCGTATCTGGTTCAGGGGAACGAGATATAGGAGATTAAGATACAGCCACAGAATCACGCAGAAACTCGCTCACACAGGATGCATGTTTCTGTAAAGCAGAAGGAAGCTGCTTGAGCACCCAGAGGAAAACCACACAAATATGGGGAGATCGTGCGAAGTCCACACAGAGTTCAAGAAGAAATCAATTCCGTTTAACACTGAAGCCTTTTCCAAGTGTAATTAGTATAATAAATTAACTATTTGTCTTTGGGGCTGCTTTGATAGCGGCAGACTGTAAGACTAGCGGCCACCAACTTGTTAACCCATACGCATATGATTAAAACCTAAAACGCTCTCACGAATCTGCCAACCCACACTCTCCCCTCCCTTATAGGCCCTTCTTTATGATGGATATTTCATTACCTATATGTATAGATGCCTCCCTCAGTCATTCAGTTAACTAATCTTCATCAGGGTCTTGGCTGACTAAGAAATGTTTTGCTTATTAATCATTTTTATTCTCTTTATGGGAAATGGCATGGCCACCCAGTGGTCATTACTGGAAAATGATCCTGAAGCATAATAACAGTCATTATTTAAGAAGTAGCAGGCTTATTAAAGACGAGGAATCCTGTAGAAACCCTTTAAAAAAATATCTGTATTTCAGTACGATAATCTGCATTTTCCAATTTGGTTCTAAATGCATCTTTGGGCATAACCCAAAGGAGCTTGTCATCTAATGTTTTATTAGTACTTGACTGCAGCTGCTTTCTTTAACAACAGAGGGCAGCATACATTTAACGTCTGTATATTCTGTTTTGGAAGATGTTCTAAGGTATTTTATTTTGGTATTACTAGCAATTCAAGATGCTAGTGAGTTCTGCTGTGATCTATGGTTTGGAGATAGTGGCACACACAAAAGGAGGTAAAGCTGGAGGTGTGAGAGTTGAAGATGCTAATTTCATTGGGAGTGACCAAGCTGGACTGGACTTTTACAGTGAAAGGATAGTGGACATATTGGACAAAGGACATTGAAGATGGAGCTGCCAGGGGGGAGGAAACAAGGAAGAGGACAGAGGTGGTTCAGGGAAGCAGTGAAAGTGGAAATGCAGGCGGTTGGTGTGATAGCAGAGATAAGCTGAGATGGAGACAGATGATCTGCTGTGGTGACCTCCTAAAGGGAGCAGCCACAGTTTACTGTGTGTGGACAGTAAGATCTCCACCACTGTGTTCAGTTTACAACTAAAGGAGAAAGTGTGGTTGAAAGATGAGGTTTACATTTAAAGAACTTTAACACCAAACTTTCACTTCTTGCTTTATTCTACGTCCACATTGTAAGCCTACCATTATACAGGAATAACAAAGTATTGTATTTTTGTGTATTCCAATTTAACTGTACCACAATACCACTGTCATTGTTTTTCTCATATTGCTTCAAAATCAAGACAGTTTGTATACATCAGTGTTAGTAGAGAGAAGATTCCTTGTTTGATGGTTGTTGTTGTTTTCTTTCTTTCCTTCTTTCTTTTTTTACTATTATCAACTAAAAAAAAACCACACACACACATACAATAAATTAATAAATTAACACAAGCAATCTGCCTTACAGTAGTAGTAATAATAGTGGTTAAAAAAATCTTTACAAGTACAGTACGTCAACTCAGTGACAGCCTGTCAGTAGATCTGAACAGTGTTTTCAACCCAGTCAGGCTGTCATTTAACATACTACAGCTTACAATCTACCACAACACATACACAACTCTTCTGCTTACACATGATCTCTCTAGATAATAAATTACACATCCATTTCATTAAAAAAAAAACCAAACAAACAGACAGGGAGACAGGCTTTTCTTCACTCTTTCCTTTCCTCTCTTGCTCTTTGTGAATCACAATTCACCTGGGATTTGCCAGTCCAACTTACACTGGCAGCCTTTGCCTTTTTATGATTAGATCATACAAAAATGAAATTTGGTAATTTAAAAAAAGAATAATACACTAAACAAACGTAGTTTACTTTAGCCTGTTCCTGTCATAATGCATAACACTTGCTTACATGTATCAGTAAAAAATAATGATTAAAAAGAATATAAAAAAGCTGTAAAAATGGTAGAAAAACATTAAGAAGTAAATCTTAATGAAATAATCCATACCATCTAGCACTCCATGGCCACGCTATTCTTATTAAGGTCAAAAATGGATTCTGTGGTTCCAGCCCACAATGAAATACTGAACTTGAGTTGAACTAGAAACTGATCATTCAGTTGTCCTTACTATAATATGATTCTTCCTGTTTATTCTAAGAATATTGTGAAAATTTCTTCAAGGCAAAATGTACGGTCTAAACCGAAATGAAAATATAAGGCAAATTGATCAACAAAAGAAATTTAGTAAACAATATTTCACGACTGTTTTATAGTGACTACGATCACTGGCAAATATCCACTGTGGTAGATTTCCTTTGCATTTAAAGCACTATGTTACATTATTGTAGTGCTCTTTATGCCTTGTACAAGTGTATCAAATTTCTAACAGTCAAAAAGATGCACTGCAATATGTATATCTATTAATAATTTACATACAGGAACAAAAGTACTCCTCAGGGACAAAGCTGTAGTGTGTGGCATTTCAAAGCCCAAAGAGAGAAATCAGTGAATGGAGAGTTCTGGAAAACAGAAATATGCTACTCTTTATCTACTAGACTTTTGTTAATGGTCTCTAGAGAGACAGAGTACGTGCAAACTACACCTCTTGTCTTATTTCTATTTTTTAATCAGCACAACACAATAATTTTGGGTTGTTTTTTTTTTTTTCAGTGCACGTTTACATTGCAAATCCATTTGAATCTTAACTCAAGTGAAATGACCACTGAAATCAAACGTAACGAGGTTTTGTCATCTTGCCTTTCCCATCTTCTTCATGTCGTAGATTTGGATGTAACCAACTTTGTTCCTGCATTGAAATAATTGGCCTGCCATCATGCCTGACAGCTTTTAAATATAGTTTGGGCTCATATTTAATAGAAACCCAGGCAACAGTCATGTATGGTTATCATTAGGGGTTCTGACACAAGCCTTTGCATATTTGTATGGCTATATTTTTTTCCTCTCCTCTTACCAGACATGCACTGCTAAGCTGAAATGATTGCCCGCAGTGAAAATAATCTCTTCACTGCTTCTGCAAGACTCAGCACAAATGATAGATTAAAGTGAAAAGAGAAAGTCAGCCTGCATGCCAAAATTGAAGTGCATCTTGGCATTCCTGAGACCAGCAAGCATACTCTTACAGTATATTAATATGGTTATTGACCAGTTAGCCTCTGTTGCTCTTAAATGGCAAAGACAAAATAAACTGCCAACTAGATGCAAACAAAATTAACTTCTGCAGAGGGTTGAATGGAACAGTGATCAAACAGTGCATTTATAAATAACAGTTTGACAGTAAGGATGATATTATTAATTATCTATTCACTGTTCTAACAGTCTGTGTGAGGAGCTTTGGCAGGGAACTTCACCTGTATGGCCTGATATTCTGCATGCTTGCAGTACACTCTAGTAATAATCATCACAAAGAACAGGCATAAATTAGTTATGGCTTTAGGCCCAAATATTTTAGTTTTAAGCAAGCTCATCCAGTATCCATGGTAATGGTGGCAGAAACTTGACACTGGAGATGGCTGACCTAAAGTGCCCCTATTATGCTTTAAGTTTTTCCTCAACTCTCTAATCTGTTACGCAGCCTTTTGTTCATGTAAGAGGTCTGGAAACTTTCAAAGGCCAAACTTTCACGTGTGGCCAAATGAAAGCAAAATCTCTGCTGCTGTAATGTCTCAAATACATTCTTTACACTCCAGGCTTTTTTCTGTATTGCTACTTAGTTATGTCACTGTGACACAATGTCATGAAGTTTATGCAGTCGGTTGGTTTGACATGCTCACTAACAAAGAATGAGGAGCAGCCTTAATTCAATTTAGATGTAGTCAGTTGCTTTATTTTCAATTAAAGTCACTTCTACGAACTCTATAATTCCTTTGCTGTGAGGAACACACACCTAATGCTCTGCTGTCGAGTCTTCGGGCACTCCCTGGATCTGAGGAAGTGACCAAGTAAAGTACTTTTAGTTTTCCATAGCAATGTCCCCACAACAATAGGAATATCCTTAAATCTTTAGTGTTAGCATTATGCTAATGTGGCTAACTTCACCATCTGTTAGCTTCCCTCCTATAAAAGGAGCAGCTGCAGCAGAATTATGTGAATGTGTGGTGTCTTTCTAACATGTCTAATGCTTTATGCTTGCAATCTGCAGCCCTTTGAATAAAATGCTACAACTGGGTTAAAGGCTAGCCAAAAACACCAAACACCCAAAACCAAAAAAACCCAGCCCAATATCCAGACATGGTATTCAGAGGTGGACAGTGGGTGCTGGAGAGCGTTACAGTATGTTTTGGGTGTGTATATATATATATATGAGTGGCAGTTTCCTAGGATTTCTGCATAAATAAATGATTTAATATAAAATAACATTTTTTAAATTTATTGTTAATTCAATTATTTCATGCAAAGATATGTAGCAAACCAGTGGGCAAAATAATTAAACTCTTTAAGGTTCTCAATTCAGCAGGAAAACCTGGTAACACTATCTTGGAGGACTACGATTATACATCTGTGATCAAGGATGTCTCCCTTTTGCAACGCTATTGTCAACTTTTTGGGGAAATGCTGTAATGGAACCTGTTAGAGGGTGAAAAGAAGTGTCACCGCAATGAGAATAAGAAAACCGCTCGTTGTACTAGAGTTTAATCTATTTTAATTGACTCCCTGAATAAAATGATAAACCTGCATAATAGGGACACTTTAAGGCTTGTTTTTGATGTATAGGTCAGTGTCAGGACTTGACCCCCTTGGCAGGTTCAGTAGACTGTCGCACATCAGTCCATTCCTGCATTGTGTTTTGCAGAGCTTGAGTCTTTTCCTTGTCGACTTGGACATAATCCACCTTCTCGTCCGATGTCACAGAGGACGTAGAGGGCTGTGGAACAATAAATAAAGTTTAATTGCATATGAAATGAGAAAAGTTAATTTAGTCTATAAAATCCTCTGCTTACTTTTCTGTGTGGGTTGGGTGTCCCAGGCTGGAATTCCAGTGCTAGGTAGTCCACGTTGCCACACTTCCTAGGGGCTGGGCTGCTGGTGCCACTCACGGCTGGGGAGGTAGACGCTGGGTTCTGCTAATGTAATAGGAGGGAGGTTTCACTCACACAGTATGCAGTGAGTTAGCAGTGCATACAAATAAGTGGATCGTTAAAACAAAGAACACAATGTACTCTCCCCAGTCTCCCCGTCCAGCTCCCTGGACCTACCATAGCCACATAATTCTCTTCACTGTCTGCAGAGTCGGTGCTGGTGATGCTTTGTGTAGAGATGGGTCTACAGTGCTGGGAGGATGTGCAGTTCATAGCAGGCCTAAAGAAACATAAGGGGGGGAAAAAATCTGTAACATCTGTACTGCCTGCTATGTAATGATTCTTGACTGTGTGTGTGTGTGGAATGCACTGATATAAGACTCACATGGGTCGTGTCCAGGACATAGTGACTGGACTCTTAAATGGCAGCTCATCAATGATCCCGTTGTTCTTCAAATCAAGAGGTGTTGGCTTTGCTGCAGAAAAACAAGAACAGATGTTATTAACAAATATCATGGTCTTCAACAATTTACACCAGAGTTTAGAGCTGATTTGAAGCATGCTCTTAGTGAGAAGTGAGAAGCTAAGTGTCAAAATCTCACATTTTCTGTCAGGTTTGAGGTCGCGATAGATAGGCGGTGGTGTAACATCACTGAGACGACTGGGCCTGTGGCACAAGGAGGCACTGCTCGCCTTACGGGCAGGTAAAGTTGCAGAGAATCCTGGGAAATCAAAGTGATGTGGCCCTGGGCTCATAGGAATGTAGATATTCTTAGGACTGTCAGCCTGGCAAGCGCTGAGTGGTGAGGAGCCAGGATTCATGGGCACGTAGTTGTCATCTGAATTGCCGCTGTCTGAGCGAGTAAGTGGTGTCTGTCTCTGCCATCAAAAGAGACATGGGGCAAATGACTCTCACAATCTCCCTGGACTTGCAGGAAAACTGTAGCACTCAGTTGGAATAAATATAGAAGTATTTCCTTTTCTATCTCTGCAGTTTATGATTGACTGCTGACAGGATCTATCTGAGGAGACAGTGCAGTTCAAGGGAGAGTTACTCACCAGGTAAGAGCTGAATCCATCATTGACTGACTCCATAGACTGGCCTGAGTGGTTGAAATGGATGAAACGATGTTGATTGTTAGTTTCAAAGGAGGATCCTGTGGAGAAGGGTGAAGGAAATGATCAATATTTACCACTGTCAGAAATTTTGAAAGGGAAAATGCTGCCCAAGTGTAAAAGTAACATTCCATGCCTACATGACTTAAATACTGTATGACAATCCCTGCTATAGAGATCAATTTATATGTAGGAAGGACCTTTTTAACATTTAAAAAAAGTGGTCCCACATTAGCTCTTGTTTCTACCTATATGATGGCTAAGGATGGACTTTGCAAAGTAATAACCACAGCAAGCTAAGAAACCATGCATTGTGTTTACAGAAGCTTTTTTCACATGGCAGAAAAAAGCCTGGAATGAAAAATTCTGGAGCAGGCTGTATGGCTTGAATTTCATTAGCATCTCAACAGGACAGAGTTTGCCAGACTGGGACGCTTGTTTCTGCTTAGTTGCTAACTTTAAATCACCAAAGTGAAAAGCAGAAGAATATAGAAAGAGTCAGTGAAAGAGAAGCAGGTGAGTGATGCAAAAAGTGTTTGCTATTTGTCAAAAACAGAGAAGAAGTGAAAACGTATTAGCAAAGCAGTCATAGCAATAATTATTTCCTGCGTACCTCTGTGCAGTCTGATGTTCTCGACAGCAGGGAGAGTATTTCTGCGTGGGATGACTGACACTGCAGACATTACCTCTTCATTCTGGCTCCCTACTGACTGAGGACTCCCCCACTGACCCTCAGACCCTTGACTGGGTTTAGGGGGTCTGGGAGGAGGATTATATGAGGATTCAGAGCTAGAGGGTGTCAAGGCGTTGTGATTTTTATCAAATGTCCTGGGGATCTGATAGAAGGAGCCAGGTGGTGTAGGCAGATCATAGTTATCAGGCAAGCGTTCATTGCTGTGCATTGTGGCAAGGGCATTGCAAGGCGTTTTGAAAGTGTAGACCTCCTCATTCTCAAGCTCAGGATCACCTAGACCACTGTGAGCTGGCGCCTCCGAGCTGTAACCCCTTGGAAGAACGTAGCAGGCCTCCTGGGTCGAGTCATCGTGCACTGGCAACTGGTGTTTTCCTGGCTTGGGGAGGCTGTAAAAGCCATGCAGCTGCGCACTCTTGCTTCGTGTGGACTGGGAGAAACTGGCACTTCTGCAGCACAGAGAGGATACACACAAACACACAAACTTTTATTCTGGAAACCTTCTTGCTGCTTTTCTTTTATCTACCTTTATTTTTCTCATGCTGTGAATTAAGTACTGCGCCAGCCTATCTAAACAAAAATGAACCATCATCTCTTCTATTACAGTGTTTACTGTCACTTTAGCGTAATCACCAAAATAGCCACTAGATGGTACCATGGCACTACAGAGGGAACTTTACCTTGATAAGCATTAAGCACACAATTAAAGAACAATATACTTGATATCCAGTTAATGATACCTATGGAGCTAAAATACCTTATTTAGTGATTTAGTTATTTTTTAGATGGCTCAATGAACAATACAAGTATTGTATCCAATGCCACAGGCAACGTTTTTGCCTCTAATGCCTGGGGGACTGGCTTTTTTGAATTCGGTATTTTTAATCATTCTTTGAAAAGCTTCTTTATTTTTATGTTTTCAGCATTGACAAAAGAGGGTTTCCCTGTCAAGGGAGGGGGAGGGGGAACTCTATGACTTTCCCAGAGTTTCTCAGTCTCGGTCAGGCACCCTAGGGACATGCCTCATTTAGTCTGGCTCCTTTGAAGGGCTTGACCTTGAGAGAAAACCAAAGCAACGCTGCTCCTTAGAAATTTTGGTCTAGTTAGTGGAGCAATGCAACTGAAAGTTATCCTCAGTTAGTTGT
Source organism: Aulonocara stuartgranti (assembly GCF_965226115.1). Classification (NCBI taxonomy): domain Eukaryota; kingdom Metazoa; phylum Chordata; class Actinopteri; order Cichliformes; family Cichlidae; genus Aulonocara; species Aulonocara stuartgranti. The sequence goes on from NC_138950.1 coordinate 7,844,047, forward strand.
TTCTCTATGTAAGCTGAGGAGGCTGTGTGCAAATATGCAATTTAAATTGCAGGCTTCTAATGGTTACATGAACTCTTTATTGTAATAAGAGATAATGCATTAATGCCACACCATTAATATTGACATAACATTTTGCTCTCTCTAATCTAATTTCTTTTTCATGTCAAATAACACACTTTGTTCCATCAATTCTTCTTCTTCTGTCTCCTGTGGATTTTCATCATCAATCAATAATTTTGCTCATTGCTCTGTATTCCATCATTGTGGCTGATTTGTGGGCTTTTTACGCAGATTAATTCTAGTCAGACCCACGGAGTTTCATTCTGACATGAATCATACCCTGCCACCAGATGCCTGTCTTAATTAGCACAATTGTGAAACAGAAGCTAGCAACATAAATATCTGCATAAAGCTGATGAGATGGATTGTGAGGTTTGATTTCCTGGGTTTTGCAGAGGTCCAATGCAGCAGATTTATGTGCAAATCGTGTGGCTGAGAGGGCAGTTCTTCCCTGGGTGAGTTTAAACCTATAGGAGTGATGAATTGCTGCCTCAACCTCATTGATCATCTACTGTGCCGGCTATCTGCCGAATGGCATCATTATTAAAGCTGACTTTTGATTCTTAAAAAACAGGCACGAAGGCGGTAGAAAGCAAGGTGCATGCTGATGCAAAACACAGGAGCGCATTTAATATAAATGCCTGGTCCCTTTTATTCTCCTGCTCAGCATATAGCTGACACAAGCATTTATGTACCTACTTCTAGTTACCCCACATGTATTCACACCTCTGCATTTGTTCACATTTTGCTTTACAACTACAAAGCTAGGGCATTATCACATGTTACAAAGTCATATAAAGTCTAGCACGCTGTGGTATTTTTTAGATACACATGTACTGAATTTAATTTAAGGCAAGCAACATGTTTCAAAAAAGGTTGAAATAGAGCAACAAGAGACTGTAAATGCATAACGTGGAAAAAAATACTCCTAGTGGAACAACTACTTTGTTTAATTAATAACAGGACATCCTAGAGTGGCTGAGACTTACGCAAGTGCAGATGGTGAGGGTCTGCTCCTATAAGAAAGGCCTTATGGGCAAATCGCTCAGCATTTTAAAAATAATGGTTCTTAATTTAATGTTGTCAAAAATGTGGAGATCAGGATCTATGATGCATATTATTAAAAAGGATTCAGAGAATTATGACAAATGTCTATTAGACACACATTAATCTGTAATGGAAATCCCTGAATAGCACTTTGCAAGAGGATTTTAAGTGAATGCATTTTATCACTACATTTGCAAGTATATGTTAAACCATGAAAAGAAAAAATAAATCGATACGACAATACAACCAACAGCAGGCTCTGGTTGCAAAAAATGGCCTGCCTGCAGTCCAGACCTGCAAACCCACTGAAACATTTGGCACATCATGAAATGAAAAAAATGCAACAAAGAAAGCTGAAATCTGTTGAGCAGCTGAATCCTCTATCAGCCTAGAGTCTGAACATTTTCTGCTTTCAAAAACTGCAGCAATTGTTCTCTTCAGTGTTTACAGACAGTTAAAAGAAAAGATGATGCAGTACTCTGGCAAATATATCCATGTACCAATTTTTTTTAGATGTGGTGCATGCAATGAAATTAAAATTCGGCAAAGATCAAAAAGAAATTCAAATGTATCACTTTCAACATTTGGCAATTTGTCTTTGTAGTACTTTCAATGAAACACTTGATTAAAGAAATTTGCAACTCATTGCATTCAATGTTTGTCATTTTTCAAATGACTGATTAAGATAATTAAACACAAGTTGGGTCATGGCTGGATCTTGTTTAGAGCCTTTTTGCATTAATCTGACAAAATACTTTCATTTTTATAGTATTTGCTACACCGAATAAACAAAAAGATCCAACATCTGATTGTTTATTCTAATAATTATCAGCACAGCAAACCAAATGTTCATACCATGTTACAAAATGCAATCCATTATACCTTACCTTACATTTTCAAATTGGATCTAATTTCAGTGAATAATGAAAACCTTCTTTGTTTATACTTTCCACAATGCTTCATCATATGCGCTTCCACAGCACATGCGGCACTCACACTGACACACACACACACACACACACACACACACACACACACACACACACACACACACACACACACGGTGACATCACAATTCTCAACCCTAAAACGTTACTTCTAACCCTCAGAGGCTTCTAAGCTGAGGAAACGCTGTAAACCTGTACGTTGACCTGCATTAACGGAAAACAGGAAACTGACACAGGACGCCTGAAGGTCATGACCTTTACCGTGCACTTTCTGTCTTCCTGCTAATGCACTGGTGGAGGAGGAGGTAGTCCTGGGGCGCACTGTTGGACATGGAGTTATGGTGTGTGTGGCGCACAGGCACATCAAATGTGAAGAGCACTGGCTGGCTGGAATGGACGGGGGCAGAGGACTTGCGTTCTCCGGTCAAAGGAGCCATTGAGCCAGTGACATCTGCTCCAACAGAACGGGGCATATGGTGTAACCTGCCATCTGCAGAGAGGAGACATTGGGATAATTGATTATTTCACTTAGGTTAGTTTTCTGTAGAAGTGATATGTTACATAGTATTATGCTTTAGAAATTATGAGCTTAGTAATCATCCCTTACACATTTCACTTCTGCTGTCAAAGTCTTTGTACTAAAAGGTGAAAGGGTTCTAGGTCTTCAGATGACCTAGTCTTGTAGTTAGGTGCAATCAGTCTACACTCAAATCAATAGAGAACAGGGATTTATCTCCAGGGAAGACAGAAAATCGTATCCTCTTGCTTTTTGGGATGCAGTTGAACAGCACATGATCCAAGTTATCCTTTTTGACCAAGGTCAATGTGCCTGTTTTTTATTTTTATGGAGCCACCTACTGTTTTGCACAGTGGGACTATGTGAACAACATGATCTCACAATCTTATTGGTTCTGTGTGACATTCCTGATATTTTCCACTGAAAGACTATAAAGAAAAGACAAATCTGAGATGGGGATGCTGGAAATAGACTGGGCAGAAAGCCAAAATGAGGAGGTGCACACTGAGCAGAAGGAGTAGTGAGTAGGCAGCCCACTGAAACATCGACCTATGGTGCATTGTGCAACACTAGCTGATAGGCGAAAGAGAAAAAAAAATCTCAGCTACTGCTGACAGTAATCTCTTTCTTTCACTGTACAGTAAATGAAAGATTTTGCATAAGCAAGAATCTTTGAAGCTTAAAAAAAGAAAATACTATCTGACAACAGTCTTGAACCAAAACATATAAACGAGGACAAAAAGAAAACCTTTCCCTTTTTAGAAGCAGGAGGGAGTGTAAAATCAACTTTTCCGTCAGACAAATGACTAGTATTGCTTTTCACTTTTTCGTTGAATTTGTCTGTCCACTGTGACTCTCCTCAATCTTTATCAGGCCTTTACAAAGCAAGCTATGGGTCAAACTGCCCTTTAAGAAGAAGGCAATGTTCTGTGAGTCATAATATGTGCTGAGAAACAGATACAAATGTGGTGTGTGAGCATGTGTGTATGCATGTTGGACAGTTGGAGGGTGGGGGTTTTCTGGAGTCCAATTTGCTGAATGAGGTCACATCCATGCCTGAGGGGAAAAAAGGGCTATGCTATGAGGACTCCAAGCTAGTGGACACAAGCGAGATGCCCAGGCCCACAGCAACACAGGCGGGGACTCTCCCCAGTGATCCTCAATTACACCATTGTTCTGAGCAATTCCATTCTCCCTAGGCTGGTTAGGCATCATCTCCTTTCTCCACAAAAAGCTTTGTAAAAGCTTTCATCCAGTGCGGTGAGTACTAGGCCCATGAATATGGGTAGATATATTGATCTGTTGTCGAAAAATAGCCCCCGCCCCGCGCACCAGAGTGGACAGATGCAATGAAAAAAACAGAAGAAGGCTTGATGACTTTGATCCTGCGGAGAGAACAAAACTTCAACTAAAGAGTAACATGAGACAGCTGCACAAGATAATGTTTTTCTCTATGTTCTAAAAGATTTTTGATTAACTGCACATATCACTGTCAGAATCAGAACAACATGAAGGATGACTGCTTCAGTGTGCTGATGGAACAGCCTATATGGCTCATCACTGACACTAATGGACCTAATGATGTATGTTGCCACTGGAAAGCAATTCCAGCAACACAGAACAAAGCCGCAAAACAGAAACAGAGAGAAGAGCAGAAAATAAAAACACTCATATGTCCCCACAGATGCTACAAATTTTCGCTACACTAGTTAATGTACTGGGACGCTCAAAGTAAGGTGGAAAAATGCTTATTATTTACCGTTATTATCGTATAAATAACAATACCACAGCTTAAAAAGTAAGCCAATAAAACTAAGAGGAAGGAGTCAAATAAAATAAGAGGTTAGTAGTGATTTTTGTTTCTTTTTTTCTTCGGTTTTTAGTTTTGAGGCTGATTTCATTACCCAAAACGGTTTCTTTTCACTAAATTCAAACTGAAGCACCAACATCAAAGGCAGTTTAAAAAGACAAAGAGTTCTTTCCATGCTTGAAACAAATATCAGACCATCAACAGCAATGCATTGAAGGACCCTTTTGGTCGGTGAATGACACATTGCTTTGCTGGGTCAAAGAGCTCCTAAGTTCATGAGCAATTTTCCAATTATGTTCTATAATACATCACCTACTGTCTCATTGAGTCTGTGGCCATAATCTAATATAAGCTGGCTGCTGCTCAGAGGGCCAAAATTAGAACCATGCTGGATCACTCATGACAAGAAGGTCTTTGTAGAGTGCTCATTTCCTCCCAGTCCAACCAGAATAAGACATAGACATATGATAATTTAATATGAAATTAGAAATAAAAATAGAAAGTACCACTGACCTATTGAATTGAAATATACAGGAAGCAGCTGAATTTTTCATCAGCATTGCAAGTGAAACCCTTAAATACTGCATAAAAGATAATGATTTAAGGTACACTCTAAACACATGCCTTGAATGTAAGTACTTCAAAACCATTATTTCCTTAATGGTTTTTGTCAGAGATTGCACTTAACAATACTATCTTGTGGCTCAAACAGCTGCAGTAAGTACTGCACATTAACCTCAGATACATCAAGAGTGTACACAAAGGCCTGGCAGTGGTCTTGGTTTTGGTGGTGGTGCTGATGATTTTGGGGGTTGTTGTGTGTGTCTGAGTGCGAGACACAATAAGGTGACACAATATGTCTGACGTCTGCGTGCCCTTGAAAAGGAGACCACTACTTTTGGACGTTCATCTGAAAATATATTCATTACATGAGCACTAAACTGTTTCTACAGTGCTGAACATAGCTACATTATTTGTTGTCCAAATCTGCTTGGCAGTCTATAAAAAAAGCACTGTGTCCCAGTGGGCTACATACTGGGTCCATTTGGATGTGTGGTTGCTGAGGGTATGGGACGTTTCCATGACAGTGATATAAATGGATGAAGAAGAAACTAGGCTGCTGCTGACATGGGTAACATCAGCAGTGAAGAGAGATGTTTGCATGGCATTCTTACTCTGCTAGAGCAAGGTTTCCCTTGAAAAGAGTTCACAAGAGTATTATGCAGACTAAACACGCAGGAGCTGATCACGTTACCCCCCGTGCCCACTCAATACCATGTGAGCGTCACCATCTGACCCCACAGTAACATCAGTTTCCCCTCAAAACACTGCACTCATCAATCAATTAAATGGCTTGTGCTATTCTGGGCCTCTGTATCATAGCGTCTGGCTAAATTATAAAACTTAAAATAATTTTAAATTTCATGATCCACTTCTATAAGGTGATGGATTGATATAAAAAGAAATAAATAGATATAAATAGACTGTAAATAAAAGATAGACATGACCACTGGGATTTTGGATTCCTCTTTCAAAACCTTGAGTTTGGCATTTTAATTGTTAACATTTCTTTTTAAACCAAACACCAAAGGAGGGCTATGGATCTAGGTGAGCCATGGAGGGCACTGCATACAGCAGTATCTTATAAATCACAAGGTAGCAAAGCTCTAATTTATATCCTACCATATTCAATTTTACCTTAAAAATATAAAATATTAACATCATGCCGCATCAATTAAGACATAAGACAGGCAAACTGAGATGAGCAGGCGGGTTACTTTTTCATAGACTTCTATGGAACTGAATTTCTTTTTACAACCATAAGTAAGGAGTCGCCCCAAAGCTTTTAACATAAATGCACATTTAGGGGTCCAACTTATAAAGAGTGCGTACATTACCCCTGTCCCTAGTCATCTTAAAAACTTAGTACATATATACTTGTTAAAAATGGATGTAACATGTACTGTTAGATCTAATAATTCTTGCTTTACAGCATAGAAAATGGATACACTTGGAAATATCATTTTTTCCATGAGGTCTCCATTTGTACTGTCCACAAGTTTCTCTAAAATTAAACTTGTAAATCAACAGTCACATGGTGCTAATGAAGAATTGCAAGGTAGAAGGGGCAAAAGGAAATGGTCAGACACTAATACAGGATGAACATAACTTGTTCTGATTTTCTGCTTAAAAAAAACATATACCTAATAAATGCGTGTGTCACTTTTTCCTAATTGCTGTTTAGAAAAAGTGTAGGCATGAGAGTTATGCAGCTTCTAAGCAAGGTTTGAGCAGAATATCAGTGCAGCAAAGATTGCACTGTGGCTCATGTGATTACTCTGATTCATCTATGCATTTGAATTCATTTGTAAAATGATACTCCTTTAGTAGTAGCTTGCCGCCACTGTTTCTATAAACGCGCACATCATCCCTTCTGTTTTATTTGAACGTATTTTGATTTTATAAGGACAAGAAAATGCAAAGATTATCTTGGTTTCATAACTTTCACTACGGCTTTCAGTTTGCTGCAATAAGTTAAATTCCTGTCTTGAAAGGGAGCTTGACGTCTTGCCATTTCCTCCCACAGCATAACTGACTTTTCACGTTTTTTTTTTTCTTGCACGGTCAATGTGCAAGAAAAAAAAAAAAAACAATGACCAATTTTTTTTTTTAAATCTTTATATCTTTAAGCAGGTTCCTAGTACAAAATCTGTTCCTTTATTTATGAATGATCAAATGGGGAAGTTTCGAGTAGATCACAATATTCCCTCGACAGTAACAGTTCCATGATTTTTTTCAAAACTGGCCACATCCCTCCATTCATCCATTTTAATGCCTCTACAATTCAGGCTGCTGCATTTACAGTTATAAATAGATTTTTTTCATTTCATGGCTGCTAACATGATCCATCAAAAAACAAAACAATGGGTCCTATCATGTAAAAGATGGACCAAAGAAAGAAAAAGAAAAAAAAAAAAATCACCCCTAACTGGAGATTATCCTTGTCTCTGAGTTCAAACAGCCAGCCCAGAGCAGAACAAAGCCCATGATTGACGAGACGATGTTCCATTCATTAGATTGTGCTCGGGGGTGGGTCTCCCCGGGTGCAGGCACACGCCACACACCCAGCCATCAGCATCTGATAACAACAACACTCATCAACAGATTCTAAGAACAAGAAAAACATACAATTTGGGATGTGTCTATGTAAGGAAATCGGTTTCAAAATTACTTTTTAGTAATCCTCACTTTTGTCTAGTTAACAACAAATTGGTGTTGGACATCAATACTTGTTCAAAATGAAAATATTAACTGTAACATGCTTGCAAATGAAAACAACCACTAAAAGTGAACATGATTCTTTCTTTATGCATCTTTGAACATCCTAAAGCTGCTGAAATTCTTTATTTTACAAACAGAAAAGTCAACCCCTCTTCTATAACAATTTTGATGACGAGTGTGTACAATACATTCTCAAGTCTCTGGTTTTCAGAAATGCTGCCACTGATATTGTGGTTTGCATGGCATTGGCAGCAACAGAAACCTGTCCTCAGACTGCTCTTTGGCAGCAGAAACCTGACCTTCCAGAGCCATGGAGTCTCATTGTTTCAACAAAAATCAATGCAGATGAAGGGCACTTTGGGAGGGGAGAAGGCAGAAATGCATTTAGAGATTGTAAGACATGAAACAGGGACTGTGAAATATGGTTTGCATAGTATTTAAGCATACACATATACATATACATATATATATATATATATATATATATATATATATATATATATATATATATATATATATATATATATATATATATATATATGATACCTCAGGCAGCAGAAACCCAAGAATGAGGAGGGAGACGAGGAACCATCATGGAAGGACAGGCCCCTGCACGGTATGTACCACCGGCAGATAGAGGAGGTGGCTGATATCCAGAAATCCTACCAGTGGCTGGACAAAGCTGGACTGAAAGACAGCACAGAGGCACTAATCATGGCAGCACAAGAACAAGCTCTGAGCACAAGATCCATAGAGGCTGGGGTCTATCACACCAGGCAAGACCCCAGGTGCAGGCTGTGTAAAGATGCCCCAGAGACTATCCAGCACATAACAGCAGGGTGCAAGATGCTAGCAGGCAAGGCATACATGGAACGCCATAACCAAGTGGCCGGCATAGTGTACAGGAACATCTGTGCCGAGTATAACCTGGAAGTCCCGAGGTCAAAATGGGAGATGCCCCAAGGGTGGTGGAGAATGACCGAGCTAAGATCCTGTGGGACTTCCAGATACAGACGGACAAAATGGTGGTGGGTAACCAACCGGACATAGTGGTGGTAGACAAACAGAAGAAGACGGCCGTAGTGATCGATGTAGCGGTTCCCAATGACAGCAATATCAGGAAGAAGGAACACGAGAAGCTGGAGAAATACCAAGGGCTCAGAGAAGAGCTCGAGAGGATGTGGAGGGTGAAGGTAACGGTGGTCCCCGTGGTAATCGGAGCACTAGGTGCGGTGACTCCCAAGCTAGGCGAGTGGCTCCAGCAGATCCCGGGAACAACATCGGAGATCTCTGTCCAGAAGAGCGCAGTCCTGGGAACAGCTAAGATACTGCGCAGGACCCTCAAGCTCCCAGGCCTCTGGTAGAGGACCCGAGCTTGAAGGATAAACCGCCCGCAGGGGCGTGCTGGGTGTTTTTATATATATATATATATATATATATATATATATATATATATATATATATATATATATATATATATATATATATATATATATATATATATATATATATATATATATATATAGAGAGAGAGAGAGAGAGAGAGAGAGAGAGAGAGAGAGAGAGAGAGAGAGAGAGAGAGAGAGAGAGAGATTTACAGAGCAACAGCGAGAGCAGTAGAGCAGTCTGCTCTTAGAGTAACAAAACTTTAAGGATATTACATAACTGACAAATATATTTGCACACTAGGTCCTCTAAAGAAGAACAATACTAAGAGTATTAGCACAAGTAATGTGCCAAATGCCATACTGGAACTGACTGGAAAATGTATGAATGCAAGTGTGAGAAAGTGTGCATATGAAAAGGGAAACAGAAAAGCAATGAGTCACATTACAAGATAGCGAGACAACAAGAGGGTTGTGTAACAATGAACTGTTAAGTGCTACAATTGGCCATCCTTCCTAATAGTTTTGACTTGAGCTGCAGCTTACCTCTTACTTCTAAGTTGATAAAGCCAACTTTGACTGACAAAAGGTAACTTCAGATCAAGGTGCTGATATAAGAGATCCTGCCAAAAATTCACACTGACAGTGTAGCAAGAACAAGAAGTGTGACACTTTGCACAATCTGTAATATTGAGTTCTTGCTGTTACTGGACTGCAACAGTTGTTGAAAAACTAAAATATGGAAGCTGATTTAATCAAGTCTCTGTATGACACGAAACACGATATCTGCATAATTTAGTATTTGTGTTTGTATGTCTCTGTCACATTATGCAATTTCCATAAGAGGAAGCAACTTCTTATTTGTTTTCCAGCCTAGCTTGTTTTCTTTCAAAGAGGGAATTCCCAGTCTGTTAGATGACACACTCACGTCATTGCTGCAGCTGCCTGCTAAGAGAAGAACCCATAAAATATCTTTACAGGTAAAGGATGTTTATCATATTTGATTTTCTATTAGCTTCAGTGAGCATCCACATATGCTAGCACCTTCATGAAAATATAATCACAAAACACAGAAATGAAAGATTGAGCAACCGATCAGATTTCAGCAATTAACAACAGTTGATTTGTTGCATGGTTAAATGGCTCACCCCCCACGAGTGCTATGTGTTCATGGCACGATTGAGATCAGAGAGGTTGGAGGAAGAATACTGATGCAGGCACAAGGTCACAAGGTTGCATCGTTACTGCACGCCTCCTCGTCCCCTCCACTTCTCTTACTAACAAACATTTGCTCAGTGACCTCAAGGCAGTTTCTTCCAGCTGGAATGTGATAAAAAAAATAATAAAAGATCTACCACAAGGCAGGAACGTGTTGTCAGAACGGTACTGAAAGATTTCAACAGCAGTTTTGGTTATTAGCTAAAATATAATCCAGAGTACTTACATCCTTTTTTGACCATAATTACTGGCACTTCTGTTGGCAGTCAATTATCTGTGGTTGACAAAAGCCCAGCTGGGGTCACTAATGGCAAAGATACTTCCGGCTGCTCCTTTATTCACATAAAGAAGCCATAGGGCCAAGCTCCTAAAGTTTTTAAGAGGTATTATATAAAAAAATATTCTGCTTTACACTACTTACTACATTACTTTTGTATTAAAGCAAAAATGTTCAGTTTCATGTATTATTAACTTGAATTAAGGTTTGCAACTGTTTTAGAAAAAGGTTCATATTTTCCCCACTTAAAGAGAATTTCACAAAAAATGTTGTGGTGACGGTGGTTATGCTGTTGAAATACAAGCCATTTCCTCTTCAGATGCTACGAGACACAATGTGGTGACAGCACTGGTGAGTTTTTCTGATATTCTGGACTGGGTGCAGTTTGTACTTTGCTGTTAAATTTTTATCAGAGCAAAAAATTCAAAATAATGTGCCTATCTGAACTCTTCTAAAGCACTAGGCCATACTACTATTCTTGACTCTTCATCTACTACGCGACCTGAAGTCAGGCAATTGTTCAAGGATTTATGAGTCAGCACATTTGATGATTTTTGCATTAAAAAAACCCACATGATTACTGACTTTACAAATAGTAATAAAATAGTAATTAAAAAAAGCACATTACTATAATGTGATGTCAATAATGCAATACTGTTTTGTAATGCACACAAAAAATTCAAACGTAATCTTTAAACAAATAAAAACTCTGGATATAGGGTTTGTAGAGCTTTTAAAGCCCTTTAAGGTAAACTTTAGATTTTGCTCTGTATAAATGAAGGACTTTACAGGGTACATTACTGGATCTTGGAGTAACAGTTTTTTTTCCACATTGAGTCCGAATTCTTTACTAATTGTATCAACATGCCCTTGCTTTTTCAACAGGACAGCAGTACTGAAAGGCAAAATGTGCAACACTAGCTAACTGCACAGTGGGCGAGTGTTGATAGATGCAGTTGAAGATGTGATCATTTATTTTCACTGAGACACTGAGAACAAGCTGATAGCAAACAAGGCACCAGGCAGGCGGTACTACCAGGAAAGGAAGGATGGATCTGCATGAAAGTCAACAACTTACTCCCTGGAAAATTCTGACCTGTGCACAAAACTCTTGTGTAAAGCTAGTTTTACAAGGAAGTTAAATGTGGACTGATCTTGAGATGTGTTTGGTGATAAATATTTGCATCTAGTAACAGATGGGAAAGAGACCAGGATGAAGAGGCAATGCTTTTTAATTTAAAAAAAAAAAAAAAAAAAAAAAAAACACACACACACACGCACACACACACAAAAAACAATAGCTTTAGCTTGTCTGGGTGGGGGAGGAGTGATACACAAAATATTTTAATCTTCAAAAAAAGACTCCTTTTATATCACACATAGCTACAACACCTATTCTATTGTTATGCTCAATTTTAGCCCCTGTTTGCCCCTCCCAGCACATCAGCACGCATGATAATTAGCCAATATCAGTTATTTATGTAACCACGGTAACTCTTTGAGGTACTGTTGACTGCGAGCCATCAGTGTAGCTGCTAAGAATACCCTGTAGCCACAGGTGGCTACTAATATTTAGAGTGGTTATTTTGCATTTAAATATTGCAAAAATAAAGTATTGTGCTAAGCTTTAACTCATGTAAATGGTTATTTTTGTTGTCATAAAATCTTCACTTCAGTGGTTTACATTAGTGTAAATGGGCAGCTTTTATTTCACTACTTTAGGCCCCTATAGTAATTTTGTCATCTCCACCAGTACTGCTGTGAAAACAAGCCAGAAGCATGACTGTATTAAGTCCCGTGACCATTTTTTTCATGGTAATCAAATTTTGCTCGCTGTTGTCAATTATCACCCCATCCAATCATACACTGAACATGACTTCCACATAGCTAGCCAAACCAAATATGGTCACTTTCAGTTCAGAAACAATACCAAACGCCAGGACAGCAATGGCCGAAATGCCAAATGCAAAGCTTAAAAATAGTAGCCGACAAACGGTACTGTCATGAAGGGGAACCATGGGAGCACAAGAATTTTTAAGAAAGATGAATCGGATAAAATCCCCCGAAAAAACATTTTCATGCCCATCTCCAGCATTAAAACACTTGAAGTACTTATTAGTTCTAGTTTGCCGTGCTAATTAAAATCAGAGTTTATCTGAAGACGAAAACCCTCAAGCACAAACAATACCAGGAATCGAGATTCCTTCAAGTGGCTTTTCAGAGAATTCACTTAGACAAAAAAGGATGTTAAATTACAATTTATCATCTAATAGTATAAAAATAGAACCTGACTGTCACTGACTAAATAGTTCTGTGAATACAACGAAATAGTTACTTCCCTGTGAAAAGGCTGATGTGGTGCGCACACTAAAGAGGCTGTACTCACTACAGCAGTTGTCATGACATACACACTTTCCAAACCCACTCACTTAGCCTTACTCTGCTGGCCATAGTTGATACAATTTCAAATTCATCACAGGACTTTCATAATTATTGAACGTGAACCAAAGAGCTCTCCTCATCATGTGAGGATTATTACACTCTTCCTAGTTGTTTTTAATTCCACACCTGGTCATATTGCATGTTACACATGATCAACCATGTGCACAAAGACTAACGTCCACCAGCTGCCAGATGGCGGGAAAACAACAGCAAGAATATAATCTGGATAAGTTGGAATAAAAATAATAAAAATGCAGAGCATCATGAGCTATAGTAACTGTAGCTATATATATTTATATTTACTGTAACTATGGAGATATTTTTACACACACCAAAAATCTTGATCTATGGATTGTCATCTATAAAAGCAATCCATTCACATGTACAATGGATCGTAACTTAAGCGGTACCAAAATCTATAACAAAAACAAACTTCTAAAATATCTCATAACCAGAAAAAAAACATTCTGGATATAAAAAAAGTAGAGGGATGACCATTTCTTTAAAAATAAAAAAAATATTGGAAAAATCTATATCAGTCTCAGACAATGTGTCTATTTATTTGACAGAAATGTTGCCATTGACATTATGTGGTTAAATCTCTGTTCAAAGTTCAAATAACATGCAAAAGTACAACAGAGGATTCATAAAAGACAGATGACTATATTCTGCTTTATAAAACTGTATAAAACTGTATACATTGTTATATGATTATTTTTGGAGTGTTTATTTATTAAAAGCATTAGGTGATGTTTTTAAGCTTTCCTGAAAAGCAGAAAAGAAGCAATGCATCCCTTTAACATCTTAAGTGAGTTGTTTTTTGGTTATTTTGGTCTGTAAAAGATTTTTTGAAAATTTGAATTCAAGGCAGACTAAATCACAGATCAACAGCAAATTAATTGTCTCGGCTAGCCCAAGAGATAATACATGGCAATACAAAGTAAAATTCTCAGAGATTTATTTTAGTGAATTAAAGATTTTAAAAAAGAGGATAGAAGGAAAGACAAACAGAAACCGAGGCTGATAGATGAGCAACTGTGTTTCTGTTCCCTACCGTGGCTGTCGTCCGACTGGTTGAAACCACACAGGTGGCAGATGGAGCGGACCCACTTGTTCATCTCTTCCTCAGTCTCAGCTACAAGATAGAAAGTGCGGTCTACAGTCTTGATGTCAAATACATAGCTGTCCTGGAACTCCTTCCTCTTAAAGGTCAGGCCTGCATCGACCTGCTCACAGCACTGCAGGTCGATCACCCGAATGGGCTTCTTAGAGTGATCATTCTTGTAGTACTCCAGAACGTCAGGGTCACCACTCATGCGGCCACTGCGAAGTATAAACCAGCGTTTCTTCCATGCCTGGAAATGAGATTGAAAATGTAAGAACGTGAATGCAGAACAAAACAAAGCAAAACGAAACACAAATACCAAATTATACAAAAGTTTTATTTAAAAAAATATATATATACAGACATATATACAAAAATATATACATTGTCATATATACATATATATATGTTTATATAAACACACACAATATATAGTTGGACTGTAAGCGTTGCACAAAAAGACAAAAGCTATTTCTGCACATACAAACCACACATAAGCGTATGTGTGTTAGACACTGTGGGGTGAGGGGGCAGCAGGTGTTTGCTCTCTCCCAACGTATTTCCTGTGCCGATATCCCTCCTTAGGCTGAGACTAGCAGCGCTCCTCTAACACAGCTTCAGACTGCAGCCTCCTGCCACCTTAAAAACTGGTAATTCACACTTCTTCGGTCCAATCAAAATCATGCCACATCTGCAAATCATCATGTCAATTTTTGTCTGAGAGTAAATAAGCATTGTGCATCGTAACCACACGAAAAGCAGCAAAAGGTTCATATTTGATAATGTAAACAGCTATAATAACAAGAGAACTACAATGTCACACATTTCACACCATTAACATTGTTGTATGTATCAAATGGAAACGAGTAAAGGAAGAACGATGGCTTTCAATACAACAGTTGAATGTAGTTTTCCAGTGGCTGTCTAAAGGGACTCTGTGTTCTCTATGTTCAGAAACAAAAGAGGAAGATAGACCAGGAAGGCAAAGGAGGAGTAAAGGAGGGTTGGGGAGAGTAGGGGGAGACTTTTGGACATTTGCCATGATGCACTGCACTTCTGCAAGGCAATGTCTCACGTTCAGGCTGCTGACACACAGGATTCTGCAAGCACTCTCTCTCTCTCCATCAACACAGACACTGCTGCAAGGCTAACACCTCCCCCCAAACAGACACACACACACGGCAGAAAAATGGATTGTACTGATGTCTCTAGTGCCTTTCAGAAAGATTCCTAACCTCCTTGGAAAATAAGTATGCTAAATGTTTTATTTAGTTAGACCATTACTTCTGTGATGCAGAGGTCAGATTAATGGATAAAATAGCTTTGATATCTTTACCCTGCCCATGAAAACAAGCCTCAAATGAAATGAAGTAGTTAAGCATTTTGGTGATGTGAGAAATAAAGAGAGAAAAAAAGAATACATGTATGGATAGCAACAGGGACCCATAAAGAGATTAGACCTGTTAGTTTTATGAAAAGGTGGTTGCCGCTGAAAAGTAAAACTTAGGAGAGAGCTGCTGCAATGCCGGCCTACATGCCTGGTCCAACAAAACGACCTAGACTGAATACTACTAAGACGAACAATCAATCACAGGCCCTTTGAGAGACCTGGAAAAAATCCAACATGATATTCCTTCTCGACTTCTCTAAGAGGCGTTAAAGCAGGCTGCATGTTCTTGATGCCATTTAGCACCTTTAGCCAAAAAGCTTAGATGCTGAAAAACCAGAAGCACGCCCACAAAGTAGGAAAAAAAAAAAACCTTCAAAAGGCACAACCAAAACTACATGTAGAAAATAGCAACTAGTGCAGCTGTTCCAATACCTCCACCCCAACTCACTGAAAGTAAGACACAGTCAGGTATTGAAGTACTTTGTGCTTGAGGAAAATGGCCATGGGGTGATGCCTGACTTGCAGAAGGTAACCAATGTTATCAAGCTTTTGAGACCAAGAGAGAAAGTACTACTAATTTAGCAAAGCACCAAAAACACCAGGACCCAGATCTGCTCGAACAGTTCAAGGTGGATGAGTTTCAGTAACAACAACTAAAGTATTATCCTACTTTGACATTACCACCGTGAAATGAAGTATGTCCCATAGGCTAAAATGTTTGCAAAAGCAAAATGCTTAACCTTATGCAATGTAACTAATATCACACCTTGTAGTAACATTAGTAGGCCAATATTTCATTCTGTGCCCTGTCAACAAAGTATAATGTTAACACTTTAAATAAATACATTTTTAAGCACATGGGATAATAATAATTTTGTTGTGGTATCAAAATGAGTATTGAGAACTGTATAATTCTACGCGTATTGGTTCCACCTACTATGTTTGTGTCATGATCTTCCTAGAGCATAATACTACCTTTCTTTGATCAGATGCACAACTGACACCTTCAAATTTATTTCAAAGATATATCTTTCTAAAGAGGTTTAACCAAATGCATCCCTTAGATTTGCTATTTTATGAATTTGCTGCGAGCTGTTCCCATTTTTTTTACTTTCTAAAATGTTTCACAAAATAATGTGTTAAACAGTGGTGTTTAATTACGATAAAGTACATTTCTGAGACAAATGTCATCATACCAATGGTTATTTTGACATTCTTTCTTGAACACATACTCTTTTCTGTTTTTTTCCAGGAAGTGCAGATTGTTATCTTATATTCGGCGTCTAACTGAAGTTCTCTTGAGGTACTAGTTTGCAATACTGTCTGTTTATTTTCTTTCAGACTGATAAACTGATAAAAGCTGTAGGCAGTATCATCTTAATAGTCTTGATAGTACAGCTGTGCTGCTGTACCACTAACCCCATATTCAGGAAGTAGAAAGAAGTGTGAACAAGATAATCAGCAGCATCTTCATGAAATGTAATACTGTGAAACATGTATTAGGTCATTTCTTGCTATGAGATGTTTTTTTTTAATGTTTACTGATACTGATAATAACAACAAAGGTTGTGTGGAAACTGTCAGCAGTGATACTCCTCAAATTTGCACCTAAATGCTTCTGCTGGCGTATGAACTTATTTCACAGAAATAGAAACACAGGGGAGTTATCACACTCCTCCAAAAGAACCAAGCAGAGCACCATTTAAAGAAAAAAGAAAAACCACAAACAAAAACAAAGTTCCACAAAGCTCTTTGATTCAATGCTATTACAATGCATTTAAAAAAATCTCCATAACTCTGGCGAACCCCATTTAAATATTTTTGCCTTTTCTGGAAAGACAGAGCATCACTTAATTGAGACCTGGAGAACTGCCCAGTTTCAAAAGGTCAGTGCAACCCAGTTGGGTTATTCCTGGTATCCCTCGGTTGCAACCAGCACATTAAAACAGGACAGCTCTCAACAACAGAGTGAAGAAAATTTATCTAGAAATCTTTATGCTAATCAGAACATTACTCAGTTGTTGGAAAATGAAGCTGTTGCTTACAAACAAATCACAACTCGCATAAAATAAAGGGGAAGACTAAAAACAACAGTTACACGTCATGTTAAGCTTCCCACGAAATGCAATATTATCTTAATAATGCAACTGGCACTGTAGCCTCTTTCCCAGTGAACTGAATCATAAGGGAGTAAGACACAAGGAAACGAGCATACTCACCCCACTGCCTGTACTACAGAGCATGTCTAAGCACATCAATCACACTGTAAGTAGTGGGAAACAAGGGCTGAAGCTGTAAAATAGTCTGTATTCTCCCATATCTCTAAGCTGGATGAGGGATGTGTTTAAGCTGCATCAGTGTTTAGCAAAAAAAAAAAAAAAAAAAAAAAAAAAAGGGCGGGTGGTGTCTCAGCACAGAAATAATGCCATAAATAACGCCCTTGTTAACAACTAGACCGGGTAGTTCATGGGACCAGTGAGAGAGCTCTAGGCCAGGCCACTGATCACACTCAAAACTAATATGGTGACAGAGAGCTGCACCATTGTCTGAGCAATGTACTGCAAACTATACAGGACATGTGGCATCTCCCATGTACTAGTATTATTTCATCAAGTCAAAGTCTAATAAAGAAGAAGCAGAAAACAGGACAACAGTCCTGTGTAAAGCACAACACAAAAATGTTAATGCTAGTGAAAGCACAACAGCCAAAGTTTACCCCCCCTGCATGAGCACTTTAAGGCTTCCAAGAATTCAATTCGATCATCCAATAAAAGCTTGATATTACCTTGTTTCAGCAGTGTCGTTTGTCCTGTGCTGATGGCAGCTGGCTACAGATACAGAAACAGCAGCGGCATACAAAAGACAATGTGTGCATGTACTGTAGATGGATAGGAAGGAAAACACTCAATACCAAAACCATACAAAACAATTCTATGACTGTGGTTGCATCTAAAAATAGGACTAAAACTAGCTAATATTGCTGGCTCCTTTTGTTATTTAGGATGTTTTTTTTGGCAGACTTTGAAACCAATTGTGTAGGAAAACAAACCAACTCAGAAATAAGCTCCCGCTTCACAGAAATAGGAGGACGCAGTTATCTGGTATGTGTTTTATATCAAACTTAGCATCATAAATACAGTGTCATCCAAAAATGTATTGTACTGGCTCGTCTACTGTAAAACACAGTAAAAACAGGCTCTGTCTGATGTACGCGAACAAATAGAGCCTCGCAGTGCCAATCACACCGTCTAATGAACTTGGAGATGGCCGTGGCCTAAACAATTATCTAAGGTGTGCCTTTTACAACACTACGGATATACATAGTGTGTGGTTAGTAGTAGGCTGTGTCAACAGGCTGGATGGCGTACATCAGTCAACATGTTTTTAAATGTGCATGAGCAAACAGTCATGACTATGCTATCCAAGCTAGGGGTTAGAATAGTCTTGTTTACATCTGGTACTATTAAAGGAGTGAAAGAAGAGACAACAGGTTGTGTTTCTTTGACTGTACCTCCTCTGGTTTACCGGATGCTGTAGTATACACACACACACACACACACACACACACACACACACACACACTACACAGCTGCACAAACACTGGCACTGTAGAGCTGCAGCAGACCCTCTGTAATCACCCTGCGTGTCTTTGTGTACATTTTCTAATCTACTACCAGCTTTTATTATGGTCATATTGTGGAAAAGGGAATTACATCATGTCATCTTTACTTGGTTTAAGCTGAATTGGACACCTCGGCCGGCGTGCCCTTGTTTAATAGCGCTCACACACTAAAAACACCTGAGAGACGGCACGAAAACAAACAGGTGCTTGCTCATTGCCAGTGAAGTAAAGTAAAAAGTGATAAACAGGATTCGCTGGTCACTTTTACCTCCCATGAAATCTTATTTGTGAAATTCATTAATAATAGTAGACAACAAGGAGTGCTCATACAGTGTTAGCATGATGTAGCTTTTCATTCCACTCATCCTAAGCAACTGTCAATTATAGTAGCCCTCCTACAAAAAAAACCCCCCATATTTATCCTATAACAGTGAAATGAAGGAGGAATCTTTAATACACAATACTTTAATTTTTGTGCCTGTCACATGCTGCTTGATTATGGTTTAAAAGAAAAATCTTTCAACAAAAGAACAACAGTGAGGATGACTTTGCAACATGTGAATTAGGAAGGACAATGGTTAAAATGACCGTGACTCTGTGAGTAAATGCCTAAACACTTGTGATTCCAGTTTATGCGAGAGGAGACAAAGCTGGATACACAATGACAACAGAGCCCTGATTATCCAGTCCCAATCAATAGCAGGTCACACATAACAACACATTGTAGGAGCAGGCTGGAGTTTGAGCAAGTGAGGGAATGTGATCGAGATTAAGCTGAAGAATAGCACACGGCCATCTACACAGCACAAAAACACAGCGTAATCTGAATTATTCTCGAAAACTCCTAGAAAACAAAACAATGAGGTACTCAATCTGCAAGAGAGGAGAATGATAATCCACTAAAAGTAAGTTTGTCTTGTCTGTGCTTAAAAGGTACCATTCATCTGTATTTATCTATACGACATCCATTTATATAATCTTACATAAGCCACAAATGGTTCTTTGGAAGCTGTAGAGTTCACATGGGTTCTGAGTAAGATGCTAAGCAGACAAAGTTTATAAAAGACATTCTGGAGCACTTGCAATAAATTTAGGTTACAAACAAAATGTGCCAACAGTATGCATCGTTAGCCGCTACATTTACTGAGTGGAGAAGAGTGGGACGCAGCTTTGTCCCAGCCTTGTGCCCAGTAAGGTAAACATGAAAAAACGTTAAACAGAAGAGTTTCTGTGAGTATAAACTACTGGGGAATATAGCAAATGCATTAGAGCACTCCTGCAATTTAAATCAAACCACTCATGTTTCCCAATAGTCAAAACACTAGCCTTGGAAGGACAGCAGCTGGAATACATAACACATAAAGATAAGGCCTAAACATGCCCATAAATTCTCGTAAGTTAATAAAAGGTCAGAGGTGAGCTAGAGACTGCAAATACAGACTAGGTCCTCTGAACACAACTTCATATGCAGAGTAGAGCCTCGTACCTTTGAGCTTTCATAACATTTTAGCAAATAGGATTCCAAATACCACGCCATCACATCACTATGACAGACAGCCTCATCGCACAGGTGTGACGATGATCAAGAGGGATGCAACATTTGGTACCTACTGCTCTCATTCACTCGCTTTACGGGGGCGATGATCTGCAAAATCTGCAACACAGCCTTTGAAAAACAACCTCTAAAAAGCTCTCTGTAGATATAATCAGCCTCAATTGATGGTTGAACAGTTGCATCATTATGAAAATGAGTAATCGCTCGCCATGTCTCCGTATCAGAAAAAGGCTGGGCTTATTTAGATGAGCCCACCCTGACAGTTTAACTAACGAGAAGCATTATCTTTAATCAGAACTCTTTGTGTTGCTTCCTCTGCCATCTGCGTCAGCTTGTACACGTCTACGCGAATGTGCTGTGAACATCTCCTGATCTTTCTAATTCCTTGCAAGGTGGTTTTATATATCTTATATATAGTGAATTAGACGTCTCTGGAATGGAAGTGGTCCTGTGAGCAGAAACATTTCCATACAAGGAGAAAATCTGACCACAGTGAGGTTTTTGTTGGAGAATCACTCAAATGGATTCGCAAGCTACATGTCTATGAGGTCATGTGCATCACTGAAGTCAGCCACCGACATTTTTGTCAAGGTCTTACTGAAAGTTTTGTGCAACACAATATAGATGTATTTTTTTGTTTGTTTTGTTTGAGAATAAGATGATCAAAAAAATTAGCATTTTAATTTCATGATGCTGCTTTTTAATGACCAACAATTTTTCTTTTTTTTTTTTTACAAGTTTTACAAGTTCTTCTATTATTTTTATGTGCTCAGTTTTCATGGTCCTTGTGCCTTAATGGTAAGAATTTCTTTTTTGTATGAATCAAAAATATACAGCCACTTTGCCGTGTTACTATAATTTGTGGTGTGAAATAGCGTTTGTATTTTTAAATTTGGGAGAAATAACCTTTAAGACTGGACAAAACCTGAATATGAACTTTACTTAAGGCAGCAGACAGATGATTTGCAAAATACTATTAATTAAGCTATAATTTAAAAAGACACCAATGTAGTACATTTAATAAGTGGCGCATTTAATGACCATTTTACAACTTAAAATGAATAAATGTAGTTGTTAAATTAGATTTACAAGGCACTAATTCCCAACATCCCGGTTAACTTTACATTAAAACTTTACATCCCCAATATTACACAGAGAAAATCAACGAGTCC
Organism: Aulonocara stuartgranti; assembly: GCF_965226115.1. Lineage (NCBI taxonomy): Eukaryota > Metazoa > Chordata > Actinopteri > Cichliformes > Cichlidae > Aulonocara > Aulonocara stuartgranti. The sequence continues at coordinate 7,865,876 of NC_138950.1, forward strand.
CTCTGAGCAAGCACAACATGACTGTGGGGAGAAAAGTTTCCTCTCACATGAAGAGACCTCCAGCAGAGCCAGACCCAGAGAGGTGGCCCTCTGCCTGGACCAGTTGGGAAAGTGAAGAAAGAAAAGAAAAGCACAGAGAGATGAAAACAGACAAAAATAAAATAAACACTTGGCAGGTTTCTGGGTCCAGCAACAGCAAATCAGGGACAGACCTGATCCAGAGCTATCAATGACTGTATTAAAAGACATATATTATTTAAAGATAGGTGCTAAATACTTAACATTTGCTTTATCATCTTGACTTTTTTTGTGCCAGAAATAATCATGGTGAAGATCCCTAAAGAAATCATGTGGTTACAGTTGCTCCAGTAACAGACTGAACAGAATTACATAATACAACATATTAAAAAGTCACAAAAATAATAATAATAAATAACAATAATATTCAAGAAATTAAATATATATATAGAAAACTGTAAAACTGTTATTTTCACTGTAGATGATGTGCAAAAGGGTGTAACTATTGCACTGTGCACTGTGCATTAGATGGAGACGTTGTACAGGGAGATAGCTACTGGCAGGAATGATTTCCTGTGTCGTTTAGTGGTGCATTTAGGTAATCTCAGCCTCTCACTGAACATGCTCCTGTGACTGGACAGCACGTCATAGAGTCGTAATGGACGTCATATCATTATCCACGTTGTCTTTTGCCTAAGCATGAACAAGAAACGGAACCCGTGGGAACCAAAAACGTGTTTTCAGCAACACTGACATAACAAATACATACAATTTCTGAATTTTTCAACAAAATGCCCAAGTAAAGATACTAAGAGGAGATATTCAGAATTAACTGCCCCATCAAAAACAAAACAGAACAAGCTCAGGGAGGGGGTATCGACCAAGCCTCCAGATTCCAAGATCTCAATCCAGTCGAGCGTCAGCTAATGCACCTGAACAGGCCCAAACTGTGGAAGCCCCAAAACATAACCAGCAGTCAATGTCCCTGCGCCAGACACCACAGGGTATTCCCAGGAGACACATGTCCATGTCTCAACTGATTAAAGCTCTTTTGGCAGCATGAAGGAGAGCTAGAAAATATTAGGCATCAGGTTTTAATGTTAGCTCTGTGGTGTAGTGTCCTAGAAGTCTATGTTTATACACTGGTTACAAACATTACTCATTAGTTTATTCTTATCTAAACTCAGTTGTTGGAAATTTCAGTTCCTATACCTAGCATGCAATGACTCATCCATGTCTAGATGTTCGTATGACAGAAATGCCTAAGTGAGGTGCGAATGTAGCGATGATGAAGTAAAAGCTTGGATTAGAAAAAGCTTAAGCTTAATTGATTTATTCAAATATTAATATTTTGTCTTTCTGTCTTTAACTCTTTTAGCATGTGACTTAGAATGATGTGAAAATCATCTATTATTAAAAAAGCATTGTTATCAATAAAACGTGTTAAACTCCCCCATACAAGTAGCCAGAATTAGAACACGTGATCTTATCATAAATATTAGACAAAACACTTGTTTTTTTCCAGTGTATTACAATGTCCTCAAGAAAAATATTTACCAATGCCATATACAGAAACATATGCGTGCTTGTCACTGTTTTCATTATGACTGCCACAACCACCTGCACCACAACCTCAACCAAAAGTCACTTTGTTTTTCAAACTCCTACAAAGTACTGCCCAAAGGCAATGAGATTCAAATAAAACAGAGACACAACAGCCTGTGTTTTGGCATATTTAAAGCATTTACTACACTTATATTTCATAGTATAAACACATTAACAACCCCTACAAAACTTTCTTAACTGGTAAAAGTTTGGCCAGTGCCCTCCCACCTGTTTTTTCCACACATGGGTGCATTCCTCGAAGCTCATTCGAACTATCAACCACACTAATTTCTCGAAGATATTTAATATTGAAATTTCAGTGAACGACACCTTTAAGATCCCACAGTTTGATGAACATCCAAAGAAGTGTGACAATATGAAAAACAAGCTGCTGTTATTAAAAAAAAAAAACAAAAAAACAACCACCTACTTATTTGCTTGCTGACTCAAATGTATGCTAGAAATACACATTTTCCCATCCTACCTTAATCTCAGTGTGTGGTATTGATAATCAGATCATTTCACTGAATGTTAAAAATATGCTAACTTGTGGGCGTAACTTGAATTATACTTAGATGTATGCCTCCGTTTGCAGGTGACAACAGCATGACAGCTCACTTGCTTCAGGAGGACGATCTAATGATAGTCATATGACATCTAAGTTTGAACTAAACGTGTGATTTGTGTCAATTATTCTACATTTGGATTTAATCAGTACAGAAACTAGATTCCTCTAAATGGAGAAAAAACTCCACACGTGGGTGAACATGAAACTAACCAGCATAAAGTTTATGCATGCACAACTTGCAGATGACGTCAGTGCATTTTTTTCCTAGACTGCTTTTACCACTTGGGTCAAAAATGAAAACAGAATAACCACGAGAGTTGTTTCGGTCAACTGTTTATAATCAAAGTTGTTGTAGTCTGACTCATTTTTATTTGAACCATTATATTAAACCATGTGCGCTTTCTTAAATGTCATCAAAAAAGCATAAACGATCTCACTGTTAGTCCAAATCACAAAAGAAAAAAGAAAAAAATCAATAGGTTCCAATTTCCTTCAGAAGGACACTATTTTGAGCTCGGCTCTTAAGGCTTTCATAAATGGAAACGCATTTATGTACGACTCACCAATTTAATTACTATTCCTGTCATGGGACTTTTTGCAATACTTCCTGTAGGTACCATCCAAAGGAAGTCTGGCATCTGCTATTGGTAGAATTACATTCTACGAGTTCATGGCAAAGCAGAGTATGGCATAAGAAAGTTTCAAATCAGACCATGAAAATATAAATATATATTTATAATCTGCATTCACTTCATTTAATGGACTGCCAATGAAAGAACACCAGACAAAATATATAATAGAACAATCAGTATAACCCACCAAGCAAAACTAAAAATAATGAACAGATTATAAAGCAACAACAAAACAAAACAAAAATCACAGGTCAAACACAAGAATTCTTTTAAGTGAACATATCTAATGATTTTAGCAAAACAAATAATAAAAAATCATTAGATATCAATAGTGTCACTTAAAGCCACCCCAGTGTTGTGGGGGAAAAGGCCCACAGATGAGATGGAACAAGGAAAATGTCTGGAGTGCTGGTTGTCTGTCAAAGCAGGAACTGGGAGGTGTTTGGAGTTGACCTCTAAGGGCAAGGACTTCCCAAAGCCCCTCTGCAAAACAACAGCAGACCCGGCAGCTGACAGTGGGACACAGGCTGCTGCTCTGCTATGCCTGCCTTTAAACCTCACCGACTCCCCTCATCTCTCTTCCTCTCTTCTGCAGCGTGCCATCCACAAGGGAAAAAGCGCACAGCCTTTTAAAAGGGCAAGCGGGAGAAAGAAGACGCAAAAGATATCACCTTGCCGATATGATCTGTCTGGAATGTAGCAGCGCTTTACTGTATTTGAACAAACACGTCTGTGATGTCAGATACAACAACGGACAGATGGGGAGAGTTTAGCAAACAGCAGCTTGATCAGCCAGAGAGCAAGAAAGACAGTTTTTAATGTATGCAGTGTGAGTCACACTGTGCGTGATTAATATAGACAACTTATCACGACACATGTCAATACTGAAAGTATCTATTTAGGAAGAAATAGATTTTCTCTTCTTAAATCTTTTTATGACTTGTAATCTTATGTGCAGCACTTTGTGATTCTGTCTTGAAAGGTGCTATATAAATAAAAATGTATTTATTTAAGAAACTAATGAGGAAGAAGCCAAAGAAGATTTTTTTTCCTTCTTTACAACAAGCCAAGAAAAACTAGTGCAAACTTTAGTGTTATTATTTGCAATGTATTGATTTTGTAATGGGAAGATTGTTTAGTACACAGCAGCGGCACGTAGAAGATTGTTTGCAGCTTCATACAGCAGACATGATTAAGCTCGCTGTCTGACCACGAGTGATGAGTAAAAATTACCTCAGCCGAACTATGCAAGAGGAACTGGGAACACACTGGATTCGTCAGTTGTTTTCATGTTCTTTCTGCTTATTCTGGACGTTGTTCAAAAAAAGCAGCTGGGCCACTCCCACCCCCAGCATTAAAACACTGCCCACCTCTGGAACCTCAATCAGCGCCAAAGAGGAGATAAACTCCAACCAAGTGATTTACATTTAGACCATGACTTTTTTTGGTGGGAAAGAAGTGAAAATTAACCACACGTCTGCAAAGCCACTGTCACATGTTTGAGAGGGGCTGCATTTGTGAAGTGAGGAGCTGTTGTACAGTAAGTAAGTCTTACTGTAGTGATTCACATATACAATTAGAAAACCTTAAACTATGACTAGTCATTACATTGCATAAACATGCTGTCTCCTGTCTTCTCCACTAGTTGCATCCATGCTTTAACTGGCAGTGTTTTGCTTTGCACATGATTTGCATGTTGGGCCTGCAGTGGTAGTACCAGTTTTTACTCTCGCCCTACACTCGAGCAGATTCTACCCTGCACTAAATGAGCTATGTGGCATATTTTCAGAAATCATCTGTGGAAGGTCGCGGGAGACGATAAATACAATGACCAACTATTTCATCAGCTAACTACTGATTAACAAACACGGGCCTCAGCTGGTTTGGGAAGGGCACGGTGGTACAAATGGTTGAATATTGACAGGGAAGTTGTTATTAAGGATTAAGATATATTTTCATAAATAATCCCCTCTGATTGGCACGACTGAACTGAACATTTTAACATAAAACATGGCAGTTACAGCTCCAAAACAACACATTCCTTTCACCTCTTCTACTGACCGATCAAAGTTGCTACCACGTTCTCAAGCACAGCACACCTCCAGGAATGTCTGGAGTATTGTATCTGAAAATATCCCGCTACATTCACGTAATTGCATCAGATGACAGCAATACTGGTAAATAAATGGCCCTGATTGTCCATATAGCCTGACTTTAAGTGGAAGGAATGTCAGATGGACAGATGATCGCATTCACAAGTCTGCCTGTTCTGGACACTCCATCTCATGACTCTGTTTTCTGGCTGAAACAGTGTTTGTGTAGTTGTTTATAGGTTATTTTTCAGGGTGAGAAGCAGTGTGAGAAGGGCTCCGAGGCTGCTCCCTGCGTTCTTGCTTGCAGTCCATTATGTGGGCTCTATCTTGCCTTGAGAGGTTTTTTTTCTCTCTCTCTCTGGTTGTTTATATAGTACTGTAACCAAGCAAATTTTTTCCTCTGTAGTATTGCAGCTGCCTTTCCATACTGTCCATGGTGGTCTCTGTGTAAACATTAGCCAGCTTTAAGTGGAAGACAATGACTAAATGACCGGACAGCATCTGAAGACATTCAAGGATGGATTTCCAGATGAAACAGAGAGATGACATCATGGCAAAATCAGCTAGCAGGAACACGGAGAGGCCTGGTAACGCTACACCATACAAAAACAGTGGACAGCTGTATTTATAGGAGATTGTCTCATGGCTCTATCTGCCTTCATAAATCCTATTATCTGATTTGTAGCCATTCCCCTGCCTAGCATCCAGCAAGAGACCAGCAGCTTTGGCTTATATAGACTTATCAAAGCACTCAAGTGTTGTGACATTAGTTGACTTGGCTAGGATGAAAACTGGTCACATCAGTTGTTGATTAGACATTACCTCATCATATTTGGATAAAACCAAACGACAGTTTGCGTGCATCTCAGCTCTTTAGCCAAAATTATAGACAGCTGTCATCTATTGCACAGGCTTACCTCCATGTTATTATCATACATCCCAGCGGGTGGCCTTTCATGTAAAATCTGCTGTCATTTCATGTTTTTAGTGGACTCCACATCAAAATTAGGACTATAAGACTAAAGCACAATTTCTAACACCATTTTTTACTAAATGATGTTAGTTTTCTAAAATATTGCAAATTGTCTGCTGTTTACAATACAGAAGCAGTTAAGTGAGGGTTTAATATCAAGTGGACCTTGATGGGATGGTTCAATAAATCCTGCATATAATCAATAATGTAGTGCTCAGTATCCTCTTGTTTTAGTTTGTCTATAGATGCGCGCGCGCACACGCACGCACACACACACACACACACACACACACACACACACACACACACAACTGTACAGTCAGAAAGAGTGAAAAGATCACAGGAAACACAGAATACTGTCTCATCTGTGGGACATGAAGGTTTTAAAACTTTGCCCCTTTACACGCTCTGTATTCACTGTTCTGCCTTCAAGATCAGTAATCATTACAAACATTAGTTTGTTCACTGTGCAATCGGATTAAACCCAGGGACCTTTGAAAACCTTTTTGTATTTATTATCATGTTTTGTTGTTTTATATTAGTCGTTTCTTTTATTATGAGGGCGTGATGCTGTAAACTGTCTTCATGAGATCTTTACGAGTTAGAAAAAGGATGCACCGGCTACAAGTAAACTATACGAGTTTGACAGCAGTTAATATCAAATGACATGAACACAAAGAGTCACTTTGGCAGAGTGAGAAAGCAGACAAATCGGGTAACTTCTGTACCGATCAAACTTCTAAACGTAGACAAACTAAACGGAAGTGCATTCACTTACATATCTTCTGAGTTTTTTCTCCGGTGGTGATTTTCTCAGCCAGCCTTGGAAGATGATTTCTCCGCCGCTCATGTTTGTCAGTGTCTGCTGCTTCTTCTCGCTCTGAAACTGCGGTTTGCCACTAGTACATGATGGCTCCTTAGGGCTTGCCTGTTCAAAGTGCTGTCGGGGTTTGGCTCTCCCTGCTGCTGTCTGCTCCCCCCATTTGATAAAAATCAAAGTAGTGATGGTCGCAGATTTAGACAGTCGCTCCCAATGGTACCGTGTAAAACAAGAGGCGTGCAAAACGGTGCGATTCTGCTTTTAGGCAATTACGCACGACCGGCTGACGAAGAGCCGCCGCCAAACTCAACTGATGCAGGGTGAGGAAGTATCATAGGGTGTCTGCAGTTTGTTTTCCTTAGATACCACGCCCACCGTGAATAGAGGGATGGGCTGCACTGGGATGAACAGGATGGGGGAAGATCTGCTACTAAACAGCTCCCCAAGCGACTCCGGATAAAACAATATCAATTTGTCTCTAACACAACGAGCAGATCTAGAAGCGATTTTCTGTTATTTCAAACCCCGTACATTATTTTTCTCTAAATAATTAAAAATAAAAAAAAGTTGTATGAGCCCATAATGTGATCCAAGTATAGTTCGATATTATGAAAGACAGAAGGCAGTTTCTTAACTTTCTGCGTTTTGGAAAAACAGATAATATGGATTCAGGTAACAAATTTAACTTGGCAAAAAAAATTGGCATTTTCACACTAGTTGAAATGGGAAAAGGCACCATCTGGTGGGAAGTTAACATCTTGCTCTTAAAACCAACCTTGTTGGAAAAGTGAACCAGAAAATTAAAAGTAACCAGGTAATGCTTCCCTAGGAAGTATTGCTCATGTCATCAAGTATTCCTTGAAAACTAAAATGTATCAATTCAAATTCTGGCAATGAGCAATTCCCATTATAGAGGCAAACACAGAAATAAAAAAAAAAATTAAAACAATCCTGAATATTACATTTATTTAATGTTTTCAAGACATACATAACTTTAACACATCCAAAATGCTTGAATTGTTTTTTCACAGAAGACAAGAATGAGAAAATCTTGGGAAAGGAACGACATCTTTTATGTTGTCGACACCAAGAATGCATTGCAAATATCGCTCAAATCCCAGTCCAAAGCCGCCATGAGGGACAGAGCCAAAACGCCTCAAGTCCAGATACCTGCAAAATTCACAAGTGTTTTTAGACTTCTTTTAATGTCCATTAAAATATCATAAATATACAGACGTTTTTACTATTATTACTTTACCAGCTATAGACGTCTTCTAATCCAGCCCTGGAAAAAAGTGCAATAATTGACATGAGATCAAGTTCTACAATAAATGCATGATTTCAATGGTTTTGTCCACTGCTGCATGAAAGTGCCACACAAATGCTCCGTATTTTGCACAGTACAATATATTCTTTTTTGTTTACAAACATCTAAATTCCTTTATATAAATTACAAGAGATGTGATTAAAAAGTTACAAGACTCCACCCATAAAAATAGAAAAACAATCATTTATGTAAAGCTGTCTGAACTCACCCATCAAGGTCACCTTCTTGTTAAACTCTGGACCACTTGCAGCACTGCTTCTAATTTCATATTGCTCCCTAGATGGCCTGTTCTGACCACCTGCGCACCCGAATTTCCAACATGAACCTTAAACTTGTGCAAACATCAACTTCCGTGACACAACATTTATGTCAAGGATCCTCATTTGTAATGGTAGCTAGATCTCTGGGTAAGACCCAGCGACCCACAGGAGATTTTAGTGGATGTGCATGCAGTGTCGATGTCTGAAGATGATCTATTAGGTCAGGAGTGCGAGAGCAGGCAAGGTGTTTTTTGATTTATTCCTTTATTTTAATTCATGTGCGAGCTGAATTCCTCCCCCAGGGTCAGAATAGCAATGCAGAGTTCTACAGTAACATCCTGAGATATCTGAGAGAGGAAATCCAGCTAAAATTACTTCAACTTCAATGCCATAATGTACCTTCACACAGTGCAATGAAACATTTTGTTTGGCCACAGAAACGCAGGTGCAGCGATATTCTTGCCAGATTTGCCCCTCTGCAACTTTGTTCTCTTCCCAAAAATGAAATTCAAGTTAAAAGGTCACCATTTTACCATATCAGAGGAGATCCAGCATGCATAAGTATAAAGGGACTGAACACAGACACAACCTTGGACAGGAGATCAATCAAATTTAGATCAGGTATGGTATCTTGATTTTTATGGGCAGAGTCATATAACTTTATGATCAAACTTCAGAAATAGCATCCCTTAAAAGTTTCCTTTCAGTGTAATATCTTTAATGGGCAGTGAGGTAAAACACTAAGCCATGCAAAATAGATGCTAACCCATCTAGTCTGATACAACAAGATGTGTCAGAGACAAGGGAGGGGGGGGGGGGGGGGGGGGGGGGGGTACAGAGCATTTTCTTTATTTTAATCAGCCTCCGCAAGACTTAAACTGCACCAGCTGGCCCGGAGTCTCACAGGCAGGATTATGACTGCTCTGAATGCATTCAGGAAAAATTCTAAAGCAATTGAGGATAAATTGAAAAATGTAGTCGAAATCTTTTGGCATAAGCCTTCCTATACTCGTGGAGTATGAATTCTTACTCTTCCAGCCGAGCACTCAGCAGATTCAGCCTCTCCTCTCTTAGGGAGCCCCCACAGAGCTCTCCAACTCCTGGCACAAGAAGGTCCACTGCAGCTGCCTGCACAACAGTCAAAATCAGCTCAGATATGCAAATTACTGAAATACCCTAACTGACAAAGAAGGAAATGAGAGGTTAGATCATTCATTCACCCTGTTATACAGTATAACTGACTCTTACTGTACGCTCAGGATGATCCTGGTTGTCTCTTGCATAAAAAGGCTTCAGATCATAAGGATAATCAGTGACAAAGACTGGAATGTTGCCACAGTGTTTCACCAGGTACTTCTCGTGTTCTGTCTTAAGGTCACAGCCCCACTGTAGAAAAGAAGAGCCGTGTGGAATAAACTTGTTGTTAGCAAGCAGAGTGTAGAGGAAGAGATCTAGTTTGCAATATCAACATAAAAATGTAATCATTGCCACTCACATCTGTTGGGAAGGCAAATCTCTCTGAACTGCGGCGCAGGATGTCTATAGCTTCTCTGTAGGTAATCCTTAGAAAAGACACCAAATATTCCTTCAACTTTTGTCTCCATATTATTTATGTCATCCACTTTTTAAATGTGATATACAGAAAAGGAATAGACTTACACAGGAAAGCTATTCTTTATCATAGCATCTACAGTGTCCTTGAGATATATGAATGCAAGAGGAAACACATAAGTTGAGCTAATAATGAAGTCAGACAGAGTAATGGCTGGAGCCAGGTTATGTCCCCAAGTGTCCTTCAGGACTTACCCTGTGCCCAGGAGTCACATGCTTGTGAAACAAATCCACATCCTCCACACAGTGAGCCAATACATGCTCTGTGGCAAATCTGAACACGTCCTCCATAACCTAAGGAGCAGGCCAAGTTTAATAATTAAAGCTTTCCCAGGCAACTGTGCACAAGGGCAACTTTAAAAGTCACATGGGGAATTTGCAAAATTTGAAGTTCAGTACACAGAAATTATATGATGACATCAGTTCAGTTTATTTTAGATGCTTTTCTAATCTTACTGATCACACAGAACACTTAATACTACAAGCCACAATTAACCACACATGCATACAGCGGTTTATTTTGTACCATTTCAACACTTTATTTACCTCAAATTACAACCACTAACCTAGCAAGCATGGCTTTAGACTTTGGCCTAATATAGGACGCAAACTTTCAAACAAAAACTGACAAACAGAACAGCAGACATCTGTGAATTTGAAAGAAGGGAAGCCGAATTAATCTATAACCAGTACAGAAATATGTAGTATAGAATAAAAAGTTAACAGGCTTAAACATGTTATTCAATGTCCTGTTTGACTGACAAATAGCATTTTGTATCTGAGGTCGAATACAGATCAAATATGACATAGCTAACCTTAGTGAGATCCTCTAAGGACTGTGTGAAGGAGATCTCTGCCTCTACCATGTAAAACTCAGCCAGGTGGCGTCTGCTTTGGGAGTTCTCTGCACGGAAAGTTGGCCCAAATGTATAGACTTTAGAAAAAGCCCTAGAAGAGTATGAGTTATAAGTAGAAACATACTTTAGTGTACATAGCTGAATACAACTGATATGAATATGTAAGCTTTAGAATGTGCAGAAATTGATAAAGTAAAATGAAAGTAAAAAAACAATACGATTAAGCACTTAACATCCAATAGTTATCTGACAACAACGTAAAGTAAGTTGATTTCTCCTGTAATTTGTCAACTTTCTGTAGTTTACCTCACCCTGACACCACTTCCAAATGAAGTTGTCCAGACACGGTCAAGTAGGCTGGTACAGAGAAAAAGTTCTCTCCATCTGCATAATCTGGGCCTGATGGCTGTGTTAAAAGCGGGGATTTCAAGTTTTCAAACAGTGTCATAAATCTGCTCAGACTAAAGCACGGGGCTTTAACTTAAAAAAAAACAGAGCTGTTAGTGTGTTTAGATGCTCACCTCCACCTGAAAGAGCTCCCCTGCCCCTTCGCAGTCATTTGAGGTGATGATTGGAGTGTTAATCTCTACAAAGCCATTGTCCTGGAGGAAAAAAAGGTAAACAATAAAAAAAATTAAAAAAAACTCTTGCTCCTCATTTTTTATGAAACTCCTCCACTGATGTTCTCACCTTGAAATATGAGTGAATTGCTGCAGTGGCCTCACTTCGTATCCTCAACAGGGAGCTAAAAGCATTTGTTCTGCACCTGAGATGAGGAAATTGGCGAATATACTCAAGGCCATGTCGCTCTTTGATTTTAAAGGGAAAGTCCTTAAAAAGAAGAATATAAAACAAAATACAATAAAACTGTGATTCCTATAGCAACCATGTAAACAGTTACAAAATGTTCTTACCACAGGGTTGCATTCTCCAACTACATTGATTTGCTTAGCATCAAGTTCAACTGGTTGTTTTTGGTGTGGACTTTTCTTAAGAATGCCCGTGACTTCAACAGCACTACCAAATGTGAGCAACCTAAATTTGTGAGAAAAACAAAGAATATTCTAAGCATGCACTTTTCATGTCAGAAACTCTGTGGCAAAGGATTGTCTATAGGGAGTAATGCCAAAATGCTTACGGATCACTCAGCTCTGAACTTGCGACAACTTGCAATGACTGCAAGGAGCTCCCATCATTCACATGGAGAAAGACATTGGCTTTCTGAGCTCTAACCGAGCGAACCCATCCCTAAAACAAAGACACAGAACAAACTACACTCAGCTATTCCATCTGGTAAAACAAAATGTGCACATTTTGCATACATAATCAGGATGTTGGTCATTTGAGAACTCACTGCTTGTTCTTTCTCAACATGGCACATAAATGCATAGAATGTGGTACGATATTATTTGAAAGTAAGTGAGAAAGTGCAGCATTAGGCATTAGGGTATGGGTGTTGTGATGTACTGGTACTAACAATAACCATGATCATTTCAAATGGAATTCTGAGATTATCAAATTGAATAATGAATTAATAATATTGCACTTAAGCAGATTATTTGTGGATTTTGTTTACATCCGATATTTGGAAGTGACCTTGGGCAACATATTGTAAAAAGAAAACCCTCTATGAATGTGTGAGTGGTCAATAAAACTAGAAAGATGCTACAAAAACGCAGCTCGTTTATGTTTATACAGTTATTTTTATGGACTCTTTCTCTCCACCTAATAATACACTTGTTTTGAGTGTAACTTAGAGGCAAAACAAGATGTTTTACTACAGTCGCATAGCGGCATAGTGAAAATATGATAATGTGGTGATGTAACAGATTTTCAGCTAGTGATGGCTGGGAGTCAGCAAAAAAATATTTAGGGTTAGCAGTGGTTAACTTTCACAAATACCAGTTTTGTTTGTCGCTACTTAACTTCCACGCATGCACCCAGGCAAATTAGCATAAAGTGGTTTTTACAAAAATTGTTATTTATTTACTACCTACAAGTTTCAGCAGAATTTGCATAAGGGTGAAGTTTGTTTAGCAGATTCTTAGCAATCACATATAACAAGCCACCATTGTTGTGAGTTAAATGAGCTTGAGTTCCTGCGGCAGGGTTGATCGCACAAATAAGCGCAGTTACCAGAAAATACTAACCAATAAACATAACTTACCTGAACTTTGATGTTAGATCCCAATTCTGCCCCAGACAGCGCTTGGGACACTCTTAGTTTAGTTGGTGTATTCTTACAATAATGTCTAATACCTGCCGCTATTCCCCGAGATACTGAGGTGGCTGATGCAAAAGAAAGGACTTTAGCTGCCGACTGCAACATTGTGACAAATGCTGTTGTTTCAGATGCAGAACCTGCTAAAAGCACAACATGCTACTATCACAATCTGAAGACTCAGAAGACAATATATTTAACAGGTGTATTAGATGCACCGCATTTTGTCTGGAGTTGACTTTCAGATTTCACGCTGTCTGAGACTGAATGCAACGCTTCCTGTTTAGGTCATTCGCCATTCGTCCAATCCAGTCACGTGGTTTATTAAACTCCAATCACGTTTCTGTTTCTTGCTGCAGGGAGTTGTAGTGTTATTTAAAGACGAACGTATAAAAAAATTACTCAGGAGGGTTGGAATTATTATTTTTCCACAGACATTGTATTAACATTGGATTATTTTAAATTAACAGTATAATCTACATTGTTTAGTCGTATTTATTTATTTATTTATTTTCTAACAGGGGGAACCATAAAACATGAAAATACTATACACTGTTCAAAGCTTTGTAAGAAGCTTTGCTGCAATGCCCCTCTTACTCCCCATATGAGTAATGACAGTGCGTAGATGGATTTTGTGATCTTGGATGTATTAACGTGTCAAATCTCCCATTACCAGTAAAAATAAAAAGAAGGGAAAAAAATCTCTCTTCAGGTAGATTGGTAGAAGATTTCACGCAAAGGTCAGTCAACCCCGCTAACTTCCAAAATTTCCAAAACATTTTCGGCTGTGAAGCGAACACATGTGGAGTGAGTCAGGAGTGTAATGAAGCAAGCCGAACAGCTATCACAGCCACGTGGAAATGTTCTTTAATCTTTCGTGATGTATCTGCCGTCAGTGTGGGGTTCATTTGCGCGTAAACCTCGTTAATTCAATACCCACAACGACACTGGGTCTCTTCCCACCATTTGCTGCTGGAGTAAATCAGATCACGCCAGCAATATAATAAGATGCCATGGACTATTATTCACCTGGTCTCGCCTGTCAGCTTTGGAGCCCCTGACCAGAGCCGGGTGTCTCCACCTCCGGCTGCTTATGACACATCATCATTAAAGTCAACATGATGCATTTGAAACGTTAGCAAGGTCATTGATATTAATTATCTCCAGCCTGGATGGAGCAGTTATGTCCATGGCCTTATTTTAACAGGAAGCAGAACAATTCTATTTTTTGATTAATTGACAAAAAACATAAAATGCTTCCTTTTTCTGTCATTTTTGGCATCTGGGTTTGAAAACCCGCCACTTTCAATACACCAAAATGAACTGTATGTATCCTCCTGTCAGAATAATGAACTGGTCTCCGTTTAGTTTAATGTCGCGCAATATCTTACTCTACCACAAGGTAGTGCTGTAGCTCTATGATATTTCTTCTCCCTTTAAAAATCCCCACCTAGTGTAGATTTATTCATTTACCCCCGAGTTGCTTCCAATATATTATTCATTTGAAGCTCCGAGGTCTACTGAAATGAAAGCAAGCTGGCATTGTTATATTCTCTCTGCAGTTCTACCAACCACAATGCAAAGGACCTGCTGGCTTTGGTTGGCAGCGGATAGTCCAGCGCACAGTCAGTTCACGTTGCATCCAAAACTGTTTTCTCCGCATCAACAGGAACAGCGAGGTTGCAGTGCCCACAGTGCATAGCTCTGATTGATTTGAATTTTTTTCCGTGACAACTTGCACGTGGGAGAGATACTTGATGGGGTGTCGCATTTTTTATTTCCACAGATTCTCATCCTCCCACAAGAACCACAAAACAATATATGCACGAAACTAGGTAAACACAGTAGGGGTATGACTTTAAAACTGTTGCATAACTACGGGAAAAAAAATAAGAAGAAAAGGGGAGAAAAAAAGCAAAGTAAAACGCTATTCCTTCTATAACAAGAAAAGAATTAAATAGTTCTCCCTGTTAGAACTGTAGCTCCCTCTTCTTTTAGCCTCTACAGGTAGGAGAGTTGTTTGGCAGCGGTCTGACAACTGCAATAGAGCTTAACAACTTGTTAAAATCAATACAAGATTAGTCAGCAAAACAAAGGATTTTGCTGTAAAAGCTTTGATCTCAGGAGGCTCACTGAACTTGGAGGGCAAGTGCATCCCTATTGACAGCCTCCCCATGCCCCCTTTCACCAGCCTTCAGCTGCCCCTCCAAATATTCTGCATTCTCAAAAGGAAGGATGCATTGATTTTATGTAACATGGGTCGTTAAGTGCTGATTAGACCATTATAGTGATGTGATTTCAGGGAATGGGTTTTGGTGACAGGCAGCCAAACACAAATCAAAAGGAACTAACAACCCTTACTAAAAGAGATTTGGGCTGCTGCACTGCTTTACCTATGACTTACTACTACAATACTCTGTTTGTGTGGGTTTATATGTAATGTGCCAGTTTGAGCAATCTCCAACTGAGCGAAAATGCCGAAGTAAACTGCTCAAGATATTCACTCTGAAAATGATACTAACCATCACAGATAGATCATTTTTTCTTTGTAAAATAAAAATGGTGTATTTGTCCTTGTGCTTAGATAGTCCATCGATTATTCCTTTAAAACAAAAAATTCGGACAAACTCTTTATACTATTTTATAAAGCAAAAATGCAATGGCTGCTGGTTCTCAATGCTCAATATTTTTGCAAATATTGTATATATTTTGATAGAAATATACACTATTAACAATATTATTTACACTGTTTAAGATTTTCCATCTAATTTGCTTGTAAAGTAACATTTATGAGCATCTTTTGAAACCTGTGTCTAGAAAATTCTGCAAAGAAAAGGAAACATAAAGACTATCTGACATCATGTTAGGCTTTCCCTCTCAAAGTGGAATAAATTAATCATTGTAGGAAAAATAACTGCAATTGTTACTGTGGGGTTGTCCCCTGTCAGACCAACCACGATGATTACATTCATCCTTTTCTGTTTTTACTCAGTGTGTACTTTGTGTTAAATGTGTTCCATACAGGGTCTGTTTTTTTTCTCGCGAGCTACATCAAAGACAACTTTAATGGCAATCACCTTGTGAACACTGTGTTTTATAAAGTTCTTGCTAACTTATTTAAAAAAAAAAAACGCTCTTCTGGGTCAAATTTGACAGGTTCCTGTGGAGCTACGCATCTTGCCCTGCTCAGAAGTCTCCTTATAATTCACTCCCTGGCTCAAGGTTGGCAAGGAAGAGCAATAAAGTTGCTTCTCTGATTGCACTATTTTTCTCATACTGTGCCTCACAATGTGTCACAGGATTTCTGCATTGCTTTTTATGATATATTGTAGCAGAGAACCATCAAGTCAGTTCATGGTCAATAAGTTTACTTTTTGGAAGCAACAATCCTATGGATAAGAGGGTGGTGACTACTGTGTGCCAAGTTTCTAAATGTGGCTTCAAAATTTACATATATTCTAATATAGAATGTTTTAATTTTGAAGTGAGAGGAAATCCCCCCTCGTGTACAGAGGAGACAGTATCACAGACAAAAAAGTTGGACCATTTACAATACAGCTTTAAACTTAAACAGTGTCTTTAACAATTTGTCATTTCAACCCTTTCTTTTCTTTCACTGGAAGCAGTCAAAGACCAGGCACTCTTGAGATAGTTAAGAATAGATGATGAAAAATAGAAAAGCAGAGGGGTAATATCACAGTATTGTTACATATTACACATAGGCCACAGTCAAATGAAACAATTCATTCTCATCCGCTTCACAGCAGCATCACATGTCGGTTTTGGCTTTATGAGGACATAGTGTGGGCTCTGCTTCATTTCCCCAGGTTCCTTAATTTAACTTTGCAAGAGCTGGACGCAGCTCCCTTATCCTCATTTACAGGATAATTTGCAGAAATCATCCTAAATGGTAACTCTTAATTGTGATGCAGGAATTCTAGTTTTATCTATGTAACACCACAGGATTTATTTTCTTAACTTGTTGGGGGTGTAGCTTGAGAATGCCTGTCTAGGGATACTCACATAGCACATCAGTGGGATGTTTTTATAATCCGCTGCTAAACCCAATGTCTTTCAGGATATTCAGCTCTTCAGGATATTTTACTGTTATAAAATGCAGCTACGTTGCTGCTGTGGCCAGTTATTCACTTCTCCATAGCACAAGGAAAGAAAAAGAAAAAAGAAGATTTTTGCCAAATTCTGTTCTCCACTACTTTTTCAGCACACATATGTCCTATTTTAAGAATACAAGCTAAATAGTTAACACAGTTAACAGCAAACCACATATGAGCAGTGAAAATAGCTCTTTTCAGCTTGTGTGGGAACATTACTCAGCAGTAGCATAAACATGTCCTTCCCCTACTGATATATTTCATTTACCTTACAGGGGATGAAATCTGGTTTCATTTCTGTGAGCAAAACATTATTCCTTTATATAATAAAAATAACTTATTAGCTTTGTAAAAAAAATCATGTAATTTGAGTTGTGAGGCTTCAGCTGGTCCGGGGCAACACCGTCTATTCTGTAGGCAAGAATTTTCGAGACGTGCATTTAATCACAAAGGTCAGAGTGCTGAAGTAAATGGTGTGATACCCCTGGGGCAGTTGTGTGTCTTTGCCAAGGGCAGTTTTGAAAAGTCAGTTCTGCAGTGTTATAATGTTCTCCTACGTTATAACACTTCCGCTCACGCCGGCACACATCCATCTGTCCTTGTTGTGCCCTACTGTCCTGCTCAGGTGATCTGAAATTAAATATATTTTATTATAACACATAAGCCAGCAGCCTTATTTTCTTTGAATTTCATACATATGCAACCATGTGAGCAAATGCTCTGTCAGCATATAGCAGCATAAATCTAAGCCTAATTATGTTATTTTATCCAGACACAGCAACTAACCTCTAATTAGCCAAACAATAAATGGTAATGTCTTGCTCTTCCATGTGGCCATTTGAGTTAAACTCAGTGCAGTAAAATGGATATGCAGCATTTCTATTTTTCAGTCACTTATATACACAATGGCCTAAGACCACGTGCTATTAATTATAAAACAGTTAACATTTACCAAAATTTGGCATCTTTTCACATCTACATTAAAGAGAAAGTTTAAATTTTGTAAAATAGAACGACAAAGAAGCGTACTTAAATACACAGAGAGGAAAAAGCAAACAAATATATTTTTTAATAGCATCTCTGCTGCACCACAACACTGTCCTCCAGATGCCTCTGATTTGTGCATCTGATTTATTCATGCAGTCAATTCCAATTCAAGCACCTTTGTTGTAGAGCAACAGAAACAGTGGAAAATCATCACTTTTTATTTGATAAGACAAAACAATGCAATGTAAGCTGGGAGTTGGGACTGTAGCTGCACACCTCCTGAAACATTATGTCATGATGAAAGGAGCTGGTATTGTGTATATTCAGCAAACACTGTTTTCTGGAAAGTCTCTTTCTGTGGCAAATTCTACTTTTTGAAGTAAACCTTTTTGTGAATCTGTTCCTCTATTTCCCAATATATTTCTCATTTCCTCTCAGTGACAGGCATTAAATACAGGAAGTGATTTTTTTTCATTAAAATTAAGTTTTGATAGTTTTTGACAGCATCACTTATCCCACGAAAAGTAAAGAGATATTTTTATTGAACTATTATTGTTTTTCTTCACAGCTGATTAACTGGAGACAAAATCTATGTCTATGTATTTATATCTGGTTGATATTTTTCAGCGACATTTTATTAAAGTAAATATGTTATTTATGTTTACACATGTTGTTTAGTAGCTACAGTGATGATAGTGATGGAAACTGAAGGAATACAAAGCTGCTCCGATAAGCGGTCTCTAAAAACTCCACATAGAAACATAAAAACTGTGCTTCCGTGCGTGTGTGTTTGTGTATTTGTCCGAGTGTGTGTGTGGCCTTTCTGTTTCAAATCTAAACAGTGTTGAGTATGCCACACACAGGCATCCTTCAAAATATTTCAAAAAGATCTTTCAAAAAGAAAGCGATTGAAAATCCTGAGGTTAAAAACATTTTTCCCCTGACAGAAATAGTAATATTGTTTTCATTCTTTTTCCCTGCAAAATGGTTGCGTGTATGGTCTGTGTGCGGCTGTGGAAGGGGCTCAGCAATTTTACACGATCTACATTTTAAGAAAAGTCGATAGAAAAAAAATATGAAAGAGAACAAGACTGTCTAATTTCCACAACCTTAAAGTTGGACTGGCAGGCTTTTTTGTGTGGTAAATGAAATGAGAGGCCTGGTGTCACACAATTCAAATGCACAACGTGGAAATAAATCTCCCAAGGCTGATCTACATAATAGTATTCGTAATGGGCCCAACAAATCTGTAACCAAAACAATTCTGTCAGGCTGACTTCAGGCTTTATATTTCAGACAGCAATGCACACAATCCTACTTTCAAAAACAAACATAGGAAACAAAACATCTGATTTCTGCGTGTTGCTATTTTTGTTCTTTTTAATAAGAGAGGCATCATTTGCTGAGAACCTCTATTGTCCTGTGGAAAGTGCAAAACAATTTCTACGAATCACTATCTCTAATATTTAACGATTTCTTGATCCAGTAGTATGCAGATGTTTCTTGCATTTGTTGACTTACATTTCATTTAATACAAACTGTTCATGTGTGGGTGCCATACAGACCATGCACTTAAAAAAGTGTCAATAAGGTTAGCAAAGCGTTTGTTAAAAAGCTGTCTGAAGCTAGAGATTGCTACTAACTAGAACCTAACTAACTCTTCACTGAGTGGCAGGTATAAAATTCCCACCTCTGACTAAAGCAACTAAAGCTTGCACAAGCTAAATTCAAACAGCTCCAGTCCTCAGCTTTTTGTCAATAAACAGGTCTGTTGTTTCTTTGATAAATTGTAACTCTAAAGCCTTCATGTGTTTTTCAGCCATCTCAAAAAAGCACATGAAGCTCATTTAAACTAACAAAACTGCTTCCAAAGTATATTGAAAGAAGCATCAGAGGTTTTAGAAAAAGGATTTCAACACTGATATACTAACATAACCTACTGACCAAAAGAGAGCTGACTCATTTAAAGAATATGCAACCTTTTCTACAGCTTTATATATTTTTTAATACGTCTGTGCCACTAAATGTTTTGCAGCAGCTCAATCCTATTAAATATACATAAGCCTTGTTTCAGCCCTGACGGCAGATTATCTCCACCGAGAATGAAAATTACATTGCCTTTCTGGTTTCTCGTTGCATCTGCCTATGATTAACATGTTCTCAGTTTCAACGCACATTTATATGATGAGAGAGAGCTGGTTCTCTGGACGCTCTAAAATATCTCGCAGAGAAATGTTCGCATCCTACGTTCATGAAACTTTTTAAAAACACTTTTCATACCGTTGCCTTTACTTTTTATCCCCGCGGTCCTACTAAACGAAAAGGAGAGGAGAGCCTCTGACTGATCATTGCTGGTGCTCACGTCATAGACAAAAATCAATAACAACTATTTTTTCATGGATATAAAGTACTACATGATAAGCTGTCTTAAAACATTAAGCATTTGCTAACCTTTCAGTCAACCAAACTGCTTCCAGACACTGGGTTTGAGTGTGTCCTGATCCTGTGCTACGGACAGATTTGACCTCAGGCATAATTAGCCTAATAAAAGCATTAGTTATGCTGTCAATATGATTTGCATAATGTGCCAAGGCAGTTTCATTCCTGAATGCAAGCGGTGTCCGAGTGACTTAAAATGCTGCAGTGACATTTCTTTGGGTCCTTTGTTCACACCTGTCAGGGGAAATGTGATGGGAGATGGCGGACGCAGCTGTGGCTTCCGCCTCCAGTGAGTCCACAAAGATCCTGAAGTCCAGTATACATCAACCAAACAGCAGCAAACATTTCTAAAGCAGAAATACAAGAGTTTCATCTTATGCTGACAGGATTCATTTCTTACAGCATTGACTCATAATCCATGAAGGTCAGGATGAAATGGAGAAGTGACATAATCTTAGTATTTTCCCAATGAGAAAATACATAAAATAGCACAACTGACTTACATTATATAATTTTTCAGAAAAAGTAAAGCATTTTCTAAGATATGCAAATACATTTCTCTCTTTAATACATGCAGCGGTAACAGCATCTAATTTTAACACTCTGCAGTCACTGTGCTCCCACTAAGAAACCCCACATAGAGCATTGACTTTGAGAGGACCAGCTTTGATATTGCTCCACCTCACAGGTTATCAATTGTCTTGGCTATGTGTGCCTCCGTCAAAATGACTTCAATACCAAAAGCTGTGTTATGAGTCATTTACACTTGTTCAAAAGTCAGAATGTTAGGTTATGTTGCCCTAGAGTAGGGCAGTAAAAGCTATCTTACAGGGCTCTTTAGCCTCATTTTAAGAGAATAATGCTTCTCATATTACAAGCATGCAGCACTGTACTGTTTAGGGTGCTAGTACTGCACATTTTCCATTTCCCTTTGCAGCATGAGAGGCAACAATGGCCTTTGGTTGACCCGTGGAAATATGACACGTTGAAAACCATCATGTCTTTCTTATTTCCAGAGTTCAACTTCGCTGTCTACTTCTGCTGCTGCTGTGTTTTGTCATCAAGGTGGGCATTCACATGAGACCTAAACCTTGAGGACAATTCAGTCTCACCTCTCTATGGCCAGTTGGTTTACCATTTCTTGCCCCATTAATTTTTATGATTGGTCCACCATTTGCATAACTGGTAGAGAAGGGAATGTGGACCTGAATGATTAAAGACAGAATAAGAGGCAGTCCTGTTCAGTCAGGCATATGGTGTTATGGGGCTACACAGCAGATGTGGACCATCATACCAACATTATTTTATGGATGTCGGGAAAACTTGAACAAGTGTAGCCAGTCATGGAAAGGTGGTGCTCTTTGCCAACTACATTGCCGATCTGAACAAAATAGATGCAGCTGTCTGTCATGTAATAACAGCACCTGAGACTGACAGGCAAAAGAAAACAACAGACAGCAGGTGTTTCATTTTTGTAGTTGTTTTCAGACTAAGAAACTGATTCATTGAGGGAATGGATGGCTGGTCCTCAGTATGAATCAACCTTTTACTGATTTTAACAGGAAATACCTTTGGCAGTGTTTATCCAACTCAGGTCCAGAGTGGTAAAATTATCAGTGAGAGGAAAACAGATGAAGTGTGAAAGCAATGTGAAGATAGAACTCAGCATAGGTAATGAGAAATACAGCAGTTCATGGATGAGTTTTAGAGAAATGCTTTTCCTCCACTGGTTACAGTGATATTAACGTCATGCAAAAATCACAGCTGTGTTCTTGGTTGGTCAAAGAAGCAGTGGTAGATGTAAAGTGGGATCAAATCCACATTTTGGCTACATCCCCAAGCAATGGTGGAGACCCATCTTACAAATATAGTTCCTGCCCATCCAGCTGTTGACAACAAAGGCACAAAGGAAGAGCACAAAGGAAACATGTCAACAAAAGGAGCTGAAATGATGTTTCTTTGTTTGATTAACGCAAGCTTTTGTGTGCACATTTTAAAACAGACACTGATATCGTGTTGGATCTGAGTTGTACTAATATCAAAAGATCATTTTTCATATTTGCTGCCATCAGATATATAGCTTTAATTGATTTAAAGTGCAGATTCTGTACACCCTGCCACACAAATGGCAACAGCAAATTTGTAAGGTTTTAACGAGGCTATTCATCAGTATCAGCAGTAATTCAGTCCTTACTGCTGGCACATAGTCTGCTGTTTTCTTCAGCCTTTTTTTTACTTTAATTTTTTAGCCACATAGTAAGGTAGCCACAGTTGCTCTTGGCATCAGTATTAACTTTACAGATAAATTTTTAGTTTAGAAAAAATCGACTCATCCATCATTGAGGTGTGTTGTAGCAATTATTGTGGAGGTCAAAGTGCTGTTATTATGATTCTACCAAAGAATAAGGTTCTATGAATTAAAGGACACTCTGACTGCACGTGCTCTCTGCTAGCAGGACTCTCTGTTCCCTGTAAAGAAATCCTCTTTGCCAAAGGCATGTGAGGCTCAAGGCTCAGACTGTCTCAAGAAAAATGAGAGTCACAGATTTGAAATTTCCTTTTGGTCAGACTAGGTGAAGCAATCATCAGAGTGTGATCATTTCTTGTGATGCTAGGCCTCCATACAGAGAGATCAGCACTTTCCTTGACTCACATCAATGCTAAGTGAATAAGAACAAATGTGAAAATTCGGCCTGCTTACGTCAAACGGGCCATGTTGCTTTCTTCTGGGCAGCGAGCTCAGCTCTGCCTGCAGAGAGTGTAAATGTTCTAGGTTCCCTCGCTGCCACCACATACTAGCAGCTAACTCCCGCACCACCCTGCCTGCTAACAGGATTATCCCCTGAGCTGCACTTACTTCAACAAAGTTATCAAGTTTAAAAACAGTCTCCTGGTGGCTTTTGTGATATCAAAGGATTGGTCCTCAACTTTGACAGGTTAATTAATAGTCAAGTTTTGCACTGCATCCCTCGAGGCTTGCTCGTCTTATGCCAGTTAAACACATTCACTGCAGAAAAGTTGATATTAATAGACTGCACTTGATATACTGGTGATTCAGCCACATGTTCAGTCCATGTGAGAATTTAATAAGTTCAATGTCTAAACAGGTGGCAGAGCGTGTTTCACTAAATAACGGCACACGGCGAACTATATTTCATTATCATAATGCATCAAATTAGCCTCATTAAAGGCTTGTGAAATGTGTAGCAGGGTGAGAATTAACATTTGTGTAATGTACCAAGGTGTAATGTAGATATGAAAATCTTCACAGTCCGAGGTGGTAGGAACATGAATATAAGGGAAGGTAACATAAGTGTGCTGTGGTTTGAGATGCAGCGATAGATAATATCATCCACAATAGACTGTGTATAAAACAAACGCAAAAAATAAACACAAAATATTCCCTTTATTTTTTTTTCTACCTTAAGACTACACAGGGTCACTGATGTAGCTCTAAGAGGTATCTACATTTGCATTTTATTTACAGCTCACTTTGATGTCCTCATATTTACACAGTCAAATAGAAGCGCTAAAAACACAGTGTTGAGAACAAACCAAAACTCGAAATGAGTCAACTTTAGAAAAAGATACAGTCTTCTGACGCAACAATTCTCAGTGCAATATTCCACAATGCAAATATCCATCATTCATATTATGTAGAACATACATATATAGTTTTTATTTTTGTTTTTTGAAAAATGTAAATGAATCGACCAGGAGCAGGAAAAAAACCCCCACCCATGTCCTTTTCACTTTTTCACTTGTACAGATTGAGACACTCAATCATGCTCTCGTCACACGAACATGTTCAAATGTTTTGTGGGAAAATTAGCAAGTCAAGAGTGTGTAGTGGCTTGGCATAGTTCAACAACTAACTGAATTTAAATCAATATCACGATTTCCAAAATAGTCTTGACTCTGCGTCCATTTTCAGATAAAGAAACATTAAGTTGTCCCTTGCATTGCCCACCGAGGGAGATGCATGGGAGTTAAAATGTGATCACGAGAGTTATTTTCAAGGTTGCCATGTATAGACGACCTTTAGTCTGTAAACGGGAAGTAGTACACCTGCAGGTCTAATGCATTTCAGCCAGCCATGGGACCAAGCGGAGCCCTATCCTGGAGAATGAAAGCACTTTCAAAGCTGACCTGCAGGCAGCCCTTTGGGCAAAGGCAATTTGTATCTTTCATCTCACCCACAACACAACGCAAAGCCCATCTATCTCAACAGCCAATATGTTAATGTACCGTGTATCACTGATGAGATTAGTCACTGACCCTCTTTTGTAGCCTCACTTTTATAAAGTATTTTTATCCCGAGCTTTATGTGACTGGACATTGTGATGAGGAATACTGACTTAAGATCACTGATAAACAAAAAGAGCCTTTCATATGCAACCGAGATCAGTAAAATGCATGTGGTCTGATGAAAAACACAGTAATTGATTTAACTAAACCACCTTTCATAGTTTATTCCATGTGTTCAAACACCCTTAAGCGTTGTTCAAGTACAACAATTAACAATAAAAGGGACAACAGTTCACATTTTTTTAAAATTCACATTTGTTATACTGTTAATTCATATAGCTATTTATAAAACAAAACTAAAAGATAACCCCAAACCATTCCTGTAAAATACCTTTTGTAGTTTAATACAGACATTAATTCCACAGTATTTTCTCACAGGGTTGGCTTTTCTCTGTTTTTATAATCGAGTTGTTTGACCACAGTCAAAAGAAGCAGAGAAGAATTTATTCGCTTTTCATTTTGTTCATAGAGAAAAAAAAAAAGTCTGGTTATAAAATAAAATACACACCAAATAAAAAAAAGTGACCGCACATCCCTTTGTTGGCTCCACCACATACAATTTAAGCTTAATTAAGCAGTTTTGCTAATTTTAAAGTTCATAAAAAAGGCCAACATGCACAGTCACGGTGCACCGAAGCCTTCCAAGCTAAGACCACAAATGAGTATCGAGCTTCCTCTTTAAAAAATTACAAGACATCACACAAATGAAGGTGCTTTGACAAGTTCAGCTGGGTTCTGATGAAGGGCTTTACCGCCAACAGAAATCTCTCTCATTATTTATGGATGACTGGGGCTATGACGGTTTCAAGTATAAAAAAGAAGTGATTAAAAGAGAAGGAATCTCCTTGGCTGAGGCGCAGAAAAAGGCAGAATAGAGCAAGCTTGTGAATAACAATCTGCAAGTCTGTCAGCAGAGTGATCCAGTGAACATAATGCATTACCAATACTCCTCTTGGATTCCTTTGAACAGAATCACCAACAGGGATGAGGAAATGGAGTCACAAGACATCACAAATTTTCATCCTCTAGCAGCCGCACTTGGAGAGCAAAGACTGTTAAAGAATCTTCAAAAGGAGAAGGGCACTCTTCTATTAATACAGTGCAACTGATTGCAACCAAGTTGAGCACAGTCAAAGAAAAAAAACATGTGGTCATGTACACAACTGTCTTTGGCAAGAAGTCCCATGTCCTACATCTGAGTCAGTCACTCGAGAGCCTCGTGTTCATGTCACCTTCG
The DNA here is from genome assembly GCF_965226115.1 of Aulonocara stuartgranti. Taxonomy (NCBI): domain Eukaryota; kingdom Metazoa; phylum Chordata; class Actinopteri; order Cichliformes; family Cichlidae; genus Aulonocara; species Aulonocara stuartgranti. The sequence goes on from NC_138950.1 coordinate 7,891,944, forward strand.
GCCCATTTCACTCTGTCTCATGAAATGAATGTTGTTGACACTGTCTGCCAGCTCAGGGTATTGGTCAACTGAAACCATGTAATATCCATCATAGCCTTGCACCTTCCCTGAACCTAGGAGCTGCTGCTTCTCTCCTTCAGTCCAGGTTCGTGAGCCCTCTTCTCCATCCCTCAGTCTCTGGCGCTCTCGGGCCCAAGCTTGGGCGACAGCTCTCTGCCGAGCCAGCTCCAACACACGGGCTTTCTCCTCATCCACGCTACTGCCATAACGAGTATTCAGACACAGAGCGCCATACTGTAGCTGAATGTCAGTAATGCGCCTAGTCCTGCCATTGACAACAGTGTTGACCTGAGACACTGTGACATTGACGCCATTCTCTAGTGTACGTCGGCCCACTGTCATACCAATAAGGGCCAGATCTCCCTCCACTGAGCCCAGTTTGACAAAATAGTGGGTATCCATTCCCATGATAGTGAAGTGGAGGTTTTCAAGGTAGAATGCATCGTTCAGAACTGCAGCCATGCGACGGCCATCTTCATTGGCCAAGCTGATGATGTCAGTGCTGATGCGACCATCTCTGATAGCAAATTTGACCCCCTTGCCAAAGATTGAGCCACCAGAAGCAAAGATCTTTTTATCTTCCGTCTGAGGGCATCCAGCACTTTTGGCTCTGTAGATCTGGCCAAAACGTTCCAGTTTTACAAAGGCCTTCAGCTGCCTCTGAACTTCACACTGAACACCCAGCAAAGACTGCAAAAAAACCACAAAGACAATACTGTTAAGTTACGCAGCCCCCGCAACAGCTTCATACACTCAAATATATATTTTTGCTCATTCTCTGAGGAAGAGCTTGTTTGAAATCGTTCTTGCGGATATTTCCCAAATATTCACTTGTGATTGCTTCACATTTTGATTTGTAATCTTTATCCTTATCCTACTTTGCATGTGGAATAAGGAGCACAGTCTGATTTCAGATACATCCTTTTCAAATCTGAGATTCATACTGCTTCATTAACACTTCAAACATTTCAAACTCAGTGCTGTGACTACACAGCATGAGCGATTCTTTTTATATTAACGTGAGGAACATTTGACACTAAATAAAGTGTAAAGTATACACTACAATGTACACTATATATATATATATACCTTGTGAGCGGGTGCGTGTGCATTCCTTCTTTTTTAATTAGACATCTTTATAATGTTACATGTTGAAAATAACAATGAAAATGCCTTTATTATTGGCACATAAATCCATAATGCTTTGATGCTGTGAATAATGCAGCTTCAAAGCATCGCAGCTGCCCCTACCTTGACACATAGTTAAGGTAGGGGCAGAGGTGTTTGTCAGCAAATGCAAATCTCCCTGATCATTTATGACAGGCATGATATTTTGAAAAAGGGTGAAACAGTCATGCTGTGCCAAATATGAAACGGGAATCTGCTGGTAACTAGTGTATATTGTTCCTTAAGGGTTTACAAATGTGTACATACCATACTGCTTTCAGCCAAAATTAATACTTTGTCCTAATGCTACTTGACAAGAGATATTTGTCAGGAAGAAAGAAGCATGTTAAAAAGAGGAGAATGAAATTAAATGGAAGCCAGCCAACACCACAGTATCTAAGCAGCAGAAAAAAAAGCTCTCAAGCATCGCGCCTTCTTGCCATCGCCTAAGATAAGAGGTTGTGAACATCCTGAGGAATTTTTGTCAACCAGTCACATCTAAAGTTTCCCTGACAGTTTCTAATTCCGTCTCTCTGTGCTTTTGTTAAAGGATGGCTAAGGGTTGGAAGACTGGGTGGGGCTGAGAAATGAAGAGCAGGCTGCAGTGACCGGCATATCTGCCTGTTCTTTCATGTGACACCACAACCTGCTTCAAGAGGAAACAAAAACGGGGGTGGGGGCAGCTGTACTGTAGGGCCCCCAGGGAATCATTGCCTGGGGGTACGCTTCACACCATGCCACTCCATGTTTGTTTACCGTGCCAGTATGTGACACGGTCAGCTGTCCCAGGGCAGAAGAGGAACAGGGGGCAATGTCCTCCACTTTACTAAAGCAGCCTCCCAGGACACTCCCAGAGAGGCATCATTCACATAGCATGCTGTGCAATCAGCCTCCAGCACGAGCCGAAATGAAAGATCAAGCCTTGTGCAGCACACAGCTCATCTCTCTGGCCCCCTCACAGCATTTTTCAATCTGTGGTGGATTCAGCAGCATGGTGAAATAGGGGCTTAAATGGAACAAGATAGAAAGGCAGGCATGAATAAAATAAAGTTTTAAAAAAGCCATTTGTACAACACATAGCATGTACTGTTTTAAAGTTGCACTGCACCTAATTGGGCCGGTGTGTCCATCTGCAGTGGGGATCAAATGCATTAAACGCCTAAGAATACCATTTTGGAAGCAGGAATTCTAGATAAGAATAACACGCTTCAACATACACAGGAAAACAACTAATTATCTCAAACCTTCCTTACATATTATTTATAGTACATATTCAGAGGTGTGCTGAAGGCAAAACTCCTTCACACAATCTTGCAATCGAGGCATACTTTCTATTTAAAGATATACTAAAGTCTGTTATGGGTATTTTTGAATATGTAATTGAAAGGCTGAGTCTGTAGATAAAACATGTCCTTTCAGTTATATTATTAATAAAATGGACCTACTTATGTTTAATACTTCAGAGGGAAGTAAACATAGATGAGCTGAATATAGTCTCATATATGACTAATTTAATTTTAGCATATTGAAAGTCCTTCTATCCTTCTAAGAGTGTTTTTGAGAAACCGATGGTAAAAAATTTAAGCCATGTGGAGCAGGCTTAAATTTGCTCCACAGCCACCAGATGTCTGATTTTCTTAGCAGTTAAAGCAATCAGAAGTGCATCTGTGTTTCTGAAAGAGTGTTGCATTTATCGTCTGTAATCTACAACGCAATTCCCTCAGATCCCCGCGGATCTACACTTAGGCACTGAAATACCTGCAGTGTCTTTTGTTGCTCATTTATAGATTGGCACCTTTGGAGAGTTCAGAGGTTTCTTTGTGGAATGTTAGCCACAAGCTTTATGCACGAGTTAGTCCCAGGGGTTCTGACAACAACCCTTTCAAAACAGTTTACGTTAGATGAAGAAATAACTGGGATTGTTATAGATTTACACTACGCATATATGATGTGTAACATTACAATAGGAATAAGTATTTCATTTCCAGTGTAATTGACTAAAGTGTTGCTGAAATGCCTGAGATAATTCATTTTTTGATTACAAATACTTTTAAAGGACTCATGAGAGCAGGAGCACTTATCAACTATTCATTTGCAAATCACAAATTTGCATTTGTTTCTATTCACAGTAATTTTGAAAATCTTCACCTTTAGTGTCATAGAATAAATATTGATGGATAAATTCTGAAATAAATGGGACACCAACTAAAACATCACTCAGACATTTATAAGTTGTTAAGAGCTAAATACTGCATGACAGTTTATAGTAACAGTGGGGGTTTTTGCCAGTTTTTTGTGTATCCATGTTTATTAGTCTGCTGGTCAGATCAGAGAATCTTCCATCACCCCAGTAGCTTTTAGACTTACAAATAGATGAGAAGACATTCTAACCAATACCGGCTATGTTAAGGTTGCAGCCAGAGTGTAATGCAACATGAATCTTCCCTCTTGATGGGTGGCATTCACTAGTCTAGCTGTAACCAAACCCAAGAACAACAGTGGCCTGTTCAATAATTCAGGTGAGTTGGGGGCAACTTAAAAGGCCTGATAAAAGCGAGAATCAAAGCATGTCTACTACTTCTCAGACCTTGGCTAACAGTGTAAGGCTGAGATGAAATCAATGGCCAGTGGTAGAAGAAAGGGAGAGTGAATTTTCCTAATGGCAGGACAATTACAAGAGCTATTTAGCCTGACCCCATTCCCCAAGATGAGGACTAGGGAAGCAACCAGCATACCGGGCGATGTTTTGGCCTGATAGCTGCCAGCTCCTTTGGGAGTCTGGCTACATAGACTCTGCCCATTTGCTAATGATGTTGGAAAGGAGAGGGGCAGAAGTAGAAAGCGATCCGAGGTAAGATGAAAAGTGGGATAAGTAAGGATGACTACCTTGGTGCTATCCCATTCCTGCGTCTTGATCTGGGTGCGAACTAATTCGTAGGATGGCTCCATGGCCTCTGTGCTTGGTTTGCGGTAGCCGGGGATAACGTTGTACAGTTGGAAGCCAAAGGTCACCAACCAGCTGTTCACATCTGCGGGGGAAGGGTCAAAACAAATGATATACATATTCTATTAGTAGACACAATCGTTTGTGGCTTCAGAGGAACTGTGAAGAACTGTGAGAATTAATTTGTTGAATCTGAACAGTTGACATTTTGTGGGCGAGACTGTTTCCATGAAACGCTCCTACCTCGGCCAGACCACTTGATTTGTTTGTGATAGTGGAAAGCTATGCTAAACACTCAAGATAGTTGTGATAATTCGTGTCCACTCCTGCAGGTGCCACACTAATGACACGCAGTTGGGTTACGGAAATGCCAAGTGACATCTGAGAGTGCCTGCTGTGCTGATAATTATATTCAGTAATTTGGTGTCATTTCAAGGCAGCCAAGACTTCAACACGAGATATTTTGAAGACTCAGCGGGCTCCTCTGCATTAATTTCTCTCTAATGAGATGCTGAAAGAGAGGAAAGTGACGTGTCTGAGATTTAAATACATCCAATCATGATAATGTGGTTCTTCTAATAGCAGCCACCGACACTGTGGTTATAGGTGCTGCTGCAGTCCCCTATAGCATGCTGTCATATTTTATGAATATCACAGAGAAGGCTACAGGTCTTAAGAGAAGCAAAGCCTGTCCAACCTGATCGATTTCTTTCTCGCGCCCTTCCATGTGTTTGTTACAGACAGCATCATTGCTGTGACACTCGGGGTGCAAGTCTCTCACACATTGCTGCTGCCACATTGTGGCACCTGACAAAGCTTTTTTAAATATGAATTTGTTTGAGGACAATGAAAGGACCCTGGCAATTTAGTGAGAGGAATGTAAATGTCACTGCTATCAATCACAATTGAGGCAAACCCACTACAATATATCTATCTAACAGTCTATTTAGCATTAAAATGCCATTGAGCCCCTAATGGTGGACTATGATGCTGAATGCCTTTGTGTTTGCAAAAAGTGACTACTCCGTCTCTCGGTATTGTCTTCAGGTTATTAAAGGATAAAGAATAAAAGGTAAACACATTATTATTCCTCCACAAAAAGGCATTATGGAGTAAATATAATGCAGCATGAACACATGAGAACTTATACATTCATTTATGACAGAGATCCAGCTACTGCTTAGTTTAACCACAAGGATTTCACTGAGTATGTTGTTTTCCTTCCGACAAAAGAGGTTGATACAACCAACAAAGATTTGTATGGTTTGTATGGATTCATTGTGCTCACCTTCTCCACCGAGGTGCTTTCACTGCCATTTACCCCCTCCCCACCACAAAGAACCAGGATATTTCTGGAAAAGGACCTGAATGCTAAACAACAGAAAGGGCTTGGCCGTATAGCATTGTTCCCTTTGAGCATTTTCAGAGTGATAGCTACTGGGCACGTACATAAGCAAGTATACACGAACACACATACACGAAACCCCCCCACACCTCAGTTTCCCAGCAAGTGAGTGCTTAAAATCCTCCCAAACACACTGCTTTTGAATTTAATTCTGGCAGGGTCTGTTCTTCCAGTTGTGTGAGGTTGTTAAGAATAAAAACATAACAAATTTGACAGAAAAACCTGGAATAACTATTGTGCGCTTCAAGCAACAACAGTCATACACAGGAATGAAGGCTAATATTTGCTTGCTCTCCACAACCAAGTTATAAGCATAACTGATTGCTTTAGCAGGACTCACGTAAATACTGTCAACTTCTATTTATATTCAATTATTTGGATACAACTGAAAGTATTTTAAGTCCTACTCACTTTCACTTAGAATTGTTACAGGAAGATTCAGAGAAAATCTTGCTTTTGAGCATCAACAGAAGCAGACTGCACTCAAATCATTTTCTGATAGAAAGTTATAATTCCACAGTAAGTCCTTTTCTTTATGTTTGCAATGTTTCCACAGATTGCCTACATTTTTTAAAGACATTCATTTAAAGGTTATGATACTTAAAATGAATGCCTCTTTGTTTGATCATCAGTAGAATCCAGCGAAACTGCACTGAAGCTAACTTCCTGTCCTCTAAGGTTAGGTGGACTTGCGCTTTATTTTTTCTTAAAATTTAATCTTCTAAAGCCATAAAGCATATAAAGTCTGTTAAAAGAACTTACCTGTCATGTAGCACTTTATCTCCTCGTTATTGCTGAGAGGATTATTATTCTTGAACATGTACAAGTTGAATGGCACAATGTGGTTGCTGTTGAGACGTTTCCAGATCTCGTGGTCTGGTGTTGTCCAGCGGCCAGCAAGGACATCATAATCCCGCCTGCCCATGTGGACCAGTTTGCTAAGAGGCTCATACAGGCCTCCTTGGTAGCCTATTATGAGCTGCAAACTGGGGTTGGTGTCAAGGTAAACTTCTCCAAAAGCCGTATGGAGGATCTGCTTGATCATGATGCCTGATCCACTGAACACAGCCAGTGGCGTGCCTATGTTATCACACGCCACGTAAAACTCATCCCCACTGCTTAGCTCCATGGCAAACAGATGTCCCTGCAGGTCATAATACAGTGAGGTGATCTCAGAGCTGGAGTGATTGTACATATGGGTGACCCTAGTGGGGCTGGACAACTCAGCATAGAAGAACTGCAGGTGCTGGCCCCTGCTGCTTCTGCTGGACACCCTCCTGCCGAGGCCATCGTAACGGTATTCAATGCTCCAGCCGCTCACTTTGTTGTACACTTTAACAAGCAGGCCAGCAGAATTATACTCAAAATAGTCATTCCCTCGCTGCTTAAGAAAACCGTCCTCATCCATCCTATACTGAGTATCTCCCAAGCGAGTAATGCGGTCCCTGATGTCATAGCGTAGTGGTGTGAGGCGTGCGCTGTTTCCAGGGCTGAGAAGGTGTAAGTTGCCATTAAGGTCATAGCTGTACCTCCACAGAGGCTTGTCATTGATGGACACCACTTGAAGTTGACCGTCAGCATCGTACTCGTATGTGTAGCGTGTCGTGTTGGCATAAGGCCCAACCTTTAGCTCCTTGGCCACCACTCGCCCCATATTGTCATACTGCACCATCATCCAGTACATGAGTGAGCGGAAGATCTCATATTGGACTTCCTTCACTCGCCCGTAGGCATCAAAGTGTTTGGTGTGGGTCATCACTGCTGTGGTTATAATTTGATTTATGTCATAATAGATTACTCCAAATTTACCAAACTGCTCTGTTTTGCCAGATACGTCATCGTAACGATACAAGTCAATTGGCAGCGGTTTCTCATTTATGACAGCCTGCATGCTAGTGACGCGGAAACTGTTGTCATACACATAGTCAAACCTAGCGTTCACCATGCCCTCTTCGCTGAATCTGAAAATCTGCCTGTCAATCAGTGGACCAATCTGACGGTAGCGAATGGTGCAGGTAAAGCCTTCACTCTGCAAGTTGACGGTCTTTAGCATGCCTGCCACTTCATCATAGGAAAAACCAATTCGAGTGGTGTCATAGAGAATCTCCAGAAGCTTAGCAAGCTTTCCATATTTGTAGATGATCCTGCGGCCTGTACCCAGATAGGTGGTCTGCAGCAACTGTCCATCCTCACTGTAGTCCTGGAGCACTGAAGCGTTACCTTCAGGGGGCCGGTAGGTGTTTCTGTAGTAACCAATGGAGCGGGAGGTCTCTAGAGTCTGCCGTGCTACGTTGGGCATGGTCACAGAGGAGAGCCGATCATTTTTGTCAAATTCAAAGATATACTGCCTTTGGCTGTAGAGCAGCAGCACCATGGACTAATGAGAAGAAGAAACAGAGGATTTTTTGTGTTATATTAATAAATTGTAAGACTGACTGCATTCAAATGCTTCACTTTGATATATTTTCTGTTACACAAACACACAGTCCTAAAAGCTGTTACAGAAGCACAATGTCTGACACAATAAGACAAGATAGAGATTAATTAGAAAATTGCTACCGTTATAACGTCTAATACCAATAACACAAAATGACAGGCAATTTGTCTAAAGCGATAAATATTACGCAAGTTTGTGTCAGTCCAAATCTAATTTTCATCATGAACACAGAGTTGCTGATACTCCACTGAAATTAAGATTTCCTTAAGAGATGATTTCACAAGCTGCTTCTATTTTGCTCATTTGTCAGATCTTTTAATCCAAACAGTAGGAAGCCAAATTTTCTCACCTAAGCAAATCTAAAATTTACATCTGTGCCTGTCTTAGACCAATAAATGATGAGGTTGTAAAGCTGTCACAACAGGCGGCATCGAGAAATTGCTCAGAGGTTGCTATGACTAAAGACTATTAACAAGGTGACGGACTGCTGTTCATATTATATGCCTAAGCTACAGAATAACAGCTCCTCACCTCACCCAAACAGTCTTGCCTTCAATTAGTCAGAAGAAAGTGACATTTCACTCTGTTCTTTTCATCAGAGCTATTTCAGGCTGAACTTTGCTGTCAGACTTTGGTAACAAAGTATGTCTTCAATGCACCAGACACTTTAATTACATTTTGGCTGATATCTATTCCAGAGCCTGATAGTGCAACACAAACACTTCTGTATTATTACAAGTTAACTTTTAACTCCAGTCTAAAATCTCATAACAAGTTTCTTACACAAACACACCTTTTACACTTTATCTGTAGAGCATGCCTCCAATATTATATTACATTTTTTATCTTTAAACTATTTAATCATTATTACAGTTCAACCAATTCGTACCTTCTCAAGATAAGTGTAGCTCCAAGATTTACCATCAGCAAATATCTGGGAGGTGATTCTGCCGTTCTGGTCGTATTCCATGCGCACCGACATTGTGCCTCTTTGGATACCTGCCACATGGCCTCCAGGAGAGTAGGTGACATTGACTCCATTCAGTCGACTGCTCGGTGCCCACAATGTGGGGCGACCGGCATGGTCATAGTGGATCCGTAACGTAAACTTCCTGTGGTCATCGTAGACCTTTTCTGTTCTGGTGATTCGATCGAAATCCAACGATAGGAGGTTTCTGTTATGAACCTATAGGAGGGAACGCAGGGAGTTAGGAACACTTTATATAGCTACAGAAAATTCACCAACGGGAATAGACACTTTAAAAAGTTTGAAATTATTGAGAGGAATTGGTGCATTACTCTTCTGAGGTGGAACATTGGGAGGAGACCTTTAATCACAAAGTGATTATTTTTATATTCTTCTTTTCATAGCTTTTAATTACAAAAGTGGAGCTCTATCTCAGGACTGCAGGAGCCAGCGGAGTAATGAAATTGTAAGAATTACCACATTTCTTTGTTTGTGTCTTAGCCCGAGTATGCCTATTCAAGCAAGAAACATTAGAGTCACATTGATCATTAAATTCATTTTTAATGCTTACTGGGAAGAATTACCAGGCACAGATGACTCTCATTCTATTTTGCCTTTGCGTAAATTGGAAAAGAGAAAGAAAATCAGTTAATCTCCTTTATGACTGAACATTGTTTAAGTGACACAGCTCTTCTGAATGTATCAGGCTTAAAACGGTGACCTTTGCTTTCAGAGCAAAACAACACTGCTCTGAAGACTGCAGGCTTTATGAGGCAGCTTCTGTGCTTTAGCCAAAAAGATCAAGCAGCAGCCCTGGCATTCTGTTTCTCTGTCAGCAGCCTCCATAAACAGAAGCTACAGAAGCAAAAAAAATAAAACAAAGAGAAGATAACAGCTTAGATTGCAGGTCAGAGCAGATCTCTGCAAAAAAAAGCATTGCTTTAAACACCATCTGGAACTTTTTGTAAAATGGGTCTTCAGAGGTCTCTGGCTGTAATTAAAACTACACCTCTGTTTCTGTAATATTTATGATCTTTTTTTCTTATTAATCTTCAGAGTGTTTCTTCAGGTGTGCTATCATTTGGCTTAGTAAAATGCTTGGCAAGGCTTAAAAACATCTTAAAATGCCTCAGAAGGCTGCTTCTGGCTACTTTCCAGATACATCCCACAGAGCAGGTCACACAGGGATTGCTGAGAAAGCTCACTTTTTCAATCTCACATTGAGGAAAGCATGCTTAGGTCTCTCATCTGTGAAGGGACAATTACACCAGAGGCAATTATTGTCACTGATACCTAATTGAGAGGATTACTTTAAGTAAAACCAACAGAATCATGAGGAGCATAAATCCATGGATATTTGGAGTGGCGTAAACTATTTGAGACCTGAGACAGAAGGAGTGAACGTACATTGGATCTGGAAATAAGAACGTGTTCTTTTGTCTCCTTCGCCTTCAAACACTGTCATAACAAGTGTCACACTTCATTGAAATGGCTACACCTTTTAGTTATTTTTTTTAAAGAATACTAGTAAAGATCCCCGCTGCTCTTGTTAAATCTCTGCAGGCAGCAGAGAGCTGATGTCTTTCACAAAAAGTTCCCAGTGCTAGAATAAGGTTTGCCAAAGTCGCATGGCATAGAAGGAAAAAGTGTCCCATAACAGTGATTCCAAGTTCCCATGAGAATGGAAACCCACTCAAGGGGAGTTATTTCAAATAGAACATCACCTCTAAAATGAATTTCTCACAGAAAGTAAAAGAGTAGAAGCAAAAAAGAGACTTTTACATTACACTCAAGATCATAACAATGATGTCTCAACCAATATCAAATACTATCTGTAAGTGTCCCTGTAAATATGTAAATGTCTATTCTCAGGTTTTATGACTACTCCAATTAATTTTTCTTTAATAGCAACAGTTCTATTTATTGTCATGCTGCAATCAAAGATAATCCATTCCATGTTTTTGGTTTCTTTTTTGTGTATCTCCTTTGAACAAACAGCCAAACATTAGAAGCATCTTGTCATTGCTATCAATACTACATTCAAAAGGATGAAGATTCTTGCAAGAGTGGAGTGGCTCAAGAGTTCTTCATTAGTGTACATTAACGAAAAGCCTCAGGACATGAAAGGCACAGCACAACAAAAACGCGTACGTGTTGTATCAAAGGAACAAATACAGTCAAGCAAAGTGGGGGAAAAAGACATCAGAAATATAAACACTCTCCCTTTTCTCCACCAAAAAAAAAAGCTGTGAAGTCAGAGCCACATAGTTGTTTCTTCTACTCCTGTTCCCATGGATCTGTACTGTATTCAAGATCCTCCCCTCCCTCCAGCCGCGCACTGCCACACACTCACCCAGCCACCCACGTAATATCACTTGACATGTCACTCAAGGTCGCCCAATGATTCCAGCTCTGTTCATCCCTTCTGTTCGTGCCATTAGGCTGCTCCCATTTCCTATCTCACCCCTGGGGCCATTGTCTGTAACATACATTAGTAGCTTTCACTTCCAAAGGGACGACAAGGCCATTACATGAACAGCCAATGACAGACAAAGTGGCACCTTCCCATTAGCTGTGTTGCCTCACAGACAATGTGGAAGACAACTTAACCAAAGTAGCCATTTGCCTTACAAAGCCAAGGCAAAACAATAAAGGCCACCAGATGCAATTTAAATCAGTGTTGTGCGGGTTAATGCCTAAATCCTACATACATTATGGACAAGCACTTTGAATTTGTTGCATTATGAGAGGAGACCTGTTGATATGCAATATACAAGTAACTCTTAATTTTGATTTTAACGAGAAAGTATTTTATATGTTACAGGCTATTAATCAATCCATTTTTTTCCATTTATGTAATTTAGCATCGCTTGGAGCGTATTCCAGGTGTCATGGGGCAAAAGCCAAAGTATATTGTGGACGAACAGCCAATTTATCACAGACCTAAAGCAAAGCGAGAGAGACAGAACAATTTAGAATAGCTGATTCATCAAACACGCATGTCTTTGGACTGTGGGAAGTACAGAGAAAGAAGCCATGCAGGTAAAGGGACAACATGTAAATTCGAAACAGAAAGGCCAGCCAGTGGATTCAAACCCAGGACTTTGTCGTTGTGACCACTGTACTGCTCTGTTAGGATCTATACACAGACTGAAATCACTTTATTTAATCTACTTATGTCAAATTCAGATCAAAATTAGCCTACAAAAAATGTACCAGATTGTGTGTGTGGGTGGGCTTCTACAGCTATGGGTGAGAAGATACCATATGATCCAGAAAGTCAAATCTGAGTAATACATCCATGAGTCTGATGGCCTATGATTAACTGATTTATAGCTGTGAGACAGAGCTCAAAACAGAGCTTTATTAATTATTTACTATAATAATTTGACATGTCATTGTATTGTCATGCGGCCAACTTAACTTATGCACAACAAACAACTGAGCTTTTGAGTCGCAGCTTCTATAGGAAAAAAAAAATAGAGTTCACAATGAACCTGACACCATTAGATCTGCAGCTACATTTTTATTTCTTGTGAATTTGGATTTTTTTTCTGGAGTTTGTGGTTTTTCGGCATAAATACTGCCCTATTTGAAGTAGTAGAATAACTACATGGACTGTAGCTGATGATTTGAGAAAATATGAAATAAGACACTAGACATTTAGCCTATGATGAAAAACCTTGCATAAAACCATGAGTGTCTCTTAGCAAGACAGCATGCTTACCCTTAATCTGCGTCCATACACAGTAACTTGGCCACGTGCCTGCTCCTTTCTCTGTCTCCACTCCACCAGGTTAAGGCCGTTGTCGATAGCCAGGGTTACGTTCCTCTTGCTGACTGTGGGGTTGACCGTACCAGCCAGCAGGTGGGGTTCAGTATACAGCGACACCTCCATACCATTGGCCAAAACTAGACGCAGCGAACCGTCCAAACCAATGAAGTAGCTGTTCCGAACTTGATCTAAGGACGGAGAGATGGGATGGAGAAAAACGAGTATGATTAGAAGGCAAGCAACAATCATAGCTTCTTGTAACTAAAGCAAGAGGACTAAATCTAATATCCATGTCAGTGAGGCGCAAACATAATGACCTGAAATGGCTGCTCAGCAAAAAGAAATCCTTTAGCAGCAGTATTTAACAGAACCACTGCAATAACGCAGTGGGTCTCTGACAACAAAGATCAATAGTGAGAGGTTTCACAGTGCCAGTAAAGCAAAGTTTTACAGCTGTTGCAGCAGCCTGGAGGATATGGAGGAATGAAAACTATCAAAAGCTGCTGGCTTGCCTGTGGCCACAGAGAAGGCAGGGTGAGATACGCACACGCACGCATGTGCACACACACTTACACACACTCACCCACAAGGGATAGATCTGAGCCTGTCTGTTACTGTCCCTAGGTGACGGCAGCCTGTGTTCCAGCTCCAGACCAATGACTAATGTTTCCACTGAGCATCTCATATACATTCAGAGAATGTGTCCTTCTTACCTCCTGTCAGTAGACTGACAGGGACCAGGATGAATGTGATTCTCAATATGAACAATAGAAAAATAATGGTTTGTCAGCCAGCACATTAGTTACTTGACTTCATTTAACAGAAAAAACGAACTCATACGCTGCAATTTCCTTGCGTTCATGTGTCATGTTCAAGTGGCTGTGACAATTTCTTTGCTGTGGACACAGAACAACAATAAACACAACGTGTGGGGAAAGGCTTTTTAAAAAAAAAAAAAAATCTTTTTCTTTTTCACAAAGCACCACAGGATGTGTTGTGCTGTTGCGACAAGAGAAACAGATAGAGGCATGACTGACCTTGTACTGGCCCTTGCCTCTTTACATCATATGGACACTTTAGGGGTTGACCAAAGACTACTGGGGCAGACCCTACCTAAAAGAGGCCTCAGAGACCAACAAAGCTCAAAATGCTGCAAAAGTAGTACACACACTCAGTTCAGCAATAGAAGGGGGAAAAATACTGGCTGTCATGAAATATAGCAAACCATAACAATGTGGTTTGCTATAATTTCCTAATAGCTCACAGTGGCTTATATGTAAAACAGACTTGCATTTTTCTTCTATAAACAGCATTCTATGTGCAGTATCTTTAAGCTTTAAAAGCAAATAATTGCAACTTTTTATTATTTGGATATATTTTATTATCTTGTAATACACCTGATTATTTTTCTAGCTATAAAGCTTCTGCCCTTAATCCCTTAAATCTTAAAAGTTATCTGTTTCACAAAACTGTGATGATAGCTTGCTGAGAAGAGGGGACAAAAACAGCCAAATGAGCAGGAAAGAAACTCGAAGGCAGCACAGTCATATGCTATGTGATCACCCAGCTAACAAAGCAGACAATAGTGAATTAATTAACAGCAGATTTCCTGGCGCCACTTTCCTCACAGGCAGATGCCTAAGACAAGGTCACAACATGGAGGTGGCCACTCCGTTAAACAAAAGTGAGAAACCAGAGAGTGTCATCTCCCGTTTCAGACACAGCTTTGCGGTCAGTAGTCTAAGAAGGGATATGCTCAGAAACAGAAAGTAGAAGGGTGTATGCGTAACCCATCTTTAAAAAATTGAAAGTTGCTCCAGATTTAGTGAAGATAATATCAGATAGATATCAGACAGATACCAAAAACACCTAGAGGTGTTCAAAAACAGCCTTATCTCCTCATGAATCTTTCTCAGCAATTTTTTTAAAACCTTGAGGATCTTGTATGGACCACCGGCACTGTGTTTTATCGTTTATTTTTTTTGACAGAAAAATCAATATTTGTTTCATTTCTGTGAAATGCAAGCTGCACTACACATGTTATTAAAAACAGAGAAGCACCTCTGTGAGTGATATTAACATAGCTAAGTCTGAGACGGGATGTCTTCAAACCCACAGATAAGATTTAAAATCTGATCATGTCTGGAGCAATCCAGACAGTGTTGCTTTTAATTCACATCTGTATCCGAGACACCTGCCTCGGCCTTATTGTCGAAAGATAAAGGCAAATGTGATTTGCACTGCCCAAATCAAAAAGAAAATACATTTAACAAAGTCAAAAGCTATGCAACTCTACAGAAAGTCATGTTTCAATTTTAAATTCAAAAGTAATTTACTGGCATGAAAGGAACACAGCACAAAATCAATACATATATTAAATCAATTAACGCAATGCAACATGCTTACTAAATATTTATATTATATGCACATATGTCTGTGTATGTCCAGATCACTGGACTATTTATTTATTAAACACTATTTATATATAACCCCCCTTTTTTTCCTTTTAAACTCTCATTCGGCTACAGAGTGGCAACCCAAAATATTCAGTGAGGCTGAGCCAGAAAGTGCCTGGCAGCTTCCAGGCAGCTTGAGCTCAAAGAAGGTCTTATCCGTGACAGTCCACAGAGACCTCTAAAATGCTCTTTGTCTAGTCCCTTAGCTTGCACCAGTTTCCCTTAGGGCTTCTGAGCGACTGCCCTCTACAATACATCCCTTTTTAAATCAGGAGAATGCAACACCTTCACAAAAATAAGGTAAGTAATAAAATCTGTTTACAATCTCAAGTGCTATATGTACAGATAAGGGGGATACACTGTTGATTAATCAAATACTAGAACATAAGGTAATGGAAGTCAGAATATATGTAGATGAGAAAGAGTTTCTTAAAAATACTAACAGTACCTAGTCCCAGCTGTATAAATTAATATCAGGGACATAAGCAAAGTTAAAGCTTTTGGGACTTCACCTCGCAGAACAAACCCTAAAAAAAGAAACCGCTCTACTTACGGCCACCGTAAAAGAGACTCACCTTGCATAAGTGTGTAGAAGGTGCCAGAAGCTGACAGGTTAGTGGTGACGGTGATATCTTCTTTGTTGGAGCCCTCTGTCTGGATACGGACCGAGCTGTCTGCGTCTGTACGGTAGCTGCTCACTCGGCCCGTGGGGTAGGTGATGTTAGTCAGACGCCCATAGCTGTCATACCTACAAAGAAATATGTTGATGTGAACCAAAGAAGGCAAAGAGGACCATGCCATCTGAAAACACAGATAAACAAGCACTATGCCTGAAACACAAACAATGCTGTGGTATTAAAAATTTACTAAGCCTTGTTGAGGTTTGTTAAATCATAAGGAAGCAATCATGATCATCAATGCAAGTCAGGTATGCATAAATGATTGTAGGTACATAAATGTGACTAATGAGTTGCTGTGTCATTCCAGATAAGCAGTGATTATGAGTTGTTCTCTGTAAGTGTTCTAGCATAAACTCTGCTAATGGTAATTATAGGTAGGGATTGGAAACTTTCCGCAGAGTCCGATATTTCCTCCGTGTTGTCACAAATTGAAGCAATGTGTCAACACAGGCAGTAAACACAGCAGCAAATCCATCAGTGCTGGCAACCTGAGGTAATACATGGGATTTCAGAGCTATCATCTTTAATCATCGAAGCACAATCAGCATAGCTTTTGAAAAATATCTCCTGCAATTTTCTATTCACAAACAAGGAGTGGGTGCACCAACAAACTAAGCAGCTTTGTCCTTTTCTAGCCCTTTCAACAAAATGTGAACGGGGCGTTAATATCAATACTTCTCACTGCAACTTAAAAACAAGTATTCATTTTAATTCTATTCTAGCATCATATCACAACAGTAGTTAGCTCAAGGCAATTTGTATAGCAAGGAAAAAACCCTACAATAATACGGAGAAAACCCCAACAATCAAATAAGCCCCTTTGAGCGAGCACTTAGCGACAGTGGGAAGGAAAAATATACTATAAATATGCAATAGATTTAAAAAAAAATGATTAAGATGAGAAAGCAAACACCTTTTTTACATTTGGAAAACTGCTTATTAGCTTAAAAGATTAGCGATATTGCCTAATCTCATTATACAGCCTATGAAATAGGGGCGCTGAGGTGTGAATCCTTAGAGAGATGCAGCATCTTCCTAGCTTATAGATCAGTCAGTTCATCACATACAGGAACATGAGTGGCCAGATTGTTTCATTTTGCTCAGAGAGCACATCAGCATAGAACAATTTTAAATCTTTCAGATTTTCAGTGTTCCAGAATTGAAGCGAGTGAACGGTACATTACTTAGAAAGAAGACTTTTATCTGCACATTGAATACAGATTGGAAAGCCTCTTCGATGTTGCTGCCTGCCATAATAAAGCCTCTAATAAATGAGATGGCGGGTGCTGGTTTACAGATATTTCCTCAGCGCTGCCATCTCAAATATCCAATATGGAAAGGAAGAGTGGGAGAGGAATCATCTCCCAGAGATAAATGCTATCTGATCTCAACTGTACTAGGGACTGGGATTCATAGATACATTTCAAGCCAAGTCTTCCACTTCAGGAAATACTAAATAGCAGAGTAATTTATATCTAAGCCTTTGATTTCTTTTGATACTGCTCATATACTATCAGCAAGAAATTCTCCTTGTGTCCATCATGCAATCAAAAGTTTTTGCAGTGAAAGCACTGCAAGTTATCTGCACCATACTACTTTTAATGGTTCCATTTATTTGACCAAGTGTTCCTGTTTGCCTTCACCTCTGCACAAAAGACTCAGTCCACAAGACAGAAATCTCATTCAAGAGCAACACTACAAGCCCCAGCTTGATCACTGACCCAAACTCTCTATGTCTCAATTAGGGCCTTAAGCTAGTTCCATTCCTTGAGCTCCACCGCTGAGCTCTAATGGTTTTGGCCTGCTTCAGCTCAGCTGCCTATTACTTTGCTTTCTTTCGACAAGAGGGGCACACAGGGGCAGGGTGCTCAGCAGAAGGACAGGAGCAGTTTCCCTCTGGTTGGCCACAAGTCTATTCAGATCGCATCACCTCTGTGTCACATGCTAGCTCTATGACCTTTCACGCTGGGCCCCAACAATAGGCTGAACACTTCATATCGGCATCACCCCCAGCATACCTAACTTCCGCTCATATTTTCAATTTGTCTTGCTGCCTGAGAATTTCTGAGCATGTGTGACTGATAACTTACAGATATAACTAAAGAACATTTGTTAAAACCCAGTGGGTAAGGCACATTTTTTTTCTTCTACCGTCTTAAATAAACGATAAAAGAATATTTAGGTGTTTTATAATTCATCATGATTTGGAACAACCCTTAAGCAGAAGCACTTATCATTACAACATAAATTTAAGGCCTGCGGACCGTTTGTGTGTGCAGTAACTGTTGTACAAATGTGGTTTCCAGGGGTTACAACAGAAAGACAGTGTGGCAGATGTCTTTTGTTCTCTAGTCAATCTATTGGTTTTTTTTTTCTTCGTTCATTCAAATTAATTTTGATCCACGAAGCATGGAATGTAAGTACACATTAATTAATATGGGTGAAATGATTAGCAGTGAACTTTGGTGGGCAGAGATAAATAGAGGTTCTGATGGTAGCAAATTACAGTTTTGACCCTCAGGTGATGAAATGACCTTTAAAGCTAATTATTCAAGAAAAACAAAACCCTGTTTATTGGGTGTAAAAAAAGCATGGATCAAATGATTTGATTGTAGGTAAATACAAAGCTTCATTGCTTAATTTGAAAGGGAAAGACAGGAAATGAAATAATACATGGACTTCATTTTATTCCAAGTATTTTGACATGTATAACAATTTTGTTTTACTCTACCAACATCACAAAGTGTCTTATGAAGGCGGTGGGCCACCATGTGCTGCCAGAAGCTGTAAAATGTGTTCAACTAGGCTGCGATCGGGTGATTGCAAATGCCATATGATTATTATATGAATCATAAAATGGTCTTGCTGCTCAAACCCCTCAGTAGCCTCACATGCCTTATGGAGTGGAGCACTGTCATCCTATCACAGATCATTGTCATCATCATAAGACAAAGGTAACCACTCAGAATATCTTCTGCCTGTAGAAAATAATATATTATTATTTACCGCAGTAAAATAACAATGTGGTGCATGAGCGATAGGTTTTATCACCTAAATCAGCGGTCCCCAATCTTTTTTGGACCACGTACTGGTTTAATGTCAGACAATATTTTCACGGACCAGCCTTTAAGGTGTCGCGGATAAACACAACAAAATAAAATGCTACGACTAAGACAAAACTGTGGTATTTTGTAAATATAATAATTAACGTGAATCCACTGTGTAATTGTGTAACTTTATTAGCCGCGTCCTCCTGAAATACGCCAACAACATTGAGAGAAACATCCTCCTCTCTGCCCCTTAATGCTCTCTGGTCGCTATGGTAACGCGTAAACATTTCTTTCAAAATAAGACACGCATGCTAGAACCTAAAAAATAAAAGAAGCCATTTTACAGAACGTCATAGAGAAATCATTCAGAATTCCAAACACCCACTAAATTTGTCTGAGCCTCAGGGAATTCAGTCTACCTCGAGAAACGCCTATGCATGGCTGCATTAGTGCTGTTTTCACTGCACCTTTCCACTTTTTTTTTTCAGTGTAACCATCAGATGACAACCAAATCAAACACAGGTGATAAATGTCTGCTCATATTAAACAGAGCGTCTGATTATGTGTCAGAGTTATATTCCTCCAGCGAGGTGTAACAGATGTCTGACCAGCCAATCTGCTTAATCACACTTTTTGGAATGACATCCAGTTAGCATAGTATCCCCTGGTACATTAAGCTAAGGGACAGATTGCTTCATGCAAGTCACAAGAACATGAAATCCTAAACTGTGGGAGTGTTTTCCGTCGTTTCCTCACAAGGTATGCTTTGCCTGATTTAATTAAAATCTTTGGCTATTCAACTATGCTTATATTTCTGGGGTGCATCCCAGTCATGTGAATATACATTTTGTACTACTCAATAGATACACGCTGTTCCTGTACCCAACAACTCCAAACAAGTGATGATCTCCAGTCTGCAAGCAAGGGCACAGATGAGTAACATATCATCCAGTAATCCTATTTGGTATGATAACAGCAAATAGGATTACACCCATCCTTCCGCAGGTCTTGTATTCTGAGTGACATAGACATCCAGCCATAAGAAGTGAACTCATATGCCAAAATACTAAACTCACATGCCAAGGAGCTCTTTGACTGCAAACATTAATTCACCAAAGCATTCAGTGATATAATGAATTCAGTGCTCTTAGTTCAGATACTCCAGGAAAAAAAACCTAAACAAAACTGTCCAATCTGCATATCTGAATTAACAGATTAAACAGATCTTTAAGCTTCTTTGCTTTGATGCAGTTATCAGCTCAAATTGGATCCAGACTTTTAGGTAAAATGATTAGAAAGGTGTTTCTTCATATTACTTACTCAAAGAATGTTGTCCATCCATTTTCATTTGTCTTAGTTGCTAACAGTCCCGAGCTTCCATGGTACGTCATTACAGCTAGCTCTTGACCCTGGGCAGCAACAGTTTTAAGGGCACTGTTAGTGCCAATGGTGAACCAGAAGGTCTGTCCATCAGGGACCATTAGCCACAGAGGCATTCCTGTTGTGTCTCTTCTGATGATCACTGTGTTTTTGTTCTTATCAGTAATGCTGCTTAGATCTCCTGATCCCGTGTATGTCAAATTGTAGAGATAGTCTCCTGTAGTTAGACTTTGGGTAAAAATGTGGCTGCCATTGGAGTCAAACAGATAGAGTTCATCATTAATGGGAGAGGACACCTCATACATACTGAGGGGATTCAGAAAAGGCTTGTTCTTGCGCACATAGCGTATACGGATGTTGCCCAGATCTGCAATGTAAAGATCTCCATCTGGACATACTGCCAGGGAAGATGGTGCATTCAGTTTAGCATCTTTGGCATAGCCTTCATCTCCAGAGTAACAATCGCAGTTGGCATCGTTCTTGCAGTCACAGCCACTTGGTGCCCCTGCAACCAAGGAGATCTCTCCATTTGTGGACACCTGTCTGACTCGGTTTATTTTCTTTTCATCTGACTCAGCAATGTACAAAACACCATTGTGAGACACAGCTAGGGCATTAGCTGACTCGAGGGTGGCATGGATGGCAACTTTGCTCAAGAGGAAATGGTCAATCCCAGGCACTTGACAGTGCATAGGACGGCCTGCTACAATACGGACTTGGTGGTTTTCAGAGATCTGGAGTACTACATTATTGTCCAGAACATATAGAGAGTTGTCCATTGGATTCACTGCCAAGTCTGTAGGCCACTCAAGGCGCACCTGCGAGGAAAAAGACACACAAAAATATAATCCTTAGGTACCAAAGAAATATACCATACTTTTATTGATCTACAGTTTTCGATTTCTATGTGGAAAAGAGCCTGAAAGGAAAACAGCGTGATTATTTTTATAGCTTAAGCTGTAAGTAAAAACATTTTTAAACGATTTATTATCTGATGAGGAGGAAAATAGCTGATGTACTTTTAAAAGGTGATACACAAAAACATGATTGTAAGATTGCAGATGATAACAACAGTGGTGAAGAAGGGCAGTGTGAGAAGAAATCATACAAATGATAAGATTAACTGAAAAGAGCACACTGGGATGGTTCATGAGAACTGTGAACACTTAAGGACAAGGCTTCTGCATCCTTCACCCAAGTCGCTGTTTTTCCTAGCTTTGGGTTATTAATTTTGTAATGACAAGAGATTGCATGAGTCCTTGAAAAGAAACTGGAGCACACTTATCAAATGAAAGCCTACTCTGTCTCTGGCCTCCTAAATTATGACTTATTGTTCTGCTAACAATGCATCAGGCTTTTAACAAATTGGAATGATTGGCTTCATCCAATTTACTGGTCTCCCTCTCACTTATGATCCCAGTGGGATCTCTTAGAAACATAATATGAAGTGCAATATTTCAATAGAAGCCTTGGAGTTCCAACAAAGGAAACTGATTAAAACCTGGACCAAAATGCAAAGACAGACTCAGATTTAAGGTAAGATTTTACACAAAGGACCCTTTCTTTTGTTTGGTCACTTAGAGACAACTAGAAAGTAGAAACAGGAGGAAAGTTATCAAGGCTTAATAATTAGCAATAAAGAGCTAGAAATTGCATATATTTTTATTTCTGCAATATACTACTGATAAAACACCCAAGCATACAGCACTTAGGCATGAGCTAAAATGGCTGACTACCATATTAATATATTATTAAGTCAAGTAAGTAGACAGCTGAAAGACACAATGAAACATTTTGACTGTATTATGCACAGACACTATGCACCTTGGCCATGTAGTAGGCTTTCTCCAACTGTCTGGGATTAAACAGCACATTGGACAAATACATTGCAATAAAAAACAGCAGGTTTCTTAAAATTTCTAGGAATATAAAAACAGTTAGCCCTATAATTCCCTTTTTCTTTTAAAATGTGGATTGCACAGAACAAAATGCACAAAATAAAATTCAGACAGCTTTTAGACATTAGCTATATTGTGCCTTTTCCTTCCTTGTTATCTCCACATATCCCTAATGTTCTAATTTAAAAGTTAACATTGAAACAGTGACATTCTGTGGCAATAATGATCTGAATAATTCTAAACTTTTTGCTCTGTTCATATTCTTGAACTCACGTCCTTTTAAAAGTGGGGCACCCGCCCACCTGTAATTGAAAAACAGATTTGAGCATTACACACCTCACATCCTATAAACCTCCTATCATCTGCCACATAATGGAAGAGGTTTATATAACAGGATGTATCCTTTGGCTACATACGACAAACAGGAGACTAGTGGATACATGTCATCTCTCAGTAAGCAGAAAATGCATTTACTTGGATAATGAAGGGTAGACTTTCAATTTCTTAAAACCTATTTCTTGTCAACACTGCTGGTTAAATATTTCATGAGCCAAGTGTGGAGTGGCTCCTGGGAGCTGCCTGTAAGGAGGTTTTCACGCCACTCTGACTGATGAGGGGATATTTCCCGAGCTGCTGTCCCATATGCTGTAACCAGATCATACCCTCCCTTTTATACAGTGGGGATGCTGTCAGAAGCGCCTGCTAGACAAAGCCGCTAACAGGAAGAAAACCAAAACATGCTCAACAGCTGAGAAAGCGAGCCGTAGATTTGTACACAACATCAAACTATTTTAAATGAAATGGAAATTGTATTAAGAATTATAATGACATGTTCCATTAGTAATCGCTGCACTCTTTGCTAGTAACAGCATGATGCTTGCCTCAAGAAGAGTAATATGTCATTATTTGAAGTCCCTCTCAGATTTGAATTGAATGTCGCAGTCATACTCTAGATAAAGCTTTCTGAAGCTGCTAACACCCCTGAAATATGTTTGAGTGATCTTGTTTTAAGACATGATTTTCCTGCATTTAAGCTCAGCGGGGAATGCAGCGAAATTTTCCAAGACTTTAAAGAAGAAAAATGGAAGGAAAATGGAAGATACTTCTAAGACAGGAACGACCCAAGGCCTTGGTAGAAAGAAAGAAAAAAACATATATGAGGTCAAAATATTGTCATTTTGCTTGATAATCAAAAGTTAAACGAAAGGTTACAGAGGTATACACTGAATTAAGAGAGAATTTAGCTGTAGCTTGCTCACTACACAGATAGCAAAGTAAGATAACAACGACCTCATCAGAGGAGAGAAAGAAATCTAATGTTATTTCTTGCCTTGGTGTGCCAGGTGTGGTAAAGCAAAAGTAATGACCACTGTGATGAGCCTTCTCCAGAGAAAGTCAGGTTCTAAGTGAGGGGTTGGGGAGTGTTTGAAGAAGGAAGCTCTGGATTAATTTTTAATGGATGCTTTTTACTGTCTGAGTGTCTCTGGCAATGCTTGTGTGATTTGTCATCATTGTAGAACTGCAGTCAGTCTGCCTGTGTCCTCGTGTTTGTGGAACTGGGATGGTGAGCATCCATAGGCACTTGTGTGTGCGACAAGGTAAAGGAGCAGCAAGCGGAGGTCAGGAGGGGGATGAAGTTCCCCCTAGGGCTGCAAATGGGCAGCTAGAGCCTTTGCTTCCTCCACTGAATACATCATTCACACACAGAAAACTCCCCACAGAAAGCAGAAGACCTGTATCCTGCATCCATACTCAACAAAATACACAAAGAGGAAAGAAACAAATGATTGCATGCATACTGAGCTGGGCTTGGACCTCAATCAAGTTCAATAACCAAGCCTCAAAATGCTCAATTCATGGAAGTAAAACTGAAACAGTTATGAATCATGTAGATGGCATATACAAATTAAAAAGATACATTTTGTAGGGGATTTTATTTACTACTGGGTAGGACTGTCAAGGAGGCAAAAACAGCTATGTATGCTAAAAGTCTGCCTTGTCACCTCCAAATGGGAAGTCAGTGAGCCACAGAGTGACCTCAGTGCAGTGTCCTTGCCTGGGGGATGTGTTCTGCGTAGTGTGTGTGTGTGTGTGTATGTATGTATACATGTGTTCATGTGCGTCAGAGTGAAGATCTGTGCATGAAGTCAAAACCACTGAGGTTAAAGGTCATTCTTATCATTCCCCTAAAGCTGTAGGTCACTGGCACTCTGCATTTAGGAAATCGGCGCTACAAAAACCACAATGCTACTGTTTTCAGCATGGTCCTGTACTCCTTTAAAATGCTTAGTGCAGATACTTTGGAAGGCCCAAGCCTGGACTGAGCCCAATTAACTGCTCATTTTCAGTTTTTATTTGTATCTGCTTTTTAACTGTGAGGTGATTTTAGCTTTCACCAGGCTTGCACGGCTTTGATTGTGTGTTGCTTTCTCAAGTTCATAATCCTACAGCACCAGTGAAAACTATGCAATTGAATCTTAACAGATAATCCTTTGGTTAATAGAATTGACCTCTCAGGTCAGAAAGACAAGTTTTGTAGAAAAAAAAAAATAGGTGCAGTAAAAGTTTTCAGTGTGTTTCCCTGAAACTGTCTCTTGATTAACTACAAAGTCTACAATGTTTTCTTGTCCTATTTACATATTTTTTTCATCCTGCTGCAAAATGAATTTCCTTCTGTGGGTCAAAAAATATCTAAACTGACCTGAAGTATTTTATCATTTACGATGAATCATAGGACCAAAAATTTGCTGAAATAAACTGCACACAGGAAAAAAAGAAAATATTGAATCTTTTAGAAAGTCTTGTGGCTATAAACCATATCTAAACCAAGGCCTACAGTACTAGATGCAGGCTTGGAGAATCAAGCTGCAGAAATACCAGCTGATGTGGAGGTGTAAGCACCCTGAAAACAAGGGTCATTCAAGGAGACAGATGTAGGTTGAGAGAGAGGAAAGCACAGGTCAGTGCACAGTTCCAGAGAGGTCATACCTGAGAGATGTCCATCACAGCATCACAGCTGAGAGGTCGGGCAGAGGTCAGGTCATTGAATCCCAGAAGGGTGGAGATGATACCATTCTGATCAATCCTGCGAATCATGGTCCCATCCACAAAGAAGATTACGCCGTACTTATCCACGGTAATGCCTGCAGATAAAGTCACACAATGAGAAGAAGAGGGAAATATCCTTAAATTATTCTGTTTATCTGTTACTTAATGTGAGCACAGAGCCCCACCAAATCACAATTAAGGACAGTTCACTGCAATAAAATGAAAGACTAATCATGACAATGAAAATTAATGGTAGGATTGATTTTTTTTAATCAATAAAGAAGAACAATAGAAGCATCAAAATAGATGAGGAGTATTGTAAGTATTGATTCAATTATGGGGAAAACTTCATCAATGTCTTTCTCTCTTGCTATCAGCCTCAAACAACAATGAAGCTTAGTAAGCCTAGCAAGTCTCTGTATTTTTCTACTTCTCTGAAGTCTGACAAATATCATTGAAAGAAATATGGACCTCATATTTTCAGTAATTACAGCAAACCGCTCTCTTTTTCAATGCAAAGCACGGCTATAGATATGCACATTTCACAGGGGCTCTTTCAGCAAATATGACTCATAATGGCATGACAGTAGAGGACAAAGAATAAGCATGTGATTGAATGACTAATGCTTCATGCCCATATGGAAGCAACACAAAAAAGATCCCGGAAACTCACAGAAAGACATGCTGTTAAAAATAACTAGCTAGTTAGCTGCACATTTGGGGTTACAGCTGAAGGCAAAAGCTTACTTCAGAAAAGGTTAGAAAAAAAAACAAAAACAAACTGACAACTGACTTGAAACTATATCAATTTTAATAACATCTATGCAATACCTCTGGGGTTAGTAAGGGTGGCCTCAACAGCCTTTCCTCCATCCCCGCAGCGAGCGTCATCATATGGGAGACACTGGTCACCAGTGCCTGCCACCAGCTCCAGATTCTTGGCCACATCTTTCACAACATTCAGCGATTTAACCTTGAACACTTTCCTGCTGCTGGTGTCTGAAAGGTACACGGCATTGTTCACTGGACTGGTGGCCAGGTAGTACTTATGTGCAGGGCTGTTGCTGATAGGAGGGAAAAGAGAGGAAGAGGCTCAAGTCAATAAAGCTGGAAGGGCTACAGCTCTTTCAATAAGAAACACTGTGTAATACAATTAAAATGGATTCAAAAGCCATTTAGAGAGTCAATTGGGCACAATTACAGTTTATACCCAGGACAAAGAAAACAGAATGAGATTAAACATGCTAAAATAAAAATGAGATTAAACATGACATAATAATGCGGCTTAGGACTCATGCAGTCAGCTTAGTAAGAAAAGCGTGTTTTGAAAAGGGAGTGAAATTACCAGTGTATCTACATCTATATGTCTGTGTCGACCTTTAAATACAGTGTGTGAGTGTGTGTGTAATAGTGCACATATTATTGAAGAAATAGTAATGTAGTAGAGAAATAAGGGTGGGGAGTGGTGCTAAAATTTATGACCCGAGAAATTCCTTTGATATAAGCTGAAATCGATACAAATAATTATGTTTTTTATTTTACTTTGGAACTTTTTAAAAATACAAACAAAAATGCATGACTGAACTAGGGATCCAAACACATTATGCATCCATCAGGCTGATATTCTAGCACAGAAAAATATCCTATTAAAATCCCAGCCAAGTCAACAATGCCATCCTTCACATCCATACAAACATATCCACAGGAGGTTGCCCAACCTGACAGACAAGACAATAGAACCAAATATAACCAATCCTGCTGCGGCAGGATGCATCCAACCTACTGATGTACTCCAGTCAGGATAGGTGACAGAAAACACAGATAGCTGTAGACAAATCCACAGCAGTGCAAATTAGGATGACAAAGAATAATATTTCCATTAAAATTACACTTCTGCTTACTATAAACATAAGCTCACGGTGATAAATCAAAGCATGGGAGATTGGAAGCAAGACCAATTACATTTTACTATGCACATGCCAGATGCTAGAAACTTCTTAAACCGTGTTATTTTAAAGTGATTTTACAGCCTTGGCTCTGCTTCCATAAATATGATTCATTACATAAATGTTACTGAGGTTAAAGGTCTTTTCTTTTCAAGTGCTGACTGACACACTTTATTTGTTAGTTCATGTCAGAAAATGTATGAAAAAAAAATCAGACAAATCCAGAAAACTGAAAGTTAAATTAAAAGCTTACATCAAAATAAAAATAAATTATTAAAAAGTCACATTTTAACTGTCTGTTGACTAATTCTACTACTAATTTAGGAGAAAAACAAAACAAAGGAACACGTAACCAGCTTAGCAATGAGTTTGCTGCCACCTTAAAGATGACCAGATGTATAAGAGCAGGATACAGCACAGTTCTGCCAGACCTGATAAGCATTATGGAAAACCCTGTCAGCTGGACATCATTCAAAGTGGATTAAGACAGTATTTCAAATATAACCTTCAGGGTTCTTTTAGGGGTTTATGGTCAGTGTGACAGTGCCAAAGCGTACATTTTTAACACACAACGAGAAGAAAGACAAGTGGGTGTGTGGAATTGTCGTCTCCAGTACATAGTTTTAGGTGACAATTGACCTTCAATGAATCAGTGATGACAGGGCTTTGCAGCAAACCTCAGGCACACATGTCACAAACTGCCCGCTGACCTAGTTGACTGATATGATGCACTTCAGTATACTCCAGGTACAATTGGCTGGCTTAGAGAAACGACTGCTGTCTGAGAGTAGGTCAATGGCAAATCTCAATGACTGGCTTTGCATTCTATCTGCCATGTGCAATCAGCTGATACCTTATCAGCTCCTAGGTGCATGTAAAACAGTGTTGGTCCCCCATAGTGTTTGAAACTATGAGGTGTTATTCTCTGACCTTGAGCTATGGCCATATACCCCATCTATATTCACTGACAACATCTAGTTTGTAGAAGATAATTGGATTTTGCGGCATGGCGTCGTGGAAATGGTTGGAGCGGATTGGGACATCCTTAGTAGGGGGTCAATGAACACTGCAGTAACATCACCCACCTCCCACTCCTATCGCTAACTCACACATGAACAGGAGGCAGCCGCCCATTTTATACAGACACATGCTGTGTTTTCCTGGGCAAATCTCCTTTTCAATATGCAAATGTGTTTGGTGTGCTGAGGGACGGGGCTCTGATGTGTCTTGTTCTAGCAAAGAAATCTATGCGATGTCTAAGTTAATGTACAGAAGCATAATAAAAGTAATATTTCTGTTATGCAGAAGACAGATACAGAAAAAAGCAAGAAAGAGAGATTCTGAGTTTTTTGTTAGTATGTTCATCCTCTTGGAAACAGAGGCCAGTGACCAGCATCACAAGGCTTTTCATCCACAAGTTGACTAACTGTTCCCCAGCTAAAGTCATGACCCTGTGATAGAAAATCAATCAATAGCCCTTTGCCTGAGACACAGTATCTAAAGACAGCACACAGAGATTTCCCTTGCCACCACCTGCCATGGAAAATAAAGTCTCTGTATCTTAAGCCAGTGATAAAATCAACACTGAGTTGCCATTTTAGCAGAATCAGCTACTGTAGCTAGGCATGCACACCAAATGAGACATTATCTTCTGTTTAATCCTGCAATCATTTGCCTGTAACATGCACTACTGTTAACTTGTCTTTTATAATAGATGTTATATGAATAGGGATATATATGTATAGTACATATTCTCTTTACGATTATGAAATTACATTTAAGACTCTCCAACACTGTCAAAAACTGTCCCATACTGAAATGTTAATTTTTTTTTTGAGGTGCACTTTTGCCTTTATTGGTTGGTGGAGCACTGAAGATA
Organism: Aulonocara stuartgranti; assembly: GCF_965226115.1. Taxonomy (NCBI): domain Eukaryota; kingdom Metazoa; phylum Chordata; class Actinopteri; order Cichliformes; family Cichlidae; genus Aulonocara; species Aulonocara stuartgranti. The sequence continues at coordinate 7,921,036 of NC_138950.1, forward strand.
CACAGGAAAGTAGAAAAGGGGAAGGTATGTGGCAAATGGACAAGGGTCTGACTTGAACCTGGGCTTCTACACTCATATTGTTGCATGCTCACCCACCCAGCTGCCCACTTCTTTAACAACTCGAATGCTCCCAAATGATTTCATTTTAGAAGAACTAAGGAGAAAGTCTATGAAATTAAGCAAACTTAGAGTTAATAAACTGTGCTTTCATGTAAATTATCTGGTTTAATCCAAACAAATCTTTCAGAACAAATGAAAATGAACCACAGTTTGAATTGTTTCTTGAGTGAAAACATCTTTTGAATGTTTTCAGAACCAGGAAAAGGGAAAAAAGATCCAAGAAAAAATATAGGAAGAGGAAAGACCAAGATTGTAGGATATGGCCAGCATTTTCCAGGTGTTTTTGGAGAGAATGAGAGGGAGTGAGAAGATTTTTCCCGAAGATTAAAACAAATGCAGCTACAAAATGCAAACATTGTATAAAACGATAATCACTCAGCTCATTTAATTTTTACCATTCACTCTAATATTGACAGAATGGTACCTGCTGTACTTACATCAGTGATATAGACAGCTGTTGACAGGTTTGGCAGGTGTAAAAAGACCAATATCTCGAACTTTATTAAGATAAATATATATATTTTTATTAATTTGGTGACTGGGCTGTACCCTTTTTTAAAAATTAGCAAATACTGTGTGGCTTACCTATGCCTGAAGTCTTTATTTCTGTGAAGGTTTACCAAAAGAAGCAGAAATGAGAAAGGAAGAGAAAGGAAAGAAAGTGTTAGTTGATAGTAGATGGAATTAAAAAGTAGTAGGCATTCTTAATCAAAAGGGAAGCATGAATAAACAATATTTAAATTTTTTTTTTTTAATCGACTCAACCTTCTCCTTGGGAGCATTAGGAAATTAATCTTTCCTTAACATTTTCTGTTAAGACCTTATTACATCCTCTACGTCCCTTATGAGATCCAAACTCCAGCTGATACAGGTGAATCAGAGAGGCAGAACCATCAATCCTTTGCCTTTAGGGCATTTCTGTCTATCTCGATCGACCTCTGTGGTTTATGACCTGTATACAAGCCCATCTGAGCTCATGGTCCTGAGCGAAAGTAAGTAGGCTACTCTTCCGTTACCTGAGCTCCAGGACGCTGGTGACATTCCCTGTGGTGAAAATCCTCCTCACATAGTTGAAGTCACCCACGTAAAGACTTCCATCTGAGCCACAAGCCAGAGCAACAGGGGCCATCAGCTTGTTTCCGTCAGCAAGGCCATTACAGCTAGGGCAGGAGATGCTGCGCCTCCGCCCATTCCCCATCACGCTGCCGATTACAGGAGGCTGCTGGGAGATGAAGACGTTCTCTCCGTTGCCCATGTGAAGAATACCTGATGAGGGTACAGAAAAGAAACAGCTTATTTAGGTTAAGGAGAACAAGGGGGGTGAGCACAAAGCAGCATGGCCAGCTGTTAGTGGAAAACATTTTACAATTTTGGTTAGAGGTTAAGTTAAACCAGCTTTTTTTCCAATTGTCATTGAAAGCAGTGTTTCCAAAAAAAAACAACTAGGGGAGTGTATTGAAACTTTTTTTTCCAGCTATAACAAACTGCCTGATTTAATTAAATTTACATGTTTGAAAGAACCCTGAGAAATGATGTGTACAAACCCATCCCACCCGAACATGCTAGTCTGTGTCAACAGCTACAAAGCTAAAAATATATATATATCTTGTCATTATACTTTTGATACATCTCAATTTAACTTGCATTATTTCTATACAGTGCTTAACAAATTTATTAGACCACCTTTGTACTCACCCATGAAGTAAAGTTTTATTTTAATAAAAAACATGTCAAGACACACTCCAAAACACCTCCAGTAATCTGCAGATGAACAGAGAATCTATAGAGAATAGATTTCCAATCTGGCGTTGAGCAGCACAGAAGTTCATATAAATAATTTTGAAAATTCCATGTCATAAAATTTAATTGATCAATTAAGGTCCTCGAGCGGCTTGATGTGAGTGTAATGAAGTTCAGAACAAGTGGATTAAAATGGGATTCGTACTGAATGCTTTCATATTTCTGCTTGATGGATAAGCAGTTTGCTTATGCTAACGTGATACCAATGGGAATTTGGTGAGCTGAGCCTGTTCCACTGCTCTAACTCTTTGAGTTCCTGTCTCAATAGTGGTTCAAGGTAGCTTAATGCAGTTTAAAAGCTATATTGGATGAAGGATTTAAGGGAAAGTGTAAGTCAATACACAGATAAGCATTTGATGTGATTTTAAATAGGACTGTGTGTGTACCTCTATTAACTAGAGCCATGAAAATTGCACTGAGTGCCTGGGATTGCAATAAGAGGTCGTCTTGGTGGATGAAAACACGGGCACAATTTCACAGCAAAATAGGAACCAAGAAACCCTTGGCACAAGCATAATCTCTTGGAGCGAGAAAATTATCACACAGGCACAATCACGAAAAAGAAATCCAAACAAGAAAACCCAAAAGAAAACGAATATATATATTTGTTGTTGTTTTTTTTACCTGTTTTTCTATCTTCACCAGCTTTGCGGCAAACAAAATTAAATCAATAAAAATATAGCAGATGTGCAAGCATTCACATATGTACTTGCATGCACACTTTTTTTTAACATTAGTGTTGCCAATCTGCTCTTGGAAAATTGTCAAATATGTAAATGTAAAGATGTTGCTGCTGCCCAATCAATGTAATCATATTTGAAATTCAGCATCTGCATGCCTGTCTTAGTTTTGCTGCATCTGATGGTACTTAGTGACCTGAGATCTTTGAGCAGCACAACATTTGGTCTATCAGAAGAGATCAGCCAAGCATCCCCTTCCTGGGACGTGATTTAATCTTAGGGACTGCTGCTGCTGCTGGGAGTAGCAGGCTGATAGCAATTAAATTAGGGATGATTCTAAAAATGCTGGGCATGAACAAGACATGAAGGTGCCAAAAGAGGGGGTGACTGGAGGAACTGGCAGTGCTGGTGGTGAGGGCAGTTCTCGCCTTCGTCTGGACTCCACTTTCAGGCTCAGCAGGTTTAGCGTGACAGATCAAAATGCCACCTTCGTGAGCACTTTTCAAGTATGCTTCATCTCCTCTGATGAGTCCTCCCAGACACAAACAGACACTGAAGCCTAGCTAGTGACAGGTGATGCACAAAGTTATTTCTACTACTGCCTTTTAGGAGTTATTTGATGGCAATAAGAAAATTGACCTCCCTCACCTAAAAACGGATGGAGGGAATAAAAAGTGAGATCTATCAAGGGCTACATGACACTGCTGAATGGAATAAAGCCTAAAAATGCTACAGGCAGGGAGGACAGTTTTATGTTACATTAAAAGCATCGTCTAAAGCACGTGGTGGAACCAGTGGCACTTCTTCTTATCTACTCTTTTCGGCACATTCAGGATGACGCGCAAAATATAAAAAGGACAGGCAAACCTAAAATATACACTTTTGTACAAAATGTACTATTTTTAAATGGGGTCCTGATAGCAACATTTTTGCCAATGTGACCCTATGCTTTTACTACCATCACAAGACTTAGATGTCTTGTTTTGTTTTGTTTTTTAACAGCAGCTAAGTGAAAAGAACAAAAATCCAAGACATATTTTTCTGTCATTTCTGTTCGCCTTGCTTCTGTCTTCTGCTCTGTTCATTGTGTTGGGAGTTTCACCATGTGGAGGCTCTCCCACACAGACATATACCAAGTGACAGCAGAAAACAAAAGAAGAAGAGGATATTGTTATTTGTGGACATATGTATATTTTAGAATATACATTTTAGTACTCCAGCTGTCTGAATATCATTAAACATTAAAATCTTAACAGCCTTCGAAGGACGCACTTGCATTGCTATGCTATTAATATATTATTTGTGGCATAAACTGTTTATATCAGCAATAATCATTTATCGCAGTTATATCTGGGGCAATATATCATCCAACTAAATCAGTATTCTAAGAGGCCTGTGTACAGTATGGGTGAACCAAATACAAAAAAATTAACACAGCCTGTCATGGATGCAGGTTCAAGGACCGAGAGGAGAATCGGGATGCAGACTGTTTAAACAGAAGGTGTGCCAGTTGCAGAGTTCAAAAACAGAGTCCAAAAATAAGAAGCCAAGAAAATCCAAACAAACCCAGGAGACCATGGAGGGGGGAGAAAAAAAACACTAGAGGAGCTTAACAGACACTGCAACAAAGACTGAGGGGGAAGGCTGGATTATTTGTACACATGGAGGTGATTCGGGAAGTGGAGACAGCTGGGGCGAACTCGACACAGGTGTAGACAATCAAGGCGAAGTAAAACTAAGCACAAAGCACAGGAGACTAACTTCCAAAGTAAAACAGGAACTAACTCAGAGAAAAGTACAACAAAATAACACACTCCATAAACTTGACAAGAACTTAAAGGTTTAAAATACAAGAGCGCAAAAAGTTTGAACCCTCAAGTGAATAAACAAGGACAAACTATACAATCAAATCAAACAGAAAACACCTGAAGCTGAATAAGAGCTTAGAACTCCAAACAATATAATAAAACTTGACACACAAGGAGTTAGCAGAGGTTAAGTAACGCAGAATGCGAGGAACCAAAATACAAATAACCCTAACCTGCTTTCAAAAGAAACAAGATTAAGAGATTGAGATTAATGCACAAACCCCCACAATGAACCAATAGATCGTGATCCAGGTACATCTTCTTAAAATTAAGATATGTTGTGGGATAAAGTTATATTTTGAAGGCTAATTGGGTACCAATATGTTTAAACATCTGAATTCAATATCAATACTGTAAACTGTATGATTAATGCAATGGTAATGATGATGATTATTAACAATAGCAGTAAAAAAATTTCCCTGATCTCCACAAATACTTTAATAAAGAAGCTGTTGAAAGGGTGCTGGCATAGCTCACTGGCTTAGCAGGCGACCGATATGCCAAAGGCAAGTGCAGGCCGTTTCCTTTATGTAGTTCTTTTCACCTTCATCTACTGTACTCTGTTTTTGTCCAAGGGCTACAGTACGTTAGTGTCCAAAATAAAGATGAAATGCCCCAAAACAAGTTTTTTTAAAAAGAGAAGTTATTAAAACAAAAAATATATGAAAAGGAACAACTGGCTGACTCACCACTCTGGATATTTAAAGCATGGTGCTTGTCTATTGTCCACCCTCCCAGTTTTGAGGCAATGGTTTCGTAGCCCTGTAGTACAGCGGTCCTCTTCTCCCATAGAATAAGGTCTGGGCATGACTCATACTCAAAACCAACTGAAACTATGGAACAAAACAAAGATAAAATAGTAAAAAAATGTGTGTTCTCTGGATAAAAGAAAATCATATCAGTATAATCAAAAATAATTTTTGTCATCGCTTACCAAAAGCTTCGGACAAGCCATAGACCTTCTGGCTGTAGACATCTGTCTTGTCCCACACAAAGTCATACGAGAGATTTGGGGCTGCAGGAAACCACTTTCTGAAAAGCCTGCCTTCCACAGCCACCATGAGGTGAACTTTCATCAGGTTAAAAGGGATTAAGGAGTGGGTGAGAGTAACCCTTAGCACTGACTTGTAACCTGGGGTCCTGCTGCTTAAATAGCCGAGTCTCATTTCCGTTCCAGGTATAGGTACTTCTTCCTCCAGAGACTATGAACAGAAAAACAAAGCTTATTAAATATAGAAAAGCATCGATCCTGACAGAAGGTGACATGTTATAAATTCTGTCCTCACATTTGAGGTAATAATGTTCCACTGTTTTATTTTTTTGCTGTTCTTGTTTTACACAAAATATCAGCTTGTCAGTCTGTTGGTCAATGGCCACTGCAGCCATTATTTTTTTAGCCTTGCCTCCAACCACATCTATGGACCCAAGGGAGACTGGAAACACTAATTAGAGGACAATTATGCTCATGCGTTACATGGCATAGGATGAAGAATTTCTTCATTATGTATTCCAATGAGAATTTTCCATAATTGATTTCAAAATAGCAAGTCCTCCATTAGGATGGTAGTCTTTTCTATGAAATCCATATCGCAGTTGCGTAACCTGTGTGCTCTTGGGCTCAGAGGCTGCCAAGGCCAATAATATATAGAATAATAAAAGTTAGCTTAGTAAGATGCTGTTGCCTTTAGAAATTTTAGCTGAGGTCAGACCTGTAACAACAGTGGGTCAGCATTCATAGACTGTAGAGCGTTCGCAATGAGGATCAAGGGTCGACACCAGTAGTTTGGTTAACCAATTCCTGTCTTCTATAATTGAATCGCCTCTTTCCATAGTACAAAACAAGATTCAGAGTACTAATCAAAACAAGTACTTTAACTGTTATAGGTCAGATGACTTTTATGTGTGTTTTTTTTAATTATTCAAACAGGGCAGCTATTCATGGTTGACTTATCAGGATTCCTTTTTACAACTGTAAATGGGATGATGTCCCTGTACACGGAGCAGCAAAGACAAGGCGACTATAAATAAACTCAACTCAGACTAAATTCCCTGATATGCCATAAATCTTACGAAGCAAACTGGGAGACAGAGTAATGAGAGAAGTGCAGAGATACCTGCTAGAAATACAGGAGCCGCACAAACAGTTCGACAACATAGGTCACCAACACAGAAGTCCAAATAGATGCTTACATCAAAAAGCCTCATGTAGATAAACTTGTATGCATAACTGTAAGATGCAAATCCTTCCTAGAGGTATTTATATGCATAAACTGGATGACTACTCTACAGTAACAACTGTTTCTGTGGATAAGATAATAATCATCACTCTGCAGTTAGGTACAACGTATATTGTGAATTACCCAAATTTTACAGGCCAATTACACTTGAGTGATAAAAATTAAAGCACTGAGTCACTGTTATATTTATACTTGAAAAATAGTCTGTAGCTGTGCGGCATGAATCATTTACAGGAAGACCCATATGCATTAGAACCTGCAGGGCAGGGACAGAGCATCACCTGGATTTCAGGTACAACATTCCCTCTTTCAGCACAGGACCCAGCGAATGCGGTGAGCGGCGCTGGGGACACTACAGGGCTGGGCCTGGTAAAGCTGCTCAGGTCACAGCTAGGGATGTCATTCTCCTCATGCCGCATCACGATGGTATCCATGACAAAGAAACGTCCCCATGGCAACCAGAGTGTGTGCTCCTGGGTGATGAATGGAGCGCGTTCAAAGTGCAGGGCTATGGCTATGCCCCCATTGGTCACCAAGTCAAAACTGGAACACAGATGTGCACAATGTCAAAGAAAATTAACTGATTGTCTTACTTTTGGATGAATTAAAATAAATACAGTGAAAATTCCCATTCCCAATTTATACTATTTGTTTTGTGTTGTGCATCAAGCCTCTGTTGTGAACACGACACATTTGTTATTCTCTATTTAAAGGATAAAAAAGAGATTAATCAGTAATAAATTCAAAATTTAATTTTTTTAAAAAGTTAAAGAAAGGATGCTTTTAACTGCTTTGAATCATCTCTGTTACACAATGGAGCAGATACAATACGATTATAGATCACAATGTAAAAATGCAGGTTTCCTTGGTTTAATAATCTTAACATTTTATTTGAAGAATGCAAAGTAGCAGATTACAGGCGTGACTGTTTCACTCCAATTACCATGTAATGTGCTGCTCCTGTGCTCACATGTGTACTGTAAATGAGAGAGAGAGGTTTGTGCCGAGGGATGGAGGCAGCCGCCAGTACTTTATTGATCTCTTAGATGAAGGCTGTCCACTCTAACATCAGTCTAAAAGCCCTGCAATGCAATCCCATCTGCTGTTGCATTAAAGGGTCTCTGCCTCTGGACTGACCTGACTGTGTCTCAGTAAACAGGCTACATTTTGGCAGCGTCATCACCTCTAACTGCTGCATGGTACCTGCACCTGGACTGGACTTTTGCAGCTTTTGTCACTTCTCTCTAAGAGCCAATTAGCACCTGGTCACCTACAGGCCCCTGGGACAGGCAAACACTCTCTCTCTCTCACACACACACACACACACACTCAGAGTTTTTCTCAAATTACAGATACAGAAGTAAGTTTAAATAGTGCCATGTAAAATGGGCAAACTCCCTCTTGGTTTAAGCTTCTATATAAAGAACTCGCTCAGTCTAACTTCCCTTGAGGGTAAACATCTGATTGGCTGTGGTGATAAACAACAACTTGGTCCGCCCTTGATGTTTTGCCCTTGGCTGGGTGCAAGCAAAGTGAGCTTCTTCATCAGTCTCGAGTCTGCAGAGCAAGGCTCTCGTAGTACTCATGCAGCTGTGATCCATCAGTACCCATGCAGTTGCATTCAGTCTGTAGCATGCCTGGCAGGCTTGGGCTATGCAAACTCAAAATACTTCTGGACTACCATGGGCAGCATAGGCGATCGATGAAGAGATTCACTGGCTATTATCAATCATGACAATAGCCTTAAGGAACAAAATGATTACATTACCTACAGAAGGTTACCGCCTTGTGCCCTTTGGAAATGCATCAAACTAAGAAAGTTAACTACATTTTTACTCATTTGCCAGCTAATGAGCAATATAACAGTATATTTATAATGGACTGCATGACGTCTACTTAGGTTAAAGTGAGCCAAGGTCAGAGCAAAAAGTTAGTAAGAATAAACACAGACTGTAAAACTACAAGTTCTCCCGTAAAGACGCTCACAAGTACCCTAATAATGTAATGAGCTTAAACCCATGTCAGCATTTTTCTCATTAATAGAGAAAAGCTTAAAAGCGAATAGGTCTGTCTTAATGCTCAGCCAATCAGAAAATAGCTACACAGTTGTAAAGAAACTAAACTAACCTCTTTTGTTTAGGCCTGAAAACTTTCCCAGATAGTGGAAAAGGTAATTTAAAAAACTAAGCCCTTGGACAATAAAGAACACATCATAAAAATGAGTTGAGACAGCTTTCCCATTTCTAAGTGGCTGAACAGGTGCATTTCTGATTTCACGCTGCACTGAGCCTGTTTACAGTGATTGCAGGGGAGTTGCAGGAGACTGGGCATGTTTACAGGGGAACCTGGGAGATGGAGTAGTGTTTACACATATGCTGGAAGGTAGAAAAGAGTATGGAGCTTTGCAAAGAAAAAAGTGACTGATGCATAAGAAAAAAAATGGGACACGCATAAATGGAAAAAGGATAGAGATGAGGAAAGTCAGTGCAGTGGAAAGGACATGAGACCTGGGCTCAAGGAAAGCACGGGAAATAAGTAAAAGAGCAGTACCCAGAAAGGAAAGGCTTATGGGCAATGAGAGATTAGAGGAAAGACAGCGTGAAGGGATGGAGAGCAGATGAAATGAGTGAAGAAGGTGAAGATGATGAAGTAGAGAAGAGAGATTTTTGTAAAAGTAAAGGGGAGAGAAAAACGACAGGATGGAAGAAATGAGGGGACGCAGGAATGATCAGGATCAAACCAGCGGCAAAGATGTGGGCCTTTAGAGTGTCAGTGACTGATAAAAGTGCCAGGAAGAAGTGGGGCTTGGAGAGCAAACACCAATTCATGTTGTGCTGTGATAGAGGGGCTCGGTTTGCCACAAGGCCTTACTAACACTGAGATACCTGGGACTGGGGGTTGTGAGTGTATACTGTATGCTTGTACAATCTTATCAAATACATTTAAGATGAAAAGAAAAAGAGAGAAAATTATTAGAGATTTTATTCTCAAGTTTTTTTCTCTTTCACTCCAAGAAACACGCCGAAGCTAGTTTGATGTTTTTCTCTGTTTCTCTGAGAAACTCTCCTGATGCCAAAGCAGCCTGAACAGCATCGCTCAAAGAGTGCTACACAGAGAACTCAGACTTTTTCCTCTTTCTTATTTAGAACACATTGCCACAACAATTTATCTTCCCCCAAAGGGTTTTTAGTGGTGCTGTAATAAAATAACAAAATAGCTTTTTTCCTGCTTTCCTGAACAGCCAGAACATATGTGGAATTGTCTGAGGAAGTAAGTGGTAATGATCTATGACAGTCACATTACTACGTATTATTTTATGGTCATAATTATAACATCCAACTAATTAGAAAAACCATTTCATAAATGGCAAAAGCATTATTAAACTATTTAGAGAGGATAAACAAGGAGCGCAAACACATTTCTGTGACCTAAACCTAACTGTGTCACTTAATTCTCTTAATCTTCTATTGTCGAATAAATAATGTCCATCTGCACAATGTTTTATAGCTCCAGTGAGATGCTTTGCATTGGCATATTTTATTCTTTCCCCACCCTGCTGCTACTGAAGCATAACTTATGAGTGTACCAGAAGGGCTTTGTTTGATTTCTCTGGGAATTGAGCCGAGAACTCCAAAATTGGACCAAATGAAATCACAAAGCAGATCAATGGCAGCACAGTTTGCTGTGGCAACTGTGTTTTTTCCCCCCCTTTCCATCGTTAAGATTTTGTAAAAGTATTTGACAATGATCTAAATATCACTATCTGTACAGCATTTTTAGGTAACTGCGAGAGAGGTTTTACTGCATCCTTTACTCTCTGCGTGTGCTTTGATATAAAGACTCAGGTTCTTACCTTCCATCCTGCCTGGTGATTGTGTAACCATAAGATGGGTTATTGATGAAGCTGATGTTCACTCCTACCAGTGGCGTTCCGTCTGACGTCACGACTTGTCCACGGATGACACAAGCATGGCTGTACGAAGTGAAAAAGATCAGCATTATTGCTCATTGCATAGCAGTACAAATAATTACAAGCTAACAGCAGGTGTCCTGCAGTAAAACCTGTATTATCTTGTTTTATTTATATAATTTCTGTCCACGCTAAAATATGCAAAAGAGGATGGATAAAACATTCAGACAGCATATTTTAACAAAGCTAAAAGGTTAGATAGAATGTACCAACAATACTAATGCTGCCTACAATGAATTCTTGGTTTATGGAGAAAGGACCCATTACTGCATACCATTCCATAGCTCGTTCCCATATTTCCTGTTTTTTAAGGTCTTTTTTTCCTTTTCTTTTTTAATCTGCTTCTATCTAAAAGTCAAAATAATGAAAACGAATTGATACCAATTGATACCACATACCACCAGCACTTAAGACTGACATTGTGGATTTTCTATATAACACAAAATGACGCTATCTCAGCGTACTTATATTAATACTAATACACTCTGTCTCCTCCTCCCCCTCCTACTACTACTATTAATATTAACCTCAACCTCAGTCTGCGACTGGGGAGAGTGCCCGCCCTATGGAAGACATCCTGCATCGTCCCGGTCCCCAAAAAGAACCGGCCCAATGAGCTGAATGACTTCCGACCGGTGGCACTGACGTCACATCTTATGAAGACTCTAGAGCGGCTCTTCCTCAACCTCCTCCGACCACAGGTACAACATGCCCAGGACCCACTACAGTTTGCATACAAGGTGGGTGTCGGAGTGGAGGATGCCATCCTGTACCTCCTACACAGAGCCCACTCACACCTGGATGGGGGAAAAGGCACGGTCAGGATCCTGTTTCTTGACTTTTCCAGTGCCTTTAATACCATCCGGCCCTGTATGCTTCAAGAAAAACTGAACAGGATGGAGGTGGACCCCTGCCTGGTGGCTTGGATCTCCGACTACCTCACCGACAGACCACAGTACGTCAGGCTGAAGGACATCACGTCTGACACAGTGGTCAGCAGCACAGGAGCACCACAGGGAACTGTGCTGTCCCCTCTTCTCTTCACCCTGTACACCTCTGACTTCTGCTACAACTCTGAATTATGCCATATTCAGAAGTTTGCAGATGACACGGCCATCATGGGGTGTATCTGGGATGATCAGGAAGAGGAGTACAGAAGTCTGGTGAGGAACTTTGTCGCATGGAGTCACACAAACCACCTGCAACTCAACACCTCAAAGACTAAGGAACTGGTTGTGGACTTCGGGAGGTCCAGAGAAGGTCCACTGCCAGTTCAGATAGAGGGGGAGGAGGTGGAGGTGGTCAACAAGTACAAGTACCTCGGGCTGTGGGTGGACAATAAACTGGACTGGTCATGCAACACAGAGCACCTGTATAAAAAAGCCCAAAGCCGACTGTACTTCCTCAGGAGGCTGAGGTCTTTTAACATCTGCAGGAAGCTCCTGAGGATGTTTTACCAGTCGGTGGTTGCTGGAGTACTTTTCTATGCTGTGGTGTGCTGGGGGAGCAGCACAGCAAAGAAGGACTCATCCAGGCTGGAGAAACTGATCAGGAGGGCTAGCTCTGTGGTCGGCATGAAGCTGGACACTCTGGTGACAGTGGCAGAGAAAAGGACATTAAAGAAACTGATGGACATTATGGACAATGCCAGGCATCCTCTGCACACGGCCATTAACAACCAGAAGAGTCTGTTCAGTGACAGGTTGCTTCTCCCCAAGACAAGAACTAACAGACTTAAAAACTCCTTTGTCCCACACGCCATCAAACTGTTTAACTCCTCTCTGGAGGGGAGAGGGAGGGGAAACAGGAGGACAAAGGAGGGGGGAACAACTAAGCTGTAGTGCCTCTGCACCTCACTGTACAATACCTTGTGCAATACTTTTTGTAAATAGTCAACAGTGCAATAGACTCAATACTTGAAATGTGCAATTCACTTGTATTTTTATTTTTTATTCCTATTTATTCTATTTATCCCCTTTGTATATTTTATTTATATTTGTCTCTGTATTTATATATGTGTGTGTGTGTGTGTGTGTATATATATATATAACAGTTCTGTAACTGTAACTTTGGTCGTTGCTGTGCTTTTTTTGGAAGTCGAATTTCCCAGAGGAACCCACCCGAGGGATTAATAAAGTTCTATCTTATCTTATCTTATCTTATCTTATTTTTTTTTCTTTTCAGCATTAGAAATAGATCAACAGAGAGGAGAAACATTAAAGTCAGTATGGATTTGCTCAAAATAGAAATACTGTACACAATAAAATAGCCATAACAGAAACACAACAAACTAACACCTCCTAGGGTGTCTCTAAGGGTTTTTCCATCCAGAATGGAAGGATAATGAGATAAGGAAGCTTTACTTTGCTTTTGCTCTAATTAAAAAAGAGGAATTATCTTTTCCATTACAGAATGCCAGAGAGGGAAATAATAGGACTGCAGATTGCAAGACTTGCTTGGCTGATTATCAAGACCTCAACAGATTTCCAGACTGACATCAGGCCTCCAGAAGGTGCATAAATTAGATCTGATCATCAGTCGCCACCAATCAATAGTGGGAAGTCGTCCAAATTCACCTCCTAATCTTACTGGACTGATGAGTTGAGACCTTGCTGTAGCACGTCTCCCTCGTCGACTCTTACCCTCGTCATTATCAAGGCCCGACTCATGGTCAGCCGTTGTTTCTGTAGTCGTTTGCAAAAAATTGGTCCCCTAACAAATGCCTTACTGTCACTTCTTCATTAGACCATGGCTATTTTTAATACATTTGGGTCTTAAACACTGCCACGTACTGGAAACAATTAACACTAGCGTGTTAGTAGCTGCCCTCAACATGTCCTTACCAGAGGCAAGATCATTCACCCTACACTATCCTGGTCCCCAGGAACCCTGTTTTATGTTAATTAGGCCAGGTCTCCTTCAGAAGACCTTCGCTGTCCACTACTGTGCTGTAAACAAGCAAGGAGATACTGCTCTGAATCCTTGGGCTTACACCCAAATATCTAAGAGGATGCATTTACATAGAATTATTACCAAAGTTAACCCAGCACTGATCTGGCTGTCTACATTTAATCATTCACAGCAATAGTTTATTTTAGTCTTGTTTGAAGTTTCAGCCGTCTCCATTTTCTTGAGATGGAGTTGTGAAAGCGGAACTATCGCCTTCCTGCTTCTGTGAACCACATCGGAAGCTGATTCCTCACTGTCAAGACAAATGATTTAAATATTGACATCAAATAAAACCCTGAGACAGAGTGGCAAAGGAAGCATGAAGAATTCACTACAGAAAATTCCATCCTTTGTGAGATTTCACAAGTCCAAAGGGATTCGCAAAGAGAAACATAGAGGACATGTTATAGTATGAAATAATCTTTAGTTTAGCTTATCTAGTCAGACGTCACAGTGGAGTGTGTCAGATGTCATTTTCACCCCTCACTTGAACAAGTCTTAAACTTACTCTATATAGGAAAAAAAACATCAGGTTTCCTTCAGGTGATATTTATGGTGACGATCCAAATGACTACAGCAACATACTGGCTGGTTAATTTACAAGAAAATAAGAACTAAATGACAAAAGGAGAGCTTTTGATCTATATCTAAAAAAAGGTAAAAATAATGGTAGTAAACATTAAACGGTAAAGATTTGAAGCATAATTTGGAAATACCATCTTTCACAATTGTGTAATTGTGAGGAAACTACATTGTTTTCTCACACTGACATCTCAGATACAATAAAAGCTGCGTGTCAGCTTTAACTATAGAGAACCTTCAATGACCACGGCTAATAAATAGTACCATTAACTCGGAAGCAACGGAAACATCATTACCCACGCAAATGAATTGATTACAGGGGAAATCCTGCTGAAACTGTAAGCATGTCACTGCAGCCCTCTCTTTTCCCTGTCTGCGTGTTAATAGCATGCTGAACAGGGGAAAACGAGGAGACGTCGATATAAATTTTTAGCTCTCCAAATATACTATGCTGCTAAAAGGGCTAGGACACACAGAGAAGGAAACAAACAAGAGATTTTCTGACATTAATGGTCTAACGCTGATAAAAGAGTTCTAAATAAAATAATACAAGTGCACGCCTGTAAATGAAGTAAATGGCTTCTGCCTCGCTATTATATGCCAGCTATCAATCTTTGCCCAAATTGTTCCGCGGACAAAGCTCCTGTTTACTATTCTGGTCACCATCCACTGCTGGGCATAGGCAGTCTCTTGTATTATGTGTCATGGTGGAGAATCAAGATGTTTCATGCAGTGGCAGATGCTTTATTCAGTGGCACCTTTGCAGCTTTTTGCGGTGGGAAACATCAGAAATAGAAGTCCAACATGTCTACTAGCACAAGGAAGCGGTTAGAGGATCAATAGCCAGATGATCGGGTGACCAGGGCAGGAATATCAGGAAGGAAGATGCTGAGACCGTGCCTTTAAGGCTCATCTGAAGCCCAGAGCTCCCTGTCATAACTGTTCATATCTGTCAGTGGTTGGGGAATGAATACCAAGCATGAATAATAGATTATCACTGATATTTTTAGGTGAGCTGAGGCCTCCAATCTTGCAGCTCATCTCTGGATTCTTCATTTTACTTATTTATGTCTGCATCTTGTGAGAGAGACAAGAGTATTACTCAATCCTCTATGCCGCTTCCTCTGTCCAGTGAAGAACTGCAAAATGTTGAGTGGTTCTTGAAAGCTAGTAAAATGTCAACGAGGGAAAATGTCACACCGCTTCTCTTAAGTATCAGCTGACGCTACTGCAAAAGTAAAAAAAAATTAAAAATTAAAAATCAGCCATACTTTACTTTGCTGATGCAAATCACAGAGGTTTTTTAAAGCCTTTACTGACACTGGTGTTTGAAAGAATTAAATCAAATTTGGCATAATTTTCATATGTTAACAAGAACCCAATGCTAACATGTTTTTTAAAGTACAAATGGTCTGCTTAAAAAAATGTTAAAACACCTAAAAAAAAAAATTAAAAACCAACAAACCATTACTGAGTCACATTTTAATACCATTTTCTAAACATTTTCAAATATTCTCAATTTACCTTCTTTAGGCTGTTGTCTCGTTCTGTCACGTGGGTATAATAAGTTGAGATGAGAGAGATGCATAAGCGAGTGAGATGCAAATAAGTGACGCAGCCTCACAAGCGTTTAAAGATGAAAAGAGAAGGAGACAAAAGAAAACAGAGGCAGGGGAACCTAATGGGAGTTTGACTGCTTTCCTGCCTGATATGAAAGGATCTCAGATTCCATGGCTGGGGTGTCATGAGCTCTGCCTCTGGGAGCGGGCCTCAGATGGATTACCGTAAAAGTAATCACAATACATAAATATGAGATGCCTTTCTTTGTAGGGAATTCTCCTTCCTTTTTGCCACATTCTATGTCTGTCCATCATCATCTGTCCATCATCCTCCAAGGCTCATCGTTCATTTCAGCCTTACTTTCAGCCCCCACTGACTGCTGCCTCCTCTCCCTTGTGCAAATATTTTCATCTGGATTTTAAAAAGCACATAATTTACATCTACTAAGATCTGTCAGTGCTATAACTGTAGCGCAGTAATTTGAAGCGGCCTATATTAAAAGTAAAATCCACTGATTTATGCCTGAACCTCAAATGTCATTACTTAAGAAAGCGATAACACAACTGTTGAGTTCACTGAGCATCAACTGATAATTTGACTGGCTCAACCAGGAGGAATCTGACAAGAATCTTAAGCATGAACAACAAACGACGATGCAGAATAAAAAGGGAATTCAACCCAATACCGTAGCTGGTTCTGGTTATATTATTAAGAGAATTGGTTAGAGAAGGCTGCGCTGGGTGCTGTCTGGTGAGAGTAATGCAAAAGTCACTCACTTGCCATCGAAGGGGTTTGCTCCAGGGATTATGTGGGTGCTGTCCCTGCCCACAAGGAAGCGCACCCTGTCATAGAAAGTCTGTAGGTTGCTCTGTGCAGAGGACATCTGTGTCTCCTGGATGATGTCCAGGGGATCCGGGGAGCCCACACACAGGGAGGTAGTGTGACAGGTTGCCTGCAGACAGCAGTCTGGATCCATGCAGTCCACCAGGCCATCTGACAAGGTCAAAGAAGTCAAAAACACACAAACACTGACTCATTAAACAACAGCCTAGACACACACCTGGCAAAAGAAAGTATAAAGTACTGCTCAAAGTTGGTTTTAGGGTGTGTTAAGCACAAATGCTTTGAGAAATAAAAGTTTAAAATATATATATAGCCATTAACGTAATATAAAATACAGTAAAGATAAATAAAAAATCAAATTGGTGCTTGCTGTCACTACACTGCATCTTTAAAACATAATAATTTATCCTAGTCACACTTGCCCACATATTTTTAATGTAGGTGGCAGATAAGTTGATACAAGTTGTTTAGGGCTTTGTGTTTGAGAGTATTGTTATGCAGCGGAATAAATCTGGGACAGCTCGGATGATGGATAAGAATTTGTTTGCATTTTTCAGAACTCAGAAGATCATTTATTCTCACAAAATTCCCAGCTCCATTTGCAGAAGTGTAGCCCAAAACCTGCAAGGACCTGCCATGCACTGTTGGCTGCAAACCTTTGTCGAACAAACAGACTTGTATTAAATTTACATTAATCAGGGAAAGTAAGCAAGAGTACCTGCTGCTTTTGTTATCAGAACTCAAGTTTTTTTTTGTACTATGATTAGTTTGCTCCACATCAAAAAACAATAGTTTGGAGCAAATTATCATCTTGAAAGTCAGAAAGCATACAGAACTGCAATAAAATGTACAAAATGTTCTAAAAAGATCGTTTCAAAGTCTCCCATGAGAAACTATCGGAGCCCAGCTGCTTTTTGGCACTGCTGAATTTCAAATGCGTCCGAAATTCATCAACTGTGTGTCCTCGGATGAGTGTGTTGTGTTTCCATCTTTAACCTTGTCTGTTACTTTGTGCTTCTGCTATTAGCTTATCAAATTTATTAGACCACTTGTCCAAAAAAAATAAGAGAAAATTAATATTTCAGAAATATAAGCTAAAACTAAAAAAATATATTGCTGTTAATTAGGGAAGTAACAAACTGAATTAATGTTTTTATACCCAAACTTGAGCTGACACACTGGAGTTTTCTCACAAATTAATCAAGAGGCTGTAAATGTAACAACTCTAATTTGTTGTGTTAATCAAAAAATAATAATAACATGTTTTACTTTGTTTCTTTTGTAAAATAGTAAATTTTAACATTTGTGGATAACAACAATAAATATATTTTAACATTAAAAATATTTTAATTAACAAACTTAGGCTTACTGGTAGATTGACTATTACAAGAACATGAATAAAATAAATAAAATTTCCAGTACTGTCAATTTAGGGCAGCTGTGGTAAAACCTTAAATTGGGTAATGGTCTAATAAATGTATCATGTGTAGTATATGTTTTCTTTATGCCCAAAACTTTGCACTGTATATTTGTCTTTTTTATGGATATTATTCTTCTTGTTAAAATTTTAGGGCTTCATACCTTATATTTTACTTGATATAGAATTAGACAAGAAAGGATTATTTATTTGCCTGTTGTATTATTACACAAACAGAGACAATTTATATACATGAATAGGAGTCAAAATTAAATATATAATTTATTTAATATACCATAGCAGTGAGAAAAAATAGAGCAGTTCCGACCTGTTGCTTTACTCAGTGTTTCTTACGTGTACGCGTGTGTATATCCTCCTTATTTGATGGTCGGAACTTGTAACATTGCTCATGGCTCTCTGTCAGTAATTTAAGGAATACATGACAAAGAGAGCTGCTGTGCATTGCACTTTTCTTTGCTGAAGTGGGTCACTGGACTCCCTAGCCTTTGCTTTAAGGGGCCTATCTGGCCAGATGGGTGATAAAAATAAACCCTGCTGTCAGGATTCAGTCAAATCCCCAGAAGCACCCTCCTTTTACTATTGAGAGCTGTGTGGTCCCTGTACAGTGATCGGAAGACAAACAGCCCCTGCATAAATAAGGGATGCTAGTGCATAGCTCAAGCCCAGAATGAGGTCTGGAAGAAAGGAAGTCACGTCTCCCACTTGGCCTCAAGAGTGGTGCAGCCTCCTGGCTGGCTCTGTGTGTGTGCCTGGCTCTGCTCAGGGCTAGTTAGAGGGCAGAGCGTAGACTTCCTCCTGGGGCCGGCGAATGTTCAAAACCTCAGGGCCAGGTACTCTGCTTTTTAATAAAAACCTGTTGTCCAGGTGCCTGGCTGGAAGCCATTCCTCAACTTCACCTGTATAAGAGAGCAACTGAGCCTGGAAAGCATAAATGTACGTACAGGATATTCTCAAGCACAAGGGTGGTTAATTTTATAGTCAAATCATGTCTGGTTAAGAGTCCCTGTTGATGCCTGGCCAGTGTCAGAAGGCACCATTATGTGTTGTTTGTGACTTTACCTCCATCGTTGTCCTTGACATCACTGCAGGCAGTTTCCATAGAGGTGTCACAGCCAGTGCCCCTCCAGCCCAGCTGGCACACACAGTACCAGCCATTGTTACCCAGAGTGCACCTACCATTTCCATTGCACAAACCAGGGCAGCCCTCTGCGTAACAAAATGGACAAAGACAAAGGTCGGCAATGAAAATCAAATAGCAGTAACACACGGACACTGTACGCTATTTATGGGAAAAGAAAACTACAAATTTGAAAAAAATGACAAAAATGTGAGGTGAGAGCTAATATTTATCGGGTAACAATAAGATTTTAAATGGGTGAGGGCAGCCACAATGACCCTCGGCAGAGGCTGATTAATTTGATATACCTTCCGTGAAGCTTCTAATATCCCTTTGCAGTAAAATCAGATAAGCGGGATCTTCTACATCAATATTCACTCATTACTACAGTGGACTGGACTCTCATATCTATGCCGCTACAGTTCGTTAATGAGAGCAGTGGTGTATTGTGCTGGTATTTCCGTCCGCTGAAAAAAACAAGAGTTTGGTGTTTTACTTATTGAAAAAATAATTCATTTTATTATTTGATAAACTGTCCCAAGACACTTTTCAGCTATCAATAACATACAATGCTTGTTTTGTCATTATGAGAAGAAGAAAAGAATATAACATAGTATAGTTTAAAATGGATAAAGGTTACCTCAGTAGCTTTGTGCAGAGGCAGGCTTTGCAAGAACTACTGTTCCGGGGGAAGCGACCCCAAGGGAGTGAAAAGCTGGCTGGAGCATAACGACAGGTACAATATTCCAATGTTTTTCTTTGGTTATATCTTTACAAGGGCATAGATTAGAGGATGATCTTGCCCATTCTTCGACATTTATCTGATACCTTGTGATCTGTATCCTCTCACAGAGGCATAGGGTAAATTCACAGGATATCAAAAACACATCTTAACAGCGATTTGTGTTGCAGGAAGGCTGCCTTGATAGAAAGAATATTAAACTGACCCATTTTATCGACTAAAGACAGTGGGGCAGCATTCTCTACTGTATGCTTTTACATCACACAGAAAGAATGGGAGCAAAAGAGGGAGATACTGAGAAAAGAAGAGACAGGTGTAGTGATTGGTGGACATATGAATGGGAGAAAGATCAGTAGTGAGACAGAAACAAGTATACGCATTTAGGAGGATGACTGTTGTAGATCTCTCGGTTAGCTACAGAGTAAAGGTGACACTATGACATGAGTCATAGCATAAACAATTCAAAGAACAGCCCACACTGCTTTTACTTATGCACATTTATCCCATATAAATGTTTTTAATGGCATAGGCAACACTTCCCCTTTTGCTTTAATGCTGCTTTTTAGAATTTAAATAAATCAAGATGTGATTCAAGTGCACAAGGGTTTTAACAACGACAAAAGCATTGCATTCACTGTTTAGGAATTGCAGTCATTTTTATATAGTCCCCCATTATCAGCCCTACAATAATACAAACAGAGAAAAATCCAACATTCATTTTACCCCCAATGAGCAAGCACCTTGGCAACAGCGGGAAGGAAAAACTCCCTTTTAACAGGAAGAAACCTCCGGCAGAACCAGGCTCAGGGAGGGGCGGCCATCTGCCGAGACCAGGTGGGGTGAGAGAAGGAAGACCGGATAAAAAATGTATACAGGTGGTCCCATTGAGACCCGATGTCTCATTTAGAAGAGAGCAGGTCTGGTTTTCCTAGCAATTTGATGCAGTCATTGAAAAAAGTAATGTAATTTTAAAAATAAGCACTGTTTTAAATACTTTGTGAAAATCACGACAGGCAATGACTTTGTGAATTCTACACCACATAGTTGTAATCAAATGCAGTGCTTGCTTCCTTTAGATGCTCTGCCAGGCCTTTACTGCAGCCACCTTCAGTGGCTGCTTGTTTGTGGGTCTCTGCCTTTATTTTTGTTTTCAGTAACTGAAAAGCATGCTCTACTGGGCTGACATCAGATGACTGACTTGGGCACTGAAGAATATCCCATTTCCTGGCTTTGAGAAACTCTTGAGTTGCTTGTGCAGTTTACTTTGGGTCATTATCCATTTGCACTGTGATAAGTCGTCCGATCATTTCTGTCGCATTTGGCTGAATCTGAGCAGAGATACAGCCCCGTACACTTCGAATTATTCCAGCTTTTCTTTCAGTAGTTTGATCAATAAACACTAGTGGCCAGTTACACTGGACGCCATACACAGCCATGCCATAACATTGTCTAAACCATGTTGGACAGTGTGGTTTTCTTCAGATCAACAGCAGTTCTTTTGACTACTGTATACTTTTCAACTTCCCATCATTCTGGGACAAATTGTACCAAATTATTATTTTGCGCATTACTAAAGTTTTAGGGCTCAAGTTAATTTCTTACTATTATATTATTATTCTTTTTTAAGAATGCAATGGCTTTTTCCTTCACTTGCATCAACATTTCTTTGTACCTAATCTTGAGAATTCCAGCGAGAAGCTACCGAATACATGTTCAAAATGTTAATCAACTCCAAATTTTTTATTTGTTGAATCTGTCGTAAAATAATGATATGAGCAGCTCACCTGGTTGTGAAACTGCATGTTAATCAATTTTCCAATTACTCTGGAGGCTCGGAAAATGTAGGACTATGTATACAAATGGCTATAATTTATAAAAGGTCAGTGTAATACTACTGTTAAACCTCTTGGATTAAAGCTAAAATTCTGCACTACAATCACGTCTTATTGTAACCATGAAAAAAGAACCCCAAAACAGAACTATATTTCCAATAGTAAAACATAATATAAAATAGTAATCAGGAACACATTTCACCAGATAACCCAAATCCTTATTTGATTATTTAAACCTGTTAAATAACTAGTTTGGTTCAGGTAAATAAGTTTGGTTCAGGCTTTTTCAATTGGAGCTGTTTGTCCACACTACAGAGCAGTCCATGGGCCGTGGACATTTGATGAACTGTGAACAGCTGCTTAGGAGAGCGGCCAATAACTACTGTATAAGGCATGTTGACAAATGTTTTCTCAGCAATTATAAGTAAAACAAAATCTCATCTAGAACTCCAATAAAAACAAGATTGTGCACTGAAGCCTTGTGTCCAGGCACTTTCGGTCATTTCTTGTGTTATTACTGAACAAATGGACAAAACAACTGCGGTTAAACCAGTAGAGACAGATGATTAGAAAGCTCACAATGTTTATTAGAGGGATAAATAAAAATACACTTTCAATTGGCACCACTTCAACTTAATTGGCATGCCTTTCAGAGAGGAGTCCCTGCTGAGCTCTACCCAATCCTTCCTGAAACAGCTCCAAACGTGAGCTTGCAAGTGTTCGAAGACCTCCTCTGGCAGACCATCCTATGCCAGGTGGTCCATTACCAAGGACGCAGTGAGAGCAAGAAGGGTAGCTGGAGGCAGGAAGGCAGGGCTGCAGCAAAGCCTGTACCCCCTGCTTACCCAGCACCAACCAGACCATGAACTCTTTTAATTAGAGAGGATGCGGCCTCAGCACCTATCAGGCCCCTCTCACAGCTGCATGCTCATTCATAATGCATGGCACAGGTTATAAAGGCCCTTTCCCAACATCCCCCAATTGAGAAAGAAAGGATACAAGCACACCAATTACTCAACACATAAAGAAAGCCCCATAAATTCACTAACCAGGTGCGAAAGTGCTAAGTGGAGATTACTGTGTGACAATATGGTAAAATAAAAGTTGATGGGAGATGTGGGATCTTAAGAATGAGTTGAACAAGAAGTGCATAGTGTTTGCATATGTCAATGTAGGGGAAAAGCATGGTGTGTGCATATGATTTGTTAATGCTGGCTGGATTTACAATGGGAGGAGGCCAAAATAGAAGGAAGGAGGAATGCCATACCTTTCACTACCTTATCCAGATAGTGAGCTTGGGAGATAAAAGACAGGACATATAAGGGAGGTCTGAACAGTGCCACTTCCATGACAGGACAGCAAGGCAATGTGTTAGTTTACAGTACAAAAGGTAATTAAAAAAGACGAAAAATGCTGACGTGAAGCATTACATGCACGCACTACAAGCAACACAACAAATACGAACCAACACAGAGGAGAGAGATGGAAATGGAAAAAAGGCAGGGAAAGTTGTGGAACACAGAGAAAGAGAATGAAAGTGAGAAAGAGTCAGAGGAAGCGAGCAAAAGGATAAAAAAGTGAAATCTGTCACTATTTAGTAACTGCTGAGATCGGCAGAACGTCTCAGGGGAGTGTTTAAAAGGCAACATGATTGATGCGCACGTTACTTCCCTTAAATCTCTTAAGCGATATTGCACAGGAGGTCAGGATGTTCAACAAACGGTGCTTTTAATCTTCAAACACCTCTATATATGATAAGGTCGCCAGAGGCTTTGCCAGCGCACGGGCCAAATCGGATCTCCTGTGCTCCACAGCTTGAGACTCGAGGCCAACGCGGAGCTCTCGATAATGAAAATTGATTCAAATCGAGATCTTTAGCTTCTAAATGGACGACATGGAAGAATATTCTTGTTCAGTGGGGATCTCAATATGGCACTTATAAAAGCCCCATCAATAATGTAAAGCCAGTGTATAAAACATTCACAAACTGAGTCGAGGCTCATGCAGCCCTGGTTCAAAATATGCATGAGACTGCTGTGAGAAAAAAAGATCTTTGTCCATTTGGCACCTTGCTCAGTAACAGCTGTCAGCAAACAGTGACAGAGCTTTAGTTTAATTCTATTCCTATATTAGTAACACAAAGCTGACTGCTGCGGACCTTATTTTAACACATACTCCGTTTGGTAGTTCCGTTTAGATGAATGTGTCATACTGTATACCACTGAGACATTTGTTTCTGCAACAGCACTGAAGTAAACATGGAGTAAATATAAAAAGTGCTAGAATACTAGCGCATAGTACTTTCTTTTCCTGAAAACTATAACTGACAGCACATACTTGCACAAATTAAGTTTTTGTCAATGTAAAATTAGGTTTGAATAATTAAACAATTAAACTTTACATTTCCCCCAACAGAAGTTAAGTCACAGAATTTTCTTTAAGTTAAACAAGTGAAAATAAAGTGTGCTACTGGACAGAGGTGCGCTTTCTGCAGTACACCCACCTCTACCCGAGATATTTTACCTTAATAAACAAAAAGCAGTTGCAACAGGTTTATATTACAGCATATACAATTGTATTTAATATGTATAGATTTAGATTTAAATTACTTACTTTATTTTTCAGAAAGTTTATTACTAGATAACAGGGCATCAACCCTTTTCTGTTTTTTACCCATCTCCATAATTTTCATGTTAACGGCTTAGATATTTTCACTACTCATACTGAGACTCTTACTTAGTCTGCTGGCTTCAGTCTAGCTAGTGTCACGTTTATTGCTACAAAGTTTTGGTGAATTTTGCGTCTTCCACAATAATCAGAAAAAAAAACTTGCTTATGGCCACAGACACACACTAATGACATGTTAGCGTGTCTGTCGGGCTGTGTTATCCATGCATGAAGTGGATCCACTTGTAATCAGACTTATATGAGACTAACTGGCTGGTCACCGGTCCAGGCTGCCAGCCAATTGCAGTCTGTGGTCAATTGATTGGTACATCTTTTATATAGCTCTATAAATCCATTCAAATAGCTTATCCAATATTATCAAGAGAAGAGAAGAGAAGAGATGCATCCATACATGAACACAGAATGCCAAAGTTGCAGTCTTGCAAAGCAGACATCACATAGCATATCCTGTGGATTTTCTCCAATGTTTAATAGAGGTTTGACAGCGTTGACACAAAATATCAGAAATATCAGAAAGCTAACTGCATTAAAACACTTCTCTTAATGACCTCAAGTTAAACTGAAACTGTCAAACCTCAGAAATCCAACAGCAGAACTAAATTATCTTCATGCCATCCTGTCAAACAAGGGCATGTGAAACAAAGAGGACAGGTCACAAACAGAGGTCAACTACTGCTTAGTTATGATAACAACTTGGGGGCACTTTGATGTTTGCATATTACTGCAGTCACCATTTCCCGGTGACAGAAAAATGCTCACAAAATGCTCACAGCGGGAGTGCCACCTCCATCAAAGCAAACATGCTGAAAGCACATTTTCAATCTAAAGTGTTGTGTAGACCATGCTGCTCTTTTTAATTATAAACTGTTTTCTTTTTTCACCCCCAAAAATACAAAAACTATACCAAAATGATCAATCCATGAACTATTCCTAGCATAGAACCACTGCAAAATACACAGCATATAATGACTCTAGTAGGCTGAACTTTCTACTGGCTTATGTGAGCCAAGGTTTTCAGGAAAGCTCTTGACATTCAGTCAAGGTTTTGAAAACCTTACTTTGCAAGTGTTTGGAGGGGAACAATCGCTAGCATAAACACAGCGAAAAGCAGTGGTTGACCTACTCACAATGACTCACATGTAAGCATTTGAAATTAATAGTAAATGGAAAGGGAGCAAAGAAAAAGATGAGGAAAAGGATGAGTAAAATGAAAGGACACCTTAGCACATTCCCACATTAAAATGCATGAAGGCAAGCTTCAGATCCTTGAGTAAACCTGTTCATGCTTTACTGAGTTGCACAAATTCAATTAAGCATGCTTTTCCCACTCTTCTCCACCTAGACCCTTCCCTTCACATAGGCAGGCAGAATGTCAGTCTTTGCCTTTGTTGGCCTCCCAAACCCCTCCCAAACACAGAGACACCACCCGCCCCAACCAAACCCAAAACCTATTCCCATCTTACCAATAGTGCAGTGTTCTCCGTTCCAACCCGGACTGCATTCGCATTTGCCGTCCTTACAAGTGCCATGTTCGTTGCAGCGTGGGTGACACGCCCTCTGGTCACACCCAGTGCCCATCCAGCCATCGTCACAGCGGCAGGTGCCCGAAACACAAATGCCATGACCACCACAGTCCGATGCACAAATCTCTGTGGGAGACAGAGAAATAGAAAGGGACAAAAAAAAGAGAGCGGGGGGAAGACAGAAAGAAAGAAAAGGAGGGGGGGAGGTGGAAGTGGGATGGAAAAGGGAAGACAAGGCGGTGATGGGACAAGGCGACAAGGGTGAAAAAAAGACAAATCCAGAATTTATTGTCAAGGAAAGGCAGCCACGCTCCACTACCTTGTCTGATGGCAGCTGAAAAGAAATTCCTGCACCTCATAAGGGGCAATCCTTTTTGACAATACAAATCTAATAAGTCCATTACCAAGAAAAGACAAGGATTGTGGCAGCCTTAGCAGACTTATTCTTTTCCTCTCCTCTTCTCCTCTTTTGTAAATTTAGCTTTTTGTGCTACAAAAGGCGTGAAGAGGAAAAAATGCTCAGCTGAAACTTTTTGTAGAAATGGCAACAATGTCACTTCTGCCATTTTGATTAAACTGTAAACGTTATGTCCCTTCTTGTACACGAAGCGGTCAAAGCTTTGCAACATGTTCTACTGTGGTCTACAGGAAGGAGGCAAGATTCCACAAAATGATTTGAAGCAGAGGATATGAATACACTGGTTTTTGGTGGGGGGGGTTTTCTTCTTCATTTTCTCTAAGTGCTGCACACGAGAGGAAGAAGTACACTGACGCAATGAAGGAGACTGAAAGACAGTGCTGCTGTAAAGCCTGGCTGATGCTATTGTGTGGCAGCTGAAAGACCTCCCTGACTGGGTGTGATAGAGCCTGGGACATTACCCTCATCACATGAACTCGAGGGAGAGTATGACAAGCTGAAAGCTGAAAGAAATTAAACGCTGACAGATTACTTATGAATCTCATTGAAATGTTAACCTCTTTATTAACTACTTTGTAATAAAAGGGGCTTAGCAGTATGGGCAACGATGAACAATAGCCATGTATTCCTGGCTTATTAGCCAAGCCAATTCAAATTTGACCACAGGGGACCAAACTGGAGGTAAAATCTTGTAATAAGTCAATTACCGCCTTTACAGTGCCTATTTTGCCATTGTTACAAATTAAATCAGAGTGGTATTTTCAGCCACAAACCATAACATGGCATTACCAGCTTAAAAAGCTTTTATCAGAATCACTCTCTTCTGCTAATTACAGCTCAGCACAAAGTATGCAAATGCTGATTTTCCATCTGACTTTTGATTTCTAGGTAAAGTGTGCTGGCAGTATTAGTGCCTGACAGGCTGCTTATGCACACCAACATACAAACAAACGGAAATCACATGCAAACACGGAATAGTTAGAGCTTATAAATCATTTTATGAATAAAATATTTTCTGTCAAACTACACCTTCTACGTCCTCTGAAAAATATTACAGTTAAGAAGGAAGTAGTAATGAGCATAGTGAACATTAGTAAACAACAGTGATTGAGCTCAAGAACACAATATTTTTTTTAAAAAATCAAGAAAAATGCGGGGGAAAAAACCCCCACACACAATCCCCCCCTCTCCCATAAACTCAACCAGTTACTACAACACACAGTGGTCAGAGAAAACAGACTCAAACTGACTGTGAGACAACTGTTCACTTGGAACAAAGTAGAAACCTTTAACATGATAAAGATCCAATTACAGCCTGCAGGCAAACCCTCATTATCTGTGGCCAGAGGAGCCCTCAGTGAGAAATACCCCCATTCCCATGATGGCAGTTACCATTTGCACTAAAGGACAGAGTAAACAAACTTTCCTCTGGGTGGAGGAATAGCAAAAATGGCATAAAAACACACATATTAAAGGACATAAAACCTCAGGCATTGTTTTATGGCTACTAACAGCATTATACCAGCCGTGCTCACCTAGGCTGTACTGTCCCAAAGCAACACGAGAAAACGAGTTTCTGACTTAAAAGAATAGTGCAAGAGGCGATAAAGAATCTTGAAAAATGT
This sequence comes from Aulonocara stuartgranti, assembly GCF_965226115.1. Lineage (NCBI taxonomy): Eukaryota > Metazoa > Chordata > Actinopteri > Cichliformes > Cichlidae > Aulonocara > Aulonocara stuartgranti. Next base: position 7,949,028 of record NC_138950.1, read on the forward strand.
ATCGAAAGCTTTCCATCTTTTTCTTTGCCATGTCTGAAAGGTTATCGGTGCCAACTATACTACCCTACCACCAAGCTTAGTGTCGTATTAGACCACAGAAAACTCTACAATGAGCAGGATAAAGGAGAATAAAAAGCCAGCTCATCATCATTTGCAGAGCTTTTTTTCTCTGTGAGGCAAACTCAGACTAACTGCCCATTTCCCCTTAAAATCCTCAGGATTACCTAATAGGTCATTGTGTCTGCCAAGAATATAAAAGGATTCATGAAGCAAAGCGACTGGTGTATTAAAATAGTCTTTTCAAAAATATTTTCTGAGGATCCAAATTGTGTGCAAATGAAAATACTGAAAATTGTTCTGGTCCCTGTATAAACAAATTTGAGCTGGAGCTCTCTGAAACTTCCATCTGCTACAAATACAGTCAACAAATATAAACACATTTATATGTCGAGTGAATTTTTAAATTCTTCATGTTTAGACAAAAAAAAATTTTTTTCCTCTAATGTGAATTTGGTTAGACTTCTCAGAGTGCAAATCTGATGTTACCTATGTTTCGCGGCACTTTAAGAATCTACTTGTAACCTATATTGTAAAAAACACAAAACCTTTTTTTCGTGCTTACATCCTGTAGAAGGTATATTCTAGCTATGAAACTGTATCATATGCTGTTTCTACACTTTGAATAACAATTCCCCATGGACGAGATGAACGCAATAGGAACAACGCTTCAGAGCAGGAAAAAAGTCAGCTGTGAACCAATGCACTGATGTAAAGAAATCCAGAACCCAAAAAAGAGCGAAAACTTGCATTAGATCATGGCTCTGACAACATCTCTGTTATCTGTCTTTCTTTTTTCTACAACTACAACCATTTGTAAGAGAATTACATTTAGAACCAAATCAAAAGAATCTGATAGCCATCGAAGGACCTCCTACTGATCACTGATGAGAATAATTATGGCTTTTATGTGAGCCATTTTCTTTAAAGAAAGTAACAAATATTTACCTCTGAAAGGATAAAAGCAATTACCAAAGGTACACTAAAAGAGATGTCAAGGTATTTTGTTGTTGTGATCCATTAAACCTGAAAATTATTATACATATCACCTATAATTATATTAGCTACTAAACGCGTGCTACCTTATTCACTCACAGTGCTGACCAGATGCCAAGATATAAGTAATAAACTACTTCAGTATTTACATTTTGTTTTTTCTCTATGTCTTTGAAAAGCTACATTAATAATTGTGTATGTCCTGCTCATATTCCACACTAAGAAACATTTAACTGAACTGAACTGAAGGCAACATTTTCTGTGGATGCACTGCTTTTTTTTTTTTACTTGCTAATCAGAGTTAAATCAGCACTGGCCTGTGAGAAGGGCTTTCGCCAATATTTACTCTGTTTTGAGTGAAGTACTCACCTGTAGCACAGTCATGGCCTGTCCAGTTGGGATCACAGCTGCAGGTTCCTGTGTCTGCCAGGAAAGCTCCGTGTCCAGAGCACTGGTCCATGCAGGAGGCCCTAGGGCTCTCACATCCTGGCCCTCCCCACCCGACAAAGCAGTGACACTCTCCCTGGACGCAAACCCCTCGGCCTGAGCATGTTGGATCCAGGCAGTCCACTAAAAAGGTTCCAAAGAGAGAGTGTTAGACACACTAGTCACCTGCTGTTTCTCTCTTTCAGAGGCAACCTGGCATCTCTATTTGAGCCAAAGTACAATGGCAACTGGAATAGGCTGCAGTTCAGCTGCAGATGCACTCAGCTTAGCTCGTGTCCAATGGGGGTAAATTATTCAAGGAGGTCCATCTTTTTTTCAAAAATCAGTGACAAGATTTACAGAGAAGCTAATTAAATGGCTGTTTTCACAGTATGTCTCATGGCACAAAACTACAGGTACTGCCCACGCTTGTGCTGGCACCCTCCCATTATCTCACAGCAAAAAATCCTCTCAGAGAGTGAAGGCTGTTTAATAAGAGCATGTTTCTCACAAATCAAAGCCACCATAATGCATAATTCAAAGCTGAATAAACCAAAACCATTAACAGAATCTACAGGAATGGTAAGGAAAGCCTGGGGCAACAGCCAGACCTCTAGGCAAAACTAGATAGTCAACTCTAGTTTCTAGACAGTTTGAAGAGTTTGCATTTGCTTCCCATGCAGTGGCTTTTGTACACTGTCTCAGTGCACACAGTACAAGTTCAATTAGTCAACAAATATCAAATTAATGCCTTCCCTTGACGTGCTAAATGAGTGTTCACTTTGAAAGGAACAAGAGTTGTGGGAGAGTATGATCAGAATATTAATGTTTTTTTTCTACCAAACAATATTTACATGGTACACACAGATGGCAAACGGGCACCAAGCACGAGCAATATCTAGTCACTGTGAGCTGTAGGCCACGGCATGGCAGCTCCCCTTTACCATGACATAAATGGCTATAAAGGCTGTTATAGTAAGACAAACAGGATCTCTTGCCTCTTAGCAGATGGTTTGGGCACAAGGCACAAAGATCAGAGGCTAACTGACAAGAAACTCTCTCCTGGCAATTAATCATTGTGGCTGAAGGTCATATGGAAGAAAGGTAAAAATGTTAAAGGGCTCTCGTCCACATTCCCCTCCACTCCTTATGGCTAACGCTCCACCTAAAATAGAATGGGGGCCTATGGATGTCAGAAACCCCCATTTATCAAACTCCCAGGGTCCATTTTTCATCTTGAAATGAGAGCCTTCAAGAGCTGACAAACACAATGGCTCCTTCAATCTTATCTGGTCAAGCCTTATCCAGCAAAGGATGAATCTGAAGTTCCCAGAAGATTAACATCAGACTTTTTTTCAGAATTTTAGACAATAAATGGACTGTTTCCATTAACATAATGCCTTATAGCCATGATTTATACAGGAAAAGTCACCTAGGATGCGGCTTATGAACTGTTATGGCTATAATGCTCTTCATAGAGGATGTCCTGTCTTTACTACTCAACAGACTGTAAGCCATACCAACTTAATAGCCATTCCCATTATGAGTAAAATGTCAAGCACTAACAGGCTAAGATGGCGGTTACAGCAGCCACATTATGTAGGATTTTATTAGTTTAGGATACATAACCATGACATATTAAAACAATCACCTTCTTCACAGTTTTCCCCCTTGTAGCCAGGGTTGCAGATACAGGTCCCGACTATACAGATCCCGTGGTTGCTGCAAGTGATGTCAATGCACTGGTTGGTGGGAACGTCACACTCCGAGCCCTTCCAGCCGCTGTGACACATGCAGCGACCTTTTAGGTATTGACCATTCCCACTGCACAGCACTGGACAGGCAGCTTTGAAAAGAGCAGACAGCATACATCCATCTGAATGGACTTCTTCATGCACAAAGAATAGTGAGTGTTTGTTAAAGCCTCGCTCTGACAATGACCAAAATGTTAAAGGGTGTCCTGTCTGGTAAATATTATTTAGCACAAACTACTGTACCTTGGCATCTAGAGCAGATGTGCCATATATTCTAACAAAAGCAGCCAACAAATATCTAACGTCTTAACAATGGCTGGTAAAAAACATAAGAACAAAAATTAGCTGAATTAAAGTGTCAGGCATGGTGCTGATCAACACATGGATAACAGATGGCAGTTCAGTATGTGTAAAGAGGTAACAAAAACAACCTACCATCATTCTAACACGCTGCCTGAATTTGTTTTTATGTGGAGAAAAACTAATAGAGCCTTTCTTTAATAATTGAAAGAATGAGTGAATACTAGCCCTATAATCTAAAGCTTTTTATAGAGTTCTTTCATATGCAACCCAATACTCCAGTATGAGTACTGAACCATTTCGAGTATTACTGCCTAATTAAATAAAACAGGTCTTAAGTACAACTAAAGCAATTGTGGAGTAAAATTGTTTTGTTCGAGCCATGCAGAGAATATAAATTGGAAAATGCATCTGAATGATTAACAGAGGTAACATGAGTGAGATAGTGACTCACCTCGCCCACAGTCAGGTCCTTTGAATCCTAAAAAGCAGTGACATGTTCCAGCAATACAGTCACCGTTCCCAAAGCAGTTACTGGGACAGTCATCAATAGAGTCTGCAAGAGAGCAATCAAAAGATTGAGTAATGTGGTTTGAAAAACAATTTTCCTCCCACTCATTTTCTTTGGGTTGATTATTATCCCTTTGCTAATGACAGTCATAAGCATGGAGGATCCAATCCTGTCAACATTTCTTTTTCAATGCAAAACATTTTGAGTGTTACTAATGTTTCACAACAAATATGAGCTTTCACTAAAAGGGTACAAGTTCTAATTATTCAGGCTTCTACGAAAAGTTACAAAGGAATTAAAGTCTCTTAAGTACCACATGTACTAGCTGCCTAATTAACTCTTTTATGGCACAGTGTCTGCAACTCTGGAACCCGCATTTATCTGCTGTGACTGGTAAATCTGACGGCATCGTGAGTTATTCTGTGATCTCAGTTTTACACTGTAAGTTTTTCTTATAAATTACACTGTCATTTACGATTTTCATGCAGTGCTTGGACGTGGCCATTGCAATTAACTGTATGGCTTTAAACTGAGGCACTTTGATGCAAACAATCAGCAAAGCACGCACACTCTTTCCAAGCTTTCCTCTAGCAATCCCTCTAACAAAATCAAATTAATTGGCAAAACAGTTATTTGTGCTACAGAACCATGTCCCGGCACTTGCTTTTATTAGAAATAAGACTGACCACTGATCTCTGCAGACAGCAGCAGGAATCTGAAGCACAATGCTCACTGAATTAAGCCTGAAATGGTGCTGAAAAATATTCAATCTTGTCCATTGCCTTCAGGCAGCAGAAACTCTGAGGCAAAACTTACAGAACAAAGAATCTCTTGTGCTCCACAAATGGCTAGAAATGTGAGCCATGGATTCAGCTTCCCTTTACTCTGGAGAGTCAATCATCACTGAGGATGCAATGCAAGACCGAGGAAAAAAAAAAGACAAAGAGAGGAGGGAGAAAGAGATACAGGCAGACCAGAGATACAGCAAAAAGGAGGAGGAGGAGGCAGCGAGCAGAGAAATGCTGCGGATATCTAATGTGCTGCAGGCTTGCCTTTGCCATTTTGTGTTAGTGAAGGGATGCAGGAGAAACTATCCTCTGGCATGGTTGAGGCAATCAGCACTTTGGTGGGGTTTTGATGGCTTCCAACAAGAACATCTAACTATAGCAGCAGGCTTGGACTTTTTGCTCAAAGCTACAGAGACCAGCAGTGTAGGTAGGGCAGTGATTGAAGGTTAGGGAAAAGGAATAGATGTCTACAAGCCAGCTATTAACAATTCTCACCCAGATTTATAATTACATTCCAGATTTGCACTTTATACAATAGATTCAAATAGGTTACCATTATTTTTCATAAAGAAAGGCTCTGAGATATTCAAACGCAATACCCTGACATTAGAATACCAGCATCAATAACAGAGGTTATTGTATCTATATCAGAGATATTTGATAGGTGAGCAACATTGTAACATTGCAACATACACATTTAATTAAGTAATCATGAACTGGAGTGCTCCTGTTCTGAATGCTGCAGTTTAGTAGACTGCACATTGCCCATGTCTATTGGCTGATTCCTCTGAGAGCATGGAAAGGAGGCCCTGAATATCTCTTAGCCACACACTCAACATAGGCCAGCGCATAAATCATGGATTCAAGCAGAGCTTCATTGAAATTCATTACCCTTCATATCAGGGGAGCTAACTATTGTGTGGGTCTCCAGTCGGTGAGGACAGAGTAGTGCGCAGTAGGCAAGTTTAATCAGCGACTTGCCATGCTCTCTAAGGTTGCTCAATACCTTTGGATGATGGGTGGTTGTGTACAGAAAGAACTTCTGCTGGAGAGTTAAACGGGACATAGAGTAAGACACTGGTGCTGGGTTTTTGCTTCCCTTTGCTTTGCCGTGCCTAGGCTGAAGCATTTCTGGCACCAGGCAGCAGGGACAAATGGCTTCATGCTCCAGAGGGTTGTGATACAAAACATTCAGTGGGACACATTTCACATTGCCATGGAGTCACAGCCAAGTAATGAGGAGCAACCCAGATTAAAGACACGGACGCTCCATCCCCCCAGATGTATTATGGCATGGCTATGTGCACCAAGAAAACCCTTCATTTGCTGCACATAGAGAGTACACTGATGGCAAGGAAAAAGATCTATATATAAATTTTCTCTACGAGCATTGTCAGAAACACAGAAATAATTTAATTTTTAGTGTCTTTTAAACAATGCTGCTGGTGTTTCTGAGTGTGTCTGTTCGATATTGTTCACATATATTTCTATACCTGGGCTGTTCTACTTGAAGGTCAACTCCATTTCTCCACGGCTCAATACAAGTGAGGCAGTTGGTAAGATTCAGTTTCTGCTGAAGGGCACTTAACCGGTGACCCATTTTAAAAAGGGCCCCTCTGCCTCCCTCTGAGCTCCTGTGAGCAGATCAGCTCCAATACGACTCAATCGAGACAGAGTTCTCGCCCCACCCCAGACTACCTTACCTAGTTATGTTTTCTCTTATGTAAACCACAGGAGGCCTTCATGCACACCCAGTCAAGAAGAAATAAGCACGAGTAAACATACTGCCCTGACTCCCCCTTTTTGTGTCATATCATATATTAAGTATTGAATTACAGCTGTTGTTGGCACAGCGGGAGGGCATAGTGCATATCTTGCCTGTCTCCACTTGGTGTTGAGGACAGCTTCTCATCGATCTGCTGCCTGGCACAGCCCCTGTCACAGATGGACTCTGGCCCAGGAGCTTTTAATTAAAGAGCATGTGAGAACAGCTCCCAGCTGCCATCCCCGTGAAAGTCGACACCTTAGGCCCTCTCACACCTTGCTTGATACAGCAGTGCTAATCAAAGGCGCTTTAGGGAGAACAAAGAGGAGTGTACAAAATGAAGTCACCTCCACAAAGAAGGACGTATGTCTGAAACACAGCCGCGTGCCACACAGTTAGAGGAGGGAAACATCTTTCCTACAATGATATATGGAAAGTAGATGGAAATTGGAGCAAATCGTGATCAAAACTGGCACTAGCAGGAGGGTACAATCATACTTTGAATTGTATGCAAATGGTTCTGAGAAGCTGGACCCCTGATTCGCTTGGAAGACACTCAGGGTAATGAGGATATTATGATCTCTCAATGCCCTACTCAGGGGCATGGTGGGATAGCACTGATGTCCTGATTTTGTAATATTCAGCTTCACCTTGATTAACCTGCACTTTCCTCGGCTCTTAAACTCTCAGTGTTTCTGACTCATGGCCTACAAGTCTGTGCTGTTTGCGGTAAAGTCGCTCCTGGTTGGTATTATAGGGATTACGGTTTGCTATTACAGGTTTTAGCAGCAGGTCATGCCCAGGGCACCCACCTATGGCAGTGGTGAGGAAGGAGACAGTTTCAGTTTCTTTTCCATCGTTGTAGATGGCCAAATGCCAGATGCCTGTGTCCATATACTGGATAAAGCCTGTGTCATGTGTAGTGATGGGTACTAGGCTTCGCTGCATAGCCACAGGCCCCTCCAGACCATGGATGTCTTGAGCCAGGAGCCGCCGCCCATCCAAAAGCTCCACGAAGTCAAACTGCAGACAGAAACACAGAAAGTGAGAAAGACTGATGGATGGACCGCAGACACACCATTAGAGTGACACATGAGACTTGAGTGCTTTCAGCCCTCTTTATAGTGGAGCATCATTTGGTCTGCATGAATAACTCATCATTCTAGAGGAGCTTGAGTTAAGTCTTGGCACATCGTGGCTGGATGGGCTGAGATAATTTCAGAGTCCGCATATCTTATAAAAGCCTTGTTTGAAACTATTACAGTGGAAAAAAGGGAAGCTGGAGGAATTAAAGTTAGTGTTTACCAAATAACATCTGCACCGATTTGCTTCACATCAGCTTTGAGTCAATGAATACCAATGAGACGGCATTTCATTTTCATTTACATAAGGAAGGGAATCTTGACTCATCTGCCATTCTATGTGTAATCAGCCACATTACGAAAACTCCGCTCTAGATGATTTTCTTTGAAGCATAAATAGAGGAAACAGGCAACTCTGTTGGCTGACTGAAAAATCAATATCACTGGACATTAGCGGAAACAAAATTCATGCTATAAACAATTTTGCTGAACTGCACTTGCATTTACAGAAGTAATCTCAACTGTGCGAAGCAAGTGGCAAGGTATGATTAATAACATGACATGTCTCATTCTCGGCTATATACAGACGGAAAATCTGCCCAATATTTTTGTGCGACTCTCAGATGGTATTGAACCTGAAGAAGTTTTCCATAAATCCTTTCTGCAACAAGAAAGCGATTTTTAATAGAATAGAGAAAACTCGGAATTGGTTTGCATTCATGACACGTTCCTACATGGCTAGATAGATTCTTTTAAACAATATCCCAATTTATATTTTGTGGCAGAAGAAGAATGGGAAAAGAAGAAGAATCCTTGTACAATGCAGGCATGATTGGAAATTTTTTCATAAAACATCACATTTACAATACACCATTGTCTTTTGCAAACAAAACACAACATTGAGTAACGCGATTTGGCATCGCAAACATTCAAACATGCTAAGTGCATCGACCATTTAGATTCTGCACTCACCTGTCATACTATTAATAAGTGCAGTAGAATACATTTACTGTAACAGCATCAGTGACATGTAAATATTGCCTACCTGTGTGTGTGATGGAGGAAGACCTCTCCTTCCATAGATCCCCACTAAGGCATCTTTACTTAGGGACACATTAAACTTTAGGTACATGGGATGATCAATGAAGACCTGGGATCTCCAGAAGATACCAGGAGGAATCTGCTGTGCGACCTTACGCCCCACGTCAATCTCTCCCATATCTATATAGCTGTCATCTGGGAACAAGCTGTCCAATTTGCCTGCATTGCACACAAAGTAAATCGGTCAAAGAGATCACACCATTAATCCACCATGTGGATGGCAGAGGGACTCAGTCTGCTGGAGCATGATAGTCTGACCATATCACAGATATTCAATCACGCCGCTGACAGCCAGTGAAAAAATATAATGAATGAACCCTCCGACCACTGCCAGCAATTTCAGTCACAATTCCACTAGAGGGGAGAGCACAAAAGAAAGAAAATATAGTCTTCAAACAAAAATCCAGTTACTTTTTGAAGTGTCCTGTTTTGAGTCTTCTGATATGGCAAATAGAAAAAATATTTTTGTTAAAAAGAAATGATGATCATGATCACGATAAAATACATTTCAACATGAGATAGCATTATTCATTTCAGTACAAAAAATTGTATCATGAACGGAGATAGTGTTTTTTGGTTTGGTGCTATCACCATGTTTCAAAAAATTGGGGACAAGTGCAACAAAACAAAAGTTGTGAAGTATAAAAACTCAATGCAAAGGACGAACTATTAAGAAAATAAAACAGGGGATTTCATGATCAGTTGTTCAATCGATTATTGAACAATTAGTAGAATCCAGCGAATACTATATATATACACATCATCAAATAATCAAACCATTATCAAATGTACTTGATATATATGTATTTGCGCTAAAGAGGAGGAGAAATATCTGGCTTATCATTAATGCTCAAACTCAACCGAAAAAGCCAGCATCCATGATGATATGGAGGTGGATTAGTGCACAGATGAAACTTCAGCTAAGGCTCTATAAACGCTGAACAACAAATGCAGGTTTTGAAGCAACAAATGCTTCCATCCAGACAATGACCTTTTCATGAAAGGTCTGGCTTATTTCACTTTATTAAAAAGTTTGGGTGCTAAAATATAAAGACATTGTGAATTTTTAAGTAACTAAAAATCACTTATTAATGGAAAAAAAATGTGTATTTCTTTGAAACTATAGTAAATGCTGTGCAATTAAAAGACAAGGTAATGCCAGAAAGTTGCAAATATGTCCCTTTGCCCTGTGTTTTTGTTTTTATTATCAATCAGCCGCAATATTTGGTATTTTTCACTATGTCCTATTTTCTATTAAGCACTGAATTTCAGTGATAAGTAAGTTATTGCATTCTGTCTTTATACTTTAATTAAACTCAATTTAATATTGAGTTGCCAAACTGTTGTTGGATTTGGTCATATATATATATATATGACCAAATCCAACAACAGTTGCCTCAAGGTGCTTTATAAACCCTACATCAGGGGTGCCCAATCCAGTCCTCGAGAGCTATGCATCCCTACTCCAACACAGCTGAATCAAATGGTTTGATTACCTCTTCAGCATGCCATCAAGTTTGGCAAAGGCCTGATAACAAGCCATTCATTTGATTCAGGTGCAAGGATGCATCTAAAAGCTGCAAGACGGTAGCTCTCGAGGACTGGGATTGGGCACCCCTGCCTTACATGTTACACATAATCCCACCTTTACATTGTAACATTGTATTACATAAAAGAAAGTACATATGTTTGCAGGGGTATGGGACTGAAAATACTTGATAAAACAGAAATGCATCAGTACTTTGATAGTAAAAAGGAAAAGTAATAAAGTGAAAATTGTAATTATAGAAAAGAGGGATTTCTAATGCTACTACCCACTCAGGTATTAGCGCATCTACTGCTAAAAATTGTCCATATGCTCCATAATACAACTTATTGGACTCTGCGGAAAGGGCAACATCTGTTTGCACATGTAGATGAGCTAATTTCAGCTGTGGAGTCGCCTAAAACAGGCATCCATACAAACTACCCCTAGGACACTTAGGGTTACACATGGCACACCAGATGGAAGTCTTCGCAAAAGTCAATCAGTGGCAGTTGGTTTTATCAGAGTATACAGGACACACTCTCCGTCTCCCAGATTTGGGTTTTACATAATGCTGCAGCACACAGGCACATTCTCCACATGTTGGCGTGTGTGCGTATTTATGCAGCACATTAATGGTTGTACTCATCAGGCTGTTTAAATAAATCATAACCCGGGACAAGTGATAATGGGCCTCATGGTTAAATAAATGCTATTTTCTTCTGCAAGATAAGCTACAGCATAGTGCTCTGATGGAAACACGAGAACCAGAAAGAGAGAACGATATCAAATTTCGACATTGTACAAATCACCTTGATAAAACATTAGATAGCCCAGCATTGTTTCCAGCGATAGCAGAGCAAACTTTAACTTATTTAGAAAACTATAGTTATTGATTTCCTATCAGCAATTGGTGCTGTGCAGAGTCTGAGCTTTGTTATAGTCATGATGGCAAGCTAAACACACTTCTGCTGCCCAGTAAATGAAAAAGACAACTCCTGGATTCATTTATATGGTAATAGCTCTATCTTCTACCTATTGTGGTATGCCAGTGGCAAATCACATGGTTAAATCTGGGCGCATTTGTTCAGGAATGGAACAGAGCAAACTTTTTTGAGTTGAGCAGTTGGTACCGTTGGGTGAGCACATGCTTTCTTTGGCTGCCAGGAAAGGCAGCCCGAGCTAGGAGATGAAAGGCTCACATCCGTTCTGAAGGGGACAGAGTGGCTAATCCCCCTCCAGCCCCTGGATACTCAGTCCCTTAAGCTGCTCCATTTTCTCCCTCCAGGAACAAATAACACTTTCCCACTTACAACAACTTTCACAGGATTACAATGCAGATCTCTCCATGCCATGGAGACAAGTGAACAAAATGTGAAACTGGATGACAAAATAATAATAAACTCACAAGAGCTCTGAAATGTCATCTTTAAAACTTTGAGATCTGAAAAACTTTCACAATTGAATGTGCAAGAATTCATCATCAAAACAAGAACAGCTACATTTAAGATTATTTACTTATAGCGAGTACCATTCAGAAAAAACATATGTCTTTTTAAATAAAATAAGTTATTCTGTCCTGTGTTATGCCGTCCAAAGACATGCAACTTGTGGGGATAGGTTAATTGGATAATCCAAATTGCCACTAGGTGTGAATGGTTGTCTGTCCCTATGTGTTAGCCCTGCGACAGACTGGCGACCTGTCCAGGGTGTACCCTGCCTCTCGCCCTATGACAGCTGGGATAGGCTCCAGCGCCCCCCGCGACCCTGAAAAGGATAAGCGGAAGCGAATGGATGGATGGATGGATGGAAGTTATTCTGATAAAAACTGTACTTACTGTCATCTTTTCCTTTGCGGTCATGTATTTCCAAGCCTGTGCTGCCAAGTGGTGGCAAGCTCAGGTCTGTAGGAAAGGTTAGGCCACTTATATTGTCCTCTGACAGCTGATACATCTGTCTCTGCATGGGTTGCAGGTGCCAGTTTAATCCAAAAAGGTGCATGGCTGAAATGTGAAATATAAGACAATTTCAGAATTTATTCATGCTAAGAACCATTTTAAAGTTGGATTATAGCTAAGCTGAAAACGTATAACCTTAATGTTCTCACAGAACTATTATTATTTGCTTCTTTTTCATTTTGCTTAATATAATGAAGGTGTCAGCTGCAAGGTGGGAAGAGGAAGTACATAGAATAAGGAACAATAGCTGGTTTAATGGTTAACAGGCTTTTTCGCAAAATGCTGAGTAGTAAAATCACAAGATGAATGCTATCTTGACCCCATGGGACAACATCTGTCTCACCACACCAACACTGGAGTACCATTTTTTCCAAGCACATTACCGTTACAGTCCCCTGCAAAACTAGGGGACGGTTAGGACAAAGAAAAAACAAATCAGCAGGGAGACACCAGGGGTGTTTCAATGTGAACAGACTGAATGAAGCACACGGATATTTTACAAGGTCGACAAAAGAAATGTCCTTTGGAACAATGGCACTAAAGCGCAGGACAGACGGAGGAGGGGCCGACCATGACAGATTACCAATAAAAGAATGGACAAGGCAAGCTTAGCAAGGCAAAAGCCAATATTGAAGTAAACAGTCAGCAGAAAAGGCCAAGAAACTCGATATAGCTGTTTTATTGTTTAGCTGGTTCTCTTAAGCTCCTCAAGGATATTATAATGCAATTAAATTATGAGGAGAGAAATTAACTGACAATTTTACAGCACAACGCTGTTTTCTTCATTTCTGTTTCCCCGTTATAAGCGCACAGAGTCATGTCCATAAGCATTTCAGGATTATTCATACAAAACAGATAATAATAACATTAATAGCTCACAAAACAAAAGTCAAACTGATTTCTTGTAATCTTTTTGCTGGGGAGAAATTTGATAGTCATTTTATAAGATTACGGCAAGAACTAAGAATAACAATGACTGTGACAGAAATTTGTTTGTCAATTTACTGCATTTACTCGAAAAAGAATCAAAATGAGAATAACGAGACTAATGTTTGTACTGGTCTGGATTTCGCTTACAACTAACTTTATGTACCCATTTTCTTAACTGCCTGAGTAGATTAGTGTTACCAGGGGGATGGAGCCCATCCCATCTGGCATAGGTCAAGAGATGTTGGTACTCCCTGGACAGGTGACCAGTCCGTCACAGCGAGACAGACAAACATGTCTTTGGACTGTGGGAGGAAACCCACGCTAGCACAGAGACTGGAGTTTGCACCAAGAATCAACCTGCTATCAGATAAAAGTGGTTACCACTGGTTACCATAATAATAATAATAATAATAATAATAATAATAACAACAATAATAATAATGAAGCGGGAGAATACATTATTTGAAAAGGGTCCTCTACAACTATACAGTTCCAGCATTAGCTCGTTAGGCCACGGTCAGAAACCCTCCAAAAACAAAGGACTAGAAGATGATTGTGTCTTCATCAGAGTAAAAACAAAAGGGTTTTAGACACAAATCCCCCAGTTTGCATCATTAAGCAACTGGCATTATATTAAGTCTAGAACTGCATGCGCATGATGTATTTAAGAGTCCTTAATAATTTATTCGGCACACTTGTTAAGCAGTACCAAATGCTCACTAAAATATTTGCATGGATTTGTGAATAAAGACAACAAGCAATGGAGTGGTTATCAGGGAAACCACAATGCAAACATTCCCTAACATGATAAAAGTTCATCTTCAATACCAGCATCTGTTCTGTGCATGCCCAGTGCTTGTGGAAGTGACTGTGTCCGTGGAAGGCAACCATAGAAGAGACAGATGGCTTTATTTGCCATTTTGTAAGTTCCAGAATGACATTCCTTTGATTTGTAGCTCAACACTGACTGGCAAAATGGAAAGAGTCAGTGTACGTTGCTGAACAATCACAAAGTCACCAGGCACAATGTCGTTCCAAGTGTCCTAGTAATCACGTCTTTGTGAGCCCCGTTCTTCATCCCATCTGTCCCTGAGGCCCCTAATGGAAAATGGTTAAAGAGCCTCCCTCTCCCATCCTTAAAGATTTACTTCAGCGCCTTCGTGGTATCTATGATATGCAGAGCACTGGACCTGAGCCAGTGGAGAGGCCTCCTAATTTGGTTTTGCTTGCCTTTCAAACTTTGCAAACACTGTGCAATGATAGTAATATGGCTGCTGCAACTGCCTGCAAACTAAAGACAGGTATTAGGAATAACAAGGTACTTCTAACATGACAGCCGCTGGCACTGACACGCTGTGTCTACATTCCAATGATGCCGCTGACCTGTCACGAGTATTGTGCTTTATAGGACTGTCCATTTTGTCCTGAGCACATGTTGTGCCTTCCTTTCACTTATCAGGAAGTTGAGTCACGCCATGTGCCAATTAGGAGGCAGAGGTACTGTAGTAGAAGACTTCTCAGCCAATCTGAGGAAGTCAAACCGTATTGCTATCTGTGATTTGCCACAGAAATTTCAGTGTTGCTTAGTTCAGTGCAGAAAAAAATATTAATGCCAGCTGGGATGGAAAAAAGACATCACATCAAAGCATCCATCCAATCTGAGTGCCTGATGGAACAAAGAAATTACCAAAAAGCTAAGACCTTGAGCTAAAACCTGCAAAAATTCATATTGATGCTTTTTTCTGATGTTCTGTATAAATCATGTTTAAGTGGTAAAATGAATACTTCCAATTGTTGCTCTTTGAATTTAAACACAATCTGTCTGTTTCTCTATACCTGTGTTCTAACTAATGTTTGTTAATATACCAAAAAAGCACATATTATGTAGTTGTAAATGCAATGACTAATTGATACTGCATAGGACAAAGAAAAAAAACAATAGTATATTCAAATATTACTGTAGCACAGGTGTTTATCATTACACATAAATATAGGACTTTGAATCTATATTGTGTATTCTAGGATTAAATCAAAAAGGGGTTTCAACGAAGGGAAAAAACGTTTTTTGGCTGTGGAAAATAATTCACTATAAAAGTAATTGATTGCTAAGATATTGGGAGGTATTGAAAGACATACAAACAGGTATGACCGGGGCTACAGAGCCTTTTACCGGGTTGGATGACCTTAAAGTCTAACAATAGATGGGGACCAGCCTAATTGTGCTTAGTTAGATACCCAGGGTGAATGGAAGGGAACACAAGAGGATACTGATGACCTTAAAATGAGAAATATATAAAAATGTGCTAATGAGAAAGCAACCACTGAGACAATATGGTGGCACCTTAAACTCCCAACCTTTTTGCACTTCAAAATGTTCCAATTTACACAGCTGTGAAAAAATAAAACTGTGCTACATGTCAAAACATCTGTCACAAGGCATAACTGGGTTCATTAGACATCTCACCCAGAGTTCCCAATTACAGACCTCAATAATTAATTGCACTTGGAATTAAATGTATTTTCTCATCAAGCTTTTAATTAAATATGACCCACGTTCTTGATTTGAAATTCTGATCTTAGGGTGAGGCTTGGTCTCCAACATGTTTACTTGTGGTGCATTGAGAGATGGCCTGAGCTTTGCAGGCTATAATTACAGAGTCTGATTAAGCACCATCAGACTGATGGGGATCTTTGGCTTTTGGCCAGGTCACAAGCAGAAGACACAAATTGTATCTCTACTTTAACATCCAAATTACACCGGTGATGCCAAAAGAAAACCAAACTAAAATTGGTCATATTAAATTGCCTACCAATTTAAAACAAGTAGATGTAGATAATATGAGCAGCAAACAGTTTGCGTGTGTTTTTTTTTAACACCAGCACAGTTCAGTTTAAATGGTTCTGGTAACAAAAATAATAATCACATTTTAGTTTGTGTGTTCTTAAAGAGAAGAATTAATGATAGCTTTTGTGGTTGTTACTTCCTAATGTGTATCTACAACAAATAACCTTCATAAAATGTATCTCCCTTGTGACACCCAGCAGAACTATCAAGATTTCTTTCATCAACTTCATGCAAATGAACAGCGTTCTCGCCATCCTTCACAATGAATTATTCCTTTTTCTATTTAAGACTTAAATTC
Organism: Aulonocara stuartgranti; assembly: GCF_965226115.1. Taxonomy (NCBI): domain Eukaryota; kingdom Metazoa; phylum Chordata; class Actinopteri; order Cichliformes; family Cichlidae; genus Aulonocara; species Aulonocara stuartgranti. The sequence continues at coordinate 7,965,364 of NC_138950.1, forward strand.
AACAGTGTAGCCATCTGTATATTAAGCAGAAATTCACAGTAAACCAGATGTACATAATATGGTAAAAATAAATTAAACGGAAATGTGTATCAACTCCTTTTTTTATTTGTGGGTTACAGTGATCTTTCATTACTTAATTACAAAAGCTGTTGCTTGTTTTTCATTCCAATCAGCAGACTGTTGGAAATATCTGCTAATCAAGGCAATGACAATATTTAAATTCACAATTCAAACAAACCTTTTTGTGAAATTTTAAATGACTTCTCACTGTAATACAGAACCTCTGACACTTTGTTTCAAACATGATCTTTTCTCCTTGTTCATGAACCCCAAACATAGCCTAGTTTATAGTAATAACTCAGTCAACCTGTAGCTTACTTAATTTAGACTGAACTCCAAATATGTTGTTAGTGACCTTGAATGTACCAACAGGGCTGCCACTGGCATTTAATTTATCCACAGTTTTACGAATCCTTCTACTATCCAAGAACAAAGACATTAGCTTCATACGTTATAGTTAGCTAAGTTCTAAAAACATTTGCTCTCCTCTAGAAATTCTCCATATGTCAAGATGTGGCAAATTAAATTGTTGGGAATGATTGTTTTAAACATCAGGAAGTTGCTTTGTGACAGTCTGAAGCTGAAGCGAGATCGCTTGATTGATATGGAGATTGCTTACAGGAACCCCCCACATATACTTTAATATTTTATCCTTTCATTTCTGTCTTTTTGTGATTATTTGCAACCAAAATGCTGTGTAAACACTTCTAGTGTATATAGATCACAGAAATGAAAACAGTATGACCGGATATGAATATCAATGCCTTAGGGGAGGACAGCAGTCAAAATGAGCAGAAATGATTTAATAGCAAAACTTATCTGATAGTCCTTACCCAGCTGGGACCTGAGAATGCTGTTTAGGGAATCTTAAATGAAATAAGATGAATATTCTAAATGTGCAGCCCTCTCTCGTGTGATGGCTGATGTCTTATTAATTTATTTCACATCCTGGCTATTCGCAAGAGCAAGACACTGGATTGCCTGTCTGCAGATTCAGTCAGTCCAATCTATGAATGATAATGTTTCTTTAGACAAATTGTGTGGGCAAAGAGTCAATCTGTGAGTCCCTATATAACCATGCTTATATAAGGTGCAGAGGACAGATTCATCACTATTGAAATGGATGACAGAAGGAAATGATAAAGTATGTATTCATCCTATGTCTGCATTCAAGTGAGGGGCGGGGTTTGGAAGTGACTGACAGAGGTATACGTCTTGGTGTATGAGAGTGTCAGAGGTGACTCACCGATGAAGTAGGCTAACAGGAACAGCAGTGTTACTGAGATGAGGATGGCACTGAGAGCAGCACATTTCCAGTTGCAGTGCTTATAGGGTTTCTTCAGGCTGAAGGCAGGTCGAGAGAAGGTGTTTCGAGGCAAAGGTCGTGGAGGAGGCGAGTAAACTGTGCTGGAGGTCAAAGGGTATCCTGGTGAAGTTGTGCAATACATTGGTGATGTTCCACCTGGTTTGAATAGGAAGTGCCTGGGAAAATACATTTGCTTGTTAGTTCTAACAGAAACACTAGGTGCTCATGACCATAACGTTGCAGGTTACTGTCTATCCAGGTACGGCCCTTTCCAGTGGTAAGTAATACCAAGCACATTCAGTAGTGTTACCATAGTCATGCTAGATTAGTGAGAAAACTAAGGCATTTCGGGTTGAAACAGCTGAAACTGTGAATCTATATTAAATCTCTTTCAGAGGACGAGTGACCACAGCTGGCTCTTGTTTATATATTCCATCCGTTGCGAGAGGAGTAATTCCCCGTAACCATGTGTCAAGGCTACGTAGAGGAGAGATACATTATATAAGGTTTCAGCATGGAGTTGAGCAGATTTATTCGCCCTTGAAGAACATGGCTGGCTATCTCAGAAAACGTGTACAGCTACATGTCCAAGTGCCGGATGATCAGCCCATCAGAGAGCCAGTGGCAGCGGCACTGTTGTCAAGGCCATTTTACTGACAAGCATACAAGAAGCTCTCGAGCAACAGTGACATGAGCGTGATTGAATGTCATATTACAATGTATGATGTGGAAAGTCACCGAGACTATATTTTATTTATACATATCAGGACAGATCTCTCACATGTCCTATTCAAGCAACAGGAGACAGCATGGGCAACTGTGTTCCACACAGCAGTCGTGTTTACCATTATTCAAAAGCAATACAATCCAACAATGTTACTCGATGCAAATTGTTAGTTGTATTAAAACAGGGAAGGGACAAATACAGCAAGGATTGTAACACTGCAGGAGATGTACACAGATGATTGACAGTGTTTCAAAACAGAGGATGCTCGATGGAAAATAGTGCAGGCATCTATTGTTTTCATGGCAAAGCAGATCCTGACAGTAGTCTGAGCCAGATAGCAAACATGCAACATACCCGTCGTTGTACGAGGCATCGTGGCGTGCTGATGCCAGAATGTCCATCTCAATGAGGTTGTCCTGTAAAGTCTCTAGGAATGTCTGCTTTGCTATGTTTCTACACACAGGTGGAAAGATGGATATGAAGCTAGTGTGAGACATGCGTGCAAGAAATACAGAAAGGCCAATACAACTTGTGATCACCAAGCAACATCAACAACTGACAAATGGAGCTCAAGATGGACAGTATGGGACAAAAAAACAAAACAACCAAGGCCCTTATGGAACTACTTCTACAAAGGTGTGACACAAATAACATCTACCTGTCTTATGCCCCTCATTTGGACACTGCCATACCTTGTTTTGTACGAGCCCTGCCCTTCTCTGCAAGCGTCTTGCTCTTCTCTGATAAACATTAGAGTATTCTGGCTCCTTTAAGGTTGTGATTGGAAGAAAACAATGCATCACTTACAAATAAGAACCTTAAAGTCTATTACACACAAATACTACTCTAAGTCTAATGAAAATCATCACTGAGGTTTCATAGCCTTTATACTGATTAGTATCCTTAACTGCTACTTTTTTCCCCCCATTTAATGGTTGCTACATGTCTTAAAACACATTTTCAGCAAACATTTCTAGAGTCTCATGTCTCACTGCCCCCCCAAATGAGAGCTCTGTTCCATAAGGAAATACAGCAGCAATGCAATGGAGAAATGAACTGTCCACATGCAATGGGCAGGCTGAACACGTTGCATGGTACAAGAGAAAAGCTTTGTTTTTGATCCCAGTCTCCTCTGCGGCCAGCAGTAAAATCTGTTCATAGTCTTTAAAGCTTGTGTTCTAGGGAAGAATGCTACTTTTAACGAAGAAAGAAATACTTGGCAGAAACTTGGCAGAAAAAAAATGGTGAAGCTGGACAGGGCCAACCAACTGCTGGCATTTTTCCAGTGCTAAAGCACGGCAGAAATATACCAGTGCTGAATTTATCAGTGAAATTAAATTTCCCAAAAGTGACAAGAGAGGGCCATTTTAATACTATTAACTTAGTAAAAGTGACATTTAATATTGCAGGGTCCATGCGGATATTGCTAATGGTTTCAGTTTCCTTATTGGAACTTTGCTAGGTGTCATTTTTTTCCTTCAATGCAATAGGTTATACAGACTCGATTCTGTATGTGATTTCAGCAGCACTCTAGCCTCTCCTCACCATCTGTTTTCTGTTCCACAGGGAATACCTGTACGGGATTAACTGGAGCTGGATGATGTGTAATCATTCATTATACAACTAACTGTCCTTCTACCAGCTGAAATTGATTCTCATTTTCCTGTTGACTGAAGCGTCTCACAAAAACTGAAAGAGGAGACAATAAGTCTGTTCAAGACTGGTTTCTTAGCCACGCCAAATTAGCTATTAGCTATTTTCCTGTCAACAGCTATTTAATTTATGGCAATGTATTTTATCACACAGACCAGTGGTTTTTAATAAGTTCTGAATATATTAAAAATATTGGCAACATTTAAACTGAGGACGCTGTTATGTAACATTTTCAAAAAACAGAAGAAATAAATTACAATATTCAAACCTTAACTTTTGTACATAAAGCTATGCGGCAGCTAAGAACAAATAGCTACTGTTACTTGTGCACACTTTCTGAGCTGATTTTTTCGAGTCAGAATTCAGAAAAATGTTCAGAGAAAGCGATATAAATGGAGGAAAGAAATTCTGTCCTCTCTCAGCTCATCATAGTTTACTGACAGAATCTGAGCTGACCAACCAAATTATAATAAGCCTGAACAGTACTTGTCTAACAGCTTGACAAGATCGATATCAATCATTATTCAGTGACACCTTCACTAGGGTACTACCTGTTCTAAACAGTATAAATATATATGAAGAATCCACCTGTCATTGGCCAGAACTGTGGGTTTTGCTCATTCTTGATTATTTGTTATAACACTTTTACCTATAAGAAACAGAAATGCAATTGCTGCATTTATTTAAATTTACAAACTATTCACTTTTATATATAATATAATATAATATAATATAATATAACATCATGGTATGCGCAATTTTTTGTCATTGTGATCTGTTGTTTTTAGCCTTAACTGCTTTGAAGAGATAATTGCAACAGTTATAAAACAAAGGGTTTTTTCTTTTTACTATTAGCAGACTAAATTGATATCTTGGAAGGTTGAGAAAATTCTGCCTCAGTATTCCTAATTTCATACCGCCTTGCAATAAGACCATCCAAAGAAACACCAGATATTCCCTTTGTTACAATAACACTTGACAGACCTACTTCACACAAGGGCCTCCTATTGAGAAATACTAGAGAAATGAATGCTGATTAATATGAAATAAATAAAACTCAGGGCTGAAGTGGAGGGGCTACGAAGCCTGCTCACGGGAGCCTGAATATAATTTGGTATTATCCAACATGATTGTAATTACTCTGCTGTTTAAACTCAATAGCTTCCCCTGTTAGGACTCCTAGTATTAGGCGAACCAAAAGCACCACTTTTCTCTTGTTTGCCACAAAATCATGTTCATCACAAATATAGGCCTTTGCCCCTAGCAGGATATTTTCCATTTTATTGCTTTGCTCCTTGTTAGCACTGTGGTAATTTAATATGGAGCGGACAGCAGGAACAAGAGGAAACACCAAGTTCAATGGCACCAGCTCAGCTCAAGTCTTCCAGATGCCAACTTCTCTATACATTGTCTGAGAGACAAACTACACAGTACCTTGTTTCCAGGGGGATGTTGCTGTTAAGTAGCCAGTTGTCCTGTGCACTGCCAGAGTCTTGACCACTGGCGGGACCCTCAGGAGGAACGGAGCTGTCTGTGGGCGCAGGACTTGGGTTGCTCCGTGGTGTGTAGTTGCTCCTATTCAAGGAGTTAATAGAGGCTGCATGGTGCTGATGATTGGGCGAGTGGGAGTGGGAGAGTGGTAGAGGAGGCGTCCGCAGCCGAGAGTGATTTTGAAAGGCTCCGTCTGAAAGAAAAGAAAAAAAAAACAGAAAAGAAATAAAACATGGAACAGATATTTTAAAAGAATAAAAATTCGACTCATTTACTGTTTGCTTTCAGGCACTTTTGGGTTACCTTTGAAAGCACCATCAAAGACAGCCAGATTCAGTTTGTTTGCCAGCATAGCAAGAATATGGCAGCTCCTTTGAGGATGCACATTCCAAAAGGTTTGTGAAAGCAAGCTCATGTGTGTAAACTAACTGGTTAAGACAAATCCAAAGCTTATTTCACGCCTTATGGTGTTATTTCAACCCAGTCAGGAACAATATTCTGACTGATGAATGATTAGACATAGCTTCGGTAGCACATACACTCACCAGTCACTTTATTAGGTCCAACTGCAATGCAAAATGCAAAAATCAGCCAATCACATAGGACCGTGTTTAGGCATGTAGACGTGCACAAAAGTGCTAAAGTTCAAACTGAGCATCAGCATGGGGAAGAAAGCTCATGGCATCATTGTTGATGCTAAACAGGCTGGTCTTTCAGAAACTGATGATCTGCTGGGATTCCCAAACAACCATTACTAGGGTTCACAGAGTGTAGTCTGAAAACTACACAATGCCCAGAGGCATAGTTGATGCCAGAGGTCAGAGGAGAATGGCCAGACTGATAAGCAAGCAGAATAAACTATAATACCAACTGTTACAACCAAGATATGCAGAAGAGCATTTCTGTGCACACAGCGCATCAGCCCTTGAAGCAGATGGGCTACAGCAGCAGAAGACCACTGATGTCAGCTAAGGACAGACAACTGAAGTTCACACTGAAGTACATTAGGCTATTCTACAGTGGCAGAGTCAGAGTTTGTGGTAAAAAAACATCAAAGAATGGATCCATCCTGCCTTGTATCAATGATTCAGGTTTCTGCTTGTGGTGTAATGGCGTATAAGATATTTTCTTGGCACACTTCAGGCCCCTCAGTACCAATTGGACATCATTTAAATGCCACCTGTCTTCTGATGGCTGCTTCCAGCAAGGTAATGTTGCATGTCACAAAGCTCAAATCATCTCAAACAGGTTTCATAAACATGACAATTAGTTAATTGTACTCAAACGGCCTCCAGAGTGACCAGATCTTCATCCAATAGAGCACCTTTGGGATGTGGTGAGATGAGAGACTCACATCAAGGAAATCTGCAGCAAGTGTGTGATGATGAATATGAACCATAATCCCTGAGAAAAATGTTTCCAGTATGTTGATGAATCCATGAAGAGTTAGGGCAGTTTTGAAGGAACTTGGTAGTACCAGGAGCCTGGACTTATCATCACAAACTGACCAGTGAGTATAAATTAACACCAAAAACTACTAAGTTTTTCACCTTTTCACTTACCAACAAAAAAACGCAGTTAAAAAAGTCGTACTTCTGCTCATTATTTCTCTAACTGACCTCTATCAGAGTGTTCTCTCTACCTCCCACAGAGACCTGTGACAGTTTACTCAGATCAGACACTGACTCCTGTGTAAACAGATTAGCTGGCCTCTTCCTGAAACACACCAATTCACTGGGCTTTTCTGAATTTGCATTTAGCGTTTTTTTGAGCATGCACAGTTTTTTTTAAATAAACAATACTTTGTTTGCCTCCAAACTTCAATCCCGTAACTGCCGCAGCTTAAGTGAAACACATTCATGATTTGATCCAGATTTAATCAACCAGATTAAGAGTGACTCCACTGGTTATGTACCATTTCAAAGCTTTTAGCAGGAAAATTTGCTCTTTTTTCTTTTCTTTTTTTTTTTTTTTTAACCAACTATATTGTCACTTTTTTAAGAGGATTTAAAACTATTAGATATGAAGTCTAGAAGGAGAAATTGTACCCTGTGGTTTTATATTCACTATTTGATAGTGTGCAATTCATGAGATAGAGGACCAATGTCTGTATGCACTCTGTATCCATTTATTTCCACATCTGCTAAGCCATTCATCAATCAATGAACTCCCGGCTTTACACAGAGTGGCTTTTCTTTATAGCAGTAAGCCTCCTTTATTTCACAGATATCCACAACACTAAATTGCCAATTTACAGCAGAGAGAGCAGAATACAGACACACACAAAGCTTATTTTGTATAATCAGCTCCTTCATTAAAGCGATACCTACTCATGCCAGTCAAGAAGCTTAGAGTCATTTCAGATATTTTTAGGGTCAGGAACATGAAGCTCTGATATCAACATGTGTCAATCAAAGCAGGCACAATAAGAACTTTTAAGGTGCACACTGGGTATTCAGAAAACATTATTATTAAGCTTCAATGCTTAGGTCTAGTCTGCAAAGTGGGTATAAAGTCCCTTGTGTTCAGAGGTGGCATGCTAAATAATGGCTCAGCAAAAGAAATCAACACAAAATGTACCATGCTGTATTAAGCAAGCCTGTTTCTTTTCAGGATTTAAACAAGCTGTTGCTTTACAAGGCACTAGGTAATTTTATACACAGTTTCATATTGTTTCAGTCTAGTGTTTCTGTTTCTGTTTCTTTACGTTCCATTAACTATCACCAAAAAAAAGAGAAAACATTTAAATTTTCACCTGGCTCAATGCCACGTAATCTACATATTTTCTAATGTAAAAGAACCGCTGAAAGAAGTAATTGCTATATGATGCATTTGCTGCACTGACAGATGGTCGGCTACTAAGTTCTCCACTTCTGCACAATGTTGCCTCTGTGCTTAGTCGAGACAGTGAAAGAGAAGCACACCACAGTCGTTATCAGCAGTGGACTAGTGTGAGGTAAAGCCACACGGTTGTTGATGATCTCCTTCCTGCTCAGTAATGTAACTGATTCCCTAAAGCCATTAATAAGGATATGCTAATTAGTTACAGGGACACCACAGATACTCTGAGAAATATATCACAAGGACAAATGCATCGCTGCTCTGGAATGCATTTACTTTTAGGTAAACAAATACTTTACTTCCTACTGTATGACCATCAAGTAAATGTAGGGCAACAAGTGATTAATTCCTCTAACATATTTTTGTTCCACCTGGGGACCATAGAAACAGTCCCCAGTGTTATAACAAGGCTCTTAAGAGCTTTGCTACAACATAAAAAATTACCACGAAAATAAATTGGTGCACATCAATATATCATAAACTTAATATAAGTATAAATTAATACAAGTATGCAGAATGCGCTTGCAGTGTATAGTTAGGACTACTGCCTCTTTTGTTCGCTCTGTTTAAAGACCACAGGAGGAACATATTTGAAATATACTTTCTGAAGTCTGAGCTACTCTGATATTTAGATTTAAATTTACATTTTAAACCTTAATGTATCAACAGTTTTAAAACTGATGGAAAATAATTCTGGTTGGGTATTCCACCTTTGACCTTCCCTTTGGATACTGTAACACAGAAAAGCCATCTCTAAATTCAAGACAGCAGTTGCAAAAAATCAGCGACTGAAAATCTTCTGCAGCCTTTAATCAAACCTTTGATCATCATATGCCCCCTAAAACAATTTCCTTTATTGTGTTTTCACTGATGCATTCCCTTCTGATGAGCTGCTGCCTGCTGAGACCGATTCTTCATCGTAGCTCTTCTTCTAGCACCTGGCAGCCACTGCTCTGCTTTAGCTGTTTGCTAACTATTAATGAGTTATACGTTCAGGATTGAATATAGGTCTGAAAGAACATGTAAATTTCTAACTTTAATTTTTCTATTTCTTTTTAAAATGCACATATGTAAAGGCAATTTCCTTCTAAAGTAAAATTACAAAGCTGAAAATGTTTTTTGTTTTTTAACTCAAGTCTGTACTTTATGGCCCAGTAGGGGGTCAAGGTCCACACGTTTGCCAATCTAAAAATCAGTTTTGCAGTACAACCAAAATTATATGCACTACAATGTTTTTATGAACCTCGGAGAACCCTGAAAGCTGCAAATTACAAAAGATAATTTAGCATGCACAGTCCACTCCAACTGTTTTATTGGCTTTTTGAGAAGTTTTCCCAAACCTGCCAACCTGTTTATAAGCAATTCCCAGCACGCTGCACAGTAGAACAGATTATAATAAAGAGAAAGATAAATGCTCGTCGCACCTGGCTCAACAGCCCGGCAGAAAGTCATTCTTATTTTTCTGAAAAGAAACAGAAAGACAAGAAACGCGTCTGAGACCAAGCACAGTGAAACATGACCCCCACAGATGTGGTGATTCAGCAACAATTATTCACTACTATCCAAAGGATGCAAGAAAATAAATGGTTTTCTATTGAACTGCTTTGCACAACAAAATTGGCACAAAAGAAGATTCATTTGTTATCAGAGAGTCAGAGAAGGACTTTGTTACCATAGCCAAACTTTCACAGGACATTCAAAACAGAAGCCTAAAGATACCCATTCAGTCTGGGAATGTGGCATATTCATTTTTCTTTCTAACAGATGTATGCACTGGTTAAGGCCTCCTGATGCTTTTCTAGACAAGTAATTAAGGCAAATCCACTTCATTAGCTACGACCTCACCCTGCACTCTGAGAAATAAGAGAGATGTCTAATGGTGGAATGTTATAATTACTGGGAGACTGCTGTCCCATTTGTAGAAAAATAGTGACACAAAACTCAGGGAAAGATTAAATAAAAATTAATGGTTAATGTTCCACAAACAAGTAAAATAAAATAAAAAAATAAAAATTAAAAATAAAAGAATACAAAATAATTCAAACTCCTTGTAATATTTCTACTAATGTAAAGTTACGATTTTTACTTAAGGATTAGAAATCTTGGTTATTGAGAAGTCCTGGGTATGTTCATTTACTCATGAGCTACTGTATTGAGCTTGTTAATGAAATACTCAGAGTGTATGCAGTAGCCAAACTTTGAATTTTACTCTCGACAACAACAACAACAATAAAATCGACAACCAGTCACAGCAGAGCATCCCTTCATCTGGTCCAATTTAGCACTAAATGAGCCAACAAACCAATAAGAGCAGACTGGGATTTTTGGGTTGGCTGCCTTGGCATTTGAGACGGAAAATAGGTGTTTCTGTGATGAGAAAATTCTGTGCTATGTAAACCTTATATGGCACTAAAATAAAAGTATTAACTTATACGTTATATAGCATTATATCAGCTCTTTATTTCAGTGGATACAGTGGATATATATAATAGACTGAATCAATATAATACCAGATTTTGTGCTTGCAGTGTGTGTCATTTGCCACATTCGGCAAATCACATACAGAGGCCAGGTTCTCAATTTACCACTCGGTATAAAGACCTGGGTTGCGGGATGTTGTATTTCTGAACAAGGACAGTGGATGAAATCTATGGCAGTGATGGTCACACCTGATGAAATAAAATGATATGACATGCTCCAAACACCCGATCAACGCATTGAGGTGTGAGCTATTCGATACAGAATTAATCAAAAGCTATCAAGCGCCCAGATAAATCATTAAATCTTGCTTACTGCTACATCTCCTATGGCTAATCACAGGAGCAAAATTTCCAGTTGAGTACCATTTGTCTATAAAAATACAAATAGAATTTGTCACGAAGGCAGTGAAGCTGCACACTCTACTGACTCTCAGAGGCTGGTTCTCTCTGCTGGACTTGCTTTTTCTTATGACATTAGAGAAGTCTGAATGGAAGATACATGAGGGAATTTCAGCTCTCTTTGCTGGACCCATTTGAGAGGTAACAGGTGCCGAGAACAACGTGATGTGTTTAGCGCTCAGTCCTCCACTCGCTCTCTATGGAAAAATAGGGAAAAAACATATTGAATTGTGACTATAATTTCACCTTCATCACCGAGGTAGAAAATGTTGATATTTTAGAAATATAAGATCCCCAAACAAGCTTTTGCAAAGGAGGCAAGTAAGTAGAAAAGACTTGATGGAAGCAAATATATTTATCCAAAAAATATATGTGGTTGTTTTTAATAACACAACAAAAAAAATATTAGTAACATAATTCAGAAAAATCTAGTTTTACAGCAATTTAATCTATAAGGATTTGCTTGCAAATGCTTCTCTCACCCTGAGATCTAATGGATTTTCTGTCATTCCCTGAGCTGCCTTAGAAAGAACAAGACATGTGTTTATGTATGCTCTGTTCTGTGTGTCACTCTGCTGCAAATCCATCAAGAGGTTGGAGATTTTGTTAGATGGCACAGATGGTCTCCAATCATCATGCAATGGAAGTAATGCATCTCACTTTATGTCAATGAAAGGAAGATATGTAGGTATGCAAAATGCATTATCCATAGTCCCTGCACGCTGACGGACAGCAAGTTGAATGGAACTGGACAAATTGTCTGTTGACTCTAGTTCATTGATAACTTGAAGCTATTACTAAGAGAAACCAATTTCTTTTTATATGTCAGTAAAAAAAAAAAAAAATCAGATCCTCAGAAAAACAGGGGCAAAGCATGGCAGTGCCATGTGCAGCTCATTAAATTATTATTTAGGCTCAGATAGTTTTATTCCTCACGGTGTCTGTGGCTAAATTACTTTCTGGTGTGACCTCTTTTAACCACATTTCTCCGTCCTTGCAGACGCAGCGGGATGATTAAGCAGTTCAAATGAAGACTTATTTGAATTCACACACAGCTATGTCCCTGGGCCTTCTGTCCGGCTCAGCATTCCTGCTTGGTCAGCTGTGCGGTGGTGGTGGTGTGCTGGCCCTTTCACCAGGGAGCCCGGCTGCGCTGAAAGCTAACACTGACCGACCCCATGCTGTTTTGCATTAAGAGATGCTAATGCTGGGAGTTTGCAGTGTCTCAGATCTTGTGGCTCAGTGTGGCAGCGGGATCTCACTGGCAGTCTCCTCGGGAAGAAGCCCCTCAGAGAAAGCTGAGGGCCACAGTGAAACACATGCTTCATAAAAGAACTGCAGGCTTCAGCGAGCAGCCTCATCAGCCTTAGAGAAACTATTGCTCAGTGTTCCTCTAGATAAAAGCAGGACTCCCCCCACCCCACAGGGAAAAAAAGGGAAATAAATAAACACTGCTGCCTTGAAAGCTACTAATGTGAATAATGATATGCTGCTGAGAGTGTTTACTTGTTCAAAATCTAGCAGAACATTTTAAGTCCTGTATGGGGGCTCAAAGACGACCTTGAGCATATGTAATTTTAAGTGATAAAAAAAACCACCTGTTTTCTAGAGCAACAGATATACTGTGAGACAATTATTTTGGCATGCAAATTTTCTGTGGTTGTTTGCTGCCAATAATAATGTTATTTATTTATTTATTTATTTTGCTACAGTCTGTTAACCCTGACTTTGAATTTGTCTTCTACAACTGACCTGCATTAAAAAAAAGATCTGATTTGATATTCCAGTCATTTTTGCCATGGTGGCTTTTAAATTACCTTTTTTTTTTTGCTCATGCAATTCTCACTGAAACCTGAGATGCATGCCAAATTCACATTTACATTTAGTAACATGAAACCTTTTTTATCCATAAAAAGAGAATAAAACAGAAAACATTTGAATTATTTTTCCAGATGTTTAATTAAACAAATATAGAAATGTGTAATCTGGTTAATTATATTGGCTATGTCATTTTGTGTATACAACACTCATGCACGCTCAATGGCAGATACATTTATGTAGCTCATGATAACATTGCCACTAATTATTTGACACAAACTACACAGACAGTTCTCCAAATTTGAATTTTAAAAGAAAATCTGCAAGACTATAGAATGACTGAAGAGACAGGCAACAAACAAGCTTACATAACTCATTAGGTGGTTTAAGTTAGCTGAAGAACGAAGGCTATTTCCTCTTATATAACTGTACGTCGCTTCTTACTGTCAAACATTGTGTAGAACTAAATAATAACATTCATTAATGAAGAATCTCAAGCAAAGCCCATTTTGCCAAGCACTAAGTAATATTTACAAGTTTCTCAGAACAGACAAGCATGGAAATATTAAGAGCTCTGGTGTACTGTTATATGAAATTGTATATGAAGGGCACATAGAAACTTGCTCTACTTTGCAGTTTAACAATCAGTCCTACAAAACCTGAGATGACCAAAGCTACTGGTGGGGGACATTCCTCATCGGTAGTCTCCAACCCCTTACTGACAGCCAGAGGCCAACCTAAACGATGTACCTATGCAAATCAGTGTCATTGTTATGAGACAAATCTGCTGCTTTAAAGGCCATTCCCCCCACCCATGTCCCCTTCAGCACAGTCATGTCACTGTTGGGTGACCAGCATGTTGCTACTGAGGAATTAGTGTTGAGATTTGCGATGGGATTAATAGCTCCTTCTCCGGGCTTTCTAAACAGGCAGCTGGGGTAGTTTGGAGCTCTGTGAGCTAACCCTTTAGTATTTGATTTGTAAGATTGATCAGATATTTCAATTTTTTGAATTTTCCTTTGGGTTTACTCCACCAGTAACAGATGTACAGTAGCTGAAAGACATCGACATTAAAACAACTCTAAAGCATCTTATTTAGCATGCAGATGTGAGTGATAAGTTTCATAATGTTTCATAAACACAAAGAAATAACTTTTTATACTGAAAATGAAGGTCTAAGCAAAAGTCTCTGAATTTGTAGCAACCAGAATAGTACAATGCAGCAACAAACAAATAATATATGACCATAATTTCAGCCTCTAGACCAGCCAAATTACATTTACCTGCACACACAACTCATGCAAATAAAAAAGATATATCATTATAAATGAAAGTTAACTACTGATAGTGTGAATAACATAGTCTGACTGCTGCTTGGTAAACATACTGTAAATATTTTACACTCACTACATTTCTGTCATCTCCTAACACCATGTGAGTCTGTCAGTCTGAGTGAGTGTTAAGTTAACAGCAGGAGACATTGCGTTTCATGAGGAATAATTAGCTGACATTTATTAATAAGAAATCATGTTGGGACTCTTTAGACTCAATCTAGCTCAAAAACCATGTTTTGCTATGCTATTTAAATAAAAAAAAATGACAGTGTTTATTTTAAAACTGTTTTAACATAACTTCAGACCACTCAGACTTCAGAGTAGGATATGGCAAGGACTACATTTCAGTACTTCAGTACTGTCTCAGTACTGTCTTTTTTGTATTTCTTGTCTGAGGTGTGGAGGTTGCATGCAGCTGCTTTTGAGGGATTTTTAGATGGATACTCTCACCATCAAACATTGAAATTGAAGAGAAATATCTGTGACAAATATCTCCTGCTGAACCAAAATCGTCCATCTCTTTGTGTGAGGCTCTGAACTTTGCAGACCTTGCTTCAGAGAGTGCTGTGCATTTCCTGAGGCTACATATCGACTCAAAAGTTTCTACTCTCTCTCATGGTGCTCAGAAAAAAGGGACATTTTCTTGCCTATAGCCATCCACATGACCTATAACACAACATATCCAGGAGCAGGGGAAGGCTAACCTCCACAAAGCAACAGTAGTTTGAAAACCAACTCACCATCAGCAGTAGCGGTAGCAGGAGCATACAGGTTCCCTGAGCCAGTTTTAACTAAGAATGAATTGGGGCCAAACTCATCCTCAGAGTCAGAGTCCTGGGCTGGCTGAGCCGCACAGTTACCTAGCAACCCTCCCTGGCTCTCATTGGCTGCAATGGAAGGGGGAGGGTAATGGAGCTGCTCAACAGGGGAGGAGGAGGCGGATGAACAATGCAGCGGAGGACCTGTGGACCACAAACAGAGACAACACATGGGGGGGAAATGAAACACACCCAAACACAGGCAACATCACACAGAAGCAGAACACACACACACACACACATGCAAGACTTAACTCTGACACTTCAAAAACAAACAGGGACACATCTGCCTTTGTCTCCGCCACCTCATCCCAGCTGGGAAGAACAATACAAACAGCTGAAATGACTTTGAGATAGAATAGAAAAGGCAAATGCCTGGCACTGGTTTAGAGAAACAAAAACAACAAAACACCTTTTTGGGATGTTTAATGCAAAAAAGGGGGGATAATTACAGGTTACAATGCACAAATCCAAAAGCAAAGGGAAAAAAAACAAAAAGAGGAAAACAGAGGTGACGTGTTAGGGTGTATGGAAACATTACAGCACAGCAAATATGCATCCCATCAGGAGCCTGTCAAATTACTATGAATCTAAAAACTCCTCAAATTCTAAACAACCTCTCTTCACATCCGTTATCTAGCATAACTGCCATTCTCCAAACTACAAAAGTTACACTGAGAGATAAATGATTAGAGATCAAATTTACGCACTGTGCAGCAAGCATATGAATATGTCCCTCATTCTGGTGACTGTTAATACCCCCTCCTGTGGAAATATATAAAACCCCTGCCAGTCAAGAAATGAATCCAACCTGAACCAATCCTTCCTTTTTCGTATGTACACTGTGTCCATCTTAGCTTTTCTGCTTGTCAGTAATATAAAAAATAAAACAGCATAGTTGTCAGAGAGGTCAATTGCCTTTAAAGCATGAGTCATCTCATTATATTTCAATATATTTCCATAACTCTTACATCTGAATATGGTACAGTTTTGTCTGTTAAGCCTTATTGGCTCCAATCACATGCTGTCAGGGAATGTTAAATCTCCACAAAGACCTCCTATTAATGTGTAATTAACTTTTGATGGACCTCTGCAGTGCGCTGAAAATAACACTGCTTAAGTAACATGACTACAGCGCACAAAAGCCATCAGTATGGCGCTCTCCCCATTTTTCCATCAGTCCTACTGTCTTGATGTTGAAATTCCAGCTGACCTGATTGTCATTTATCAGGAGAGATGATTTTCGTCTATGTCTGTAATGATCCCTGAAGAGTATTAAAACACGACTCACTGACTCGCATCTAATTAGGAAACAATTAGTGATATTAACATATCAGCCACAGCCCTACACAAGCAGTAAACGTCCACTGCTTCAGAGGGTCACAGTTTGTGCTTTACACACGCTTCACACCAGACACTTCATTTTTTTTCTCAACTCTCTAATGCCGGTTCAGTAATGGGTGCTGAGGCATAGTGGTCCTGCTGTGGGTTAATGGCCAAGACACTGCTGTGATTGAATGTGCAGGAATGTATAACGGCGAGAGGAAAAGCTGTAGCAAAGAGCATTATCACGGCTGATTCAACGGGATTCATCTAAGACATGTATTAGTATCAAAAAACAACTCTGTGCTGCTAAATCAAGTACCACTTGACAAGCTACTACCTGACGCTATTTAAGATCAACCGTAGGACTGAAATGCTTGACGGAAAATACAAAGATGAGCTGCACAAGGGTCTTGGACTGAATATTACTGCATTTTCCTCTAAGAGAGAATTCATCACTGAGACCAGAAAAGATTAAAGTCCTCTAAACATGGTCAAAGTCATAACTTAAATGAGGTCAAGGTAGTCATGTTCAGAAGCCATTACTCTTGCACACAAAGGTTCTACTGTCTCACTGCATTTCATTAATACTGCCTTATCCACACCACATCCACCTGAAGCCAGACACAAGGCCTCTGCAGACAGAAAGCCACAGCTTGAGATGGCCAGAGAAGTTTCTCTGGCTGCCAGAGTTGATTGCTTTTGCCTTCGCTCACTATATTACAGCAGCAAAAGGGAACCTTTACTTAGGACCCCTTGGACCATGCCCAACTGCTGTAGCTTCTGACAGCTTCAGGAAGTGCCTTTTACTGCCTAGTTTGTCCCAACTGCTAAAACAGATGACCACCCACTGCATTTAAGGTCTTAATCTACTCATTAGCAAGCCAATTACAAGAACAGGCAAATAAGTGTAATCTGTAGGTAAGGAAATCTGCTAAATACATTGTTGCTTTTAGTGCTTGCTCCCTATATAACTGCTGACAAAATGTATTTCAATAGATTTGGGTTGTTCTAAACTAAAGGAACCTACTAATAATGTAACATTCTTGCATTAAATGCATGTAACCCCCTCTGTAAACAAACATTCTAAAACCTTTTACTTTCAGTATCATTCAATTATATTCATTTTAATAACACTATTATTAAAAATGCTCAGATGTGTCAGAATAAAGTGTGAAAACAGAATCGAATGAATGGCTAATTATTTAAAATGATAATCTGACAAACACAACAGGTAAGGCTGAAACAGAGGAAGCAACAACACTACACAAGCGTAATGCTACACCACTTGGTGGATATGGGTGGATATAGAATATAGGTTTCATATGAATAAAAATACGCTTATATGAAATGGAATTTGTATAAAAGTTATGCAGTGAGTTATCAAAAGTCACTTGAAATCAGAAAAAAGACAAAAGCTGAAGCACTGTGAGGCTTTTTAAAAATAATAATTAAAAGATTTTATATGTTACAGTTCTACAGGTCAAAGAAAAAAAACTGTATGTGGTGTATGAATTACAGACATGATCCTAGCAGCAGTATAAACATGCAAATGTATGATGAAAAAATTCGATCAATTCTTTTTATAATCCTACAGTTTAAAATAAATAAGCAAAAAGTGACCAAAGACTAGTAATGGGCATGGGCTACATCATGCAAACGGGAGCATAAGATTCTTTGGTAGAATCACCTCTGTGTGTTTATACATCACTGCTGTACTTAATCATTAGCAATTATTAAACTATAGCTCTCACTCTCTCTCTTCATAGTTTTCCTTTTCTCCTGTCTCTTTGATCTCACCTTCATTACACTTTAAACTGGTCACAGCAGATTGTTGCCCCTCGCTGAAACTGGTTCTACTAGATGTTTCTTCCTCTTAAAAAGGATTTTTGTCTTCCCACTGTCTCCAACTGCTTGCTCATAGGGGCTGTGTGATTATCGAGGTTTCTTTCTTATATTGTAGGGTCTTTAACTTACAATAAAAGCACCTTAAGGTGACTGTTGTTGTGATTTGGTGCTATGTAAATGAAACTGTATTGAACTGAACTGAATTCAATTGTTAAACTGTTTAAGAAATTCACAAATCAACAAAAAAGAAGTTTGCATCTTCAGTGGCAGAGCTCCATGTCCATGCTCCATGAGTGGTGACATCACATCTGCACTCTGCCGCTATTCTGGGCTAAATCTAAATTTTTTACAGTAACTGACGAGTGCAGCACGAGGGGGTTTCCAAATGGGCAAGGCAAGTTTGTGAACAGTAGAAAAAACATATAGAAAAGAAAATCAAGAAAAGTTTTTTTTTTTTTTTAGCTGTTTTAGGATTTTTCATTTGCTTCATCACTAGTGCTCTGGCTGCACTAGTTAAAATTCCATTACACAGATCTTTGGGATCTGTGTAATGGAATTTTGTCAAGATGATGCTGTGCTTATCTGACTTACTTTCTATTTTTATTTAATTAGTTTATGCAAAATACCAATTTTCACCTTTACCTTTCTTAAACACTGTTTTACACTGCCTTTTTCAATCATTCTAGAGTTGGAAACTGTTACAGAATCTACCGTATACTGGTTCACAAATCCCTATAATAGCATCTCACCCTGCATTAAGCTTTAAGCTCTTTTTACACATGTGCTGCAGCCGTGAACTTCTCTACACCGGAGGTGCAAAGGAGAATGTAAATGTCTGAAACAGTAAGACGGGAAATTAGCCAGTCTTCAACTTGTCAGCTACCTAATACACCTACCTAAGTCCGTGTGATGTCTTATTGCACTGATGTACAAATAGTGCAGCTAATTGTCTGCTGTATTAGCTGCTAGTAAGAGAGTGTGTTGCCTCCCACACATTCTATCCAGGAAGCTTCCTCATCCAAAAAATAAATAAATAAATAAATACAAATAAATAAATAAGACTACTTCCAGTAGTGCAGACTATCTCCTTCAATGTGCTACATGACAGTTCATGTGTGAAAATGGCTGTAGTGTAATAAATGTCACAAAATGGTGAAAGAAACAGTATTCACAGTGTCACAGGGTAAGGTGACAAACATGTAAGGCATCCAAATTGTGTGTTACTGTGTGTGTGTGTGTGTGTGTGTGTGTGTGTGTGTGTGAGTGAGTGAGAGAGAGACAGACAGAAATAAACACTATAAAAAAAACACCAGGATAACCAATTTAAAATTACAGAAATAAAAAGCTGGAAAACTGATGATTTATTATTTAGCAATAATCAGCTATGTGCTATGTCACTCAAACCAACAGCAACATAAAAAGCATTTGTAGCCACACTTTCTGCTCCAGATCTGTTTGTATATTATGCCTCTGATTATTATGTGAGTTCAGAAGTGACTACAGACAAGCAAAGGCATTACCAAACATATTTAAGAACTACAACTATTATGTGTACAGACTGTAATGCACATTTTGGCCTTGAGAAGCTACGAAACTAATCAGAATGATTACATTTGTGCATGAATGAGAAGCAGAATCAGCACAAACAAAAAAAGAAAATTTATGTTTAAAAATTCCTTTATTTGAGGAGGCTTCACATGCTAAGAGAGAGGAAATGAAATCAGGTAAACAAAGAATGTAATTTAGAGGGAGGATGTAATCAAGTGAAAAGAAAGTCGAATAAGAAGAATCAACAGAGTCCTGATATTCAAACCTGTTTTCTCTCCAAACTTAACTAATCTTTCTTATTTTACCACCGACTGATATAAAAGTCGGAAGTTATACAGAGAAAATAAGACATATTCCTGGAGACAAAATGTGCCATTCTTCAGCTACGCAACATGATAAACCAGGTCTATGACTGCTTTTGTTAAATACAGCCACCACACAGAGGAAGGCTGGAGCAGACGAGTGACTCCATGATGAATGGAGTCACTCGTCTGAATTATGTTTACTTAAAAACTGCAGCTAAGGGCACTAAGCATATAGGACACAGAAGTATGACTCAGAGTCTCAGAGGAGACTGAGTGTCATCATCACATAGCTATTCTCTTTGTAAAATGCACATTGTGTTGAACAATGGTGGTCATATAAGACTGTAGTAAAGGTAGAATCATTTATTGTAATGCTAATCGTAATTTAATTTAATCACAGCATTGTACAATGATAATATGGCAACCCCGCCCCCAACCCAAAAAGGTCCAAAAAGCAAAAAAAAATAGACAAATAGACAAAAAAGAACAAACAAGTAATATTATGTGTCAACAAATTGGCTTGGACGGTTGTGTGGTACCATTTGAACAGGAGTATGTGAAAGGTTGGCAGGTTGTCATTGGCAGATCAGTAAAATGTTATGTAATTTGCTCCTGGCACCAATTTTGTCATCCAGTGTAGGTGGAGTAGGATTCACTCCAAGATGTTATGCCATGAATAAAGCTTTTGTCATATTTTCGGCTGCTGAATTTTATCCTCAGCCATCATCAGCGGGCCTGATCGTGAATATTCTGATTTTCCCTGCTGCTGTAAGTGTTCCAACTGTGTTTAAACGTGGAGGTCAAATGGAAATGGACAGCTCTATTTTTTCTGTGTGCACATACATGCAAAGTGCTCGTCTCTACACCACAGTGGTTTTGTTCCTTGTCTGCACCTACTTGGCATTTTGCACCAATCTGCTGATGGTGGTTGGTGATGTTAGTGAAGTGCAATTTTCAGCATCTTTTGCACTAATCACAGTAAGGACCTAATCAGAAACATGCAATGGGTGCAGCACAAAGGCTCTGTACTGTTTACATCATTACTTGGAGAAGGAGCACCTTTAAGTTCTCCTCTAAATTTATGTCTAACAAATACGTATGTTTTCCGCTGTGCTCAACTTTAATTGTACTGTTGCCAATCATCAGTCATCTATGCACAGAGTTTTGTTATTTATTTTGATTTGATTATTATGTGCCAGATTTCACTTATGAAGGTCCTCCTTTTCTCTTGATTAGCTGTCTTTGGACCCATCTGAAGGCTGCAGGTATGCGTTGCTTCTGCAGTGTCTAATTTGAGTGGCACACGGTGAAATGTGATTATGCACACCACCACCGATAGTCTTGATTAAATCTTCCAAAATCAGAAGCAAGCATCTACTTCCGTGTCTACTATAGGAAATCTTTACTTACACTTTATGGAGCAAAAATCTAGTGTCTTTGCCAGTGTCTCTGCTAAACAAGAGTGGGTAAAAATAAAGGTACTTCAGCAGTATTAAAGCTTTACTTCTAGAAAAAAATGACTCACAAGTGTTCGTGCTTTTCAAACTAAGCTATCAAAACAAATTAATACAACAGTGACTGTTGTGAGTTTGCTGAGAAGCATTAAGGATATATTCTCTTCAAAGGAAAACAGCTGGCTTTATAAATAAGCCTATTATTCCAAACCAAATACAAATAATGGTCTATTAATTGAGTTTTATTTGCCTACAAGGTGCTTTGGCCACCAAGGTGCTTTAATTGGATAGTTAATAGCCTTTAAATTACCTGAGCATCTGCAATTCCCTTTTCAGCTTTCCAAGTTTTTCCCCCCTCATAACGTCTTGTTGCTTAAAGCTCGAGTGGCCATATTTACTGTGTTAACCATTTAGGATTAAGTTGTCCGGGGAATGTTGTGTGACACAAGGTCTTTAAAAAGACTGATAAAGAGCCGACTCCATTAATAAGGAAGTCTGATTCTTTTTTTTCTACTTGGGTGTTATCAAATGTATTCTCATTAACTATATCACATATTTTACTTTATAATGAATTTCGAGAATATGAAAATGTGGTGTTAATATTGCCATTGTGTCACTGACAATCTCAGAGATTCAGTAAAAATACAAGCAAAAGCAGGTGGAAATGTTACAAAAGATCAACAAAAAGCAATGTTTAAAAACCAACGCAGTTACAAAAATTAATTTGCTCATTTTTGTATTTCCAAAAATGTATATAATCTTTTAATGACCATATTATCCGTAATTTTTTGCTGAATATAAACATTTTACATTTTCTTCTGACAAATATTTGTGAGGATAAGATCAATGGAAACAACAGATTTTGTAATAAGGCATGTAAAAAGTTATCAGGATTAGATTACAAGACTACAAGATGTATCTTGAATACTCATGTGTGCTCTGGTAATTTAACTAATCACAGTTCTACAGGCAATACGGCCAACAAGGCAGCTTAATTTTCTCTTGTGCATTATTATTAGAATTCCCAAATTGACATAATTGTGTTCTATGATACTGCTGCAAGCAACAACTAGCCTTTTGATAAAATTAACACTTGAAAAGTGATCTCACTTTAGGAAAAGAAAAAAAGAGAAAGAAAAGAAGTGTAAACAAAAGCAAATTTGCAGCTTAAGGGGACAGAGTCATAAAAGTAACTCACCAAAACCAAGCGATAAACCGTACTGTAAACATATGTGGTATATATTTTTTTAACTGTGATACTACAAAGATCATCAAGCTCCTTTGCAATACTCAAGATTACACAAAACATGTCTGCTGTGTGACAACAAGACTTTGCTTATTGATTTGGTGCAATTCTATGTGACATCAAGTCCTCCTCCTTACCCCAACTCCACAATAGAACCATAGCCTCGCTTGCAGAGGAAGTGGGAAACAAGCTTTTATGAACCAGCATTGAAAAATTGATAAATATCTCTCTGATGGTGCCATTTACCTGTGAGGAATCAATATCATAATAACGAGAGTGAACCAAATGTATGATTGAAAATAAACTGTAAAAACACATAAATGTCTTTTTTCTTTATAGACGGGGCTAACCATTACTGAGAAAATGGAAATTATACTGTCTTGTAATAAAACAGTATGCCCACAGAAGAAACAATTCCATTTAAGACTTTCACCACTACACTTCTATCAGCACTTTAAGCAAAGCATCCATTACTTACAACAACTGTATGCTCTTAAAGAGACAAATGCTGAATTATAAATGGATGAAAAGAATAAATCCAGAAAACAAGAGAAAAAATCTCATCATCGATCATTAATGCAAATATCGTAGTAATAGCAGTAAAATGCTAGAAATAGTTAGTGATTTAGATCAAATGGGTAATTTTCATTAGTATATTTACAGGCAATGGGCCTAAGACTAATTTAACATCTTAGGCAGTTTTAATCTATTCATCCGCATGGGGAAGGAGGAGAATCTCTAACTAAGATAAAAAAAAATCAGCAGCATTAGCAGACCGCAGAAAAGACAGATGCATTCCAGGGTATCACCTAGGAAGATGAACAGGAGGCCAGAGTGTCTTAGATTAGAGATTAGGCATTTCCTCTCTGGGTTAGAACCACAGACTCTCTCCCCAGTCATCCTCTACCCACATCCCTGCTTGGCTGCTGCCACTCTCTTGCATCCAGTCCACTCTATTTTTCTGTGCTGGAAGGAAAAGAAGAAAACTTGTGTGCCCCGCTATCCAGCTGAAAGACACCATCTGTTCTTACTTTTCTGTGACAAACAGAGAAATGAATCAGACTCGGTATTTAAAACTGAAATCAACTGAGGAGACTTTTTTCTGTTCGAAGAGAAACCCTAAATCCCGCTGAACGGCAAGCTTCAACCTTTTTTGTGTTACCCTTAAGGAATGTTTTGACACCTAGAATAAACGGAGAACACAGTGTGCAGGCCAACTGAACATGCTGAGACAGCTAAGCTGATGCACCGTTTTTTTGTTGTTGTGTTTTTTAACTGAGCAAACGTTTTCAAGACTCCTTGGTCTTTAGGCCCAATCCCATTCCCCCCCCCCCCCCCCCTTTTTTTTTTTTTACAATTTACTTCGCTGGTCTTTTGAATCAGTGCTACTTCTGAGGCAGTCTGACATTGCTAAATCCCTCCATACAACCCCATTTAAGCATCCCCAGGGTTTTCTTTGTTCTAGGATGAAAAGTAAAGGTTCCAATCTCCTCACCTCTCACTGTTAACGACATCCTGCAGGCCTGTGATGGCTGTTTTCAAGGATCTCCTGGTCGACACAACTGTTCGCAAGTGACACTGTGACAAGACATCTTCTCTAACTGCACAGAAAAAGTGCAGTAAAAACAGGCTTATAAACGCATCACGCCCATTTGGAGAATCCTCAGCAGAGGATTCCAAACTTCAAAGTTGTGCACATGGTAATCTGCTTTAAATGGATGTTTCGCGGCCTCTATCATAGCTCGATCATCAACTGAGCCGACTTAAACCATGGCTGAAAAAACAATACTAATAGTGGATAATTATCAGCTTTTACTTCGTCTGCACAGGCTGCTCCATTCCCTCTTCCATCGCACAAAGAGGCTGGTGAATAAACACAATGGCATGAATAAATAATGATCCCACAATCCTCTTAAGGTCCCCGAATAGTGAGGGGGAAAAAAGACAAAAGTTTACTTTTGGTGTTTGAGAGCAAGCAGAGCCTGAAATTGTAAGCGACTCATTAGGGCTACATGTGGCTTGCCTCGGGCCTTGCTGAACAAAGATAACACCATCCCCATCCTGCCATTCCTCAGTGCATTCTAGGGCTTGCCTAATAAAATTCTAAAGTATACCCTTAAGAAAAAGCTACATTCCTAATAAAAGACAATAAAGAGCTTAAACACAGCCTCAAAAAACTGAAAACCTTTACATCTTCCAAATTTTCTTCTGGAATCCAAACTGTATAATACAGTAAAATTCTTTACTGAGAGGGACACATTTTACATGATTCCACCAGATGTTGTATATAGCCATCGGAGTAACACGCAGGCTTTCATGAAAGAGAGTACACCTCTGTTAAAACTGATATCCTCCTCTCATCATGCTCTCCAGATAGCTTACATAAAAGCCCACTGTTTTTCATTTCAGACACTTTGTCAGTGTTGAAGAATTGATTTGTGTGTGTGTTCAGCTCCCACTGAGTGCAAGACAGTTCAAAAGGCTATCTAAAATACATGCTGTCAAGCGGCTTATGTTTGTAAGTGCTTATATAATTCATAGCATGATAAAAGTTAAGCCACTAAGAGTCAGCAACATGGTCAGTAAGATTAGTTTATACCACAAGAAGTTAAACAAAGAGTAAAGAAATGTGGGCATAAATGTATTTTGAATTTGAAAACAATTTCGACCTTATATAAGTATATTCCAACCATCCAAGTACTTCTTATAATTCATCCAAGTATGTAGTTAACAATACTTGGTTGAATGTCAGTTGCAAGAATATTTTGTGCAGACAGAAAACACCTTTACTAAGGAACAATTGTTCACAGCAAGGAAAACAATTTTTATTGCAAATTTGGACTTGGACAACAGCACAAACATCATGATTATTTTTAAATAATTTGTCAATCTAGTAGCAAAAAATTATAAGAATTTCCAATATTTTATATATTCTGTTGTTGAGCATTGAGTCCTTTGTGTACAATTTTTCGTTTTAAAAAGAATTATTTAAGAATTAAAATAAGACAACATTGAACAGTTTGTTTACCAACAATTATGGTGAATAACTACCAATTACAGACAAATGTTAAATAAGTGCAGTGGACGTCATGAACTTTAAAAAAATGGGCCTTTTTATAAGGGATTGCCTCAAGCAAAACACTGGGAAAAAATGAATTAATTAATAATGAAAAACTGGAGAAAAAGAGGGGGATGGAAGCACAAACTGGTCGACGGTAGAGCCAATCTCGGAAGGGTCCCTGGTGGCCCACAACCATCCAACAGCCTCTACAGTAGAATTCCTGCAATGGGGGATGTGGTCCAGGCCCAGCCGGCAGTGGACTTGCAGCAAGCCAGCGACTGTCAGGCAGCTTTAAGCAGCCATTAATGAACCTTTGGAAGGTTCATTAATGGAAGCATTTTATGACTTTAACGTCTCAGCTTTGTTTTTGTTTTTTTTTATTAGTTTTTTTTGTTTGCTTTTTAGAAACAGGTGAAACACTTAGGAAAAATGAACATACAGTAAAAACAATAATTGCTTTATCCCAGTTATCTTGTTCTCATAATTGTTGGAAGATAAAATCCTAATTGAAAATGAAACTGGATTAATTGCCCAGCCCTAGTATAATGTTACCTCAGTAATGTTACCTTGAGACATTTTAGTTCATATTAAACATACATTCTGTTACATAAAGGATGTTCTGAGCTAAACCGCAGGATAAGAATGGAGTCCAATAAATATTTAATGGATAAATATGAGCCATAAGCCTAATCTTTTTTCAGTCCTTTGTTTACTGCATTCTGGCTGTTACAGGTTGTATTATTATTCATGAAGCTGTCACTTTCTAGAATAAAATGAGACATTTACGGTTCTATCTTACTTCTATACTTTTCTTGGATGTGTACAGTGTGAAGAAAGCAGAACGTCTAGAAGTCAACTATGTGATAAGAAAAGGTACAATAAAGCTTTATTTATCCGAGATTAGGGAATATGTTTGCTACAGCAGTTAATATAATTTAATAATAATAACATCAACAGCACTAAGAAAAAGAAAAAGTAGAAGCAAAAAAGTTTTTAAAATGTCAATAAATGTTTAACTGAATTTTGGCAGTAGAGCTGAAACAGTCTGTCAAAGAAAGTCCGCCGTTGCCAGTCCAGTAAACGGTGAACAGTGTGGTCAGTATTATAAATTGGTATTTATTTTTTTCAGTGACCTCCTCTCGACCACAAATCTTCAAATATGTCCAATTTGTAGCCAATCACAGAGCCAGCTTTCTTGATCAGATTATCCATCTGTTAGTGTCACCAGCTCCGACGCAGTTCCCCCAGCAGACCCCAACAAAGCAGGCTGAGCTCACCACAACAAACTTATAGAAAATCTTTTCCTGCCTCTCACTGTCTTTTAGCAAATGACAAAAGGGGCACACAAGACTTAAAGCTCAACTTAACACTATAACAATGTTAGGAAAATCAAAATATTCTTTTTTGTCCTCGCTTTTCCACTTCACTTTTGCAAAAGCGAACATAATATTATCGCAGCCATGCAACTGTTGTATGCTATAGAGTCACATAACTAGTGTAGCGTATAAATTTTTATAGTGGCTGTTTATCAGGCAGCTGACTGACAGAAGTCAATTTATTTTCTAGTACCTGATTAAGTTGTTCAACTTGACATTTTGAAAACATACTGCCTCAGGTTGCCATCCATACCTAAGCTAAATGGGAAAATGCGTCTGAACTACACTTACGCGGAACAAAATGGTAAAGGCGTTACACTTCCAACCTACTGTAAACAACAGACAGAGCTTAGCTAGTAAGAAACCAGTTTAAATCCTCTAAAAGTGCATCTATGCCAGAATTTGGTAATTCACACACTGCAAGACAGACAGATAGACTGCAGCTCTGGTGCGACCTACTGCAGAAGCTGGCAATTCATACAGTTGCGATAAGACTGGCGTTTCCAGTGTGACAGCAGTACTTTTGGGAAACCTCTGAAGGCAGAAGAAAAAAAACTGTAAAGCTTATATCCCAAACTATTTTCTTCAAAATTCACAGGCTGTGAAATTTTCACTGTGCCAAGCTATTTTCAATGAGAGATAAATAATCCAGGAAGAACATGAGCTGTCCAGCGCAATGAGTCTTTATGTGTGTGAAAATAATCTTATATTTAAGCATGCTAATCTTATTTTGAATCGCTCTGTATTGACAAATAATTATACTCACAAAGGACCATCTGAACTCACATCATTCCCGGGTAAGACTTTTAAAAGAAACACAAATTTAATAGACACGTTTCATCCGCATCCACTGAGACTCTTTTGGCTCTTTTCTTGTGTACTTTTATACATATACGATGAAATATGCATGAGAGTTCAATAAAAAAAAACATGATTTGATTTTGCATCTTAAATATAAGAAAGTGTTTTCTACCTTTGGATGATGAAGTGACAGAAACATATTTACATATTCAATTTCCATAGCTGGTGTTTACTGATAAATGTTAGATCAAGTAGGACTAAAAGTTCCATAGCTGAATTTGTGTCAGAGACCATACATATCAGAGGTGACTGCTAATGAGAAAATTCTCAGCATGAACATTTAATTATTTTTTTTTATCTGAGACTGGGGCAACAGCACATTATGATCTCTGCTTCCTCAACCTCAATAACAACCCCTAATTGCTTTCGCAACGATAACCGATCATTCAGAGCTATCTGAAATTTTACTGCAAGGCTTCTAGAAAAGAGAAACATAAAAAGCATCAGATACAAGAGATTTGTAGATGTTTTGTTTTAATGGTATGTTACATATTTATATGATAGCATTGAGTAAGAAACTGTATTTAATACAGGATCCTTGAATCTGGACAGTAACTATTACTCGTGCACGGAAAAAGATTCAGAATATTGAATCAGTGCATTGCAGCTTATATTCCATTTTAAGAATGACTGTTCTCTGAAAATAACACAAGCATATAAAATAGGACTCTACATTAAATGGATATTGCTAAAAGAGGGACAGAAATTGTAACACTAGGTTTGGATAATCCTCCAAAGAGGAGGGCTCATCCTCCTCCATGTCGTGCTTTGAGGCCCCTGAGTCTCAGTGGTGGGCCCTGATGTGATGTTGGTTTAGACTGTCAGAGGCACTGGCAGGGAGTGGATAAGCAACCCCACAGATAACAGCTCAAAACTGTCCACAAGGGCCTATAAAACCCACCAAATTAGCCTGCAAATGAGCCAGCAAATATCTCTACTAATCCATGATCTGAGGAGAAACTCTGCCAAAAAAGTAAACAAATAAATAAGTTCATAAGAAATACTGGGGGTGGTGGCTGCTGTGAGCTAGGAAACCACTAGTGATTTCTTTGAAGCATCATTTCGCCTGATATTCTGCCGCTGCGATGCCCGTGACCATTTCAGAACAAGCTTCCATGTTGTGCTCGATGTGGTTGCAGTCAAATTACAGATCCCAGCATTACAGCAAAAACTCTCCTCTACAGCAAAGGATCACAGCCTCTATCACAGACACCAAAAGTCAATGATGCCTCAAAATACCATTGTTTGACAACGATTCTGTTGTGTCTGCAGGAAAACCGATACAGCTAATAAACTACAATAGGACAGTGAATTGTTCCTAAGGGTATTTGAAAAATAATATTCTATAAATATGTCACTGGTTTCATTGCTGAGCAAAAAAGATATCTGTTAGAGAGAAACAATCACAGTCTGTATCAATAGTTTATCATAGCCTTACTTTTTCTATCTTAATTCTTTTTAATTAGCCAATAAGAACCCACATTCATGATACAAACCTATCAAACAAACAAAAAAATACTCCCGTAATGTTGTAAGCAAGCGCTATGAGTCCAGCCGTGTAATACAGAAAAAACGTGTCCAAATGAAAGGCTGATGTCACTTCACCCCACAGGCTCCAATTTTATTCAGTTCAAAGTTAAAACACATCTTAAATGTGGAGTGTGCATCAAAGACATTTTCTCATATGATTCAGGGGGGTGTGGCCATTGACATCTATCTCTAGGCAGAGCGTACATTTGTAATGTGCTTCCTTATTCTCTGTAACCTTTCAAATTATTTCATTTAGATTTTTTCAGCTTCTCACTTCACCAAATCCTGGATTTTACTTTACGCAGGTCAAATTAAAAAACAACCCCCCCCCTAAAAAAAAAAAAAAACAGTACTGGATTTAACAAAAGAAAGTGGACTATTGTTAGGGCTGCGTCTCTGTAACACATACATTTTACAATCACCCTCAAGTGTAGGTGCTTCTTTATGCAATGGAATTGTGGCTTGGGCACAAGAATAATGACAGTGAATAGAAGCGAACAAAAGGCCTTTCAATGCGTGGATACAGGGGACAGGTTGATGTACTCCCCGCTCAAGTTCAAAACTGTGAGAGATTTGCTTTTCAAAGCTCCTCAGCCTTTTGGGGCTGTGACTTTTCTACGAGGAACACCTGTCCCTCACACTCAGTCATGCTATGTTCAAAGATTCAGTAACTGAGTATAGCCCTGGAGCTCTTAACCTCAATCTTTCAACAGTTCAAGGTTTCTTCAGTCTTGAACCCTTCAACATGCATCTAAAACCAGGTAGCAAGGGAACAAAATCATTGTCACCAAGGAGTTGGAGAATACTGTGTGAGTTTTGTTTCACAGTTTTTTATAACACTTACTAACACTAACTATGACTGCATGTATGGATCATCAGTGGAAGTCAGTAACAACATCTAAAGCAGACCAAAAAGAACATCTCGGTAGCAAAAACATCATAAGAATGCAGGAGCAGAGTGAATCTAGATAACAGACTGACCACATTTTATCTGCCAACTCACCATCAATAAATGCTGCACTTACCCAAGCTAAACGCATGATCAGCTCAGCAGATTATGTGCTTTGAAGGTATAAATGCTGATCACTGACTCATGTTATAATCAGAATAAAAAAAGAAAAGACTTAAAAAACACGACCACCGCTCATATTCAGGCCTTATTTTTGCATGCTACCTCAAATCACTCGTTTGTGGAGCAGCCTCTAAAGTGTGTTGTTGTGATAAAGATCATAGGAAAGGGAAGAAAAACTGGGGGGGGGGAAATGCTTTAGTATTTTGGATAATTATAAGATCAGAATATTCCTCTTCTTTAAAAAATGAACTTTAAATGCTCATTAAGTCCATTCTGTTTTAATGAAATTTCCTGTATACTGCACTCAAAAACAAATGAAATTGTTGGTTTAAAAGAATCCTCTTTAATTGGATACTGCACAAATAAGGTTTTTTTTTTGTTTTTGTTTTTTATAATTGAGTCAGTTGTGTTATTTCAGCAAAATACTGCATTCTGGCAAGTCAACTTAATGGCTTTTTATTGAGTCAATTCAACAATTGAGAGTAAAGTCCATTCTGTTCATAGTTCACGTGATGTCACAGCGATTTCACGCTGCCGTATTTGATCGGAGCCCATACACTGTGTAAGGTCACAGCTCTGTTAAATGGGTATTTACATGTACTGTGATTAAATATACAGAATGGAAGAAGTCATATTTTCTAGGTTAAGAACAGGTCATACGTGATTAAATTCAACTACCCATGAAAAGAGAGTATCGGACCATGTATACCATATAGAAAGGGAAAAAAGCATGGAGCATGTGTTACTAAAAAGTAATGGATATAGGAGAGGTAGAGAAATCCTAAAAGTAAAATATATAAACAGGGGTGTGTGGGAGCTAAGTTTAGGTATTCTGTTGCAAGGGGTTGTTAGTGGTGGCACAGAAGCACTTCTGGGTTATTTTAAAGGAGAGAAAAGTTGTAAACAGAACCTAAAAATAAAATGTGTAGTATTTGGGTGTGTGCTGCTTTCTAGGATGGGAACTCCCCATACTGCAGATAGCATTTTGGAGGGTGGTACTATTACTAGTACTTGGCAGTAATACAACTTATTGTTTGCTCAAAGAAGTAGTATGGACTAGTGTCTTATTTCAGTGAGATGCTCTAGCTCAAAAATCTGAGGTGCATATTTTTTCCCTTAAAAATGTTGTTGGTTTTGGTTATGAAACAGGGGACTGTGGTTCAATATAAGACCAATAATTACTGTAGGACTGAACAGGGTGGTGATGGGATACTGAGGCAGAGCAGTGCAGAGTGTGTGTGACTGAATCTGTAGAGAACTGGGTGGGTTGCTCTCTGTGCAGAGCAGCGGGGGAACCGTAACTAAACTGAGAACAATGTGGAGTACAGATCCAAGGAAATAAAGAGTTTTGTGCTCCATGCAACTGTCTTACTTAATTTTAGTTTGCTCTTTTCATCCATCCATCCATCCATCCATCCATCCCCTCAAATGTAACTGTTTTCAATGCAAGACTAATCCATAAAAATAAGCTAATTTACTTAAGTTGCTATAATATACTCAAATCATTCATATATAATTTATTGGAATTCAGCAAGTCCACATATCAGTGAGTTATTTATCACAGCTGCGGGACACAACTTGACACAACTTCTTTTTTACCCCCGTCCCAAAAAATACATTTATATAATGAAAACCTCTCTTAAGCTCAACAGAAGTGGCATCTGGCATCAGGACTGCTCATTTGTGTTGAAATTTTCTATTTTAAAAGGAAATCAGAAAACTTTTTTCAAATTATTACTAGTACTATTAGCATATAATTTTGATTTCACTCAGACACCCCCTCAAGGAAAGTTTCATTTAATAAAAGATTTAAAATCAGAGTGAATCCAGCGATTTCAGGAGTGTGTGGAGACAACACAAACCCCTACTAGTTGCTTGTGTGCTGCAGGCTATGGAGAGACTTTCACAAGAAGATTTCACCAAAGTATCATGAGGCTTTGCCCTGAAGCAATGCCTACAGTTACCAGGATTTCAGTAATGACCATTAATAATAAAATCAAATCAAATGAAATGAAATAATTAAAATAAAAAATTTTGCATATTCTTTATACCGGCATTAAATTTCTGTGAAATGATGTAACAAAGCGTATCATGAAATTGAACTTTACAGTAACATCAAGGCTCGGCTGCATAGTATATCTCCTCAATCGATACCGACAAGATCTCTCGGGAGGACGGAGAAAGGGAAAGCAAAATCAGTACACAACATAACTAACCACTCACTGGAACTAATTACATTTTGTCCTTTGAAAAATATCAGCATCAGTCACTCAAACATTTTCTATCAACAAGAACTGTGTAGACTTTAGCCACATTGTTTTTCTCCACAGGTTATGGAACACATGAATAACAATCCCTCGACAGGCTTTTGCGGCCATCTCCATTGCCGGTTCTTATGGTTACAGAAATGTAATAGCCCAGCCATGACAGTGGGGGAAAGTTGGATTAGAGAGCACATCTGGATAAGCCGTTATTGGGTAAAAACCAAGAACAGCAAGTCTCTCCCAAACCCAGCAGTCTGCCTGGCCCTTCTTGCAGTTTAAACTCTGTAAGATGTGCAATGACTCAGCAGTCGCTGGCTGCTGGAAGCATCCTCAAGGGACTCCCTAGGGACCGGAGGCAGCATGGATAGGATAAACACACATACCGGTACACACTGCATTTAAATGATATCCAATCCACAGTCGAGCACATGCATGTGCACACAGATGCACGCATATAAATGAGGTTTACAATGAGCACTGGAAATACTTATTTCTCCATTAAGTATCAAATGATAACAATAAAAATTTGCATGTCTGCGACACTACACTTATTTATTGAAACTAATCATGCAATTTGTTAAAACGGCAATCAAGATAAAGGCTAATATTACTGCGACATCTCAAATGGAATGAATCAGTGAAGCACACTATGATAAGGAAAGGTTTTTCTTCAGTGTAAAACTGACAACTGAATCACAGCATCGAGAAAATTGTTCCAAAATTGCTGTCACTTATTTGCATGCATTAAAACTAGGGTCAAGTAAGTCACATGTGAAGAAGGGGGGACTGCCCAGTGGCTTGAATACATTAAAGCAGAGTAAATGGTTTGTTGATTTAAAGAGATTAAAGCACACACAAGCAGACCTGCTCGATGGATTTTAATTAACTTGCCATATATAAATTGTATGTTATCAGGCATTACTGAATTAAATGCTGAATACAAGTGCTCTTTCTGCTTGGGTGAGTGGAATAAAAAGCTACTTAGAATCCCGATTGGGTCTCACAGACGCATGATGCTGCAGCTTCGGGTGCTCTGAATACATTCCAGCCTACCAACCCCTGAACAGTCAACCAAGAAGAGTCTCTTTAATTATATACAATGCTGGTAAAATCAAGTCCTTTGGCATCTCAGATGATCAAGCAGAGAGATGCCATGTTCTCTCCCTGAGTCATTCGGGCAAATGGATTCCACTTCCAAGAGTCATTTCTGTCAGTTATAATAAGAAGCTAATACATAATGTGACACACTCTGAAATGCAAAACTATTCACAAGGTTCTCTACAAGGCTGTGCAGGGGCAATTAGAATTTTGCCGCTAGGCCCTTGATGAGTTCCTCTTTCTGGGAAGTATCCTGGGAACAGTGTCATAAATCTACCCGTTAATATGCATGATTTAGGTTTGTTTCTAACTATGTATCGTTCTAAACAGACCTTAAACTTTACCATGTAGTACCTCTGTATCACAAAAAGCAAATTAAATGACAGAGTACCTCCAACCTATGAGAGCTTTTTCTTTCAGTTTACACACTGTCCAAAAAAATAGCAGGATGCAACAGAGTTTACTGACAAACAGGCACAGCGGGACTGAGCATCCAAATTTAATCTTCCAAACAGAATTCTGTAATATCACAACTTTACGGCTCTCGCTAATCTGCAATTTAACAAGTAGCTTCAGCAAAACTGTTATTCCCTTCCGGCGTTTTCTTTGTCGCAGGTAAAGTCAGGCTCTGGAATTGTAATACCCCTAAAAACACTTGAAATACTGTAGCATGCACAGATATATGTCTCCCTCCATTCACCTTTGACTCGGCTGACACACAATAGCACTACTGATAACATAACTGTAATTTCATTCAGCATTACATGTTTGAACTGGTAACTGATTCCTGAGAAAGACAGGAGCTGATTATACAGGGTCACCTGATGTATCAGAATGCCAATGTATTCTGTGCTCGCTGTAAAGAGCGAACACAGAATACAATACAGTGTGAAATGTATGTAATGAATAACATGATCCTTTGGCCAGTAATGCGCTGCTAATGTTTGTTAACCCTTGTTCCCGATCGCCAGCCATGACAAGTTGGGCCCACCCCCAGAGGTTGACACAATTTTGTTCCTTAGATTAATTAAATATGAGATCCCGGCTGTTTGAATCTGTATCTTTGAGCCTGTTACTGAACACCACCCCACAGCCCCCCTTTCACCCCAGCCATGATGATGACTGCTCTTTTATCTCATGTCTTCCAGCATACAACGTAGAACACGTGGACATTTAACGAGGCTAAACATTTAATTTTCATTTAAAGAGGTTTATATGTGAGTTTCTGAGCAAACACACAAAGACTTCATGCGCTCTGGGACAAAACAGAAGCACCAAGACAGATCATTGTCCAACAAAGACCAATACAATACAACAGATTCAGCAGAAAGAAAGCAAGAATAAAGCGATCCCTAAACAAAAAGCAGAGGTAATGGCAGGTAATAATTCTGATCGTGCTGAAAACTAATAAGCGCATCTCCTTTTAGAAGTCACATCCTAATTATGCTGGTCTTTGGGCCAATTTCTGATATAATCAAGCAAAAATCTGAAAGGCTTAATGAAACTGTCATGTTTAATTGCAGCTCATCTTGTCTTTGTAAGAAGTCCAGTTGAGCAATGCCAAAAACTATTCAACCTAACATAATAATCATTTAGTCTAAAACTGTGACTTTATTTCACGCTGTTCTTCTTTTCCTGTTAAACAACATGTTACGTTGTTTACACCAGCGTCAAAATAAACCAAAAAAATTCAGACTCTGCTTTTTGATAAAGAATGGCTGAGAAAAAGTAAAAAGAGAAAAGCTCCTTACCATTTTCTGTGTTCTCATGTTCTGTGTCAGTCAGAGTTAGATTGGAGTTGGCCCTGCTGGAGAGGCACGAGCTGCGGCCTGACTTGGTGTTGCTGCGGCCCCATAATCTGACTGCATGCTCTGGTGACATAATGCCGTCTGTCTCCGTGTCCGCATCTGAGCCCACACTGACTGAATATTCGCGGTGTGCCATCCCCAGGTCAGTCCTGTATGTGGCGACATGCGATGGGAGGGCATCTCCAAAGCCAAGATCTCGAAGGGAAAAGTCTGCCCCTACAGCAAGCCAACAGATAGACATAATTAGCTGCATCACTTAACATAATTAACAGTATTCAGTGCAGGAAAATGACAGCAATTTAATGGCCTGGGCGGAGAAAACACTATAGAGCAAAGGTTTCACTAGCAGTGGTCGTGGAGTTGCAAGTACATGAAGGATTGGGACATTTAACATTTAAAAAAACAAAACATCTTTATATGCTTTCACTATATTCACTTTAGGGTACCTTATCAGAACTATGTCTTGTTACACTGGGGCAAATTGTAACTCAATTCCCTGTTTTACTGTATTTAAATGTTGCCCTTTTTTTTGCTTTTGCTCTGCAAAAGCAGAACTACAACATCAAGTGGCAAGCAAATTTAAATCTACCATCATATTTCATTTAAACTTAAATGATTAATTATGCATTTCAGCGAGCAGGTGAAAGTGTGCATGTCCTCCATGCAGTTTTTAACATTGCCATGGTAAGTTCAATCCATAGCCACCTTACTTAATAGTTGGATGATGCTGAGTGACCTCTACTGCGACTCAATGTAAATTAATAAGAGATTCATCATTAAAAAATGATGATGCATATCACTAATAAACTGCTACTAGCTATACCAAGTGATATTAATGACACTTTCTCATCTACTATTTTGTCTAACCTTGTCGGTTGAATTCATCCACTTCGTGATGAACCATTTCCTTGACACGGGTCCCGTAAGCCATCCTGGAATCATGGTCGAAGGCTTTTAGTGTTTCACTGGAGCTGTAGGACTTTGCGTTGGGTTTACCGTCCTCGCTGTCTGCTGAGGAGCTAGTGTAACGGCGCTCTGTGTCCTGCCGAGCAGTAAGTGAGCGGTAGGGTCTACGTTCCTTCACTTCCATGGCTGCCTCCACACTACTTCCAAAATCAAATGTGTGTTACAATGCCAGTTTAGTTTGAGAGTTCTGTAGAAGAAAAAGAAAAAGAAAATATTTTAGCCTTTATCATCGCCCAAAATAAAGTTAAGGCATTCAAATGTGTATAAAATATGTCTAATTCAAACATGCTCATATCATTTCAGGAAGCATAATGGTAGTATGTTAAAAAAAGCCATTACTGACTATTTTCAAATAAAAATCTCCGTACACCCACATACACACACTTAACCAAGCTGCTGCAGAAACATATCAAATGCAAATGCATGCCCCCGAACAGCGCATGCATGGCTCAGCACACACAATGAGAGCCCGGAGAACCACTAGGATTAGATTTCATAAAATATTGCACAACAAATCTTGCACCTATAAAGTTTACGGTGCAAGTCTCCCACAAATATTCTTTTTTATGTGCCACATAGAAATGCTGGGACTCCAGCATCTGTAAAAGTGGCAGGTGTCCCTCCATGAATTGTGTTGTTTATAAGTTACAAATCATCACCAGTTGGAAACGGAGGTTTCAAACAAATCTAAGACTACTCTGAACCCACAGAGATGATTAAAATCTGCAACATAAAACTACTACTGCCAAACAGAACACAGAGTATAAGATCTACACAGAGAAGAACTTTAGGCATTCAGCTATGTGGTGCATTTTATTTTCTTGGCGTCAAGGACAAACTGTTGAAGTGAAAACAGAAGAAAATAAAGATAAAACTGCAAGACGTTGCTGTCTCAGAGAAGCACGACATAAATCAATGGGTATTAGTACAGTGGACAGCAATTTTTGTCATGCAAATATGACATTCGAAGTGACCACGTGGATATAAAAACATTTGATCACATCTACAAATGTCACTATGAATGGAAACCTTACAAAAATGCTTGATCACAGTTCACTCTGAAGCTCAGAGTAACCTGTATTTCTGCTTCATCCAAATGCATTGCCATGATAATTATATTTCACGAGCTGAACACCTTACCATTCATGCCACAGGGTTCTTTTTCAATTCTGCCTGCCTCAACACTTGACAATGAATTACTATAACCAAACGCAGGATGCAACTCACTGGACGCTAGAAGACGGCTCTCTGAACGAAAGATAAAAAACACACCAGGCAAATCTGGGAGGTTTAACTGACAATATGGCTGCGCTGTTCAGACAAGGATTTTTTCACAAGATA
This sequence comes from Aulonocara stuartgranti, assembly GCF_965226115.1. Classification (NCBI taxonomy): domain Eukaryota; kingdom Metazoa; phylum Chordata; class Actinopteri; order Cichliformes; family Cichlidae; genus Aulonocara; species Aulonocara stuartgranti. The sequence goes on from NC_138950.1 coordinate 8,003,392, forward strand.
AGCTCTTTATGAATACTGTATGAGATTTGTGCCGGACAGAACAGTAAACAATAATCCGTAGTGAACTATATTTGCCCTTTCTCCAAAAAAAAGTTTATTTTTCAAAGATGCCATTGTTGGAGTTGGGGGCTTTCTTTTTTGTACGTATTGACAGCTGAAAAGATCCTGGTGATTAATGACTTGAGGCCTCAATAGCAGGACCTCTGCCACATGGGGAGGTGGAGGGTTTTGGGGGTGGGGGTGGGGGCGTAGTGCGAATGCTCCCACTCTTCTGCCACAAGAGCACTTCAGCTGCTCCCAACATTTCAAATGCAGCCTGTATGAGTTGCTAATTTTTACCTTTTACTCGAGATCCTTGATGCTATGCAAATGTGAGGTACCAGACAACAAGCAGCTTTCTAAAGTTTCAAGAATGTTCTGTAAAGTGCATTGTTTTTGTTTCCTGAGAGCTGGGCTCAGTGCTTTGGCCATCTCTGTTTTGCACAGCCCTTCCTCCTCATTACTAATCGGCTAGTATGCAATGAGATGTAGTTTTGAGACCATGGGAAACCTCGTGAAGTTTTTTCAAAGAGGCTAACAGACTATGCACAGTGACAAATGACATGGGATGCAAATGTTCTCCAGTCTTGAAACCCTATCCACCTTAAATGCTGCTGTCAGAATTTTTACAAAAGGCACCTGTAAAATGAAACGGTGCTTAGCAACATCTGACATTATCATTGTGTTTCAGTGCCAGAGAGCAAAGCTGTTGTTGTTCTTCATCTGCCCAAGTCTAAATCCTGTGAGAGCGTGCCAAAACAAAGGAAACGCCACCGTTATTCTAATGTACTTTTGTGTGAAGATAATAAACAGAAGGTTTTATTTTCCAAGTTATATCGTCACTCACTAAAAAAATAGAAGTAATATGTGATACAAAGCCTATTTTTAAAGTGTTATTATCATCTCATGGTAGGCTCAAGGGAATGAACAAAGTGCCTTGAAGCACCGATGGAGAAGGTTAATGAGGGTATTTTTACAAAGACTAAGAAAAGTTATTTACAAAGAACATTAAAAAAGACATAACTGCCATGAACTGAAATCTCTAAAATGAAGATAATAATCAAGCTTTTATTCTAAAGACAAAGTTCTCCTAAAGCCTTAGATGCAGACCTCGAGCAGTGCCAAAAAGACGCTAACTGCATATCTATGGAATGATCCAAAATCAATTGAGGTCTCTCTGGATAGACAAAGAAATGATGGATGGTCTATTTTCCTCTCTAAAGCAATTGCAGACTCCACATTTTTCAATTACATTGTCTACAACTGACCAGGGTAGAGTCAGGTTTGTCTGTGGGTGTAAAGCAGATGTATAGCAGCTGTAAGCAGTGCAATAATGTGGTTCCACAGAAAAGGGCTTGCAGGGAGTATTCAATAATAAATGAATTGTCAGTTCAAGTCATCAGACACAGTGATGCATAAGGTCCTTGTTGAAATATCTGCTGGGAAGCAAGAACAGATTTAAAAATCATCTGACCCATTCAGTACTTCAAGGTGCATCGGAGATCACAATCAGCCAATACAACTTAGAATGAGCTACCATAGATAAAAGAAAGACCACTGGAGCTCCCGAAGAAAAAGTCACAATTATGAAGTAATACTTGCAAATCCGCATTCTTCAGGAACTGGATTTCACTCCTTAGGAAGAAAGGTTAAAACCAGTATAACTTACTGGAGAAAGGTTAGTGCTGCTGCTTTCAGACGGAACGTAACCAGCTACCAGCGACATGCAACCTGGAATATTAGCATGATAAAAAATACAGTTTTTAACAAACGGACTAGCCAGCTGTTCCAATCTCTTCCAGGGTTCCGGTTAATTTTAGTTCAGGCCATTTTTTACCTGGTTTGTATAGTCTTATTAATTCAGTGTTAAAAAGCAATAAACCTTGCCTCTATAAATCTTCACAGTTCTCCAGTACATCAGCGTCACCGCTCATAAATGGTTACTCGGGTTAACTGATTTCTGCTTAGAAAATGAGTTACCGTTAAGTTTTGCTGAACAAACTGCAGTCAATTAATTCTGTATAATCAGCACATCTCAACTCCCCAAAACAAACTTACGCTAAAGACAATTCTTATGTGATTAAGTGGAAACTGCTGTAGCTGCAGGAGTTCCTTGTTCCAAAGGTAGTCTTTTGTCTTTCACAAAACCTGGCAAAGCAAAGCATAAAATAAACCACCTGTAGTTTATCTGTAGTGCAAAAGTAACTTAGTGAAGCTCATGTTAAAGCACTTGTTGAGGTTTTTGTCTGGAGGTTACTATGGCCATTGGTCCAGTGTCAGGAGTTAAATATGTGATCTAAATAGGTGGGAGGCAATTGGGGTACAATATAAATGCAAATGGGTCTGTACTATCCATCAAACAATTAGCAGCGTGCTGAGAATTGCTATTCAGCACCGGTGCATATAAATCTAGCCTTCTCTCGCAGCACAACCCTGTTTTCCATTATAATTAACTGCTTGCTGCTCTTTACATGTCATAGATTTTTCAATGCAGTATTCGAGACTAAATGGTAACATTCGTCACAGAGTAAAGACTTTGCAATTTTGGACCCTGAGAAAAAAAATGGCAATGAGAAAATATTTACAATATATTTGGTTATGGCAACAACATGTTTGTTTTTCTATTGTTACAGAAGCCCTAGGACAGAATTGTGATAGGGTCAATAATTTAAGATGCGCATCTCCCAGTGTGACTGCTGCCATGACCTACATCTACCGCCCGACCAGCCAACCAGGACAAAACAACATGCTGATAAACACAACGTAAGCGCCATTGTGAATTACACAAAACAAACCTCAATTTAACATAATAATATGTTAAAATCTGCAAAACAAAATGTTTGTGAATCCAACAAAGAAGAAAATCAATTTGAGCCGTGGCAGCAGAAGCCATGTTGCCTTGCATGATGTGTCCTTCAGCTGTTATCACAACAGTGCCAAGTATGGATCATGGAAGGGAAAAGCAGAGGCTTCGCATCCATGTGATGTAACCTACAATTCAGTTGGTATTATAACATTCCTTAAAATATCTCTGGTATTATTGTTATAGCACAGCCTAAACGCACTGAATTTAATATCATACTCCAGCACCTTAGAGCATTTTCACACGGTGTTTACCAAATTCCTTTGAGTATTTTCCAATGCAATTACAGATTACTTGCTTGTGAAATCTCTTAATTGATTGATCATAAACACTGGCATTTAAAGTTTTCCTCATGAGTGATGCTATTTTAAGATAATAGCTGATAAGTAACAGCTGGTAATGTTCAGGTGCATGAAACAAAATATTTTAATGCAAATGTAATTTAATAAGAATGTAAGTTTTAAGGCTATGTACTAAATCTAAATAATATTGCAACTGATCATTAAAATGTTAGAACAGTATTATCTGTAACACCTACTGTAAAGATACAATACTGTGCAAAAAGTCTATTTTTCTGTATACTTTGCTTCTAAGGCACAAAGCTTTCTTGTCATTTATTTTAGGTTATCTTGAGCAATAGTTCTTCAAGTTTTTTTTTCTTTTGACACTGGCTAATTTTTCAGTCCAGTACTTGTAAGCTCACTATTTTCAGAGGGATGCTCTTTTTTGTTAAGCCTACAAAGGACTTACACATTAAGAGAAAATTGGTAAAAATAAATAAATAAATAAATAAAAATGTAAAAAAAAATGTACTGTACCTGATATCTTCAGACACTTTGTTACTAGCTGCCTGTCATAAAAATGCATTATTTGGAGTTAAATCTTTTAGATACTACAGTTTGACAAGCATAAAATAGCATTTTTGCACCAACAAAGGGATTCCCAAAGAGGTATGAGCCAAAAACCGGGCCTATATCAGCAGTCTATGCTTAGAAAATTTGAGGAAACTGGAAAGATGGAGGACAAAAGAACAAAAAGTGGAAAAACTCTATTTGTTTTTCCAGGGGGGAAACATTTATGCTTTGGGGCTGCATTTTAGCCAGTGGTGTTGGAAAATTTTTACAGGCTGATGCAACACAGACGATGATGATGATGACCACAGAAAAGTACAGTCAGATCACGCATGTAAATCTTTTGACTGGCAATGGCTTACTTTTTTAGCATGATGATGATCCCAAACACACTGCCAATACAGCAAAAGCATACCTGTATAGAAAAACACACAATGGAAAACTATCACATCAATTATGGTTTGGCCTCCCTAGAGCCCATACCTTATATTTATTGAAGCAGTATGGAATTTCCTTTACAGAGGACAGAACAAAAGGCTGCCAACATCCAAAGAAGAACTTTGGAATACACTTCAAGAAGCCTGGAGAATTATTCCTTAGAAATATTCTTTATCACTTGAAGGAATGATAAGAAAACTTGTCTAAGGCAGTTCTGACTGTCTAGAAGAATAAAGGTGGTCATACCAAGTTTTGACTCTCAAGCTCATTAAAATAGTACAAATTCTGTTTCTGCCTATTTACTGTATCTTCATGTAAGTTTGCCCATGTTTTACTAAATAACTGCAACTATTTCCCCCTTTAAAGTTATCAGGCTAAAGCAATGTATACATAAGAGATCAGGTGAAAAACTTTTACTTATCAAGTCACATAGTCAAATAATCTGTGACAGAAAGCTCACAACACTGCAGACAAACATCTACACCTACAAGCAGCTCATAGTGCAGCTCAGAGGAAAATTGGGCAGGTATCAGTAACACTGTCTACAAGGTCTATTGAAAGGAAGAAGTGCTCCATGCAGGCTCCATTTATTTCTTTTCTGGAAAATTTTCACATGCTTAGACTCTATAGAAAAGCCTCCTCAGCCAACAGAAAGGTGTGTTTTCAATAGAGGAAAAAAGAGCTGGGTAGATGGGGTCGGGGGGCTGAATGGCCTGCCAAACAGATCTGAATTCAGTAGTGCTAATACAAGCTGCGGAGGAGAGGGGGCATAGTGGTGGTGGGGAGGTATCTCAACAGCCGCCTCCTTCCGGGATCAAAAGCGAGCCCCACCAGCGCATTAAACAGAATGCGTAAAAGCCTTTACATAAACAAAAGTAGTCTGGGACCAGTGCTGCAGCACGCTCCCTGCTACTAATCACTCTAAGCAATTCAAGGTTTAGCCCTGACAGAAGGAGCAGGCAATGGAATAATGCTTTTAAACCAGCCCGGTAAATAACAGAGAGAAGCAGTCTATTTATTCACTTTACACCACTGATATACACTGCTGGCCTTGGCAAAATACAGAATGCGAAGATTGATTCAGAGTTCTGTACATACACATGTTAGGAATTAATGGGAAGACAGGAAATAATATGTTTTGGTAAGGTTTGCTGTCCCGAAGAAAAAGCGAGACAGCAAATAAATGTGGAGTTCACGCAGGTTTGAAAGAGAACCTCTCCACTAGGCTGAAGTGCTCCGGTGGTGACCTGTCTCTCATTAGTCTGCGGACTAATGCTCATTACCCTGCAAAGGCTAGACCTGAATGATTTATAGTTTGGCCTGAAGTGAAACCAAAGCTAATACCAGCAAAGCAATAATCAACTTACTGTAAACGTCGTTGATATTTATTCTTAAAAATATTTGAGAATTTGCAGCTTTAGCCAGAGGAAGGTCTATGGGGCTGAAATGCTACAAATAAATGATGCACTGAACACAAATATTGTGTAGTGCTAGTTCCTGCTTTAAGGAGTGATTCATCGGAATTACAAAAACACCCTTCTTCAATGCGTGGAGACTATGTGTGTGTCATAACGCGGTTCAGAGAGGAGAACACATTCGATATCTGCTGCTGACCGCCTTCAAATACTGCAAATAGAAAAATTAAAAAGTAAAATCTATTAAGTAATAATTGTATTTCTAAAAACTGTTTATTTGGAACTACTCATATACCCTACCTAAAAACTATTTAACTGCAATATATTTAGATTAACTCCAGAAATCTCAGAGATGTACTGTATATTTTGCAGTACAAGCAGATTAAAATAAAACTAGACTGCCAGCTGCTACTCAAAAAAGGTTGTGAAGTTTTGTTATTATTATGATGGGGATGGGGGATTCTTGTGTTGATTTTTCCAAGATCAGCTTGCATGACTCAGTCTTTCCAACAGTGGCTGAGCCACAAAATCCCGTTGCAATACAATCAACAAACATCTTTCAGGTGACCTAAGCTTTCTGGCTATTGCAGGTCTCCTGTTATTTGCAACAGCGGCTGGCAACATTTGATGAAATTTCAAAATGTCTGAAATTAGCCATCTGAAATGTTTTAATTTGTTTTTGTCTGTTTTAACTGAGAAAGTTAAATATGTAGCTATATTTCTAGTAATTTTAGCAGTCTGCACTGCAGACAAGAGCAATTCATTTTTATAAAGTGGTTTGATAAATGCTGTCTTAATATCAGCAGGCCTGATTAACAGTTTTCTGTTGTTTTGCTTAAATGAACTTGGCAGGTTGCTAACACCAGTAAGTTTTCTGCTTTCCTTGATCTCAGAATACCTAAATATATGTCTTGGCATCTCAAAAGTGTATTTTACTCTTCTAGACATTTACCTCAGCATGACTTGTCTTGTTCTCAAGTGATCATTTCTATTTGGACTTCAAGTCTCCTGTAACTGTGCCAATACATATCTCCTTGTGCAGGGCTCAAAGAAAGCCTGTAGTACACAATATAGAGCACACTGTCAAATGTAACTTAAGTTTCTTCATAAAAGTAGCTCCAGCCTGTTGTCTATAATTGGAGCATTTAGAGCCATCCACTAGTAATCAGATCATCTAACCCATATTTTTCTTCAAAGTGCAATCCCAGCATCAAGCTGCACGTTGAAAATACCCTGCTCTGTGTTTTACTCTGTGACAGGTTGTTGGAGACGAGGTTAATAAATGGCCACCATGTTGCTCTTAAGGAGTGGAAGAACTCCCCGCAAGCAGAGTGTGAGGCAGTGCTCTTGTACTGCTGGATACCAATTACAATCTTTCCACACTGGGGTCCAGAGATTTCCTCATGATAACTCATGTAGGGACCGGACAAAGAACTGCACTGCAAACATCACAGACTTAGCAATGTCTTGCTGTCACCACTGTCACTACAGGAGTCTGTATATCTGAATATAACTTAGAGGACTTTTTTGGGGGTTTTTTCTTTTTTTCCTTATGAAAAAAAAATCCCATCATAGGCAGTGTAGTGGCTCTGCAAAGCTGAATTTCAGTGTTAGCAGCCCAAAAACTAATAGTTTTAGTCCATTTATGCAAGGATTTATATGCATTATATGCAGATGCATTCTCATCTTTGATCAAAGTACAATACTGAACCTTAGAAGGTGCTGTATATAATAAAAGCATCAATCAATCACATAAACTGCAGTCATTAGGTTTCTTCACAACAGCAATAATAAAGATCTTAGCTGCACTTTGCAAAATGAATCAGCTCGAGAACATGAGACGCACGCCATAACCTGATGCACAACAAGAAGCATACACGACCGTGTTGAGACAACTAAATCTGCAGCTGTTCAATATCAACAGTAAAAAATCAGCACACGCAGCAAAGCTAGACGAAGGGTTCCTGCATGGCAATGATCTTACTCTTAAGTGCTTAACTGAGTCATCTCCACAAGCCCTGCTTTGACAACCACACACCTCCCACATCTCCCATCTCAGCAGCCTCTGGGTGGGGCTAATCACCCTGTAGCTTCATCATCGACCGGATGACAGCTCCGGCTATAAAGATGCAATGTTTTAAAAGGCGTGGCTGCTGCAGTGGCCTACTGTAAACAGAAAGCACCCATTTTCTAGAGCTGAAAACAGAGCATTGCAAAATTGCATTAAAAAAAAGAAATCTCTAATAACATTGATCATGAAGAAAGAAATCCATTCTTCCATCCTCTCGGTGCAGACAAAAATTCTAAGAGGATTTTCTTAGGGCACTAAGAATTTGCATATGTTGATTTGCCCTCAACTGATTATAACATGAAATGGCTGAAGGGTAGTTTGGCAGTGCTGTGTTGACCTGCACAATCCCCTTTCTCTGCCTCTAAGGCACCAGAGGTTTGCACTCTCTGATCCCACCGGCTGAACATTAGACAGTGCTGAGGCCTGCAAAAAACCCTCACGCACAAACGCCTGTGCATTTTCTTTTTTGGCTTATCTATTATCAGTCCTTAAAGCAGCTTTTATTCTCCAGCGAAAGCCCTGTGTTATATGTTATTAAAACAACAACAACAAAAATCAAAATCCCATATGTATTGTCTCTTTTTTAAGCCATTTTGATTGTTTGCGCATAAGAGGGAAATGCCCTTTCATCTATCAGGCCAGGGCACTGCATCCTCTTATATATAAATTTAATTCTCCGAGTAAATTAGGATTGATCACTACAGCTCTAGGCCACAATCAGCGTTTGTAATTTAATAACAGCTCGGCCCTAGACAGAAAAGGATACTTCCATAAATAAAACCATATGAGAGCCAGCAAGTGCCTATAACATTCGGAGTACATTTGATTACCATCTCTCTCTCCACAGGTGTGCTTTTAGCCTTCTATCTTCAAAGAGAGCCAGTCTGATATAATGCCACACTATGTGCATCTTCACTGTTGTTTTCCTGCACTAAAGGGTTTTACATCATACTTGCATCAGCGGATGTGAGCACCCCATGCTGAAGTCACTGCTAAGCAGGCAATGCCCATGGAAGCCAGGCTGAGGTGATCCCAGTGAGACAGAATCTGTCAGAAGCGCCGTGCCCATAGACACCCAGGGTAATAAATTACCCAGAATTAACACGTCAGCCTGCGCTCCACACAGTAGCCGCACTCGGCTCACACCATGCTGCTTAATGGATCTATTAACCAAATGGATACAGGGGTGCACTGCTTCCAGACTTGGATATTAAGTTATTGTAAAGCTACCAAAATGTAGGCTGGCAGAATCTGTGTACATGATTGGTTAAGAATATTATTTATTATGAGAATTATTATTTTAATCTAGTTTAATCTACTGTTTTATTGATATCTTTTTCTCTTTGTGAGGTGACCTTGGGCTTTAGGAAGGCGCCCTCAAATAAAATGTATTATTATTGTAATGTATCAAGGTTTGGTCTTCACTGATGCTTGCACATTATTTTTCAGCATGCTACCTTTGGTGGGTAGTTATAATGTCCTGCGCTTCAGTCAGAAAATCTATGCAAAAGTACACTAAAAATAGCAGCATGCTCAGAGGCCATCTGCAGTGTTCCCTGTGTCACCTGTTTGGGAATTCCTCTGGGATGTGTCTCTTGGCCTTTAAGGACATACTTTGCTATTGATGTCTATCACTGATGGCAGGGGATATTTAGCAGACAATTCAAAATGCCCACTGCGCAGTCTGTACCTGCTTGGCATCTCTGGCATGCAGCCAGTACTGTGACATGTTGACAGCATGGCACACGGCACCAGGCAATTTTTGACCAGAGCTCACTCATCACAAAAAGTAAATAGAGATAAGAAAGAGAGGCTTCATACACCTCTCGTTTCTTTTTGGAATTCCTGAATGTGGCACAGGTGATAGACACTAAAGAAAACACATCCTTTGTAAAAGAATAAACAAAAATAAAATAAAAACGGAGACTAATACTTTATTCTGAATAAAATGCCAATTGTCTTTTATGGGCTACAATAACTCCCACTGCTTTAACTTTCTGCTGTTAGGATAGCAGTATCATTTCTTCCTCCTCTTTCTCTTTCTTTCCCACTTTTTGCATATTTTGCATGCATCAAGGAAAAAGACCTCTGGAATCAAAATGAAATTTTTATGAGTGAGAATGCATCAAACCTGAAAAGCAAAGATGTATGACTCTTGAATGATAAAATCTTACTGAAAAGTTAGGCACAGTGATAGAAACTTTTGCAATGTTAAATATGTCATTTAAATTACTTGATGCCCAACGTGGACGGGATTAATCACCAGTTATCCAAGGCTGCGCTCCCCATGCTAATGCATTCCTTGATAATTCTGACTGCAGTACACAGAAGTATTTGATCTGATTGCTGGTGTTGCCAGGTCCCGATAATCAGCAGCAAAACGGACTTTGCACTCTACTTGGGTTCTCACTTGAAAATGACTCAATAACTCTGATGTGTAACATTATATTTGCTACATAGTTTCAAAGATTTAATCCAAACATAGTGAAAAGTCCAAATAAATCATAGATTCTAATTAAAAGCTACTTTCAGTAGCATCAGTATAAAAAAAGCAGTATGGCACCTTTCCTGTGGGCATGTCTCTCAAAATACTGCCAACCTCACCCTAGTTTGAAGGGTGTCCAACCACTGCTGCCAGTCAGACCACATCCAATTTGTGAATTGTTAGGTGCGATTAAAACTGGCTTTTCTGAAAGAGCAGTAACTGAAAGAGAAATGTAGCCATGGAATTTGAGTACCGAAGACCCAAAGGTTTTATATTCATTTCAGAGTAGTGACTAACTTTAATACAGTTCCAAGTTGTGTTTCAAAACACATGTACTCGCTTGGCTCCATTTCAAGTGCAATCCATAACTCAGGCTGACTCAATTCACCAGTCAAGCAAATGTCAAGAACTAAAACAGGTCAGAATAAATAACAATCCAGTACCAATTAAATATCTAGAATAAACAAAATAACACCCTAATGATTTGACATCATGATAAGCATTATTGGTTAAACAAAACCTGTTTTTAAATTATTTTACATTGAATGAAAACCTTAAAAGACAAAAAAAAAAAAAATCTAATTTTACGAGATCGTTTTTTTATTCTTTTAGGTTGTGTCGCAAGTTAAATGAAACAAATTGAGGAAAGAAAATATTGGCATGCTGGGGTTGAAAATTATAATCTGCACTTCACAGAAGACAGACAAAAGGTAATTTTATTTTATGTTTACACTTAAAAATAAATCTAATACACTCGGCATCTAACAATAACGGAATACTTAAATGTGTTTTAGAGAACATCGGAAATAAACTTTGTCCATACCAAACTGATGACGGACATCACAATAAAACTTTCCCTTCTGAATGCAGAAAGTGAGTACCATAAAGGCTGAAAAGAGAAAAGACCTGCTCAAGAGCACTCATCATGCCCCCTTTTAAGTGGGGTCAAGAAAGACCATGTAGAGTCATGAGCATGAGCCCTCACCCAAAAACCCCACTCTTACCAAGCATACCATGCAGCATGTCTTTCACACAAAGACCAGGCTTATTCCTTTGCACTCATGGTGCTCTCTCCTGAAGCCTCTTCTGAGGTGGACCTGCTTAAAGTTTAATGGGAAAGCTCATGAAAATAGAAGACCTGCATGAAAAACATAAACTCTCTGCTCAGGATGTGACACAGTTAGGGAATACATTACAACGCAGGACAGAAAGATCTGCAGGCAAAGGAAGAAGTGAATAAAAATACTGAACAAATAACACTTAATTGAGGTCAGTGTGATTGAACGCTCCAAGGCTAGGATGGCTTTAGCATAGGTTCCAGATGGCAGGCTGTTATTTCACTGTGCCCTGCTAATACTGCAGGATTCGATGCTGGTAACCTGAGTGTCCCCTGGGCCCCCTGGCTCCTCCACAGCACTGAAATCAGGGCCAAGCTCCCTTCGCTGCTTCTCTGCAGGTTTACTCAACTTTGAAAAGGGGTGTGTTTGGATATAGTAGTGGAGGAGGGGTGGGTGGGTGGGTGGGTGTGTGTGTGTGTGTGTGTGTGTGTGTAGGTGGGGGTAGTGCAGTGGTGCTGGAACAAAGCATGTTAACACCATCTCTGTGTTTAACAAGTTCTGAAACAAGCAGGGTTTTTCCTTCAAATCCTCATTGGCTGGTGTTTCACCACTCCATGACACAGGAGAAAATCCTAGAGTTTATACTTCTCTTTCTTCTCCTTTGCTGCTTTTAACTGACTGGAAAATACTCATTGTATAACTTAAATGTCTAAGACTAACATTTAAATATCACTCACTGCTAATTCCTTGGCATCTTTGGAAATGACTTTAAATCCACTGCATTCATGTGCTTTGATTTTTGTGTTGAGATTAAAAAACATTTGAGAACTTTTTATTTATCAAATTTCTGTTATTTTCTTGAAATTTAATACAGCTGTATGTAGACACTGGCTCTAGGCAACATAGAACCAATCTATAAAAAAGTAAATAGAACATTAGGTAATTATTTTATTACTTAGTTTAAATGAACTAAAACTTGTTAACCTATTGCTTTATTTGTCAGGAACCAGAAACTGAATTAATAAATGAAGAGATACCTTGTACTAGAATTAGATTGTTCATCTCCGCAATCCCTTGATGATGAATGCAATAATAAATGTTACATTTCAAAACATGCTAATGGTACTTTAAACGATTCAAGGATAGATGAGGCATTACTAATCAGTCATGACCCAAGTTCAGTACTCAAGGAGGCAGACTGCTACATTTGCAAAAGCGCAATGTATTTCACCATTCCCAGATAGCTGCCAAATGTACGAAGCTAAACATAATTATTGTACGTGAATGATACAATGATACAAAAGAAACAGTAGAAACAAATCTGCCCCAAGAGTCAGAACGTTAAAAAGGAAATACTTCAAAGTCATCAGAAAATATATTTTGTAGCGCAGTACAGTGAACGACCATCCAAATAAAACGAAACATAAAATGCAATCAGAAGGGCAGCCAGTTATTTTCTCATTCATATGCAAACAGAAAAAAGGTGGTATGGTGCTACCTTCCCCCTGCCAAATACACAACCTGGTTGTAAAAACCTTGTAGAGCTTTTAAATGCTGTAAATGCAAACACAGCAGCATTTTCATATTTATATGTATATCTCTCATACGTATCAAGAACAAAAAGTCTCACCAGATATGTTGTTTACAGATTCTGCCCCAGTGGATGTTCTTGTAAACAAAACATGCTCAGAGCATGAAAATGCCATTCACACAAGGAATATGCTATGGCATTTTTATTATATGCATGCAAGACAGGGGTCAACCCAAATAGATTTAGCCCTGTGGTGCTGACGGTTGCTGAACAGGATATTAGAGGAGGCAAGTGCTTAAAAAGACCTAACAATGAATGGTAGATGTTTTCTATGTCATATCAACTCCGGAATAATTTAAAAATTGTACAGTATTGTGCAAAAGTCTAGAACTACTCTTCATTTCTTTCTGACTTAGTTTTTTTTTTCTTTTCTTTTTTCAACATTAGCTGATTTTCAGTTTCAGTTTGTTAAGCCATTTAACACTGACCTGGAAATTATTCATGCGTAAACGTTGGTACTATAAGCCTGCCACAAAAATGCATAATTGGCTCCAGTCTGTTTAGTTGAATCTATGAAAAATGGCACAGATAACAGAGTTTGACAGAAAAAGAACAGCATTTTGCATCAACGAGGTGAAAAGTTGGCATATGTGCAATGTGTTCTTAAAAATAAAATAAGAAAACTGGAAAACTGCAGGAAAAAAAATCCAGCAAAGTCCTGACACAGGACCTAAGAGATACAACTAATATTTGCATTCAGGCTATGTATGGCCATCCAGAATACTGACTTTCAAGCTCATTAGAATTGTAGAAAGTCACCTTTTGCATTATATACTGTATTAAATCGCTACGGCTATTTTCTATTTTCCAGGCAAAATATAAAGAAATAAGGGAAGGCTCAAACCGTTTGCACAGTAAAGTATTTGTCTGTAAAGAACTACTTGTGGGTTCGGTGATACGCAGGTATGTGCAGTTTATTGTGTATATAAAAAAAAAAGACTGGGTCTTCCTATATAGTGTGTATTACAATACATGTATTTTCTTGTAGTCACCACATAGAAAAGAACCAACCATGACAACAAAACAAAACTAGTGTAGACTATTTACCATGAAAATAAACACATGAGAAATTTTCATATGAGCAGATTGCAATTATGGTTCAACATAGCTTATTTATGGTTTCAGACAAGTGATTTGTCTAAAATATCCAACAACTATTCATATGAGAACTCACTGAGTTGAGAGCCATGATCTGCTCGGTTTTAAACTTGCGATGGCCAGACCACTGTATTCTTTTCATAACAGCCTTGTTAATCATTTTCTTTTCAAGTTATTTAAAATTGGTGAAAACTTTCTGCAACACTGTTCAATGAAGTCCTTGAACCGACGTTAACAAATAAAAATAAATCACTGAACTAGGAGTTATGAGCCTGCCAGATGACAACAATAAATAATTGCTGCTATAGGTCAACTTGTGTTCTACACAACAGCGGTTTCATTTTTACTATGACTTTCTTCTAACTCAGCATACCAGGACCGTTCCCAGTCATGATCTAAATTACATAAGCTCCTCTGTGTGTTCAAACACATGCAAAACTATTCAGGCACATAAAGCGGCTGAGAAGGCTGAGAAGAAAATAAAGGGAACTAAAGGTCTGACTCACACCAACATTAGTCTGCACAGAAGTTGCACTTTGAGCTGAGCGTTTTCATTTTTGTCCTCATCTCACACTCTTTTGCACTTTCCACATTTTATTAGCACATATTTCTTCAGTGCACTCTTTAGAAGAGCATCCATATAGTGTTGTGACCAACACGTCTTTGTGAGAAATTTACATGTTTTAGCACCATCTGGTCTTTATTGTTTCTGGGAGTCTGCCATGTTTTAAGACTTCTAAAAGAGACTGACCTTGGGTGACTGCAGCATACAATCAATTAACAGCTCAGCTGCAACAATAAAAACACAGTTTCACAGAGAAATTATGCATTAATTAAAACATAATACTGAATGCATTAATTAAAATATTATACTGAATGCACGCTAATTTTTGTAAAGTGATCAAAAGCGCTTAGGAAGAAGCGACGATAAAATATTAAAATAACATGCATTAAATTCATCACTGGTTAAAACGTGCAAAATTATGTTTGTGTTATTGACACTTGTTTTACATTTGAAGTGGAAATCATAAAGGCAGATTAATTAAGAGAAGAGCTGATTAAATCGGATGTATAAGAACTGTGATGCTACCGTATCGTGGATAGTGATGATAACTGGGCGTAGTTGTGGTAATCGTGGAATAGCAGATTCATCAAACTACTGGTTGGTTGGTCCATGAGTATAATTAAAAAAGGGAAAAAAGGGAAAAAATATAAAAGGAAAAAAGAGGAATGCAAATCCCTCTGCTTTAAAATAAGCCCAAAAATCAAGTGAGCATTTTCACCAAGTTGTCATTTTACACAACACTGCATTGAACAAAGAGAAACTGAGCAATACAGACACAAGGCATTGTGTGGGTGGCACAGTGGGCAAGAGGGAGAGACAGAGAGTTGCCAGCTCTCTTTTACTACTGATTAAAGCAGATCACTTTTTCTTAAATACTTAGAAATTAAAGGACAAAATTGAGGACATTCAGATTATTTAGTTTCCTAACATTAAACCTCGGGCTGTTCGATATAATGATATATATCAGATGACGATATAAAAACGTCTATCGTTTCATTTTATGCTATCGTTTGTTTCGTGGTGTCGCAAAATAAACTGTTTACGGCAATATTTTTTCATCGTTTTGATGGTCACTGTAGTGGCTATATTAATTTCTTAAAGTTCTGTCTTTCTCTTATATTTAATATAACCACACTACAGACAGACAAGCGCTTGTTTTTATGCTTTGTATGTTAGCAACAACCGGTAAAACCACCGCGTGTCCGCTTGTTTATTTTCCACATAAACCTTTCACAATAAAGCTCAAGATCCTGTTGAGACTTTTCAAAATAAACTGAATCATGAGAAAGATGCAGAGTGTTTACGGATGAGAAGCAAAAAAGAGCCGTCAGGTGGTAAAAAAAATAAACCTTAGGACTCAAACGTTAGAACAGGCTTTTCCCCGCAGCACGCCGTGTAATAAATACTCACAAAGAAAACGGCGGCTGTTACAACCTATGTCTAAAAATGTATCGTTTCATGCATCAGTTAAAACACTCGACTCCAGGTACGTGACGCACAGCTGGAAACACTTCACGCAAGTCGAGCTGCGTCGCTTCACAGAATTTACAGAAAATGTTGCATTTTTGTGATTTAAAGCATTATCGGACGATAGATGTCTTAATATCGGGATATTAGATTTTGGTCATATCGCACAGCCCTAATTAAACCAATTCCAAACAAGCAGTACATGTCACAGGAATTGCGCACCGTGTGGCTTATGTTAACACTTATACTTGCAATGTGACATTTTGGCAACACAGTTCTAGATCAATGTCTAGTGAACATGTTTTGGGAGCAGACAGCTTCCAAAGCTTGTTGTTCAGCTGGAACACCCCACAGCCAGGAGCAGCTAAGTAAGGAGTGACTTTACCAACAGCTTTAAGATAAGAATGGTGCAACATGGGTGTCACTTTAGATCAATAAGCTTCATCATATATAATCTATCATGTTATACCAGAGCATATGCACAAACGGCATCACCTCTAAACCAGTAGTTTTGTAGGCTGATAGAATTTTTTTTAAAACTGCAAGAATCTTACAGGAACATTCATAAAGTGACATCAGGAAACTGTGCACACATATCACTCATTTTCACTCACAGCTTCTGGGTCTGCCATCTCTTTTTTACCAGAGTGAGAGAGTGCTTGGGGTTCTTCTATTTTGCAGTGCCACTTTATGATTTAGGCTGATAGGGTGCATGTATTTTTACATAAAAATACTTTCTGCCGTTTTAAAGCAGATGATTTCGAACTGGAAGAGGCTGTGAGGGCACTCAGTAGAGTTAGTGGGTTTGAAGTGCATTGAGCAACTCTGTTGATCTACAGTGTTAATGCATGCATGCTGTGGCAACCCCCATTACTTATTCAGCAGTGCACATGTACTACATATAAAAATGACAGCAAAATACTTTAGCCTGCAAATAGGATTTCTGAAAATGCAAGCTGGCTGTGAAATTAGGAATAAGCTCTCTGATCCAAGAACACATTGCATTATTGTGTAAAAGGTCATGTGTCGGTGCACAGGACCATCAAACGATTTTTATGACCAGTGACTTCCTTCAGCAGGAATTGCAGCAGCAATTTTGAACATAACTTATGTCTACTAATAGTTATATGTACAAAGAAATACGTGTAACTGTAAAACAATACTCAAAACCCGACATACCAGTGATGGTGAAAGTTTCTTTCTTTTCTTGAAAAGCAATATCACAAGTGGGTGCAGTGTCTTCACAATGTTCCAAGAGCCATGCAATAAAATGACAGCACAAATACAAAAACATTTGTTGACTAACCACAGCTGCTGTTATTTTTGATGCAGTGATTTCACACTTAAAAGATTTCAGATGAGGTATCACTTAACCTGAGTGACTAGTGATTCTGCATACAAAAGGCACATTTAAACAGACGTCACTCTGATCCACAGCTTATGATACAGCATAATCCAAGAACCGTGTTTCCATATGCTGCGCGAAAGTCCAATTTCTAAAAATAAATCCAGAAGCAAAGCTTTTGAGTCAAACAGCTTTCATCTAAGTCTACCTGAATACTGGCAGAAACTCTGCAACCGCATACTATTGCAATGCATCTGTCATGATATGTTCTCAAATGTATTTTTTTGAAACATACTATTGCTTTAAACTTTTTAACTGGTTAACATAAAGTCCTATTGTGCAACAGATTTTTCTCCAAGAAAATACTTAACAGCAAATGGAGTGTATGTGTATGATGCAGGGATCTCTGCGAGGGAAAAATGAGTTCAGTCACCCAAACAAAATATTATCTTCCTTGTAAAGTGGTTGTGAATTTCTTATTTAATAGTTTCAACAATAGAAATGTTGACGACTGCTACACAAGACTCCTCTGTGTGCACATACAGTCAATGGAAAAAGGTTTTCATAGGACTCTGTGCAGTACTTTGAAAAGGTAAGTACACTGCGATTCAATAGCATGTAGAACCACCTTTAGAAGCAATTTCTTGAAGTAATCATTTCCTTTATGTTTGCATCAGAGCCTCACATCATTGTGGAATAATTTTAACCCACTCTTCTTTACCTCTTATTGAGGTTTACAAGCATTCATTACATTATAAGCACAGCTCTCTTAAGGTTCTGTCACAGTATTTCAGCCGTTGATATCTTGACTTTTAGTGGGCCACACCTCGACTCTCTTCTTTTTCCGATTTGCTGGTGTGTTTGGGATCATCGTCCTGTAGCGTTATCCAGTTTGGGCCAAGCTTTAGCTGTTGGAAAGATTCCCTCATGTTTGATTCTAGAATGCTTTGATACTTTGAGTTCATGGTCGACTCGATAGCTGCAAGGTGCCAAGGTCCTGTGGCTGTGCAAAAAGCACAAAGAATCACTCCTCCACCATTGTGTTTGACAGTTGCTATGCGGTGTTTGTGCTGATATACTGTGTTTGGTGGTGCCAAACGTCTCCACTTTGCTCTTGTCTTTCCAAAAGACATCGTTCCAGAAGTCTTGTAGTTTATTCAGATACAACAGGAAGCAGTAAGCATGTACTTAGTCTTTCACAGGTTTACATAGACGCCTGTATATGAATATGTAAAAATAAAGTATGGAAAGTGTTTTTGCATTGTTTTTCTTTTTCTAAGCATAACTGACAAATAATATTTCAGTTTTTTAATGAAATAAAAATGAAAATGTATGGTTTTCAAAAAGGCAAAAGGTAACATAAATCTAATGCATTTTGAGTTTGACATTTGACTCTAAGCTCTGTTGCTTCCAGCTAACTATGCATGAATGTAAATCATCTCATCCACATCAAAAGTTGGCAGCTTAAGTTTCAATGAGGTTGACTATGTGCAGGCTTAATGTTGCTGGGGGGTTTTTTCCACAGCCACAACACTGCATGCCACACTAAGTTCTATTTACACTGCATCCTCACAGTAGGGGGTGACCACCATGATGTCACATAATGATCCCGGCTTGGGAAAACTATCACGCCATGACGCGTTGTGTGAGCATCACGGGGTATAGATTGGCACAACATCTTTATCTAATTAATAATCTGATTATTTACTTCTGCTCCAGAGTAACGTGGGAGTCAATGTCCTTTTGAATTTGTTTTGTCCCTACAGTTCCAGTTAAACAGATAATAGCGAATGTTCCGATTTATGACAATTCAACCTACTGATTGAGTTGTCATGAAATACTGTAAAAGCCTAAGGGCTTCAAAATAAAAGCCCTCCACTGGAGAATCACTACAAAGCTTTTGTTGTAAAGCTGAAAATGATAAACTGTGGAGTGCTGACTTTTTTTAAAAGCATCCAAAATTGATATTTTAGTACATTCATTGCTAAATCAATAAATATAACAAAGAATAAGTGAGAGAAACACTTCACCAAAAAAACTGTTTGTAGTTACAGAGGGTACATGTTTCGGACAAACAGCATTACCAAATTGAGCAGCTCGCAGCCCTTTTAATGAAAACAATCACATTGCAATGTCTGCACTGTCATTATGGTTGCTTTGTGACTGACACAGTATGTGGACCCAGCCACATGAGCATCTGCCAATAGAGGATTTGCAAGAGTTCTTAGAAAAGACAGAATGTCCATTCAGTTTGAACATAGTTTACTTGTACACAAACTGCTTAGTTCCACAAATGTGCTGTAAATGGGTTGAGTCCTGTCGGCCTATTTATACACTATATATACAGTACAATTAGATATTTTTGCAAGACAATACAAAAAAAAATCTACATTTTTATCTTGACTCAATAAAAAAACAAATACACTGAAGTACGAAACAGATCGTAAAGGTTCTACTGTATGTTCTGTAATCACTATGCACGCCTACTCCAGTAGAGTATTAAGAGCTACATGGTAAGTACTATATGTGCTCCTGTATAGGATTTGGATTTGCTTGCCTAGACAACTTGGCAAGGTAAGTATTCCCCAAGGTCTTAAATGTCACAGCTTTGGTTGATTATTTGAAAAGAACTTCAAACTAGCAGGTCTAGTCAAATTTGCTCATTTACTAGTCTACTTTGATGATTGCTTATATAATTAGTGCAACACGATTTTGTATGATACAATGTTGACCCTGAGTGCATCATAAAAAATGACTTCTTCCAGATAGGTCATAATTACTGAGAAAGATAAGCAATTTTATAATAGCCAAGCCATATTAAAAACCAGATTTTCATACAGGAATTAAATAAGTTGACAATAAAGCTTTTTGTCAACTAAATTACACCCTCATCTTGAATGTTAAAGTGCTTAAAATCAAAGCTGCTCAAATTTACACCTTGGCACACAGGAATTATCTCCTCACTAGTGTGAAACGCCATTAACACAAATACTGTGGTTAAGCATAAGCCTGCAGAATGATGCTATTGCGTAATGGTCATAGCTGTTGCCATATTGAAGTCATGTACGTATATGCAATAGTTTAATTTAGATTAAAACATGTCCTATTCATAAAGGAAATGGTGCAGTTACAGGTCATTAACAATGTCACTTGATTCAATAACAATGATGTGCCATAGTATGGGAAAAACTGATGTGCCGATTAATAGAAAGACACATTATATCACAATATATATATATTTCTTATTAATGTAAAAGTGATATTTTATTATTCAGTGTCAAAACAGCATTTAGATAAAGTGCTTGGGGGGAAAACAACCGTTTAAATAACACACACACGAACACACTATATGTGTATACTCCTCTATATTCCTTTTTATGCCTATCAATATCACTTTCATGGTTTAATTTTCGCCTCTGTTGTTCTAAACTCTCAATAAAACAACATCTGCATGTAGGCTACTGTAGCTCGTGAAAGAAATACAAACAAAGCAAATGCTTTGCATCTACGAGCATGCCAAAGCGCTGTGTTGCTGCTTAGTCTTTGCTGCATACAACAAGTGCATCTTGGCAGAGCAATGTCAGCAGCAGCCAAAATCTTCTATTCTTGTCTACATTGTTGGTTCCATTATTCTTCCAGTTAGGCAGCCATGTGGATAAACAGGCCACTGTAAGTTTCAAGTGCTCCGATAACAATAAAAATACACAATAACCAGATTGCAGACACTTTCATGAACATAAGTCAGACACAGGGTAACAAGTCACATTAGTAAAACATGTGTTTGTGTCAAGTAGTCCACTGTGAAAATATGTTTGCAATCACAATGGCTAATGCAGCTTGTAGGTGATCACATAAACACATGTCAATCAATGTTTACAAAGCTTCTTACAGTGATTTATGTATTTTGTTGGTTAATGTAAAGTAAATAAAACTCACACCTGTATTGTTTTCTCTATTTGAATTTTGCATGGGACAGGTCAGCAAACTTAGCTTCCATTTTTAGTGATGACGTTTCATTTTTGAACAATGAGGCCTGTCACTAAATGTCATCTTACCACTTCCTTGCCATCTCGTCACTCTTTTCACAACTTGTCACATTGAAGCCCTGTCTGTGACTTGAGCAAACTGCTAGCTTCCTTCCAGGCAGGCTAGTGGGCTTTATTAATATTTATAGAATAACAGCTTAAGGCCATCCCCCTTGAGAGCTATCACTCCACTTTGCTGCCTAACACTTGCAAAATATATTGACAATTTCTTTTCCACACTTCCCTGCCCCTGAAATCCCCCCAATGCAGGTGCAATATGCAGCAGGTTTCAAAAATGCCAGTTTTCTGAAGGAACAAAGACTTTTAGTGCCATTGGATTTTAAAAAAAACTTGCAAATCTGTGGAATCTGAATTCAGTTTGGAAGGAAAATTTTAAAAATGGACTGGGTTCTTTTTTTTTTTCAAACAATCATAATGTTATGTCACAGATGTCACGATGATGTCTGACTGGGTGATGAAAGAAAGTGCTGTTGACAGGACTTTGATGACTCAGATATAAGCAGCCAGTTTCAACCAGTTTTCAGTCAGAAGTTTGGACCAAGAACTTTATGGCACAGAAAATCTTCCCATGTAGTTAAACTTCAGTAGCTACAAAGAGGAACCTTGACACCAAGTGACACTCGCAAAGACAAAATCAAAGGGGATTGTTTCCTTCCTGAAACAACATCAGATTAGTTGGATTAGTAAGACTCAAAGAAATGAAAAGATAATTTCACCAGTCCTTTCCCTAAATAAATGTTTCCAGAGCTCTACTGATGGCTACAGGCAGACTATATTACCCCATGGTAAGCGTTGCCCAGGCATACAAAGGTAAATAAAACTGCGTTCAGGTAGCAGCTGGCAGTAAAGCCCACAGTGCTCTTCTTATCCATGAGCTGAATTAACATACTTTTAGGCTCTTATCCATATGACACTTAAATATTATAATCCTATATTAAAGTAAAAAGAGACCCCCTGCCAAACACAAACACACATACACACAAACATGCAAATCCCTATGCTAATAGCCAAATACATACAGTACAAGAATTGAACAGTTCATATTAGCGCTTTCTACATTTTAGAAGCATATAAAGTCTTGGACATATAATTCAGAAGACAAAGTACTAACAGATGCTGACAGCAAGTGGATGCCAACCTTATAAAAACACTCTGATCTGAAAATGTTTTTAATTTCTTTTAAAAAGGCTTAATCAGTCAGGAGTATGATAAGCTTCTAAATGTCCTGCATCTTCCCTTTCATGTAGTCCTAAATCACATCCTCTAAAAATGTCTCTGTCACAGCAATCATAGCTTAAACTAAAAGCAACAAATTAGTGTGAGATTAGAGAGGGATTCAGGACTAAAGTCAAGCACTTTGAAGTTAAATCTTACAAACAGTCTGTAGCACTGCAGAGTAAAACTTTAAACTCCCAAGTAATCACGATGCCTACTAAGACCTTAATCAATCTCAAGCCAAATTTAAGCAACATAAGTTAAGATATAATATAATATAGCATGTATGTTTTGTTGCCCAACAACCTGCTAACCATTGTCACAACTAAACACTGTAATCCAGCCTTTCATGAGTAGATTTCATTAATCTCAAACAAACAAAAAGTTCAAATACTTACTACATTTACAAAATTAGAAAACATTCAGATCCGTTTTCAGGCACTACAGTTTGGTAAAAACATCTCTGCTGAGCATTGACTAAATAACAGCCATGTTTGTTCCAGACCAGACACAATCTGCAGTCTCCAATTTTTAAATCAGGGTAGTAACAAGGCCTGCTACCACCTGTCACAGCAGGTTATTCCCATACATTAAACTGTCTTCTCACTTGCGCTTCAATTCTCACGAAATGTATGGTTTGCGACATTTCATAAATATGCGTGTAATCAACATATCAGTGCAATTGATGTTCTTGCTTACCTAATCTTACACCTACATTAGATGAGCGGGACATGTAACCCTGGAAACCTGGAAAAGGGAAGAGAAGCTTCCAAAAAAAGTTGATGCTGTGAAAAAGTCTATTTTAACCAAAACCATTATCTTTTTGTTGACCTAAACACGTGGTTTTGATGACTAATTCTAGCCTAAACTTAAAAAAGGGACTAAGAACCAACAACCCAACATGAGAGTTAAACTTAATGTAGGTTATTACTGAACCACTCCTCACGCAGACTACTGTCAAAATGTAAATGTTTTAAGTTATTTAAAGATGAGATTTATTTGTATTAGAAAGGTACTAAGGCTTAGACAAAATATGCTTCCCTCAAAATGTGTCTGAGAATTGAGTTTCATTGGATGGCATAGTAATTTTTAGAAGAGGAGACAGGGTGGTTACTTTAATAAACTGGCATCACATCTTTGCCTTCAGCAATGCTGTTCTTTCTTGCACCATGTAACATGAGCCTGGGACAGTTACACAAAGCAAAGGGTGTTTGGACTTGGGTGGATGGCGCTTCTGAAAAACCAAACTAATACAGTAAGGACATGAACTCATTTTTCGATTTTCAGAGCTCTGTGTCAGCACCCCCTATAAATCCGTGCAGTGATTCAAATAAAAGTACGGTACTGGCATTGCTGTGGCCCTATTATTATTCATAACATTATATAGCCATATTGACTTCTTATTGTATATGCTGCTTTTTCAACTGCAAATCACTAGGGTTTAATTACCTGCAAATTAACTGCTGTTTCACTATCTTGCATAAGATTATCCTGGTCATGATGAAATGCCACAAGGGACGCTGTTCTGATGGGAGGATTCGAAGACACAGAAAATATAAGATGCCACTTTGTTAGTGTGATAGATGCAAGGAACGTGACGCCTGCCAGCTAAATCACCCTCATAATGCGACTTTCAAACACTGCAAGGACATGTTGTAATTCCTGTCACTTTCTCAAGTTCAACATGAGCTGAGGTTCAGTCATCACATTACTAGCTTTTTCATCTACTGTCCATAGCTGTAGCAGGCCACAGCATATACACGCAACAATGTGAGTGGGGCAAATTGCTGCACTGCATTTAACTCAAGTGGTGTAAAACACATTGACCTGACAGTTGGGCAGAGTAAGTCTGTGAGCAGTAGTTGAGAGCAGTTTGAAATGGTCAGCCTCAATTTTTCTCCATCAGTGTAGTTTTTTTTTTTTTTTTAGTGCATGATGGGCAATCAAACAAAGGTTTGGAAGGCCAGGGATGTCAAATCTGCTCTTTTAGACCAAACTGCTTGATAATTTCCACTTTGACATTCAATTTATGACACATTTTAGGCTGTGGACCATCTCAGTTTGCTTAATTTGCTGCCTCAATGGTCCATTTTGTTTTGCATTTGCTTTAATATTTTTTTTTCAAATATTTGAGGAAATTCAACTTAAAACCAAAGCTATTTCACTGGTCTCAATAGAGTGATTATTATTGAGCCTTACCAAGATTTGGTTTTGGTTTATGTAGTGCATCTAAACCTTCAAGGAAACAGCTGAGCTGTGGACATGCAGCTCTGCATACGCTTTGGGTGACAAGAGACCCAGGGGAATTTATTTCCCAATTCCTGCTTGAAGACAAATGTAGGCTATACCAGCTGTAGTACTTCAAGTCATGGTTAACCTTGTTGACATACAGCAATGAATCATTTAGCCTAACATAATTAGTCAAAATAAGTGTACTCATATCAACTTCAAGAGTAAAAACTCAGGGGAACCCGTGGATTAGAACAATATAACATGCAAGGCACAAACTAGCATTGTATTGGGTACAAGTGAGTAATTGAATGCTTTCGTGAAAAAATCTAAGCATGTTAGAATTCAGATTTTTGCCTCATGTGTGATCTAACTCTATATTTCTATTAGATTATACTGCAATTCTAGTCAAGAAAAAAAATAACATTCATTAAAAAAAAAAAAAATTGCAGTTTTGACCGCTATCTTCCTGGAAAAGACGTAGATGGTTAATAGGAAAAAAAAATCTGTATGTGTATTTGTCCCGTCTCCTTTTTCTCTTCTCTTTCCCCACACCCAAAACAGGTCAAGGCAAATGCCTGCCCCTGCCTGAGCCTAACTTTCTTCCTATTAAAAGATAGTTTTTCCTTGCTATTGTTGCACAAGCCTGCTCATAGGGGATCGAATGATTGTTGGGGGTTTTTCTCTGTGATACTGTAATGTCTTTACCTTATAGTATAAAGTAGTTAAAGGCAACTGTTGTTGTGATTTAGCTGTATTTAAATAACAGTGAAATCATCATCATCATCATCATTTATTTATATAGCACTTTAAAAACACACCTGGTAGACCAAAGTACTGAACAATACAACTATAAATAATAATAATAATAATAATAATAATAATAATATAAATATAAAGATGAACTGTTTAAAATGACAGCATATTTTTGGTACAACCACATTTTGCAACTGTTAACTGGCAAAGATCCTGCGAGCACCAACAACCTTTCTTTAACTGTTAAATTTGACATTCTTAAAAAAGGACAAGTGAGAAATTATCATGAAACTACCTGACTATATCCTGGCGTTCAAGAAGCTGCCGAATACGCTGGGGGCATTATCATCTGAGAATATGGAGATAAGCTCAGAGAACAGTGTTTGCACTAAGTGCACCTGGTCCTCTAAAATGGCCTCATATTATTTGGCTGTTAACAACCATGCAAGGCAACCATCAGATCTAATGACCCTACTGAGATGGTCATTCGTCCCATTACTTGTCCAGAACCATATTTAAATGTGGGAATGAGGTCCTGTCAGTTTAAGCCATGCTTATGCTTGCTTCCCTCTAATTTGTGAAAAAGAAAATAGGATAACAAAGCAGACTAAGATGTTCGAGATTTATGTATTTCAAAGTTCTAACTTCTAAATCCTGGGCAGTACTAATAATTGGAATTACTCTAGAACTAAGTTTCTAATAGCATTTACAATTTTTTTTAAGCAATGAAGTGTTGTCAAGATAATATTTATTCTAATAGAATATATTGATAAATTATAAAATATTTAATACTATTTTCTATCCATAGGCAGAAACTGCCACAGTATTACATCTGCATTTTTAGATAAACACAAGAAAAGGTTATAAAATGACAGAATACAAGTAGTTGAGGCACTGTGGTGACTTACAAAATCTGGTTGTATGTTGTATGCACACATGTTCAATTCAATACAATTTATTTATTTATACAATGCCAAATCACAACAACAGTCACCTCAAGGTGCTTTATTTTGTAAGGCAGACCCTACAATAATGCATACAGAGAAAAACACAACAATCATATGACCCCCTATGAGCAAGCACTTTGGCGACAGTGGGAAGGAAAAACTCCCTTTTAAGAGGAAGAAACCTCCGGCAGAACCAGGCTCAGGAAGGGGCAGCCCTGTGCTGCGACCGTTTGGAGTTACAAACAAAGCCATTACCTGTAACCTAAAGTAGAAGTGAAACTGTGAGTGAACAATAGGAAACAGGCGTTTTGTAAGGTTTTTGATACGAGAGAGTAGAAAGGGCAGCTGATATCTATAAAAATGCAAAAAATGACCACTGGAACTGATTCAAATATCCTCAATCGATGTAAAATAATTTTACATTTTTTTGAGAACATAGCTGCTGTTTTGTTTTATCTATTTCTTTTTTGTTTGTTCGCTTTAGCTCTCTGTAATTCTGGCCTAAAGTAAACATTTGAAATTTTAATTTGTGCTTCGTGAGAGAGCTGAAATTCTGACACTTCTTTTATAAGCATCTAATGCAATTAAAAAGGAGAATGTTGATTTTTGGCAGCTATTATTTATTCAGGGTGTAGTTTAAGTTTGAAGGAGAGGTCTCGTTCAACCTTCCTTTGATTTGTCTCTAATTAAAATAAAAGGATATACTCTGGTGCTAAGTTAATGACTTTAGCTATTACATTCAGACACCCTGTGGTTATAATCATGAGCCTGCCCAAGGTGTTTACTGTACACGAACTGGTGATCTGAACATGTCATTTGCAGAAGCAGGAAACAGACCAACAAGTAGCCAGTGGCAAGAAAGAAACAGCCGCTGCCAATGATGTTACATTTCTTTAACAAAGTCTATTTTTTTCTTCATCCTTTTCAAATCAAATCAGTGGCATAGACAATAACGTTATATCCAACAACAACACATAAAATAACAGCAACTGGTAAGAAATTTCACTTAAAAAATATACAAAATAGTCTCTGCACAACAGAACGGCTGGTTTTAAGCCATAAACGATGATTAATGGCTATCACTATAAATGTGCCCTTAGTTCAACTAACCACTTTACTTTGATTTTTCTTCTTTTCTATCTAAAATGAAATCAGATATGGGAGGATAACGTAGTATAGCGTAAGAAAAACAGGCTAGTGCTCTGTTGTGCCACTGAGCAGACAAGCATATATCAAAGTAGAATTTGTAAGGATAATCAGTACAACACCTGCAAGTTGTCATTAGCTTCTGCAGCAGCGAGAGTCATCTTAAAAAATTGCTACACGCATACTATGAAATGTCGGACACAAAGGGGAGTCTGTTGCCGTGTTCCCAAGAGGAGAAATACTATCCTGTGTCCGGGGGCTCAAGTGCATAATTTCACCCTCAATCTCACTCCTCGAATACTTTGAGTGATTCTGACTTTCAAAGCCCCATACAGGTGTAAGATTCCACTTCTTTTTTTAAATGATGCCATAAACTGCAACACACATTCAAACAAAAAAAGGATTTCAGCACACCTGACGTGATGTTTGTTTGTTCATATTTCCCTTCATTAATAAATCTGTAAGAGAATAATATTAAATTAAAAAAGAACCTCTCTCTTTTTTTCTTTTTTTTTATCTGGGACTTTTGGATTTCTCTTTGTTTACCTAGTGAAATGGGCCCCAGTGCAGGCGGCACAGCAGCAATACAGCATCAAAGTTAACTTCTTGAGGTATGTTTTTTCAAGGAACCGAAACCACCAAGGTGAATTCAACTGCGAACTGCTCTGCATTGCAATTTTCAGCCTCTTTAGTTGTTTAAAAAGTCCTTAGCTTTTTCAGTTTTTTCAGGCACTTGTCACTTCACATTTTTGTTGATTTACCAACTCACAACAAACCCCATGAAGCTTTCTAAAAGCACTAAAACAGACTGCCTCGGAAAAAAAAAAAGAGTTCTATTTTTAAAGTCAGGTTGACAAGTCCCTGCTCTTTTACTTCAGTTTTGTGCACGTCCAATTAGAATGATTCAGCATAAAATTCACAAAAGACCTGATCTAGTGTTATTAGTAGTACTAAGGAGGTCTGATTTTCCAGAAAGAACTGCTATGCTTGATTAGCTGGTCATTCGGTAGCACCACATGCTTTTGATTTTTACAGTGTCCTCGACTTGTCACGCAAAGTCTGGAGCTGGCGTGTCAACATTAGGGAAAAAAAAAAAAAAGAGGTGTTTGTGCGCGTGTGCGTTTGTGTGGGCACGCTTGAGTGAGAAAAGTGTGCACATATTGCTTAGCTTTCATGTCGTGTAATCGTGACAGCTAGCCATTAGCTCTATATGTGATAAATCACAGCATGACAGACTGCAGCTTCAACTAAACATAATGCTCCACACTAGATAATTCACCTCTGCCTTTGTTGCACTCAGAGCTTCTAAGATGAAAAAGCATGTGGATCACACACTGTATAAATTAGCAGAAAAAACTAAGAGATAGTATACAAGAAACGTATCACAGATAGTAGTTTTGACTTTATTGACACCCTGATCAATTTAAGGTTTTTAGTCGAGCAAAACAGGTAAATGCTGTATTCCTGTCCATTTAAATGATGGATCCATTATTTAAATGGACAGGAATACAGCATTTACCTGATGTCACATCCTGCCTATCGTCGTGCTCTTCCCACTGATCAAAGAGGACGTACTCTTCACCCAAACGTGCTATCATTTTTGCTCCCTAGATGATGGTACAGTTCCTACAACAATTATTACTTGAAATACACAATATCCCCCCTGGAAAACTCCATGGGGAATGAACCATTTCATTGTTTCCTCTCTGTCATCCTTCTGCCCCCGAACACTGCCAACATTAGTTGAAACATAACAATCGGTTATAGAATATAACAAGGTCCAACCGCAACTTTGATGTCATCTTTCTTTCAGCCATCTGTCCCTTGGAGAATAGCTGCGCATTCAGTTCACAATAAAATGACAACTAAGGCAAAAAGACATGCAACAGATTTTTCATTTGTGACCACAAAGGGAGGGCTGTTCCCCCTCTTATAATGCAGAGAACTAGTGCTGAGACTGCTTCTCAGAGCTCATCAGCACGACAAAGACAACTGAGAGAATGCAGCCCTGTTCTACAAAGGTTAACCTCGACGGGACCTAACAACTTCAGACTTCTCATTTGATGTTCACTCCAAACACTTGCCATAGAGGACAGAGGGCCCCTGGATTCCCCTGGCTTTAACCTCTCATATCAGAGGTCACTCATCCCGCTACTACCAATGTCACTTGTGAGTTCTGTTCTGTGTAATCTCGCCACGTACACAGAGTAGTTTCTTAATGTTCTGGTTGACTAAAGCAAGTCTTGAGAAAAGCTGGACTATCAGCAGAGACAAGAAACACTGCAGTACCTTTTCTCAGTTTATAAACATTCTTAAAAATGTTCCCTCTGACAGAGAAACTTCACTTTTTAGAACCAACTACTACTTATAAGACTATGTGACTGAGTGGCAAATTGTTGATTATTCAAATGCATGACAAATGCATTCTAATCTGTTTGTTATCAGTTTATGTTTTGTGTTAATTTTTTTTTTTTTTTTTTTTTTTTTTTTTTACACAATTCTTTGGTATGACTTTATTTCTAGTTAGACATCATTAGCAACTCGACAAAATCTATCACCGTGATGTAGCACGAGGCCAAAAATCTACGAGCAGCATACTATTCTCAGAAGTGTGGGTGTGTGTGTTAGCCTCACAACTTGCTGAGTCTGAGTGCCCTTCACTCGCAAATGTTTGTATGCTGCATTAATTTAAATAAGGGGATTTATTTATTCACCTTAGTTAATTCAGTTGGTTCGATTGTGACCCTGTGTGATAACCCAGCTTGGAGGGCTCGACTTTGGAAACTTAAAAAGATTTTATAAAAAGTCAGAGTGAAACAGTATTAAATTTACAGTGATGTTGTGTTACAGTTATATTGTCACTTATATCTATATATATATATGTGTGTGTGTGTGTGTGTGTGTGTGTGTGTGTGTGTGTGTGTCTGTCTCTATAAAGACCAAAGTACGCCCTGTATTAATATTATTAGTTATTAATATTATTACTGTTATTATGCTGCAGTAAATCAGCTATGCAGTATTCCCTGGGCCTTGCTTCATGCTTCATTTAAAAGCTGCCGACACAATTCACTAGGCTGGTACTGCTACTCCACTATAAGGCTCCTGCAAAGTTGAATATGGACCCACCTGTATTTTAAAAAAGACAAGGTGTGTGTGTGTGTGGGGGGGGTCCCAGACACTTCAAACCCATTCATTTGCCCCATGATTTTCACAACAAATAAATAAATAAATGACTTGTAACATAATGTAATGTCGCAGCCTACTCTTAGAGGCAGTCACTGTACAACACAAGGTTAGGCTTACAGTCATACATCACAGTATTTTCATCTACCTAAATTCAGTCCTTCCACATCCTTATTTATGTGCCTACCTCACATCATTTAGGACACGCTGCAGCCATTCCTAATCCTCAGCCTGCCAGGAAAAGCAAGTATGGACTTTTTGATCCTTTTGCTCGATGTCAGATCTACACAGCGCGATGTTAAGGCGGTCTGCAGACCCTTTGGGCTGCTAAAACCGAGGAGCAGGTAAACCTACCGTGCTGCACCGCTCACGAAGCCCCCGTTAATCTCTCGCTCGCTCTTCTTAACGTGCAAAGCAAAGCGGGCAGATTTACAAAGAGCCAGCACAATCAAACGCTATGTTCAAAAACAACACACGTCTGTAGTGGAAGTGATCGCGGCTCCGTGCGTTAGTTGTCCGTTTTTGCTCCGCTGCTGCATGATGTTTGTGTGCCGCTGACCCTGTTTTCTGCAACACAGGCACACACACAAAAATCAGTAAAATAAACCTTACCATTCTGAAGACACATCCAACGAAGCAGGCCTGTCCCGTTGACAATTCACTATTTCAGTCTGGATTGCTCCCCCAAAAGCTCTTATGCTTCTACTTCGCCGCCGTCTTCTTCTTCCCTCCCTTTCGTTTTGATAGTAACCGGAGTATTTCCACTGTGCACGACACGGTACGGCTGAAAGAAAACCTCCTCCTCCTGCTCTTCCAAGGTGCCGCTGCTGTTGCTGCAGCTGCTTACAGTGCTCTCAGAGAAGCAGCACACATGGACGAGAAAGGCAGCCGTCCAAGATGCCCATTTACATGCACAGCCCTAATTGAACGCCTTCAAAATCCTTAGGGAGAAATATGTTAAACAGTCCCCGAACACAGAGTGGGAGATAAGGTGACACGCCAGCCGACGTGCTGGGGAATGGCAAGCTGCGTGGTCCCTCACGATTTACAATTAGGAGTTTGGAGAATAGATGAGTGAGCGACTGTGCGTGGTCGCCCCCTTCGGTATGGGCTACTGGCGCTATATCTGCCCGTTTTTCTCCGCGGAAAATCGCTCTAGTAATAACCCTACAGGGGGGGTTGTCCTAATGTTATTTACATTCAACACATTGTGTTTCATCCTATTCTCCACCAGACACGGAAAACCTAAGAAACATATTCAATTTTAACAATTTTAAAGGAGACTTCCGAAACATAATTAGGACTTAATAAGTTAGACGTGAATGATGTCCTCCTATTAAGTTTTGGTCAAAGCGCATCGTTTTTAATAATTATAAAAGGTCATAATTAACCAGAATTAGTGTTGCACACTGCAAGTGCGCCCTTCCATATGTGTGCAGGGTGCCAGTTACTGTTACTCAAAATGTCCATGTGTAGTGTTTTATTTTGGAGGGAGATGCTTAACCATTACAAATATAGTCTATGAAACATTAAATAAGGTTGCCTACTACTCGTAAAATCAATGGAATGGGAATAAAGAAACATTAAGTTGCGATTTAAAGGTAAATGGTAGATTTTGTGTTAAGTCGCAATTGCTGCTGATATGATAAAGCTGAATTGTTTCCAATAAAGTCAAAACTACGATGTTTAAAATGGGCTTTCATTAGTAAATGCAACCTAAAATGTACTAATAAAGTTGTACAGCTCAATATTGCAACATTTGAGAATGAGGGTGTTTCCCTCAACCTGTGCTGAAACCGCTGACACTAGAGTTTGGTAGGTTAACGAGGAGACCATCTGTCTTGTTTCATCTGACAAAACTTTTGTCTGGCCAGGTTCTGATCCTAAATCCGCTGCCCCATACTTATCTCAAATTCCTAGTTTCTCCTCCTTGGTTAAAAAGACTGGTCAAGAGTTCCTGGCCCTGGAAGTGTGTTTGGTCACCCAGAGAACAAGAGAGGGGCCATGTGTGGCCTTTAATTCACTGCATTGTCTGCCAAAAGCTAATCTTGGCCAGGCTCAGAGTCTTACTGCTCATGGGCTGTGAATGGATGAGTGAAAAGTTAAATATGCTTTCAAATGTAAAACTGAAGACCAGCCTGGTATTGTGGTTTGTGTCATTGTGGGAATGTGAGATTTGCCGTTGACCCAGGCAACAGGAGGAAAAGTGCCAGTTTCAGTTTGAGATGCTGCATTCAGGCTCATGTTTGCATGTGATAGGCTGTAATTCAGTGGTCATTACATTGATTTTCATGACGCTTCATGTGTAAAAAAAGAAACTGACGGCTCACAGTGGTAGCCTTTACTCAACCGTCACACAAAATTGATGGCACACTGTATACATCAGACACCCAATCCATGTTGTTCGAGCTCCATGATTTGACCTTCATGATATACTATGTTTGTTTTGGTTAATGCTCATTGCTTTTGTAACATAAAATTCATGGGAAACAAACTTTTTAAAAATCAAATGGACAAGACACGCTCGTAACAACAGGCAGGCAGATCAGTGAAGTGATGATCTTAACAGAGATTTGGTAGAGTAAATAAAGAGGAAGTATCTCTACCAGGAGTTGGTGGAGACCAAAATCTGAGCTAAAAGATACCCAGTACCACACTTACATGTGCCACATTGCCAGACATGTGACTATATTGCTTTTAACTGCTTGGAGGTATTGCAAGGAGGTATTTCTGTAGTCTATTGATACTAGATAGTGGAAAAGGGGTGGGATTAAATAAGCTTATGCTTCTTCCTGCTCCTTTTTGAACATGGACGTTATTTGGAGTTGTGGTTGCTCGTTTTCCTTTTGTTTGCTTTGTTCATTTGTCTCTTTTAATTCTATTTTTTTTTATACTTTTTCAACATGTTCAAAATAAAGATTCAATCAATCAATCAATCAATTTTTAAACAACTGTTTGTTAACAACTTTGCCTGAAAATAGCTGCTTTAGCCCCTCCCCCTTTATGCACACTTGCTTCTGATTAGCTGTTCTTGAAAACCACAGCTCTAAGAAGATGAAAAATTGTCTCAAGTGATTGGAGCGGTGTGAAGCCAGATCTTTTAGCTCAGTAGAATTACTTGCACATGTGCTGACTGCAATACTTTAAACTTTCACGTGGAATGTGAGCATTCACTGTGATATGACTAATATATGCATCAAACACATGACTAATGATCTTTGGCAAAACTGGGTTACACCAGCAGCAAATAAATAAATGCTTACATGCACAAATAAAAATAACACAAATAAAAAATATAGGATACAGAATACAACTGATCATGTGAAAATGCAATTTTCTTTAGACTAAGATAAATTAAATGTACATATCTAACATACTACACTGGTTCTTGTGAAATAAAATTCACATTTATACAAAACAGAGAATATATTCCTTTGCAATGAAGAATTTATTATCACAGCTATGCAGCTTATCTTAACTACAGATGGAGATAGCAATACCTGTTCAGAGGAGTGACAGTCATGTTAATGGCTGTCGACTCTCATAATCTGTGTTATAATTAGAACATGCTGCGCATGTGGTTGGAGACAGAATGTGGTAAATAAATAAATAAATATCTTATGGAAAATCCATATCTCATTGCTGCCATTAGATAGTGGGCTTGTGAAATATGAGATCAATAACTCAGTTGATCTCTTTTAACAACAGAAATTCTGGACTGTTTAAAACCATATAGCATTTGGCGCTGTTATTAATCAATTGCACAACAACTGATTTCAGTCCCTTTGCTAATCACTTGGTTGTCATATAAGCTTGTGAATGTTCAGTCTCCAGCAGTGCATTCTTGTAATATCAAAGAGAAAAATATGTTAGTTTTTGAATTAAGGCTCAGTGCTGTGACTCAAATTATATGCCCCATAAAACTCCTAATTAGGGAATGTTGGGCTATGCTGTCCTCTTACTTTCCTACTTTTCTTCTAATGAACAAAGGGAATCATTAGAAAACACAGCCACGTGGTATGTGCGGTTCTCCACTATTCTTGCATGCTGTAATGCTGTTATAAAGCATCTTATCAGTCACAGCAGAACACATAAATCACAAAATATTCAAGAAATCCTTTTAATTGGACCAAAGCCCTTTTTCTATTAAAAAAAAAAAAAAAAACCCAACAAAGCTAAATGAAAACAGTGGTTTGTAAAGACAAGGCTTCCATCACAGTCAATGTGGTGGAAGGCTGTTTAGATTCAATCATTTCATTTTATTTACACTCACAGTAAGTGACTAATTAGTAAATACTTTGCACTAAAACAGTGGCCCTCTGTTGAGCTAATTTGGTTTTATTCTCTTTTGAGGAGAATATGAGGCAGCATATAGTCATAACCTAAACTTCTCTGAACTTGAATGTTTTAGCCATCTTTCTAAATCCTCAGTGTCAACCACCAGGTATAAATTAGTTCTAATTTTAATATTCAGAAGCTTTAGTGCAACCGTAGAAAAAGTTAGTAATTAACAGACTTACGGCATTTTCAGCTTGCTGAATTTAAACCCCAAATTACCCATAAACGTGTCTCTTTTACATTCAGACTCACAGGGCATCAGTGTCACACAAACATACTACAAAAAACACTAGACAATAAACTCTGACTTTGAAGCGATGCCCCCAATGCCACCCATTACCAGTCAAAACTCCCTTTAAAAATTATTTTTTGATCATCAGTTGTTCAATGAACCTTTTTATTTTGGTAAAAGTCAGGGAAAACAAAACTGAACAATCTGACATACTTTGGTTCAAAGCATAAAGCTCATTATCATAAAATAATTATTATAATTTAGAAAATAGGTAGAAAAATTGTGGGATTACTTTGTTTTTCATATTACAGGGTGATATGCCCTCTTGTCGGGCTGGAAAATAAGCAATCAAATACAAAAACGTAATGGCACAAACTCCCAGCTCTGATTCCTGAACCCCTCACAGACAACTTTAGAGTTTATAGGAAAGAAAGCTACTGTACAATATTAGTAGTATAAAGATGTCACATGCACACATGTAATGATGGCACTAAAACACAACAGCTGCACAGATAATCCAACATTCAATTTTTAAAATTCAGTAAAAAGAGTTTTCATATATTATGAAAAAGAGAGGATGGTAAAATCTGTTCCTACATTTCTTTTTGTGTCACAATCAAAAATCTCGGCTTCCTTCACTTTTCAAGTTGTGATGTACTAAAAGTAGCATCAGTGTGTGACTGCTTACTATTTAAGCTTATTAGGAAGATATACAAAATGTTTTGTTGTTGCAACCACTAAATACTAATTAGATTTGGATTTTATAGCACTGATTGAATTGGTAAGGTTATTTTTTATATATATATATATATATATATATATATATATATATATATATATATATATATATATATAGTTACGTTTCTGAGTTACGTTCTGCTATACAAACCTGGGGCAACAAGTATGTGAGTTGGAATTTACTGCGATATAGCAACACCATCTCTGTGTAAGAACACAGTTATTTACTCTAAATCACTTTTCCAGTTCACTGGTCTTGATTTGGGTGCACATTTGGACCTAAAATGTTTTCTAAATTACCATCAGAGCAACTTTAGAGTGTGATGAACCTGTCGTTATTCTTTAGTTTTATTCCTAAATTGGCCACTTAAGAGCAACGTGGCCCGCAGACTTTCTAAATTCAAACCATGTTTCAGGCTTGCATTTCAATAGTCCTTATTGCATTGTGATTGCCACTTTCAGAGCGAGTAAAGAAAACAATTTTTAGAACCTTTTCCCATTTTTGATGGTCTTTCAAGATCACTTTGTTGACATCAAGCGAATTACCACTCCCAGTTTGTTTGCTTTCAATTTTAGCAAACCAGTTTGAGGATTTTGTCGTCAAATTACCGAGCCAAACCCAGCTTCAATCACAACTTTCTCGTGCGGCAAACTTTCACTGCAGTTCTCATGCTTGTCAGTTCGAAGCTATTTCCCTCAAACTGTAATAGGATCAGGGCTCTGAACTGCTTCCACATGATTGATGAAAGATTAAAAGGATTGTTGAGATTGAAGGCACATTTAGCTCCCTACTGAGGTCCAATTTCTTGTCCTTGTGCTGGCAGTAGGGCTGCCACCATGCAGATGAGAAGATCACTGCAGTGAATGCCAATAATGTGAAATGGTTGTGCGAAAGTCTTGAGGACATGGCAACAGGGAAAAGCTGGCAATCATTTTAAATCTGACTGTTCCTCAGAGGGTCTAGAGTCAGTAATGGTCATAGAGGTGAAAGAAAAAATAAGAAACTAACGAAAAATCAAGACAACAGTTGTGACTTTATCTGTTACTGATTGTTTGCTTTCACCCTCAGGAAGCATTTGACAGCTTTTTGATTGAAGACACAAACCAAATTATCAATTTTTCCTACTTCAATCTTTAATAATTGAGAGCACATTTATGTGCTTTAGCTTTGCCCTTCATACACAAATATATTTAGTCATGATTTGCATTATGCAGTATACATGGGTCTGAGTTGTTTTCTGTAATTTCAGTGCCGTTAACGTGAGAATTTTAGAACGCCCAACATTAAACATATTTAAGATGTGTCCACGAAAAGCATTACACGACTGAACCTTCCTACATATTTTCAGCTGTCAGTTATGTTTTCCCACAGGGTATCCATGTCAAGTTGAATGTGACGGAGCTCTGTAATTAGAGGTAATACTAAATTAAGAAGTAGCAGCTGAATGATATGAGGCAGCAAATTGTTATTTTAGTGGGAAGTTCTCAGCTGCATCACACAGTTACGTGGGTTGTGACATACCCCAAAACCCTTAAGTGTCAAGGAGTCATTGCCGTTGGACACACTATTCTAACTGAAGCACTTTTATCGCATTTATTTATGTTTAAAGCTGCAGAATATTTCACCTTATGTCTCCTGTTGTCACAGTATGTTTGATGCGATCAGCACACTAGCTGGCTTATTCATGTGAAACAGAAATGCAAGAAAGGCAAGTTTTGACCTTGAAACTGTGTCATCCTGGTGTCCTGACCCTCTATTCCATGGAGGCATATGATTAGTGGTGACCAACAGCGATAACGACTGCATGTCTGTCAAAATCAAGCTGAAGCTCAGTGCCCTGACTGCTGTCTCATTATGAGCTGAAGTGTGGTGTCAGGGTCTAGGGTCAATTTACCAATTCAGCAGTGCATTAAGTCATTGCCTAAGCTAGCTCGCCTCTACAGTTATTAATATGTTATCCTAAGCATAAAATAGTTGCAACATGTCACCACAGACACCTTCAGAGACAAGCTATTTGGAAAGTGTTGGCAGCTGATGCCCTAATGCATGCACATGTGTTGGATGCTGTGCAGCTGATGAATTATAAAGTAGGCTTACGTTGCAATATATTACACACATCTCATACAAGGGTGAACACAGACAAATGTCGTCATAAACCATAAGTAGCGGAGCAATATATTTTATTTTTTTCGGTTATCCAATTTCCTTCAATTGTTGAAGAAAACTGGAGCCTTGTTGAGTCATCTGCAATTGATCAAAACAATTGAAGGAGACAATCTCCAAGCAGAGTGCCGCCTCTTTCAGATGCAGAGAAGAGGCTCTTGATCAGATCACGGTGTATGGTTTGAATACGATTGTAATCAGCATGTTTTGCGTGGATCCCACTCTGGAGTCCACTCAGAGCTGTCAGCTATTATCAGCCAGCGAGCAGCGGCTGCGGTGTGACCTCATCCACTGCACTGTCCCTCACAAAATGGCTGAGTTATGACTGGCACAGAGGCGAGCTGAGCTGCTCACTTGTAAATGAGTGTGGCGCAAAACAGAGTGTTCATGCGTGTCACGAACAGCCCATCATTACTTTTACAGGGGTTGATTTGAGTCACAGCCCAACATATGGGTTATGATGCCTCAGATCGCAGACACGGTATGCATTATAAGAACAGATGCATTCTAAAAATACAGTGCTGATATAAGACATGAGTCGCACTAGATAATTGAATAGCAACCCTGTTTTTTTTTTCTAATCATAACATAATAATACCTGTTATCATAATTGTTTAATGTTATGACATTTTTATTTCAATTTTGATCACCCACCAATGATAATTTGCCCTTGTTTTCATATTTCTGTAATGCAACTAAGTAGCATACATTTGCATGTAAGCACTTTGCAATGCACTGCATGATTCTTTGCTTATACTTGAAGATAAGTGTAAGTATTTTCTATTATAAAATTCTTTTTAAGTACATGCGACAAAATAACGTAATTATACTGAAATGCTTTAGTTTGAAATAACTTTGCTCTAAATATTCAGCATTCATCATAAAAGGGCATGCCTCTGTTTATAGTTGAACTCTCCAGATTATATTTTATAATCCACCAAGGCCACAGATCAGTTGCAAATTTCAGGTTTGTGATCCAAACATTTGGAAAAACTATGTCAGTATAACCAAACCATGTAGCAACATGTTTCAAACATTACTGAGGTCCTCCAAGACCTTGTAGACGATTTCACTGACTGCTTTTTGCTTCTAAATCCAAAAGCATGTTTTCAATAATCACGGGGTATTCAACACCGCATCAGTAAACATCACAAACACTAAACTCAACAAACCAAGCTTTGCACTTTACACCTAAAGGATTATTAATCCCTCAATTGTGAAAAAAAGAAAAAGAAAAAAAGAAAACCCTTGATCATTGTCATTTTTGAGTTCTAAGGCAGAAATCTACATATAGCATCTCACCAAAAACAGCTATATAACTAAGCTAAATGCATGCAATCCGATTATCCCCATCTCTTTTATCAAAAGTTTCACTTTCTATCATTAAATAGCTGGCTTTGACTTCCACTAGCTGGAATCAATAGATTCAAACACTGCTATTTTATCTACAAACTCTAAGTAGTTTATTGCTTTTTAATGTTTAAATGAACTTGATTTTTTTTTTCCATGTTATTGCTTTTACTGTGTTTAACTCCTTTATGAGAACATTTCACTGTGCTTTTAATGTATTGGTTTTCATTTCTTTAGTTTAAAGTGGTTAACATTTATTCAACTAAGCTTTTTACGGATTGCACTGTCTCACTTCTTCCTTTTGTTTTTTAATTTTTAACATGCCAATTTTGTGCTTTGAGCTTTACACACACAGGTACGTTATTATATTCTTGACTAGAACAGCCTGAACATAGCTTCTTAGAGCCAGTCTATATCTGGCAGGCTCAGTTATTCTCATAAAGCATTCAGCTAGAAAATATCCCATGAAATTCATATGAGCCTCAATGTGTCTTCTGCCTTTGCTTTAATTCTTTGAAATACCTTTTGCAAAGTTTGTGTTATTCAGCTTGTACTAACGAAAATTAAATGTCAATACTAATATCATAGTGTTACAAGGAAGCTTTTAGCTATATTTGAGTTGTTTTAAAATAAATTACATTTACTGTTTTTGCACTTGTGTTTGCTAGTTAATCTGTTTTACAAATGGTCCTAGTAACTGCAGTCAGTGACTTTTTCTGCCTGTGCTACTATAAATATGCAGTATCCCCCCCCCAAAAAAAACAAAACCACACAATTTGGCATGTGTGAGTGTGTAGCAGATTGTGAGTATAATTTTATCACTGCAACCTGCTCCCTTTTATAACTTTCTTCTTCCAAACTGTGAGGGGTCATTGCTAATTGTCACAACTGTCAGCAAATTCTTGAATTCCAACCAAAACTATCCATTAAGAACCTCTGTCCTTTGTTAAGTGGCTCATTATCATCTGAGATGTTAGCAGATCGTGTAAGACTTCTAAGAATTCACTGTGTGTGACTTTAAGATAATGCAATAATAAGACTTGCTTGTAAGGTTTTTAACTGTGAATAACATGTCACCATTTAGACATACACAGTAACATTAAATGTTTTGAATGCAACGATTCAGCAAAGGTATTACCAATCAAAAATGTGACAATGTGACGAAAGTTTGATATTAACAAATTGCATTTTGAGTCATTTAAAAACAGTAATATTTTCAGAAAACTCACTGGGATTTTAAAATGACTGTTTGTTTTTTTTTTAACTTTGAAGAGTTTTGATTTTTGCAAAATAATAATATTAACCTGTAAATGCTACATTTATAACATGACAAAAATCCAAAATGAATCTTTGCTAGAAATCCCCATAAATAGTTTATTCTTTAATTGTCCAGGGAGGTTGTCTTACCTTGCTGCCTGTTGCTTGTTCCCTTGTTCCCTTGTATTCTGAATACAGATGCTGAATGTTCATTGAACGACATTGCCACCACTTCAACCCACCATAATGCAGTCTGCAATTCAATGGCATACATTAAGGAATTAGATAAGTGTTCTGTCATTAAGCTTCATTCTGTACGGAGTTGAGGAGATTATTTTATTATTAGATCCAATGCAAATTAATGCGAAATCCTTTCTGTGACAACCATTATAGACTGTGGGGTGCACTAGAAAATCCACAGTGACAATACGTTGTATTCTTCTGTGGTTCAGTTTTAGCTTTTAAATGCAAGTGTCAAAGCAAGGTATAGAGCAAGACTGATATTTATATGAAAACTTTGAGACTGGCTGAAAGTATGTATGACTTTATACTTCAGATTTGCTGCATCAAGGTCAAATACTCTAATGAGTCAAATGTTCCTGTGAAAACTAATGAGAGATTGACAGAAAGTGCCATTTTCCTTTATAGAGCAGCTGGTATCATGATTTTGCCTCTGTGCCAATTAACACCGCTGTAAGAACTCTATTTACCATAGACCGGTGAGGACTGTGTTTCTGCCCACTCGCTCATCGCCTCCAGCCAAGATTATGTGAGATGACCCGACATGTCATGTGACCCCATCCAGGGCAG
Organism: Aulonocara stuartgranti; assembly: GCF_965226115.1. Taxonomy (NCBI): domain Eukaryota; kingdom Metazoa; phylum Chordata; class Actinopteri; order Cichliformes; family Cichlidae; genus Aulonocara; species Aulonocara stuartgranti. The sequence goes on from NC_138950.1 coordinate 8,045,089, forward strand.
CACCTGTGAGTTTTCTGAGAGAGCGCTGTGCCTGATAGATGAGTCTGAGGTGACGAGCAGCTGATGGAGCGGCTACCAAAGGTCATGATGCTTAGGGAAGCACCATTCTGCTTTCTGATTTTGATTTTGGACCAACACTGCCTTTTTCAAATGCATGACGACCTCTTCCAAAAAGGTCAACCTCTTAAAACCAAACTCATCCTTTGGTTCACCCTCTTCTATTGTAGAGTTCAAATGCAACTTGTTGGTTGCAGCAACATTAGTTTAAAAAGGAAGCCATCTAATTTAGTGCACTGTGTCTGCCAAATTGGGTTGCATCCTGCTTGCACTTAGGTGAAGCTGCTGACTAACAAGGCCCTGCAGGCTGGTTAGCAGCAATAGATGACAGAAGCATGCAGTTCAATTGTGTATTTTTTGTTAGTTGATGGATATTTTTTCTTCATTTTAATTTACCCATCAAGTTTAATTTCCTTGATATAGTTCTACTCACCATTCTGTAGGACTGCTTTCAGTGTTAAAGAAATCTCCATCTCAAAATAGGTCATTTGTAATAGTAGAGAAAGGTGTTTTTCTCCAATTAGACCAATAAAGGCATATTATGTCCTATATGATATGCTGTGGGAGTATGTTCACATTGCTTCTTTGCCACAATCTGCCTTGTTCATACCATATTTTTTCTCTCTGTGTGTGTATGCATGAAAGAACCAGGGAAGTAATGGAATAAAAGGAGAGGGAGACTACAATTGCATGGCAGTGTGCACACCTTGCAGCCCATATGGACACAGGAAACAATTGACCTGAATGCTGTCTGCACTCACCCGTACTCACAACTGAAGATGGTCTTGATAAAATGTCATCTTTGAAATTGTCATGTGGCAAGCTATGGCCCTGTAGCTACACCCCTACTGGAGGAGGCAGATGTGAATACTTTGAAAATAATGCCCTTTGCCAACTCCTGCCGTTAAAATTTGCATCACAGAGAACAACAGCAAAATGTCAGTGGTCAATCAATTCAAATAATCTTGGCTACGGAATATAAAACACAGCATATACTTGGTGTTGATAGAAAATGTAATGAAATGACCTCTTGTCCCCAAGAAAAAGAGTGAAAACTCATTTGCTTCAGTGAGTCAGTTTTAGGAAGTAAAATTGTGAGGGGCAATTCATCCATGGAAATTAAACATATCCCTGGGGTAGCATATCTAAATATGCAGAGAAAATTGTTTTCTTTTTCCTTTTTCTTTCAGTGTTTTCTAGCATTGCAAGTGGAACAACATGTAGTTATAGGGGAGGCTGCTCTATTTTCATTTGTTCGCATTTTAAAATAAAATCCGACTTGGGGCAGTTGAACATTATTCACAGGATTTACAAAAGCACCATAAGCTATACATGATAACAGTACAGAGCTGTTGAACAAAGCCATTTTACAACAGCCTATTGAATTCTGCCCAAGTTCAGATCCTCAGGTCATTAGGGAGCCCCGCGTGTGGCTGGCTGTGCATTCCAAAGCTAGCTGGGTGCGATTGTTTGGCTCAGTTCTTTACTTCATTAATGCACATGAACTGCTTCCAGGCACCCTTGCCAATGTTAATGAGCGTATTAGTTTGCTCCGAGGCCAGCCACTGTCTTTTGATCAAGTTAATATTGGTCGAAGATACAGGGAACCTAGCGCTAAACAGGACAGAAGGAAGAGGATGATCTCAAATCTGTATCTTCTGTAAGTCAAAGAGTTAGTTTTCTTCACTCTCTTTTTACCACGGCTGCCTTATTAGACCAGGTGATTAAAAATAAGGCCGCTCCGGTGGATTTCTTTGTGCTATAAAGCAGCATTTTGAGTCATTTCCCCTGCAAGTGAATTAAACAAAATGCTTTTTCTATACACCCTTTGGTGAAATAGGAAGCAATCTGTTCTGTTTAATGGTGGCACACTTCATTAGCATGTAATTTGAGCTGAGGTTTTGCAGTCATATCCCAAAGCATGACTTCAGTGCCTCATATGTTTTATATTTGCGCCTTACACCCTAAAGTGCTACCCACAGTGTATCCTCTGAGACTGAAAAATTCACCAGATGAACAGTTGTCCAGTGAACATGTACCAGGCAACACATGCATCTTTCCCCGCAGTCAACAGTTGCCTCGAAGAACTGAAAGAAGGATGTTAGACGCATTTGGTGAAATTATGAGGGTTAAACATACTGATCAAATGAACAAATGGCGGAAAAGTCTGGTGAAATCCATTGTAACTGCTGTCAAATTCAGCTGACTACTGTGATGTTCCTTTGTGTTGTAATTATTATAAGTGAACTGCATAAAATAGGAGGATTCGATATAGTATAAAGAATAAAGTGTACATATGTTGACATTGCAGAAGCTGTTGTCTTATTTGTAAGTTGTTCTCTTATTATTATATGACATGATTAATTACAAATATTTTGAGAGAAAAACACTCCTTTCAGAGGGTGTGAAACACTCAATTCTTTACAATCTGCCCACACACAGTAAATCTCAAAAGAGCAATGTTGCCATAGGTGGGAGCGAAAATGCACCATGAACATTGTGCTGAGTGCTGAGCCAAAATATTGCAGATCCATCTCAGCTACTTAAAAACACATCTCATTAATAAAAGTAAAAAGTGACTGATTAGTCAGATTGCTTTTGATTTATTTTACTCCTACTCACATTCACAGTTGTGTGCGCTCAAGTACACCCACACACACACACCATAAATGTGCTTATAGTGTAGACCACAAAGCAAAACACACTTTTCATATCATAGTAGGGAGTTCAGAACCTACTTGGCTTATAAAGTGTGGCAGTTCACTCAGACAGACAATCTGTCTCCCACACAGTTAGAAATTGGTGAAGGTGCTGGGTGAAATACAGCTATGGTGTTATACTATTGTGGAGGACTGCAAAGTTTACTTTGATCTTTTCTAACTCTTACCACACAAGTTATATGTGGCTTGGCTTGGACAGAAGGTAAATAAGCAAACAGAAGAAATCTAAAGTAAATGATAAAGATGGAAAATATCAATGCACATGGACATTTGGGTGGTTTATTACCTCATGTGTAAAAATCAGTGATGATCAAATTGTGTCCAGAGAGAGAAGAAAAAGCCTGTAACAGAAATAAAATGGTGCAGTAGGGAGTTTGAGTCAAAAGGAGCTGTGGGTGATGATAGATGGGGGTGAAAAAGCATATGAATCTGGCCAGGATCACAGGCATCCATCCTCACCTGTCAGAGAGTGACTAATTTCAAAGAGGGAGCTGGGCACTGGCAAGCTGAGTGCCTCAGGTCAAAAGAGCCACTTGGGTTACAGTGAGGTGCTTCTGTACTGGCTGGAAGATAATGACTGGAAGCTTACATGACATACCATGGACACCACCTTATTACACAGACTGTCCCAGCAATGGATCCACACATCTGATCAATCTCGAGCTAGTACTACACCGTGGCATTGTATAGTACGTGCATCTTCCACAAGGGGATGAGGTGTCTCAGAGTCAAGAGATTATTGAAAAGCTCTTCGGTTTGAGTAACGCAGTCACATTGCTATCCCTAAAGAACGCCAAGTTATACTGTTCATGCTGGAAAATGGTCACAGCATTCTTTTTGTGTGGTTCAGCAGTTAATAAAACATTAAATATTACTACTAGTGTCATAACCGGCATTTATTAGGACTACTGCTCTCAGCCGTTCTTACTGTACTTGTCGCTAATGCTACTGGAATAAAAATGGGCAAGGGCAAACAGTATTCACCCAGTCTCTTGGAAATATATGAAGAATAAATTAGTCCGCACGTATAGTAATTACTTTACAAAACATTCATTTTCCCAGTCAGATCTCTTTCCGATGTGCTATTCTAAAGCCACTGGGACCTTTTGTTCACTGTCTGTGTAAAAACGAATGCAAAGGCAGAATAATAACATAATGAAGCAACTCCCAACTCATTGAATCAGGGTTCTGTAACAAAACAAAAATCATTTTCAGCACTACTAGAATAACACAGGATAATGATCTCTTATAGTACTGGGTCGTGTGACTGCCATAGTAATAAACTTAAGCACTGGATCAGAGGTTGGGTTGCTCTCTGAACTGCACTGAAATTACATCCCCCTCTTCAGTACCTCCACGGTGTCTGCTATAATAAAAAATTAAATGTGTTTGACCTCTGCTCTCATTATGACGAGTTGCTTGTAATGACGGGCACAGATGAACTAAAATCAGGACTTCATTGCAAACTGAATCAGCATGTTGTTATCTTACAATATATATAAACTGTAATAGTGAATTTGAAACATGCCGTTTATTGTGGGCGAGTTTGCCTTTTCTACAACGTTGCATATCATAGTTTATGTCATGCTCATAACATTAATGTCTGAATTGATCCTTTGGCTCCAGATGAGGCTGCCTGTATTGAAAAACATACTATAAAAGTCTGAGTAAATGACATGGGTCATGGTGTACGGCCAGCACAGAAATCGGTTGAAGGGACAATATGAGCTTAGGTGTCAGCAGCCACTGTGACACAAACGTTAATAATCTGGTTTACAAGGGCATGTGATTGTATGTATGTGTAAAGAAGACACTGTTCCATCATTTAATAGCATGCAATTTCTAAGACTCAAAGGTCCCACCACATGTCAACCAGAATTTTATGAATCTGAAATGAGGCAATCTGTCTCAGGTTCAGTGTGTACGAAGAAAAATACATGTGTTTGGACCTGAAAATGATTAGATTTGACATTTTGACCTAGTGTTTTACAGATATCAAGTGAAACTGAAGACAGTATCAGGACAGGATGTTGTTTTTAATAGACTGTCAGGATTTTGCTTTCGTGTTTTAATTTGCAGTGTTGAAGTCCTTTATCCCAATCCTTGCTTGGCATTAAAAGTTACACTTCCTGCCATTCGTGTAGACCCATTTTAAAGGATTGACTGGCTCTTCAAAGCATTAACACAATGCACGTCTCGCGTAGCAATCTTTTGTAAATCGTTTCACTGAGTTTACAATTTCTTTCCCCTGGAAAACTCTATGAACCATTTTCTCAGCCATCTATGAACAAAGTCAAAGCGAGCCACAGAATGCATTTGAGTTTTTTAAGATATGTCAGTTCTGAGATATGTTGCAAATAGAAATGCAGACTAATTTTTTATCATTGCAGGAGAATGAGTGTGGAAAATTGCAGGCTTATCAGTATGCCGTTGACACTTAAACTGTGTATTGGTGATTTCAGGTGAGAAATCATCTGTCAGCTGTCATTCTCTGCTAATATATTCTGGAACTTTTTTTTTTCAGCCTGTTTATTGTGCTATAAAAACCACCTCAGTTCTTGGGACAACTTTACAAAGCAGCAGATTGTAGAGTATTTTCTCTGATGCAGGGTCATAGTTTGCTAAAAACTGTTTTTCCTGCTTCCTTTTTTGTGTCAACACATTGTAACATTTAAATTGCACAAGGAAATATCCCACCTTAAACACAAAAATGAAGCACAGAATCCTTACCACTAAACACTGGGGTCTGACCTTGGTTGAAGACTTCAGTGATCACTCTCTGCCAACAGTCTACAAGGTTTCAGATGGTCATGTCTTCTTCTTAGAGACACAGCCTATTCCCCTTTAGTGGAGTGATTACAGCCATTCTCAAGGTGTCCTTCTGTCAGGAGCATTCACTGCTGTGTTTTTAAGCCTTTTCTGTCAGGTTCTGCAAATATTAAAGCTGTGTGATATTGATGAAAGCATTACGGTATCGTTTTGAAAGGATATTTCCTTAAGGTGTAAATTACTTCCTCATAATATGAGCTCCAAATTTTACTTTCAAAAATTGTTCAAGCTGTAACCAATTACACTGGTAAAATAGTCTTCATGTGATAAGAGCCTGTGCCCGTTTTTAAAAGCAGATAAGTGAATTGTGAAAACCTGCTGAATGACTGCAAAATTCAAGATACTCTATAAATGCATAATATTACCATGCCATGGATGATATTACCTTACACAATGATACAAAGTATCTCTTCCACTGGGCAGCTAATCTAAATGGAGTTCTGGCACTAGGAAAAAAATGGAGAAACATGAGGAGTTGTCACTGAAAACAGGGTATTGCCGCATTCTTTAACCTATAATTTAAAGAATACAGAAGAACCACAAACAGTAAAGCAAAACTATCTCCATTACACAAGCTTGTTCTTGTTCTCGCTTCTCTGAAGAACAATCCCATAAATACATTTTCTCCAACAGATAGAAGACGGGGGAAAAGGTATGTTAAGGTCAAACTCTCATGAGGAGGGTGACTCTACCCAACAAATTGTGTCAGTAGTGAGGTTAGCAAACTCGCGAGGAGAGTGCAGAAGAATTTAGCCTCGGACAGAAAATACAACATCCTTTAAAGCAGCTTAATAAGCTGCCTGCATTCAGGTTGTTCCCGCGGGTGGAAGCCAGGGGCTCATCCTGACATGGGGGAGTAGGTCCTGCTTGTCCACTGCCTGGGGAGACGTGTGTAATGCAGAGCGAGCAGCTGAGAAAACATTGCAGTGGAGACAGACCTTTCCAACCTGCACCTACCCAACAGCTGTAATAATAAATGGTCTGATTTAAGATGGTTTAAATCTACCTCTGTGGAACACAAATAAACTTTGACTAGAGGGAAATATCAGTGGAGTAAAGCCTCTGTTAGCTCCTTAAATCACCAAACATTAGAGGAAGTTTTATGAAAGATATTCTAATAAAAAAAAGAAAAAATAATAATAATGATAAAAAAACACTATAACCCAGAATAGAAATAAATTAAATGTGTTTTGATAATTTGATAAAATCATTTGCAATAAAGTGTCACTGCTAATAACCAACATCTCAGCTTAATTAATAGCAACAGAGGAAACACAACATATTGCTGTGTCATAACATTTTTCTACTTGTTTCAGTATATGTTATACAAATAAAGAGTTGCACTGATTTATCAGCAAATGTCAGACCTTAGCCCAAAAAAAGACTATATGAAAAAAATAAATAAGGTAATATGTGATATACTGTAGAAACTAATGTGTGTGTGTCATTAAACCTACACTGTCTAGGGGACGTTTTAATGATTTAACTGAACTCTACTGACTTTTTATCATTACAATCTTTCTCCCTTTCAACCTCACATTGAGATATAATCCAATTCATCACCTCGTTAGATAACCAGCCAGACTCTTCCCAAGCAATAGTCTAATTAAAACACTGGGAAGTCTGATGGTTGTGGTTAGACCAAGTCAGCATCAGACAAATCTAACAGAGGAAGAAAAAAAAAAAAAAAAAAAAAAAAAAAAAAAAATCACAGAATGATAGTTAAATGAATCGCTGAGAGCAGCAGGACATTTGAGGCACCACCATTAATCATGACGCACAACAATAACTAATATTATTTGCAGAGGCTAAGAATTGAGGGTAAATCACCACAAAAGCTGGTGTTAGCAGCTGGCCTCTGGTGAAGCATCCTGGCGATGCATTACTTTGGATACAAGCAAGCTCTCAACCTGATCAGTTGTCAGCAGACTATTTTGGCATTCACAAATTGAAAGGCTACATTAGGCAGATGGAAAATGGACATAGAAGCAGACTGGTAGGCCAAAGGAAAGAGACTGAATGAAAAACTGTCACTGGGTCCCTTGAAACAGAAAATTACTCACATATCGAGTTCATTTTCATCAAGATGTTCATAGCGAGCCCCACAAACCTTTTAACTCTCCTCTGATCAACGGAGATGACAAAATACTACACACATACTTGTCTGTGAAAATCATGGCATTAAGTGCTCTTTTTGGTAAGTGCATTACTGAACTCTTCAGAGAGTTAAAAGGCAAATTAAATGTGAAAAACCCATAGCACTAATTTTTAATTATTTTCCATGCAAAATAGATCTTTGGGAATATATTCAGTGCTTTGCTTCTGTGCAGGTTCAGGGAGAGGCATTGGTTATTAAACTGACCAAACAGACATGCACTGAGCAAAGAAGGAGAAATAAATATATGAGCACTGAGGCAAAATGTAATTAAGGGACAGAAAATGGATTTTCACCCTTTGTCTTGATGATCTATTGTTTGCCAACATTTAAGGACTTCTATTTAAACAGCCTGTTAAAGGTCCAGAAGCAAAGGGGACATCCATGAAATGATGTGAATTAATGCAAAATTTGCATATTTCTGTCAGGAGTTGTAAGCCAGAGGTTACTTGAAATGACAACATGAAAGGCAATTCGTGTTTAGGAGAATGACGATGTTAAGAAAATTGATTGCTAGAGGTTCACATGTGTCAAATTGTAAAATTTTACTTGAGCAAGTACTTGATATTTGCATAATATTTTCTATATAATTACATTCATTTGTGGGTAATTTTACAGAGGTGATGCTGCTGGTACAAAATGGCGCCGGTGAGGTCGGCTGCCGTGCTGGATGCTCTGCCCTAACTTCTCCAGTTTTTGCAGTTTTTCGTCACTTTTTGCTATATCTGCGATAATCTTGCATGGGCATCATGCAAAACACACAAATCCGCTACAGTAGAGACACTTTGGTTTCTATTGGTCTGCAGTACACGAACATTTCACCATGTTTAACTCCGGACCCAACCTGGCCAAAGGAGATCCTGAGAGAGAACAAAGGACGCGACCCTAAGCGACGGCCTCGAGGTAAAAGAGCCGGCATCAGGAACAGGCTACGGGCTCGCGCACACCGCGCACCCATGCCCAGTATCCTGCTAGCCAATGTTCAATCCATCGAGAACAAGCTTGATGACCTCAGAGCCAGAATCAAGTTCCAGAGAGACATTCGGGACTGCAACCTCCTCTGCTTCACCGAGACTTGGCTGAACCCAGCGATACCAGACCACGCCGTGCAGCCGACGGGGTTCTTTTCGGTTTACCGCATGGACAGGACAATGGAGTCGGGGAAGAAAAGAGGTGGTGGAGTGTGTTTGATGGTGAACAACAGATGGTGCGACAGCACAAACATCTCCCCACTCACACGCTCTTGCTCGCCCAATCTGGAGCTTTTGATCGTTAAGTGTCGCCCTTTCTATCTCCCTCGGGAATTCACTGCGGTCATTGCCTGCACTGTTTACATTCCGCCTCACGCGGACTCGGACACTGCCTTATGTGAGCTACATGAGGCTCTCACACATCAACAAACACTTCACCGAGATGCCGCACTCATTGTTATGGGAGATTTTAACAGAGTGAATCTCAAACGGACATTTCACAACCTTCACCAGCACATCAACTGCCCCACCCGGGGCACGAGGACATTAGACCACTGCTACACCCCGTTCAAGAACTGTTACAAGGCTCAGCCCCTGCCGGCATTTGGAAAATCGGACCATTCCGCCATCTTCCTCATACCTGCTTACAAACAAAGGCTAAAGCAGCAACCACCAATCAGGAGGGAGGTCGCTCGCTGGACGGACCAATCGGTGGCCGCGCTGCAGGACGCACTGGATGACGCAGACTGGGATATGTTTCGGCGCAGCTCTGATGACATCAACATGTTTACGGAAGCGGTTGTGGGATTTATCGGGAAACTAGCGGACGACACAGCAGAAAGAACTATCATCCGAACGTTTCCCAACCAGAAGCCGTGGGTGGATAAAAACATCCGCGACGCTCTGAGATCACGCACCGCTGCCTACAATGAAGGGCTTGTCTCCGGTAATATGGACCTATACAAGGCTGCGTCCTACAACGTGCGCAGCGCGGTCCGAAAGGCAAAGCGGAGCTACGGGGAAAAACTAGAGTCACAGCTACGACAGTGCGACTCTAGGAGCCTGTGGAAAGGACTGCGGACTATAACGGACTATAAACGACCAGCTTCTTCAATGATGAATGCAGATGCTTCACTGGCTGATGAGCTGAACACGTTTTATGCTCGCTTCGACGCCTCGGAGTGCACCAGTGAAGAAAATGCATTCGTCATCACAGAGCATGCCGTGAGGAACACCTTCAGGAGGGTGAACACCAGGAAGGCAGCAGGACCAGATGCAATCCCTGGCCGGGTCCTTAGAGCCTGCGCTGATCAACTAGCACCGGTGTTCACGGAGATCTTCAACCTCTCCCTGGCCCAAGCTGTGGTTCCCACGTGCTTCAAACGGTCCATTATTGTCCCTGTTCCAAAGAAACAACAGCCCGCTTGCCACAATGACTACCGTCCAGTAGCACTGACTTCAATTGTGATGAAGTGTTTTGAAAGACTGATGAGAGATCACATCACTTCTTCACTTCCTCCCACCATCGACTCACTTCAGTTTGCTTACCGGACTAATCGTTCCACAGACGATGCCATATCTCACCTGCTCCACACATCCCTGAGTCACCTGGACACTGGCAGAGGGAATTATGTTAGGATGCTGTTCGTGGACTACAGTTCAGCATTCAACACAATAATTCCCTCTAAGCTTTTCACCAAGTTGACGGATCTAGGACTCAGCTCATCACTGTGTCAGTGGATCCTCAACTTCCTCACAGACAGACCCCAATCAGTGAGGGTAGGAAAACAAGTCTCCCCCTCCATCTCACTCAGCACTGGAGTGCCTCAGGGCTGTGTTTTAAGCCCCCTGCTGTACTCACTGTACACTTATGACTGTGTAGCCACATCCGACACCACCTCCATTGTCAAGTTTGCTGACGACACTGCTGTTGTGGGCCTGATCTCCGACAACATCGAGACGGCCTACCTGGAGGAGATTAGGAACCTGGAGACCTGGTGCCAGGAGAATAACCTCCTCCTAAACGTCAGCAAGACTAAGGAGCTGATCGTGGACTTCACTACAAAGCAGGCGAGGAATTACAAACCCCTCATCATCAGTGGCACGCCAGTGGAGAGAGTGGACAGTTTCCGATACCTGGGTGTCCACATCACTCAGGACCTGTCATGGTCCTGTCACATCAACACCCTGGTTAAGAAAGCCCGTCAGCGTCTCTTCTTCCTCAGAAGACTTAGAGACTTCCATCTGCCACTGAAGGTGCTCAAGAACTTCTACTCCTGCACCATCGAGAGCGTCCTGATGTCAAACATCTGCACCTGGTTTGGGAACAGCACCAAGCAGGATAGACGAGATCTGCAAAGGGTGGTGCGCTCGGCAGAACGCATCATTCAATCAGAGCTCCCTGACCTGCTGTCCATCTACACCAAGCGGTGCAAGTCCAAAGCTAGGAAGATTATGATGGACCTCTCCCATCCCAACAATGGACTCTTCTCACTGTTGAGGTCTGGGAAGCGCTTCCGCTCCCTTAAGGCCAAAACAGAGAGAATGAGGAGCAGCTTCTTCCCCCAGGCTATTCGGGGCCTGAACCAGGTGTAGGACTGGACTCTCCCAACACGTCACTATAAGACTGGACTCTCACACACGTCACCACACGCACCACCACACATTTCCTATAATCCTATAATTCCTATAATTTATAATCCTTATCTTTATAATCTCTTCTGCTATTTGCACATTCTTTACTGTAAATTCCTAAGTTAATTTGTAAATTTTTGTAGTAAATTGTAAATATTGTAAAACTTTTCTTCTGTCATTTAATGGTCGGGCATTGTACAGCTACAAGCATTTCACCCCCATGTCATACTGTGTATGGTTGTGTGTGTGTGACAAATAAAATTTGAATTTGAATTTGTTAGCCACTGAGGAGCAACTCCTTAGTGTTGGACCCTCCATAGCCAATCTTATGTGAAACAAAAATCCATCTTAAGATTTTCTGCTTCCCCTGGTTTACGATAATCACCATCGGTATCCAGAGCACATATACCAGAGGTAAGAGGTGGGGGAGAGATGGAGGGAGAGACAAATACAGAGGAAGAGAAGGAACATGAGGGAAAGAGGAATAGTAGAGATACTGACAGCCTTGGAAGTGTAGAAATGGATGGCGGGCAAAGCCTTCCAGCCCTCAGGAAAACAGAAGTGGGATTTTCAGGTGGGTGGTGAAATTGCTTCAGTAAGGTTGGAGACAGGCCTTGCTCACAATTGATGTCCCTCATCTTTGAAACTTTATTCAACTCTGATACTCTATTCAACACTGTCACAGAGTGAACTCAAAGTGCCAGTAAAAAAAAAGTTCATTATACATAACAGAAATATCTCAAAAAGTCATCCCACAAACACCGGCCAGGTTTAAAATGACAGCACAGATAGACATCGCTGCATATAAGCATAACATTGTTGCATAACAGTGCAAATCATTTTCCCATCATATGAACAAAGATGTGTGCTTTCACACAGTTTTTCATGTATTAGCACCAATTTAAAGCACTCTGTGTATATTTCCAGTACTCCCCTAATACTACTAGATCAGCAGATAAACAAATCAATCATATTGATGCCATATATAGTCAATTGTAATGTAGTCGGGGTTGTCCTACTTCTTAATTCAGACAGTGCTGCCTTAAGCATATCTTGTTCTGCACGACTAGTCTGAGTTATTTAGTGTCTGTGCATGTGACATATTTCAAAGCCACAGGCAGGAGATCTCAGTGTATTGTGTTGAGTCTAAATCCAGAGTTCTTATTACATTTGCAATCTTTGCTGCCACTCTCATGACATTAATCTACAAGTAAGTGCATATTTTAAACATACGCAGACATTACAATCTATTTGGACAGGCTCTTCGGGTGTGACATGGATAGGAAAGTTCCTCGTGGAATAGAAATTTCAAACGTGAGAATTTGGGCCAAGCCAACAGTTCCTAAATCTGGACAACGATCTGGTTTTCCTTGTCTAGTTCCTCACTTATTCTTTCTCTTCCATCTTAAAAAACCATGATGCCTACCAATATATTACACTCCACACTGCATTACACTATAATGCACTCCATGACAAACATGTTCTTTAAACTAAAAATCTGAAAATAGAGTCGACATTTGTTGTGTCCCTTCTTTCATTTTAACCAAACAACATGTAACCACAATATAGTATTAATATTTGGTCAACATCAAAAGATCCTGTTATATGCATCTAATGATGTATGTCGCATAACGGCCTGTTTTAAACGTTGACAGTCTCAGCTTCACACTGTGCAGCCACTGCAGAGAGGTGGTGCGTGGCTGACACAAGTGTGAGAGACAAATCAGTGTAGTAGTATTAATGGGAGTTGCTCTGACAGGGAGCCTTGCTGACCTTGGTCTTATCTGAGCGACCTCATGCATGATTGATAAATAAAAATGAAACTCAAGATGTCTTCCAAAGCTGGGGAATCTAATCTCATTACGAGCTGGTTCTTTTTGGCAAAAATAAGAACAGACCTGTTTGGTCTTGGCTGGCGAGGCAATAAATTTTGAAGCACTTTTAGGGTTTACACAGGGAGTAGAGATAGAAAATAATATTTCTGCAATGTGTCTTTGTCCCAATGACAACTGGATTCAGTGACAGGCAGCAGAACACAGGTACTAGCTTGTGTCACTTTTTGTTATCCGTATACAAAGTGATGTGGAAAAAGTTATTTCATATGGCATTTTAAACATGCCTCTCCACTTTCCTTGAGAAAATTGTTTACAATAAAGGTTACGAACTATTCAAAAAACAAAACCCCACAGTGTTTATCTTTGACATCACAAGATCCTTTGAAGCTTCAGTTCTGGATTTGATCTGTTAATGTCTCAGCTGCATGAGCTCCAGCGCTTCATGCTGCAGAATAACAGGATTCCTTCTTTGCTTTGTTTTTTGGATGTGACTTGTTACCATTTACAGCTTTAGTTGAAAAACAGCTATTGTTGGAAATTGAGTCTCAGTTAATATATGCTCACGCAACATTAAAGATTATAATAGTAGAGTACAGTGTAGCCCATTTCATAACAGGGAGTATTGTTTTGAACTGTTAATCGATAATGCTCCCAGACTGGAAATGTTTATTCATAGATTCTGGGTTTTTCTTTTTTCTTTTTTTCCCCGAAGCTATCTCAGATCTCTGATAACTTCAAAATGAATCACGACACAGCACTGTGTGTGGCTATTAGTAGTCCATGCCTGTGACCTAGCAGAGGGTTTTACCGGGCAAAGGGTAACATAAAACCAGAGGAATTGTTTTCATGTCTCTTTCCATGGTCTGTCTTTGAGGGATGATTATCCGTATAATTACTTCCATGAACACAGAATAAAACCATGTGCCGTATATTATTTCACCAAAGAAGACTGAGGTAAACTTTCTGGAATGGTTACAGCAAGGCTGTTCAGTTATTTTTTTTACCTGTTGTTAGTGAGTTTTAACAACTTCCTAAATGTTAAGCATGTATGTTCAACACCTATATAAGCTTTAAAGTGGTTCAGAATGTACAAATTGGTATTTGAACTTTGGCTGTGGAAAATAATAATAATAATAATCAGGACTGTACGGTGTTTCTCCAACAACAAACCTTGGATTACCCCAGAAATTAAAACCGTCCTCAAGCAGAAGAGGAGGGCCTTCAAATCCAGAAACAAAGAGGAGTTGAAAAGGGTGCAGAGAGAGCTGAGGGGACTGATAAGGAATGGGAAGGAGAGCTACAGGCAGAAGATGGAGAACCAGCTTCAACAAAACAACGTTGGTGAAGTCTGGAGAGGCCTCAGAACCATCTCGGGCCACAAACAGCAGAACTCTCTGCCTGGGAGGGATGTGAGATGGGCAAATGAACTGAATCATTTCTTCAACAGATTTGACTCAGCCATGAGGCAGTCTGCAACATCGGCTGCAGACTCACCCACCCCCACTGCTGCTGTTCCACCTCAGACACTTCACACCTCCTCTATTCACCCTGCTCACTCCCCCCCACCCCCAACAACAGCATCCAATACACACTCAACACAAGGCTCCAGCCTGTCTCTCTCAACCACCCAGGTTAGGAGGGAACTGAGGAGGATTAATGGCAAGAAGGCAGCGGGTCCAGATGGCATCAGCTCGAGGGTCGTCAGGTCCTGCGCGGACCAACTGTGTGGGGTGATGGAGCACCTCTTCAACCTGAGCCTGAGGTTGGGAAGAGTTCCACAGCTCTGGAAAACCTCCTGTGTTGTACCAGTGCCAAAGACTTCACGCCCCAAGGACCTCAACAGCTACAGGCCGGTGGCTCTGACATCCCACCTGATGAAGACCCTGGAGCGGTTGGTCCTGGCTCAGCTTCGGCGCCTAATAAGCTCATCACTGGACCCACTTCAGTTTGCCTACCAGCCTGGCATTGGAGCGGATGATGCCGTCATTCACCTCCTACATCGTTCCCTCGCTCACCTGGAGACCGCTGGAAGCACTGTGAGAATCATGTTCTTTGATTTCTCCAGTGCCTTCAACACCATTCTTCCCTCGGTTCTAAAGGACAAGCTGGTGAACTCTGGAGTGGACCATCACCTCACTACCTGGATCCTGGACTACCTCACCGACCGACCACAGTATGTGAGGACTCAGGGCTGTGTGTCGGACAGGGTCGTCTGCAGTACGGGGGCCCCACAGGGAACGGTTCTGGCTCCGTTCCTCTTCACCATCTACACTGCAGACTTCTCCCACAATTCCACCCAGTGCTTCCTGCAGAAGTTCTCTGATGACTCTGCAATAGTCGGCCTCATCACTGATGGGGACGACAAGGAGTACAGAGGTCTGACCCAAGACTTTGTGGACTGGTGCCAGCTGAACTACCTCCAGATCAACGCCAGTAAAACCAAGGAACTGGTGGTAGACTTCCGCAGGCACAAGCATTCTCCACTGCAACCACTGAACATCCAAGGTATGGACATTGAGGCTGTGGACAGCTACAGATACCTTGGTGTTCATCTGAACAATAGACTGGACTGGACTCATAACTCAGACGCCCTCTACAGGAAAGGGCAGAGCAGGCTGTACCTGCTGCGGAGACTCAGGTCGTTTGGAGTGGAGGGCCCACTCCTGAAGAAATTCTATGACTCTGTTGTGGCTTCTGCTATCTTTTATGGTGTGGTCTGCTGGGGCGGCAGCATCTCTGCTGGGGACAGGAAGAGACTGAACAGGGTGATCCGAAGGGCCAGCTCTGTTCTAGGATGCCCTCTGGACCCAGTGGAGGTGGTGAGTGACAGGAGAACGGCGGCTAAGCTGTCATCACTGTTGGACAACATCTCCCACCCCATGCAGCAGACTGTGACAGCACTGAGCAGCTCCTTCAGTGGGAGACTGCGGCACCCACGGTGTGGGACGGAGAGATTTCGCAGGTCTTTCCTCCCCACTGCTGTCAGACTCCACAACAAAGACTTTAACTGAACAAACACACACATCCACACATGTGCAATAACACTAAGTGCAATAATCTTTTCTGGCATCGTTGTATTTTTACTCAGTTGTATATAGTATTTGTATTTGTATTCTATTTTTATCTTATTGTATATTTATTTTATTTTATTCTACTGTATATAGTATTTTATTTTATTCTATTCTGTACAGTTGTGTACTGTATTTATTCTTATTGTATTCTAATTTTTGCCTCATAACTTTTGCACTGTCCACTTCCTGCTGTGACAAAACAAATTTCCCACGTGTGGGACTAATAAAGGTTATCTTATCTTATCTTATCTTATCTTAATCACACAATTAGCCTCCAAAAGTCCTCCAGCTAATTCTTTTTTTTTTTTTTTACTAAGGATATGAATATACTCTGACCAAACCAAAGGAACATTTTGTTTTGCAAGGGAAGAGGGCTGTTTAAGAAAAACAGTGTTTACAGTAGGTGGCACAAGTTACTGTAAAGAGTGCAGATAAATCCATTATGCTTGGCTTAAGTTACCGCTGGCAAAATATCTTGTTTCAGAGATTTACAGGTTAGCAAAACTGTGTGATCACAGCCTATAATGCCATGTAGAATCAAAAGTCACAGCAGAACTTTGGTGTCTTTTGATATCCAAACATAAATCCAGATGAAACAGGAGTTTACACTTGATCTGAGCTTCACAGTGCCCACAGTGGGGAAATGCATGATTTATGTATATATTCCTTCTTTTGCTTCTTGATCTATTTATATAAACACAAAACACACATGTACAAATAGCACAGAGCTACTTATAATTATGCACGTGTTTTCTTCATCATTATTCTGCCCAACACAAAAATTTGCGAACCATTTTAATTTGTATTTTTTTTCTTCTTTGCTTGTATCTTTCTGAGTCACTCCTCTCGTTTTTATTTTGAAAGTTTGTGTTCCTTCCTCGTGTGAGCTTTATGTGTAGGTTGTGAAGTAAGATACTATAAAAGGGCCTCTGCTCTAGGTGGAGATAACGAGCATTCAGACTCATCTTGAATTTTTTTTGACTCTATTGCCGCAGATATTCCCACTTTGCCTCTTTTTTAATGATACATCTCCGTAAAATTACTTTTAGTGGACAGAAAATTGTAACTTTCATTAATAATTAATATGCTGGCTGTCATATAATACACATCATATAAAAAATAATAACTTGGGTAAATATTTGAGTTAACATTTCATCTCCTGCATGAATATGAAATACAGTAGAATCAGAAAGAATAATCTGGTTCTAACTTAAGGTTTATTGTTATATTGTTAATCTATTTTTGCAGATCTAATATAGTGAATGCTTTGCATGCTTCATTTATTTCACGCAGGTATTAAAAACTCTGTTTGAGAACCCAGAAATCTTTTCAGTGCTACAGAGAAATTGATACTGCCGACAAAATTAGAACCTCCAAATGTCACCATTTTCAAAAAGACAGTAACATTCACAAATATTAAAACTGAGTATTCAAAGTTTATGGTATAAAAATACCTATCAAACTCCCTGCATGACAATGGTAGAAATAAGTGTTTAATTAAAGACTGAAACATCAAATTCAGAGTTTTTTAAATAATAAAAACTTTTATGACTAATTTTTTTCAGTTATTAGAGTACATTTCTTAATTTAACTGAATAAGTTTGTGGCATGAAGGCACCAAGACTTCCCACATCAATACAAGTTTTCTGCAAGGTAATAATGCTTTCATGTCATTTTAAAACTATACATTCGACATGAAATTGAATAAAAGGAAGATTAACCTGATCGAATGATTAATTAATTAATGACTGTCTGGATAAATTACGTTTTCTGTAGAAACTGAATTGGAAAAATGCATGGTCTATTAATATGTTAAAAGTCTGGAATACTTCTACTTCTAAGTGCATATGTAAACTGCACAATTTAAGCTGAACACAGAATCTTTCCCCCTTCAGCAAATGGCTTTAAAAACAAACTCTGCACATATATTATTCTGCAGCGTGACACCCCAGTGAAGTAAGAATAAGAAAAAAATGATTTTTGCCTGTAGATGTGCAAGCGAGCAAGTTATCAAAAAATGGCTATAAATAATACTTAAAAAATAAGCTCACTTATATATTCGCAAAAGGAAACTATCCACTCAATAGACAATTTGGGTATATTCGCAGCTAATCTCTCATAGTGTGTCTGATCAATATTAGTGACAGAAAAAAAATCATTCTTTGTTCCTGCCTCCATTTTCTTCCCTCAGTGTGCTGCCTGACACAGTAGGGAAAGGCTTCATGAAACATGTGGTGGTATATTTAGCTTTGATGCTGAGCAAAAATACTAGATTAGTGGACTGAATATAGGTGATGCAGTGGTTAGTACTGTTGCCTCAGAGAAAACTGGTCTTGGCTTAGAATCATATGCATATGGGGCTTTTCTCTGCATGTTCTCTATATGACAACTGGGTTCTCTCCAAGTATCCAGCTTCTTCAAACAGTGCAAAGACATGCATGTTGGGGTAATTGATGATTCCATACTGGCTGTAGGTGTGAATGTGAGTGGTGTGAATGTTAGTTTGTCTCTGTGTGCTGGCTCTCTGATACACAGGTGACCTATCTATATAATGACACATGTCTTGTACATGTTGTGGTTCTTTACTGTCACCAGGCAGCAAGTGCCAAGAACAGGGGGTCTGTGGGCTTGTCTTGCTTGTGCTCCTGTTCATTCTATAAACAGCCACAGAGAAACATGATGTTACAACATATGAAAAGCTGAAGTGAAATAAGTGTTAAAAACAATGAAAAGTATCCACAGGTGTCACAATATTGTTTGCAAAAAACTCATTTACAACTTGTGAGCTAATTGAACAATTATAATAATTATAATGATACCACCAGGATTTACTAAATAGACTTTCAAAATATTATTCAGTATGACTCAAAAGATGGAACTGAGCTTATAAGCTCAGGAGGAAAGTGCTTCTAGAGGTCAAGTGTTTTTTCACTTTTTGGGTTTCCATACAACCATGAGACTTTTGCAACAACTGCTATGGCCATCTGCATGTCCCGCTGCATTGGCTTCATATTTCTGACATCCATGCTTTATACTGTCTGTGGAAGTGAATTGACCAGTTACTCCCTTTGCCCACGTCGACGCCTCAGCATCGTAATTCTGCCTTTGGAGTCCAGCCCCCCAAAACCATGAAATGGATAAGTGCTTACAAAAATAGATGGATAAAGTAAATGCACGTTTAACGTTTAATCTATTTTTACAACAAAAATAAAAGATATCTTTGTAATTGTGTAGGGATAACTTCACTGACTAATACCACGTTGCTAGCCAGGTGTTGAGAATCATTGAACAAATGAATGAGTGCACAGGAAATACAGTTATGTCGACAAATGTTTGGACACGGACCCAACTGTCAGAATATTGGTTTTTATATGCCACCTCAATAGATTTAAAATAAAACAAGTTACAGCTGAAGAGCAGAGTCTCAGCTTTAGTGGATGAACAAAAATATTGCGATAATTACAGCCATTTTCCCCCAATTTTCAGGGGCTCCAATATAATTGGACCAACTGATATAATCATAGATGTTTTAATACATTGTCAAGAATCCTTGACTGTTGGAAGTTGTTAACATCAAGGATTTTTTTTTCCTTTACTGCAGCTGTCTTTAGCTGTTGTTGGCTTGTCATTCTGTCTTTAGTTCCATCTTCAAAAAATAAAATGTATGAAATTTTGTGAATGACTCAGCCACTGCAGAATTTGATACTTTTTCACCCTCAAAAAAAAACAAACTTCCAGGGTTTCTTTTGCAGTATGTTTGTGGTCATTGCTCAGACATTGCTGAACTTCATTGTACATTATAAGCATTGAACAGAAGAGAATGGGCAAAACTGAGGCTGAAAAGTAACACTGTGTGGGAGGACTGAAGTCTCACAAGGTTGCAGATGATATTAACAGCAACAGATTGTTAACATGCCACTTTAATAATAATACCAAGTGGGATTTGTGTTCTGGGATATAATGAATGCTCGAATGCACTCATAGTTCATTCTTTCTATAAATCTGGAGGTTATATCATATGACAAAATAAGAACAATCACCTACTACGAAAACAAGGTTAGCCTACAGTGTAGAGCAGGGGTGTCAAACTCAAATACACAGTGGGTCAAAATTCAAAACTGGAACAAAGTCGCGGGCTAACGTTAATATTTATTGAAATATATTTATTCATCCAGATATAAGAATGAATCTTTTCTTATGGACTCAAACACGTTTTGCTGAAAATCTGAATGTGGAACAAGCAAAGCTTAATACTAAACAAAATATATATTAGCTGTATAATACCAGTAGGCCAGCTCTAATAGTAATTTGGTAGGGCTTCGCGGGCCAAATGTAATTAGGCTGCGGGCCAAACTTGGCCCGCGGGCCAGAGTTTGACACCTATGGTGTAGAGAATTCAAAAATTAATAAGACTTTGAAACAGCAAAAACATTTTTCAAAAGAAGAATGGCAGCTGTTGTGTATAAATGACCAATTATCAACTACATTGGACAAAATGAAAATGATAAAACCAAGGAAATAATTATAACAAAGCTGGACTTCAAATTTGCAGTAATAACCAGTTTATAATGAGAAGAAAATGCTGCAGCTAAGGGTAGACAGCTTTTTTTTCAGGGGTCTGCTCGCATTATCCAACCTAGTCTATCCTTGACTCACCCAAAATTGTTATTTTCACACTGCCAAAAAAGAAAAAAGAAGTGAAAAATTTCAAATGATATTCACATTGTCTCCAACCAGGTCAGATGCAAAGGACTGCAGTTAAACATGGGTGCACCAGCCCTCTCAGAGTATGGGCCAGTGAGGCTTTATAATAACCCTGCCATTGTGCCAATCCCGAAAACTCATCTGTGACGGCCAAATTGGCAGCCCCATCGTGTAGTTAAGTGCCTAGCCCCAGAGTTCGCTGGGTGGTCCATTTACCAGTCAGCCAAAGGTGATTACTTTTAATTAGAACCAAATTTTTGTTAGAGCCAGCTGCACAGATGTTGCTGCTGTATATAAAAACAGCAAAACCAGCAATGTGCAACAGATAAATAATAGAATATTGCCCTCGTGTTAGATGCCTTGGTGATATCTAACCAATGCCAAGTGCCAATTTCTTTTAAAAAAAGAAGCATTTTCACAGCTTTATAAGTTAGCTGTAATTCAACAGGTGTTTCAGGCTGATTGGAAACTTGGATCAGGGAAAAGAGGAACAAAGAGAAAGAAACTAAGACCTAGCTAAAAAATAAAGGTTTATATAGGTCTTACTTTAGCACAACCACATGTGTTGTCCCACCGCTCAGATCATACTACAGGGAACAGGATTAATAAAGTCGTCTCTGTCATTAAATGAGCACAAAGACTATAAAAGTTCAAGATCTAACTGACAAAATTCTCTTCTAAGGTGAACTGAAAAACAATCAAGCACAATTCTGTGCACACAACCTTCAAAAAGTTCTTTTTAGTACTTAATGTGAGATGTTTTTCTGTGCTTGAAGAAAAAGAAAGTTATTTTATATTGTTTAGCATTGTGTCTCAGCCATATGCACCACTTAGTGTACTTTATCACTTGCATACCAGTTCAGGAGCCTGTCACCTCTATACATGCACTAATTAGAGTGTAAGGCAGTGCTTTCAAGAACAGCAATTTACACTGTGTTCAATGAATCAATGTGATAAGAGTAACATTTGCTACTTAAACACATTTTCAGTGAAAGGTAACACTGCTTTACAAAAGGATCCTATGCAGCTTTGCTAAGCCTCTCATACATGACTGTAAGTCCAGCAGATACAGAGGAAGATTAGGATTCATTTGAATTTGTGTTGCTTATCATATTCTATTCTAGTTGGAATATTAAGTCTAGTATTCACCCCAATTTAGCTCTGTTTTTGGTCTCCACCAAGTCCTAAGGGATATCCCCTTCTCATTAGCAGCAAAAGTGCCACTGTGTTCAAAAGCAAATTCAAAACAATGAGTTGCAATGGGCTATAAAGCACTATAGAAATAATTGTTCACATCTTTGGGGGTCTAAGACCTAATGTAACTGATTTTAAACATCATGAAGATTTTCTAAAGCTCACATTAATAGACCATTTAATTATTATCATCATCTTGTAGACATAGACATAGAAACTACTTTTAATTTTTATCTCATATAATTGTTAATAGAAATTCTTTCTCCTGTGCTTTGAAAACTCACAATCGCATCCCCTGTTTCACATCCAGCAGTATGAGGAGGTAGAATTCAACTTGTGAAATTTAGCAACTTTAAATTCTGTTGCTCCCTGCGGCCTTGAAAACAGAACCTTTGTCATATTTATTTTTTATGTGTTGCAGAAAAATCATGGAATGAGCCTACTATAATTTGCAGAGGCTGTGTGAAAGGCTCTGGAGTGACTGGATAGCTGATATAGCAGCCTATTTTCTCCCTTGTCCTTGGTGCAATCACTTTAAATGGAGGTTTCAGTCAAGTATTTCAGTTGTAAATGTGAGGAAGCTACTCATTTGCTAAATTCGTAACGGTTACCTAAACTGAAATGATCATGCAAACTTACAATATGTCTCTTCAACTCACTTAAAATGCATTTGGCACAGCAGGGCAAAAAATATGATTTATCACTTTTGGAAAAGGTCATTGTGTTGCAGTGTAATTTGATGCAGAGTCTTTGACAATACTTTTAATGGCAATTATCTGGTCATCATGAGGGAACTCATCTCACGGTTCAAGACCAATTTAAGATTTCTAAATTAGACATTAAGAGTTTGTCGTCTTATCATTATGTTGACTGCTCTAGAAACAATGTGTGTCCATACTGGCTCAGTAAACTGTCAGTGAAGATTGTAGCTGTATTTGAATTCTGGTTAACAGTATCTTAGCGAGATAGTAGATATTTTTCATCTGGTGGTTCAATGGTCTGACCTTTTAAACAATTGCAATGTTGCATTGTTATGCATTTCTATCAGTAGCACAACAGCGCTGACTAACATTTCTGCACTCAGATTTGTAATAATGCCTGTGCAGTCTTCAGCTTGACTCATTTGAACTTTTAATTTATTAAGTAGAATATATATACTTTTAGTGAAGCAGTAGAGGCAAAAAAATAATGACTGACCTTGCAGTATGACCTCACATTTCAATATCAAGTTACTTTTTTCCCAAGAGGAATTGTTTTCACGGGCAAGTACAAAATGGAGACCACTTAAAGTTTTTTCTATTACTATTCTTACTTGAAGATATTTGGATTGCATTGTAATTCCAGCCAGAGTGAGGAAGGGTAACAGGCAGTATACTTGTTGTACTTCTACCAAGGAGGGAAATTTCCATACTGGATTGGTTTAGGCTCAGGTTAACAACTACCTCTGTTGGTCAAAACTGTGCCAGTGGAAACTGTGCTACTATTGGCCAAAGACAAAGGAAGAAGAAAGGGGGAAGGTGTCTTACAAGGCTGCAAGAGCGAAACAAAGGCAGGAATGTGGAGGTAAGTGTAGGGACTTATTATATAGGGGCAATGACTGGCAAAGAGAGAAAGTTGATATGGAAGAGAGAAGAAAAGTGTGTGCAAGAGACCAGGTGGAAGGGAAGCAAAGCCAGGAGCACTGGAGATGGATTCAAACTGTATGCGAACAGTGTTGTGGAGCTGAAGAGAGAGTGTCAGGCAAGATAATGAGTTTGAAACAGGAAATCAAAGATGTGATATTGAATGTTGTCAGCATATATGCACCACAAGCCAGAAGTCAGTTGGAAAAGACAGAGAAACTCTGTTGGATAAAGTGATCGAGAGTGTTCTCAGGGGGAGAAGGTGGTGATTGGAGCAGACTTCAGTGGACATCTGGGTGAAGGGAACAGAGGTGATGAGGTGGTGTTCGGTAGGTATAGTGTTAGGGAGAGAAATTGGAAGGGCAGATCAAAGTGGATTTTGCAAAAAGGTTGGAAAAGGCTGTGTTGAACACATACTTCAAAAAGAGGGAGGAACATGGGTTGATGCATGAGTCAACACACGGGTGGACTATTTCTTATGCAGAAGTTGCAATCTAAATAAGATAAGAGTTTGCAAGGTGGTGTCAGGGAGAATGTAGTGAGGAAGCACTGCATGGTAGTCTGTAGGATGACATCGTGGAGAGGAAATAATGAAGGCACAGATAAAGATTAAGTGGTGGAAATTAAAGAAGGAAGACTGTTGCATACAGTTTAGGTTGAAACAGGTTCTGAGTGGCAGAGAAGAGTGACTGGATGACTGGAAAAGTACAAATGTAGTGCTGAGGGAATCTCCCAGGAAGCCATTTGATGTACTGTAAGAAAAAAGGAAAGAAGGCAAGAACACTTGGTGATGGAATAAGGAGGGATGGAAAGTATTCAAAGGAAGAGGATGATGATGAATGGGTTGACATTCATGTTCAGAGATAACGCTGTGATCTGCAGTGAGAGAGTAAGAGTAGGGAGCAGGTGGAAGAGAGCCTGGAAAGGTGGAGTAATGCTATGGAGAGAAGAGGAATGAAAGTAGTATAAGCAAGACAGACATATGTGTGTCTGTGGTGCATGTATATGCACCACAGACAGAAGTAAGGAAGAGAGTCAAAGCATGATTGAGTGGAGACAGGTGTCAGCATAATTTGTGACAAAAGGATGGCAGCAAGAGACAAAGGGAAGATTTACAACATAGTAGTAAAGCCTGTTATGTATTTGATTGAAAATGGTAGCATTGACAAAAAATAAAGCAGGCCAAGCTGTCAAGCAGAGTTGAAGATGTTGATTTTTAGTGGGAGTTAGACAAGATCAGAAATAAGAATATCAGAGGAGCAGACAAAGTTAGAGAGGCAAGTATGAGATGGTCTGGACATGTGCAGAGGGGGCATAGTGGGTATATTGGACAAAGGATGCTGAAGATGGAGCTGCCAGCCATGAGGAAAAGAAGAAGACCACAGAGAAGATTCACGGATTGAGTGAAAGACGACAGAGGTTGATGTGACTGAAGAGGACTGATGATCTGATGCACTCTAGCAGCACCTAAAAGGACCATTTAAAAGATGTTTTCTTTCTTATTATAGAAAAGTCCAACTTTTCTAGGACATAGCATTGCAGACGTTTAGAGCTTAAAAAACAGAAAAAGAGAGCTGACAAAAGAAAGAAAAGCAGAACACTTACATAATGCAGAATACTGTATAGCAGATACGTGGTACTTTACCTGGTACAAAGTAACTATACTTCAACACATACTCTTTTATCTGAAATCCAGTCTACACCGCTTAAATTACTCCGTTACTCTGGTGCAGGGTTTGTCAATGTGTTCCTTAAGTGGGAAAATCACAAATCAATTTTTTCCCCAATTATAACAAAATACCAAGCATCACAATAAACCAGTCTAAATATGCAAGTGGTCCTTGACAATCTTTTTATGTTTGATTTTTAACAGAAACCAGAATTGTTGTTATTTGGAAAAGCCTATAGGCTGTGTCCTATAGTCCAAAAAATATCTGATTAGAAAACTCATTTTGAAAACTTCTTCCATGCTGTCTGTGATTGTCCTCCAGCAGCTAACCCTTCCAATGACATTCCCAAAATACACAGTAATGATTTGCTCTTTCAGTCCCACAGTCTCTCCAGCACCCACTGGAGTACCTATTTTTCTAACTAAGGCAGCGAGTAGGTTGATTTTCATTGCCTGTTCTTAGCTTGTTTCTTTCCTTAAAAAAAAGAAAAATACACCAACACTGCAACGATTTGCACATTGGTTATGATAAAGTACTGCACTGACTGTAGCAAACTTACACCATTACACTGAAATATGCACTGGAAAAAGAAGCAAAACAGAATAATTCGACTCTTGTACCACTTCAGAATTCACACATCTGGCTAAGGGCACGAAAAATAACTTGAGCAGAAACACTTTTCAAACTCATAACAGCAATGAATATTTTCAGGAATTTTTTTCTGGTAACTCCAAAGTCCCTGCTGAGGACATGGTGCACAGTGTCAAATGAAAAGCATGGACGCCAGCAAATTTCAAATTCTTTTTATTGTTGCCCATTTTCTGCTTGCTTGCTTATCAATTTTAGATCACAAACACTATGTACCTTTATTGTCAAGATTTTGCATCTGGAGACCACCCAAAAGAAACCAAAACACACCTGCATCAACTGTGGGTCAGTAAAATAAACACTAAAAGCTAATATTACTGTCATCACTATACAAGTTTTGTGCACCACAACTAAAATCCATAGTTTAGACTTTAAAGAATTAGCAATTAAAAGCAACACAATTGTCACATTGGCTGTACTGTAATCAACTTCAGGGTCCTACAATGTTGAGATAGCAGAACTGCGACGGCCCAACTGTTTGTAAAAATACATCCAAGTGCTACAAAAAAAAACAATAGTCATTGTTATTTGCAATATCTCAATTCGTGCTCTGCCATTTGTTTTTTACTCTGTTTTTAATAGATGATATATAAAATGGTGAATGAATATATTGTGTTGTTCCTGTCTAAATGCATTCATGTTGCAAAATATAAAATGGCAACAATATAACCCCCCCTACAAGAATCCCAGCAGTGAGGATCAGTAATATGTTAATCCCATTGAACTCGAGACACTGTCTCATGGGTTTTAAACTTTAAGATGTTTATACTGAGCACAAACACTGCCTTTACAAAGCATGGAACGCAATTCAAGGTCATATTTAGCACACTCGTTTTCCATCAGAATGGCCTATAGTGAATGGATTTGATCCTTTGAATAGTGCTGACTCTATGTGACCCTAACTAAAGAAATAATTTTGCATAATCCTTCATCTTAAACCGTAGGCTAAAGCTTCCAAGATTCTATTTTTACAACTGTTAATTTTCTGTTAGTTGCTAGAGCTCAATCAATGTTGGTAGATGTTTGACATCTTAAGTCATCACTCTAATGAGTGTTGTTAATTAAGGTAATTAAGGAATATCTGCCAGCACCTATTTCTGTACAGTCTGCTATTAAACTTGAAATAAGGATGTAACAAGTAAAACAAAGCATATGTTTAGAAAACCACAAAAATGAAAAGGTTCTTTTATGTAATCAGTTTCAATGACGTGCTTTTTTAAAAAAAACAAAAAAAACAAAAACATTGCAAACTGATTGAAAACACTAGAGATTTGTTCCTGTATTAAGGATATAGCTGCTCTATCTCTGAAGAATGCTGCCAAAAGTGTGTAAAAGAAGTTACAGCTTGTTAAGTTTTGGCCTGACAAGAAAATAACTAACATCTACAAGGCCATACTTCACATATGCAGGACAGTTTACATGCACAATGCTTTTGACCTCTCTTGGCTTGAGCTAGAATATTGATCTTTTCTTCTTGATGACAACCAGGAGTCAGCTGTAATTGATCCAAATCAATTAAAGCGCAAAGTTTCCTGATAGCCATCAGGAAACTTCACGGTGTGAAAGCCAATAGTATCTGAGAATGCACTCGTTTACTGCTCTGCACACATACACAACTCTTAGCTGATGCCAAAGCACTAGCATTGATAAATTATCTATGAGGAGAGCTCCGGTCTGAGCACAAAGGAATAAATAACTGTAGCTTTTTTGTTGATTTTTTTTTTTTTGACTCACCAAATCCGATCCAGGAAATTAGAGATTAGCGCAGCACCTACAAATGCATTTCGCCCTCCTAATGAGGATCCTATAATATTTAATTTTGAAAAATAAGATTAATATTTTTTTATTTGTTTTGGGGTTTTTTTAGAGATGGACAGAAAAAGAGCATGTCTGATATATACGCTCACATCTACACATATTATGTGCCTTGACCGACCTGTCAGAGACTATAAGAGTGGATGAGAAAAACACAATTAGACATTTTCTTCAGTAAAGGTCACCTTCATAAATATATAGTGCACTAAACACTGTGCAAAATAGGAGCAGTTGTATAACTAAATGACAAACGATCTGACACCTGTAACAAGCGTCTCACATGAAACAATAAATGATATTAATAAATTATGTGCTTTTACTACGTCGTGACCTCCTTGTATCCCTCCTTTGCAAATACAGTTTATTTTTTAATGGTTACAGACTGCTTCACACACAGTAGCAGTGAAATTTCTCATGATCCGATGAGGCCATTATTTGAAAACAAATCTTTCGTTTTTTTATTAGAAATTAATTTCCTAAATTCTCTGGTTTAGTCTGCAGAAATACACCCTGAAATCTATGACATTATAAAAACAAACTGCAGTTTCTAGTTTCTAAAAGCACAAAACAAAACCTAGTGGTTCACTGCCAGAAAAGGCATACTCTGTTTATCATTGCCAAAAAAATAAACTGTTTTTGGTTCCATGATTCATCTCCGCCATATGTTAATCAGGACTGCATGCACAAACATTTTCACACTTACTAATATTATTACTCTTAGCGCTCAGATTACTGTGGGTTCCCAAGGGACCTCAAGCATCTCAAATATATGATTGGCTAGGATTGATATTTTTTTTAGAAAAAAAAAATAACAACATCTAACTAAGAAATATCTCTCCATTTCCAGCGAGATCATTTGAGTACAAATAACAACTATGCACTGCACAAACACAGATGCACAATGCAGCAGAAGCATCGGAGACAAAGGCAGACCTCTACAGGCTGTCCATTATCGTTGTTTTTGGCTGGTTTCACACGTCTTCAGGCACAAAATATGTTTACAGGGTCAATCACCTGCCACCTACTCAGTCTGAGTAATTGGAAATGACAACTGTTACATATTGCATCTCCAGCAGAGAGGAAATTTAGTTAGTGCTTCTGTGCTTCAGTAAATACTTATTGCATCAGCAGGGTCCCTTTTCACTTTACATAAGCAGCTGCTCAAATGACCTCAAGATGTTGCTGCAATGAATTTACATTGCAACTTGATCTAATGGTAGCCAATAAAAAAAGCTAAGAGGAAATCTTGAATGTGCGAAATGCAGCGAGAAGTGGCTAAGAGTGTCTCTACTTTCAGGAATACTGAAATATTTACAGTACAATAAATGCAGATACTGTCTGAATGTAGAAACATCATACAAGTACGGTGCAGAATTATGGTTTTATATTGCATTCGGAATCTTGTTTGCTTTTAAAATATATAGCCATGTAAGGAATAGCAGTCAGTAAAATCAATATCAACATTCTGCTGCCACTGTAATGAACACTTCAAAGGTTCATACAAGTAAATATTTGAAAGAGCCAGAGTGATTCATAAATAAAAAATAAAAATTAACTTAATGCAGCATTACAGAACCTTAAAATACCAAATGATGACTGAGTAGTTCAGCATCTCTCTGTGCTGCAAGAGTCTAGCTAGTTCTACTTGTACAACAACAAAAGCTAATCTCAAAGGATGTTATGGGTCCTTCAGCCTGCTTCCCTTAAATAACATAAATAAATAACAGCACCACCCAAAGTGAACAGCAGCGCTACTTGCTTCAATTACTGCTGCAGTAGAAGTAATGAGAAACACTCTTCAAGTGTGGCCAATATACACTATAGGGTAAGAAAGAAAACACATTTTTAAAATAAAACTGAATAAATTTACCAGGTTATCTTTACGGGAATTGATACATAAACAAACACAGAGGCAAACCAGATTTGCATGCTTACTGCAAACAGAAATTACGATGTGTGATGTACAAAATTACAGAATTATTAAACGTAACGTCTAAAAATACTAGGGTGAATGTTATGCGTAGACATGTGTTTGATATGGACATTTATTCATTGCACAAACTCAAAGCTATCTTTGTGCTGCAGCTAATTTTATATAAGGCATCGTAAAATAAGGTCTCTAAAGTAGCACGTGTTTTATAAAAATATACACGATTAAGAGAGGGATCAGATCAGAAATCCAGCATTACAAAACTTGGAGTATCATCAGTATCTTGGAGTATCTCCACTGGACTGCTGCATGTGTCAGTAATATGTCAGTGGTGTGAGCTAGAAGACATCATTTCACTGGTTCTTAATATATCATTAAGTCCTGTCACATAATATCATGTGTCTCTGTGACATCCTGGAGGACTGGTTGTCTTGGGTACATGTCATGCAACTGCCATGTCATACAAGTGAACTTCTATTGCATACTGGGCTGTCCTTTCTCTGAAAATATCTCCTGTTTTTTTGCTTTGTTTTGCCCATTTTCATGTAACCACTTAAACAAGACCACCTACAAGAGAAACTTGAACACTAAATATCTTGAAATCGATTTGTCAGAGGGAATTTTTTTCTCACTGCAATAATGAAAAATGGAAGATCAATCGAGGACTGAAATGGAAGAATGCTTATTGGCATCTGCGGTGAGGAGAACTGAGCATTAAGTATACAATGGCATTTTCCTGCGTATGGTGATTTGACTTTAGTGTTTAGTCATTCAATAAAAGCAGTGTGACATCTCTGCCTGGCTCACGTTCCCTAACACTTACGCCGGATAAAAATAAACAAACTTTAAGATGAATTTACACTGATAGCCTCAAAACAGTTGTCTAAAATGAAGACCTCCTTTTAACTCTGAGGCTTATAGATTAGAATCAGGCTTTTAAATAGATCTGTAACTGTTAGATCCACAATAGGATTCATATCTCATCTTATATAAATATTAGCACAAGGCTGATAACATCAGTATAACAAAATGAACCTCAATGGTTGCAGCAAGGTCACAGCAACCCTTTCAGCTGAATTGCTTGTGAAATTTTAAATAGCTCAGTGAAGGGTCAAGCTCCCCTGATCATACCAACAGGAAATGATACAAGTTATGTTCCATTATTTTATTTTAAAAATAAAGCTGCTTTTAGGTTTTGTTTTTTGAACTGTTCCACAACTCATCGTCCACAGCTCTGCCACTTCTCTCAGATGCCAATGGGCATCCAAGCGTGGAGTAACAGTGTCAATCAATACACCACCCAAACTCACAATGTATGCAAGTGCAGAGCTTTATTTTAAAGCTGATTCACTGGAATTAAGACATTCCTGCTGTCATTTTCTTTGACCTGCTTGTCTGCTTTATTATTAAACATACAACACAGTTAGCATTCTTGCAAAAGACTGTGAAAAGTAATTTGTCATCTTTAAACACTGGTGTCAACCCACACTTGAACAAATATACAAAATAAAATGTACACATATACCCTTCATGTATTTATAAAATATGGCTTGCATTATGGTCCTTATCTACAGCTGTTCAATATTTATACCTAGCAGTTAGCCTACGGCACATATTTTGTGCAATGAATCCCAGAATGCAAATGCAAATGTTTTCAGCTATGCCTGAGCATTCCAACAGGCATTGCTGGTCAAACATAAATGAAAAGAAATCAACTAATTTATGCAAATTTTCACATTGTTAGCAGTCTAACGAATTTTAATGCAGGTTATCAATTCTAGAGCGAGGAATTCACAGGAAAATAAGAGGCTTTGGCTTACTAAGCTGCTGTCTGCTGCACAAGCTATCAGTCAAAGAGGATATTAACAGAGTACGGGGACCCTCTTTAATCAAATTTTGTCCAAGGAAGCACAACTAAGATCATCTGCTGTCTCTCTTTCATACCAGCCTTGAAACAGTTAATGAGTTTGTGCACATATAAAACAATTAATGTTTTACCTTCATCACAAAACTGATATCTCTTAATATAAGTCGATGAAACATTTAAATAAGAGGCGATACAACACAGCTGTGAACATGTCCCTGCTCCTTTTTTTTTTGAATATGTCGCTAGCATCAGTTTTATGATATAAAAAGTAAACAACTTAGATGTTATTGATTATATGTCATTTTTAAATGGCGCACAAATCACAGGATCCTAACTTTTTGGAGGCAGGTAAATATTTTGTCTCAGCTGCAGCATTAAAAAAAAAGACAAACAAAAACAAAACTGACTTAACAGGCACAAGTGAGCTTTCCCTCCTAATTGTATTTAAGCTCAGATTTTGCTATGGATAAAGAACTTTATCTTTTTGTAGAAAGAGTTCCCTGAAGTGTAAACAAACAAACAATAATTCATTTTCCAAACAGAAAGTGCTGATTACCTATTTTAATTAGCTCAATTTTTTTTGTCTGACTTCCCTGGTGGCCTTAGGAGCAAAGTCTTTCTTATTTACCCACTAAAGACCAAAAGCATGTAAAGAAGGAAAATGTGTCTTATAAAGTCTGTGGTGCACTGGTCCAGAATATTTAATGTAAATAAAGCTGCCAACCGCTTAATCCCAGGGGAAAATGAAAAGTGACTTAACTGCTGCGGGGGAGAGAAATGGGCCCTCAAGTTGTGACTATGCATGATTATCAAGTGTGATTGAGGTAATGCATTATTGACCTGAAACCGCCTGTATTATTTATGTGGATTAATTATCAGGTTTTTAATGGAAACCATCACTTCATGTTATTGTGATAAACAGGAAAAAAACACTTATTTAAACCCTGAGCTTAGAGATTTGTTTTGTGTAAATATTAACTCATTAGTGCATGAAGATAAGCATCACTGGGTATTAAAGCATAGGTCTGTATACAGTTTTACCAATGCCTATGATTACAGAGCTGCTGAGAACTGAATAAACTTTGCATAAGGTTAAAGCGACAAGCGAAAGAAGCTTTTTATAGTTTAAAATCTTATTAAAATGGCATCTGAGGTAAGGCATTGTTTGTATTTGCTGCTTGTTCTGTTACTCAAGGTGACCTGTACGCTTTAATCTGACCACTCTTGCAAATGAAAAAGTGAAAGCATATGATGGCTAACAACCACAGGCTCAAACAGCAAACTGGAACCGTAACTGCATCAAGTCATAACACATTCTCATATTGCGAAGGAACATCTACGACTTATTTCAAGCTACACTAACCATTCTCTAATCTCTTACAAGTTCAGCAGGTAAATTACATTTATATGAGAATATTTCTGTTGTTTCGTACCACTGACTCTGAAATGATTTCCACAACAAGAGCAGGCCTTACGACACATGCGGTGCAGTGACTGGATTAACTATTTAGCATAATGCAAGGCAGCAACACCCATGGGTAAAATCACTTCTAACAACTGTGTGACCAGACATATCTAGCGAATGGTGAAGCTGCTATGCCAGTGAGTAACATGTTCAACCTGAGATTTATCACTGCTTCTTTGTTTGCAGCTTACCCCTCTGAAGATGATAAGCAGTATCTGAAGAACACTTACCTTGCCCCCCAACGCTTACCTTAACCAACCGTGTGCAGCAGTGAAGAAGCAGCCACTTGAGTCTGGAACGCCCACTCTTGATCTGTAAAGACCTCTGCTTGAATGAAGTATCTAGTAGTATGATACATAACAGGTTAAGATTCATCATGCTGGTATATACTGCAAATCTCTAAGCGAATGCTGCACTTTATATTAAAAAACTTTAGGAAAACAGTGACAATATAAAAAACACACCCCTATTTGTAAGAATTATGAGTAAAACCATGAGTTATTACTTTGTGGTTGTATAACTCTGCCAAGCATTTAAGTTGCAGTTTATATTCATGTCTGTCCAGATGACAGACAGATTTAGTGGCAGATTTTATTAGTGTCCCAATTCACTATGAGACGCAAAATGAAATATGGTCACAATCTCCCCTTCTGCTCTTTAGTTATGGCTTTGAGTAATGGCCAAAAAAGGACTTTGGCAGAACATAAAGAGGTTGCCATGAAGTTGACCTTTGAACTTTTGCATATAAAATTGCTACAACTTTTTTTTGTCCTCTCAGACATTTGTATGCAACTATATTCTCAACGGCATCATATAAGGTGTGAAATCTGGAGTCAAAATGAACTGTTTTATAATCTTGGAGATTATATGTTTTGTTGGAATAAAGCCATATCAGCTTTACTTTAAAACAAAATAAGGCTCTTTGTGCACATTTATCACAGATCTTCTAATATCCAAGATCATAATCAATGCAACATCAGCCACAGCAATAAAAATCAAAAACTCAAGTGTCTCCATTATTGCAAAACACAATATCCTGATTTTCTCACACGTGTATTGCTGCAAACAAAAAGGAAATACTCGTCTGTCTCTCTTTTAACACTGCTCATTGTATATGGTCCCTTCCATTCTTCTCTGAGGACGATATTTCAGTTTTATGTTTTCGGTACTGAGCAGTGAAGTGGGAGGAATGTCTTTGTTTTGCGCTCTAAATAATGAGACTGAACATCTGATTGTGTTGATATTATAAAAACCCTCTGTATGCATTTCTCGTACTGCCAACTTAGGACTGATAAAGTCTCTTTCCTATACTTGTTAAGTGCAACTATGCAAATAATTGTATTTGTCCTTTAAAAGTGTAGCTTTCTCACAGCGTGTGACCTTTCAGTATATGTAAAGCCATTCATCTGTAGCTCTGTGTCTGACACAAGAGTCGAATGATAATGTATTTAACCTGCCAGGCAGAACCTTATATAATAAAACTGAACCACAATACAGGAAGAATCTAAGGGTTCCAGTTATTTTACATTAGATACATTTGTATCCAACCGTGATACTGCTTTTTACTATGTTTCCATTTTTCACAAATAAAGAAGATGCCAGAACATACGCAGCACACATGAAAGTATTTCCAGCTTGGCCCTGCTTCCACATGAAGATTTTAAAGATGCGCTGATGTGTATTGATTGATACACTGTTGTTGTTCACAAAGTCGTGTCCCCTGTGTCTTATGAAAACTGTTCTTAATAAGGACACAGAAGGTGCCATTATTGCTCAATCTGATGGATGAGGTGTTGGCTGGAATGTGAAACTGCCTTGGCCTCCGTTTTGGTTCAAGAAAGTGCTATTCCTCAAGGGGAGACATGCTGTGATTGAAGTATTTACGACAAGACAGAAATGTGATGGCATAGAGAATGTGGGTGACAGTGACGCATGACTGAACAGATTACTGTGTACAGACTGTAGAGCGGCCCTTTGAATTGTGATGCCTCACTTTATTGTGCCGAGGTTAAAAGGCTTACCTCTCAGGGAGCTGCATTACTCTACCCCCTGCTCGTTTTGATATAGCGGTCCACAGAACAAAGGCCATGTCAGCACTGCCAGACAAACCCCCAGCAGACAGTTTGGTAAACTCAAAAATGTACTCTGACAGGACAATGACCAAGACTGATAGAGAGATAGTTTCTTTAACATCTACAGGTCTCCTACTGCATGATAAAACACGTCTGCCTCAAAGCACTCATTATTTTCCACAACAACCAAAAGTCTGTTCGTTTAATACAGCCAGAGGAGAGAAGTGCTCTTGCACAACTTGCTTTAAAAGCAGGAGACGCTACTTAATGCAGTGCAGCACTTTTAGCAAATGCAGATGACTACTTGAATGTGCAGTTTCTCCCCCTCTGTAGTTAATATTAATCATGGTGAGTAGCTTTAGTGTTCTTCGTAAAAGCACAGAGGAAAAAAAAGAATGAAAAATTTTGCTGCCTAAATTCATCCAACTCAAAATTCTGCATTTCCCCTTCTTAATTCTTTGTGCACTTAAAAGGATTTAATACAGAATAATGTTTCACAGTCATCACGCAGAGCTGCAAAAAAAAAAAAAAACCTTTTACATTTGCATTAGCCAAGTGCAGGAAGTGATCAAGTGACACTGGCTACAGATCGTGGCTCTGTAAATGTTCATACAAATGAAGTGATAGGATTCCATGATGTGCACTTCTGCTCCTTCACAGCTCCTCTAAAATACTGCTAACTAACTACATGTACACTTATCTTAGCCTGGGGTCGGTTTCTTGGAGCTAATGACATTATTTTTCACATAAATCCCATTGGTTATTTTCCCTGCATCTTTAGTTTTTAAACCAGGCTTTCAAATGTAAATTCAAATTTATTCAAATTTATTACCTTGATCTTTTGTTCAACAAGAGCAACCTTTTACAATATAGAATGTATGAATTAAATGCAAAAGTAAAAGCAAATTCTGTGCATTAATTAAGAATTAAATCATTGCTCACAGATGCTGAGAGGGAAAATAGTAAAAGCACAACTTTAAAGGTGTAAATCCTCTCATTTCAGGATCCATTGCTACATATATCCATTCTCTTCATCGCTTTCCATAGGGTCACAGAGGGGAGGTATCCTATCCCAGCAGACATCGGGTGAGAGTCATGGTACACCCTGGACGGATTTCTAGTCTATCACAGGGCTAACATGCAAAGACAGACACCTATTTACACTCACATCCACACTTGGACAATTTATGATCTCCTATCATTTGGCTGTAGGAGGAGCATAAGAGAGAAAGAAAATCCATGCAGCAGCAATCTCCACACAGAAAAGCGCCGGCAAACCAGAGAGTTTTAACTCATAACCTGGGGAACTGAGCCCCCCTATCAATTTTTACATATAAAAATGATTTATCGTGCCTCCTTGCTGAGTTTGCTCACTCACTGACTATTAAATCAATCCAACAGATTCTCGGTGAAACTGGATCTGTTGGCTCGCAGAGTGAAATCACAAGGAAAAGAAGGTGATTCTCACTGTTTTGGTCCTTGCATTTGCTGTACATGGATTACTCAAAATGATTATTGCAATCCTTATTCACGCTAAATGGCATGAAACAATTACTATATTGGCTAAATACAATTTGGATAAATACAGGGATACACTCTGCTGTTTTCAAGGCACTTTTTTCCTTACTGAGTTTGACGACAGTAACTAATTAGGCTATATGAAGAAATGGAGTAACAGTTCAGTCTCATCAACACAATCACAGTATCAATGTAAGACAAGAGTAAATATTTCCTGACACTACCTTAATGTCACCATTAACATTGTATTAATACTGAAACAGAGACGAGAGCTGGTGCTAACTGACTAAATATATGTTACACCTGTCTCAGGATGGCTCTGATTTTGCTTCATCTCATGTGTCATAGAGATGTGAACTATAATGCCTTTTATAGTACTGTCCTCTCCTCAAGAATACGAGTGCACCTCTTGTGGATTTTACACAGCTGCAGACACATATCTGTCTGCTCCGTTTTAAGGAAAGCTGATACAGAATGATGTATATATCAGTGTCTGGATATAAATCCCGCTGTCAGTCTCAGCTGTTGTTATCAGTTTATGTCCTGTGAAAATGAAATGGTAACCAGAGATCCTTACTTCTTACACTGATTGTACACACTGTTACGCAGCTGTGAAGTCATCTTTTTCCTTTACTGCAGGGCCCATTTTAAATACACTGACAGTGATAAAAAAGGGCCTGCGGGAGTTGCAACCACTTTCAACATTCACCGAGGCCATGCAGACTGTAACTTGGCCATTGACATAAGCCTTCTACTGGGATGGTTTGTTTTTAAGTTTCACAACCATATCTGCCGTACACATGTATTAGCAGAAATGCATTACATCTATTTTATAAAATAGAACAAAATAAATCACCTGATACAAGTCAGACTCAGCAAGATACTGAATTAATAGACTCCATGGCAACTGATTTATCAAACAGACATCCATGTCTCGTTGACCCGCTTTCTCGCCATCCTTGTATAAAAATAAGTTTTCGTTCAAAAACAGTGGTGTGGTTATTTATCACTATTCTGTGTTATTCAGTGAATTTCAGGAGTTATTTTGTCATTTGTTTTGGCTATGCAGTTTTTTTCTTTTACTCAGTGTTCCTAAGCCTGTGCTTCATAGTGGTAGTGATTTTACACATTTCCCACACCTGTGAACTTTTTTTTTTTTAGCTTTGAGTGTTATGTGTAAGTTGGAGAGTAATAGTAAAAGTGATAGCGATAAGGATATGAGAGCAAGAGATCAAATTTTCTAGGAGAAAAAAAAGGTAAGCGTCATGTCCCTTTCTCAAACTGTATTAAGTTGAGTGTCTGTATTGGTCTACTAAAGCTACTGTCAGCAGAGAGATTGATATCTCTGCTTCTTCTGCCACAAAAACTCCTTTCTGCATGATAACTGAACAGCACAGTAGTGAAACTCAAGGAAAAACGTTGCTCTTTTATTAGACTTGAAATTGGTCTTTCCCCGTTTCCTCCTATCAAGCTTCATGACAACTTGGTAACTCCTACCAGCTTCCAATAAAATCAGACAAAGTTCTTCTTTCAGTGTATTAAGCATTCTACTCTGCAGAATTACAGTGTTCATTCTGTCTAATCACTAAGTATTTTTTATGTTGCAACAGCAAATTAACTCCAAAAACCTGTCCAGCACAAAACAGCTAACAACATGAGCGCTGATTACAAATCCTGAAACCCCAGCCCACAAAGACAAAACAAATAGCTAATTTAAATATGGCCACCGGCCTCCTCAAAGCCAGCTCCTCATGCAGCGCTGCACTGCTTTTATTTCTTCAGTGTGGTTAAATTGCACCCTGATAGTCCCCTTTTGGCCACTTGCAAGAGTGTAAGTGGTTGAGAAGTAAATGTATCAGTGTGAAACTTGATACAAATCAACTTCAGTTTCAAACGGATTTAAAATTCATGTCAAGGTTTTATGTTCCTCAGGAACATAAAATTCCTGGGGATGTGAAGAAATAACAACAAAAGTATCTGAGTTGAAAAAGGAAACAAGGAGACAGGATGTAAAGAATAGGTTCTTGTTTTAATAATGACACTAAACGCGACAGACAAGCTGCTTTCCCCCAGACAGATATGGTGCACTTTGACAATGGGACTCTCTTACCTTATCCCTGGCCCAGTTGCTGAGTAGAGTCAGCAGCAGTCGTTGGTACCTAAGATAGGAGAACAAGCAAAAGACAAAACATCCACAAAGGTAGAAATCACAGTGGGCCCCACGGAGACTGTTATGCAAGGTCTATCACGTGTGATGAGAGCTGGGTCACTGACCATAACCAGAAGAACAAACAGGAGTTTCCAGAGGATGAGTCCACAGTATCAGAGTTTATAGATGTTATTTTTATTTTTATTTTTCCCCACAGTTCCAACACTTTTAGACTGTTATTGCCAAGTTCTTCCACAACAAACTGAGAGGAAAAACAACCTGAATTGTGGCCTGTGCCATATTTTGCCTGCTCAGAGCAATTTGAAAAGGTATTTTTGGCAACAGCAGCACAGTTGTCACTCTGCTGGCCTGGTTTGCCTCACAATTTGCCACACAACTTTTTGGTGTTCTCCAGAATGAATTTCAAGTTGCACTGTTGACAAAGCAGAGTGAGATCCAGAGTACATGACAAGTGCTCAAGTTCAAGGTGAGATCAGGGTTTCCAGGGAGTGAAGTAAACCAAGTAGTGAGGCACTGATACAAGTTTCCCTCAGCAGACACTGAGCCAAAACCTTAACAACAACAAAATCTGACTGAAAAATAGGTCACAAGACAGACTGGCAATCTTTCCAGGCTGTACCCTGCCTCTCGCCCTATGGTACCTTGAATAGGCTCCAGTCCCCCCATGACACTGATGAGGATAATCGGCAGAGACTGGATGGAAGGATGGAATTTACCAACACTGTTTCCAAGTAGAAGTAAGTAAGTACTGGTTTAACCCTGTAAGGCCAAGTGTACTATATTTGATACATCCGTTTTTGTGATGCATGAGTTTTTCTACATCAATTATTTTGTGTTTCAGGCTTTACAGGGTTAATAAAGACTACCGTGTGTTGTGAAGAGTCATCATAACATGAAGTCACCAAACATAGATCCACTGTGTTTTGGTTCTCTTAAGCAAAAAGCTGCTTCCTTTCTTGTTTTAATCAAGTAAGATGACTCTTCACAATGCAACGCAGTGATCAAAACAATTTAACAGAAGCAGCAATCTTGTACTACTGATGACCATAGTTATGGGTCCAACGAATGATCTTGTCAACTCTGGGGAGAAAACTCAAGATAACACAATCTGTCATGTTACCTTGCGATTTGTCACTGTTCTCTTTTTTTTCCACCCTATTTCTCACATTGTGACAAGCTGACAATGATATTTTTGGCCCCAAGACATATCTCCAGGTAATTGGTTCCTCACCTCTCACCTAATGTGAGGTGTGAGCAGTTACGCCATCACATGCTCAAAAGTTTAAGATGAGCTGCTGCTGGTCAAGATCACCTAATGTCACTAGATTTAAAGCAGGGGTTCCAGAGGCAACTCAAATATAACATATTTTCTCCTTTCTTTTTCAAGGGATTACTCTTGCAAGAGCAGAGGCAGACAGGCATACACAGGAATGCATTACCACTCAAGATGAGCCTTCAGAATATATATCCAGTGAGGGTTACCTAGTCATGTTCTGTTGGAAGAATTTGTTTTGAAAATTCCAGGTAGGAACCAGGATCTGATCAGATCGAATGAGTGTGAATGGCTGTTCTACTCTGATTCTGACTTGCACTACAGGGACTGAATTATGCATTAGCTCTCAACAGGATGCTGTGATATACAACACTGTCTGCCAAAGTCATATCTGGTGGGCCTACCCACCTGATTCAGCCTTCATTTGTTCAAAAGTATTTGCAGAGATACGTGTATTTGCAATATAACCTCTATCTAAAAACAGGTAAGTGCAGATTAGTTATGCTACATTTTAAGAAATCCATCCATTCATCCTTTATGCCGCTTATCGGGGTTAGGGTTGTGAGGGCAACAGTCTAAGCAGAGACTCCCAGATCTCACTCTCCTGGGCTCCTCCAGGTCATCCATAAAACTGTATTATTGGAAAATTGTGCATAAAGTATCAAAAGTAAAAATATGTTATTCTGCAGAAATCATTAATGTGTTCATTGGATTAATATTGCTGCTGTATATGTTTAAGGTTCAGCTCATTTTAAATACCTTAATCATATGTTTGTGGCTATCCTGTGAGGACCACATATTTCAAAATTTAAAAAAAAAAAATTGATGAATTAGCTGAGTTAAAATATCTACAATAGGGGTTAAAATATGATTGGAAAATGAAGGTGGAAAGTTGGCAAAATAGCTGGTTAAACTCACAGATGCCAATCTGAAAGGACTGCTGAGCCTGCATCTGGTCAACTAGCCTGCTTCATTAGACCAGACATAGTCAGAGCTGCCATCCGCTCTCCATCATCAGACTTTTCCTTGCTGTACTAAAGGAATTTTAAACAGATTTTTTAAACTCCATCTTCTCCAAATCGCACATGGCCAAGGTGGTTAGCAAGAACAAATTCATCTGTCACAATGATAAATTACTGAAGCCAGTCCAGTTGCTAATGCTAGCTGCGTTTCCATACAAAGCCTAGCTCATAACTGATCTAATAGCAGTGAAAGCAGAGCCTGCAGAAGCTTACCTTGTGCTGGTCTCTAATCAATTCACCATGAAAGACCAGACCCAGCCAACACACGTTTATCCACAATGTGCATGCGCAAACCACCAAGGAAAGAAAAAAAAAATCTGCTGACCTCTCAGCTTGTCCACCTCAAGTTATTGTTAATTGAGAGGGACACAAGGTAAAATAGATTTAGATTTGTGTAATCAGTAGCAAGCAGTGTTTGCTACTGCCTAGAGGACATCCAGGAGGCATTATAATCAGATGCATGAACCACTTCAGCTGGCTCTTTTTAATGCAGAGGAGTAACAGCTTTACTCCTGAATGATGAAGCTCACCAATCAAGCCCAGCCATGATATAGCCTATTTTCTACTGTATGTATTCATTCATTCAGATTCCTTGTGGTCACTACCCAGAGCTCATAGCCAAAGGTAAGGGTAGGAAAGTAGATTGACAGCTTGCTTTCAGAATCAACTCTCTCTTTATCACAGCATACCAGTACAGCATCCACATCAGTGCAGACGCTGCACAAATTACTTTGTCAGTCTCCCATTCCACTCTTACGTCACCTGTAAACAAGACCCTGAGATATTTGCAGTGTATTGCGGCTTAAGGCAGCAGTTGGAACTTCAGAAGTCCAAGTCTGAATGTTCGTCTGAAATGCTGCTTTAACTCAGATTTCTGACTCAAAAACTTGGAGCTGTCCCACAAACTACAAGTTAACAATCCAAGATATTGGCAGTTAACAAAAACAGTAGTAAAATGTAATCTGTGATGCCACTGTTGTGTATTTCTGACTTGCTAAATAAGCTATGCGCAGACAACTGAATTAAAAACCAAGTATTGTGTCGTATTGCTAGTGATGCATGATTTGGTCTACCTTGGTAAGAAGCAAAACACATCCAGTAAATCAAACAGGTTCGATTTACTGCTCTTGATATGGTTGTACAGGGACTAAATGGCCTGTAGCAATGGGCTAGCCACTGACTCCATACTCCTGAACAGCTTCCCCAACAGTATGCCCAGAGTGATATGGTCAAATGTCTTCTTAAAGTCCTCAAAACACATGTTGACCATATACTCTCTCACAACCTCGAGAAGATAAAGAACTGGCCCAATTTTCCTTGGTGAGGACACAAATCAAATTGCTCCTCATGGATCTGAAGTGGATCTGAACTTGTCACAGTCTGGCAGAGGCAGACTATAGAGAGTGGAGAGGGTGGACCCAAGGGCGTACACGCAAAATAAAAAGACTTAATATTAACTGAAAACAAGCCGTTTATTGAAGGCTGATTTTAGCAAAGAAAAACTAAAGCAAAGCCAAAACTAA
The DNA here is from genome assembly GCF_965226115.1 of Aulonocara stuartgranti. Taxonomy (NCBI): domain Eukaryota; kingdom Metazoa; phylum Chordata; class Actinopteri; order Cichliformes; family Cichlidae; genus Aulonocara; species Aulonocara stuartgranti. The sequence continues at coordinate 8,087,854 of NC_138950.1, forward strand.
ATCATAACCTAAACTGGGTGCGCTAAACATACCAAAACCCAGGAACATGGACTCAAGGTAGGATAGCAGACGGTTGGACAAGGCATGAATGAACACAGACTAAAAGCACACAGGAGGTGATCAGGGGAAGTGGAAACACATGGGGAAAAACAGCTGACACAAATGAACATAATGACATGCAGTAGAAGAGTAAAACTAAACACAATGAACACAGGAACACATGACCTCTTCAAAATAAAACAGGAAACACAACGAGACAGACATGACAACATTAACTTGACAACAAATGACATGCAGACATGAAACACATAGGACAGGGGAGACTTAATACAGGGGTAGAAAACACAGAGGGAAACTAACAAACAAAGAACTATAATGACAACCTAGGCATGATAGAACGAACTTAGAAAACCTAAAGGACTTAAACATAACAAACTAAAACCAAAATGCTGATCGTGACAGAACTCTCTTCTCCAGCATCCTGGCATACACCTTCCTGAGCAAACTGAGGAGTGTGAGCCCTCTAAAATCGCAAAACACTGTGCAGACCACGCAGTGCCACGTGTCAACAAATCCAGCCCTAGATTTTCAAGAACTATAAGAATAAGAATTACATTCACCCCACGGACCTGGCCATCTGAGAGCTTTTTGACTACTTCAGTGACCTCAGCAACAGTGATGGCTGAGTGTTCTTTCCACTGCCAAATTATATCCTTATTTCAGATGAGCCACACTCCATCTCCACTATAAACAGTGTGAAAGGGAAGTTGCTCCCCTTTCCTAAATTACCTCATGGTTTGTCATAATTTCCTCAAGGCTGACTGAAAGCCTTGCTTAATGGCCTCACCAATCTCCTTCTGCACCCAGGTTTCTACTGCTAGGGCCACACTTCAGTTGGCTTGTCGTTATCTGTTAGCTGTCTCCAGAGTCTCACGCCAACTAAGCTAAACAGGATTCCTTTTGTATGAAAGCATCTCAGGTTTAAACCATATGGTTGGGTTGGGGGAGTGTGTGTGTGTGTGTGTGGGGGGGGGGGGGGGGGGGCTTACCACCATGACAGGCATCAACCACGTTGTGGTTGTACATACAGCAGCTTTGGCAAATGAGCCTTGGCTTTCTCAAGCTCCTTTTAAGAAATGGTAATTGTAAAATTGATTTTTCATGTATTACATGGCATAACTAGAAATTCAATGCATTGCTCTTTCCAATTTGCATTACAGTGCTGCAGAAATGACTGCAATCTGCATCTCATCACTTCCTCTGTAATCCCTTTACAACTGTCTTATATTGGCATCCACTGACCCACTCAGGTCTGCTCTCCTTTCCTCAGACAGTACAGTCTTCACACCCACAGGCAGCATTTCAGCTTGTCTGGCAGTCCTACAGTCAGTCATAAAGTATATACCAGCTACAGAGAATTATAAAAAGCCTCTGGATCCATTCTTAATACCATTATATTCAAGTTAATAACATTCAACACCTTTCATCTGATTACAGTGAAATGTTTAGCTGGTTAAAAAATAGATGCTGGCATTTATTTGGATGTTATTTTGACATGTAACAAAATACATGTACTGTACTCTGAGAAGGACCCACCCCAAAACCCACAGGCCATAAATGATCTGCTTCTACATCTTAGTGCTAGATGCCACAGTACAACACCTGAGGTCCATGCACCAAACGGTCAGAGCTATTTTTGCAGAGTAAGGAGGACACATGATATTAGACAGGGTTTTAACATTGTGGCTGAATATTATATAACTGCTGTTCAATTTATCATACAAAACAGCTGGTTCAGCTGCTGATATCATACCGTAGAATTAAAAGTGTGTTTTTTTTCAGCCATCAAAAGTAACATTAAAAATGTGATTGTCGTTAAAATTCCATTATTATTTCATGTGACTAACTAAAAAAGACCACAGTCTGAATATCCAATAACAATACAGTATGTAAATATTTGCCACAGTATGGTTGACACAGAAACAGTTGGCAGCAAAATGATTATACTCAGTAAATTTAGGAATTTTAACTAGCTGTTGTCCAGCTGTGATAACAGATAGTAGAAAAAAACTTTGGCTGAAGGCATTTTGTCTTCCCCTGCATCCTGCCAGTTTTGTTCCACTGCCCATTTGTCAACAGTGATGTCCAATCGCTCAGTGCCAGGCGGGCAAATCAGCACCTTGTCACTTTCAAAATGGCAATTTGAGTCTCCAGTTTGTGCCTTAAAGCCACTCACTGCCTCAAAACAAGCACTAAATTTAAAACAAGCCAATCCTAAAGTGCAGACTCGCATGCGATCTACAAAACTGACCACATTAGGGCTTTGAGGTGGCTTTGAGATTGAGGACATTTCTTTTCATTTATCAGAAGCAGTGATGCTAAAGTTGAATCAGAAGCCTGAAAAACCTCTGTGGGAACTTATTACAGAGCCTTACAAAATGTCAGCTTCATCTCATAGCAAAATAATCTAGAGCTAGAGGATCTGTCATGGTCAATCAGCCATGTAATAAAAAGAACCTAAGATGAATACAGAGCTCCAGTAGAGTTAATGCACAAAGTGAAGATTTACAATATTCCACATGATGCAAACCCCATCAGAAAGCAGATTGTCTGGTGTTAATTAAGGGCGATGCTGTCCTAGCATTACTGTATCAGTCATTTCACAGAGTCATTTTTATCGCTGTTGCAATTCATGGCTTGTGACTGTTATCATAACTTGTAAATATTCATTGATGTAAGCACGTTCAGTAAAGTTAAAATTAATATCAGCCCAGCAGTTGCACTAAAAAGAAAATCAGTTATCCTGAAGACAGCATGCAAAATTGCCCCGTGGAACAGGTTTTGATCATCTGACAGGTAGCTCGTTAAAAAGTCTCTGGATGTGCTTTATGTTGGAAGCGTTACAACATGTGTAGCTAAAAAAAAGTCCTGTTGTTGGAAAAATATCAAGAACCATGCACAACCATTCGATATTACATTGCTAAGCTCACTGTCTTTTTATATCAGTCTCAAGTGTATGAAAAGAGAGGATCCATCTAACAGTCTTTTCAGTAGTCTTCCTTTGATTGCTTCTGTCTGAACTTCAGACCTATAGCTTTTCCCCCATCCACCCACCCACCTGTATTCATTTTTGAAGCAGCTGGTGTTCATAATGCTCATAGTGATACAGTGAAAATAAAGGTAGCATCATTTTTTACCACCTAATACAGCCCTGTGCTTGCTTTCATGAGTGGTCTCATTTCAGTGAACAGAGCTCCCACACCAAATCGAGTGTGACTTTGTCTTGAATGCTTTCTATTGTTTTTCATGATTTCCCCTTAACTTTGAGATAGCCTTCAATCGCCTCACAGCGCTTAACTCTGTTATTTGCAGCTTAAAGCAGCCTAAAAATCTTCCAACAGGTCTCCCAATATCAATGCTAAAATATTAACACGGACCAAACTTAAAAAGTTCAATCCAAATTTAACAATGAAATCTATCGCCTATAGGCAAGAATAACCTTAAGCAAAACAAATCATCCTTTAATCTTAAAATGCTATTCATGAAAGTCTGGAAAACAAAATTCACATCCAATTCCTTTGTAGCAATGTGACAAATGTACACAATCACAGCACGGTCTTCTTTGTCTTAGGAAATAATGTTAATCACTGCTTAAAATCTTAAATGTGTCCCACACCTTGTCATTATAGATTTTAACATACCTTTGTAATACGTAATTAACACAGGTGAATCAAACAAATCCTGCCTCCCCTTTAGCTTGCTTTGATAAGTATTCTGTGGAGATGGCTGTGTCATCTGGAGTGAAAGCTGTCTTGGGGTAAAGGTGATCTTTGAATATTTCACCTGCTGAAATTAGATTTATGTAAATGTATAATGGGTGCCAAACACTCAGCCGAGCTGTTTATTCATCAAGTGAATTGGCTGAAAATGGATGACGACATGTGCTCTGGCAGTCAGCATGGACCCTTGAAGAGACCAGATGATTGATATTTTCAATCCCACTATATTTGATTAACTTCTGTTCCCCCACTTTAGAGAAAGACATTTGAAATCTCCTCAAATTAATGAAAAAGGAAAGAATACAATTGATTATTTCTGTTTTGTACTAAAATGACCACCAACATTTCATAAGGCTGTGCAATCCATTGCTGACATTAAAGAGCATAGCAAATCTGAGTAGCAGAGGAGAAGTCAATCTCTCCATTTCATCAGCCTGTCAGACTTGTGTCTGCTAGATTGAAAGGATGGAAAAATAAGAGTCCCTCTTCTTCAGAGTTTTCAATTATGTATTATGAAAATGCACAGCCATAATAAAACATCTCTGTCAACACACAGAAATAAAAGACAAATTAAAAAGATTATACCATACTGCCATTGTCCATACTTTTACAGATAAAAGACGTCAAACACCGCAAACAAAGCCCATTTGAAAACTTTATCAAGAAAATATATTTTGGTTGTGTTTCTATTCATATCAGAGAGATTTTGAGAACATTAATTAATCACTGGTAGCATTTTGTTCCAGTGAAGGAAGAAGTGTAACATATTAATTGGAAAAGCCAAAGGTGCCTCTATCTTGTGACAGGTCTCTCCAGGATATCATTTGTGTCACAAGACACTCTTTGATTTTAAAATTGGTTCTTGTTGCTACATAAACTCTGATGACTCTCGACTTCTGCTGCAAAACATTCAGATGGTGTCAGACATGAATGCATGGCTCCATCCTGCCTTCTATCAGGGCTTCTGGCAGTTATTAGTGGTGTAATGGTGTGGGTGATATTTTCTTTGTACACTTTGGACCCTGTAGTACCAACTGAACATCACACAGCCTACCTGAGTATTGCTGCTGACTGTGTTCATCCTTTCATGACCACACTTTACTTATCTCCTGAAGACTGCTTATAGAAGGATAATTCACCATACCAGTGGTTTCTTTAACATGACAATAAGTCAGACACTTTTGGGAATGCTTAAAGCACCTTGTTGAATCAATAACACAAAGAATTATTGTGATTGTGATTATTCTGTTACATACAGCTAAAATGTCCTTGTTCAAGTTATGACTACAGTGACATTGTAGGGCATGCAGAGGCATTTGAATGCCAGAAACTCACCCAAGAAAAAACATTATTCATTCGAGTCTCATGTCCCCTGACTGCTTAACCTTGGATCCTAGACTTGAAATCAGCCTGACCTACATAAAGCAAAATATAACAACACATAGACATCAGGATAAAGAGCAGTTGCTTTGTTGTACTTAACTAAAATGCATGTATATGCTGCTACATGATAAAATACAGACCACATTGAAATAATTTGTTGTGTTATTTCAAGAGGTTGGCGAAAAATTCTGTTGAAGAATTACTGTTAAGCTATCCAGTGTTTGAGCATCTCAGATTTTATCCTTCCTCGTGTGGAGTCCCACATAGCTAACTAATACCACACATCTGCTTTCTTCAAAGGTAAATCCACAATGATCTTTCAAAGATGTCTTTTAAAAACACTCACAGCTGTTTTGAAGGCACTGACAGGATCCTCTAACCATCTAAAAATACATTTGAAAAATCCATTCTTTTTAATCTTTTCCCCAAACAGCAGCAGCATTTTCTTAATCTATCGAAGGAAGGCATGATTTCTATGACCTCACATTACAATTTTTAACTTTTATTATCATCCAGGCTGCATTTTGATCTACTGCTAATCGTTGACATCATTACAGAACAAACCCATATTTGTGTTTCTCTCATCAAAATGAGGAGGAATGTCAAGCTCATTTTATTTTCAATGGAAAAATAAAAACACTTACCTGTGGATGTGATGGAAGGAGTCTACACAAAAACAATGCTGATATTAATGATTCATCTTTGCATATGTAAAATATAAAAAGCCTATTAGCTTTGACATGCTCTTAGATCTAAGCCGCCCAATTGTTTTTCTTCAAGTTTTCGTTAATTAACAAGCTCTTAAGGAAAACAAACTAAAGAGCCACAGCCAGAAATTTGCATATCTGCAAAGTTGAAAGCATCTCGACAACATAAACAATGTGAAGTATGGCTGAAAGGGTTCAGCTTCCTGTCACTCGAAGGCAGTTCAGTTCAGTGATGTGTTTTTAATGATAATTCAGTAATAGCCTACAGTCTATTAAGGTTACGATCTCCACTCTCATTGCAATGCACTTCAAGCTGTTTTCTACATGACAGTCTGAAGTAATGTGCTGATGAATTTCCATTCTATTAAGATGGCTAAATATGGGAGTCGGTATCATTGTCACAGCGCATCGAAGTTTAGAACCCCACACGGGATACAACAGGAGGCAAAAATAAATAAAATGAGGGTAATTTTGAATTCTAAATAATAACAATAATAATCCATCCATTTATTTTATTGTCCAATTCAGGGTTGCTGGAGCCTATCCCAGCTGTCATAGGGCAAACTAGGCCATACAGTGGACAGTTCGCCAGTCAGCGCTAACCACCACCCAGTCAAAATTCAAAACACAGGCTCACCACGGTGGCACGGTGGTTAGCACTGTTGCCGCACAGCAAGAAGGTCCTGAGTTCAATTCCAACATCAGGCCGGGGTCTTTCTGTGTGGAGTTTGCATGTTCTCCCCGTGTTTGCGTGGGTTCCCTCCGGGTACTCCGGCTTCCTCCCACCGTCCAAAGACATGCACTTAGTGGGGATAGGTTAATTGGATAACCCAAATTGTCACTAGGTGTGAATGTGCGAATGAAAGTGAGTACGAATGGTTGTCTGTCCCTGTATGTTGGCCCTGCGACAGACTGGCGACCTGTCCAGGGTGTACCCCGCCTCTCGCCCTATGACAGCTGGGATAGGCTCCAGCGCCCCCCGCGACCCTGAAAAAGGATAAGCGAATGGATGGATGGATGGATGGAGGCTCACCAACATACATTCGGGGGTGGCTGTAGCTCAGGAGGTAGAGCAGGTCATCTACTGATCCGAAGGTTGGTGGTTCAATCCGTGGCTCCTCCAGTCTGCATGCCAAGTATCCTTGGGCAAGATACTAACCCCAAATTGCTCTCCGATGCGTTCATCGGAATATGAATGGTAGTTAGGAAGCACTAAGAAATGCTGTATACAGTGCTTTAAGGACTCCGGGAGAGTAGAAAAGTGCTATATAAGAATAAGTCCATTTACCCCCTGGCCAATCAAATTGATGGCACTATTGCCTCCAAAACTTTTTATATAGGGATGGCCTTATTGGGGCCACTAAGAATAGTGGGGGGGTCACACCAGAAACAGAAGAAGAAGTGTTGGGGCGTAGCAGATGGGAGGGGGTGACAATGGGAAATCATGAAGGATATACAAAATGACACAATACGAATGAAAAAAAGTTGTATATGCAGGAAAATGGCCAGTAGTCCTTCCTCGCCCCTCACCTTGGTGGCACCCATGATTGGTGGACCTTAAAAAAAGACATCAGAAATCATACTTTAAGCCAAATGATTCTTGTCTCCTCTCAGTAAATGATTAAATCTTTATAATGGTACCTCAGGTCAGTACCTAATCGTAGCAGAGAACATCCTACCAAAGTAACACTGGTGTTTGTAAGGTGGTGCTTTGCCCCAGCAAATGTGATTCAGAAAAGGATTCATAGACCCTTTGTGGCATGGTTAAAGTCTCAAAACTAGAACTTTCTGGCCCTAATGAGGCCAGTCTCACTGTGTATGACTATGACCATCCTTGATCTCTGAACACATCACACTTCTGTGTGATCGTGCACATCAGAGTGGAGAGATACTCTAAAAGGAGCCAAAGCACTGGAGCCAAGTCTCCTGCTTGATATGCTTGTTATGGCTGTGCTGTAGAGGTAATCCTTATCAATCACACTGCAAGGGATGGTAGCTCGATGTTTTCATTGCATAATTTTGAATGTCATAACATCAATATTTAATTTCAAAAATGTTTTCTGTTTTGAAACTGACAAGTCCAGTGTTACCATCATTGTATCTAATGATTCAGTTCAATGTGGCATTTAATATGTGATGCAGATGCAACACACTGATGAGGATAATGCAGTGATATTTTCTGTGAGCAAGCTATAGCATGTTGTTATAGCATTCATGTATTCAGTGCCAGGTGTTCTTTTTTTTTTTCAGCAGGGACCTTGAATGAGAACAGCACCGGTGTCCCTTGGATCCAGCCTCATTAAAACATCACTTCGTTAAATTGGAGAGCCACCAGACAGGCCCAGAGTACTGGTGAAGGTCTGTGTGGCCTGCCATGTACAGGTTGCCTGCCTCAGTACATAGCTTGTTGAAGTGCGCTACAGCTTTTAGAAATTCAGATCAAAACCTTGTTCACATGCCTTTGTTATTGTGCAGATCTAAACCCATAGTTCTCATATAATGGAAATTATTATCACAAGGACCTGCAACCGTTCATATATTTTTAAAAATATCATGAAAAACTATGTTGTCGGGGTTTTTTCCAGGAAAAAATATGACGATGTGAGTTCTGATGAGAAAATAAAAAAATGTTTGTTTTTGCTTTTTTTTTATTGAGGAAAATTGTACATGTTGAAATTTAAATAGAAAAAAGACTGAACTGACCATCAACACAAGCAGCATATTATAATGAAGGAATTCAAATAGCTATGCTGAACTTGCACAGATGGAATGACAGGGCAGAAAATAGGCTTGTCAAGGTGAATGACAAATCATATTCCTGTGTATAATTCACAGCAAACAAGCACCTGAAGCTTCACAGGAAATTAATATTTTAGTCTTCCAGATCGGCAAAATGTGTGCTTTATCATTACACGGCATTAAAATTCCACATATTCTTTCACTGCAAAATTGCACGATTCCGATCTATTGCGTAAAACCAAATAGGCTGTTTACTTTTTTTAAGAGGAAGCGTCGCCGTATTGATAGTTAACAGCTTTTTGGTAAATGCACAGATTTAGAGTGACAGCACAATCTGGGCTCTCTGACTGGTGCATCAACGTGCTGTCAGTCAGCCTGTCAGCAGTGCAACAGTGCCATCTATGGTGTTCTATCAAATGAGACTGGTCATCCATGACATAGTAATGACTTGACTGGACTGCACTCAGTTTCCCAATCATTACCATGGCAATGAAGAATGGTTTGTTCATATTAGTAAAATGACTGTTTTTATGCCTGACAAAACCCAATGACATGGAGAGGTGTATGTAATGTGCTGGAACCCCATTATGCCTTGGCAACACATCTTAATAATCACTAGACATTGCCCCTCTCTTTCCAAAAAGGACGTTCACCCTCAGCAGCCTTTATGAAAAGCTGCTATTAACCCCCTGATTACAGGACCCATGAGCTCTTTTTTGTGGACACAGTAAAGGAAATGTGAAACGCTGTAAGGAGACTACAAGTAGTAACGGAGCATAAAATTTTGCAATTTGCATGCTTTGATAGGTAGAGAGAATTGACCACCATTGTCATTCACTTATTTCAAGGTCATGGAGTTCTTTAGGTGAACTTTGTGATAATTGTGCTCATGCAGGCTAAGAAATTGCTTTTACACTCTGGCCCACAAAAGCCATTCAAACCGTGCTCCCATTGGGGAAGGGTGTTTTTAATTAAAACAAAGTTACATAGTTGTGTAATTAAAGTCATAATAATAATGCATTCTTTAATTATGAAGTTCACTTGGAAAGGTCTCACTGATTAGATGCCCAAACATGGATGAGATAACAAGATGTGACATGGAAAGGGGGGGAAAGGCTCTGGAGGTGCTACAAGTATACCAGGAAATATTCTTTCTCTGGGGTTTAAAGGCTTATAAGGATTTGGGGGGATATTAGCGATTCAATTTTAGAAAAGTGTGAAATCCCTCCTCATGGAAATGAAACAATCAATATCAAATTAATAAACCCTTTAAGTGCATACTTCTTAATGATTTGCTGAAATTCAGGAGAAAGAACAGAATTTAAAATCCATATTAATGCATTGTATTAAGCCCCTCCTCACACCTCAGATCCTAGTTTTGAAATCCAATTTGAGGTTTTAATCAGGAATTGCTATGCCTCCATGCCTTAGTAATCATCAGTACAGAACATAAAGCAATTATCAGCAGTTCACACACACTGGCTTCTTGGAAAATCATTCAACAGTGATTACTTAAGAAAAATGGAAAAAGCTTAGCTGATTTAACATCCGTCAATATCACGTTCATGGAAATACAAATGCCAAAAGGTCCTGCACGCAGTTGTGTAATGACAAGCTGAAGACAAAAGCAGGATTCATATCCTACTTGCCAGTGCTCATTTACCTTGGTGACCCACAAGCTCTCTCAATTTATGATGGCAATGAAACCACAAATAATTGCAATATTTGTCTCATAATGGAATTTGGGGGCCATTGGGGGGCAAGGTGTTGCCCACCTCATGGCAGCATGAAACAAATCCTTCAGCAAAGAATGGCTTTGCTTTAATTCAGTCCCATAACATACTGAAACCCAAGCCGGCTTCCAGTGAGGGAAAAGAAGTCCATTAGGCTGCAGCAGATGTATTTTAGCAGCTTGGAAACTCTACCAGAGACATTTTTATAAGCATACATTTTTGCAGTGCATGCTTTCTACCAAATGACCTTCCCTTCGCACTTCGAGTCCAGACTGAGCAGCAGCTTTTACGCTCATATTCATGAGGCCTGTTTTATAGCACTCATAAGGCCACCTTCATCCAGGAGCATAATATGTTTGTGTGAGGGATGTAAAGCACATAATGTGCAATAAAATATGTCCTTTAATGAACATTATAGAAAGATTGAGGCATCTACACAGCCTTAAGTATGGGGCACATAAAATTGGCTAATGGCAACTTCCTGTAAAGCTGCTATTAAGGAAAAGTGATCTGTCTGGTCTTCACTTCTGCACTGCTTTCCATTTGAAAAGCTGGAAATACAAACACGGTGCTTACCAAGCATCATGCAGCCCAATCTCGCATGAATGAGGTCCCCAAAACAAGCTGCTACAAAGGATACCGGGGTAATGCTGTGGTTTGTATACGACTACGAGGCTTTCAAAAGTTTGAATAATAAAACATTAAAACAAAAATAGACTAAAAACACATCAAAAAATCTTCTGCTTAAAAATGTCTTTTACAACTCCACTTTATTTAAAGCTCTCTTTCCAGACCTACTAGAATCTGTTGCGTTGTGTGAATATGGCCTATATTTGATGGATGATAGTGGCGAAGGAGCTGAGAGGACTGCTGGACAGGGCGGACCCTTACACCTGAGCAGCCAGGGATGGCTTGGCCACATGCTGTTCGCATCATTACACAGCCTCAGTTTAGACCTCTGGTGCTGCTCTGATTGATGGGCTCCACCAGGCCAAACAGCCCAATGGAGGCGTTCCATCCAGACTATAGCCCAGCCCATCCATCTTGAGTCCCTAGTAGAGAGTCATGTTACTGTACGTCTTGTCTGGTGCAGGGCTGCTCAGCCTTAATCCTACTCCCTGATTAAATGGGCTGCTGGGTGCACTGAGGGCAGGATTCAGCATTGTACACTAAATTGCCAGTGACAAACCAGGAAGGCTGGATGAATGCAACGCAAAATAATGAAACACAAAATGTCAGTTTATTGTGATCATTACTTTCACCGTGCAGTTTGTCGTATTAGACGGGGTCTGCATATGCTCTATATATTTACTGGTAATGTGGGTAACCTACAATGTGATGCACGTATCATTGCACGTGATTTTAGACTTATTGATCAATCAAATGTGGGTCAGGACCATTCAGGAGAGCCTCATGGCAGGACTCGGGTTAGAAAAAACAGTTAAAGAGGGAGATTAAATTGTTTACATCTTTATCTTAATACTTTAAATGATTATATTGTCAGTTCAGTATTTGCCATTTAAAAGTGGGATTCACTGCTCCTATGGTCAAATGCATGGGAGACTCTAAAATGCTTGTGATGATAGGAGCGATAAGCATGTTTATTAAAACTAAGCATGCGCTGTACAAACCTTCCTCTCCGTGTTTCCAATTAAGATAGCTTTCAAGCATTAGACATTCTGCTTCAAACAAAGTTAGATGGCCGCATTGTTTAAATAATAACATCTGTGCCTTGTGCAGAGCCAAGTTTGGCCACTCTCTGTGGCTGTTTTTGCCAAAATAAAAAAGGAAATCTTATCTGCAGTTTATATCTATTTCAATACCTCTCTTGTGCTCATTTCTTAACACAGAAGGAGGGAGACAAATTGCCAACTGAAAGCCATTCCCTCGATTTATCCGAAATGACATCTTTAGAATTTCTGACAGTGCACTTAGTGTCCATAGCAGTGCGTGCATCAATGTGCAGCCTGTGAGATCATTTTCAGTATATGACAATTACTGGCACGTCGTTTCTCGATCCACAGGAAAGAAATGGCCATAACAAATGAACGCCTTTACTCCTGCCCCTTTGGATGCTCCACCACTGCAGCCAGATGCGGTAACCAGATGCACACAGCTTGTGTGCTACCTTGCCGCTTCAATAACTCTCATTACGGTAATTGTTGCTTAATGTTTTCATAATCTGCTGCTTACAGGAAACTGTTTTCCTTTCTCTAATACCATAGCTCCCTCCCTATGGTCCTATTCTGAATGCTATGTTAATTTTTTTTTCATGTTTATAATGATTTGGGAACTGTCCCAACTGGCCGGTCTCCCTGATGGAAGAACATCTCAAAGAAAAAGTGCTTCTGGTTTAAATGAGTGAGAGAGCCAACAGAGAAAGGCCGATGGACTCCCTTCTTCTGATATAATGAGCCACTCTGATATAATGAGCCATGGTTCTCACTTCTTCCCAGCATCTGGACGTTTACTGGGTTTACTTACATTTCAGGTCTGCCATTCCTCACGAGGACTGATTGTCTTCTTAGCCGTACCCATTCTTCCCTGAAGACATACACATGCACATGTACTACAGACACCTCGAGGTACTTCGTTGGAGTGATAATCTGAATATTGGGAGGTAAAGTTGATAACAACAGAGCCAAAAATTGCTTCATTTTAGGTGCAAATTTGCATTCACCCTGGAGGGTTAATTAGTGGGAAATTGCTGTGTAAACCTATTAACGGGTTACTGACTGTTATCAATTTGTCACCCTCACAATCTGTGATTCAAATTTTGAAATACTCCAGATATACTAAAGAAAGAGTGGCTAAGGCTTTTGATTTGCTTCTTTGAGGCAATGTGGAACACATATTGTGTTCAGCGCTATATAGAGGAAAGTTTTAGTGCCACAAGTACGAAACATATGCAGGATCATTTCTTGGGGTTTCTTGGGGTTTTTGAGGTCAGTGCTGATAGTTGTAGTGATTATAGTTTTGCTTAAAAACCAGTGTGGTATTTGAAACCTATGACTGTGTGTCCAAGAGACCTGTGAGTTTGCTATCAGCAATAATTTTGACTGACCAATCAATCTGTGGATCACTCGCTTCTCTCTAATTATCTCACACGTGCATTCTGCCTGCCTGTGACATTTAGCAGGAGCTTTTTCAGTAAGTCACAAGGTGGGCCAAGATGCCATTAGGTGATATGGTTCATTTATTGTAGGGACCCTCATCAGCACATTTTCCTGCCTTGAGGCGTAAAATACAATCCACACTGATTAGCATCAGCCCCATATCAGGAGAAACATAATAGTCCCAGTCTGAAGGTGAAGCTTTTTGAGGGCACACTCTTTGCTCAACATGGGCAATTGTCACAGATTTTATTGCAGTTGGAGGATTATCTCTCAGGCGCTGTGTCCTCAGTGTTGCTCACATGGGTGAATGGAGTTGTTTTGCATTCGTAAAATGTCACTGTATAATTCCATAATTAAATCATTAAGCAACAGCATGTCCTTCATACATTTAGTTTGTACCTTGATGTAATTTTGCTGTCAAGGTTTATTAATTGATATAAAGACAAATTATAATCAAACCAAAGTGCTTCACCAGACTCAGTAATTGAAATGACCCGGTGCCCTGTTTGCCCTTGGGAACTGGTAGGTTTTTTTTAAATAAAAAAGCTCAAAGTTTGTTTTGGCCTACAGCACTGCTAAAAGGCTCCCTGTATTTATATGTCACTCAAATATGGCATTACAGGGAATTTAATGACACAATGTGCCTTTTCTCTCCTACTATGCTCAGCTGGCTTATTCTCAAATATGATCCATTACAAGATGCAGCGAAACAATCCAATAAAGAAGTTGATTATGTAAGAGAAACCTCCTCCAGCAGTTGTTAGTAGATGTAATGGCTAGGACAGCTAATTAGTTGGGTTGGTTGTCTTTGATTTATATAGTCTTTCCTATCATTCCTTAATCAGCTGAAAGCAATGATCCATGTGCAGACAAAACCCATTCAATTACAAAGCTGCGATCGTGACAGAAATGCCAAGCTCCAAGAGGGGTGTTTAAAACCAACATAGGATTTTCACATTTTCTACATTGATAATTCAGATAATTGAGCTGTAATTAGACACATCACATTGTTTAGAGAGTATCAAGGCAACATGCAAGTGAATCGTTTACTGAGAGCATGAGATCTAAGCGCAACATTATAATTCAGTTATGCAAGTGTCTCTGTTCAAGATGCACAGTAGGTGTGTTTACCAGGGCAAGTCCAGTGTGAATAGCATGGGCAGCACAGTGCATTGATAAACAAACAGATTTAATTATGCCATCGTGGATTTAAGTAAACGAACCTTGAACCGGTAGATGTGTTGAAACTGCATTTGAAAAGTGATGGCTGCTATAGTTTGGTTTAATGACTGTGGGAGGAAATATGCTTCATTGTGAAATGCAGCTGTTTTACATTAATCACTGGCATATGGACAAGTGTCATATTGTAATGATACACAGATCTGCGATCATTATGCTACTACAAATGTAAAGCATACAGAGCACCAGCTGCCTGGGAAGGTCTAAAAGAAGCAGACAGACGGATATCAGTGCGATCAGCGACAAGGGACTAGAAAAGGGACAGAAACCGAAGAGATTTTTTTGACAAAATCAATAAGCAAAAGAGCTACTGTGAGCAGGTCATGACAGACAGATACACACACACACAGCCCCTCTCTTTCTCTCTGTTCCTGATTGTGCAAACATTATTATCACTGTTTGCTGAGACAAGTTTTTCCAATCCCTTTTGAAGTACAAGTACAATACAGCAAAACAATACAAGTTTCATTTTGGAATATTACAAAAGTCAGATGAAAGTAATATTGTCCTTTTCTAAAAGCTTCAAAAGGCTGTTGGAAATGGATAAACTCAAATTTCTTAGCATAATGGAAAACTTTAATATTACATCTGCTCCCAATAATTTTGATAATGGAGATACATATTACATGATTTGTGATTGGATTATATTAAAAACTCAGACAAGTTGACAGTTAAAAACACTGCACTGGGTTTATGCATATTCTTTGCACATCTAAAATGCATAAATATTTTACAGTAATATTTCATTTTGCTGTTTCTTTTATTCTAAGAGTGTTACTTGGAAAGTTTTTGGACAAAAAAGAGGAAAACCTGCACCCATATGTTCAGAGTTTTTAAATTTCACAGAAAAAACAAACAAAGACTGAGCAAGACTGGTTGTGCTGAACCCACTGAGCCCACTGGTGACATATATATCTGAAAAAAGAAGAATGTATGCAACAATTGTGTGATTCATTGGTTTTTTTCCCCCCAGATCCTTTGGGTCCTCTGTTTTCAGTTTGCTTTCTCCTTTGGGGAGCTTTAGAATCACATCTGCTTCACTGCGTTAACAACAAAGTGTACGTCTGCTCCCATTGTGACACATACAGTGAGCCCCTGCAGCTGCTGAAGCCAAAGTGACTACAAGCTTTCGTATTATGTGAATGCCATTTAATAGCCTTTAAGAACACTTTAAGGTAGATTTTTATAATATGCCTCAACAACCTCATGATATGCTAAACACTGCAACAAAATAAGTCTAATTGAATACAAGAACAGGCAGTTTATTTGTGCGAGAATCACAAAATAATCAACAATAATATCAGGATATAGCAATTCTGCGATACTTGACATATTGTAAAACAACTCTCAGCACATTATTGTATCTGTGATAAACTATAACAGTAAATGTAAGAAAAAATAAAATAAAATAAAATGACAAGGGATAAGGCTGCAAATTGAGTCTACCATTTTCCCTCTATGAGGTTATTCTTCACTGGAAGTTGTTTTCACCACCACGAGGAAACATAAATACTGAATGAAACTCTGAAAAGTCAAATAGTCAGGGATATCCATTTTTTAAAAATAAAAATGTACCATCGCAAAGTTATCAATGCTGTATTACTAGAAGAAGCCGTACAGTGCATTACCATTTAATTTTTTTGTCCTACATTTAGTATTGCATAAAGTCTTTGCACAGAGGATCATTTTTGCATGTTGATTACAGACAAAAAAAACAAACCCAAAACATTTTCTTATCAAATAGAGATGGCTTGGTGCTGGGCAGACAGCAAAGCGGTCTTCATCATCGTGATAAAGCATCTCCCATTCCCTGCAGACCTTGAGTTCTGTGTGCTCTTCAGAATACAAGGGCGCCTCTGACCAGGGGCCAGCCAGCCTGTGAAACAGCAAAACCTCGACAGAAAACTCTTTAACACCGCCACGACTTTTGGCATTTACACCTTTGCACCCCTATTTGGACGTGGAGTATAACGTGTTGTTAAGAATTTGAATATTAACATGAGGATGTCTACTCTGCTGAAGCACAGAATACATATAAATACGTTTACTCATATAATTTACTTCAGTCTTACCATTGTGAATTATTGGTCAGTTCTTTGGGACTGGGTATGGTTTTGGCATGGCTGAAAGAATCATTCAGCCATATAGTCACGATATAATGTACTTTTGCTCATTTGGTATGCGTAAGTTTTATGAAGTATTGATTTGAAAAGAACTACACAATAAAACAACCTGCGTTTGACAGTGCCACGCAGAGCAGAACCCAGCTGAGCCACAAGGCCCTGTACTTTGAGTGAAGGTGTGGTTGCAATCATACACTGGCTAGCGAGCTATATCTGTGCTCTAATCCCATGCAAACACCTTTGATTGAATGTAACAAGTTCCCTCCAGAGGCAATTTCAAGTTCTGCAAAAATCACATGAAATTACCACCTGAGTAATAGTTGACAGAGCATGTGGAGGGAATGTGAGCTTACCAAAAATAGTAAACTCCAACGCTTCATCACAAAACAATACTTTGAAAACCACAAACTGATTATCTCTAATAACGTAATGAGTATCTGAGCGTGGACCCACCCACCCATTTAAAGCTGCACCTCAGAGGCGGTTCCCTTGATCATTCTTTGTCATCCTCTCAGTTGATGAAGCATTATTTGTTCGTGCTATTATTAGTTCACGCTTTCAGCTCCATCAGTAACTCCAAAGCTATTTCACAATAATCTCTGGGATGACATTGAGATGATATTACACAGTGTGTCCCTCACATGCACAGCCTCTGTGGCAAAGCAGTACCAATGCATTACAGTGCGTCTAATACAGCCTGCATGGCACGGTTATCACAGAGATTACATTCATAGACATGAGCTTCATTAAAGTGTAATGTCATGTGCATTTGGAGAATTATTCCAAGTGAAACTATTCACCTCTGATATTGTTTTCACCTTCTAGAGCAGACGAACTCTTAGCCTGCCGCTTTGATTTAAATCTGTGTGGCAAAAGCACCTTTCCTGTTATTATCTTTTCTGTGGATATGCAGTGGAATTGTTCTCTGTCAACTATAGCTGTGTAATTTCTATCAATCATAACAGATGGAGCATCAAGCGAGGCAAGAAGATATGAGAGAAAGGGATCAGGCAAAATCCTAGAAGGACAAGGCCATGTGTATTGGTTTTTATTTTGTTTTTCATTGCATGTCAACCAACTGACACAGTACATTTCTGTAATACGGTTCAGCCTTTCATTGTTATTAATTTACCGTTTCATCTTCAAGCATCTCTCCGAATCTATTTAATTCAGGGAGAGGTATGTTCATTTCCCCTGCCCTCCTTGCATTTATCAGACAAGGAGTGATACCAGCGAATCCCATTGTAGTTTTAAAATAGTCCTTAATTAAAACCCAACACAATTCGATTAAGATGAGCTTAAGATTCATGTATGTTAATTACAAAATTAAAAAGTAAGTAAGCATTATGTGCAAAAAAGCCCTTTTGTCCTATTCTGTTATCACTATTTGTGCTTTGTTCTGGAAACATTAAATGTCACGATAACACCTACACATACGAGACAGTCAATGTGCAAATATCACAACTTCAAGTACAGGATGTGCCACAACAAAGAGCTCCCTGGTGTTATCATTTGGAAAATATCCTCTTTATAAAACTGACATTTACCAACATAACAGCATTTTACTTCCAAATCAGCTAAAACAGTAGTGGAATTCAAATATTTATTCTAGTTTAAAAAGTAAACTGTTTCCTCAGGTAAAAATGTGTTTATAACAGTAAAGTATGTTCAGCCTCACCTTTGACCTTGCCTGCCTGCCAGCCAGAATACACCCATCACAGTGTAGTTATTCTCCTTTATCCATGAATGGCAGCTGCGCAGTGTGTCCACAGTTCACTATATGTTAAATGTCACATTTTGCACTGAAGTGTTGTGTCATTATTCCTGAATAGCATGAATTTAACATGCAGCAAAGGGTGATGTAAAAAGTGACTCGCTGTGAACAGTGAAGTGGTTAAATGAACGCGCCACACTGCCGAGGTCACACGAAAGTGGTACAAAAGCATCTACTGGCCAACAGATGGTGTCCCGCTGCCGATGGTATAAAAGCGGTGGCGGTGATAGACTGCATTTTAATGTAATGTTAGTTCTAGATTGTTATGTTCTTTGCTGCATAAAAATGGCTTTCAGTAGAGCTTTAAATTTGATGTCACACCTGGCTGTAGTGTAAAACTCGTTTTAGTTTCATTCATAATTATGAAATATTTTGCCTCATTTATTAAATGTTTGCAATACACATAGTTGGGCAAAAAGCTTTGTAATGAGATGAGAGATACATTTAAAGAGAAAGAGTTCTCTGCAGTAGTTTAACCGTTGCTCAGATGGAAATTATCCGATTAATAAAAGGTAAGTCGTCAGCATCATTATAATGCTGGCTGCCACTATAATTTTGTTGTACATGTACAATTATCAATATTCTATTCTGTTCTATTTCAAGTAAAGACGCAAAGATTGAAGGAGACAAATCTCACAGGGTTTGTGGACAGTAGATGGCTGTTAGTTGGCTGGCTTTACTGGAATAAAACTATGCTGGAATAATAATATACTGAAGTATAACTAACAGTGTCACCCAGTATTCACTGTAAATTAAATATGCATAGCTAGGCTAATTCAAGCTGCACTAATTAACATATTTAAGACAAACATATTTCCAGATTCCTAAATTCAACAACCTTTAAGAAACTAGAGTTCAAACTACTTTAAATAGATAGAAAAAGAACAAAGGGATTGCACAAATCCACTCTGTTAACCAACTGTCAAACAAAGAAACTCATTATTCTTCTCCTGAAGATCAGGAAAAGTACTCGAACCTGAAATCCATCTTTCTTTATTAGGCTGCTCATCACCCAGTTTCAGGCTCTTTCTCCCTCCTTCAGGATTTTATTAATAGAAACAGTAAAGGATTCCCTTTCAAGCTTCCTTCTTCTCGACATCTAGCTCCAGCTGAAAACAAAGACATGAAATAAATCTGCTCCACCATTAGTGCTTTTAATTATGTGGATCCAAAACACGTTGGAGTTTTTCTTTCTGCGGTGTGATAAGATTTCCAAAAAAACGGAGACGTTATGAGAAAATGTTGCATTACTTGAAGGTTATGTTGCAAATATGCCCCAATTTTAAGAGCAATGCAAGTGGCCTGGGCCATTAGGTTAATTTAGGATGTTTCTTTAATGCTCCAGTTTTTTTCCCTTAATACTGAAAGACATTTCAATCATTCCTGAACTGGTTCCTATGCATTATTTTGTTAAACTGTTTAAAAGACTCGTCCCCTGGCAAGTAGTTTTCCTCCACTTCTTTTAATTCACATTGGGACATACTGCCTAGTTTATAACAACAAACATTGTAAACATAAACCATCATGCAGTCCTTTTTACCTTGAGCTGTTACGCCACTTTGTTTCTGCGTCTATCAGCGATAGACAGACAAATTGAAATTCGTTTCGGCAGCCCACGGCTCTTCTCTTCATATTTGTATTATATTTACCCTTAACATACACCAGCAGCTCTATTCAGCCACTGTTTTGCAATCAATAAAAAGTCCCCAGGAAATTAATTAATAAAGTCAAAGCTGGGGTTGTTTTAAGTTCAGCCTTACCTGACTAGAATTAAGTAGCTTAGGTGAGTCAGAGCTCTCAGTTTGTTCCGTAGATAGAGATGCTGTGGGCAAATATATATTTATGAAGGCAGAAAGAACTCATAATTTGGTGTTAGAGTTCAGTTGGGGAGTCAGAAAAACTTCTGTTGGAGTAAGTGTTTAGCCTATTAATGAGGTGGTTTGTTTTAAAGAAGAAAGCACAAATTCTCAGTAAATTATTTACCATGTTGTTTACCCGGAAATGTTATAAATATACATATTTTCCATTTGTTTGCTTTAAGCCAAGAAATGATAAAGTCTTACATTAAACTTATGAGTTCAATTAGTTGAACTAAATCGGTCACAATACCTGAGACATGATAATCGCTTTATCTTTTGTGACTTATGCCAGCTCAGAACAAGCAGATTTCCACAATAAGAAATATTAATAGATTGTGTTTTATTTATTTATTTATTTGCAGTCTGCCCACAGATCAGACAATGCAGTACAATAATTCTTTCACATTTACAGTATAACTCACACCTGTGCGCCTCAACTAACTCGCGATAGGTGAAAATGCTCGATAAATATGCCACTTTGGACTCTCTGCTGTGTGCTCGTTTATGTCAGCTTTTCTGCATTGACACATTCCTCAGCTTTCGCTCTAATATCTTAAATTAGAGCAGCTCACACTGTGCTATGCTTCCTCCTCTGAACAAAGAGGACACACGCTGACCTTCTCACTGTGTTCACTATCATAACGCAGTCTGAAAAGGTCACAGAAGACTACACTCATACTGATGATATTTGTCCTGATTGATAGAATTAGAGCTTACATGAAGCTAAAATGCTGTAGAGTGCTTAATGAGAAGAGATTACTATAAAAAAGACTGCTATCATGTAGATAAAAATAAAAAAATCAACTGTTCTCCATTAAGAGAATGACTTTTGCAGTTGTATGTTTTGTAAAATGCATTGCTCTGCATGTGAATATTTCACTTGGAAACCAGCAGGTAGACCTCGACCGAAGCGTGAATGTGGCATTGTTTGTATGCAGATTTGCATTTCGGTGTTAATGTCAATAGAACACATTAATGAGTCCTCGTGTTGAGGATCAGAATCTATTGATTGGAGCTCCAATTTGATTAAATATTTGACTCATTAACAGGTTGGGGTTGGAGGTTTATTGATGAATCCATCATTATGCTGCTGCGCATGCAAATCAATCCTTACATTTACTTTTACAGCCAATCATCACACCTTGAACCTAGTGCACAGGTTCATGTGAAGTAGTTGGCTTTGCATAAGCTACAAAGCTGTGCATAATTGTACCATTTTTATAGAGTGCAGGCATTAGAGCAAGAGGTAAAACAGTGGGATGACCCACTAAGTTATACTCGCTTTATCCTGCAGTGGGTTATGAGGGGCTACCATCTATCCCAGCTGATATTGGTCAGTTGGTAGTGTACACCCTGAATCAATCACCAGGCTATTGCAGGGCTGAAGAGCAGAGCGTTACTTGTAACGTGTTACTGTAATCTGATTACTTTTTTCAAGTAACGAGTAAAGAAAGGGATTACTATTGCAAAACGGTAATTAGATTACCGTTACTTTCCCGTAGGAACGCTGTGTTACTGCATTACTAAAACCGTGATTTTTTTTTTTTGCGAGAATGTCTCATGACAGTGACGTAAGCGAGTGTGACTTTCGTGACAACAGCTGTGTGCAGATCAACAATGGATAATATAATGAGTGCGGGAGAGAGTATGAGCGTGCAGCGTTTAAAGCGTGGAAGTACTGTCCTTACTTTGAGTTTGATTCCATAAAAAGTGACAAAAACATTAGTGTCCGTTGTGCGTGGGAAGAAAACTTCTTTTTACAGAGAAAAAAACCCCTAAACAAGCACCGAGTGCGCAATGACGTAATTGGAAATTCACAGAGAAACTCGCGGATTCTTCCACTGACCGCGGCACACCTGCACCAGGGTAAACCTCCGCCTACCCCACTCCTGCTTTACAGGTGAAAATAGAGCAAAAGGAACTCTAGTCTTTGACTTTATTTATTTTCTTCTGTGTTTTACTTGCATCTATTTGAAAGAGTGAGTGTAAACACAAAAAATATTTTATTTTATGTGCTGGAATGTGCAGAAAATAGGTTTAAATGTTAAACAAATTTCTTCAAGTCAGAGAATGTTGCATATAATTTAATTTTTGCTTGATGCATAAAGTTAAAAGATTAAAACTGATAAAACAAGTTAAAAAAAGAGACTTTTCCATTTGATTACATTTTGTATGATGGATTATGCAGAAAAAGTAGAATTGGGCTGAAAGATCTATCACTTTATCACCTATTCAGGTTGTAAATCTTGTTTTTAAAAAGTAACTAAGTAACTAAGTAACTAATTACTTTTGAAAATAAGTGATCAGTAAAGTAACGGGATTACTTTTGGGGGGAAGTAATCAGTATTTAGTTACTGATTATTTTTTTCAAGTAACTTGACCAACACTGCTGAAGAGACAGACAATCAACATTCCCGCCCCTACATTTATGCCAATCAGGGCAGTCAGGGCACACAGACGAAAACTGAGAAAAGGGAAAACGTGAAAGCTCCACACAGACAAAGAGTAATAACAGGTATAATAACATACAGCTAATCTTGTTGGTTTGTGTACTCTGAGTGAGCATATTGTGGGGGTTAAATAGTAGAGTGTACAACAAAGAAGAGGAATACAGTAAAACATGAAAATTCACCTGTAGAGAATGTGAGTGCAGCTAGTCAAACAGCTGTTAGTCATTTGTCTTTGTATGGTCAATGAACCAGTATTGAATGCAGCTGCTCGAGAGGATTTCACCTATTACAAACATCTGCTTTGGAGATGCAAGCCAGCACGGTTTCAGTGAAAGTTTGAGATATTTGCAAACTTCTGAGAGGATGTGATCATGCACATGCATTCCTGCATGGGAAGAAATTCTACTTGTTAGATTTTTCTGCTGAAAACAGAAATAAGATAAATGCTGTTAATTTTATTTTTTCACACACATAGACACACAGAGAGACACAAGCGTCACAGACAAAATAGATTCTCTTGCGATCTGTATTCCACAGCACAGAGCACTTAGAAGCACGTCTTTCCAACATGTAATTGTGTTGTCGGAAACTAGTAATAATTATTGATATCGCTGGAGAATAGGCTGGCATTTGGAAAGCCTAGAATTATTTTTCGGCGGAAGGCTAATGGAACAATTTACCAGACGAGGGAAAATAAGAGAAAAAAATTTCAGCTTGTCTATATGAATTCTCTGGCCCCAGAAATACAATCAGTAGATGCAGACATATCTCATGGGACAGAGATGCTAATGGACCCTTGATATACATACATTACCATATCACAAACGTGAACAAGGACATAAAGAGGCATGGTGTCTTTATAATTTCATTGCTTTATCACTGACTGCATGGAAATAGTGATTGGGTAAATGTTACTGAGTACTGGAAGACACATTGTTACTTTCATATGATGCAAACAGAGCAAAATATCTACAGAACCTTATTGGATATCTAAATGTTGTCAGAATTGATGGAAAACTAACTTATAGGAATGACTTTGGCCAACTTGCTAATAAGGAATAATCTATTCCTTGTGTTTTTGGATGAAAAATTTATTGCATCAGGCGCACTTCACAACAACAGCTGTTTAAGCTTCATTTAAAGATTTGATTTTAAAGCAGGGCCTATGCAGATGGACATTATAGTCCCCAATATCATAAAAGCTTGTTGTGTAACTTCAGTCTCTACTAAACCATTCACTTTCAGTTGGAGTAAAATATCTACTCACAATGGTCAAGAAAAGTGAAATCTTTCCTGCAGCTGTAACACATGCCCAAATTACAAAAACACACTCAAACTCATTATTCAGAGCTTTTTTTTTTCTTTCTTTTTTTTTTTTTTTAAATGTTTGCTTCTAAATTGTTGGGCTAAATTGCCTAATTTCTGAAATGTGTTTAACAGTGTAAATTATGTACTTCACCACTAGACTGGAAATATCCTATTACTACCATATTTGTGGCTGTTGCAGTGACCTGATTTTTCCTGAAGGATCGGTAAATTTGATCGTACTTTCCTGAAGGAACTGTTATGCGTCATACCAAAAGATGAAAGATCTTACGAGGGAGATCACAAAGGAAATTGAAACAACATTTGATACCCTGCAACTTCTTATAAATCCTATAAATTATTTGAGCTAATTCCGCTTTCATCTTTCATTGCACTTTTAAAGTTTACAGAAATGTGCGGATTTCAAATGAGACACAACAACGTGTCACAAGAAGGAGTTCTCGCTCTCGCTCTCTCTCTCGCCGTCACTGTCTCTCCATGGGCAAACATCAAACATTTCCAGCAACCAAACAGCAGATAAACAGTTCATTAAAAACAGGGGCGTGCCATCACTCACAGAATTGCAGCGCTCTACCTGCACCCAGATGCACAACACATACCAGACAAGCAAACAGTCCGCTCAGCCAAGCACACGCCTGGACAGAACAATTTCTTGGACATTAGTCAGATCATCTAAACAAATGAGGGGCTCAAAGAAAAAGAGAGAGAGAGCAGGAGAGAGATAGAGAATCTGTCATAACATGAAAGAACAATAACGAGCTGGAATATGATTTATGCTGGCTGGTTCTGAATGATTTATGCTACTACAATACTGTCAATTGATTCGTTAATTTAACACATTTGCATTGTTGTGAAAAAGACAGAACCCGCTATAAAGCGTACAAGTACTGGAGGCTTTTGATGATTATGTTCAGTTTTCACCAGCTTGCAGTACCTTTTTGCTTCAGTTGATTCGTGCCTTGTTTATTTATTTTCTTTCTTTCTTTCTTTTTTTTGTCAAGGGAAGAAAGAAAAACTCGGAGCCATTTAGTGGACAAGAAGACCCAAGGTATTTTGATGCTCTGTAATTGGGTTGGCTTGGAGATAAAGCTGAACAAACGGAGCAGCAGGAGCAGAACAAACAACTGTACGGACCGTGTGATCTTTGGTGACAGAGAGTCTCTCAGGTCAGCTCACAGAGGTGCTTTTTTTCTTTTCTATTGCTGATCTTGAAAAGTGTGAACAAAAGTGATTTGCTTTGACTGCCTTTGTTAACCACATCTGCTTAGTCAAGACAAAATTTGCTCAGCCTGCTCCCAGTGAATGGTTGACTAAATGGATAATTTGGTAGCTGGATAGCCATTAAATGGCAACTGGTAGATAGATAGTCATTACCAACATTACATGTCATTTTAGCACTCATTTAACACTTTATATTGTATTTTTTCCATTAAAAAAAAAAAAAGAATCTTTTTTGATGTAAATTTAACAGATTAATCAGGTCTAATGCCTTGCTCTGTACAAAAACTAATTTTTTCTTGGCCTGTTGTCCAACTTGTTATCAAATTTCATGGATGTTGCATTTAATAACAAACGGACATACAAAGATTGTAAACTTTGTATTGTCCAGGGAATTAAGCCTTTACATTTTTTAAGTTTTAGGCTTACCCCTTCATGCATGAATTATGACAACCTCAATCAGGATTTTTTCTTAAGTATTTTTATTCATCTTTAGGCATGAACAGATGAAAAAAATACTGAAGAAAAAAAATCCTGATTGAGGTTGCCATAATTCATGCATGACAGGGTTAAATAACAATAATTACAATGACACACATCATACATCTATAGTAACATTAAACCACCAGTGGGTGGCAGGGTGTGGAATGACACATCCTCCTGGTTTATGTGCAAGTATACCATCAACAATGACACAAATACAAGGAAACAGCCTTTGAATAGCTGTCCACTGTAGTGTCCACTATGCATGAAAGGGTTAATGTACTGACTCTTACTATATGCAGGATAATATTAAATTAAAGATCAACAACCGATATTACCAGCTGTAGTGTGGTGACTGTTGAAAGTATAAAGTCTTGAGGTTTGCTGGTCTTCAGCATCAGGTTTCGATGCATGGGTGTTATTGCAGCACTGTTTTATACCAAAAATCCTTTTTCAAGGTTTTGAGAACAGCCAAACGATGCTATGGGAATGACAAGACTAAAATAGATGTCCCCTAGATTTTTCCCGAAGATAAGTCTGGTATCAGTGAGTCTGCTGTCCTTCACCCCCTATTCCTCCCAAAGGGAAGGCTCTGGCAATTATGAGGGAATAAATCTGTGACAGGTAATGGGATTGTCTCTGCTTTTAAAGATTATTATGCTTCTCAGGGGATGTGCAGGTGGTATAATACAACTTGCTCTCCTTAGGATGATAGGCATATCATTTATATCTGCAGATCAGATCATGTCCTCAGTGTGATACAGGGAGCCCAAACAATGTACTCTCAACCTAACATCTTTGACCATTTTCACATGACAGTAGCCAGAGAGAAATTTTCTTTTAGAGGATGTTAAGAGTCATAAGTTGGAGAGATTATTTCTCTGAGGCAGTTAGACACGCTACAACTCAATAACTGAACAGCTCTGTGGGCCTTGTTGGCAGTCAGTTTTGATGATTTCACAAAGTAACATCTATTTTGAGGTGAGAATGTTACTCACGTTCGCACTTTGCATGAAGACAAGCAGAATTTGCACGAAGAAGTGTTATCGTGCCTTGTGCAATGACAGACTTGGCTACATTGCATTACCACAGAGGGTTATACATGTCCAGCCTTCAACAGAGGTGTTATGCAACAACCTTGTTTTTCAAATCTGCTACTTAAAGCCAGTAAAGGGATAATAATGGAAGAAAACACAGTTGTTGTTTTTTCTTTGTTCTGTGCTCTAAGGTGTTGGACACAAGCACAAATGGACTGCATTTCAGAGTAAAAACTGAACATGGCTGCAGGGTAAGTGACAACTTGCAGAGTCTCACAGCTAATTCTGTTAATTTTGCAATTGTGCCAATTATAACGAGTGGTCTTTTTATTGCTGAGAAGCTCTGAGTATTAATAACAAGGCCACAGAGGAATTACCTACTATTACTAAATAACTTTATAGCTGTAATCACATTTTGACCACCAGATATTGGTCATTGTGCCAAATCGGTTTGTCACTCCTGCTTTGTGCTGATGTCTGGATTTCAAATTGCCCCGAAAGACGATAATTAAGCATGAAAATGTTTCATTAACATTAGTTTAAACAGTGTTGTTTCTGTTTTGCTTGTCTTTTCCCCTTTGTTAGGAAGTAACAGAACATGTAGAGCCAGCCCATCAGGTAAACAATGTTAGTAAAGACACTTCACAGCTCATGCCGTTGCTGTATCTACATGGAATTTTATTTACACAGAGCTACTGAACATCGACTGCCACCTCAATTCATTTTCATACAGTTAACACCAACCTCTGCCGCACAGTGCTGGAGAACATCAGAGAAATAAAACAAACAGACAAATAAATAAATAACCAATTGTGATTTGTTTTATCTGGGAACACTCGGGTGAGGCAACACACAGAGTCTAGTTGCTTTGGACAGCTGTTTTAAAAGCAACATAGCTAATTGTTTGTACGTTTGAAGCTATCTTTATTCTAGCTGCTGCCCTGCTGTCTGTCTTTGAAGTCATTCGGAGCAATCGTACATCAATTTTAAGTGAATGTCTTATTTAGTTTATAAAGGAGTCTGTATTTCTCCTCATTAAGAGCAATTACAGCAGTTATCAAACTTTGCGTTTATTCCTGTTAACGGTGCATGGGCATGCTTTTTACCCGGAGGAAAATGATGAGATGGCTACGGGAATATGCCAAACCTGTCAAAATGTGTTTGGCGTATTTGGAAATGGCTAATGACCGTGTCTCCTGAGGTGGTGTTGGAGTAGCCCAGCAGTTACACCCTGCTGCTTCTCCCGTTTGCAATTATCAAAGACAGGAAATTAAGAAAGTTTGGGAAGCTAGTACACAGCAGGGAGCATTTGCCCAGTTTGGGTTATAAAATAACAATGTGGTGCTGTTGTTCACATTGTCAAAGATTTGGCGCAGAAGTAAAACTGATGAGTCTTGACCCATCAAGCAGAGTATGTGGTAGGACAACGTCAAGAAGGTTTTTTTGATATCCAGTTAGTAAAAAATCTAAAGTACATCCACATCTGTTTTTTCTTTTTTCTTTCAACCTGTCATCCTTTGCTTTTAATAGTGACTGAAATACAGGAGCAGAAACTGACGCAACAAGGGTGACATCAGTAAGTGTTTACTGACCACAAACACATACCTTGAATAATTCAGGGGGCCAAGAGCTGGACAGGCCCTTGGAAAATACCCAGGATATTCATTGTATTAAAGCTTCTGTTTAGCTGTTGTCAAGAGCCACAAAATCTCTAGCTGTGACTCTGATGGAGCGTGACCAACTATGAGTGGGGAAACCTGAGGAAATTGCTTGGCTAAAACATGCTATGGATACTTAGCTCCCCCAAGCGTGACCCGACTTAGATGGATGGATGGGTTGTTCAATGTGAAAGGGACTCAACAAGTAACACACACGCACATAGACGTGTATGTGTGTGTGTGTATATATGGAGTTAATTAGTAGTGCAATATTTTGTGTTTATTCTGTGTTAATTATTAAGACATGAGAAAAAACACCAAGCCATAATTGCATTTACTAAAGTGACGCTATCATGTAGCTTTTCTGCAGCCTCTTGACAGCCCAGGTTTTAAGTGAAAGGTCAAAACAGCAGCAGCAGATATCAAAATCTGTCATCTGAGCAGGGAGTTGATTTTTGATTGATATTTATCAGTGTGAGAGTTTTGTCTTTCAATATGAGTAGCATCTGCTGGCGATGAAGAATTTTGAGGCAGTATTGTCTTTAATCTAGCCAGGACTTTTGTCAGCTGCACAGCTTGCAATTGTTATCACACTGACAAAAACACAGAGATGTAAGCAAGCATACCCACAACACCCTCGAGGTAGAAAACAGTGCGTCAGAGCTACTGAAAATGAATGCAGACTTAAATGGAAAGCGGTGAGACATGACATGCATATGGAAATAAATATACTGTGCTGAAAGCAAACCACTGTTTTGTTTAATCTTACAACATGGACAAAAAGGGGGTCAGGCAGGGATTTCCCATGAGTTAAAATGAATGTTAACTGATCACTTGTCTTTTCGGTAGATATATATTCATTTGTTTTTATTTGCATAAACACTAGTTACCCTCTATTTCTTGATTGACACTCCTCGTATGTGTACGTAAACCTGTTTCTGATTGTAATTCTAACTGCTCCCGCCGGTTGAGCACTTGCAAAATAAGATGTGAGAACTGCAGGGCGTACTGTGAAGAGATCTCTCAGCACTGACCTTGTTTACAATCCTTAAAGAACTTGCAGCATGATGCCCTTGAAAAGATGGGAAGCAGCCTACAACATGCTTTGTGATAAAATAGCATTTCCAAATTTAAGGATTCAAAGTTCAGTTTGTTGCAGGCAAAAGATCTATTTGAAGACTTAGAAAGGAAATCTTTGGAAGAATGAATACATCAGTGGCTCTCTGTACTGGTAATAGAAAGGCACTTGTTGACATTGAAATATAGAGGGGCTTTTAAAGATATAGTACTTTGCATTTGAGAGAAATGTCAAATAAATATGTAATATTTACAAGCAAATAGGGTATAACCTGATACGAGGAGCGATTCTCAGTTAATTTCATCTAGCATTTTTTTTAACATAATTTGTAAAACTTAAAATTATTTTAAGATAACGGTGATGCTTCAGCAACCTACATGGAAAGTCTTACTATTACAGTATTTATTTGCCCTCAGTTGTAAACATGCAATGGTTATTCTGTGAGTGACAAAAGTTGTCATGGAGAGGGGTAAAAAAGGCTCGTGAATACCATCTTCCACAGTGCTTTCAGCCTTGTGGTGTTAACAAGACACGAGGACAAGCTGTGAAAGGTCAGTGAGAGGGCAAACATGGAAGTAGATTCTCAATTTCCAGTGTTGCACAGACGTTATTGTGCACACTGGAAATTGAACTTCTGCAGTAGGGTTTTCTTCAATACAGATTCTGTTGAGTTCATATGTGTGCATGCACT
Source organism: Aulonocara stuartgranti (assembly GCF_965226115.1). NCBI lineage: Eukaryota > Metazoa > Chordata > Actinopteri > Cichliformes > Cichlidae > Aulonocara > Aulonocara stuartgranti. The sequence continues at coordinate 8,118,247 of NC_138950.1, forward strand.
TGACATTATGAGCTCCTGTATTTTTGTTTTTCCTTTTTGCATCAAAGGACCTCACACGCCATGCTAGATAATCTGCTGATTGTTATTTCGTTTACCAAGATATCTGCCTCTTGGTATTCAGGTCAGAACTAACACAGATCTTGTTAATCCCTTTGACAAACATTGCTACTCCTGTGTGCCACAAATGAAAGCGAGGCTTTCAGCAGTGGCTCCATCATCAGCGGGGTCTAATCTGAATGTATCAGTTGATGTTAACTCAGAGACAGAAAATCCATATGCCTTCTGTGAGCATAGTTTGCTGTATTGCAAGTTGCCAGATATTGTTTTTCCCCACGGCAGGGGGTAATGTTGACCAGTTTCCAATAAACCTAACTGGCAGGAGGTAAAACAAAAGACTGGCAGACAATGTTAGCTTCATAGCAGAGGGTGCATTACAATGGATATATGCACCATAATTGTTTATGCTTACAGCATCTTATTGGTGGTGAGTGAGGATTCTTTTAAACCAAAAATGAAAAAAGACCAAGAAATTAAAAAATTACTTTACAACTATTCATTCCAGTGCAGCTTACTAAATCATGACAGATTCATTTTATGAGCAGGTGTGTGCAGAACAACTCAGCTTAAGAGGCTAGAATTACATTCATAATGCCATATATCATTGGTGTCTGGATGGGAGTGGTGGACACTGGGTTTTCAACAGAACAATACTGCCATCTAGCGCAATTGCTAAATACCTGCTTACAGACCGAAGACATATTTTTGATTTTGAAAATTGAGAAAATGAGTCCACTGTGGTCAGTAAACTGGGGTTAATTGTGTCCAAACCTTGTACTCGATCTAAGCTGCCAAGAGGTGAATATCTTTTACATGTGTGTACATGTAAAGAGTGTGACAGAGACCAGAGCTGAGACAGATTGTGCATGGTTACTGAAGTAAAAATAAATCAGTAATTGTGCTTAAAAAATATGGGGGCAAAATGAGTAAAGAAAAAAGTTTAAGAACTTTCCTTGACTTCAAATTCATCTCTCGCCTTGCACTGAAATGCCTCAATGTCACGGCAAAACTTTTATTGGGTCCTCGAAAACAATCTTGAGTAATTGCAGTTCTGTCTCTAGTATTTGTGACCCCAGAACAACAAGGATGTTCAAGTTCTATTAAAGAACGCTCAGGTTTGCAGACCCTAGAGTTCCGCTATGGTTTACAGGACCCTCGAAGTCACCATTTTTCATGACACAATTTCATATTAAATCTTGTTTGTTTTTTTTTCAACCCCTGTCATTTCATGCAGACTCTAGGGTGATACTTCAAGACAAATGTCTGGGCCGGGATGAGGTTCGATGTTAGAATGCAAATGAATGAACCTTTAGCAGCCAGCAGAGGGGGTTAAAGCTGTATACCATTAAGAGGATTCTGGCATTCAAATCTCCAGAGACCTCCTTTGCAAAGGTTATGCTTTAAAGGGTTTCAAGATTAAATCGCCAGTCAACTTGAACTAAACATATGGGCAAAATGACAATATTTAGATATTTTTCCACCTAATGTTCCAGTGCAGTGGTAGTGCAAAGTAATCAGTGTTACATGTTTAGTAATTGTGTTAACTTCAAAATCACAAAGGTAAAGTGAAGCTTTTCATAGGTTTTATTATTTTCTGTCAACAAAATGTAGCACATAGTTTTTCCAAGCATCTGCCCCAGAAGAATTGTAAAAATGCACCATGCAGCAAAGTGTGTGTATTTTTATACAGATTAACTCTGTTATATTTTACAAACATACATCTTCAGTCATGGACGTTTTATGCTTTGTATCCTCATTTCTTCATGATAATTAAACCTCGCCTTCCACAATGAGCACAACCAGACACAGTAATAAAGGCCAGCTTTATTTCCTCTTATTACAATAGCTAGATACATTAAAGGCTTTTCCACAGACAAAAGGGCACAAGTGAAATTCTTCCAGCTGAAAATAACTTCAGAGCTATAAAACTTCATCAAGCAAACACGGCATCAGACATTACTGTTTGAAAATTAAAATTAGTAGTCCCTTTTATGTTGCTGCACAGAAATGTTACTAGCAGGAAAAGTGCTCCATTTGTTTTGTCAAACAGTCCTATGATATATAAAAAACAAACAAAAAGAGATGCTTTGTGGACTAAACCAACAAGTATTTGTGCTGCTTGTGTGATTATTTTTGTAAAATATATAAATGTTATAATCTGTAGTCTGATTTGCACATTCTCAAGTGGACAACTTAACTAAAGCAACAGCATAGCCAGAATCAAATGCATTTTCATCGATTGCAATATAAATTGCCTGAGAGAGACGCAATCATATACATGTGTGAAGCTTTTTATCACAAGTGGAAAAACTATGAGTGAAAGAAGCACTTGGTATCCAGTTACTTTTTTTTCCGGAAGTAATTGCATGACACACTTTGTTGAGTAGGGATGATACTACGTGTTTTCCAGTTGCAACACTGCTTTCACAACAAACCTGATATGATAAACTACTGTTAAACATAATTATCTGCATATTATAAGCCAAAAGAATTGTCAGCCTCTCATAGAGATGAATAATTAGCCCTGTTATAACCACCAGTTAAATCGTAGGTGACCTGAGGTATGGGGCAGTCTGCGAAGAAGTTTGGAAAGGCTAAAGTGCACAGCGCATTGTCTTCTATGGGCCCCGTAGCACCCTCAGACTGACAGTAGACAGGAGGCTGGGCTGGGCCTGTACGCATACTCTCCCCTACTTTTTTAGAGGGTCCTGAGCAGCTAGTCCAGGGTTCCGAGTAGAGGAGGCCACCAACTAAATGATGAGTATCGTAGGAAGCTGGATCTGGCCCTCCCAACTCTGGCTGCACCCGGAGAGGCATGCCTTGATAAATATCCTGATCGCTGACCATGTTGCAGTAATCGGGCCCCAAGAGCTCAAAGAACTCTGTAGCCTCTGGATTGCCTCGCTCCAAGTCCTTCAGCGTCATTCCAGATGTTGAACTGACTTTGGAGCAATTAGCAGGCTCGGTAAAGAAAGAAGGGGGCAGGTTGCGATGCCTCAGCGGTGGTTTCTTGGGTTTTTCACCCCTTATATCCTTCACAGGGCTGAAGAGAGCTGCCAAGCTTTTGCTCTGCAAGTTGGCCTGAACACCATCACGCTTAGGTAGAGTTTTGCTCTGCAAAGTGCTTGGCTGAGTCAGTGGAGAACCCTGTCTTTTTACTGGGGGCTCTGCAGCATTTCCTGGTGTTATAATGCCAGTGCACCTTTTGATCTGCTTTTGCAGATACTTCCGGTGGTTGACTTTCCTTTTAGATTTCACTGGCTTGTCCAGAGCTAGCTTGATATTGCTGGAGGCTGAGTCTATGAAACTCAACAAATCCCTCGTCGTCTCTTTGTAGTCCTCATCATTTTCTGTCTCACCCAGGAGACTTCCATCAAGACTTTTTTCCACATCATACTCCATCACAGAGCCAGGGAAGCAGAAATTCATGAACTGAGGGTTCATGATTGCAGTCTGAACAGCCATTACTCTGTTGAGCCCAGCAGCTACACCTGTGGCATCCACTGTGATCCTTGAACCCAAAATTTCTTCACAGCATGCCCTTTTTCCTCTGATAAAAACTTGGTCCTGATGCTGCTCATGAAGTTCCTGTAAACATTCCAGAGTAGAAGTGACGCGCTCTGAGGAAAGTAAGGAGATCTTTCGGGGGGCTGGACAAATGATGTCAGAACATCAAAGAGGAGGGGCAATGGGACCGCTGGACTTAACTCTTTGCTTGTGCCCGACCACCTGCATCTAAGAGGGATTTGTCTGAAATTCCCTGCTGAGCCGAGGACAATAACCTCTGTCAGAACTCTCCCCCTCTAGTTTAACTGTTTGTGTGTGCTCTGAACCAAAAAAGCTTTCATGAAACTCGAGGATATTACTGTTACAGTGAGAAGGGGAAAAAAACATGGTGGATAGAGTACGGAGGCAGAAATGTAATACAAAATGATCTCTGTTAGACTTAAACAACCATATCCTCCTTTGTTACGTTCATGACTATCAAACAAACTACGCTTAAACCCCCCCCAAACAAAGAAAAAATGTAAATAACTTTCAAATCCTCAACTAGCCGACACCATTGTTCACACGTTCCTCTCGTCTTTCTCCAAACACTAAAATAAAAAAGGAAAAATATACTAATATTTTTGTTTCCTGTGTGGATACCCAAATAAAAATGTATTTATAATCTTAATTTTCATTTAGGCACAGGGACAAACAGCTAGCACATCACAACATTACAGTACAGGGAAAGTTTTGGGGGGGTTTTTTGTCTGTGGGAAAATCTAAGCGTCTAAACAGATGCCACAATATGGGAGAATCTTCCCAACTGCTTGCTTGTGTCTTAATCTGCTCATGGCAAAAGTTGATTTCTAGTGCATTCCCAGGCCAGTGGGAATTTCTGCCCTGGCCTGACAACTATTATGGGCTGCCTTTGACATAAAGCCCTACAGGGTCTAAATAGCCTCTATTCTTCGCGCAGCACTGAAAGGGAGCTTTGTGCCAGAGATTCATTAAATTGCACCTCACAGCCCCTTCGTAAAATGGGTCTCAATAATGAACAGTCGATTTAACTAGAAAAGCTGCCGGAGCTGTTAAATTAAAGGGGAATAAAGTGCAGTTCAGGCTTAGTGTGCCAGAAGAAATGTTGACCTTAAGAAATCCTGGGTATGAAACTTCTGTTGTAAACAATAACGTATTTACAGGAAGTTTCTTGGCCAGCAGTGAATACAATGGAGGATGTGTCCAAGAGCCAGATTGTTAAGTTGCCAGCACTTATCAGAATTTAAGTGGAATTTATTTTTTTTTTGGAGTGATCAAATTGGCAGCCACTTTTTCACCCTGCTTATATTTTTCAGTATTTCGGTTTACAAGGCAATGCAGCAGTTTCTATCTGGCACATCCTTGAATCACTTTAAAGCTTCATTAATTATTTGAAGTGATGCTGAGGCGCATAACTGAAAAGGTAACAAGTGAAGATCCTTCCTCTTTCAGAAGATCCATTTGAGGTGAAGCGGTGACTCATTAGGGTTTTTGAGACATGAAAAAGTCTAAAGTGGTGGCAAATTCTTTCTTATGGTAATTCCAGGGAGAAAAGGGCCAGTGATACTGATAGCACTAATTATCTGTAGCCACACAACACAAATCAAGAAGAAAAAAATATTAGAACAGCAGGTGGATACAAAACAAAGACTATCTTACTTGTTATACAACTGCCAACTATGTGAAAAAAAACAAGAACTTGTGAAGTGCATGAGCAATTTCATCCGTTTCCATAAATCTTTCAAAATAAATGTCCAAAAAAGTTTACATTTATCTTAAAAACAGGGGGGAAACAGCTGCAGCCTTATCAGGGCATCACATGCATTCAGTGCAGGGGCTTTTAATGCCTGCCCAAACCGATTTTGTCTCCTCTCTTTGCTAACGGCACAGTTTTGGCAAAGTGACATCATCACAGTCATGGCAGCTATATCCCCCTTTTTTTCCAAGTCGGGGGGTCTTGGCTTTTGTGCTGGTGGGTCATTCACATGACAGAGCCTGACGCACAGATCCCGGAAACAAGTTTCTATTGTTGAATAAAGGCTGAGAGGGTGAGAGGGGATGGGGCTGGAGCAGAGCAGCTCAAAAAGTTGTGTGTGTGTGTGTGTGTGTGTGTGTGTGTGTGTGTGTGTGTGTGTGTGTGTCCTTTAATATACCAAGATTTAGAGACAAATTATTAAACCACTGAACTTTAATACGGGAGGAAGATAAATTTCCTAAAACACACAAGTTGTTCCGTATTGCTGAGATATTGTTAAACATTACCACCACACCCTCTGGGCTTCTGGGAATTTACTTATTCAGCAGCACCCAACCCCAAGGGAGTGAGGTGCTCACTACAACGTGATGTGACATGCACAGGCTTAATCTCTTCCTACTGGTGTGTGGTCCCTGTCTGAGCAGGGACATAGTCAGAATTTGGGGTTGACTGAATACTTAAAACAGCTCTGATTGATGGCCAGTGTCAGAGACGTAGAAAATGCTGGCAAAATTAATGACCCCTCAAAGTCCTGAGAAAGGTTTAAGGAGAGCATTTAGTGGCTGAGACCCCATCCTCCCCCATGTTTAGCCATGTTTCTTTCTACCGAGGCGTCTGAAATTCAGTCAAGCCTGTGACAAAACACTGAAAAGTCAGGCTTTGTGTCTCCTGGTTGAAAATCAACCCACATACCAGTCCAGGACATGTTTCCCATCTGCATCACAAGGTCATGTCATGTCAGGGGCTTCTGCTTTAAAAGAAGAGGTTTTAAAAAAAAAAAAAGTATTGGAGAGAGTAGTTCAAAGAAAATTACAAAGCAGGATGACATGTTTTCATTAGCGGCGGTGGAGTTTAGTCTTAGTTCTTTCATGACATTTGAGTCTTTTATCTTGACATTTTAAAAAAAAAGAAGAAAGTAAAAAGCCAGTTCACAGAACTACAGAAAGCTTCTTGGGATCCCAACTGATTCCTGCAACTACTCACCGCCTCACTCTTAACCTTCCATCAACCTTTCTCAACTACTCTGGCACCACAGGAATTGTATTAATAATATTACTTGCAGGGGGGACAAACCAGAGTCTACAGGCTGCCTTGGTGCCACAATTTAGTGCTTTAATGGCAGCCAGTGAATTAATGCGTGTCGAGGGGAATCCCACAGGTTGGTCTGCAGGGGTAAGGTCAGCAGGCAAAACTGCAATAATCTCCCACCACTCACTTTATTGGCCTCCTCCGATTGGGTTTTTATTAAATCTCAAGCACATGCAATTGTTCTTGAGAGCTGGAAATGAAAGTTAAAGTCCCCAGTCTATCTAAAATATGACAAAGGGTGTGCTCGGCAACAGCACATCTGTAAGTGCTCAAAACATAATATGAAGGCTTAGACGACAGTAAACCTGGAGCTTTTTAATCGGTTTCATTAGAAGCAGTGTTATTTGGGAATTCAAGCGTATTGAGAAAATGATAAAATGCATGGAAGGCAGTGTCCTCCTGTGAACAGCAAACAGATTAAGCTTCATATTACACCAAGTGCAGTGAAAGCCTTCAAAAATGCATTGCCTTTGTATTTGGTGCCAAAATTTTCCTCTGAGACTTTTTAATCTGCATATTACAATAACTTTAAGAGATGCCTGAATAATAACCACAGCAAACTGACAAGCGTGACAAAAAACAAACAAACAGAAACTCTAAATTTGCAATAAACTTGCAATAAATTCCAAAAGAGGAAATTATTTTTAGAAAACTTTACATGAAAGACAAAATGAGAATGATGCAGCTTTTTGATGATTAGGATGATAATGCGATTGCAGAAATAAAGAACCAAAATGTATTTACCCTGCAGCTTTATTTTCAACAGTTTGTACATGACAAACAGGTCAATTGTTTTTGCAGCAACATCAGTACATTTTGTCATCAAGCCCTTCAGATTTTAATGTTTGACCCAAAGAAGCGGAGTGTTTCTAAATTGGTCAGAGAAAAAACTAACTTTGGCATCGTGATAGATAAAGCACCGAGAAAATACCCCACAAAACAATCAAAAACGTGTCGCACAATTTAAAGCTAAATCTTGGACATCATGAATATCCTCGTTGGGTAGAACTGTGCTGCTTTTGGAGACTAGCCGGTTGGTGCAGCTCTATGTGTCTTTTTAGCCTTCTTGATCCACTCCTGAAAATACTTCACCTCTAACGCCCGGGCAGCACGGACTGAAGGTGGATCAAGGTCATTGCTGTAGCGGAGGTCTAAGTGGTGGGCTCCATCGGGAATCATAATGGAAACCAGAGAATGTGAGATGTTGGAAGTCACTCCACCAGATGACCATGGATCGAGTCCTCCATTACTGAAATGTGAAAGCAGAAACAATGTTGATAGCTAGAAATAGTTAAGCCAGGAATTTTCTGCCATGGACACATTAAAGTGTCTTTGTACTCTAATATCTGATAATTCTGTGAATGCACAAGAATACTTTGAAGTGACTGAACCAGTGGCAGTCTTATCTGTCAGTGCTGGGATTAAAGACTGACATATATATATTTTTTCAGAGCCATTTAGGTTTAACATGTATCTTCCCTGCGTGGCTACCCACATGTGGACTTACCTGCAATACAAGGCAGTCAGAATCTGCACTTAACTTACTTTTGCATCCCTAGACAAATCCCGAAATCTCAAGAAATCCCTAAATCTGGTATTTTAAAAGCAATGTTTACCTGAAGATGATGTTGCTGTGAGAGGAGATCTCTTTCCCCCCGTAGACAGTGCCTGCCCAGTCAGCCCGTGGCCTGATACCAAACATGGCTTTGCACTCATCAGAGAAGGCCTGGAAGTTCCACTCCTCTGGTTCAAACATGTCCTGCACGCCATCTGTGCACATGGGCATCACCATCTCTGTGCAGGCCTGGGGACAAGGGATTGAATACATATTCATTGTGACAGGAAAAGCTGCCCACTCACACCTGTGTGCACAGATTTATTCAGCATAACATGACTGAATCCCGCGCTGTTTTATGCACCTGGTAAAACCAGCCAAGGTAGCCAAGGCTGCTGGTTGCTGTCTGTGATGTGTTTAGACAGGGAGAGCTTCCGGTGTAGTTATAGTAAACCTTTGCTGCTTGGGCAACACCTTGCAGCAGCTGGTAGTCAGACACAGTAGAATCGAAGCTGAGGTACTTGCACACCACCTTAAAACATGTTAAAAAAGCCAAACAAGAACACAATTAATTACATTACACCATAAAAGCTTCTTAAAAAACACCCCAAAAAAACCCATCAGCACATCCAAGTTGTTTACAGGACTAAAGATTGCTTTCTTGTAGCCCATAAAGTGTTTTTCCACATAAAAAGTGGTGGCGCCTGATTTGCATATGAAATTCCCCAGAATGAACTTGAATTTATTGTTCTAATCTTGGCACTAGTGGGGAAAAAATCCATTTACTTAAAGCCAATGATCTCAAGAACTTAAAATGTAAAGGTTTTGCTGTCCTAAACTATTTTTGGTGTGACCATAGGTTGGCTTTCAGAATTAATAGCGTGAATGATCAATATTTTAGCTTTAGCTCTTGTCTGATCGCACTTTGTGTTGTTATGGTTGCAGCAGTAGAGTTGGCTGTTGTTCTGGACTCTTTGTGTAGCAGAGAAAGTGGGCTTTCTTGGTTGGAGGTTGGAGGGGAGCTGCACTAGTGTGGAGTCTGTTACTAAGGCCTTTGTCTGCAGGCTGGGGAGGAGTTGGTGGTCGATGGATGAGGAGGGCCACAGACATGTCCAACCAAAGATTTATATTGTGAAAAAAAAAAACACCGCAATAGCTCTAAAGCATCTTCTCCTTACTTTTCAGATAGGATTAGGCTTATACATTCATCTCTGCCAACAGATTTCCCTCCTCTAAGCCCTCAATACCCCGTTCTCACACTCACTCAGATAATCACATTAGCTTTGTCATTAAAAAAGCTCCTCTTTGCACCCACTGCCTAAACCGCTTAAACCACCCATAGGGGTCGCATACATTAAAGGCAAAGAGCCAAAACAACTCCAAATGGCCATTTAGTGTTTATTTCACCTACAATGATGCTTCACAATCTATTCATTGGCCAAATGGTAAATAACGAAAAATGCCCCACAAGAGAAGTATGCACGGACCACTCCCAAGGGTATGAACCGCCGCAAACACAGAGTCGGGGGTCAGCAGTGGAGCTTGGTTTATACACGTGACGTGCCAAGGTGACTGGTAGAATACACTTCACTCAAGTCAATCAGCCTCGGGAAAACAGCCGCTGTAATGTCACAAGCTCTTTTACATTAAAACAAATGGCATTTTTTTGTCATGTCAACAACACTGCGAGATTAAATAAATAAATAAATACGATGCATTTTTCTTACTGTTAAAGCAATTATTCTTCCCCATCAAGAGTCTTGTTAAGTATTTTTTACAACCCCATTTAAAGGGGACCAGTGAACTTTTGTTCAATGGCCTCACGAGCTGCACTGGGCAAATGACCTCTTTCTGTAGTGCCATGTGAGCGTCCTAACAGGAACACCTCAGAGATCTGACGGAGTGTGCAAATGAAAGCACTATTGGTGCGACAGAAGAAAAGAATAGCGGCTTACTTGTAGCTGCTCATCTAAAGAATACTTTAAATCTAAAAGAAACAAGATCCTTATGAATATTAATGAAGTTACTTGACAGCTGTTGTAAACAAAAGCCTGGAAGACCACAACAAACACTTGTATCACAATCGGCTGAATCGCACATTCATTTCAATTAAGGGCAGGCTGTTGGGCTAAATTAGGCGCTTAACCAAAGACAAACACAATTCAAAGGTGCAATAAAGTAAAAACCATTTGTCATATAAAGGGATAGATAATATAGAGCTTAACCAAAGCCTTTATTTAATTTTGTGACAAATTTAAATAGTGATAACTAGAATACTAATTTGGATCTCAGAGTGTTTTACAGGAGGGTGCTTTTACCTGGATGGGCCAGCGAGGCAGCGGCTGGAGGAAATTAGCTTCATATGGGTAGTCCACCATTGCCAGATTCACCCAGGTCTCTTGAAGCCAACTCTTGAAGGTGAGGACATCATTTTTGTTTTTAAGAGGGGCACACAAACTGAATTCTTCTGACAGCCACTGAAGACCGGACGCTTGAGTAAACAGAGAAAAAAAAATCTCAATAACTCTGACTGAGAACCTTCACAGACAATTACGGCATTAGCTCAATAACTCTTCTAATGTGAATGATACTGTTCATTTCACTACTGCATTAACGACACTGGCGTATACTAAAATGAGACAAAATATCTAAGAAAATATCCATCAGTTTAAAGTCAAAGCTTGGTTTACTTGACAGATTGGAGACTCATGTAGTCAAATATTATTTAAAATAGGCACAAAAAGCCTCATTATCATACCGTACTGTGAAGAAGTATTTGCCCCCTGTGGTGGGGCGTGGTCTGTGGTGCTGCCACGTCCCCTTCCTGATTTCTTAGGTCTTCGTGTATTTGTTACAATAAATGTTTCAGGTCGTCAAACAAATACTAGACAAAGATAACCTTAGTAAATAATACATTTAATTTTTAAGTGATGATTTAAATTCTTAAGGGAATAAAAAGCTATGAACAGCTATGAAGCTATAAACCTACCAGGCCTTATGTAAAATCACAAAATAACTGTCATTAATTACATTTTCTGGCACGCTGTTCAATTTCACTAGCCTCACCAAGTCCTGCCAGATGAACTATGAATTTCGCTTTCTACCAGAAAATCCTAAAGGAGAATGTGCAGCCATTGGTTCACGTCCTGAAGCTCAAGCACACTCAGGTTATGGAGCAGGACAATAGTCCAAATTACACCAGTGAGTCCACCTCTGAAGGGCCAGTCAAAATCCAATTGAGATGCTTTGGCGTGACTTTAAAAATCCTCCAGTGTTGCTGAATTAAAACAATTCTTCACAGAAGAGTGGACCAAAATTCCTCCTGTAAGTTATCACAAAAGTGTGATTGTAGTCCTTGCTGCCAATGGTGACACAACCAGTTATTAGATTTAGGGGGCAAATATTAAACCTAACTTAGAGAGAGCGAAATCAGGAAGGGGGTACATACTTTTTCGCAGCACTGCATTCATAGCTGTGAGGTAAACGTAACCACTTAAAAAATCATTTTCGGTGGAACTCAAAGTGTTTTCAGTCAGTGAGACATTTGCTTGGGGACTGATATAAGAAAAAAAAGAAGAAAAAAAAAACGGCAGCCAAAATTCACACAATAGACCAACCATCATCCATCTGTCTGCTGTTTCTGAATCACTGAACAAAAAAACATTTATTCAGAATATTTCCTCCAAAATCCATTTCAGATGAAAATGACAAATAACAGGCTATCTGAACACTTTCATGCTTCCACTATCATAATTGATTTAGCCTTGAGCTAGAAATACTAACAACAAAATCTAACAACAGTGAACCATACCAAGCATGCAGGAAGTTAGAAGCCCCTTCCACAAAAGAATAGTAGATGAGAACCAGTGCCTGTTTATTAACCTTCATGTAAAATATCATGACTCTGAATCTTCTCTCCTTTGAAAAGTCTCTTCAATAAACTATCTGACCACTAAAATCCATTCATCAAAAAATGTAACATACCAATTTAATATATTAAATCATATATGGCTGGATAAGCGCAGGAACAGGGTTTCAGTGTTGACATTGTGGGGTTGCGGTTAACACTGTCGCGTCACAGCAAGAAGGTTTTGGTTCAAATCCAGGCTAGGTCTTCTTGTGTGGTGCCTGGGTTGTTTCTAGATATTCCAGCTTTCTCCCCCAGTCCAGAAACATGCATGGGGTTAACTGGTGATTCTAAATTGATTGTAGGTGTGAGTAGGTGTGCAAATAGCCATCTCTCTCTGTGACAGCCCTGCGACAGAGTAGTGACATGTCCAGGGTGTAGCCAAACCTCTGACCCTATGACAGCTGGAAAAGGCTCTAGCACACCCACGACCCTTAACTGGGTTGAAGAAAATGGATGTTTGGATATTTCTGACAGCAACTTACCTGAGGAAGAAACATTATTTACAGCCTTCCACGACTTTCTGATGTTTGCATCGCAGTTAATGCCACTTTTGGCAAAGTCTTGTGTTACTGTTTTGTAAAAGTCTCCACATGGCACCATACCAGGGAACTGCCATATTGGTGCAGAGGATGCCAGCGCTCTGAAATAGAAGAGGAAGCAAAATCTTTTTTTTTTCTTCTTCCAAATGACTCAAACTGCATATTCACACTCATCCTTAATGTTCAGTCTTCACTGTATTTGTGAATATGTTTGCTGGGGGAAAATGGCAATTACAAAAAGATAAAGAAGTCAAAAGAATGATAAGTCAGGCTCTGCTGCCTAATGTCTTACACACAGCAGACTGCACAGATTAATCATGCTAGCTCAAATAAACATCTGGTGTTAGACATTTGGGAGATGAAGGCAAAACCCATTGAACATGCACTCTGTCTAAAGAATTCTCCCTTTACCTTCCTCTGATAGGTTGAAACAACGCCACAGTTAACATTCATATGATGTATTGGGTACTGAATCAAATTTTTATTTAATGTTTCCTAATAACAGAAATAACATCTTACCCAACAACTACATGGGGGTATTTCATCCTGAACCAGGCAGAGAGCATTCCTCCATAGGATCCTCCAACAGCGATGACGGGGCTGTGCTGAGCACCAGGTAGAGTACCCTTAAGGTTCTGAATTAGTACTGCAAAATCTGCTAGGGCTTGCTCTGAGGTCAGGTAGTTGAGATGTTTGCTGTCCTGCACATGCAAACAAATAACAACTGAAGTAATGTTCAAAATGAAGTGCCAGCACTGGATATGAGAATTTGTTTCAGCTCATACCCCAGTTTTTAGAAAAAAAATGTGTTTGTGACTGCAGAATTATCTACTTCAATTCTTGTTAATGCTGTATTGAAATTATTGGCTTAGAGCCCTGAAAGGAGAAAAATTATGCAACCTTACATATTTAATCAGATTTTAATTAGACTTAGTGCGCGCGTGACTCTGCAGATTCGCTTACACTGTAAGAGTCTTGTCCAAATGGCAGGGACTCTCCATAGTAACGATGTTCTGCAAAAACCAGCATGGCACCTAACTCCTCCGCAATTTCCCACATGAAGCCCTAAAGAGAAAACAACAGGTGCTGAATTAGACTGAGGATTATGCGCAACGCAAATACACTAGAGAACACCTGGGTATTTACAGTGTTGTTGCAGAACCAGGTTATGTCGCCTTCATTTCCAGTATAGAACAAAATAGGTCCTCCAGGCTGCTGCCAGTATTTGTCAGACAGAAGGTATCTCTGTTTGAAGGTGCCATCCTCAAGGAATCCAAAATGGTCAATCTGTGACAATTTTAAAAAGAAAGCAAATAAAATAATCACAATCACAAATAAGATAATCACAAGCATCTGTACTTGGCAACTGTGCGAGAAGCATCTTGAAAAGAGCACCATGAGGTATAGACGGAAACTAGGAAAATATGAAAATAGTGATTAGCATTCAAAGTGGTTTTAAATTGGTAATTTGATCCACAAACTGGCAAAAGAAAACCTTTGGGGGATTGGTCACACTTGTCATCAGACTAAAATGATGGGGATGCAGTCCAGTGAGCAGAGCCTGCTTTGGGGTAGGTGTAATCACTGGATACCTGGCTGTGTGCCAGCTATGATGTTTGGAAATGACAGCTCTGAGGTTGGATTCTGGGGTAATTAGCCCCAATTTGTATTTAAAAATGCTGGAGCCACTTTAAGCGATGCTGCATTAGTTCCACTTAAGATGAGCTCTGAAATATCCTTTCATAAAACCTCAGGGATTCTGGGATATCTTCTCCTTTCAACCATATTTCCTGTATTCTTTATTAAACAAAGGCAGAAAGAAACCAACAACTTCACAGAGAAGACGGCCCCATGAGGCTACTGAGTCGTCCAACCCTTTAAACAGCCCCCCATTCTTACATACAAAATGTTTCGGTTTTGTTTTTCCCCTCGTTCTCGCTCTGTTCCCTCCTCGTTGGATACAAAGGAGGCAGCAATTTTATGAGCCAATGACAGCAAAAAGATTCTGGGGCCACAATGTGTTCATTCAACCCACGACTCCTTCACACTTGGCAGTGCTTTAAGTGTGAGGGGATCATGAGACAGTTAGTTTAAAGGAAAGGTTCAGCAGCTTGGCAGGAAGGTAGTAGTCAGTAGTATTGTGCAACTGAAGTGTAATGTTAGACTTTTTTGGTAAAAGCATTTGAGTTACCTTGTGAGTTTTCATTTATTCCTGCTTTTCTTTTATAAAAGTTACATGTCAATCTCATGTAATGCAGAAAAACCCCCATAAAGAACTGCTCTCTAAATGGCAAAACTAAAGTGGCTGTATATATTAAGACCAAAAGAACCCCTGGTGAGTACTGTATCAATTGCACCCACTCAGTATGCACATCACAAAGCCTATGAGACTGGTTTCATAAGAGAACCCCACCCTGGTAAGTAGTGCCACCATGTGGTGCGACCAAGCAGCAACTTGTTTTTTTGAATTAAAATTCAAACCATGTGCCGCACATCTATGAGATCGCTATGTTAACAACTTGACAAGACAGGAGGCTGCATCTGTTGTCCGGCAAATGGAGACATGAGGGAAACAACTTAAGAACAAGCTCCGCTAAGGTTCATCAAAAGGATGCTACATGACATTTCCAGTCATTGTCTAACGGCAGACTGCAGTCCAGAGGATTTCCTGATGATGAATGCTGGTGCTCTCTTCACATCAAGTTTCAAAGAAAAGGGAATAAAAATCAGCATGGCTTGTTTCTTGTTTCTTGATGTTTCTTTTGTGCTAAAAGAGACTAGCTGCTAGTACTAAAAAGTGGTTTACAGTAAACGGATTTCATTTCTCCTATTTGTCCAGAAGAAGCATACAATCTCTTGTTGCTTGGCTAAATAACCCACATCAGACGGGACAGTGGGTGTCAGAAAGGAGGAAATGGCCCTTATCTTCTTGTCAGCTCGGCTGATTACACAGGATGCTGTGGGTGGGACCAGGTGTGGAGCATTGTCCTCTAACCCAAACACTCTTTAGCACAGACACATTATTTACAGTGTGTACCTACTACTTATTAATACATCTACAAATTTTCTTCTTAGTCTACATGTAGATCATGTTCTTGGCTAACTGGTTGGTTCATTGTTTTATTAAATATTAAAAATACCCACACTAATGTTCACTGTAACAATTCCCTAAAGAATAAAGTGACATCACTACTTTCCTATGTTTTTAGCAATTCATAAAAAGAGGATTTAATTTACTATATTATAAAGCAAACAGTCACATCTGAGAGCCTAGCCATGGCCATTTTTTCTTACGTATTTAAAAATTGCCACAACACTCAAAACTTTTATCAGTATTGTAACTTTCTTATATGGGTTTTGGAATGGGTTTAACTAACTGTCATGCTATTGTAAATATAACCTCATTAAATAGGGGTAAGCACATATGAAACAATTATAATTTGTATTACGTTTGTGTAGCATCTAATAATCAGTGTATCAAAGTATTTGTTTTATGGTCAATAGCGAACAAGTCATAATGATTCTGACTAATCAGAGCACCAAATTGTCCAATACTATTCAGAGGTTTAGCTTCCATAGCCTGACTACAAGGGCAGGAGAATGAGACAAGCAACCTGATGATTGTGTAGCACTGCATACCTGCTAAATGTAACCTTAATCTCTATAAAGTAAATAGTGGGAACATGTAAAAGCTGAGTGAAGATCTTTCAACCCCCCCTGAGGTAAAATGTTTCACATTCACTGAGCCCTAGAGACCTCTTTAGGCAGGGAGCCAGGAAGGATAGTTACAGATCTGCTGGCAGGAACAGAGCCAATTGTGATTTGGTTTTCCCTTCACTACAGGAAGCCAGATGAAAACACCTATTGTCTGCAAACACAACACATGGACCTTATAGAATTAAGTGCAGTGGGAATTTTAGAAAGAGCAAGTGGTACGATTATTTGCACACTAAACAATCAAGTAACATACTGTAGTGGCATAAAAAGGTGGTCAATGAGAGTAAGCATCATTTGATGAGGTTGTTTGTTTGTTTGTTTTTAGAAAACTTTGCTTTATCTACAAAGCAGTGGGATCATTTCTCTTTTGCACCATTAAATCCACTCCCAATAAGGCACAATTTGTGTATTTCATGGGGAAGTGAAAGATAAAGAAGTGAAAGAGGAACACAACAGTGTAAAATTGGACAAATAGGTATAAAATAAGACAAAAGGTACATTTTGATCAATTTAAACTCACCTTCTGATCAAAGTAAAATGTTTTATAGCTGACTGGAGGCTCAGTGGAGTAAGGCAGCCCACCCAGCCTGGTAAAAAGTTGCGTTTTGAGAGCGGTCACGTGTAAACAGACAAAACACAACGTTAGGATGCAGGTAGCTGCGGCTCTGTCCAAAACCTTCTCTCCAGTCCTCATTGCTGTAACTGTCACACTCAGCGCACAACAAACTGGTCTTCAGCGCATGATTAACGGGGTTCCATGAGCTGTGTGTCTGTGCCTGCAGTGGGATAATTGAGGAAGACTTGTCCCGATAAAGAAAGGAAGTGAGACTACCCTGTCAGCAGATCCAGAGAGGTGTTGCTGTGCAGCTCGTGTCCTAAATTTAGCATCAGACTTGAGGCTGTCCGGAGATGGGCGGGAAACATCAGGTTCAAAGTCTAAAAAATGTTTTTAATAAGTTTGATTTAGCTGCAGTCAGCTCGATGTCTTGTGTTTATGGAGCAGACAGCAGATGGTTCCTACTGTAGACAGTTCGCAATGGCTGGTGGGAGTTTGAGTTCTAGTTGGTCACTCAGCGGCTGATGGTTTTAGTATACGTATAGTATAGTTTAGTATAGTTTTCAGTATACGGAATTTACACTAGAAACATTCTAGTAATAATACTACGTATATTTTCTCTCTTAAGAGAGCGTTTCAGATACCTGCCAAACATAATGCGGCTAATTAAGTCAAACATGATGATGATTCCGCACTAGGCACGCTTAAGTACCGTGTGAAATTGCCGGAAATACGTCACAAAATTATGCGCTTGACTACCTATAGTTATTCCAATTTCTGAAGAAATATTAATTACTGTAATAGTGGCAAAGTACTCGTTACGTCCTCAAAGTTACGCTACATTGATGGCTACTTCCGGCCGTGCTTCGTCATAATGTCCCGACCTTAAGTTGAACTTCCGGTCGAAAGTTAAAACTAAGAATTTCAGCACTAGTAATGAAAGATACATTTAAATTCTTTAACGTCTTGATGCACGCTCAATCATCCAGGTAAGAAAATCCCTAAAAGTTGATTCTGTGCATCTGGACGTAGAAACATTTCATTATTCAATTAAGTGACTTCTTTAGTCTCAGCTAAATGCAGGCTTCTCCAACCTTATAAACAGTACATTTGCATAATCACTAAAGATAAGATAAGATAAGACTTTATTGATCCCACAATGGGAAATTTTTGCGTCACCTCAGCTCAGGTACAGATATATGAAGAAAATACAAAAATACAAATAAGTACAATCAATGAAAAAAAAAAAGTAAGATAATACACTATATATAATGGTAGCATACACAGTATGTGATTATGGACAGGGGCGGAGCGTGGGGGTGGCTTACTGGGCTTAAGCCCGGGTTGTTTTGTCAGAAGCCCGGGGTATTTTGGAGTGCAATTTTTTCATAGTTAGATGCCTGGCTGACAACTGTATAAAACAAAAAGTACACACAATATTCGAAGCACATAGTGCACACTGTGGGAATTTACGACTGTGCGTGAATCCCCCCCTGATATTGGTATGATCCAAGCTCAGGCACTAAGCGACTGAGCGAGGGGGCGGGGCAGCTGCTGCCCGTCAGTGCGCTGTTGGAGAGACGGAGCCAGCCATACTAAGGAGAGCTTAAGTTTGACCATGTAAATATGACGGTGCATCACGAAAGATTGATATCAAACTGATCACTTGACCAATATTACGTTACTTGCTCTTCAAGTGAATCAACAAATGGCGAAATGAAAAGCCGAACAAATGCTTTTTTTTTTTTTAGAGATTCTTAGCTTACGTGTGTTTATTTCATATTTTCAGTTCTTACCCTCCCCGACTAAATCGGTTTCAGTTATGTACTGAAATATAAGAATGGACATTAGAGGGTTCTTTCAAAGAAAAACTCAGGTAAATGTTATTTTATATATTATGCTTTGTATGTTGTTCAGTATATTTGTATGCAAAACAAGAGGGATTTCAGTACACAGCAGGATATTCACATTTGTAACCAGATATTTACACTTTAGGGAGAAAACATAAAACATTTTTACTGCACAACATCAATTTAGAGTAAACTTTTGTTTTAGATAAATATTGAAATATCTTTTGAATTAGTTAAATGTCACAATAAAGAGAGACAGAGCTTTCTGTTTTTTATCACTTTCATCAAATTTAGGAGTACATGTACACTAAGTTTATTGTTAATTAATAAGAAAACTCCAGACGATTCCATTCTGAGCTGAAGAAGCTTCTGATAGGTTAGTAGAGTCCATGTGAGTAAACAGGTGGCACAGCTGTGGATGCATATAAGGCAAAACACAGAGCCTGTTTCTGTGACATGGGAAAATCAAGAGATGTCAACCAAAACACCAGGAAAAGAACTGTGGAGCTCCATAAGTGTGGCTCAATTTGAATACAATTTGGTGCCATTTGCAATTAAGAAATACAGACGATTTCTCTCTTTACTCTTAAAGTTAACAAATATGTTTTTTATATTTATCAATCTAAAAAAATAAACATTTAGTCTGATTTGATGTTACAATTAAAAAGTGTTTGTGTTTTTATCTGAAGAGTTTGTAAATATCTGTATATTTGATGATTGTCAGCACAAAGAGGGAGAGAGGAACAGAGAGGGAGAGAGAGGAACAGAGAGGGAGATGGAGAATGAGGACAGAACAGAGATGAACAAGAGCAGGTGAGACACACATGTTAGTCAAATGGTTGTTTACCAAAAGTATCACCGTATCATAGGTACTCATGTATCTCGTACCTAGTGTTTCTTTTTAGGTTTGTTATTTTTCAAATTCTATATTTATTAAGTTATGCAGGCTTGTTTGCACAACAAGGCTAAATAATTATATAAACCTTTCTCAATCTAAATATTGTACTTTGGTAAAAATTAAAAAATAAATGTAGTGCAGGTCTATGATGATTTTTAGTGCTACTATCATCTAGTTCTGATTCTGGTTCTGTCTTGGTTAAGTCCCAAGTAGTCCTGATTTTGAACTGTTGTAGTCCTGTTTTAATTCTGGATCAGTTCTTGGTCTGGTTGAATTGGGGTTTAGTCCTCGTGTCTTGATACAGCCCTGATTTTGTTCTGCCTCGCTGCTTAATTAAAAAACTAGTTTAAGGTGTTCTGCACATGTGATATATATTTTTCCCTATATGAAGTCATTCTTTTTTGAACAAAACTCAAAACAGAGCCAATTAATCTTTCAGTCATTTCTACCCCCCCCCAAGGGAAAAAAAAAATCCCACATGCATACTATCCTTTTGGGCTAAGCCCCGGGTGTTTCAAATGTCTGGCTCCGCCTCTGATTATGGATATAGTTGGAAATATGGAAGACATAAACTATATAGCTTGGAAGGTCATGGAAGGTCCATTATGCATGAAGTGGTGACCGTGGATGTTCACAGTGTCCAGTGACTTATGACATCGTGATTGAGGAGTTATAGAGTCTAACTGCTGTTGGGATGAATGATCTGCGAAAGCGCTCCTTCCTGCAGCGAGGGTGTTTAAAACTAGCACCACTGAAAACCAATGGGCTCAGGTCAGTTTAATATGCGAATTGTTATGACCATTGATCAAAGACAATAAGGTTGGAGAAAACTATATTAACCTGAGATAGAGAAGTTACTTGAATGAGTAACAAAACATTCTCCTACTGAAAACGATATGTCCAGATGAACAGAATCAACTTTGTCAATTCTTTTCGTTGGGGTGTATTACTCTTAAGTAGTGAAATGATCGGAAACACGTCACAAAGCATGGGCTTGACTAATCAAAATGTCTCACGCTCTAACGAAAATTTAAATACATATATTCACAGTGAAGACTGTACCACACGTACTGGAAAGTAATTGCCTACTAGACAGAAACGTTGCAGTAACTACTACAACCTGTTGTTTTAGCTAGCTGTCGGTTTCTCCCTGCACTGGTCCACCAACCTTCCGGTGAAATTTTCAAAATAAAATGTTCATGAAAAACAACATAAAAACACATCTTAAGAGTATTTAGAGGTTTAATGTTATACAGAATATTCCAGGGATCATTTTGTACACATAAAGGAAAAGAAGCACAACATCCCAATGGTGTTTCCTTTGTATTTCCCATAGAGACTTCACAGGAAGATGCAAGGGATTAGTTATAAGCAACTGCTGTTAAAGGCAAAACAAAATGCTCGCTAGTTTTACAAAGGGATTATGGAAAAATACAAAATTATAAAAGCAAAGTGCTAAATTGTACTACTGTACAATAAAAGACAACATGTTATAATAAAAATAAGTGTGCAGTATATGGCATTGTGCAATACAGTACTTTACAGTTATGGCAAATATAGGAAAGATAAATTTAAACACTACAAAAAAAATGGTTAACCATGCTGAACAATTGAGAAAATTTTACAATAAAAGCATATGAAATACAACACGTAATACAAAACTACATTAACATAACCCTTCAAATAATTTCATGGCTAGGCAGCAACAACAGAGGCAGAAATATTTACGCCTATGGGTAAGAAAAACATGACCAAAAAAAAAAAAAAAAATCTAATTTAAATAAACGGCTGACAAAGTCTGCTGATGATGGCCTTTCCAATTGCGTCATACTAAATAAACGGACTAATCACAAGCACTGCAAGTATACTAAAATAATAATAATAATAATAATAATGGCGTCACAGAATACTGTAGCATTTATACGTGTTTTTCAGTTTATTTTATTTGACAAACACATTTTAGCAGCAGGTAAAATCATATATTGGGAACTAATATTTCACAGTATGTAACAACAGGTGCAAACAATGATTCAGAAGTAAAATTATAAAAGTTACACAAATTGTACACAAATCTCAGAGCAGAAGAAACTGCAGTGGACAATAAACGATTGTGCAACAGATTTTAGGGTCATTTTTGCAACGTTTTTGTTTACAATTTAATCAAACCTGTTAATCGATGAGATGTACTGTATGTAAACACATTGTTACCATTAACCTATCACCTCCAATGATTCATTATTCTTTTGTAAACTATGTGGGATCTGTAACAAAATACCTGGCAAAGCTTTTCACTCATTTTAATACTGCTGGTGAAAACTGATTTGATGAAAATGGATTCTAAAATCCCAAAAGGAAAAAAAAACCAAAACAACAATCCTGCCATTTCACCGTGAGGATCATAAAACTGAACTTTACTCAGATTCTCGGCTGTATCAGGGAAACACTTTACATCCTGTTGCACTGAGGAAAAACGTTCTCCATAATGGCAGCATCTTAAAATGCTCGGTCCTGGAAGGCCAAACTAAGGTAATAAATTCCATTGTACAGCTTAAAAAAGGCATGGGACTAGAAATGACCAGACTAAGATGTGGCTTTATGCCATCTTAGTGGGACGGAGGCATTGGGGATCAGTCATCTAACCTCTACAGTCAATGGCTACTCTGTTAAAACGGCCCCATGGCTGAGCTTTCTCTAATTGATGTTGCAGCAGCTCAAGTAACTGATGGTTTTACCCTCTCCAGGCATCGGGGCAGTGTCACTGTTATCCAGCTTGTTCTGCTTCGCCTCTCGAATGAGCTCGCAGGCCAGGTCGAGAAAAAGTTTCTCAACGTTGTCAGACTCTTTGGCTGACGTCTCCAGGTACAGCATGCTCTGAGCCTCGGCAAAGTCTTCAGCCCTCTGCCTGAGGACCTCTCTCTTCTCTGCCAGATCTATTTTATTACCTAAAATAAACATACAATGTCCATTTGTCAACAACAGGGGAAACAAAACTAAACAAAAACAAACCACAAGTCTGGCTTGTTGCAGTCTGACTAAACAGTAGTGGGTGTTTAATGAGACAGATGAGAATGGGGAGGGATATGTGCATGCGAGCATGTGTGGGATGCATTTGAGAAGACTGCGTTCTCAAAATGACAAGAATAAAAATAAATAAATCTTACCAAACAATGCTGATGACAAAGATAAGCATGAGTTATTCAAGTACAAAACAAAGTTCTTACCGACTAATATAGTCACCACTTGGTTGTTGGCATACTGCTCGATCTCCCTCAGCCACTCTGGAAGGCACCTGAAGGAGTCCTCACAGGTAATGTCATACGTAAGAATGAGGGCGTTGGCACTACGGTAATAACTCTGAGTAATGGAGCGAAATCTCTCCTGTCCAGCTGTGTCCCATATTTGTAGCTGGAAAACATAATATTGTCAAGAATATAGGCAACTGTCCAAACTGCTACAAAACATAAATGCAAACAAAAATGTAACATTGGCGCACCTTGACCTTCTCCCCTTTGATTTCCACAGTCTTAATCATGAAATCTACTCCAATAGTAGCCCCTTGTCCAGGTGGGAAAAGGCCCTACAATTACAAGCAAAACTTATAATTTAACACTTCTGTACTGTGTAATTCAATAGCTACAGACTCAGACACACAGACAGCATACGAACCTGAGTAAAGCGCCGGACGAGACATGTCTTCCCAACTCCAGCATTTCCTATCAGAACTATTTTGAACAGGTAGTCATAATCTTCCATGCTCATACTAAACTAGAAAATAAAGACAAGGAGAAAAGACAGAGGTGAAGCGCTAACGCTATAACTGTAAAATTGCTAACATTTTTCCCCATGTGCTCCAAGCCACAGACATAAAGTCATGAGACACACACACCAAAGATGCTGATGACACTAAAAACTGTTGTGTAACCATCAGGGCTCAGACAACAAGTAAAATTTGAGCTGAATTAAGCTTGGGTGAGTAAGCTGTGCCCTTCAGTGTGTGATCTGAATTCATATTGTGCTCATTAGCGGAATTATACCCGACACTAATTGCACTGAAAAAAATGTATCACAGAGAGACATTTCCTTTTCACTAACTATAATCCTATTTCCACAGAAAACAACTGGGCCTACCTATCAAATGACACAACTAAGAAGCTTTATAGCTTTTCTGTAAATACACAAATTTTAAACAGGGCAGTGGCAGGATCATCTCTCTCTTTAACAAGATTCTGCAAGCAGCTGAGAACTTAGGAGCATACCTGCTGCAGCTTT
The DNA here is from genome assembly GCF_965226115.1 of Aulonocara stuartgranti. Taxonomy (NCBI): domain Eukaryota; kingdom Metazoa; phylum Chordata; class Actinopteri; order Cichliformes; family Cichlidae; genus Aulonocara; species Aulonocara stuartgranti. The sequence goes on from NC_138950.1 coordinate 8,142,187, forward strand.
TTAAAGCAAAATATTTTCCTATTGAGCTATATTTTCGATTTCAGCTGCTCAAGAGTTAGATGCTTTTCATTTCATTAATGTTGTACATATTTTTAGATGTCGTGCACAGGCCACATGCAGGCCAGTTAAGCACCCAGACTCTTTTATAAAGCTATGGTGTTATACGTGTAGAATGTGGCTTGTTATTTTCTTGCTGAAGTAAGAAACATATTCCCTGACCAAAGAAAAAAAAAAGTGTTATGGCAGATACTGGACCAAAGCCTCTAAGTATTATTGAGAATCCCGAGATTCTGGCTGATCCACGTCCAGTTTAGGCCAAAAGTCACGGGACTTATGACTTCAAAAGATAATTTAAAATTTGATTTGCCTGACCAAAGAACAGCTTTCCACTTTGCCTCAGTAAATGAAAGTTTTCCTGAGCCCATGCATGGAACCATATCACCATCATTCAATGCTAACCTTGCCCCTCCAGATTATCTGAATCTTACTTTTCCACTATGCTGCAGATGATAGCATTTTAAAGTTATCTGCAACTTTAATTGTTTTTAAGAATTTGCCACTTGAAAGCTTCTGTTAGATGTTTCCTTATACCAGCTGGCCATGGTACTTATTCACTAAAATAGCTGTGAAATGTTACACTGGAAAGCGTAAAATGTGTCTTTCTCAATTAAATATAAGCTTAGTTTGTCCAGTCTCATTTCAATGGAATAGTTTAGATCACTGTAGGAAAACTGGCATTTTTGGTAAGCATATGACACATGTGTTTCAGACAGTGCACTTAAGAAAATAGCAAACATTTATGTTTCACTTCTCCACAAGATCTCATTTTAGATATTTGATATCTTTTATTTTCTTTTTAGCTCCCGTTTTTTGGGGCCGTGCATCACTTGCATGGAGACATGGAGATTCAAACAATACAACCTGCACAAAGCACAAAACGCAAAGATGCAAGAGTTACTTTGGTCGATGCCCACAAAACAGGGCGTGATCTGAAATGTATGTAAACAATGATAATATAGCACAAGTTTAAATTCTGCAATGCGTTTCTATGTGTGCCCCTACGCTAGAATGGAGAACCGGGCCTTTACGTGCGGAGGAACCGAACATATCGCTGTAAAAACAACATTTTAAGGAAACAAACTGTTGCTTGCAGGAAGATGTGAATCTCTGGTTGACAATGCTGGTACAGAGAAGAAGATTTTGAAGGAATAATTTAACCCTTTCTTGTAGTGATTTGAAACACTTCTTTCCGTGTCGCAATCACATCTTCACCAACATCTTGTGCCCTGAAAGGTAAGGAAAAAAAACTGCAGCATCTCGCACATTTCGTAATCTGAAGTAGCTTTATACTTCTGGCTAATTATCCTTCATTTTTAATCTGAGTTGAAAGCCATTCGGTCGAAGCTAGCAACGGTAGCAACTAGCGGCTACAGCGTGTGATTCTGGCCATTTTATCTGCAGATGCAGCAAGGAAAAAAAATCAAAGTCTGCCCTCCGCACCGAGTCAAGAGATAATTCATACTTACCAAAAACACGGGGATATCCCCGGACTTAGAACTACTTGGCATGCATAGGTCACCTCTTCAAATGGGCAAAGCCGCTGCTGGGCAGGGCTGTGTATCCTCAGGAGCTCAGCAGCAGCAGCCCGTCTGATAGAGAGACGATGAGGGAGGGGGGGGGCTGCCCTCAATGATGTCATCAGTTCACATGCAAAGTAACGCGTTACATGTACTCACTGCATTCAGAAAAGTACTTGATGGAGTGTGTCTTTTCCCAGTGAAGCTTCAAACATTCAAACGGATGCAGACATCCGTGGGCTGGAAAGGAAAGCATTTTTCTATTTTTCCACTGGTTGTTCTGGGTGGATGCAGCAGAATTCATGGGAAAGAAACTCGGAGGGAATTTTAGATATTAATATTTTTGATCTCTCTCTCTCATGCTGCAATTTTGTTCCATTCTACAGAGCTTCTAGTATTTATACTACGTGGACACTGCAGTTTTATAGATTATAATTCTAACAGGGAAACTCACACAGAGCAATGATAAACAAAAGAGTGAAAGTACAAAGCTACAGAGTTTTGCAGTTTCTACAACATTAGTATATTAAAAGCACGTGTCCTCCTCGGTTATTACCTTAAGCTGAATACGGACTATGTTGTTTTTTTATTATTGTTTAATTTTTTCTCTTTTGTTTTTCTGATTCCATTAATCTATTTTCCCATTAAGATGTATTTTATGATATTTATATATATGATGCTAACGTACACATTAATGTAGTAAATATTTTGAAGCGGACTGAACTGTAATATTAACTATGTGGCACATTTTATTTACAAAGACTTTGGCCTACTGTGACTCATGGGCTTTTGTTGCTAGGAAACAAATAATGCGGAACTCAAGCGCTAGTCGTTGGTTGCGCCCGGACCAGTAGTTCGGTTGCACGCCGTGCCCTTGACTTCCTACGAGAGGTGATAGCCGATGAATAGTAGTAGTAGGTATCTCGGAAATTATTAAATAAGGTCTGAACTAAGGGGCACATTTCTCGCCATGGGCTTTATTCCAGAAGAGGGGAAGTCTCTGCCTCCTCCGGGGCTCGTGAACAGGAATTCACTGTGGCTGGCGGGTGTAGGCTGGGTCTCCGCCGTGCTGCACAACGCAATCAACCACAGGCCGCCAGTAAAATCAGGTTAGCATTTTACCTGTCTTTCAGACTGGTGCACGAACGGACGCTTTCCTTTCAAGCATATGAAACACTTAATTTTAAAAAAGAAATCCGAGTATTTAGTAAATAAATGTTCTCTCAGATTAGTAACTGGTTGTGAGCTGTCCACAGTGGTCGCAGCGTATTTACGTTTCCTTTAGCATTAAAATAGCGATAAATATCAAAAACAGTTAAGAAATTTGGACACCATAAAAACAAGATCTTTCATTATCCAGCACATGACACAGAGGATGATTAAAATAAAGTTTTAAATTGAACAAAAATACATGCATAATTTCCTTGGGGATTAATAAAGTATTCTGATTCTGAAATCTAACTAAACAAAATAAACAAAACTGAAAACTAAATGTTCGTTTGTTAATTTTTTTTTTTTAAAGAAGTCTAGCGTTAAATTTTGTCGTTATTGTTTCTCCCTATCTGAAAAAGAAAGTAGTATTAACATTGGTTGTGCCACATTGGGTTTTGTTTTGTGTTTCCTGTCGTCTTTGTTTTGGTAATATCTAGCTATGAAGTGTTGATATAAAATGCGCTGTCAAAAAGCTAGGTGCAGTAAGCTAAAGTGTAAGCCTCCACCTATTAATTCAATTTGCTTTTGTTTGCATTTTTTGCAATCCTATTTTTTTAAGAGAAAACCTTATAATGTGCAAGCTTTTGGTTTCTCATAACCACAGTAAGATTTTATTATTGTGCTTTGAAGTATCTTGCAAATATATCTACTTTAGTTTGCTGTATGCTAGTTATATCTGATCAATAAATGTTGCATCGTTTTCCATGTTTTCTCTTTAAGGTGTTCATCGACAGTTTCTGCTGGCAACCATTGGCTGGTTCATTGGCTACCATGTTACCAAATATGAAAATTATACTTATGCTAGACTCGATCGAGACATGAATGAGTATATCAAACTCCACCCGGAAAAATTTGTACCAAAGGGTAAGTTCATTTTTATGTCTTTGCTCTAACCGAAGACACAAGAGCCCAACACTACCTATTCTTTATTTTATGAAACCCTTTTTTTTCATTGAAAAAAGAGCTTTTAAACTAACATTCACACACACTTAAGTGGATGCATCAGAAGGCAAGTTTCTCGCCCAAGGATACTTTGACATTCAGAGCCGAAGAATCAGGGATCAAACCACCAACCTCCCGATTAGTAGTACAGCCACAGCCAATGCAGAATTTGTGCTTTGTGAGTGGGCCACCATTCACCGTTCTTCAGCTGATGTAGCTTTCATGATTTTCTTTCAAATTAAATTATACATAATAATCTATTTTCATACATGTCCTTGTTTTCAAAAAACACCAACACAGAACAGGCTCAGCACCACACAGGTGGGAATTATGTTTATGCACACACCACATCGGATTATTTTTTGTTTGTTTGTTGTCTTTGGATGATGTTAAATCCTGTGCAGTGTAGTTGTGAAATAGTTTCTTTAGCGTTTAAGTATGTAATATGTACCCTGTTACAAATTCAAATCCCAGATTGCCTGAAAGCAAGAAAAATAATGCTGTACCTTTAGAATGTGTATCTACATAATTGAAATGTGTTCAAAATGTTCAAAGCTTGAGAAATCCATAATCTTATTTCTAATATTTCAGTCACCTGTCAGTGGAAAATCAACTTTATATTTGATGGCCACCAAGCTTATCCATACAGTAATGTTACGGGGTGATGCAAATTTATTGCAAATTAAATAAATGTAACAAAAAGTAAAGATTACCTCGCCTGTGAAAATGGCTTCTTTCTGAGTCACATCAGATTTTCAGTAGCATTGATGCTGATAGTTACAGCTCCCATGATCCCACACTACTTTCCGGTGCCATCAAACTAGGCTTGATGTTATTGTTTTGATTGAGAAATGCCACGGGGGAAGAAATTAGACTGTGCAGTGCTGTAGGACATTTACTCCGATTAAATCTTATGAAACGTTGGGTCATGTATGTTTGTAATCAAATTGTTGCTTTTGGTTTCTTTTATCTTACCAGAGCAAAAGACCTTTGCTGAGATTGTTGAGCCTTTCCATCCTGTGCGCTAAGCATCAGTGGCTGCGGAGAGAGGAAACATTCACAGTTGCCGCCTGTGTTGAGCAGCCTTTTTGTGAGAGCATTCTGTCATATATTGTTTGAAATATAGATATGTAAATAAAAAGAATAAACTCAACCCACAAACTCAATTTTGTGACTGACTTTATAAGTGAAAACAAAAAGTTGAATTCTTTACAAACGTAGGAAACTCTGATATTCTTTAACAGGTCATCTTTCTTGTGGTGTTTGTTTATATAAAAGGGATTAGAGCAGGGCAATATGACCAAAAATATTTATCACGAAATTTAAAAAGAGATCATTACAAAAGCAAATTAAGAGACACAATTGATTAATTTTGACAATGTATATTTATTCCTTATTCATTAGGTTTGTCTGGGGTCACTGAATGTAAACATTTCAGACATTTGCAATGGTTGGGTGTCTTAGATGACTCTCTTAAAAACAGATGTCCACATATCTTAGGTTTTGTGACTAATTTGCTATCCCAATAATGTCCATGTATTTCTCAGTGAGAGTCTGCGTCTTCTTGGTGAGGTCACTCATCACAGAAAACAGTCCTCTCACGTGGAAGTGGAAGAGGGCTTCAGGATCTGTGTCCAAGAGAGGCTCCAGGGTCTTGTTTAGTGCTATGTTGTTTTTGGCCTTGTGATCGTCCAGGCGAATTAGGCCACTCTCCACTGTGGTCCGTATGGCTTTGAGCATCAAGTAGTTGCTGAACAGGTCTTTGCAGGTCTCTTCTGCAGCTTCACAGTCCCACACCTCGTCTGAGGGCATGTCTCTCAGCAGGCTTGGCAGAAGAATGGTCTGCTCCATTTCACTGACGGCTGAGCTGTATCGTCTCAGAGCCAGGAACAGGCTGTTTCTCTTGAATTTGGCGTCGGCAGACTGCATGGTTCCCGCTGGATGTGGTCAGTTGTTTGCTTGCTGTCGTGGCAAACAAGTGGAAGCAGTGTGCACTGCAGCGCTGTGAGATGCGAGTTTATATGATGAACCAAGGTGGGTTGAACAGTGCAGTTGTGTAACTGCATCATCCGATACATTTAGAAAGAGGCCGAGAGTTATGTGGAGTCAAACCCTTATCTTTATTTGATTTACACCACCCAGTTCAAAATAGTGGGGGCAGTGTGTACTGAAATGAACCTGCTAATGCTCTGTGTGGTTAATGATTAATGTTGAAAGTATAAAGGAATGTCATGCTTTGATTTCCAAGTACAAAATGAGTTTATGAAGGTACAATAGGCCCAAAATAAAGAACCCTGGATTATTCTGGTATGGTTCTGAAGGCTGTTTTAGAGGCTTTAAACCATTACTTTTCTGTTTCTTTCCCAATAGTTTCTGTGAAACACAAAGACTAATACATCTTAAAAACAAAATCTAGCTTTCTGTTGATTTAAAATGAAGGAATGCAAGAATAAATGGTTCTGTTAGGGCCTGGTTCCCCTTAGAAACTGCATGATTGCTAAATATATTCCACAGATTCTGGGTTTTTCCTGCTCAAGTGGAACTGAAAGCTTTGCAGCCAGTTGGCAGAATTGAGTGTGGTGCCTGAACATGTGTTTTGGTTCTCTCACAAAGATAAATCAATGTTGAAAGCATACTATAACTTTAGGTTATCAGGTGGGATTAAAAAAAAAAAAGAATACTCTTTTTAATAAATAATAATCAGGATATTCAAATAATCAGCATTTGGCTTTCTTTTCATTTTATTTTGAAATGTGAGTGATACAACAGCTGGCATTGCTGAATTACACCATCAGTCTCACCACACTAACATGCACTAGTTCTTCATCTTTTTCTCACAAGGTGGCATCCTTGAGCTGGTTCAGTTGTCAAGCAGTAAAAATGAAACAATACCTCTAAATGCTGCATCTTATTAAATAACTGTGCTTGTTTGTTTCCTCAGTTTTTAGCTTTTCTAATCTATATATCTTATTTTTATCTATTTTCCTAATTCTCTATTTGAAGCTGGTTGACGCAACAACAATGTGGTAAACTTTGCATGTTACTCTTAAAGTTACTTCATTGATTAAAGGAAATTATTGCAGGTTTTGCAAAATGGAATCTGTCATGTCTATGCCTGGATCTTTGGTAAAAACCAAAGAATCCTTTGCTAGTGTAGGGGGTTATTAAAAAAATAAACAAATGTACTGATTTTAAGGCAACCTTAATTGGAAGATATTTTAAAACTTCGTATTTTTTGTACATAATCACAAATATTTTAGTGTCCATTAGTGTTTTTAACCAATAATGGACTTTTCTTTCAGATTTTACAAACTCGTCAACACAAAACTACCAACAGTCCCTGCGAGTGTTGTAGACTAGACTGTAAATACTCCAATACTCTGTTTATGCTGTAACTATTCAGAAACTGACCATTTGTTTTAGGAGTCTTTAGAATCATTAGTCAGAAATTAGCTCCTTATAAATTAAATAAAAGTGATTCTTTTAACCTTACTTTGCACACTCTGCTGGGCCCATGATGAGACCCTAAAAGCAGTTTTACTTCTTTTTTTCACCAAGCCTCGCCACAATTGGTAAAGTGTTTTTAAAAAAATTAAAAAGTAAACTGTACAATGACTCTGAGGGCACATACAGGTTAACAGAGTTGAGGAAGTTATCTGCTTCATTCTGTTGCTTCATTCTGCATGTTATCTGGTGATATGCAGAGAGATATTTGTGTGCTCCTGCTCTGTCAGTTTGGGTTTTTGCAGTCTGAGGTGGGACTCTGTGCATCGTCAAGTCCATACAGTCTTTAAAGTCTGGGTGATGTCAGTTCTTCGGCTTGTTGTTTACTGACTCAGTTCAGAGCTTTCCTCCGTTGACCCTTGACAATAATTTCCAAGACATGAGTTAGATCCATCATCTTAGTGAGCATATCCATGATGTCAGGGTGCTCCCTTGCTCCACTGATGAACTCTTCCAGCGTCAGCTCACCTGAGAGAGAGAGAAGTGGCACTCTGTGCATTTAAAGCTGTGATTTTATGGAAATAAATCACAAAGCAGAACATTTCACAACTATCAGAATGTTTACTCATGCTTTGTATTCATTTCACTCTGGTCACGGTGACAAAAGCCTTTTATCACTGGTTTCATTCTTGATACCCTTTATACACAATCATGCGTTTGTTACCTTCTCCGTTGACATCAATCTTCTCATATATAAGATGCACAATCTCTTCTGGAGGGATGTTGTAGCTTCTGGTGATGTCTTGAATGGCCTAAAAGAGAGTCATGTAAACAAGGTGATCATTGTATGGCTTTAGTCAGGAGTTAAGAATCAGCCAAATTGAAAACAGAGGTGAATTAGGAAGCCGTTGGATTTAGGTGCTGTGGCTACTTATGTGCGCTTCCAGAGTTAATCTTCAAGGCACCATTCAGAGAATTCTGAGAAGCTCACTACTTTGGATGCAGAAATCTGATTAGGAAGATTTCAGAGAAGGCATACTCTACCTTAAATATAGTTTCCAGTTCATCCTTGTCAATTTTTCCATTTCCATCCTGATCAAAGAGCTTGAAGTACCACTTTAGCTTCTGATTTATTTCTCCTTTCAATAATAAACTAATGCCTGCAATATATTCAACAAAGTCTATGTAGCCATCCTGTAAAATAAAAAAGGGAAAGGAGTGTAAATCTCAGATCATTTACTGAAAAAGCAAAACTTGTTTACTTCAAAGAATAATTACCAAATTCTGAATTAAATAATTAAGTTTTTTATCTTTGCAAACAAGGGCTACAAGTGCAGCTAATTTCAAACTAAGCTATATCAGATATTTAGAGACACTAAATTTAATACTTATAACTTTTTATCCTTTAAGTTGGAACAAACTAAATGATTCAGAGCATAAAATGTATTTTCTTTTGAACTCTTGTAGAAAAGAAAATCTGAGATCTTCATAATAATTGATGCATTCTACAGTATTACATACTGATAAAGACACCATTGAACTATTTGCAAAACTGGTCCCCCCTGATCTGCATTACTCTATACTTCAAGTTTCCTGGTATTCTTCATGTGTTTCTTCCACCCAGTTCATATCCTCCAATATTAAATGTTTTCATACCCCATCCATGTCAAAGGTGACGAAGACCTGGTCCACATAACTGCTGGCCTCCTCTGTCATACCGTTCATTTCGAGCATTGTCTTCAGCTCAAAGAGCGTGATGAGCCCCGAAGGAGATTCCCTCATGAACTTTGTGTACCAATGGTGCATGTCCTCCTCCAGGATATCATCCAGGTTGGAGCCGTGGGCACCCATTTTCACTCCAGATGATTGGGACTTTTGTCCAAAAACCCGTAGAGAGCTGCTGATAAAAGTGAATCCACAGAGGAAAGTGTAGCACCTACTCTGAGCTCTGAGTAACAACAACCTCCTTAAGCTTTATGTGTCTTGAGGCAACTAAAAGGAGACATAACCCTTTAATAGGATAAGCAGAGAATCTCGCTAAAACGTCAGGGCAAAGTGTGTGCTCTTTGATTGAACTAGTTTCCATTGGCACAAAGGAACTTCCTGCAGGGGTCACTTTCAGAGAAAGCATAGAGCATAACTTTCAGAGAATGGGTTTGTTTTTGGTTCGTTAAGCCATTTGACGGCCATCTATGAATAATTCAAGTATTAAATAAAGCACCAAATACTAGGGATGAACCCATGTTGTGTCTACATATATCAGAAAATTTAGCAAAAAATGATTTGAAATTGTATCTTTAGGTACTGTGTTACTAAAAGCCTATAATAAAAATATATGTTATCTATCTTGTCATCTAAAGATCTGGAAACCTTATCCACGCCTTTATTTCCTCACGTCTTGATTACTGTAACTCTCTCTATTTAGGTGTCTGTCAGTCAAGCCTGTCCCGTCCCAAAGTTTGGTATTATTTATGCCAAATATGTATGCATATGAATGTACGTTTTCCTGACTCCTAATAACTTTGATTTTGGGATTTTCTCCTACAAGTCGTGAATAATCAAATCTTGTCATTTCTATGGCTTTCTGCCACCCCAGTGTTTGACGCTTATAGGCTAATTGTGCTTGCATTTCTAACAATGGCGAGCAAAAAGGAGCTGCCTTTGCCAAGACTGATATTTTTAATCATCAGTCAGCTAGACTTCTTCAAGCATAAGTTTAATAATGATGCATTTTCCATGTGAATTTAATCTCAGCATGATCTGAGTTTTTAAGAATACAGAAAAATGTTGCACACACATTATACGCGTTCTTCGAGCACTGTTGACCTGTCACTGAACTCTGTGACTGGTCTCTGATCTACCATGAAGTAAAAAACAAAACAAGGCTATCAAAGCTCAGCGTGCCTGTTAGAGTAAATCTGGCTTTGGATGATTACTGATTCTTAAAATAGCATTCAGAAGAAAAAGCTCCTTTACTACAAGCAAGACATGCAGTTGCTACCTGTTAGACATAGACAGCCAGAATGGTGCCCATGAGCTATCACTGCTGCCAGCATATTTAGTAAAATGTTTACTTAGAGAAAAAAAATCCCCTCCGCGACTCTAAGTACAGCACAGAGCAAAGTTGTCCAGTCTGGATCAATAAATTCCGTCTCAACAAAAATGTGCCAATATCTGCAATATTTGGGAATTTCAAAGAGCAAACAGGGCGGTGTGGTTTTATGTCCAGCTGTTGAAAGGTTTTGGATCCCACAGATGCGCTGCTGTTTAAACTTAACCTTTTGACCACCATGTGACTGTCATGCAGGATGGCTGTTTGTGAACATGTAAAACTGTATTTCCCCGCTAGGAAAAAGAAGAACAAGAAATAAAACTCAGCATTTCTTTCCATATAGTGTTATTAGTAATTCGTGTAATACATAATACTTCCTTTTCTCGGGAAGTCTCTTTTGTCGTTTGAGAAAATTGCTGACGTAAAATTTGTTTTAGTGAAATGTGCAGCTGTGTAAATGATGCAATGTAAGTTCCATGGAAGCAACACCACAGTTGTTAAATCACATATAAGTATTTGCATTATTGCATCAGTTGTAAAAAGGGGTTAGCCTTTTAAAGGAATGACTGTAATATCTTTATTTGGGAAACACATTCTTGGAAATTCAACAAGTTAAAGTGAAGAGAACTGAATGTCTGGTGTGGAGCAACTATCCTTGGAAATACAAACATTTATTACAGCTGTCATCTTAGACATACAGACATAATCACTGACACAGTAGCCAAAAAATAAATTAAAAACATACAACATAAACTGTTGCCAAAACCGTTGCAATAACCTGCTCCCTGCTCTGTAGTATTTACAATGTGAATTCCCGTTCTCTGCAAACTGAGCCAGAGAAAGGAATCAAGAGAGAGACAAAATCCCTCAACTGTCCGGTGGAAAATGCTCCCCCTAGTGTTCAACTACCAAAACAAACAGTGAAGGGGAAAACAGGGTCCCAACTATTTGCTTGCCCAATAAAACTGTTCTCATGCTATAGTACACAAAACAATTTGTGTATAGAGTGCACAGTTTATAAGGGATGCGCAGCCTTTATGTAATCATAAGCAAATGACTCATTTTCCTGTTCATTTCCTATTAAACTGTTGATTGAATTGTGTTTTAGGGCTTTGCAAATGAAGTCGCAAAGCCCAAAAATAACAGCACAGATAAATTCAATACTTCCATTACAAATATACACCAGTTTTCTTATGTACAAATATCACAGTGAGAGTCGAGGAACTTAAAGAACTGACATGTAAATGCAGTAAACTATGAACAGTAAAACACAGTGAAATCTTAAGTACAATATCTCAATGTATTTCTTTTAATAAAAATATGTTTTTTGTGTTTGTTTTCCATTTTTTGTGAGTTTGACTATAGGTTATATTTTAACCTTAAAAAAATATCCCACACACAAACACACACATGACTACCATTACTTGCGGGGTGGCGCAACAATGGTCATGTAGCCTCCTGTGGTAAAGACGTCTCATATGCAGACTCATGAGAAAACAATGACATCGACGTGACATCACGGATGTTTAGTGGCTCATAAAAACTAAAAAGAAACCAAGAACTGGTTTTCTGGTCTCGCTGTAAACTTCTTGTCCTCAGTTTCCTAAAACCATTTTTAGGGAAGCTGGATCAATGAACATTGGGTCCGATTCAGATTCCTGGTCATAAAGAAACTGTCTGAACACGTTGTACACCATCGCCCTGCTCAGAGTAAAATTCCTCAGCTGATCCTTCTCCTCTTCAGGCATGTGAAATGTCAGCTTGTAGTCAGCAATGACTGAACCGTTCCTGCGGGGGAGGGTTAAACATTTCTGAAGTTTAACGCACAAAATTCAGTGGTTTCACCGAAATACACAGTTCATAAATTCTGAGTGTGACGCGTATTTACCTGAAAGCGCGTATCTCTGCGTTGATGAAGTATCGCCCCAGTGCATATGAGGTTTTGAAGAGGTCAGAGAGCTGGGTGGGGCAGAACAAAGCATGCAAGAGAAAGCATTAGCAGGAAATTGTTTTGCCTGGCACTCCCCTACCTACCTTTCTCTCAGCTCAATTTTAATGCTAATTGCTTTTACATTAAAATTTCAGAAGAAGATGAAAGCATAAAGCGCACACACAGGTTTTTGGGGTTTTGTGTAAACCAGGGGTGGGCAACTCCAACTCGAGGGCCGGTGTCCCTGCAGGTTTTAGATGTGTCCTTGAACCAACACAGCTGATTTAAATGGCTAAATTACCTCCTGAACATGTCCTGAAGTTCTCCAGAGGCCTGGTAACGAACTAATCATGTGATTCAGGTGTGTTGACCCAAGGTGAGATCTAAAACCTGCAGGACAATACTGCTCTTTCTTTTTTTGTGTGTGTGTGTGTGTGCGCCCGTGGGGGGGGGGGGGGGGGGGGAATCGTTACTCCACTATTCATAGTGAATGAAACAATAACAATCACTGTGTTTATCTTAAAAACATGCTGTAACCTGAACTGGAATGTTGTCATTCATCTGTTTCGTTTCTTTGGTGCATTGCAGGTGGATTGCACAGAAAACTACTGAGCTGAATACCATGAAACTTTGGCTCATTTTGCTACTATCAGTGTGCAGACATCGGCACATCTTCTATGACATTACCCTCTTTTACAACGTAGCTATTAACTATCCTTGAATTGCCTTATATAACAAGGGCACGTGGACTGCGCCATGTATACACCAGCTAAGCACCATGGTTGCAAAAGCCAATGCTACACTGTTTGCCAGTAAATCTAATATAGCCACTGTAAAAGATATTTTGTACATTCACTATAAGGACAAACGAATTGGGCCAGATCTCCTAATCTTTGAATTTAGGTGTTTTCAGTCTCATTGCCACAAGTGCAGAAAAATCCAGCACTTGAGAGTCTGCCTTTACAGATATTTGTAAAACAATGAGTTGTTCTAAAAAGCGTAGTGCTGTAATAGGATGCAGTTGCAACAAGCCAGTTTGTGAAATTTATTCCCCTCCCTTAACTCTTAAAGTTTAATTTCCACATTTAACTCTAAGTGGTATTAACGTAGTTAATACCACTTAGAGTGACCATCCATAATTTACTTCTTAAAACAGTTTTTAGGAACCGCAACTCAGCCACAGAGGGGTAGACCACAGATACCGGTGGTAACGTTGCAGAGTAGGGTCACCGACTGCTGAGGCGCCGATGTTCTTCTGACTAAATGCAAAGTTCCAAAACCTTCCTTGACCTTAACATTAAATCAAAAACTGCACTCCAGGATCATCACAGTATGGGTTTCCATAGCCGAGCAGGTGTCATCTGTAGATGGCCCAGTGATTTTGTCCATACAGAGTATGTAGCAAGTTCTAAATACAACCAGCTAACACGAACAGATCAAGTACATCGTTTATAAAATATAAGTTATAAGTGGTCCAACCTTTGTTCCTAGTTCTGTAGCCAGTGTTTGGCTTTTATTGGAGGAATTGGTGGCGAGTTCGTCTGTGAAGACCTGGTTTGGCATCTGGAAGCTCCCACGGAAATTCTGAATGACTGTAAACGATGAAGGGTCAAATATGTCATCCTCATCCTGATGGATCGCTGCCCAAAGAGAAATCAGTGAGTGAAAAATTCGAATAGTTAAAAATGCTGCATTGTAGCTCCCTGCAATATTCATGCTTTCACATAACATAAATTATATTTTTTTAAATTTCATTCATTTCCATCTTAATGAATGCGCCACAACGTAGCACTAACAAGTAAAAAAAACATAACCTTACCTGCACATATAGCCAGTGAAGTAAAAATCACTGCAATGATGACAATGAGGATGAATATTATGACCATCCATAATCTAATTTCCCAGAAGACTTTCTCATTCAGCTCTTTCTTTATCCCACGCTTAGTGCAGTCCTAGAAGATAATATAAATAATGAAATGGAATACACTTTACAAGGCAGCAGGTTTGTCATTAACTTAGATTTCTAGTCAGTTAATATACAGGCACTCAAACCTTTTCCCAACACGCACCAATTCAGAATACACATATTCATTTTTTCAGTCATTCACATAAAAAAACAAAAGATCAAAATTCATTTTAATTAAATTAAGATGAAAACATAAAAAACTGGGACAAATACCAAAAAATAATGCCTCTTTATTCCAAACCACAAGAGGTAATACCCAAGAAAAAAAAAGCCCCTTTCATACCTTTCCAGATTTTTGAGACTCTACATCACATGAAGATGTCTGCACTCCATTAGTACCATTTCTCTAGCAGGACACAAAAAAAGATGGCATCATCACTTTGCTCACTTCCTTCACTAAATATAGAAGTCAAGAAGGGAAAGTGAGAGGTTTCTTTTCCTTCTACGGTTGCTTTTGTCTTCTGCTCAAAAAATAGAAAGGTCATACTCAAAAATATGTAGTTCTCATTGTGTAATAGAGAATAAAATAATAGTTTAAAATAAATAGAGCACAACTTTAGTGAAAACTGCTTACGGGTTGCAGGAGACTCTCTGCTTCGGTTGGACTGGAATTCGTGTTAGCATCACCATATGTAACACATGTCCCCTAGAGGGTGAAAAATTTGGGGATATTTATAAAAGATACCACAATTCTTGAGCCAGCTCCCTCTTTTTTTAATTTTACAAGAAAAATGGGACAAAGGTGCAGTGATTTATTGAAACATGAGTAAGAATAGAAAGAACATGGAGTACATAAGGGAAGAACAGAGTTTTTACAAATTTGTAAAAGCTTGAAAATCAATATTTGGTATGGCCACCTTAAATCTTTGTCACAACTCTCTTAGGATGCTTTCTTCCCATTTCTTTAAAGGAATAGATCTCCAGGCTTCTTGAAGGATGTTCAGGACTATTCTTTGGATGTTGGCTGCCTTTGTTTAATCCTACCCTGCTTTAATAATGGTGAGGTCCATACTCCAGGGAGGCCAGTCCATGACTGACAGTATTCCATTGTGTGTGTGTTTTCTATCCAGGTACCAGAGTGTTTGGGATAACGGTCACGCTGAAAAATGAAGCCACTGCAAGACAGTTTCCAGATAGTATTGCATGGTGGATCAAAATTGGACTTTTCTGTATTCATTTCTTAAGGACGTGACTTTAAGATAATAATAATCTGCTGTAGGTAGTTTTTATGCCTGCTGTTTCTTGATTGTCCTCCACTTTCCCAGTTTCCTCAATTTAATAAGGACACCCTGCACATCATGCTGAGATATTCCATGTTTTCAGTTAACAGCTCTTTCAGAATCACCTTGTACTATTTCATGCCTGTTAAACTGTGTTATTGTTGGCATTTTTCATAGAGTGTGTTTTAGTGACAGGCTGCTAGAAGCACAAGATGCAGTTTAAAATTGTTGTTGTCTTTAAATATGTTATCTGTAGAGAAAACACTGGTTCATCCCTTGAGTTAGTTGCCTTTTCTATGCTTGAATGATTCATAGGTCAGTGTTAACCCCCCAAAAATCTCTTAAATTAGTTAGGCAGAAGGACTGGATTGAAAATGAGTGGAAAAGCAGCCAATGTCCAAAGAATACTTTGAAAGACCTTCAGAAAATGTGGAGAAGTACTGCTCGAGACAGTTAAGAAATACAAGAAAATCCAATTCCTTGGAAGCACAATATAAAGAAGTGAAGTGATGACTCAATACTGTGTTGAGCTGTGAGTTTGGGTCATATTTTCCTCACATTTAAAAGCACTTGAATAGAATTACTTTTGTTTTGAAGCTACTTTTCATTGGATTTCAAAAACTGGTTTTTGATCCTTTAAACTAAACTTTCACATCAATGAGTGAAAACAAAGTTGCTCAAGAATTGAGTCTGTATTATGACTGGAATCCTAAGCCATGTTACACCCTCAAGCACACAGGAAGAGCATGTGGGCTCCTTCATTTCATGCTGTTAATGCATTCCTGCTCTTCATACACACAGTATGAAAATACATAATTAACTCGTCCGTCTACATAAGACGTTAGTATAATTTTAGTAGTATTACAGAGTAGAGTATACAGGAAAGAAGGAGCATTTTGTTTTACTTTCTATTCGCACAGAGAGGGCTGGAGGACTTATTACAAGGTGATTAAACATACAGACAGTATTTCATAAAATATCATGACCAATAACGCTATTATTCAAAATAAGAATGCCATTAAACAGAATTTCACATATTTATACCATTTACTCACCCCATGAGCACGTGAAACCGGTGCTCCATCGAATTCATCTTGGGATTTCAACATTTCCATCTGAATATCAACCATGGTGATCCTGGGCAAGATTCTTTCCAACCCGGAAGTGCCTATGCGCCTCAACTTTTAATGGTAATAAATACAAGCTGACCGCGGTGACATTAACGTCCCAGCTGAGATTCTCAAAGTATATTAACAGTTCCTGAATAACACCAGTCAGTGACTTCACATCGTTACTCAAGACAGCTTCTGGGAAAGCTTTTCTTCAGACGAGCCACGAAATCTTCCTTCCCTGCGTGTCCTTCTCAAGTCTGACAGGTGAGTCTTGAAGTTTCGGTGGAGCGGAGAGGCGGTGCGACTTCGAAACTTGGGAGGAAACATTGGAAGGACTCATGACGTTATAACAGCTGGCCAGCGGCACACCAATGCGTGATTGATAAGCAGCTTCTCTGTTGAATTACGTTACAGAGTTAGATATAATGCAGATGTACCCGTAAGCACTGCTGTTTATGCTTTTCTTTGCAGCCCACGTGATTTTTTTTCAGTATTCTTCAATCTGTTGGCAGCTATGCGCTCGAGTGCTTTTTATGATACGTAAGTATTTGCTTAACCAAAGCATGGCTCCACATAACGTTTATTGTTTGGTTTATCTCTTGATGACCCATATATTTACTCTGTCCTTGCAGGAGTGGTTCAGTTTATCAGTGGTTCGGATCATGTGAACTTATGACCTTTCAGAAAGCTGTTTTTTTGTTGTTGTTGTTTCTATTATTGTGATTTGAATTGAACAACGACTTCAAAAACGGTCGATACAAATAAACGAGATATTTACACATTGAAGATAAGTTTTATTCCACTGCTGAAACAGGTTTAGGAATTACTGTAACCTCTTCCGGATTACCACCAGAGGCCGACATACGCAGTCTTATGTACACTTGTTAGCAACTCAGTGTTGTTAGACATGGACAAGGCACATGCTGAAGATTAAGCTGAGCATGAGAATAGGGAAGAAATATGATTTAAAGTGACTTTGAACGCGGCATGGTTGTTTGTGCCAGATAAGCTGTCTTTTGGTCCAAAGATAAAAATATCCAGTGAGGTGCAGGCCATATCAAGGCCACTCCACCCCTCACAACCAAAGTATTCAGAGTTACACCATGACACAAAGCTAAAATAATAAGATAAGAAGATAATAAGATGCACCTAATCTAAGTGAAAGTGTCCGGTGAGTATAAGTCACACCTTTTGTGTCAATAAAGGAGCTTTTTTTTTTTAAAGACATGTCAGATGACATTCTTGGTATTTGTTAATGCTTAAAGGAGTATCCTCTGGCTTTTGTTTTCCATTTATTCTGAGCTTTGTTCAAGCTGAAAATAGAGAAAGCCAATGCAGAAAATTACATTAACTTCACGGACTAATGCTAATCGCCAAGAAGCAGTTTGTCTCATGTTAATTGGTGCAATGACACTATTAGTCAACAGTTTACACACATTAACATTACTGACATGAATTCTAAATAGAAATTGTAAGAGCGCTATATAGGGGCAATTCTGCATTTGGTCAATAGTACAGTTTCCCTTTATTAATGACAGTGTCTTAATATAAACTCTGACTTTTTGGCTAAAAACAACTCAAGACCCTCCTGTATTCCTTGGAAAACAGTTTTCTTTGGATGTGGTATATTCACTGATACATGACGATCCAACAAAAGGAAAAGAAAAAACAAAACATAAAGGTATTCGTTATGTAAGAAAGAAGCAGTTTATTTTCTTAACATTTCTGTGCATGATTTCACAGTAGCACTGTGATTTCTATATTTTGAAGTATACAAAATAAAAAGACAAGCATAGATCAACATACATTAATAACAAAACAACTAAGTTAAAATTACATACTTTGCTTAAAGTACTTTGGTATGACGTCAAAGCATTTATATATCTGCTTACATATATATGAACTATCTAATACATTTTTGCCTCTTACCAACCCACAACGTGGTAGCTTTAAACACTTCTGTGGATGTGTCAGGTACTCCTGATATGGAAGTGCACTCTTGACATTTCGACAAAGAAACATTTGCATTAAAAAAGAAAATTATAAAACAGGAGTCTTACAGACTTGGTACGACATGATGGATGTTTCCTGTGCTCAGGGAATACAGCATTAACTGCCATACTCATTTCCATGTGCACAAGCAGCTGCTTCTCATGACTCTCCAGTGTTTTGTTTTGTTTTTTAACTTATCAGCCAGTAGTAGGCGACAGAGGGACTTAAGAGCTGATATAAAGAGATAAAACCTGAATAAAATAACTCTTAAGGAGGAGTATTTCTCTAACAGTTTCTCAGAAAAGCACTGAATAACTTATTCATATATTTGGTATTTTTCATGTAAACATTCACACCCTCTCACTTCCCTCCTTCATCTGCCTCCTGAGGTGTCTCTCCCTGCCTTTCTTCTGCCCTAATGTCACCTTCTTTCTGCTCGGCAGGCTCTGAAGCCTGCTGTTCCTCCTTCGAAGCATCAGAGCTTCGGTCTTGTTCTGCTTCATGCTCCATGTCTTCCCTGTTGTCGTGGTCGCTTTTTGTCATTTCAGCGTTTGCAGTTTCACAGTCCCCTTCCTTGTTTTCAGCTTCTTTAAGACTACATTCAGCTTCCTCTGATGGGCTGTCCAAAACCTGGTTCTTGACCCCATTTTCTTTTGGGCTGCACAGTTCACATGGGGACAGTCCACTCCCGAAGCCTTCCGCCTCCTCTCCAGCTGATCTCCTGTGCTGTCTTGTGGGCAGTCGCCTTTTAAATGACAGTCGTGCGCGGGTCTGTGTGGAAAAAATAAGCAAAAGGATTAATTTTACATCTGTAAGAGTGTGCAGGTTTTCAGCTTTAAATGATGCAAGTAACTGTTTAGGTTTAATCAGCATATGCGTGACAGCACCAAACAAATGACACCCAGGGACTCTAACTAGGCTAAGGGGATTACATCCTCAATCCACCCAGCAGGAGCACACATGAACTACAGGAGCATCTTGCTTGAGCTTATCCAAGGCCGGCCTGTTTAAACAGACGTTGCAGAACCCCCACTGAGAAGCACGTCAGTAGGGATGGGGGGGAAAATGTACCTGGCTGTGGTATCACAGCTTATTCGGCAATTAGCGTGAGAAACACGGGGCTTCAATGTGACAGCAACTCATGTTGGTCATTTTGTGACAAAAGTCACACAAAATTCACCACGAAACATAAAAGAAAGTTAAAGGTGTCATGTAAGGTGCATTTTGGCCTTCTGAAAGTTCAAAGTAATAAGATAAAAGTAGCCTAACTATACTATAAGGAGGAAGCACACAGCACCTTGTTGATGCTTGGCAATGGGGTCCCTTCAGGAGGGCTGTCGAAGCTGATGGGTTCCTCCTCTTCACTGGATTGATGCGAGG
Source organism: Aulonocara stuartgranti (assembly GCF_965226115.1). NCBI lineage: Eukaryota > Metazoa > Chordata > Actinopteri > Cichliformes > Cichlidae > Aulonocara > Aulonocara stuartgranti. The sequence continues at coordinate 8,162,014 of NC_138950.1, forward strand.
GTTGCAGGGTGGGAGTCAGAGGGCTCAGGCGGCTGCAGGGCATGGTGGGGGACAGCGGTGCCTGTGGCAGTTTCACCTCTGGAGTCTTTGGTGAAGGCAGCAGAGCAGTGGGTGACAGAGCGAGGTTGGCCTGAAGGGCAGGAGGGAAGATCCTGAAGCCAAGATACTAAAATTCTTCCATGAATTTTAAACTTCAATAACTTATAAACATACCAGAATAACAGTTTACTGAAACACAGAACTTGCTTTATAAGGAGATTAGGTGAAGCAGAAACTAAACTCTAGCATTTCTTTGAACATGTGTAAATAATATTTCCAGTCACAACGTGAGCATCGTTCTTTGAAAACTGAATTTAACTCATTACTTTACAGGCCTACCTACTTGATATTGCTCTGCGTACAACTACAACATTCCGGTTTTAAAATGTCACTGCTATAAGTCTGTCCTTGAAAAATCAAAGTGCTACAAATAGCCGACAAATTAACCCCGCCAACTGATGTCCTACCTGCACCGGAGAGAAAAGAAAGAGGGAGAATCGGCAGCCCTTTTGTCCCATGGCTGCCCACCGTGTGAAATTGCAAACCAAAGGAACTCAAGTAGCAAGTTAAAGCCTCGCCAGAACCTCTGTAGTCTGTGATCCAATTAGCTCATTAATCTGTGCAGATTGCTGCATAAGGCACAAGCCTCTCCCCTTTTACCTCCCTGCATGTGAGCGGCTCAGGCACCAGTGAAAACAGAACAGCGGGTGGCAGTAATGCTTTAAAAAACAGACTCCTGAATACTCACTGCAATAACCCATCATTAGTGAGCTTTGCAGCTTTTTCCCCCCTCCTTCACCAATGAACCATGTGTTGCACCAACCTGCAGTTTCTCAATGACGGCAGAGTTCTTCAGCTTGACTTTAATGGGATTTGGTGGAACAGCAGATTTCTGCCAGAGAACACAGTTAATGAAAGACAAACATACAGTGGATTCACAACTAATATTTGCTAAAAGCTAATATTTATCAAAAGTTAATATTTACTAAGAGCATTGGTTGATTGTGCTTTAAGGCGCTTTTTCTTATAAAGTAGCCCATTAAGGCATATGTCCTACCAAATGCTAAGAATTGTTATATACATTTAAACATATTTCAGTTTTGTTACTAACAAAATATACATTTTTATTGTTTTTTATGCTTATGTAACATTTCTGTTGTGCTTTTTATTGGCCCATAACTCAATGATAGATTTGCGTAGTTTGTTTGGCATGTTGTCATTTTACTGGGAGGAAAAACAACAGGCCTTTCCCAATGATTGAGGCAGAAGAAGAAAACCAAAAACACAAATAATAAAATACCACATTTATCAACATTACACTACCCACTATGTTGAAACTGTGAGGCTGCAATGAACATGCACAGTAAACAAATCCAAGTCTGTCTTCTGGGGACTTTCAAGAAGCCAAACGTAACACGCGGGTCAATGAACGAACGCGGTGACTCACATCTGACTCGTCGTTATCATCCGTTTGATTTCGCAACTTCAGGGAACACGGAGGTCGTCTTCGAGGCTACAAATTTAAGGGAGGAGAACGAGCAATGATTCACTAACTGCTTCCTTTAAGAAAGCACATATATTTGAATAATGTTCTGCACGGACATACATGTTTATAGACTTTTGTTTTGTTATACAGGACAAATAAAATGCATTACCTCGCCATTTGAGTTGGGTATTGGAAGAATATGACCTTTGAACTTTCCGGCCAGCTCAGCCACCGACGGCTTGGATGGAGAATTCTTCTGAAAGAAAGAAAAAAGGAGAAAAAGTGAAAAATACTGTATGAAAACTTAAATATACTGAAAAAAAAAAAAAATTAGTTTTAGTATTTCACACACAGACTTCAAAGGTTAATGACAATTCCACAATCGTGACACAAGAACAGTGAATAATATGATAATATTAAGCAATATTTCTATATAGTGTGTATATACTATAACATGAAAAAATCAAAACCTTAAACATAATAGTGCATCAAGACTTTGTCATGGAAACCAAACTGTGGAACTGAAAGGCACTTTTAATTACACCCCCCCCTACTTGTCTAAGCTGAATGTTGTAACAAAGGGGTGTAACTTGCTGAACAAACAGAGCTAAAACATCATCCATTTTAATAAACATGGCATGTGCAGAAGGCAGCAGAACACAAATCATGTTCTAAGATTAAATAAAAAAAATAAAAAATAAAAAAAAAAAGAAGTTTTTCGCTTCCTTCTTCTTAACAAGACTCCATCAGCGTGCCGGTTTAGTCAGGTCCTTAGAGGATCTCATCTAGAAAGCACAGGAAGTGAGCCCCCCCCTCTTTCGCTCGGTCTCTGCAGCTGTTCCACATCACGCTGCAGCCTGTGACAGGAGGGACCTGTCCTCTGCTTCAAACTGTTATCACTTCTTGGCTGCTTTACTTTCAGTCTCTCCCACTATTCCCAAGCTGATTGCTAAACATCCCTCCTCCGCACTTTGCTTTGATGGCCAGTAACTCCACTCTACCGTGGCTTAAGTAATAAGTTTGCTGACTGTGTCAGACCTAAATCTAAATTGAGAAAAACAACATCAGTACTAGTTTTTTTCCCAGGGTCTAGGTGCATGTTATACCAAGTATTGGAACCGTGCATTAGCTGAGCTATTTGTTTGCATAAGTTGGCAGTCGAAGTTATGCCAGGACTGTGCAAATTCCAGTGCATGATGCAGCCTTTTAATGGTTTGCATTATATTCACTGCTTGTGGGACCCCTCCTTGTCTCTTTGTGGCTTTCATATTACATCTCATTACCATCATACTTTTATTGACCACTAAAAAGCTCGTGCCTCTCCTCACATCTGCGATTCCAGTCACATTTCCTGGGTGTGCACTCGCAGTTCACCCGCCTTGCACATTTTGAACTGTGGCCCATGAAAACATGGATCTCCCAGGCTTCATAGATAGACACATTCCACATTTTAATCACACGCCTTATTTTCCTTCCCCCCCCTTGTTCTCAGCATGACCTCACCACCTTGCTCCCTCCACCCAAATACGTAATGGCACCAGCGAGCCTCGCAGTGCCTCTCATAACATTTCTCTGCATTCTAATCCAGAGCCAGCCCTTTTCCTGAAATCTCTTTTGTCATTCACGATAAATAATAATTACAAGTGACCACCCACTCGTCATGCCATTATTTTGTAACCTCTAATTGTTTAACTATTTCCTGTCCTTCAAAAACAAATGCCTCCTTGAGAACAAAGTCAAAACACGTGCAGGGGACAGGAAGTGGAACTCTTTGTTTTGTATATCTATGCGCTGATGTTTTAGGTGAAGAAAGTCATGATTGCAGTTGGAAAATTGAAACTGCTTATGTGCAGGAAAAATACTACAAATTATTAAAATATGGAGAAGCAAGTAAAAGTAAAATTGATATATGTAAATGTCAAGAGGGTCTAGGAGTGTTAGTTATTTAACATCTGCACAGCTTCATAAGAACTAATTGGAGGTGCATTATTATTCTTTCATCCTTCTTTTATGTAAGCCCTTATCTTTAATGAGCTTCTTCATGTGGAACGAAAATAAATGTCACGCGCCATAAAAACTCCCGAATTTAATGACACTTAATACGCATTTATATAAGATGATAAATGTAATTCTGTTCATGCATAATGTAAAAATATCCAAGACGTGTATTATCAACACATCAGCAGTTACTTTAAAACTAGAGTCTTGCATATATTGAGGTAACACCCAAGACCATGCGACATACTGTCTGTGGACGTAAAAACAGTGGTTTTATTAGGTTTCTCATCAGCTTTGAGTTTCACAACATTTTACAGATACAAAGTCAGCACTCTTATGAAAAATGAAGTGCATCTTAACAACGCCAGTGACAAAAATCTTTTTCCTCTCAGCTCATGAACACATATAGCTTCATCAACTGTGTCACCAAGATGACAAAAAGGCTTCTGGTGGGTTATCACTACTACACATGCTTAACTTTGGTGGGACCCCAAGCTCAGTGGAAGAGTGGGAAACTATGTTTCACTATGAGCAGGGCAAACTATTTCTGGGGCTCTAGGCCTGGGAAAAAGCACCAGAGCTGTGTAGGCTTCCTGGATCACAGCTCTACTCTGTAACCCCCCGGCTCCTAAGAGAGTGTGTCCCTGGACATGCTAGACCACATCTGAAACATACCATAATCTAGCATACAGGGCAATTGAACATATCTAAAAAAGGAAATGCCTTCTAAAATGGTAAATGGCCTGTATTTGTATAGCGCTTTACTAGTCCCTAAGGACCCCAAAGCGCTTTACACATCCAGTCATCCACTCATTCACACACTGGTGATGGCAAGCTACATTGTAGCCACAGCCACCCTGGGGCGCACTGACAGAGGCGAGCCTGCCAGACACTGACGCCACTGGGCCCTCTGACCACCACCAGGCCCTCTGACCACCACCAGTAGGCAACAGGTGAAGTTTCTTGCCCAAGGACACAATGACCGAGACTGTCGGAGCCGGGGCTCGAACCGGCAACCTCCAATTACAAGACAAACTGCCAACTCTTGAGCCACGATTGCCCCATGTGTGACACACACAAAACCAGGCCCAGCTTAAATCCAAGAAAGCTTCCTGGAAATAGCTCATTTAGGTTCGCTTTTGCACAAATTAAAAGTGTTCTTACCATTCAATAGCTGCATTTTGATGCTTTCAGTAAGACTGGCGTTTAATGGATCAGAGGTAAAGTGTATCGTCTTTAAGTAAATGACTGACCGCAATAATATAAGCAGACATATGCACTATAGCCCCCACCCCAGCAAATATCTCCACACTGAACAACCACCAGCTTTGCAGTCTTTTTGACATCTAGTCGAGTTTGTAAAACAATATGAAATTGAAAGGTGTGAAGGAAAGCCACTGATGAAATATACTTCTCAAACATTGTCTAGATGTCTTTGTTTGGCTTTCTATCGAAAGAAGGTTTCGTTTCCCCCCCCCCCCCCCGTATCAAGTGGGGGGGGGGGGGGGGAGTCATCGATCGAGTGGACAGTGAGAACATCAGGAACTATAGCCACTGAGTAGACAATGTACTGCTCACACCACAGCTTTGTAAGGAGAGGATATCTATGACAGTGTAACATATTTACCATGTAACAATTTAAATAGATTTTAGATAAACATCATGGCTGCTGTAATACTTCCGGAGAACACCATGTACAGAGGATTCACTAAGATTTAGTTTGTTTAAAAAAAAAAAAAGGTTCAATTTGTCTGGTTTTGTCAGAGTGAACCTGTATACTTGGAAACAAAATCCATTCATTGAATTCTATTATTGTAGGATATTTACCTTATAATATAATGTGCGCTATATCAATAAAACTGAGTCTTTGTGGTCATATGGTGACCAGTTTTGACCTGAGATGTAACGTCACCATTTTAGTCATGCTGGGACATTACTTAATGGATGAGCCGTGTTAATTTCGTTGATTAATTCTTTTAGTCATAGTTTTTATCAACAAGCTTTTTTCCCCCTGACGATAACTAAATAAAAACTAATGCACAAGGACAAAAACTATGATAAAATGTATTCACACTTGCGTAGACATATAAAAACAAGATGAAAATGTTCTGGTCAGACAAAATCCAATCAGAGTTCATCAATTTGTGTAGAAAGGCGGGACGAGTTTGGAAGTGACCCAGAAGTACTCTCCTTGTGCTGTAAGGTTAGACATGAATTTGATCTGCCGCCGACAAATGGAGCGGGAGGAGGCAAGCTCCCATGCTCCCTGTTTCTCATGAATACGTGATAAAATGTCAACACATGGGATGATAATAAGAGTAGACGCATTACACTTTTGATTTAAGGAAAATAAGACGCTTTGTAACTTTTGTAACACTTCGTTTTAGCCAGTCTACAATAATGTTACGATATTTAGTCAACTAAAACTAGAGTAAATGGGGGAAAAAAAAAAAAAAAAAAAAAAAAAAAAGGAATTTAGATACTAAATTATGATTATAACTAAATCAAAATTTGCTGCCAAGTTAACACTGCCCGTGAGAACGGAAATATTTGATGCAGTCACATCAAATACTTTAAATCCTCATTTATCTGAGTGTGTGATGTTGGGGCACCCTGATATACAAAGAGCACGGCAAACAGTCAAATATCACTTCTGCTGGGTGGTCACAGGGTTGGGGTCAAACACGAATGCATCTGAAGAGATTTAGGAAAAATGTGGATATTATCTACTAGAGTAATCAATAGATAAAGTGAGAAAATTAGAAAAAGTAAAATTGTACTAACAGTGGGACCAAAACTGGAGACTCCCGTTTGCCATCAGGAAGACGTTTCTATGGTTACCTATGAGGTTTAACAGTGTCTTTAAATAACTAACTGAGAAATTAAGGTGCTACAATTTCTTTAAAATCAATATACTGCGCTAAAAAGATATTTTGAAATTGCTAAGAAAATTATCTACGAATTCCACATTTTCTCTGTGGGCTGTGCTTAGAGACACAAAGGTTATTGCTAACCAGTGCCTTAATTTTTAGGCTGTGGATGGAGACACGAGGTTTACTGTATGACTAGCAGAAGGAGAACAGAGAGACCACAGATCACACAAAACCAGTTATTGTCCGTTCCTGTGATTCCCATTTCCAGAGGCAGGAGAGAAGAAGCACATGATGTTAGTCTGCGTAAATCTTAAACATATCTGCTTGTGCAATTGTCTGAGAGCAAGAAGCCATGTACATAAAGGAGCTGATAAAGGTGCTGTCTGGCGCAGGATCTTTTAACTCTCAATCCTAATAATGTCTAACTGGCGAGCCTCAGGGTGTGGATCGGTGAAAGTGAAGATAAATACAGCACACAGCTGTTCAGCAAGACTTTGTTCCATAGGTTCACCAAGCCTAATGGCTTCAGTTTGAGTCTGCAGACTTTTCACAAGTCAGCGTGTTCTGCCAGGGGGAAAACCACCACAGTTAGCAGCTCCCTTCTGCCTACACATGTTAAGTGGCGAGAGAACAGACAGGCACTTTCTTGCTAGCTGCATTTCCAGGAAAACATGATGTGTTTTTGGACCAGACCTCATCTGAATATGTCAGTTTTCCACTGCCCATTACTGGCACCACCGTTGTGTGTTTTCACTTACGTGTGCTAGTGTTATAAAAGGTCCTGAATCAGAGGGATGAGGTAAATGGACAAACTCATTCACTTGTTGCTGCAGCCTCCGGGGAAATGGGAGGTACTGCAGACACAGCCTAACACTGTCGACTGAGGAGACAAATATTAAATAAGCATCCAGAGAAAAGGAAAACAAATCCAAATGACCCGAGAACAGAAAGCTGCAGATAAAGTTATTTTTCCCAAGAATACCCAGAAGGCCAGAACACATTTTTCTCAAATGTGATAAATGCACCAACAATATCAATATCCCAAGTGACTTTAACTGCGATTTGATTAAGAAATTGTTAATGTGGGAATGCACTGTTTAACAAGAATCTGAGAAACAAAAGCTACCAGAATATGTGAACAGCTCATGGTAGAGATTACAGCTCCCAAACATTTGAACTTATTCAGGAAAACTTTAGTGAGTCTCACAGGGCTCTGGTATTCTCATTCACTCTGATCCAAACAGCACAATGACAAGCCATCAGCATAGTGAATCAGATGGTTGACATTGTGGACTAAAGAACACAGACAGTCACGGGATGACATCATTCAGTGAAGTCACTTTAATTACATGGTACCTGCAGTGTGCCAGAGGATCTGGGATCTGTTCAGGCATAGCGATCATATTTTGGCAATAGCCTGAATAGTGTAGTGATGGAGTAAAGGGATTTGAAGTGGCACATAAGTATGAAACTGGATGTAGACAGTGACATTATATATGCTGCTTGTGAATAAAACATTATTTTTTCCCCATGATTTCTTTCTGTTGGGAATTCAATCTATCCTCCCACTTTTCCACTACTCTACCACTTCCTCTTCCCAACATTTTCTTAACTCCATTCCTGGCACCACAATATTCTGCTAATGAGAGTTGAACTGCATGCGTTTCTAGATCATTTCAAGCAAACTTAAGGCTTTCAGACCGGAGATTGTGCAACAAACAACCACCCTGTACAGCAGGATGTCATTTGTGTTTCAACTGAAAACCTTACAGTTTGACTTTACCCTACTACCACAACCACAGAGACCCGAGTAGTATCTACATGTCACCTGTGTTCTACACTAACTAAGGATAGTTTCAAATCTTATTTAGTGAATTTATAAAAATTTGATTAGGTTTCCAAACAGTATATGTGGACAGGTTAGCCCAACATCAGCCTGCTACAACGTTTAAACTGAATCATAATTTTACTGGCAGTAGAAAGTCTCTAAAAAGAACATGGTGGCACAGTTTAGGTTTGCTAAGTTTAACTGAACAAACCACAAGACTTTTGATGATTTGGTCTTGTTTTGCAGCCAGATAACATCTTGCTGTCATTGACTCGTACAGCAGCTCCTATGTACACCGCAGTATTCTTGAGTCACATGTGAGGCTATATGTCACACAGCTAAAGGTTGACCGAATCTGGGTCATTCAACAGGACGATCATTTCAAACTTCCCAGAAAATCTGTAATGAAATGGCCAAACATCAGCCTGACAGAAACACGCTGGTGTGATGTTAAGAGCTGTGCATAAACGAATGCCCACAAAACTCAAAGAACATTGTAAAGAAAAGTGGGCCGAAATTCCTGCACAGCGATGCGAGAGACTGATAAAGTCATACAGAAAACAATTTCTTTGAATTTTTGCCACAGCAGAAAAAAGATATTGAATTGTTGGGCCTACATAGATTTTTACAAGACTGCATGAAGTGCTATGAAAACTCTTTTTCACATGACTGTACATGCCCAAACCCACAGGATGCACGTGTCTTCCAAGCTACAACAACCTAAAAATCTCAATACCTTTCACACAGTACATTCAATAATAAAGCAACAATGATGAAATCATAAATATTCAACATCTTAAAGAGGTTGCAAGATTTTCCTTTTTAAGAAAAATGCAAAAGTTGATGTGGGAAAAAGGGCAATTGCAAACTATGTGCATCTTGCAGCATTTATTGCATTTGCACTACTTTCTGCCAAAAAAGGAAATCAAGAGCATGGCTAAATGCCACATTTAGAAGAGGGTGGTTGAAGAGGTGCAGGTAGCAGGGGTTAACTGTTCTGCAGGGAGATTTGTAAGAAATGTATAAACTCATGATGATAGTGTTTTTGTAGTTTCCACTTCCTCTGTTTGGCTCACTGTTCTCAAAATCCTTCTGCACGTACCTCACATTTTTTAGACTTTGCGCTGAAAAGTCAGCATGTTTGAGAAGCTGCAGATGTCTAAGACAGCACAAACAGCCCCCCCGGCCTTTACAAACTTAAATGGCTTTGACTGCAATAACTTGTACCCTGTCAGCTCTGTCAAGATGAAGATCTCAAGAACTTGCCTGCAATAACAAAGCTGGGCCAGAAGTTGTGTTGCCAGCATTCAAATTACAATGATTTCTTCATGGTGTACATGCATGCGTTCATGGTGTAATTTTTAAGGGCAAACAACATGCGTGTTTTGCTTCTACATATCAGTGTCCTCTGCGTTATCTCTTCTGTAGTTCCCACCCCACACACAGTATCTCTCTGCTTCACGCATTGCTTTGAACTGTTAGCTCTGACGAAGTCTCGTCCTGATAGCAGAACCTTTTGGTCTGTGTGGGCTGCAAATAACAACATTGTTTAGGAAAAGAACAAAAGTGTTGCAGTAAAACGCAGCAAAAGCATTTAGAGGATTATGGGGCTTAATGAATCATTTGATCGGTCGTAAAGGTGCAAATAGCCTCCTATGACTCGAGGTGCTATAATGAGGGTCGACGTGGAGAAGTAACTTCAAGCAGCAAAGCAGAGAGTAGACATATGCAACACAAGGAGACATAAAATGCCTTACTTTGAATTAAACTTGGGCAATTTCACATCTGATGGGAACAATTAAACTGCTTCAGCCAGCTGCAGAATCAAGCCCATTTGTCAACCAAACACATTGTGTGCATCCCTCAGGCGTGAAAAATATTATAAATTTACCCAGTTCTGATTTTTTCCCCTCCAACTCCATTTTTTAGATCATCTCATCTTTTATTGTTGCAGCTCACTTCTTGCTGAATGAACCGCCACCGACTCCTAGTATGATTATTGTCATACTAAGGAGGATGATTATTGTCTGCAGACAATAATCCTCGTCTCCCTCTCCAGACAATAATCATTGCACTCATTCATACAGTGCATCTGCATCTTCATCTGGGAACATGCACTGCAAACATTATCAGAGAATCTAAGCATTTTTAAGGAGTGCAAGTTACTTTTTTGTAATGAGCATAGTCCAACTCTCATGTCAACAACAGTTAAGTTAGGCCCCCCAAAAAAGTGTTTATTTTCACCCTGTTACTGTTATCCCCAGGGAAACTGCATGCATTGTGAAATAATCAAGAAAAACTGCAAAGAGCAATAAGATTCTGCATGAAATTATTTTGCGATTACATCCTTTTGGAAGTCAAAGCTTTTGTATAACAAAAATAAAGTTAAAATAAGTAATAAGTAATTAGCCTATAGAAAGCATAAGTTAACTACAAGATGCTGGCTGTTTGTCCAAATGTCACCCAACTCATCCCAACAATGCTCAAAACTGTTTTGGAAACATAAGTGAATTTTATTAACTGTAAAAGTCACAAAACATTGAACAGACACCCCACTGTGTGTGCTTTAAACGGAGATATAGCCATAACGACTCCGTGACTCAGAGGATAGGCCACAGTGTCTTCCACTTTCCTTGATCTTAGGGTTTTGCATTCCACTGAGTTTCACGGTCAGTTAGGTGTCTGTTTTATGTTTGCTACAGAGTGGACCATTCATTTGGTGTACTGAAACATGGCACATTAGCACTGGTTAGGAAAACAAGGCAAGGCCCATCAACAGGAATTAAAAAATAAAAAAAACACTGTCCAAATCACACATATATGGGTTTATTTTACCACACATTGTCTAACATTTATGCAAATGAGTGTAGCGTATGTTTAGTGAGATAGTACCTCATTTGCATTTTTAAATGAGAAAGTAATTAACTCGGAAAGTTTCACGGTGATATCTTTGAGATAAACCGTTTTCAGATAAAAACCGAGGGTATATTACCACAGGCATGAGTACATTTATTTTTTGCCAACCATTTTTGAGCTGAAATGTCAGCAGTACATGTCCCAGTTTTATTCCTACCTATCCACTGAAGTATTTTTCCAACACATTCTTGGAGTAACAACCTTTGTTACCTTTGTTTGCAAATTAGCATGAGCTTAGATAAATAATGCCAGAAGTTTCTTCCTGTTAAAAAGGAGTTTTTCCTTCTCCCAGTCACCAAGTGCTTGCTCTTAGGCAGTCGTCTAATTGTTGGGGTTTGTTCTGCATCGTTGTACCATTTTTACCTTGCAGCATTAACCACCTTGAGGCGACTGTTGTTGTGATTTCGAGTTAAATAAAACTGAATTTAAATAAAGCCACAGGTGCATGTGAAAGTAAAAAAGTCACCAAGTTTAATGGTGATCGGGAATATACATGTTTATTTTCTTTCTTTTTTTACTCTTTTCGTCTGTAGTTGTAGTATACAACCTTTGACAATGGACTACATGTACCAGTGACTGCAGCGCTGCGAGCACCATTTAAAAAGACATGTTGTTGTAATGCAAAAGTGGAAAAACTAACTCATTAGCAAATGTCTGGCTGGTACAGACTGAGTTTCTGTGTTATTGGTCTCTTTACTTAGGATTACATAATAAATGTGCATGCCATATGGTTGGCAATGCGATCTCAAATACTCAGTCCTCCAGCTGTGGGGATGTTTTTCCATGAGAGGAAAACCACCACACATGCATATACAGTACTAATTTTCAGGTGTTTGTGCACATACACACAAACACACAGTTAGAGTTCCTAGAAGGGAAACACAAAGTTTAAGAACTTCCATGTGTTAATCTTCTCCTTAGGCTGGCTTGAAGGCGGTGACGTAAATCAACATTTGTGACCGTGACCCATTCTTTGACTATGCTAGAACCACACATTGGCCACCATTAGCATGTGACATCCAAAACTAAGCTAAAGACACTTGGATGACAAATTTCACTTCACTAATTGTGGTAATTGCGGAAAGACCAAATGAGCTCAGTCATCAATAGATCCATGAAACTGCTGACAGGTAATAGCAGAATATCCGGGTCTATATGCTGTTCACAGGCTCCCAAATCAAGTCACACTGGGTTTTTTAGAGGGTACAGAAAATGCATCAAATGCACATCAAAGCTTTGCTTCAGGATGAAAGTTCAGTTTTTGATTATTTTTTATTTTAACAGTTTCATTTCACTGGAAGTATTTCAAATCATAAATACTTGTTTGTTAAACGCTCTTATCTTTCAAGATTTGAAGGTGGTCCCTATTTGCTACACAAAAAGTCGAATAAACTCGCAAGGTGAACAAGTCGAAAGCAATTCTAAAGAATGTGAGATCGGTTTTGTTCTCCGTCTTCTTCTGTGGTTGGAGAAAAGGGGTATTTCTGCTATTTTCCACATGAGATTAAAAAAACTTAATAATGATGTCTGAGGGAACAGCTTGTTTTGCAGGGAGGAGGCCGGGAACCTGTGAGCACACAGTGCAGGGGAAGACTGAACAGACTTCCTATACCATAAAGAAGAGCTCGTGTTCTTTCTTTTAGCTTCAGCACAAGTGAGTAAAGGAAAGTTTGGGTTCTGAGAAGTGGCAGGAACCCCCAAAAGTCCTTACAGAAGACTTAAAATTAATAAAATAGCAGTTTGAACTGTAAATTTGCCATCGCGGCAAAACAGCATCTGGTGAAAGATGTTCTAAGAGTTCCGTTTCCTTCCTCTACACTGCTGTTGTGTTGTTAAATTGTGACCACAAACCTGTTATTGAAGCATATCAGCCGGAGGCTCAAACACACAGAGCCAAATAGGTTAAAATTGGTGTGTCTTTAGTCTCTATGCTTCAAAAACACACACACACACACACACACACACACACACACACACACACACACACACACACACAAAGAAAAATCCAAAAAGTGAGTCTGAGTTTAAAAGCACATCACGCTGCTATCACGTGCTGATTGCTATCACAAACCACACTATATGATCATCTTAGTAAAGACATAGGACACGCTCATAATGAACCATTGGTCAAACATTTGTTAAAACATTGCGCAAACAAGTCCCAGTTCCCCCACAAATATCCCAGTAATAATACTGAGCACAAATAAACTCTCCTATGATGCAATGCCTTAATTTCAACCACACAGTCTCTACACACAACCAGATTAAATGTTAAAAACATCTGGCTGCAGAGCACGGGCTGCATAACGACTGCGCTCGGAGTCATATATATAGTTTCTACCTCCATCCTGTTGAATGTGGAAAAGACCGTCCCCTCCTGCGTAATTCTCTCCTTTTCGGCCTCTTGGAGCGAACTGCTGGGTTGTGAGGAAGGTGAGAGCGGGGAGAAGCGTAGCTCGTAGATAGAAACTCTGTGTTTATATCTGGAGCCAAATCAGCCTCATGGAGGTGGGAGGAGCGGGCAACTTTCACGCGCATTTGGCTCCTTCAACGCCGTCAAGTCAGTCGGATTGAAAATGCCACTTTTCCCAAAGCCTTTCAAAATAAAACGCACTTTGCCGTCACTCAAAATTACTTTTGTCTTGCAGGTTTGGCAGCTGCAGGGCGTGGCATAGGCCGTATAGGCAAATGCTAAGGGAGCCGTCCATCAGGGGGCGCCACGCCAGTGCCACAAATGTTGAAAAAAAAAGAAAAGTTGGTACTATTATTTCTAAATACAAAAAATAATCCCACGTTAATTAAAATGCAAAGTAAAGCTTATTTAATAGAAATATTATTTGTTACAACATTACGCCCCCCCCCCCCCGCACGGTGCGCCCCCTCCCTTCCCGTATCATGGTTCCTTTTGGACGTCACCACATCAAAAAATCAACACAAGATGTCAAAACGGCCAAAACTGTCAGGTGCCCAGGGAAGAAAAAAGAGAAAAGAAGAGGCGGAGAAACGAGAAAAAGACAGAGGTAGGTAACGTTAGCCTACATGAAATTATTTGTCTGAATGTGATAGTAACCTAAATTTTTAGCATTAAGCTAATGTTACATGATTCGCTAATTGCTAATCAATAAATAGCTAGTTAACTGTTTTAACGTCAGTTAATATTGTGGAGGGGGCTAAATTGTTATGGAAAATAATAATGTAACGTTAGGTAATTACAGTACTCCCACCTTTCCCACCATTCCTCATTTGTATTCATCTTTTAAGCAGGTGTTTTTTGTTTACATTGTTATTGCCTTCTGGTTAGCTAACGTTTGCCCTGCAGGTCACTTTTCCACCCCTGTATATATTATAGTTGTAAGCCTAGTTGTTAAAGTGCACATCATTAATGTTAATTAAGCAATATCACATGAGAGGGAATGCTGTTTTTTAATATGAGCACTGCTGTGATTCGGTCAAAGATAATCATAACATAACATTCTCATATGATATTATACTGTTACTTTGCATTCTGCTATTCAGCATTTCACTGTAATGATGACAATAAATTGAATCTAATCTAATTTGCATAAGAGTTAACATCATACATATATCTCTTTGGTTTTTCATTTATATTATATCATTTCATTTTATTCCTGGAATCATATGTTTGTATTATTAGACTTTAATACTCTGTGGTGTCACATACTCCTCTCTTCAGATGCACTGTTGAAGTTTCTAAATCCCACCCCTGGGCCATCTACCACATCTACCGCTGCTGCCTCCACTTCAGCAGCACAACCCACCAGTGATGCAGCATCAGCAGCACAACCCAGCTGCCGCAGCTGCTATTACAAATGAAGCAGATATCCCAAAATAAATTTTGCTATGGACATACTAATAGATGTTTTATTCAAAGAAATGAACTTACCATTTAGTTCCAGAAGGCGACAGCTTTAATCTTGGGGGACAATCGTTTGCTTTTGCCACATGGCAGCTAAGAGTTGCTGTGACAAGGCAGCCAAACTGTACGTTTCAATCCTTTACGTCACAACAGCAGCAGATTATCTGCCAAATGAGTAAACTTATTTATTTACTCTTTTAGATCATAAATATAGTTTTTTCTTGAAAATGGAGTACATGCACTATTTTATTGGCGAGAATTACCCATTTAAAGCCTTTATTTTGAAGACAACGTTGTCACGGATGTGGTGTTGTTTTTCTTTATTTTGATGTGGTTAAGCTGCGCTGGTAATCAGGTGGGTGGTATGTATTTTTGCTGTGCATAAGAAACATGTTTGGGTAGAGTTCAGTTCCTTGCTGTAGGTGGTTCTCCCACAGTATCCTGACAAATGTCTCATTAAACCACATGCACTTTTTCACATTGCTATTTAATGGTTGCTTCATTTGGTGTAAATATCCTGCAGGGTCTCTAAAAGTTAACTTGACAACTAATTAGAACAATGTGACAAACTTGAAAACAAATTTTAATATCTTTAATTAAAAGGGTGGTGTTTGGGGGTCATTTCTAGCTTTAAATGTGGACATTTGTAATTCGTTCAACGTGTTTGCATATCTTGTGTTTTCTTGACAATGCGAAGAATTACCATTTCTTTTTTCTATAATGTAAGTCACAGATACTCACATCTAGTAACTTCATTTTTAGTCTGTTGGCTCATTTGGAGTCTTATAAAATATATAGAAGTAACTCTACTATCCTGTCTGTGGCCTGAATGAAGACAGGTCAGTCACTCAAAGGGTTCACACTGTTGAACTGTAAATGCTTTATGGTAATTTCGCGCTTTTTTTTGGCCATGCAAAATTTGATACATGATATGAAACTCATGGCCATTGTCACTCATTCTGTTTTTGTGAAGTGTAATGGATAGATGGTTTTAGAGTTTAGATATATCTTTATGTTCAGCTGTCAAATAGTCAAAATCCAGTTTGACGAGTTGTAGAATTGTTAGAATTATGCATCTGTCATTGATTCAGGTGTGCAGAGCTTTCTAAATTAACTGTAAAGACATAAAGAAGAATGGAACAATTGAAAAATAAATGAAAGTTTATTTAAAGTTATTATTTTATTTGTACTTTTAAAACCATGTATTGTTAAACAATAAACATGAAAATGTTTCTTATATTTATGCGTTGCGTATAAGCTGTGTAATGTGACACTATAGCCTGTACAAAACTCGTCCCACAAGCCTGTAACATCATTTATCTTGTCCCTGCATCACTATCATGCACAAGGGAAATATAGAAGTTTTCCATAATTAGTTATGGTATTGTTTATATTTACAAAAAGAGTAATAAGCACTCCGAGCACACTAACCTCCACCGAGGCAGCTCACTCTTTAGGCAGTATCTACTTTTTAAGGGAACAGTATTACATTCATTGGGTTTTCGTTCACACGTTTGGCTTTTGTTATTTGCATTGTTGAAACTCTATTTCAATATGCATGACATCACTTTGAGTACAATAATTTTATTAGTTCTTATTTATGTAGAGATGGTACATTTGCAGCATTCATTTCATTGTTATTAGAACTGGTTACTGTAATGTACATAACAAAGTCACAATAAAATAATGTGATATTTAGAATCCACATATATAATTTCCTATATGCCTGCGTATTGTCAAAACAAACAATGGCATAAAATAGCTCTATATAGCATTACTATCACTTTGACCTTCAGATCAATATTTTGGCCTTGAAAATCAAAGGTCAAGCATGACATGATATTTTAAATCTTTATATAGCACTTCACTTTATTTTAAAAATAACCCCTTTGTAAACTCATTTTGTCTATGCGCTATTTACCAATCTAAACAAGGATGTTAAGAGATCATAAAGAGCACATACAAATATCAGCAATCACTTTTTGACCACTCAAATCCTCAGCATATCCCTTTTCCTTCCCCTCCTCTTGATGCGTTCATAGTCCAGATATAGTGCAAGTTGCAATCACAGTATTGAAACATCTAACTAACTCCAGAAGAGGAGCATCTGTAGTTGTTTAGACATTACACCTTTTTTAACTAATTTCTAATGCAACTTTTCAAACAGCTCAAAAATCAGCAAGAGAGGAAGTTGAGAAATTATTTTCAAAGATAAATAATGCTTAGTAAAGGAGTCTTGCGTGTAATGTTCTGAGTCAGCTTCGAATTTTTAAATAAGATACTGAATCTGATGCGTTGCAGACTGTTTTTGCAATATGTCTTGTAAAACAAGAAATTCAGAGGTTGCATGAAAATGCTGTGCAGTTTAGTACAGGCTGGTTAGTTTGCTATATTGTGATTGAGTTTAAAGTACTGCGTTATGTTTGACTACTTACATCTAGTGTGCTATTATTAGGTTACATCAAGGGTGGCAGGAGACATCTCTTTATATTTCAGGAGATGATGCTGATTAGATTCACCCTCTTAATTCTACTTTTTATATGAGTTTTATAGTAGTGTAGGGGGTGGAAATAGTTGATATATTGGCCTATTTTTTTATTTTGTTTAATTAGTTAAAGCCACAAATGTCAGAGTAGCAGCACAGGTCAGCTGATCACAGCATGTACACAAAAATCTACTGGAGCTCACAAAGCAAACTGGTATGTGACTTATTCCTAAATAATTATTTTCCTTACATTGCACGGCTCCGTCTGATCTTAAGGTTATCACACCTGCTAAATCCCACATTAACCCCTGAGCCCCAGGAACATCAGTGCAGTTTGTTAAAGTAAATGATACTATTTTGCAGCACCATAAAGTGGGCTGAATTAGATTTTCTGGCATATTTCACACCCGTGCTCTAAAGTCTCTCAGTTGACCAAATGTTGAATACTTTTTAGACACTTAAATAGACATCAAGTCCATAAGTCTATAAAATTGCAGCCTCTAAATTGCAGGAAACTACCCTAATTTGTAGAAAGAAGGAGAGTATTGACTCTTCTGTATGGAACATGGCTCATTACACAGTGGTGGCTGTTTACAAAAGGCTTTAGAAGATGAGGTGATTAGTAAATTAAGGTTCGTTATCACTGTCATTAAAGCGTCGTGGGAGTGCTTGGTGGTTTGTAAAAGGGAAAGTCGTATTTGTGTTTGTTGTGTTACTGTCACCCAGCTGTGACAACAAGAGCACGAGGGTAGCACTGCCACCCGTCTGGCTCGTCATGGCAGCAAAACATGATTGTGAATGGTTGAATTACCCGAGCCATTTCAGGCTTTTATGTTCACACAAGATAAAATGACTAACACCCCCAAATACTGTTGGTCACCAAATTCCCTCGGCTCTCCATTATAGCAGCTTTCAGAGAGAACATTTTTTGGGTACAGATGATTGACCTCACAGCCAGCTTGGGGTGGCAAAAGCTTTCTCTTTGGGGAGGTGCATGGAGAAAAAGAGATGGCATTAGAGAGCAGTCTACCTAGGAAGAAAGCCAGAAGGAAAGATAATGAGCCCCTGCAGGCTTTGTGGAAAGACTAGTCCTGCAGACCCTGCTCCTAAATAATCTCCATTTTTGCACAGCTTTCCTGCAAAGGTCAGTAGGCATAGGGAGCCAAACAGGAAGTGAATGCATTGCTGATAATTTGTGGAAATGAGGTAAAAAGGGAAGCTGATAAAGATTTCTTACAGGGCGAAGGTGGAAACCAGGAGCCCTTAACTCAAACAACATTGTTTATGTAGTTTAGAACCATCTAAATCTCAGGAAATTGCTGGAAATTGCATATAGCTTTCACACACTGTCTGTCTGAAGAGCAGTATATTCTGGCTCCCCCTTCTGGTGGAAACTACCTTAAATGATGTCTGTCACTGGTATCATGAAATTGCAAATTACAAATGAGGCAGATTCCCCTTACAGCATGCAACATCGAGTTTTACCTTTCATCAGGGGTTGCTCTGGTTTCCTCTGACAGTCCAAAGATATAGATGATAGCTTAATTTGTCATTCTAAATTGAAAATAGATGTTTAAAATATACTTGAGTGTTCTGTTAAATTACTGGTCCTTACCTTTTACCATTTGAGACAGAAAAATGCATTTAGGCTGCTGTAATTCGTTATTACCAGGATGCCCTAAAAACCCCCTGAAAAGCCATCAGCTGATCCAAAATGCTACAGCAAGAGTACTGACAGGGACTAGAAAGAGAGAGCATATTTCTCCTATATTGGCTCCGTGTTAAGTCCAGAATCAATTTTAAAATCCTGATCCTCCTCACATACAAGGTCTTGAATAATCAGGCCCCATCTTATCTTAATGACCTCATAGTACCATATCACCCCATTAGAGCATATGATCTAATTTCTACTTAAAGATGAAATGTCAGGTATTATTCTGTATTAACCATTCAGACAAATCCCTACTTACATATTTGCACAATGTTCGAGGTTTGCTGATGAAGTAGACATCGCAGCCTTAAAAGTGGAATCAGAACAAAGAAATTGTATATGTCTGTGAGTGATTTGAGGCGGTGTAAAGAACACCACAGGGAGGTGTTGACAGCTCCAAACAAACCACTCACATCTACTCTCTTCGTTATCAGTAAAGAAAATAACCGACAGAGGAGCTGCGCCTCTTGTTGATCTTTCCCCAGGTGATGGCACGATGGTCTGTGCGATATAAGGTCGTTCAGCTTCAGCTCCTCTGGTTAAAAGATGAATGGTTCTCTGAAAAAAAAAGTGTCATGGGGATGAGTCAGCCCACAGCGACTATGTCTCTTTGTATTTGTACAAACCGAGGGCCGATGATTCATAGGCAAAATCATGACAGTTCCTTTTAGAGAACAAGATGTATGATAGACAGAGCTAAGAATAAAAATGGGTTTATTTTATGCTTAAGACATTGTTCAGGTTGAAATATATAACTTTGACATTACCTTTCTTTCCACAGAGTATGAGGTACAAAAGTGTGCCATTTCTAATCCAAAACCCCAAGAAGAATTGTACAATGTGCCAAGATTATGCAAGTGGAAGCAATAAAAGCAATAAGCTCCGCTACTGCTGACAACCTAATATCTTTTTTCCTCTTTGAAATGCACTTAGAGCAGCCATTACTTTGAATATGGTGATGTGGGGACATTGCCTGCCAGTGTAAATCTAACTCAGGGTCCATTTAATATAATAGCCACGTCATCTTACATGTGATGACCGGCACGTACACAGACCCAAAGCCTCAAGACTCAGGTGGTATCACACACACAGACAGCAAGTGCCCCATTTTCATACTAATCTGCTTTTATCGAATGTATGCTCCATTAACACACACACACACACTCCATACACAATGTCAGATCTGCTCATCTAATAGCCCTCAGCTAATAGGTTTCATTTTTTGTGTTTTTGTTGTTTTTTGTTGTTGTTGTTTTATTAAGATAACAGTTACTCACCATTGATTAAACAAATCTTACAGCAGACTATAGTTAGCTACAATTAAAAATTTCACATGAACATTCAGATGTGGCAACCTTCATTGGTCATTAACAAAGAGAGATTACTCGGTACTTGTGAGCTGAAATGATGTGTGTAATAAAGAGCTAGAAAAACGTGTAGCAGCGCACAATGCAGAGGTAAATACTTCTGCATGAGGGGCGTATGACTAAGGCAGGAAGACTGCAAATGGACTGTAAATTGACAAAAATGATAATGCGACATGGCAGAACATCATCATCGTGTGTCCGTGAACAGAATGTCATTGAGAAGTAAGAAATGTGATTTTTGCATTGAAGCGCAGCGGAGCGCTCAGCCCTGTCACCCCCTGCCTCCACCATTGAAAAAAAACAGAGCATTTCTCCTCTACAAGCCTTCTCGACTCCTAACCCCCTGAACTTTAAAGAGACCTGCAGATTCCCCCCTGGCAGTGAAGTCAAACAAGCTTGTGAGTGCTCATTATGTGTTGACTCCTCTCAGACCCCTGTAAGGCTTTCATTCAGGGTGGAGATGTGATCTATTACGCAGAGCTGTCTCTGGCCACCGCGGGTTTGCCTGGGCCGCTGGTGCAGCAGGAAGAGCCGCTTGGCCGCGGCCCTGTACTTCCGAGACATCAGGTTATAGACGACGGGGTTGATGGAGGCGCTAAGGTAGCAGAGAACCATGGAGGCCATGTTGAAGTTCTGGCTCAGCATGGCTGTTTCGTAGTCGTCCACCTGGGCGAAGAGGTTTCTGCCGATGTGGTACGGCAGCCAGCAGATGATGAAGGCCAGCACCACCACCACTGAGAGGGAAAGTTTGGAGGGATAAATTAGTTTCATAAAAGTTATATAAGCAGACAGGTATCGCTGGCACTAAGGAACTGTCTCCTATTACAGTTATTTTTAGCTGACTGTGGACTCCTTTAAAAACCAGTTAAAAACATTTTGTTGATGTTATACTGATTTATTTTACACTAATTTATATACAGCTGTCTAACTTCCTGTTTTGTCCTGATGATGAGGTTAATACGCAGGCAAGCGTTAATGACTGCCTGCAGATAAGATTTGCCATAACATTACTGAAGCATTATGGGTCTCCATAAGTCTCAGCACATAACCGAGCGTTCCAGACGAGTGTTGTAAAACATTGCTTTAGATATGCATCCAGTGTTTCTTTAGTAAAAAATAAGGCAATAAAAAAGCACACTGGCACATTATCTGTTTTGGTATCCGGGTGGGTAGAGAGTTTCAGTGTTTATTAGTTAATTATTTTTACAGATATGCCTCCGTTTGTTTTCTGATTCCTGCCCAATACACAAGAGACATGAAGATATTAGCAGGTATGAATAAACTCCTTGAATATTTGTGAATGAATGAGCAAAACTTAAATATGTGATTGGAAAAGGGGGAAAAAAACCCATCTTTAGTTCTAAAAATAGTAAAATTCTCATAACACTCAGCTACTCTGCTTCATTGTGTGGGAGTAGTTGGATCAGATTTTATGAATGGCAGCAATCATTTCAGATTGGTGCACTGATATATCTGACGTGTTACAGCAAAGCCTTTTTTTCAGAAGACCAAAATAGAAATAGTACATACAAATATAGAAAACTCGTGTGGCAAAAAAAGCATCCAACTTACTTGGAGTAATTCAATTGTGTTCATGTTGAGCTCATTTATAACGAGAAGCTGATTAAGAAAATTGGTTTTCGGGATCTTTAAGTATTCTCAGATCTGTGGTCTACGCTTACCCTTGACATTTGTTAATGACCAGCGGCAATTACAGCTAAATCAAAAGAGCTTCTCTCCTTCTTCCCTGAAGTGACTGGAGACTGTAATTGGCTCCAACAATGAAGTCACATTTTTACGTAAGCAGGCCAATTAGAGCGCATATGCAGCAGAAAGCTTTGCCGAGAAGAAAACACGCCACACATCCAGCAAAGAGCAAAGTCAGAAACAGTGGGTGAGGTAATCACTGAGTCACCAGTATTGATCACGAAGCCCCTGCAGAATAAATTACTATAAACTTGTAATGGTGGAGCAATTTCTGTGAAGACCGTGATTGTTTGTTCAATAATAAAAATAGAAGCGGATGTAGCTCACATCGGCCTAAATATTCCTAAATTAACAATGACAGTTATCCATAAATGTAAGACATTAATTGTAGATTTAGTGTGAGACTCCTGAGATGTTAAAAAATGAAAAAAAAACCTTGCATGGAATTTTCCAATAAGGCTGATTCATGCAGGTCCCTCATGGTGACAGTCCAATTTGGGATTCAGTGGATACAAATGGCATTGTGTTTGATGACGTGAGCTCTGCACAGTGTATGCTCAGCTAATGAACTGCATTTATATCCTAATACATACACCATGATTAAACATTTAGTTAATGTGGACAGGCCTGGCCCGGGTCTTTAACTGTAAAACAGTTTCCTGCACAGTCTACCAGAACTGCAAATTAAAGCAAATATATTTGCAGTGGCAGGACGTGATTAGCTCCAGACAAAATAGAGTAATTAACCAGCTGGTATCAACAGCAGCACACATGGAACCAGCTTTTTATTGATCAAGACAGAAGTAAAACAAGAGCAAATGATATATTTTTAAGGTGAAACTACTGGCTTTTAAATCAGTTCACCGACATGTGCGGCAAATGCTGTGGCAAAGGCAGTGCAGGAAAAGAGAAAACCTGAATTCACACGTGTCCAATGTGTCTGCTGTTTGGCCTCAGCAGCAATAAAAAGGGAGACTGATGATATAAACTGATGCCTTCCTGAAAAAAGTGTTGGGTTTTTTTTGTTTTCTTGTCTGTCCTGAAAGGTTACACTGAATTTGGAAAAAAGAGCAGCTCCCTCCTCCTGTAATCAGCTGTAAAATCAACAAAAAGTTAAGGAGCTGGTCTCATTTAAATGAATTTAGGTGTTTTTAAATGATTTGGAGACAGTTACTTCAGGCTGTTTTGCCCTGTTGTTGGCTCTAGACAATGATTTTTACATGTTTCGTAATTGAAATTCAAACACCTTTATATACTATTGCAGATAAAGCAGAATATGAAGATCATGGAATACATTAAATGCCACCGTTTTGTGCGAAATCAGTGATAATTATTATTTAAACGTTTATCTGCAGATGGCAAATGTGAGACTGAGTCACAGTGCTGGAACAGGTGGCTGTCTAATTCTTAAAAATCTCTCTGATGTACAAAATGTGACACTTTTAGAACCTGTAAAAATGTGCGTGCTCTGCTGGGATTCAGCATACCAGAGATATATACTTTCTGCATTGATGCAAATGTTCTTACTCACCCAGGATCTTGACTGTTTGTCTGTGTGGCCTCTCTCGGGCCAGTGCACAGGGGCCTTGCAGGTCATTTTTGCTCTTCCATAACTTGCACCCGATGGAGCCGTAGAGAAAGATGAGGCAGAGCATTGGGCAGAAAAAGTATGTGGTGGACACCCAGAGCATGATGTGCAGCTTTCCCGAGATGATGGCGTAGTTGGTGTGCTTGCACTGCCCCGTGTTGTAATCTGGGTGTGTTTCGTTGTCATACTCGACCCCTACCAAGAAGAGCGTGGGAGCTGCAGAGACCAAGGCGAAACCCCACAGGGCAAAGATGATGTACTGGACCCTGCGTCTGGTCACCACCGCCTTGCTTCGGAGGGGGAAGCTGATGGCCAGATAGCGTTCGACGCTCAGTGCCGTGATGTGAAGGATCGTGGCCGAAGTGCAGCCCTCAAAGATGTAGTGATATAAGCGGCACACGACTTCCCCAAAAAGCCAGGGCACATACTTCCACAGGCGGTACAGATCAAATGGCAGGCACAGGAAGATGATGAGGTCAGAAACTGCCATGCTGGATAGATAGAGGTTGGTGGTAGTCTTCATGTCCTTGAAGCGCTGGATGATGAGGATGGTCATGGTATTGCCTGTCACCCCGACAATGAAAATAAGGATGCAGATGACAGTGACAGGGATGAGGGTGGAGGTGGGGAACAGGGAACCCTCGTAGTGGTGGTCATCTATGTTGTCCATGTCCTCTGCTCCACCAGCATGAGGTCTTGACCAGGGCATGCCAATTTCATTAGGTGCTGGCACAGTAAAGATCAAAAATCTGGTTTCAGGGACCCACTGACAAGACAAAAATGACATATTAAAGAACCAAACCAAATGCCGTAGACTTTTCATTACTGCAGACATAATATGAATACTGAATTTGGATAAATCATAAATAAACTCACTGCACATAATAAAAATGCCACAACGACACTTGATGGTAATGAAAATGCAGACTGATTTCAAGCATTGCACCACATGTCAATGAAAAATATAAAACTAAACTCTAACAAAAATAAATACAAGATTTACGCAAAACAACATAATAAATAAAGCACTGCAGGTTATAGTAAGTCATGCAAACCAACTAGTACGATGCATTAAACCTTAAAAGGAAACTTAATGGTGTAAAATAGATTTTTGCTGGTGCTGGTACCTCGCAAATGGAGAGATCTTTCAAAGTTGAAACTTTTTGCAGTCCCTGTTGTGGTTCTGTGTGAGCCGAAGGAGAGCAGCGGTGGCAGGAGGTTTGCATTGAAGTGGCAGAGCCTGTCCTGGTGCTCAATAACTGGTTGAGCTGTGAGAGATGAAGAAAGGAGCTCCTCCTCCACAGCACCCTCAGGAGTCCAGGAGTAACAGCATGGGTGTCTGTTGTTTGTGTGTCTGTGCCTGGGTAATCTTTATAATCAAATGACAACAGGACAGATGATGGTAAAAGGCAAAAGACGGAGGATGATATTATTCTGGATTGAACATAAACCCACAAGACATAAACATATAAAAATTGCTCTTAATTCAGTGATTCATGCGACAGTCAGTGTGCGTTTGCTGAGCTGTTTGGAAGTAGTGACTGAAAAATATGTTCTTTATCTGCTCCGCTGTCCACCAGCCCCATCTTTCTCTGAGTTAGGTATCATCTCAGGCTTGTTCTAACAAACCTTAAACTTCAACAACGAAGGTGAAGAAGGGACAGCGAAGGGTTTTTCTTCTGTGACTTTTCTGCTTAGTTAGGATTTTTAATAGAAGAATCAAAAGTTTAACTTGGGGTGACCTCCAGAGGGTATTGACCTCAGTTCTTGACTCCACGTCCCACTAATCCATAAGGTTTAGAGACCGTTTCAAGGCTTTGGAGAGTGCTGATAAGTATGAATATTAGAAAACTGCTACCTCTATGTGAATTGAACTGTCCTGATTCTTGTGGAAAATTACATTCCAGAAGTTAATTGCAGACATGAGAGCAGAGGGGTACTTTCACTTCCTGAAACACCGGTTTTCTGATATTTCTTCCAAGCTAACATTTATCCCCACGCTGCTTCGCTCTGTTGGTTCACAGCCACCACATCCATTACAACTCGACGAACCTTTCAGAAAAGAGACACACTGACACAAGGGTGTATTTGTGTGTTTACACTGAGCTGGCCCATGACCAGATGAACCAGTCGGACCTAAGAAAGGGTCAGTGTGAAGCTCTCTCCTCTATCATTGTTTGCGCTGTCACAGGGAGGCCTCGTTTGCTTGTTTTGAAAGGGTTTCCAATCCATCTTTCAACAGCAGCCAATGTTGTCCACAATGCGGCAACCGAGATGAGTAAGCACGCTTTCGCCTTCATTAATTACGCCATTTTTAGTTGTATTGTTTAGGTAGGTTTGTGCAGAGAACAAAAAGTCCCCCATGTCCACAACTTCACACACTACACTGAGCTTCAGTGTCCCTATTATTATATTTTATGATGTTTTATACGATAGAATTATAAACATAAAAAAATCAGGACGTTGAAGAATGTTAATAAACTTGTAATCTTTTAATCTTTTTAATATTTTCTGTTTTTATATTTAGCTGTAAATACCGTCGCCAACCATTTCATTAGAGATGTTAACATCTAATCAGCCAATCACATGCCACAATCTCAATGCATTTTGGCACTGAGGTGCTAAAGTTCAAACTGAGTATCTGAATAGGGGAGAAATGTGATTTTAGTGGTTGAAATGTGGCATTATTGTTGGCGCCAGATGAGCTGGTCTGTATTTTAAAAACTGCTGGTCTACTGGAATTTTCTCACACAATTACGTCTGGGGTTTACAGAGGATGATAAAAGAAAGAGAAGAGGGTATAAGCAGTGAGTTGCAGCTCTCTGGGCAAAATGCCTTGTCAGAGGTCAGAGGAGAATGGCCAGACTGCTTCTAGCTGACAGGAAGGCCACAGTAAGTCAAATAATCACTTACTACAGCTAAAGTATGCAGAAAAACATCCCTGAATGCACAGCGTGTCACATCTTGAAGGAGATGGGCTACAGCAGCTAAGAATAGAAAAGCTACAATTTACAAAGACTCACAAAGCTGGACGATAAAAGGCTAGAAAAACATCGAATGGTGACGTTTTAGTTTCTGCTGCAACATTCAGGTCAGAATTTGTGCTATGGTGTGGGGAATGTTTTCGTGGCATATTTTGAGTTCCTTAGTGCCAAGTGAGAATCTTTTAAATGCCACAGCCAACCAGAGGTTCACTGATGAGCACACCCTTTTCTTTATAACCACAGTGTAGCTGTAATCTTCTAATGGCTGTTTCCACAGAGACAATGTGCCATGTCACAAACCTCAAACAACCCGAATCTGGTTTTGTGAATGTGAAAAGGAGTTTGTGTACTCAAATTGCCTCACAGTCACCAGACCCCAATTTAATAAAGCTCCTTTGGGATGCATTGAAATAGGAGATCCAACAAATCTGCACCAACTGTGTGATGATGTTAGAATGGGCCAAAATCTCACGAGGATTGTTTCCAGCATTTTGTTGGATCGATGCCACTAAGAATTCAGGCAGTTCAAGGCAAAAGGAGGAGTCTGAACTGTTATTTCGACTGATCGCTCACTCACAAGGTGTTGCTACAGTGGATGGATCCAGGTTTGTTTGGGCTTTTTTCTTTTTGTCCTTTCTGATGCAACCCTCCTAGCGATTGGTGTGTCATCCAGGCCTCTAACCAATGAATATATTAACCACTACACTATTCGGCCACTAAGGAGGGTATAGCAATCTAAATATAGTCCCTTATAGCTTTTCCCATAATTCTGCTTCTTTTTTGAATGTGGCTAGAACAGCATTGAAATTTAGATTTTCACCCTTACCACCAGAGAAGCAGCAGTTCTTTACTGATCAAATTTTTATAACCATCAGGAGATATAAAGAAGGGTGTTGAGGTGCTCTTTCCCTCCCTCAAACACAAGCCAGTCGTTCAGAAACAAGTGCTGCCAAAGTCATGTTGTGCACAAATAGGTAATCAAACACTCACATGTACAAACTTGAAGCAGGACAAAGAATTATAAATCTTTTATTGTGCATGGATCCTTTGTAGATATCATGACTATACAGATACACTTTAGATACATATCTATGATTATACATTTTTCCCATAACGAACATTGTAAAGTGATATGTCTGGTAGTATGTATAGTATAACAAATTTTCATTTTGGAATGTACGGTGTATGAGGTAACTGCAAACATTAAAATTACATAAAAATGGTCTGTTTTGTGCATATTTTACTCATTTTTGTAGCATTTTGTTAATCTCCCCAGCCAAAGGTAGTAAGCCCCCGGGTGAAGAGGTGTTAAAATGGCACGCTTTGCAATTGCTATCAAAAATAGGAATTTTGAATCTTTTTTCTTCTTCTTTTTTAAATGACAAAGAGGAGACATTTGCAGAATGTCTTAAGGACCAAATCATGTAATTATCCAGGATGTTTTGCAAGGTACCTGCATTTCATTTTGAAAGTTGCAACAGCAGTTATCTGCCCAAAACCAATCACTAGACTCTACAGCCAGATTACCACTGAAAACTCAGCTTAGCAACCTGTTAGAAATACTTAACACACAGAGAAAAGGCAAATTTAGATTCACAGGAAGTACATAACACATTTTGTTTCAGCTTTCAATGATTCATGACAGGATTTTTTTCTTCTTTTAATGTTCTGGAGAGTATTAACTTATATTACTTCAATATCATAAAAAAATATACTTCACACATGTATGACTTGAAAAAACAGAAACCAAAATAAATTTAATACATACAACTACTTTCCATTTCTCTCATGATTATACATGTTTACTAAACACCAAATGAATTTTGCAAAAGTAAAATGAAACACATTGTAGTGTTTTCTAACACTAAAAGAAAACCATAGGAACTGAAGAGAAATTAAGAAAAAAAAAAAAAAAATCTCCCAAAGTTTTTTTCCTCTCCAATTAAGGCCTCTGAAACAACTTGTGATATTTTTCCCTCTGGTTTTCTTTTTTTAAATCCTTTTTTTATTTATTTATTTATTTTTTTTCATTTTTGCTGATTAGCTGTTTCAGTGACATGTCATGTGATTCAACAACTTTTAAAAACACCCAAAACACATGAAGGGCTTTCACAATCTCAAAGTGTGTTCTATAAAATGCATCACAAGACCAAGACGCAGTCAGTCTAGGTTTTCTTTCACTAAGGTGCAAAATCAATTACCGGGGAGAACGAAATAAAACAGAACATACGAGAAAGCATACATTTTTTGTGCTGAACAACAATATCTCAGAGTAAAGCAGCTGCATGATTGTAAAAACAAGCTACAGTATAACTATATGATAGTAAAAATAATTAGAATTCACTGTTAGTTTGGTTTTTGTTTTCTAACTTTATACTGAGCATTTTTTTCCCCCTCAAACTTACAGATCTTCACTGTACAAAAATATACTAACATTTCTCCAGTCATTTTTGCATCCTTAAACATTCTTAAACATCAAAAAGGTTGGAAAGTGCTAAATGAACGCCCTACTAATGTGAACAAGGTTAACTCTTCAGATTCTTCTTTCCCTAGACTTCTCGAACAAACTCCAGCATGGGGAATCACGTCCCTTCGTGTGGCCCTGAGGCATTCCCAGCCGTGTACTGCAGTGGCACTAACTACATACAGTAAACACATCTGGACACACCTCACTGTGCAAACACTGGCCCACCAGGTCCCAGGATCAAATAGCACATAGGTTTACACCTACAGACTATTTTTGGAACACATCTATCAAAAAACTGTTTCTTACTGGACACTTAAATGGAAATATAAATGACTATTTCTATACATTTTTATATATATTCGCCACTTCTCCCCAGCCCTTCCCCAAAGCAAACCCTATCCCTATGCTTTCTGAGTTCCTTTTGCACAGGAAGCTAATCGTGATGGATTAGGCATTTGGACTCAACAGATACCACAACCTTGGAGCGGGGAGACAGAGGAAGGAGAGTCAGGAAGGTATCACAGGTGCCAAATGAGACGTTACATCCTCAATTTATAACTTCCATTTAGCGCCCACTCACCCGCCCATCCTCCTGCTGCGCCCCAGTTCGGCTAATGCAATTACTCCGTTGAAACTGGAGAATAGTAAGTACAAAATAAAGAATACAAAACAACAGAGAGACAGAGGGGCAGGGAAGAGTAAAGCTATAACCCTGAAGCTGGGGGGTGCAGACTGCTCATTTAATGACAAAATATTGGATGACAAAAGCGATGAGGATGGCGATGACGGCAAAAACCATGAGGATGAGGAAAGCGCACTGCTCGTCGCTCAGGCTCTGTCTGGCTCGGGTGGACTCTGTGCCGATCCTGGATCCTGAGCTGACCGCGCTGCTGGCCAGCGCCGCATCATTCCGCTGGGAGGAGAGGGTCACCGTGGGGCTGTAGGGACCGCTCAGCTCCGGGGCGTCCTGGCACTGCCTGATAGCACATACTCGGAAACGATAGTCACTGTTGGGCTGCAGGTTCTGAACATGGAAGGTTGTGGCAGAGCCTTTGTAAGCCTGAGAACAGGAGAGAGGAAGAGATTAAAAATAGTATATAAAATTATAGAAAACATGAAGCAAGAAGCTGTACTGAACAATGAAGATGAAAATTCATCTTTCTTACTGCTTTCTGAGTAACTTCAGTGACAGAAATAATGAAAATACACTTGTATCTCTTTTAACTTTTATTATTTTTCCAGTTGACAGAGTATTTTTGATTCTTTTCATTAGACTTGTCCTGTTTTTTCGCCTTGGAAGACGTGGAAAGCCATCTGCCTCAGCCGTCTGTCCAGCTGACACACCCACAAGTTTTTAGAGGACCTCGTGAACCTGATCTGCTTGGTTGCCGTAGTGACACTTTCTTTGATTCTCTTTAATGAGTGAACAAACGTTTCATTTGAAGCCTAAACTTTAATTAAGCCCACCACATAAAATCAAAATTAAAAACAATTGCACACAAAATTACAGGAGGAGGATATGAGCAGTGTTATTTAAATACTGGATGTCAAACTAGCAGTGATACAAAAATTACTTTCTTAAATATGGGCTTTGAATCCAAGCCACCAAGACTGACAAAGAGGGAAACAAAGGGGGATGGTAGCCATATATTTCAGCGTCCCGATTCAATTGCCATATACGATTTGGTGAGATTAGCATAAGCCTGCAGAGACCATTATTTCATGTTAACATGGCCACAGGCCATTGAGAGGGATGAATGTGGTGGCAGGGGTTAGACACCTGGTATACCTCATGGATCAATGACCTTTGCATAATGGGCAATTTAAAGCCAGCGGTGAGTAATACAGAGTGCTGCAAAGCCACAGCAAAAGCATCAAGGCCCTGGGATCCATCTGTATCCCACTCTGCATAGAAAAAGGCCACTGTGATGAATGGTGGGTCACATGAAGGTAACACAGAAGGACATAAAACACAAAGGAGGGGTACAAAACCTTAACACGACAACATCTGTACCTGTTTAAAATCTGAATTTCCTATCATACACTGCAAGCTGTAGATTACTGGGTCCCCCTTCATAGGCGGCAGGGCCTCCCACGTGACTTCGCAGGAGTTATCATCCAGACGCTCCACTTTAGGGGCTGGAGGGTGAAGTTGGAAATGAAAGAGGGAAAAAAATGAGCTGTGATGAAGACAAGCAATACAGGCGACTACTCATTTAACTGCTTTAAAATAGACTAATAGAAATGTAAAAAAAACCCCACAAAAAACCCAACTACAAAAAAACAACAAAACATCACTGACAGCATTAGAAAGGTACACACATGCAACACCCTCTGCATCAAAAAAAATTAGGCCAGTGCTAAAATATCAAACACTGCAGTCAATCCACATGGACTCCCATGTTAAATGGCCAGATTTAGAGCATTTAAATACATGTTTAGAGCCTGACACAGTTTCCCCTTGATGGCAACTTTAATGTGAGTGAAATATCTAACCAATAATCAATAAATGCAGTGTTGCTGTGTGCCTGTCCAAGAAGTCTGCAACAAATTGCACTTGAGTTTTGAAGATTAAAATCTGGTATTTTATTAGTGTGTTACTTAACACTAGTTAGCAGCCATGTGTGTTTGCAATTAGCACAGTTTATAACAGTAGCCTGCTTTGCAAACTGATCCAAGTCCTCCCTCAGGTCCAAACACGGTCAATTCTGGCTACTCAACATCTAAAACGCTACCGGTGGTTATATCCAGGCTAAAATGGCTTCATTTAAACACAGGTAAACTGAACTGCTATTTATCTTAGATTCCCTTTGAAGGGTGGTACATTACTGCAATGGAGATGTGTAAAAAGGCTTCTCTGGATTAAAGTAACCAAAACACCATTTGAAGTGAACCCCGCATAATGCATATTCTGCAAAATAACGGGATGTAGCTTTGTTGACAAAATAGTAAGAGACATCAAAGTTCCCAAACACTTTTCAAACATGAAGTAAACTCCCACTTTGAATGCGAGCTTTGGGGGATTTCTGAAAATGGAACTTCTTCAGACACTCCTAGCTTTAATACAAGAGTACTTGCTTTTATATGAACAGTGACTCAAGCCGATGGATAAAAAAAAAAGTGCATTTTAGAGAACTTAATGTGATTGTTCCCCCATTAGCAGAGTACCTAACTGTGAGTCACGCTGTTCCTTAGGTAGGTGGCAATTTGAGCAAAAACAATAAAAAAATACGTGGTTGTACTGGACTGGTTGAAAGTGGCCTGGTAATGCGTGAAGAGATGGAGCGGCAAGTAGCATTTTAGTCTTTTGTGCCTTTGTGATATCAGACGTTAAACTCAATGCTGAAATGGCTTGTCTAAATTCAAACTGTCTATATTTGAGAGTCCACTTCACTGTGTGGGGAGACCAGCAGTGTTGAGTAACACTGACAATCTGGCACATGACTGCTTGATTCAAAAGAGGTGCCGCACTGAGAATAAAGCCTACATCCTCATTACTGACTTCAATGCGTAGGATCAAAAGAGGCTCTGCAGAGGCTGGCAGAGACCAGACCACAGAGCTGATCTACACGACTTTTGATGAGAGCAGGCGAGTGAATCTCTGGCAGTTTGGTCTAACTCAAATGCAAGTCAAGTTTGGGTCACCTCAGGTTAAAGGATGAGCACACAGTGTCAAGCAGTGAGTGTCTGTAAAGATAGTAGGAACTGTTTAATGCTTAGGACAGAAAGAAAAAAATGTGGCACTGTACCTTTCAGAGGAGCTGGAGGAGAACGTGGGGTAGTGAATGTGTAAACATTGGAGAAGGGCCCTTCGCCCGCCTCATTAAAGGCCTGGATGCGGAACGTGTAAGAGGTAGACTCATTAAGCCTCTGGACTTTGTGTGTGTGGCATGGTCCTTTATACAAGGATATAAATCTGCAATGACAGGAACATGGAAAAAGAGAAAGGATTTAATGAGCAAAGGATAAATATTAGAAAAAGCAAATGGCATGAGTGACTTCTCTATCTGAAACTACAGAGTGGCAAAAGGCATATCATCAGTTCCTGTCTCCTTCAGCTTCCAACGCAATTTGTCTGCTGCTTTATTTTCAATCACCCCGCCCTCCTGAATACAGTTATCTGCAGCTTTTGCTCAAACTCCAGTCTCCCTTCTTATTGGTTTATCTCTTGTCAGATCGCTTTCTCCCACCTGAATAATGACCGACTAACCTGCCATTCTTGTCCCCCATGTGCAGCTGATACTGAAGGGCATCTGAGGTGGCTTTGGCTGGGCCGTCACCCCACTTGAGCCTGAGGGTCTGGTGGCTGAAGGCGGTGCACTCCAAGCGGGGGGGCTGTGGGGGCAGGGGCTTTGTCTTCAGCTTAAAGGTGTGACTAAAGGGGCCTGCTCCCAGGCTATTAAGGGCTTGGATTCGAATCCTGAAGAAGAAGAAGAAGAAGAAGAAGAAGACATGACACCAGAGAGCTGGAAAGGTATAGTAAAACACTGCAGTGACAACCAGAGGACCTTTATGCCCTTGATTTTACATTTTCTGTACAAATTCACTAAAAGTTGACAACAAATTCATTCATCTCAGTCCCTCTTAAAATGTTAATCCATGAACTCTGTCAGTATTTCTGTCTCGTTTAGAATAATAAAACACATTCAAATATCCAGACAACAAAAAAATGTTTGATGTCTCGTCTGGAACCCAACTGCTTTCTAAACAGTTGCCAGCCCTCTTCACAATAGACAAGGTTTACAGATGTAACCAATTACATCTGCCCAAGTTGTCCCCTTTGACATCTTTTGGAACAAAGCATCACAGACCAAGTGAATCTAAAAGCATGGCGTGTCCAATTTGTATCACATGTTATTCCGCATGAGCACAGAGACATAATTTAAAAACTGCTCTTTCTGCCTTACATCCGGAAAGTTCTTAGTGGTGTAGCATAACTACGATGCTACCTTTAAAACTTGCACCAACCTGTAGCTGGTGTCAGGCTGTAGATTTTGGATGACGTGTTTGGTGACCGGACCAACAACAATAGGTTGTCGCTCTCCAATGTCAATCAGGTAGGAATTGATCTCAGAGCCGTGATCGCATGGAGGGTCCCAGCAAATACCCAGGCAGGTG
This sequence comes from Aulonocara stuartgranti, assembly GCF_965226115.1. Lineage (NCBI taxonomy): Eukaryota > Metazoa > Chordata > Actinopteri > Cichliformes > Cichlidae > Aulonocara > Aulonocara stuartgranti. The sequence continues at coordinate 8,196,458 of NC_138950.1, forward strand.
GACGGAGAGTAGACCGGCTGTGGCCGGGACTCACTCTCCTCCTCTTCCTCATCTTCATCCGCATCCACTGGAGTATCGTAACTTCGCAGCTCAGACTCTTTGAGCACGTATATGTTGCTGACAGCAGCAGGCACAGTGCAGGGCGTCAGGCAAAACACTGCCTCGCTGAAGGGACCCACACCAGCCACGTTCACAGCCTATTAACAAGAAACAAGAGTGCGCCCAAGAAGTTGATATCAAGTACCACTTGTGGTGTAGAAGAACACCTGTGCAGCATTAACGTTTGACCACAAGATGGAGTTCCAATGTAAACGTAAACAATTTTACTCTTCAGTCAAGAATATGCTAAAAATTAAATGCACCAAACAACTATCCAAATGATAACATCCACAAAATTGGAGAAAACCTCAAATGATGACATTTAGTAACGCTGCAGAAATTATTACAAGTACTGACATTAAAAAAAAAAACCACAAAAAAACAAACAAAAAAAAAAAAAACCTGAAAAGAACTATTCCACTCCGGCAGAAAGTGGTGTCTCAAAGGATAAGGGAACTGATGCAGAACTGTTTCAGATATTTCCTACTGTGCTGGCCTAGTCAGCTTTATGTTCTCAAATTAAATTAAAGTTAAAATTATTCATTTTACTGGGAGTCCTTCGGATTATTATGAGATTCTCAGAGAATATATCACACTTAAATAAGGTCATAAGATAGCATAATAGTCTTTATATAGTGAAAGATGATGTATAATTCTGCTTTAGACTTTTATTTTAACCATGGTGAAGACTGAAGAAAAAAAAAAAGGGGGGGGGGGGCTAGAAATCGAGAAATAAAATCAGAAATAATGAAGCACTCACTTGCACCCGGCAGAAGTAGTTGGTTGCAGGCAGTAGGCCTTTCATTTCATGACTGAGGCCTGGTCCACTATAACAAATCTGCATGCTACCCTCAGCTGCTCCCCACTCCAGACGAAACTCTGTCACCGGAGCTCCATTACAAGGAGGGGCCTAGATCCCAAACAAGAAATGAATGAGTATGATGCATACAACACTGAATTTTGAACACATTACTTGGGGCAGCCAGTCTTACCTCCCAGCTCACAACAACACAGCTGGAGGACTTGCATGTGGTGGAGGGAGCTTTGCACTGCTCAGGGGCCCCGGGGCCAGTCGTAACCTCAAAGCGCTCCGAAAGAGGGCCAAACTTTTCACATGAAAAGAACAGAACTAGTTTATACAACCAGAAATTTCCAAATTACACTTTTAAAATGTATTTATTGAGACTGTTCAAAGCACACTGGGAAAAAATAATTAAATCCCTTACAGTGTTATTCAGTATTATTAGTCTCTCACCCCAGCCTTGTTTGCTGCCTTGAGCCGGAAACTATAGGTTTTGCCAGGCATTAACCCTCCTACAGAACAGTCCAGCTCTGGACCCTGGTAAACCTCTTTGCTTTCCTCAGACTGTGGCCCGCTCATTTCTATACTGTAGCAAGAAACCGGGCTTCCTCCGTCTACCTGAGGGACACCTAGGAAATTTGTACAAACAAGTATTTATAAAGATCAATACACTTTGGGAGAAAAAAAGAAGCACTGTCCAAGAAAAATAACAGTGTATAAACAAAGCTAAAATGCACAAACAGCAAAATAATAGTAACTGTACAATCAAAGATTAGTGCTTTGAGGTTTGTTCACAAGACAAATAAATGCATCAACAGAAGCCAGAGATGCATCCCACACAGATCTAAGTTGGAGAGGAATGACTCACCCCAGCGCAGTTGCACCTCCCTGGCTTTGGGCTTGCCCACCAACCGAGGGGGCTGGCATTGCCCCGGGGGCACTGCGGGAGTCTGGACCTGCAGGGTCTCTGACAGCTTGCAAGTAAAGACAACACACCAATTAAGACCCACAGAAAATAACAATTTCACACTCTTTACTCTCTCCTCTTACAAAACACACAGGACACAGATTGTCATTTTCACCGGCTTATCAGGCTACAGCAGTCCGGAGAGGAGACGAATGTGAATGCATCGATCAAAGGACACGAGCATACAGAAAAATACGCTGTCTTTATGGGTAAAGTTAGACATACTGCCTCACAAGTGAATTATACACTCAACTTCTGTGACAAAGGGAAAAAAAAAAAGCCCATGTGAGTGTTATGTCACATTGCGCTGCACCAAAAAGCAGGAATTCGCCACCATGACTCATGTTTCTTTACCAGCTCCATCTTGAATAAATGCATGCACAAACAGCTGATGAAGAAATTAATGAAGAGCGTCTGTGAACTGAACTAATTAAGAAAAACATTCTCTGACACATGCAGGGAGGGTTAATCGATTAGCAGGCTTTGTCTTGTACTTACACACCAGGAAGCATAGTCTAATATCCAACATAAGCAACTGACTGAATGACAATTTCCTATTAAAACTTGCCATAAATAGATTGCATATCTAGAATCATTTGTGTCAAATTAATGAAATCATCACTGTCTGCTTACTCACAACACTTTGAATAACAGCTCAGAAATGCATCACTCATAACCAAAATAATAATAATAATGATAATAATAATAATAATAATAATAATAACAACAACAACAGGAAAAGGGGCTAACACCTAGTGTGATTCTGAAAGTTTTTATAAGATAAATAAGTGTCTGTTACATTTTCTAATGTTTCTAACAGTAATCTCAGTCCACGTGTATGCAAATCATTTAAAAAACAAAAACAAAAAAAGCATAACAAAACAAAAAACGCCCAAAAAAACCACAGCCATACCTTACCCTCCCTTTTCTCCCTGCAATCAAATAAATATGTAACTGATGCATCAAACTCTGAATTCCTGTGGTGAAACACAAGGCTATGTGCGCAACCATGTGCACACGTGTACTGACGTTGAATGACTCACCGGGCTCTGCCCCCCCTCGCTCATGCAGTAAACTCGCGTCTGGTAGGAGCAGCCGGGCTTCAAGCCCTCACACACATGTTCCAGAGCTGGCCCCGAGTACACCTGCCCCCACGGTGAGCCTAAGCGGAAAAAACATAACAAAAAACACACACGCACGCACAGACCATTTTAATTACATTAAAATTATTTCAATAAATGAAATCATATATTATTAAATTTGTAAATTATTACTGTCACCATGAGGAACTTACCACTTGTGCCTTCAGAAAGCTCCACAACATACTTAGTGATTTCTGAGCCACCATCATCTTTAGGGGGTTCTAAATTTTAACACAAGCACATAATTAAAATAATTATTTTTCTATATAAATCATTATGTCCCCAAAAGGGTTGACTACTTATCCACCTGAAATATATTAATTCATTTTAAAAGTGTGCTATGAATCTACAAAATTTGATTTCTGATTTCGGCATTAGAATAATCTCAGTTAAAGCATGATTGGCCAAGGATGTTGCCTTGTTTTTTCTTCTGAAACTCATTTTAGTGCACAGAAACATTTGAAAATATCTTCATAACTGCAGACATGTTTTTTAAATGGCATTTTGAAATCTGGAAGCACAGACACGTGCAGCGGTGATGGATGTGTTTGTCCAGTGAGGTGTGCGTATGAAGGATTCATGCTTATGTCTGAAGAGAAGAGAATTGTCAATCATCTATAGTACAGACAGCCTGGGATGTCATCCGTCACATAGGTCCAGGCAGAGCTCAGTCAGAAAAATGAACTTGCAAACTGGACTTGCCAGGCTGTCAACTACATGAAGAGTGAAAGGTTTTAATAAGTCAAAAGGGCAACTAGAAGAAAACTTACCCCAGGCCATTTTGAAGCTGTTGGGCAGGACTCTTCCTCTGATGACAGGCTTGAAGGGACAGCCAGGTATATCTGGTTTTGTGATGAACTCGACCACCTGGCTAGGGTTGCTCTTGCCCTCTGAGTTGTATGCCGCCACCTGGAGGAGGTGCAGAAATGCAGAAATAAATAAATAATAAACCCCTATCAGGAAATTAATCCTTTTTTCCCCTCTAGGTAGTAAATGAGGCCAAGTGTATAAAGATCATTATTTTCCCTGATAATAACCACCAACCAGATCCATGAGACAAAGTAAACAGTATGCCTGCAACTAAAATGGCCTCAGGCAAATAGCACATTATGAGAGAGATGACTCTGCAGAGCTTGTGGTGTCTAAACAGGTTTTATTCTTCTCAATTCAAAAGGCAATCATGAAACGAGACAATAAGCTTTATTGGGATTTGCATTTCTCTGCCGCTTCTGCTATAATATTGAAATCTCTGTGAGCACGCTGAGCAGCGTTCATCCACGAATTGTACCAAACAAACCTGCACAGTGCATAGCCTGCCTTCGCAATGTGCAGCTGGAAAATTGGAAATGAGGAATTGAGGATTTCTTGAGATGGCTAATGAATATTTCTATCATTTAGCCATATGGCGGCTTGTTTATGTGATACTTTTCTGACAGTTTCATGCTTTGCAATGCTGTGGTGTGGATTTGTATGGCCATGTGAGTAAAGCTTATAAATTCTATTACCAGTCTATTAATTAATTTGGATTTCTTGCTCTTGAAACACAGGGCAGAAAAATAGCACCTGTTACTGTCACTTGCTGCAGGAAAATAACAGTTATTATGAGAGGGGAGACACACTGAACACCTGTGATCTAGTGCAAATGCAGTTTAGGAGTACAGCTACTTAGCTAAACTGAATATGACACACTTGTTAAATACAGTCTTATGGAGGAACTTATGTAATCAACTTTTTCTTTTTTCCCTTTTTTTTTTTTTTTTAAAGGTTAATACCACAAAAGCAGTTCACCTGAATTAAAAGAATGTCTTCTATATGTTTTGGCAATCAGCACTGCTGCCTCTAGCACCAAAACCAGAAACCCACCACTTCCTTCTGAGGACAACCAGTGTAGTAGAAACAACCACAAAGATGCTTTGGGGAAATTGGGAAGGTGTTTATATGTCTGAACGTCTGGATGTCTGCGGTGAAAATGCTGGGCAAAAATGATATTTTTAAAGATGGATTCGAGCTAAGAACTCACTAACGTCACAGCTGAGGTGATGCCATCTCTGAGAAATGTTTAGTTTAACAGGGCACAGTAAACCTCTTAAAAGTGGGCTCTATATCTTTCAGGCCTGCTCAAACAAGGCTAAACAGCATTTACAAATTGCTGTAATCAATACTAAAACAACGTTTACAGGATATGGAACTGTGTTTTAGACAAAACTCATTTAAGACGTCTAACACGCTACAAATATTTAGAAAAACGAATATTACAGATTTATTGAACACACACTATTTTATATAAAGATATGGATCATACATCTCAAGCAGGCGTCACATCTTCAGTTTAATTTCAACCAATTATTAATCTTTGCCCATTTTCTGAGCTCAAAACTCTTTAGTAAACATTCAAAAATTAAATAGGAGACTAATAATGTTGGGGAGAATGGGAAAGACTGGGAATCTGGGAATGTGTGAAAGAGAAAAATATATAGGGAAGAAGACACAGGCAACTATTTGTCCAAAGGTTCTAACATTACTGCCGGCCCAAAAAACTTGTGTAGCTCAAACACTTTGCACAACTAGGTTCTCATTGGCTCTTCCTGTTGATGTTGTCAGCTGCCCACCGCTTTGCTAGCAGAATCTTGCAAAACAGATGACTCACAGGGTCAACATTGAACTCAGCAACTTCCCCGCCTAAAAGCTGTTCCTCTCCATACACACTCCACAACCTTGTTTTCAAAAATCATTGGGACACTTGATATTATTAATAATAATAATAATAATAATGATAATAATAATAATAATAAGCAGCAAATAATTCCCAAGCCAACATATCAAATATTGAAGCTTTAAAAATAAATAAACAAATAAATACATGCTCATTCAGAATTTGTTAACCTCAACATTTTTCCAAAAAGTTGGACAGGAATGCTTCACTGCATCCCTGAGCATAAATTTCAGAAGTTCTACATTTATGATCTGCATTCTTTTAATATTTTCATTTAAAAGATATGATTTCATTTATTTCAAATTAAAGTACAACCAAAAGGACCAACGTCAGTCTTTGGGCTCCCTTACCCTAAACTTGTACTTGGTGCTCCTGTGGAGATTCCTAATGGTGAAAGAGAGTTCGTCACCGTTGTAGCTTGTCTGGAAGCCATATCCCTGAGACAAAGACAAATGACAAAGGGAGGAGGAAAACAACCAGGTGAGCAATGGCTTTCAAGACAACCACTGTAGCACAGAAAGCAAAGTGGTCTGCAGGAGCAATAGCTGCAGGGATTACGGAAGCTTTCGTCTGGTTCACGCCACCTACTACGTTTTGAGGGGCAAAAGCAACAAAGCTACAAATATGTCAACTTTTTAACCTAGAAAAAAAAAGAAAAAAAAATCAATTGGCTTCTGTGTTACCTGTCTTACCAAGCCCTCTTGCTCCAATTTTTCTTTAAACCTTTAACCGGTAGCTGTGACTCTTGTGATTAAGGATTAAGGATGGATTTACCATTATTTTTAAAAGGCACGAGAAACCACCTTCAATGGAGACCATCTACTCTCGAGTACTTAACACTGTTTAAATGTTCTTGTATCCTTTCCTTCATCCATGGATTGAGTCAACCCTTTCTTGCAAGTCTATGGGCATGTTTTTTTGACCTCACTGCTTAGTTTTCCAACTCTGACATCATCAACTGTGAGACCTAATACAAACTGTTACATCTGTTTAATATTAATTTATTTCAATTAGGCACAGAACGAATCTTAGGAACACCAACGGAAGTAGGACACAATGGACAAAGAATTAAGGTAAGTCTAAGCACAACAAAATGTGGAAAATGTACATATTTTATACTCTTTCACAAACTCAAGATGGCAACACAACTGGAAACACAACAGTCTAAGATAAGCCTGTATGCATTAACGGGAGGCACTTCACGTGGATGGGAAAAACATAATATTTTACAGAAAACAGTGTCTGCATATACTGCTGTTTCATACATGAGCTACAATCTCACATGATCAGATGATTTTAGGTTTACGCAGGAGACATACCGAGCCTTCCTCCTCCATTTCCAAAATATAAAAGATGTCATCCTCCTTTGGAGAGCTAGCAGGCCTCTGCCACTTCAGACACAGCCAGGTCACCCCCGCCATCTCCAGCTCTGGAGGGAAGGGTGGCAATGGCACACTGCATGAGGTGAACAGGTCCACCACTTCACTGAACTCGCTGGGGAGGGCAGAGAGAGATGGTGGATGGGAAAGAATGGGAGAGAGAGACAGAAGAAACACAGTGAGAGACACACATGGATGAAGACAGTGGATGGAAGAAACAGCAATATAATAACGGACAACAGGGAGGGTGCCATTCAGGAGATAATAGGACGTTAATGCACCTACCTTGTACCCATGTCATTTTTGGCTGCAAGGCGGAAAGAGTATCGTGAAGCTGGAGAAAGCTTGGTCACTTTGTACTGCTTCTGAGGTCCATAGTAGCACTGTTCATAAACACCAGTGCCCTTCCCCTTTAATGAACAAAGTGTTTCACTTAAGAAACTGGAATACTAGTTGAACACAAATATCAATTCTTTAGAGAGATATAAAAAAAAAAAAAAAAAAAAAATTACCTCATCCCACTGGAGTATGTAGTTTTGAATTTTGGAACCATTGTCACATGGAGCCTATAGATAAAAAAAAAAAAAGCAAACAAAAAAAGGTTTTTAATATTTCAACTAACTAGTAGTCTGTGCAACCACTAGCATTAATCCTCACCATAGAACAGTTTGAATGAAAACACAGAAGTGGTACAACACTGATGGGGGCATGGTAACAAATGTGAAGGGAAGGTAATTATAATTATCAGGTAATCATAGAAAGTGCAGGGATCTTAACTCTTCGTCATTATTCCGCCTCAAGGGGCAAATATGTGTGCATCGTTTATTACTATCACCTACTATCATTCCTGAACACAAAAGAAATCGTAGTTTCAATATTTAGTAATCTTTTTTATATCATACATTCTTGCTGCTTCTTAATGTCCAGCTTTAAAACTGTGGCTTCATCAGGCAGTCTTTTCTTTTACCTTCCACTGAAGTAAAAGAGAATTCTTGGTCCCACTGTTCTTCTTGGGAGGATTGGGAGGATCTGGCTCACAGCTTAAAGTGGTGAAGCTCACAGCCTCTGATGGGTTTCCCTGTAAACCGCTACACATCGCCTGGACCCTGGGAGGGGGCATGACACAAACAAACAAAAAAAAACATGTTTATACATTATTACTAGGAGTACTAAATCTGGATTTGAAATAAGAGGTGGTGGAGTGTTGCACCAACCTGACATGATAGTCTGTTGCTGGCCGAAGGAGTTCTAAAGTTGCACTTAGTTCTTCCCCACTGCATTAAAGGAAAATGAAAAAAAAAAAAACACATTTTGAGTTTGATAAGGACATAGTCTATGCTTAATTTGTCATGACAACTGATGTTAAAACTTGTGGATGTTTCTTATACTCACCAGTGCATGCTCTGGTACTTCCCATCTTTACCACTAATTGAGATGGAGACATCATAGCAGAGAGGCTCTGAGAAGCTGGGGTCATCCTCCTTGCTGTCATTCTCACTTTCTGGCTTGGTGGGCGCACTCCAGCTCACTGTTGCTCCTCTGGCCTCGATGTCTGACACCTATCACAAGAAAGTACATTGGATGAGTATCAAGTTATTCCTTCTTCAGAGTATCTGCAGACTCTTAAAATACTGTCAAATTAATAATTTCCTACAACCCTTAAAACTCAGAACCAAAACTGGTTATGGCTGGTAAACAGCCATGCTTAGAAGTCTTAAAAACATAAGCATTTCTTATTCTTGCATTTTCCAAAACCAACATATTGCTTGGTAGTGGAAAAGAGTGTGGGATCAAAATATGCAAACTGACAGTGCATTGGGAAAAAGGTTTTCAGCTTCTGGCAGGGATGTGCTGTGCAACCCTAAGATATTTTTTTTCCATTCTGTTTGGAGAAGATTTAAAAATAGGTTGAGCTACTCTGCAGGGGGGGGGATTCATATGTGGAAGAACTCAATCAGGTCAAGTCTGTACCTCCTCCCCTCTGCCCTGCAGGCCCACCTTAGTCCTTTTCCTTCCCGCAGTTTGACTCTCTGTTGAGTAACGGACCAGTATGGCAGCAAAGAGCTGAACTTCCCCAGTATTCTGTTAACTTTATCTATTATATTTCCAACCGAGTTGTTTTTGCTACTTTTACAAGGAGCTCAGACGGTACCAACGGTGACAAATCTTATCTTATAAGGTCAAGCAAATTCTATTTGCAGTTCTACTAATTCTGACCCAGCTGCTATTGAACAGCCATTCTCGTCTTCATTTATCTACAAAGCTGCTGGGCAGCTGAGAACCCAACACCATTTTAAAATAGCAATTTCAAAGGATTAAAAAAAAAAAAAAGTATCTAGTATGAATATTTCAGTCAGATAATTTTGCAACTATAACATTTAATCATGTATTTTGGTGCAAAACAAATGGCTTTCTCATGTATATAATCTAACTATGTGAGAGCCAGGGGAAAAATGTATTTAACCCAGAGCAAATCCAAACCTTTCAGTACTTGTATAAATGCTGCGGCACAATTGGGAATAAAAGTCCCCACATGGATGGTAGTCAGCAGGTCTGACTCCATTAGTAAGATGCTAAGTAATAATTCATTGAGGTTGTTAATAGAATGTTTAATGATGCAACATAGTAGCATCATTACAGTTTCATTTTTTGTTAACGGAATCACATAAAATCATGCAAACTGCATTAATTAGATTTAAAAAAAAAAAAAAAAGAAGAAGAAGAAAGAAGCAAACACCAACCTCTGGTTTATTGATGGTGCTCAAGAGCGCTTGTAGGGCCTGCGCCTCCTTGTCAAGTACTGAGGAAAGAAGAGAAAAAAGTAAATCAATTTATTAAAATACTTTAATAATAGCTACTGTTTTTACGTGCTGAACAAACAGGATGTGTCAGTACTACCAAAATCACTCTGTAAATGTCAAACTTCTTTTAAATTAATGATTACAGATCAACCTTCTGTTAGTTACTACCCTTAAGCTTTAAAGACTTAAAGAAAACTATCAAGTGAGGAATTCAGATATTTCTAAGCTGTGAAAATGATTCTCTAACTGGATCTTGAAAAATATTGTAACGGTTTTTTATATGCTTCATTATTAGTAGTGGATTGTTTCTACATTGTAGCAATCTCCATCAGGTCACAATGTGAAACTATTCTTCCTGCACATTAAAACGTGACTGATTAAATAGTATCACCTTTGCCCAGCTATTAGTTTTCCCAAATACCATGCTAAAACCCAAAACCTATGATAAACCTCCACCCTTTAATACTCTTACCTGCTGACTCTCCAATTTTTCGCTTGCCTGTCTGCTTGTCAGGAGAGGACACTGTGTGCCTAAGTTGCCCCTGCTCTGCCTCCAGCCCTTTCCCTCCAATACCGTTATGAATGTCCACCGTTGGGGGACTGTTGCAGGACTTCTGTGGTGACGAGGGAGGGCTGTCCTTCACCTGCCCTCCTCCTTGACGCTCCTTCAGTTTCTTCTGCAGACGTTCATGTGTTTTGCTAGTTCTGTCATCTCTGTGAACCAACGACGGACGTCCATGTTGGGAGTGAGAATCTGTAGAGACTGTGGCACAAAAACATTATTCTTATAAGATGGACATGCAAATGCACATGATGAAAGTGAAGTAATTCTCTTAGATTAAGCAACTAAAAGAGTAAGACTTGACTCATGCCATTAGTGTGTAACCAGCCTATCCAAATAAAGTGCTGAGAACAAATACAAAAACAAACAACACAACAAGTATAACAGTATATCCAGGGACTCCTGACTCCAACTCACCCTGCTCTGGGTAAATATGAGCTGGATGGTACTGAGAGATGTACTGGGAGCTCATGTCGCCCACGCCCCCTGCCATGCCTGTATACAGGTGATGTGGAGGGGGCATCATGGCAGGGTGTGGGATGAAGGCAGGCAGGTGGGCATGGGGTGGTGGAGGAGGATGGTGGAGAGGGGAGTGCCCCCCTGGGTGGAACTCTGGTTGCTGAGGTAAAACCAGAACCCGCCGCACTCCGTTCTCTTCTATGATCTAAGGGGGGGAAAACAATAGCATTGAAAGCAGATATCAAAGCTACTCTCAGAATGATAAGATGCCAATCAGAAACACTGGGATGGAAATAGCGCATGAATGGCTACCTGTGAAATGTATCCAGGAGGCACATAGATTGGAGGCACTGAACCATTTGGAGACATCATGGGAACCTGAGCAGGACCTACGAAGAAGTTAGAAAGGCGCAAGATCAAACACCTTCCCTCAGGATAAACACTGTCATACATGGGGCTTAAGTTTAATACAAGCCCAACAGCTATGGCAAACCAGAACTACAATCCACAAATGTAGCACATTTCCGACATGCCACGCAGCAATGAATGAGTGATCAAAACTAAGCCAGAGCCCCCAATTTACATTTTTTAACTGAAGGGTCAGGGCTTTATTTACAGAAGACTGCACTCAATTAGTAAAGTCAACAATGCGGCCATTTACCTTAAAACTTCTATAGAAATAATAAACACACTTTACTTAAATCTAAGTCAGAAAAACTTCTCACATTCAGCTACTTAAAATTCCCATGCACAGGCAGTTTTAACTAAAGCTGCACCTCTGTAAGAGGAATATCCCTGTATATGATTTGTTTTTCTAAACCAGATGCATTTTCAATAAGTATTTTCTTAATACCTATGAGAAAAAAGGCCCAAAACACATTTTTAAAAATCCTGGCAAATGCAAGAAAACCACTTTCCAAAAGTGCTGAGGAACAAAGTTTCCTGCTCTGTTGTGGGGGGCAGTTCAACGGCTTAGCTCAGCTCAGAGAAGAGACAGCTCAGCAAAAAGCCTTGGAGAAAGAAAGAGACCTCTCAGCCAAGTTTGCACATTCACACATTTCTCTTCTTACAGACCAAAGACAAACGCCCCCCAATGCCATATGTCATGGAGGAGAGCAAAAGAGATTGCTTGATTAAGCATTTTCACTCATTTTGTCAAAAGAGTAATAAGAGGCAAAAGCTATTCTAATTCTAACGTGTCTAGGACTATAGCCTGCCACACTCCCACTAACACTTAGCACTGCCCTCCTTCAGCACTAAGTCCAGCCTCCAGGTCTCAAGGAAGATTAACAGCAAGTACGAGCACAAATAGGAACAGCTGCCAGTTTGCCAGCTACCTGTTTTGGATATTTCCACCACTATTACTTCCAAATAACAGAAGCATTGCCGTTAATACATTCGGGACCAAATTACAGTAACTGTGAGGCTGTTGCTTTAGACTGTAGTAGCATTTAGTTAAGTGTAAACAGATAAAATCTCAACACAGAATAACAGGTCCAGAGTTCACAGTTGTAATCAGCAGCTCAACACAGAGGCGGGTAATGTTTGAGAGGCAGTCGAGCAACTTTGTTTTGTGAGAAAAGTAATGCTGCACCATCGAAGCTGACACAGCAGTCTTTATCTGTGTAGGTCAATCCGTGTGTGAATGTTGCACAGCTTTGGTGATATTGCTGTTGCTATCAGGAAAGGAAGTAAATGTGATCATTTCTATGCTTGTATATTATTCTACAGGCTGTGGGAGAAATGTGAGAGGGGAGAAAAGTCATGAATACATGATAAGAGAAGGTAAATGTCCATATGGGTAGACAGAAATGTTAACTTTAATCTATAGCTGATCATGACGCGTTTGCATCACTTTACAAAGAAAAGTAGTACGACAGCTTAGAATTGCATCATACTCACATCCCCTTTCTGGTATTATTTGCTATACAAAGGGTTACAAAGAATTTTACCCCACTGACCCAGTGTACCGAGCCAAGACTAAATGCATCAACAGTAGCCTCCAGGAGACCCAACTACGTAAGCCCATGATTTTGCAGGGCACCTGCTCCCTGCTAATAAACTTTCTTGAATAAGACAAACAGAAGATAGGCCTTTTATACTGAAGTCAAAAGGGCAAACAGGCAGTGAGTCATTTCCCTGCCTAAGAACACAGGCTGTGCAAGGACAAAAATTCAGGTAACATGAGGAGACTTTGTCTGAATGAAGCCAGTCACACTGGCTCAGCTATCATAGATTTTTAGATTAACAATATAATTTGAGTAGGAGTTCAAGGGCTGCATTGTGAACTCTACTCACTTTTAAGAAAAATCTATTATGCCACTCAGTACTAAGCAGCACATCAGCCTAACAACTGCCTAAAGCAATTCTAGTTAGTGCCTCTGATGCTGAGGAACAGGAAATCTGATTAATCTCATTAGCATGCTATACGTTGTTCACACAGAATGAAAAGCTTTGTGTCTACCAACTTGGAGTGCATGGGCTAGAAAGTACAAGGTAAGAGAGGCAGGATAGAAGTCCACGATGTGAGAAGCAGGGTGGAAAATAGGGGGAGACACCCACTCTTTTTACATCAAACTGACGCACGCGTGCTGACAAAGATCAGATTATTTGAAGAAAAAAAAAAAAAAAGGCCACATCCCCACCCCCCTCCTCCCCCTGAGTCAACCGAAGCACTGGTTGTGCTGACGTGGCCATGGAGTGCCAGCCTTCCAGAGGAAGTTGCCACAGAAAAAAGAAAAACTCATTAAGAAAAAAGAAAGTATCAGTATTCCTCTAGGAGTTAAAGACTTTTCAAAAGGCCGCATACATGTTCACATACACAAAAATGAGCTGAGGCCCTTTGAGCACCCACCTGCATGCTGCAAAAATACAAAACTTGGCAGACGTGGTGTTGAAATAATAGATTATAAAATTTGCTTGCTATAATACAAGCAAACTGTCAGGTTTAATCCGATGTACGATGAACCCTCAATTACATTTGAAGACTACAAAGAAGCAGATAAGCTACATAGAGTCTGTTTGGGTTAAGAGACAAGTGTAAAAATCCAGGAAAGCATTCAGAGGGAACAACAGTCAGTATTTTCATATGGGCGCTCTCAATGAGCTCTCACTGGCAACACGATGAACTGTGGTCCTATAAAGATGAAGTGGGCTTGATTAATTAGAGCTAATAAATTGTCTCTATCAGCAAATAAAGAGGAGAGTTAGGGTAGGCAGGGGATGCAAGAACACTTACTGACAGTGGATAATAATTACACCCAAGCAAGGGAAAAGGAAGTACTGAACTGTCAATAATCCCAAAAAGTAATAATTAGAACTTAAAACCATAACCTGAATTTTTAGTGATGACACTGTGGCAAATTGTTCCCTTTTTTGCATGATATAGCATTTTTCTTTTAGGCGGGAAATATCTTTCATCAAATTAAGAAGGCAGTAATTTATAGCAAGCACAACATTTTATTATCAGATTACAAAGGCTGCATGTGTACACCCATCCTCAGACACAGTGCTGATCCAAAATATGCCTGCTAGCATCCAACCATCACCAATCTATCCAGATAGAGGAGGAGAAAAAAAGGAGAGGGAACTGTGCAAACCAGAACTTGAGGAAGCTGTAAACAATTGAACATTTTAAGAAAAAAATAGACATTTTCTTGGGTATTTGTAAAGTTAATCTGAATATCCTAAAAATGTTAAGGCATCTGTGTGAGTCTTGCAGCCCCCACCGGTATGAATGACGTTTACAGGAAGGGAGGGAGTCAGTAACCTTCATGCTTGTGCTTATTACAGAACATCAGAGGCTTATACTGCTGTAAGCCAGACTAAACCAGAACAAGAGAGGGGCCATGACTACAGGGGGCACTTTTTTGTAAATAATGAATTATCTGACTATGTTCAGGAAATAAAGATTCCACTTTAAAAACAGTTTCCTGACATAAAGTTATGATGTCTGAAATGATAATTTCCCAAACACAAAAACAGCTTAAGAGACATGCAACCATCTTATTGCTATGGACATCCCCCAACTGCCTAAACGGGGGTGGAGGGTGGGGTTAAGTTGACACCCCCCCATCATATCCTCTTTACCCCTTTCCCTTGGTATCAACGCAGCAGCGGGAGAATGACTCACAAGCTCAGTCATTCTTAGAGCTACTCACTGCAGAAGCTGTGAATGAACTGTCTGCATCCACATGTTTGTGTACATGTCCTTGGAGTTAGGTGGGGGAGGTGATGAGCATAAAAATAGTGCTAATGTGTTTGATGTTTGCAGCCCAATCCTGTAAACCATATGTGATGGCTGTGGTTTGGGAAAGGGTGTTGTGTATGAAAAGAAGTCCAACTACAGCTGTTCACATGGGTTTTAATTTTAAATGATGCAATTCATCCAAATTTCTGTTTATTTCCAGTTAAAATAATAGGCTGACTACTGGTTGCTGGTAGCCTGTGCCACCAGCAACCGTTTCATGATGGCCTTAGCTACTCAGTCGAAGACTGAGTAACGTTGGACCAATGTTGCACCAATTACGATGGGTTCATTCATTACCATTGTTTCATTCTAAACATTTCCAGCGGCCACTTCTTCTGCCACCATTTTTTCAGGTAGACAGGAGGAGAATGCTTTAATTTGAAGAGACAAACTGCCTAAGTGCAGGCACACCAGTTTAAATTTCAGCAACAGCAGTAGACACTAGTGTAGATTACATCATAGACTCCATATAGATTTAACACTGAAGTATAAATTACACCTAAAGAGGTGGTGGAAAATTAAGCAGCGACAGAAAAAGTATAATCCATATTTGAAATTCTCATTTAATGTTTTTTTTTTCCTGTTGTTGGGGGGGAAAAAACGTGATGGTTACATACATACAGTTTTCTAGGGTAGCCTATCTGAAACAGTTTTTCTGAAGGTTAGTATGCACTAACAAGCTCAAAAAATTCAAGTTGATGATACTGCAAGTGAAGTGGATCAAATTAACTCAACCCCAAAAACTCAAATCATAGGAATTATTTTCGTAGAACTTCTTGAACATAGATTGTCATCAAAACAGTCTCAAAACGGACTACACCATAGTATACAGTGTAGACAGTTTAAGGCACAGGATATGATAGATGTAACTTTCTTCAATAGGGAAAAAGAAAGACTAAAGACACCTGCAGATCATCAGAAATGAAGTGAAGTGAAGTGTTTCATAGCTGTGAGACAGCCTCAGCGGAGATAAGGGACACGTAAGCAGAAGGACTGAATAATCAAACTGAGTAAGGTGTGTGTCTGCTCAGTAACATGAAGGTCTGTGCACACTATTTTTAGCTTCCCGTCACAATACCAAAATGACAGATTTTTTGTGAAAAAAAATGGCAAATCACTATCAGGTTCAATAAGCCCTGTAGAACTAGACAGAGCTTTATGCCATAAACCACCGACTGAATCATCCAAAGTGATGGTGAATCACCGCAAGGCTATATCACATAAAGAAGTGGATCTAATCAACCTAGTGGTCCTGAAGCTGACTTGCCTCATCTGTCACCAAGCTTATCAGGTGGCTACAGATTCCAGTGATGCAGCTTTCTTCATCTACGTCTAGATTTGGCATCTAGAAGTAGGTAAAGAGAAAGCCAAATTAGGGAGTGCTGGCCTGAAACTGTGAGGGCATGTCCACTCTCCTTGTGGCAAGAAAGTTACCCAACACAAGCACAGTAAATGGCCACTCCAATTAGATTCTATCATCTCAGGTCCCGCCTCCAACTTAGCAAAAAGGCAAACGCCTTCTATAAACGACATTTAACAAGACTGTGCGTTCCTATTAACCTGGCTGCCATGCCCTAACACACAGAAATTGTGCACATTAAGCTGCTAAAAATATGTGAATATATGAGCACACAAAATGATGTCGTATAAAGCAAAAAGTGCGTAAGCCAGATCCTTTTGGCTTTGTGATACCATCATACACACCAGGGTTAAAGATGGAAGCATACACGTGCACATTAAACACTTAAGTGAACAGAGATATTGTTGTGTTGTATGGGTTGTTCTGAACAAACAAGGGAGGGGGAAAACAAAACAAAAAACAACCCAATCAACCAGCACATACATGCATGCATGCATGCCTGCAAGCACAAACAGACACACACACACACACACACACACTTCTTCCTCCCTCCTTGCACTGCAAGCGGTGAGTCATCCCTCTATTCACGTCACAGAGAGATGAGTGCACCCTGTGACAGGCCAGTTAGTAGCAGTCACACTGATCTATGTGGCACCTCTCAGCTCCTTGTTTCTCCTCTGATGGAAACTATGCATGCTTGCTCCCTATTAGGAAGGTTTACTAAGCTCATAATGGGGGACTGGTGTGAGAACTCAGAAGAGAGGAGTAGGGAGAAGAGCCCCTGCTGTGAGCACACTGTATTATGGCTTCCTGGCTGGGCAGTATCACTTTCTATAACTCCTTTGTCATTTAACTATAGATCCCTGGGGCATGTCATCTCATAGTTATTTCTATATGCCACATGGTATAGACAAAAGGCCCAGACACAATGAGACAGTAAGCAGCAGTCTATATGGAAATCATTAAATGTGTCCTACAATGCTGAATGGGGTCACAAAGGGTATCAGAAATTAATCACACTATGTTAACATCTTTTTCCTTATCATATCAAATTCACAATTGGAGAGAGAGAACGCAAGAGTGGCTATGAGCTCGAGGAAATGTCAATACAGGGCAGGATGTCCCGTGTACCAAGCCATAAACAAAGCAAATCATTTTCAGATCAATGTTTTCTCCGGGCAACTATAATTTATCATTTATAATTATGGTACCACGACGCTCCCTCCTACAACTACGCTGGCACTTTTTTCCCCTCCTTCACACTGTCAGCAACACGTTAGGGCTAGACTTCATTGTTGCTGTCACAAAGCCAGCGTAATCACCAACAATTGTGGAAAAGGAAATGCCATCAGGACAAATAAGCATGAGTAACACATCTTACTCAAACATCTTTTGCCCCAAGCCCTCTACTAAACACTGTAATTATGCCATATTTTTCTTTAACATTATGATATATAGATTACAGATGCACCATTCATCAGGACAATGGATTTTTAATGAGATGAGGGAGAAGAATATAAAGAGAACAAAATTACATATTAACTGAGCGTAATCAAGCATTTCTCATGCTAGATTCGTATAAATAATGCACATTTTGTTAACATCTTTTTTGTTAGTTTGTTGTGTTAAACAATAGGCTCACTCATTTTTAAGTCTTCTAAAAACAGTACATGTGATCGTATGAGTACACAAAACCGGTTTTGCTTGCTTTAATCACTGCTCCCGTTTACAATGGTCACAGGTCTCTTCCTTATGTGTAAATCAAGTGATGAGGGACAAAGTCTGAAGGCTTTGATTAAATATAAAAAAATTTTAAAAAAAAAAAGCTCTCTTCTAAAGTTCAGCAAACGTAATAGGAGCGTTCAGCAGTCTGAGTTTGACAAGTCAAATGAATACCTTCCAAACTAACTGTGCTTTTCAGTAGGCATCTAATTGTTCATGTTATCCTCTTGCTGCCATATTGACAAGGAAAACAGTGTCCAGATGAAGAAAATAAAGAACTTCATACTTAAACCACGGTACCTTTGGAAGATACCCATTTGATTCAACAGTCTCAGAATGCTGAAGCCTCTTATTAACTTTAAAGACAGATGGAATGATTATAGTAAACAAAACACACTTAAATAATGCTTGCATGACCACATGTACATCACATACTACAGAACAAGAATCTGTCCTTTAAGCACGTTTAAAGATATTTGTCTTAAAAACATCTTGTCATATGCCATTCTTTGAACTAGTCACTGTTGTAACTGAAACTATACGTGCAATTATGGCACTGAGCAAGCTGAGAGCTATGACACATGACTACCATTCTGATATTTTTTCAGTAAAAATACGTCACTGCATCCTCACCAACTTCCTCTCTTTCAAGGCGAAAAAACCAAGCTGAATGACTCCACATAAAGGAAATAACTGACAAGAACAGAATCTGTGTTAATCAGATTACCATATCCTGAGAAAAAAAAAAAAAAAAAAAAAAACGCACTCATCAAGCACTTTATTAACACTACTGCAACCCTGTAATTCAATACAACCCCTCCTATAGTAATTTTTCCACCCCATTTACATACGTAACGGTGGAAAATATTATGCATGCTTTAAGATATGAAGCAGTTAAATGTACCACTACCAACCACCATGACTTAAATGACGAACATACAAGTAGAATGATCAGATTTACCAGCCCAACTTTGACTTTAGGCTCAACTTAATCTCCCTTTGTCCTACTCCCCTCTAGGTCTCTAGTTTTCCCAAGGCTAAGTTTATCCAAACATTTCAACTTTCATTTTCTCTTTGTAAACGTGATGCAGAGTGAAGATTAATATGATTATCTGACAGCCACGCCTTCTCTACCAAATGCCAGAAAAGGCTCTTCAGTTGAGTGACAGTCATGCAGGTGCCTTATTTTTCATTAGCTGTTGATGATTTCTGCTGCAAATGAATGAGTTTGAAGCTTTAACATTTTATATGTATTCATATGTACAAGGTTATGATGAAAATTAAACCTTGATCTAATACTGTTGCCATGTTATCTATGCAGAAAACACATAGTCAAACACAACGCCTAATTATCTCTTTAAAATGCTGGGGAAACTATTGTATTCCAAAAATAGATTAACAGATGACATTGTATGAACTAATTTTTAAAGGCAAAAAACAGAACTGAGAAAATACGTTTTGTTTTGTTTTTGTCTCTATGCATTAATGAATAAAGACAGGTGAAAAACATCCAGTGAGGTAAAAAAAAAAAAAAAAAAAAAAAAAAGTTAAGACTGACTTAACTGAACGTTATGTCATATTAGACAACACAGATAAAAATTTAGACTAAAAAGATCAACGCTTCTTCTTACCTGTGATACACTGAAACTGACCATCCTCTCGTCGAATAGTAAAGGCCTCACCTGGGTTTACTTGCACCAGGATTACCTGTGAGAAAGCAAACAAGATGACAAACAGAAAAATATGAGTTTCAAACTCTCATTTCAGTGAAGGCATACTGAATGACCTACAAAAGTGCCATGCTTAATGAATAACTTTAAAATAATTAAACCGTCTCATACCCTAAAGAAGGTATAATTCAGGAAAGTCAAAAAGGTAAAAACCACAATCGTAAAAAAGAAAAAAAAAGTATTAAAAAAAAAATACAAAAACCAATATGATAATATAAAATATAATTTGCTGGAAAACAGTTTCTCGCCACAGCTAAATCAAATGTACAGGAAAGACAAATTTGTTGATTAAGAAAAGACACAGCTACGTAGCCGACAATGAGTCACACTGCTTATGTCATTTACAAAAGACCAGGAAAAAAAAAAAAGCAAAAAAAAACAACAACCAAGAAAGCACAAACTAAAAAGCACACTTTGGTCTGTAAAGACATTTCCAATCACCTTCAAGGTCTCTGACAATATAACCTTTCTTTTAAGAGCTGCATCCAAAGTGTTATTGTAAGTTTATAACAATCATTATTTTTCTCCTTTCAATTAAATAACAGGTTAGCTTAGGTTAGAAAATGAAAATATCAAGATCACAAACTGATTATTCCGTTAACTTGTCTTTTTAAAGTCTGAAACATGCGCAACTAGGCTTTTGTTGCCTGGCACTGTGTGTGGGAGCTAGTTACCTCACTCTTGTGGAAGTCGCTGTCATAGAATCTACACTCCTCTAGCAAAGGGCTTTGACTATGGTTCGCTTCAAGCACTGAAATCATCAGCACCTCCATCTCTGACACTGCTCCCATTCATGTGCTCAGCAGGGAGAGGAAAGAGCCCTTTGCCTGCCACACAGAGCCTCATATGTCCATACAAACCCACACAAGCAGCGTCAGCAGCAAGCGTAGATGATGGAGGTGGTGGGAGGGGCAAGGGAGGTTTAAGTGAATCAAAGTCTCGCTACTTCAGAGACGGCTGCATGTGTATGTTTGTTTTACACTCTCTTTGATTTGAAGCAAATATGCTTTGTAGGATATTTCCTCCCCCATTTAATTTTACACTGGAAATTACTGTTGTAATCAATACTGTGACATTCACTGCCAGCCAATAAAAATCAAACAAAGGAAATTTTGCTTGCGAAAGATTTGACTGCTACTTACTGTTGCCCGCATTGCTTTTTCTCATTCAAGCGTCTCTGTTCACGCAGTCACAGAAAGGAAAAGATGCTCCAGGGTCTATCAGACCCTCCACCATTTCACCCAACCCTCATGAGAAATCACATGACCTGCGATGCTAACACATCTGGCTTGGATGTTTTCTTTTAACATCCTCCACTTCCATGAACTCCTGCATAAAGTCCAGGAAGAAACTGACAAGATGCGAGGAGTGCAGTAATATAGAGATCGGTCTCTTGCACTGGACGTAGCATTTACACAAAGTAGTTCATAAATCTCATGCTTGCTTAGCGTGGTTCAGCCGCATCTGCTCAAACAGCGTCTCTCTCTGCAGCAGGCGGCTTGTTCACTTTCGCCTCTGGCTCTAGTGCAGCCTCCCTACCGTCAGTATCCACAGCAACCCCTTCAACAAATAAGCCACAGCGATGTCCACGCCAAACCTTCACAGAAGGGATTGAAACGTTATCAGCAGTAGCCACTCTCCGGAAAAGGAGGCAGATGAGCCCAAGAAATCAGGAGCAAAAATAAGGAGGACTTTAGATGATGCCTCAGTTCCCTCTCCAGTTCCCTTCTTGACTCTGTGACTGACTGCGTGCCAGCTCAGTTAACGCCTGCTGTGCTCCTTAATATGGTTAATTTCAAGAGCATTCCATCAGGGTGTGATCATGGCACAGCTGAGCCGGCAAAGGTATAAGGGGTCCACAGCATGGGGAGTCCTTTGTTCTCTCTTTTTCACAACAACAACAATGGCGTGAGGGAGCTGAGCGACCCACGCAGCTTCTGAGGCTGACATATACGACTACGCTACAGTCCCTTTCCCTCGCCCTCCCTTCTCTCCCTCCCCCTCATACTCTCCCTGTCTCTCTCTCCCATTCACAGAGCAACATGCCGTACATCCTCTTAATACTCCGATCAATTTGAGCGGAGATGAGGTGGTAGGAGTTCAACTGCAGAGCTCCTGCATTTGTGACAATTCCAGCCTCGTGTCATTTGTGCTGTCTTTAAAGATCAGAAAGCAGCAAAAATGAAACAAAACCGAGAGATTATTTGTATAGTGACACAACGCACACAGCTTGCAAGTACTCAGTGCTTTACTAACATCTGTCCTCATTTACTCCAAATGGATCGTTCCTTAAAGCGACAGTGCTGATCACTTGATCAGCGTATGTCAAGTTACCCAATATTCTGCGTCACTGACACTGCTGAACAAAGAGTACAACAAACTCTTCCACAAAACAAAAATCACACAATCTGACTGTAAAACATCAAAATCAAATAAAAAAAATTCAAAAGGTAAACTTTAGTTTATGCAGTTCACACACACTAAAAAGAAATGGATATAATCATTAGGCTGACACTCTTTGAATTATGGATTTTTTTTTTCTTTATTCTTTTTCCTTTTCCTGCAGGCAGTTATGGACTAAAGCACAAAGTGAAATATGAATAGTGAACCTTCAGCTTGATTTCACTTGCCTTTAATTTTTTTAATCTAAAATATTGCAGTCATTCAACCATGCAATTTGTAGACATTATTGTGTGTCCACACAAAATAATTATGGACAACTGCTTACTAAGTGGAGAGTCACTACAGCGCAAAAAGGCAAAATCTACTTATTCATCTGTAATCATTTATCCTTCATCATCCTCTGAATTTAAAACAAAATAAAACAAAACTGAAAACATCATCTTGCCATTAGTGAAACAAGCAAATGGATTTGGTGCGTTTTTTTGAGACCTTAGAACCTGCCACATATACAAGAAGCAGGAAAAAAAACAAAAAACTACTAGTTTGAGAATAACTACATCTAACATTTTTAATGCATAAACTGACTTTGCAGAATGGGGCGGGGGAACGACACCATAAAAGATAAATCACTTTCAGATAAGACAAGTTCCTCTTTTGATAGTGCCACGTGTCATGCACAAACATAGCTCTTACATCCCCAGGAAGCTCAGATGTAAAGCTTAACTTAAAATCCTACTGTCAAATATAGCTGCAAACAGCAATGACAGGTTCAAGCAGTTCAGCAGTTAACCAGAGGTCCAGTGACGCTTTTTCAAAATGGGATGTTGAATGAAAATAAAATATGGCGCAAGAATGCTGTGAAGATGCCCAAATCCGAGCAATAACAATACAATACCTTATGTTCTGATCATTTACGGGTGTCCAAGTCTGTAAGATCCCGATTTAGCCCCAATCAGCGTGCCAAATTTGAAAGCTTTTGCAGGACTATATCTGCCTGACCATATAATGTACTACTCAGTAAATAAGCAGGGAATTCAAAAACTTTGTCTTGCCATTCAAAAATACAACTGTAAATATTACCCACCCATTGGGTGCCAGATTTAAACAGGAGAGCCATATTCAAGACTTTAAATGCTCAGTCTAAACTGTACATACATTTGTGATACATACTTAAGTAGATTACTTATGAAATATTTGCAATTTGCAACTTGAAATGGTAATTTTCTTTCATAATTAGTGTATTATTATTATTATTATTATTATATAATAACGCAGTTACACCTGCAGTTTCCATCATACTTTACTTTTTTAGTTGCAAGTTTGAGGTGCGCATGGTCTACAATCTCAGCAGCAGTACATACATGTAGTGTCTGAAATGTATAAACAATTGTCTCCAGTTATGTCCTAGTGAGCCTACAATACAGCCAACACTATATAGTGATTGAATGAGTGTGCAAGTGAATTAATTAATAATTTGAGCACAGCCTAGGTGCTACCACAGACAATGGCAGAACAACAAAGATTAAGGAGAAAGTTATTTTTAAAAAACAAAGCAGAAAGATCCACAACGTCACTGCTTGGCTCCAAAAACCTCTGTGCCCATCTCCAACCCAAGCTGGCTGTCTGTATTAAATGTCCAGATGCAGTAAAGACCAACAGCGTGATGACTTTATTTGTAAGTAGACAGACTCTGAAGAAGTGCTAGGATGCTGCAAAGGTTACTTTTCACACAGATGACTAAGCACTGCAATGTGCAATGGTTTCCCAGTTACATTCACAACAGGGAACAACACAATTCAGTTAAGCTGCCACAAATTTATATAACCAGTGTGTCCAAAGGTTAAGCAGTATATCTTGTTCTCACTGCTATAAAGATCTGCATCCAAGTATGAGCCCTATGCAAAGAGATTGAGGATCAGTACGCACACGCTGTCACACAGGTGGCCACTGCTGTGTTTTATTACCCAGGAGAATGGGGCTGTTCTGTGCGTTTGTGGCTGTTAGCTCTGACGTTTTTCTGCCGTTGGTGACTCAGAGTTCAGGTTTCTCACTATTTGTTCCTCTTAATTGTTTACTGTGTGTTGATGCGAGATAGCAGCTGGGTGGACAGGAAGCAGGAGCCAAATGACACAGGGAAAAATCCTGCCAGTGTCGGAACTAGCCAGGAACTAACGCAGTCTCCCTGCAGCTGATGGCATACACTTGCGTGTGCAATGATGATTCAAACCAATTTAATGATTCTCCACCCTCCAGGATACCCTGGAAACGTTACATAAGGGGATAGGGGGGGGAAAAAAACCCTGAAAAATAAAATAATTTAAAGAGGTTTTCATACTGTTGTAAATAACCGTCTTCTTCTCTGTGCCATTAATTTAGAGAGGATAATCTGTTATATGTATTAGAGCAACTACAAAGCATTACCAAAGCACACAGTCAGTCATACAGATTCATACATCTCATTTACACAACAGCTTCCACTGGCATCTTGTTTACAAAGTTAATTAGTTTTCATTTCTCTACTTTATGCCTCATCATATTTCTAAACGGTTGATCTGATATCCTCGTGTTGGTGTTGTTCCCAGATCATCATACTAAATGTTGTTCCAGGATCAACATTGCAAGTGACCAATCAGAATGTTGTGACGTCATACTTTTGCGACTTCGGGAAAAACCGGCGTAAAACAAAAAACTGTAGTTAAGCTGCGTGAAACCGCCTCTGTCCGCCGATCAACAGACCCTGACCCTAACCCTAACCGTAACCCTTTAATAAACAGTAAGCAGAATTGATATTGTCCTTGCAACATTGGAATTTCATAAATGCACGAATGGCTTGGCACGCAAAGGAATAACGTCACAACAATGTGATTGGTCACTTGCAATGTTGAACCTGGAACAACATTTTCATGATGGTCTGGGAACAACACCAACACGAGGATATCAGATCATCCCTTTCTAAACACACATCAATACTGACCAAACACTACTGACTGACAGGGTGTTTGAGCTTTGCATTAAGTCATTATATAAAATGATATACAGTAATAGCTTTTAAATGGTTTTGACCTATATTAATCTGTACTTCAATTAAAAAAAAAATACAAGTATATATTTATATTACAGTGCACAAAAAACAGACAACCTTTTTTTTTTTATTGTCGTTTTCAAACTACATATGAATATTTCACAATTCAGTGGAGGGGATAATTGGTGTTTGAAATTTGTGAATTCAAGACTTTTACCTTTCAAAATCTACATATTTAAAAAGTTAATTGGCCAATAATAAGAATTGAGCAATTAGCTAACTGAACTGAAATGCTGGTATGCAGACAATAAGAAAAACAAAAAAATTCAAGTAATTCACCAGTGACTTCTATATGCAGACAAAGGCAATTTATACCTGATCAACTTAACTATTATACCAGCAGTACTATCAGAGCAAAATAATGATGCATTCTATTTAAATGGGTGCACTGTTGGGATCACCGTTTTGCAAAAATCCCAAATAAATTACAGTACAGTTTGTTTCTTAAGCTGATTTGGATTTTCTCTCTTCCTCTTTTTTATTTTGACAGCCTGACTTGAAGATTTGACTATTCTCACTATGTAACTGTAACATTAGGCTACTCTCCAGCTATGGTAAACACAATATAATGATAACATTTTAAATTACTGACTGCCATAGTCTCAACGATTTGAAATGACTTTTTAAATAAAGGAGTGTAATTCTATGCAAAGATCATTTTCTTTGGTACTAAAACCATGTAATTCTATTCATACGATGTACTAAATTTCTGGTATCATGACATCCCTACAAATAATAATCAACTGAAAATAAATGACAGTATATCCCACATGTTTTACATCTTTCCATCACTCTTTTATTCCACCTCCAAATACTACTGGGTCAACTGTTACTGTCCAGAGATTCTATGTGCATTTCAATCCAGCTGGAGCTAATAAATTTAAAATAGTCTTTTTAACTGAAGCTACTGCAAAGCAATAATAGCTCAACACAATTACAATATAGCACATTTTGTTGTTGAAATCAAGTTGCCATGTTTATAGGGCCTGGAAATCCTTTACTACGTCATTCTGAGATGTAGTTACATTTCTGGAAAGGTTCTGGGCTGCGTATAGTTTGGAGTCAATTTTCAACCCATTCCAACAATGGCTGGGAAATGAGTGCATAGTTACAAATAAAAAAAGGATGTCAACAGCATAATGATAGTCAAGAGAGATTTTCAATAGCTGGCTCTCATCTTTTCTTATCACATATTTAGGAAAATCACTGCCATGCTTCTACCACCATGCTTGACAGTGAAACTAGTGCTAGGCAAGTAATGCACAGCCCTGTTACTTTTGGCTTGTTTTTTTTTCTCCCCTACTCAGGAGCACTTTCCATCTGGCTACTTTACCACATAGCCCACACTTGTGAAGTGCTGTGCTGAGTGTACTGCTTCCAAAGCAATCTCTCATTAAAGCGAAGGCACTTTGTTCCACTATCAAAACAGTCCTTGGACTCAAAGTCTGTTTCCTAGCTGAGATTTTCTAGCTTGGTCACTATTTGGTCAGTTGAAAGCCCAGGTAGTTTCACAGTTTTGGCCACATTAAAATCCATGTGTTATTCTTTTCCACTGCCCATGTTTTCTTCTAGATTTCTACCAAAAACAAAAAACAACCAAAGTTAAAAGTTTAAATTTACCTTAGAAACCCTGCTACATATTTATGCATTTTGTTGTTGGGTTGTTTTTTGTTTTGTTTTTAAAAAAAATACTGTCTCAAGATACCTAAAGAGCACAATGTAACATATTACATCACCCAAGGGATTTGTCTTCATATTTCCGAATGGGGCCATTGACTAAGATTGGCTTCACCTATTTCCCTGACATAACGGCCAAATTCAGTGTCGTCAAAAAGGGGGCAGAATCTCTGCTACAAAAACTACTTATGGCATTTTAGTGCATAATAACAAAAAAGCTTTTTTTTTCTACAAATCTAGTTATTACTTCCTTCCACACCTTTATCAACTGTAGTTGTCAACATGCAATTTGCTTTTGCATTTGAAAGCATGTTTTGATAAAATGCTGTAATTATTTCAGTAACCACTGCAATGTGTGTCAAGTGTCATTGTATGTCTGCATGAGGGTGCGCCAAAGCTCTTCACACACAGCAGATACTTCAAAGCAAAGGCCAGAGTGGAAAGAATGAAGCTCACCAACAATGCCCATTCGCCATAAGTACAAGAAAATCTAGAACTAGAGGAAAGCAATTAATCAAAAACCTGTTAAGCAAGCAGAACAAAAACTTGCAGATGTCTGCAAACTCTCTGCCAGCAGTCATCTTGTACCCTCTTAAACCACAGCAGGTAATGAGCTCCATATAACTTATCACCAAATTGTTAACACCACATCTAAATAAATGCTAGTTACAGAAAGGCAAAGCCTGATTTCCTGTGCATCTTAAAAAGGACGCAAAGGCGAATGCTTGTAGACAGTGAAGTGAAAACCAAGAGTCAGCTTCCAACCAGCAGTAACTGTCAAGCAGTGGGTCTCTTCACATCAGTAGCAGGGGGAAGATGAATGATGCCACAGGTCTGTCAGCCAGTTTATTGCAAAAGCTTTGTAGTCTCTTAAAACATGGCCAAACCTTTACTTAATCCAGGGTTATGAAGTCACAGTAATATTTTCTTTTTTTTATAGCCTACACATTTGACAATGGGGTGCAGTTTTTAAAAAATTTACAGGGAAGGCATTTGGTAAGCAGTGACTAAATAAGATTACAACACAACAAAACAGGGGCTTAGTGGTTGTGATGTTGAAACAATAGTGTCGTGTTTTTTTCTTTTTAACTTATTACTATTTAACCTTTGGCTAACGGCTTGTCAATTACAGGATGTTAGTTGGTGAGTGTACGTTTTTACAAACTGATCCAGCCCTTGTTCTGGTATCTGGTTTCAAAATACACAGATGGCAAATAGGAAAATCATCTGCACTGATAACTGGATATTTTTTCTCAGCTCAGAAATACTGTGCCTATGCTTAACTAGTACTTGTGTCTCTTCTGAATACTGGTGCAGCAGTGATGGTGGTTCATCTTACTAGCTTAGAGGAAAGTGTCCTAAACACTGCTGAGTCACGCACTGTTCACCCCCTCACAATAGTTGACAAATAGTGGGCTCACCTTCATCTTCACAGATGATTCAGTGGCTGACCAGGAGACAAGCAGAGTGGGTTGCATTTTTGTCACAACATCTCAAGCCCTCTGGCAACTTATGAGAGGCACATATTCAAGGCCCTGTCTCCTGTGTCTGGCCGACACTAGAGACAGCTGAATTGGGAGTGAGGTCTCACTATCCCACAGTAACAGTAGCCCACGCATGAGACACAGCCACAAGCAGACCACAGACTCATGGCTATGTCCCCGCTTCAGTTTTTGTATCTACCATTTAATACTGAGTATTACACTTGACCAAAGTCGACTTCTCATGTTTAAAGCTCATCTCATGTTAAAAATGGAAAACTGACAAGACTGCATCTGCACAGACTACAAGTGAAAGCAATTTCTTCATTCAGTGTTCTTTCAAAGCCTTCTCTCAAATGTGCTACTTTGTCTTGAATTAAGCAGCTATTATATACATTTCCCAAAAGGTTGGATGGTTCCTTGGCAGGCTTTCTAACAGAAACTGCACAGCAAGACGTCTGTACCAAGGACTGATACTAATTCCCTACAATCTGTTAGGTTACGAACGGACCTAAAATCCATCAAAACACAAGAACATAAGCACAAAGAGCACAGAAACATTAAATGGCAGGTCTAATGAAAAGGAGTAATGAACAGAAAAAGAACATATATCCATCAGCACAGCCAACAGCTAAGTACATAAGCCATTAGCTAGGCTTAAACATTGACAGAAAGACTGATTCATCTGTTACCAATTTAGCTACAAACCAAACGGAAAAAGCAGAAGAAAAAAAAAAAGGGGGGGGGGGGGGGGCTTAAATGGAAAGAAGCAGTGAATCACACTGTAGCCAAAGTTATCTCTTAAATAGAATCATCTCAGGTAATGACCTCCAGACAACAGCTTCCTCTGTGAGTCAGAATAATTGGTCCAATAGAGCGTTAATACCAAGCCAAGACCGGCGAAAGAGGGGGAAAAAAAACTAAACAACAACAACAAAAACAAGAACAAAGAAAGAAAGAAGTGTTCTTGTAGCTTCTCTAACTTAAAGGTCAGAAATAAAGGGGTCAGCCATCGCTGTGAATCCTCTTCACTGTCACCTCAGTCCTGCCTCATTCTGTCAGGGCCCAGACCCCTCCAGTGGTTCCTGCTCCTCACTCTGCAGCTGTCATGATATTTATGCACCTCCTCAGACACAACACTACACACATTAGATTTACAGCATCACTCAAACAATGATGGGTTGTAACCCCTATATGAAATATTGCAAAATGCCAGTATTATTTTCAGGTGGCCACAAACTGTGCCACATGTCATCTGCACAATGTACTAAAACAAACAAAACACAACAACAAATAACCCCAGAAGGGTTTTTCTTACCTACAAACATGTTTGGTCCCTCACAAAAGAGATTTTAGACTATAGTAAAATAAAATCACCAGCACAAAAATGATAAGAATCAAGACTACAAATAGCACTTTAAATGTTTCTGACATTTGTGTTTATCAAATGGTCAAAAATAAGATAAAAATAACATGAAAATGCAAAGATTAGGGTCAGATAATGTCATAAAAAAAAAACCAACACTGAAGGTGGGTGTGCAGACAAATTAATTTGTATGAGGGCACTGATATAAAAGTTGAAACTATTGATTGACT
Source organism: Aulonocara stuartgranti (assembly GCF_965226115.1). Classification (NCBI taxonomy): domain Eukaryota; kingdom Metazoa; phylum Chordata; class Actinopteri; order Cichliformes; family Cichlidae; genus Aulonocara; species Aulonocara stuartgranti. The sequence continues at coordinate 8,226,682 of NC_138950.1, forward strand.
GAAAATAATCAATAGATATTAATCATAGTTAAAATAAATTACATGTAGTTGCTGTGCTCTGGGCGCCACAGTGCTTTGTGTGTGTGAACCACCACTATCTGCTCTTCAAAGGGAAAAAAAGAACAGTAGAACATCACCAGCAGGAAACCCACTGCAAGCATGACACACCCATGCAAGCATGACATGTACCCATACAGCATTGCTAAAAATGATAGATATAGATGGAATAGGTTGACCTTGAAAATGTGCCGCATAATATCCAGTTTTGTCACCCTTTCATTGAAAAACACATACATAATGGATGCTATCCAAAAGGTTACCTTGTGGAACATTTCCTATTTTCAGCACTGTGTTCTCAATATTTAGTTTGTCATTTTTTAAGCTATTGGTTAAAAATGTTCATCCACAACCCAAATCTATTTTTTTATTGTGTTTGTTTTTTTAAATATACTATTAATAAAGCAGTTACTCAGCAGTAACTACCACACAAGGTCCAATTTTGACAACAGAAAGAAAATGGTAGGGAAAGCAAAGAAAAAAAAAAAAGAAAAAAAAAGTGCCATGTTGATTTCTGCTGCCATCTTTCAACAGCTTCATCCACATTCCAAACCACCTACCCAAATAAGGTTTACCAAAGGGTACACAACCACAAACTGCTTGCATACAATTTAGAATCACCAATCAACTCAACATGCATGGCTTAGGACTGTGGATGACCTGGAGTACATAAGCGAAAACTGTGCCGGTACAGGGAGAACATGCTAATTCAACACAGAAAGGCTCTGGCTGAACAGGAAGTAGAAATCCAGAACTTCCTTGCTGTGGTAAGCACTGCACTATTGTGCTGCCCAAACATAAAATTGTCACATTAAATGGAAAACAACAGTTTTTGTATAAAGTAGTGAATGGTATTTGGTTAACCCCTGGCCATGCAACATGCCCCCAAGTTAGTCCCCATGGCATGCCACACCTTGCATGGAAGCTCTGTCGCCACTAGTGTGTGAACAGAGAGTAAAGATTACATTATTGTATTTTATTCATGTTTTATTTTCATTTACTCTAATGTAACTTCTGACAGGGCTCTGTAAGATTTTTTTTAAACAACTAAACAAAACAAAATTACATATTTTTGGTATTTGTTTTTCATATGCAAGTAACATGTAAGTGATTTTCAAGGAGCAGGGGGTGTAATTATGTAGACCAGGCAGAAAAAGTGGCTTTTTATTTCCTCACATTTTTAAACAGTTTAAACATTGACACAGAACATGTTCAGGTAATCAGGTAAGGTCTTTGTGGATGATGGTAATGTAACCGAATTCCCTGAGGACAACAGACCCATAGCTGAGCACCGCAAGCAAAATTTGATCTCTGTTTGAACAAAGCCTGATTCAGGTGAGGGTTTTTCCACTGTGGAAAATGACGGCAATGGCTAGAAAGGCATGTTTGTAAGGCAGTGCTAATATTAGCAAGTCTTATCAGGACAAACTGCATAAGACTGGGGAAGTGACAAAAAGATATCACTGTGGATTCCCTGCCATCCCCCAGGAAGTTGGGGAAACTTAAACAAATTGGACTGGTGACCATCAAAATGACAGGGATATCACAGAGGCTTGTCAGGACCGCTCAATCTCACCCTGATGCTGACAAGAGATGATTGAGGCAGGTGTGGGGTCCAATCCATTTCCTGTACATATATAGCAAAACTATCAAAACCGAGAGAGGAGTGGCACCTCTTGCCTGTGAAATTTGTTCAATGAGCAAATGAAGTGAGCACAGCAAAACCCATTTTGGCTGTTTCAATACTGAACTGAGTAAGAACTATAGCGGTATAGTTTGTTTAGCATCTGAAACAAGCCTTCAAACAAATTGCAATTGACAAGAGGTGGATCTAAGTTCATCTGATAACAGTTTCTTACTAAAAAAAGAAAAAAAAAAGAAAAAAAAGAAATATAATTTCATATAAAATATAACAGTCAGCCATAGTAAATAACTCTACAAATGTAGGGTTTCAAACACTTTTTGGATTTATTATTGCATGACACAGGAGTCACTGCTGGACTGTAGATATTCTGTAAAAATCCCACAGAAGTGCGTCTCTGCCATGCTGGTCAAAAATATTACCATCACTGCCTCCAGTGTTACTACTTGCGTAGAAGTGCTTTAAGTGCACCAGTGAAAAATTCTCAATTTCACTGATGGAGTTCATTTATGTAGTGCGATCAATGGCATCAATATCTCTGACTCAAGTATTACACAATAGCTAATCCTCCCAACACACACAAAGAAACACCTTTAGCCCTGAAATGAAATCAAACTCACAGCAGCTCTACACCTGAACACCTAAATGCCAACAGATAAAAGTAGAAGCACCATTTAGAACAAATTTCCTCAAATGTAATCCCAAGGCAGTTTTGTCAGAAATGAACTTGGGCCCAACAGACTTAAGTCAGTAAGTGTGACTAATACTGGACAAAAATTAGTGTACCTGCTGGGGGCCCTCCCCGTTGACCATGGCTGGGGGTGGTGGTGAGGCCAGGATTGGGAGTTCAGGGCTGAGAAGCTGGCCAGACTCCAGAGGTGGCGTGTGGTCTGCCATGTCTCCCTCATTCACACCACTGAAGAGGTACTGCTGCAACGAAGACAGAGTGATCAATGGAAATGTACAAAGTGTACCAAAAAGGTTTATGACGTCAACATCTAAAGTCTTGGGAGTCATTCAGCCTGTGCTGAGAAATACATTTACCTATAATGTCTGCAGGCTGCAGCTTTTTTCTCCTCTCTGTCTGTACACACTATTAGTCCTTTTCCACTAGTACCTACTCATCCTGGCTCAACTCAGCTTGACTGGGTTTTTGCGATCTTGCATTAAGTGGTAGTAACTGGTAACAAGTACTTTTTTAGTACCTACTTGGCTGGGTTTTCTGGGCAAGCTGAATTGACCGGAAGATGTGATGTCAACAGACTGCATGCCACTGTCAACGGCATTACTTGACAAGTCACGAAAGCAACTCCATCACAGAAATCAAAACCGGCATTTTGGATGCCTATAAAGAAATCATGGTACCTTTATAAGCTACCAAGATGCTTGACAATTTTGAGCTTGCAGAAAACGCATAGCAACTTTCTCAGAAGAAACAGTAGTAAGCATGAAGGACCAGGGTTGATCCTTCTGGGTCCCCACATTCATAAATTAGATCAAATCAAATCATCAGTCACCTTTTAAAGACTTATTAGTAGAGCTGGGCGATATGGCCTAAAATCCATATCACAGTATAATTTGAAGCATGTGCGGTAACGATATATATCGCGATATATATTCTTTTCTTCTGTATAACGTATTTTACACACTATAAGGCACACTTAATATCCTTTAATTTTCTCAAAAATCGACAGTGTGCCTTATGTATGAATTCTGGTTGTGCTTACTGACCTCAAACCAATTTTATGTTGTACACAGCGCGCAGAAATCTGTCAAAAATGTTTTAGTACGACTTTGGTAAGCTATGAAGCCGCACCGCTTGATGGATTGCCAGAGCGTTACGGCTACCGTAGTCAGGAGTCTGTAGTGACTTCTGTAGGGTTACTGAAGTTGGACTAGCTGGTATATAATGATGTCCTACGTGATCACTAGCAAAACACCTATGTTAGCATAACATTAGCACAGTGAAGCTGAAAGATGGACGCTAAACCTTTTCCACTCGATCAAAGTTAACATGAGGTTAGGGACAAATGCAATCACATGGCAGGATGCTGTAAGCAGACCAAACTTCAGTTAGGAGAAAAACTGAGATAATCCCTCCACAATACGAGGTTAGTCATTAATATACTGCAACAACATGGGAATAGAGCAGCTGCGAGAGAATTCAGCATTAATGAATCAATGGTAGGGAAGTGGAGGAAGCGCAGTTTTTGTCTTTCCCCATATTCCAGAAGTCCTTCGTCTCTTTGCTATGACTGTTGCCTGGCATAATTTGCAGATGATGTTGCAGCCACTGAAATGCTTTCGACCAAAACAGGCGCAGCTTGATGACACCATCAACATGCGCTATCGCCGTAGAGCGGTATAGTCAAAATCTCTACTGTTGGCCAAATTTATATCGTTTCTACCGGATATCATTTATACCGCCCACCCCTAGTTATTAGATCAAACTAACTGAATTCTGAATTATGTCAAGATTATCACTGATCATTTTGGGAGTTTCTAGTGACATGGTTTTTTTTGTTTGTTTGTTTTTTGTTTTGTTTTTTTATGTACACAGGGGCTAAACTATGGCTACGTCCACACGTACACGGGTATTTTTGAAAACGGACCGAAAATGCCGTTTACGTGTGGACGAAAGGTGCAAACGCATAGAAAAATCTGCGTTTTCAAAAATACCCGGGTACGTGTGGACGTAGCCTATGTTGGCCACATTGTAAAAAACATTAAACAACCAAGTTTAGCATCTACAGTTGACTTGGGATGACAATTATTTAAAAAAACAAACAAACAAACAAAAACAACAACACTACCTTGCAATGACAGAATTGGCTGTCTGGTCCAAAATGAAGAATATTCATTACTCTAATATTCTAATGTCTCCATGTAAACCATTCATTGATAGTCACGACTGACAGCTTGCTTACCTACTCTCATGAGCACCAGTGATTCTGACTTTTGGGGCGTTTGACAAAAACTGTGACTACTCTAAAGACACACAGTTCCCTTCTGTTTGCTAAGGAGAAACAATATTTTGCAGTATTTTATCAAGTTTATTGTGGTAGCTTGATTACTTGACCTGCTATGTGCATAAATTTGCCAATGGTGGCTCAGTGTGTTTTCAGTAAGCTCATTTTTGCTTTGCTGAGAGGTTTAGGGACATCAAATCAAGCTCTAACTCAAAACAGTGGGTCAAATCACAACACTTGACACACATTTTGTAAATTAAGACACAGACATGTCCTAAGGAGTGGCCTTAAGATGAACTAGTGGCAATTTGGTGCAAAGCTTAATTTATTTCTGGATACATCCATCGTTTCTCACTTCCAGCAACATAAACTCTATTGAAAGATATTTCTCTGATGCGTGAGTTGAGGATGGCATCTTGTCTAAACCCAAGACTAAATGCAGAGTAAAAAATGTCGTGCAATTAAAAAGTTTTTACAGTCTTTATTGTTTCTTTCTCTTGATTAGAGAGTGTTCAATGATTCACACTGAAACTGTATATACACACACAAGGTTGGTGGTCGATAACCACCTCCTCAAGTCTGCGTTCAACATGCTGAACACCAAAGTGCTTAAAGTGCAAAGACCAAAATAGCTTTATAAATTATGTATGTGATGTTTAAACGTTGTCCTTAACAGTCTGTACCAGAAATTGTATTGGGTTAAGGAAATTATTGTTTTATTAAATGTACAATGCCAGTTACATCTTTACTGATTCTAAGACGTTAGGTCTGTGACTGCTGATGTTGGCACTGTTAATGGTAGCCATTCAGCAAACAAATAATCCGCCATGATGTTTGTACAATTTGGTGCATGTTACAAAATGCCACACATTTCAGTGACATTTAAAAGTCAATTTTATTACTGGAAAATGTGACTAACAGTTTCAAATGGCTTTTAAATATACACACAATCTTTGTATAGCCAATATTTGACCCTCATCCGTTTCAAAAGGCTCAATTTTGGCTGTTTACTGAGTACTTAATTACATCACACTAGCCAACTAGTCAGATTTTTTCCTCGTTTAATAACTTTTTAATCAGATATCAGGAATATCTTGTGTGTGTGTGTGTGTGTGTGTGTGTGTGTGTGTGTGTGTGTGTGTGTGTGTGTGTGTTGACCTCTTACTATGCATTTTCGTGCACCGTGAATACATACAATAACAATGTAATGAAGCAAATTTAAATAAATCTGTGCTGGGTGACACGAACGGAGAGGAATCCTAATTCATGCAAGTTAAAATATTTCAAAATTAGATGAAAAATATGCATCATCCTGTGTCACTAAAGACCATCAGCTGGACTTCTCTCAAGGACTGTGGATAAGCTTATCATTGGAATTTGAGGGCAAATGGAGTTCTATGGTTCAACTTCAGTTTTATAAAGAAGGAGGGCTTAAGAAACTTTGTAGTAAGCTGTTAAAATATCTTACTGTAACTTGCTTCCAGCTATTGGTCATTAGGGCTGCCACAATTAGTCGACTAGTCACGATTACGTCGACTATCAAAATCGTTGACGACTAATTTAATAGTCGACGCGCCGTTTGAAGCTTTGTAGGATCCCAAAAGACGCAGGAATAAGTAGTAGGATTTAAGAGTGTAATAACGGACTGAAACATAAGATGGCAGCACTGCATGTACAAGGATGCCAGCTGCCGTTAAACCTCGAAGAAGAAGAAGAAGAAGCTGTGTCCGGTATTGTAGCTGTGTCCAAATTCAGGAGCCGCATCCTCCGGTGCCCGCATTTGGAGGACGATTACGTTACAGCGACACGACAAAAACTGTCCAAATTCGAAGACTCTGACAAATGCGCCCTTCATTTCCCCAGATTTGAAGGATGGGTCGGGTGTATACTTCGTGGCCCAACCTATCCCAGAACTCATAGCGCGGCCCTGCTCAGTTTCCAACAATGGCAGCAGCTAGTTAGTTTTAATATTACTCTTATTATTCTTTCTGGGTCACAAAATAAATGTTTAACATATTTTCAGGCGAGAATGTAAATATGACTCTTTAAGCTTCAAATAACTGCTCATTTTATCAAGACACCACATATTTTCAGAAGCGCTCCAACATTTTCGGAGAAATCTGTTACCCACCAGCTCGAAAGCTAGCCGGGGTTCAAGGCTCACTATAGCCGGTGGGAACACCGGACTCCCGGCAAATCGTTTTCAAACCCACCGCCGTCTTTCGCTACTCAGGTTAAACATGATATACAAGTCACTTAGATAACTTAAAAATGTTATTGTTTGGCTTTTTTCAGTATTTTATTTGTTCCTGAGTAAATCGGTTTGGCTGAGATTAAAGTTATAGTTTTTACACAGCTGAATAAACGTCAAGCAGACAACTGATTATCAGAAGTGTGAGATGCTCGAGAATATACTCCGGTGTCCTGTTATATTTTAGATAGCAAGGAGCAGACGGCTGAGTTTATTAAACTTCACCGAAACAATCTGCAAATTTCATTTAAATTTAATAAACTATCATCTTGTCTTTATTTTTAGTTAGCACATAGCTTAAACACTTAAAGCTGTAAGCTAATGATAGTTATATAAGAGCAGATGCATGCTGGTGCAATAAGCTGTAAGTTTTACGTCCAATGGATGCATGATCTGATTAGTCAACTAATCGCAAAAATAATCGGTGACTAGTTGACTATCAAAATAATCGTTTGTAGCAGCCCTAATAGTCATCCTTGAACCATTGGCTATAACAGGCAAATATTTGTAGGCTTCCAATGGGACCAGATTCACATGAGTAATACAAACGCATGCAGTTGATCTATGAATGCACCATAAAAGCACTTTGAGTACTCAGTAATAGCAGAAGTCTGGTATATAGGAGTCCGTTTATCAGTCACCTTTATCAAATATCAAACCAAAAGCCAAGATATACGCAAAAGCGGTACATCTGTACTATAACACATAGTTTGTCAACACAAAGCAAAAAAAATGTGCAGGGTACAGGGTGCAGAAATGAATAAGAGTGATACTAAAAAGTGGTTAAATGTGCCACATGCCATTTTTTCTCAGACGTTAAATACCTTAACTAGTTAAGAAAAGAAGGAAAGAGGCAAATTCAGAACAAACCTAATGAGCCTATTATTGAATTTAAAATCATTTGCATCACAATGTGATAAGAAAGTACAATGGTATAATGTTTTGGACATGACTTATCATGTGACACATATCAGCATTGAGATAAGACCAGGGCTGTGAAGGGTTTACACAGTGACTACGAGAGAGGAGAAAGAAAGTGGATGATGGCAAAGAGAAAAACCATTAATCTGTTCTTTCAAAGATTCCCTTCTCATCTGTCTCCTCCAGTATACTGCATTGGCAAACACAAACCCCTTGCATAACAAATATACCCAAAAGCTGACCATTCAGTGATTAATTACTAAACTCTAACACTCAAAAAATGCATAATAAAGTTAGACCATGTGAGAATTTCTAGGGAAAACAACAAAACAATACAGAACAAACAAACAGAACAAAAATATTTTTTATTCAACACTCCACTGACACGGGAGTAAAATACCAAAGTTATACACTGAGGATTTCCCAAATGTAAATAAAATGTATACAATCGTTACATGGTTAATAAAATTCCCGTGTAAAGCAACAGAACAGCATGAAAGAAATGTAACGTGTCCTTGAACTTAATTACTCTCTGGCGCATGCGTGCCTAAACCTTACTGTGATCTGGCTTATCTGTTCGCTTTAGTCCCTCCCCTCCTTAAGCCCAAACAACAAAGTCAGTTTACAGTGTGATGGTCAATGAACTAGGCCTGCAGAACCATTTATACAGCCATGAGAGATTGCCATGTGGTTAATTTTTGTAACACTAGCAGGCTTTAGATGAATGCCAGACTTGTGTGGCTCTGAGGCCTCCAAGCCAATCACTGCAACCAGCTGGTAGGTTGTCTGGTAATTTTATTCTAGTTGTAAATTACTTGCCAGCACCACAGTGACAACAGCTACCTGGAGGTCAGTAAAATGAGAAGCAACTAAGGGAAATCCCTAATGACAGGCAATTCTTTATATTTCCTCTGACCACCCACCATTTACGCAGTTAAAGTCAAAATTTCTTTTTTTTTCCCCTCGTATGGGAAAAGATGATCTGAAAGTTCATTACACATTTTCCAAATTTGATTGTGGTAAGTGGAACATTATGATTTTGATTATCAAACAGATGCAGTGACAGCAGTAACATATGAACAGATGTATACTTCAGTCTTTTTTGCTCCTCTTTCTTTAACAAAGTTATCTGAAACTTTCAGAACTATAGCCTATCAGTAGTCACCACCTACGACTAGAAAACAGCTGTAACTTCTGTTATAGTTGCGCTGCAAGAAATCTGTATCGAAATAACAACAGATAACAGATGTTACATCTGTTGTTGCCCTGATTGTGCCTCACATTTGTTTGTGGCTACAGAGCAGTTGACAAGGACACACCAGCTGTTTTTCAGTTGCAGTTTTAGAGAAAATGGGAAAACACCTTGAAGATTTGAACTAGCTTTTCATTTTAATTATCAGCCACACAAAATTGTGGTAATGATATTTCTTGTCGTTGTTTAATAGCGCTGGTTTTTTCTCAACTGTAATGCGTAAATTTAACTGTAGCACTATTTTCGTACCAGACATCTGCACACGGGGTAACAGCTGGTTATCCTTTGACTGAAAGTATTTGACGTAGCAATGTCGTTGACTCTCGTTTAACATTACCTGGCCGGTCAACTACACGCACAAGCTCCTATTTTATGTCACAGTATCGGTTGGTATTTTTTTTTAGCTCCTTTAACAAGGTTAACTATCTCGCACCCGAGACTGTTTACTTTGGCTACAGGTGTGTGTGCTTAGCGTTATATCATAGCTAATAGTTATCTAACTGCAGCCTTATTGTAGCCAACGTACTGACAAACAATAACCTTACAGGTTAGTTCGACTTCCTTAAAATGATATCGTCAATGTTGTTCGCTGTAGCAAAACAAGACTTATTACCAAAAGCGCAGCTAACGTTACTCACCCAGTCAGTTGGCAGAGCAGCAGTCTTGCTGAACAAGCCGATGCACAGTGATGAGTCTTATGCAGCTCTTCCCCGAAATGTTTAACGTCAGCAACCTTGGATGACCAGCAACTTTCTGCAGAACCTGAAGCTGATGAGAACTTGCTAGCTACCCAGACAAACACAAGACAAGGCAAAGTGTGACATACTAGCGTAAGCTACCTAGCTAACAGTTAGCAAGATAGTATGCGGTCTTCTCATGAACGACGCAGGCTCGCGTTAACAGCACCTTAAAACGGTCGAAGTAGCTAGCGAGCGACTGTGACGATGCAAAGTATCGATAACGTTTGTCTAACCCTCAGTTTTATCGAGATAACTTTCCATCCAACCCTGTTCCTCGCATAAAAAGCAGGAATGTCGCCATCGCTTACACGACTTAGTGCGCATGCGTATTCGGGCAATTCATCACGAATCCTAATTTACAAGATAGCAAAGATAAACGCTAAATAATGTTACTATATTTCATTTTGTTTGTTGTGAACCCGGTCACTATCCGGTGCAGTTATGATGAACTTCATTTGCCTACCTATTTTTTTTTCCATCACTTTAAGAAAGACCTTACGGTTGACGTGTCTATGACCGGTTCGTCCAACCAAGTCAGTCGGGGGTGGGGGGGATCTAAGAATGCTACGTGGTCAGTCCAGGGACCACCTTGCTGTTCTCCATATAAGACTACACTGCTACTTCTACCTGGTTTGTAACCAGAAGCACACAGTTGTACTAAAAATTAACAAGCATGATTGAACTGCAGTATTTTACACGCCAGAGAGCCAATACGGAATGTATGGAGAAAGAAAAAAAACAACCCTTTCAAAATTACACACTGAACGGCACAAGTGATGTCAAACCTACACAAGACACACACAGACAATTTGAAATACAATATCGCTTTTAGCAGAAAGAAAGTGTGGATCACTGGTTCTTGTAAACCGTGCAGTCTTGGGTTTGTTACATGTTTTGAGTGAACACAAAGATATTTTTGTAGTATTTGTGTACTCCAAAAAAGCTTATTTTAAATATACATTGGTATATATCAAAGAGATGATCGTTTTTCTGATTGTTTTGTGTTCCTTCTGTTTTATTGATTTTTTTCCCCCTGGTTTGTTTTCTACTTGAAATTTACACTATTAGAAATTCATGTTGCCTGGAAACTGTAATATTCCCTTCATTCATGTGCCTTCCAAATTTGATTTAATTAAAAAGTATCTATCTATCTGAAATCTTCTTTCATGTGCTAGTCCCTTCTGCATATTAAGTCTCAGACAGACAATTGCACAAACATCACAGACAATGTATCATACACAACCTAATGTAGCTACCTACATACGAAACTTCACTATGCTATATATCATATGCATATAGATGTTGTTGAAACAATGTACACACTCACCGTTCTTGCATAGGCGGTCTTTAAATCTTTGGCAAAAACATGTGCTATCCCATCCACTGATATACACCAAGATGGTTATCAATGACTCCACCTGCTGGACTTAATAAAGGAATGCCCCATTGTGTCTGCTATAGTTCTCAATGAAATATGCAGTGGAGAGTCATCTCTTTCCAAAAATTTATTTGACTCTTTAAGACAGACTGATTATGCAGTAATCAGTGAAATATGCAGATTATAGTTGTGTCATTGCAGGGACTGAACCAGTGAACAGCGAACACATCACATATTTTATTTTACACCGTGCATTTATTTTATGTATTTATATTTTTTAATGTAATAACATAAGACATGTAACTTGGGATGCAGTGTTACGATTTCAGAAATGCACATAGACTTGTTGTTCAAATCTGTACTCAACAAGCTCACACTCAGCAAAGTTATATGCAAACACCTGCACACACTCGAAGATGAAGGGGCATATATTTTAAGACTTGAGAAGAAGTGCATGATGAAAAAGCAACATCAAGGACTGCAGCAGAACACAAAATATAATACAAAGTAATGAGAAACATAATGAGGAAGTAAATGTAAGCGGACAATGAAGAGGGAGCAAATTTACAAGGGCATCATTATGCAGTTGGACATCGTTTCTGGAGGCAGTAATTCTAAAGCAGTGGTTTTCAGCTCCCCGAGGACTTCTTGTTTTAGGTGCTCTCTTGTCTGATTCAAATGATCTGTTGTTTTTTTTTTTGTTTGTTTGTTTGTTTGTTTTTCAGGCAGCTGCAGCATTTAATACTCATTTTATCAATTGAATCACATTTTTGGAGTGGAGATTGGAGGTCCTTATGAGAACCTTTGTGTTTTGAGAGTACAGAGTGATGGGATAATAAAATAATTCAAACCACGCAATAACATGAGCTTGTACTAACTTAAACAAAATGCACCTTTCATGGGTCAAAAGACCGTGATTGGTCAGTTAGGGTCAAATATGTGATGTGTGTGGGCAAGCAAGTGTGTGTATTTGTGTGTGTGTCAGGAGTCAGGTGTCATTCTGTTTACATTCTACTGTTTTAACTTAAAGGAGATTAGCTCTCCATTGATACTGAAACTGTGCCTGTAGTTGTAATGGTACAGGACGACTCAGCCAGAAATGTATCACCCACATCTGTTTCACACCAGCAATTGTTTCCTAAAGTTCCACACAAAATTGATATTGGTATATCAACAACTCCTGAAAAGTAGGGTGAAATATTTTTTTTTCTTAAATAAATAAATAAATACAATGTATGCCACAGATGTTTAAACAACATGCAAAAATATTCTCCATTAAACTTATAACCCATGTGAGTCTTGGGTCGTTATGGTCTATTGACCAGTAATGTAACTTCACAAATAAAAGACTATTGGATTTATTTAATCTTGCATAATAGATGTCACTAATTACTGTATAATACCAATTTAACCTTGAAGCTCCCAGGTCCGATTTTCAGTAAACGCACCAAGTGACTACAGGAAGTGTGGTGTTGTGTGTGTATGTTTTTCAGGCGGTGGTGTAGCGATTAAAGCTAGCTACAACAAAGTGCAACCATAGGAGCTAACGTGAAGCTAGACCTACACCAGTTTGTCGGCATGACGTCCCCGGCAAAGTTATTTGAAAAATATGTTGGGTGACATGTTTTAGTATCTTTTTTTTTTAAATCAGAAAACGACCTCGCGGACTAAGCACTAGCTAGAAGGTAACGTCAACACTTGGAAGTACCAGCAACAACACCGCTCTTTACGCTAATTAGCTTGATAGTTTTTGTGGGATAATTTCAGGTAGTAGTTTCATTGCTGACAGTTTATATATCAAAACCAACACACTTAGTTTTGCGGTGCTTGTTTGTGTTGTCTTCGGTATCTGCTAATTTGACGTATGGGACATCTTACCAGCAGCAACAGCAGCTGGTGGTCATGGTGGTGTGTGTGTGTGTTTAAGGAGGTGTTGTCTGGGTTCATGCAAAGTGCAACTTCATATTTCTGCAAGGCAATGCAACAGCACTGTAAATTTGTCAGACGCGGCAATAAAAACAGGTTTTTGTGTTTGTTTGTTTTTGTGAATAAAAACTGAGCTGAAATATATTGTTAGCAATACAAGATAATTATCTTTTATAGGCGTTACAAATAATGATACACAGAAGATCAGACGAGTAGGTTTTACTGTTGATTGCAGTTTTCCATTTAACACACAGCCATAGACAGCTGTGTGGTTTGATAATAGAGAGTAATGGTGCAATCATTGAAACCGTTATATTTGAAATATTATGTTAGACTTTAGAGATGACATAATTTTGACTTTACTTTCTGTGGTAGTAAAGGTCACAGAACAGATGTACACGTTTTAATCTGTCTGCCCATCTAAATCTGAATGCTGCTGGTCACTCAAGAGGGATGATAAAGGTGGAAATTTAATAATCTTTTCTTTAACATATATGTATGCATTCCATGATACAGGGCAGAAAGTTCCTATTATCCAGTTTAATAACCATTTGAATACAATTAAACAACCAGACCATCAAAGTATTTAACATGAAAACATACTCCTGCTTTTATCTGTGTTTTTCAGTTTATCTAATCAACCTTTCCTTTATTCCATAGTGAGTTAGATTCATATGCTTCTCCATGTTTTTTCTTTTTTTCACAGCTGAGTAGTATGCTGGACGTGGGAAAGTGGCCAGTGTTTGCACTTCTTCCTCCTGAGGAACTCCGGCTTATCCGGCAGGCTTGTGTATTTGGCAGTGCTGCAAATGAAGCCCTCTATGTCACAGTTAATGATGAGGTAACATTTGGAGTTTAAGCAAGGTTGCCTTCTTGTTCTTCTTTACGTGAAGCTGTCCTGAAGCACGCATAGAAGTCATTCATTTCTCTGTATTGATTTTTGAGTAGTTCTTGTTTTGAAGTGGATATAAAAATGCTCCAGGCCTTCTTGCTCTCTGCTTGATATGAGGTGCAGTTACAGGCACAGGGATAAGCAGATGGAATGAGGCTATCTTTAGCCATATGAGCTTAATGCCTGAGCCTTTGGAAAGGTGCAGTGCATGCCTAATCTTTCCACCCTTGCTTATTTGTTTGATGTTATGGAACAGCCAACTGTACCGTTAAATTGTATTTTGGTGGATTTCACTTTAAATTATGCCGTACATCACATTCAGCAGTCCCAGCATGAGCATGCTTGCTGCCGTTTTTTTTTTTTTTCAGTCATAATTTTAGAAAGACAGTGTCTCAAATTATTATAGCCTGGTTTCAAGTGTAGTTAGTTAGTTTGTTTTAGTGTACCGGTGATCATAATTTGCAATTTGCCATCTTAGACAGATTAGATTAAGACAACTTCACCATTTTGTGATATAAAAAAAAATGCACAATAAATATGATCGAGTAATTCTTATTTGTAAATGTATATATTTAAAAAAAGACATTTTTAATGTTTTTTCTTTGCAGGTCTTTGCTTTAGGGACTAACTGTAGCGGCTGTTTAGGGCTTGGAGATCTTCAAAGCACTATTGAGCCACGCAGGATTGATGTCTTGTGTGGAAAGAAGATTGTGTCTCTAAGCTATGGAACGGGGCCACATGTGGTTATCGCCACTGCAGGTAATGTAGCTCCAAAACCTTTTTTTCTGTGTGTGTCACCAAGGAGAAATGTCTTCAGGAGGCAGAGGAATAAGATCACAAGCAAATGAGTCCAAACATGCAAAATGCATATTTTATTTGATATTTTATTTTTATTTTGTGCCACCATTGGCTTCATATTGTATCTAGTTTTTTAAGTGTGATTCTTTTTGGTCAAAGTGGACTTCTTGGCCAAGAGATGTGGTTGCATGCATACTTAAATTACGATTAAAAAATGCATTCAAACTGTTAAATTTCAAATACACATTCAATTTTCACTCATTCCTGTTTGGAATATTAAATTAAAATGTCTGAGAGTTGCTTTCAATGTGATTATTGCATGCTTATTTATTTGGATAATTGATTGCACCTTTAACTTTGATTAAAGCAACATAAAGGTATCTGTTTTCCTGTAATATGTGGTAATGATTAACTAACTCCACATCATCTGAGGGAGGCCAGTCAGTTTGAGGTTTTTTTTTGTTTTTTTATTTACATGTGGAAAAATCTTTGCTCAATCTGCATTTACAGTAAAAGAAGTTGCAAAAAAGTTAATTATGGATATGTTCTCGTGTACTTCATTTATACTGAGTCAATGCAACACTAAACTAAGTGAATCAAGGCATTTAATCGATATCTGTGATGTCTGATAAAAGTATGGCTGCTTAACTTGCAGTATATCATGTGAAATAGACTGCTTCTTATCTTTTAATGAAATATTAACTTCTGTGACAACATCAATAAACTTGCACTTGTTGCTGTGTAGATGGAGAAGTGTATGCCTGGGGCCACAATGGCTACAGCCAACTCGGAAATGGCACCACCAACCACGGGCTGACCCCTGCCCTGGTGTCCACTAATCTCCTCAGCAAGAGAGTGACAGAAGTGGCCTGTGGCTCCCACCACACTATTGCCCTCACAACTGATGGAGAGGTAAATTTTCCTCTACTTGCTTTGTTTCTGTTTAATCTGAGAATTTTTCTGGGTGGTGAGCATTCATCTTTGTGTTCAGGTGTACGCGTGGGGTTACAACAACTCTGGACAAGTTGGTTCAGGTTCTACTGCCAACCAGCCGACACCGCGTCGGGTCAGCAGCTGCCTGCAAAACAAGATTGTGGTAAACATAGCCTGTGGACAGCTCTGCTCTATGGCTGTACTGGACAACGGAGAGGTAACTGGTCACACCCATCTATACATGTTAACCATGATGAAGCAGAGAAAAACAAATTGGATTTCTAACAGTGTCTGAAATGAATTTGTGTTTACGCTCGATCTGAATGATGACAGCTTGAAGAACGGTCCTGGAGTATGAGTGGAGACAGTATAGTTTAAAAAAATTAACGTTCAGTCTCTGTCAGAAGACCTAAAATAGTATTGCATTTGTTTTTACACACAAAATCAGAATCTGAATTTCAGATTTAATTTAACAAAAAACCCAAGAATAAAAGTACTGTGATGTTCCGCACACTTATTGATAACGAGGTATGTGCATATCCCAAAATCGTCCATTGTTTCCAGATCTATGGTTGGGGCTATAATTGCAATGGACAGCTAGGTTTGGGCAATAATGGAAACCAGCAGACACCATGCCGAATCGCTGCCCTCCAGGGTGTAAACATTGTACAGGTAAGAGCTTAAAGAGGGATAAATCTAACAAAATATTGTTTTTGATTACTTATTTCTGTTTGCATGCATCTTAAATACCCTCTTTTTTCTTTTTTTCCAAACACAGGTCGCTTGTGGATATGCACACACGTTGGCACTGACAGATGAGGGATTTGTTTATGCTTGGGGTGCCAACTCATACGGGCAGTTGGGAACAGGCAATAAGAGTAACCAAGCGCTCCCCACTCCTATAAACACAGACAAGGAGAGGTTAGTACTTTGTTACTTTGTTCCCATTGTAAATTACCAGCAGTACTTTGCTACCATAATAGGTCACAGATCCCTAGAATAACCAAACGTCTCAAACTCGTACAAATTCTTACACTTGTGGTTTTATGCTACGGAGTAGTAGGGGACTGATTGTTGACTGTAAAAGAACTTTATTAGAGAAATGTTCACTTTTCATATGGGCCTTTTTCTGTCTTAAGTTCAAATGTATATCTAGATTTGTGATTTTTCTCGGTAGGATAGTCGAAGTGGCTGCATGTCACACCAGTCACACGTCAGCAGCCAAGACACAGAGTGGACAAGTTCTGATGTGGGGTCAGTGTCGAGGTCAGGCTGTAGCCAGTCCCCATCTCGCACATTTCAGCAGCACTGATGATGTGTTCGCTTGCTTTGCCACACCGGCAGTCACGTGGCACCTCCTCTCAGTAGGTAAGAGTTTTATAGGACCATACATTTTTAAGTTATTTGACGAACACGCAGAAATTCACAGTGAAATACTTATATGCCTATCCAGCTGTATATAATTTTTTTTATCATTAGAATGTCACCCAACATGATTGCCTAACAGTAAAAGTTACTCCCCGTTATTTTTGTGGGAAGGGTGGTCTTAATGGCATCCATCTCTGTCGCCCATTTCAGCTGTTTCCTTGTGGGGTCAACTATTAGCTCCTTGGTCTTACAAACTTGCAGCTGAAGGTTTTTCTCCCTACACCAGTCACTTAGGTGGTTGATCTCTAACCGTCAAGCAGAGTCACTGTTTCGAGATCAAGTCCGCTACTGCTCTTTCGTCAGCGAAATTGGTGATTTGATTTTGATTTTGATTTATTGATTAGCATTCAAATTCAAATCTCAGTGAAAACAGTGAAAAAAACAAACAAACAAACAGTGAAAACAGAACAAAAATCTACCATAAAGAAAGAAAGCATGAGACAAGGCTAATCAAAAGGTATTGGCTGAAGCATTTGCTTATTACGCCAACCCTTTTCACAAAATATCTTTTTGTATGCAGCTCCTGTACACAGGGCTTGAAGAAAATAATAAAACAAAGCAAAAACCAACCAAACAAACAAACAAAAAAAAAAAAAAATTATGGGAACTTGACGAAGTGGCCACACAGTCGTAGGTGTAGAGGAAGTACAGGAAAGGAGGAAGCAGATGAGACTTTGTGGTTTACATGTACCACCTGTGGTTTGCCAGTCAGGAAATTAAGGATCCACTTGCACTGAGAGAAGTGCAGGCCAAGGTCACATAGTTTAATAGCCAGCCTGGAGAGTATTTGTAAAATTGAAAAAGAATCCCAAAAGTCAAACTTTTACAATAATTGAAGGATTTTTTTTATTACATTTTTGACACTGACATTTACTTGTGTGTCTGGTTAGAGATAATTATGCAGTAGGCATTTATCAGTGTACCATAGGTACACATTCCTGCAAGTGGTCTGAGAAATAAACAGGAAACTCTGTTTGCACTTCATTTGCGACAAATGTTTATACAAACTCAACACAAACTGAAGAGCATTAACCTGTAACTGTGATAGCTTCATTTTTTTCTTTACACTCCAGTTAGGAAAGCTAATGTGATGAGCTAAATTTAAATATTGACTTAGCATTTAGGTGGACATTTTTTTAATGTTGGTAATATTTTATTGTCACCTGTGGCCTTAAAGAAATATATTTTCATTCCCTATATATAAATACCTCATAGAACTGTCTTTTGAACTGAAATGTAAAGAGAAGTTGTTTAAATTAGGGCTGAACGATATATCGCATTTGCGATAATATTGCGACATGATCAAGTGCAATTTTCTAACCGCAAAGGCTGCGATTATACTCTGGACATGTCCAAATTCATGGGCTGCATCCTCCTTTTGTAGACCGATTACGTCACAGCGACGCGCCGAAGGCTGTCCAAATTACTACCATATCCCAGAATTCATAGCGCGGCCCAGCCAAACTCCAGTTTCCAGCAATGGCGGCCGCTACTAAGTTTTAAAATTACTCATACTAATCTTTCTGGGTCACAAAATAAACTTTTAACATATTTTCAGGCGAGAAAGTAGTTGTGTAAACATCAAATATCTGCTCGGTTCATCAAGATATCCCATATTTGCAAAAGTGCTTCGACGTTTTCAGAGGCGTCTGCTACCCACCAGCTCGACAGCTAGCCGGGAGCTCGAGGGTTACTGATGCGGCCGAGAACGGCACAACTCCCGGCACATCATTTTCAGATCACCGCGGAGTTTCGCTGCTCGGGTTAAACGTGATATATAAGTCACTTAGACAACCTAAAAATGTTATTGTTGGGCTTTTTTCAGTGTTTTGTTTGTTCGTGAGTAAATCGGTTTGGCTGAGATTAAAGTTATTAGATTAGATAAAATAAAACTATTAATCCCCCGGGTGGGTTCCTCCTTGGTTTTCACACAGCTGACTAAACGTCAAACAGAAAACTTATTAAACAGAAGTATGAGACAGTCGAGAATTTACACCAGTGTCTGGTTATATTTTAGATAGCAAGAAGCAGACGGCCGAGTTTATTAAACTCCACCGAGACAGCGGTGACGCTAATCAGAACTAGACCGTCCAATTTCACGCCTTTAAATTTTAAAGGCGTGTTTGTGTGTGTGTTTATACAATTGCTATTATGTTTGCACTTTATGTGTAATGTTACTGACTGCAGAGATCAGTAAGATGTGTGTATTTTTTATTTATTAGTTTTATTTATTTAATATTATTTTTTAATTGAATGACTGTCTAGTAGTTCACAGATGTCGAAAAACTGAGTGTGGTAAAGCCACTGATTTTTTTTATGTATATTTCTGCAATCTGCACATTGTACTGACTTTCATTTTAATGTTTACACCAGGGTTCCTTGTCAGCACTTTATGCTCAGATGTTTGTAAGCTAAAAATAAACTATTGTGTATGTTCAAATATACTGTTGTGATTGAAGAAGTTAAATAAAAATGTCAGTCATCAATTCATGCATCACCTCATGTCATCATAACAGAGGTCTGTCTTCCAGGAAAGAACAGTTTAAAATTAATGTAATATAGTATTGGCCATACTATATGATGTATTGCTTGTCTTTGTTTAATAATACAGAAGACAAAGACCTTAAAAAATAATCGCATATCGCATCGCAATCGCAATATTGGGGCAAAAAATCGCAATTAGATTATTTTCCATAATCGTTCAGCCCTAGTTTAAATGTATGCTTAGCAAATTTATGTTTATTTTTAAGAGCAAAAAAACCCCAAGACCAAATGCTTGTATTTAACAAAAAATAAAATAAATAGTAATAATAATTTTATGTTGGTTTTTTTTTGCCAGATGGTGATGATTACCTCACAGTTGCCCAGTCTTTGAAGAAGGAGTTTGACAGTCCAGATATTTCTGATCTGAAGTTCTTGGTTGATGGGAAGTGCATCCATGTTCACAAAGCTCTGCTAAAAATCAGGTACAGAAAACAAGAACATTCAGAGTCCTTTAGGTGATTCTTTTTTCTTTTTTTTTTAAAAAAGGACAATGTAGACTCATTAACCATGGAAGTCTGGAAAAGCTAATCCAGTCTTGTGGCATTTTGAGCAGCTGGTGTGTGACTGGAAGGGTGTAACATGCAGTGTATCGTTATCTTTGAGTGCACATAATGATCTGTGGAATGGAGACAATGTCTGCAGCTCTTCCTTTCTATTGTTGGGCCACCACACTCTGACTGTTTAAAAAAATTATATATATGAATGCACACTTTGCTTCTCTAACCTCTACTTTCAGCTTGGTCACATGGGTGTATTTTTTAAAATCCAGACAACCAATTTAGTCACTGCAGCAAAAACAATGAGCCATCTTTGTGTGTAAATATATATAACAAACACTTAATTTGTGCTGGTTTCCCTATATTTAAACTTCATATGCTAAACAGTTTCCTTATCTTCCTGTTAAACTCACGGGGTAGCAAAGACAAGCCTATTGTTTCCCGTGTTTCTTTTTATAACCACACTTGAACACAGAGTATCTGCATTCCAGTCCCTTGCTCTTTTGCACCGTCAGTAGGAAGGAGCCAGACTGTCTGCAGCTTTAACCTTAGTCCACTGGCTCACACGAATATGCAACAGTGGAAACTGTCTGCTTGCGCAAGATCACATGCAAATTATATGTTTAAGATGCATCAGAGAGTGAAGATTCAGTTGTTTTTTCAACCGTGTCCTGAGAAGCAATGGTAGAGGCACTGTTTTGAGCCATCAGAGATTTGCAGTGTGGAGAAAATTGAAGCAAAAAAACAAATAAAAAGATAAATGGTAATTAGTGGTAATTAATGCAGGCGCTTATAAGGAATAAAAGGTATTGCACTTGGCCTGTATTAGTAGGCATAGTCAAAAAGAATCTGTTAAAAAAAAAAAACCAACAACACAAAAAAACACAACAATTTTTCTTCTATTCTTCTATCCATCTACCCTTGTGGTTGTTTTTAACTG
The DNA here is from genome assembly GCF_965226115.1 of Aulonocara stuartgranti. NCBI lineage: Eukaryota > Metazoa > Chordata > Actinopteri > Cichliformes > Cichlidae > Aulonocara > Aulonocara stuartgranti. Next base: position 8,247,850 of record NC_138950.1, read on the forward strand.
GTGGGTATTTAGATTAGATGCTGTTGAACACTAACAGGCATGGTATAGTCTCTGAATTCTAGGCTCCATGCTGGTAACCACATGCCTACCAATTCTGTGATCATGTGGACTCACCCGCTAAGACATTAACTTGCAATGCACTAAACATACATGTACCCTTCTAGCAGAATTCAAGGAACTATCAATAAGTAATTTCAACAGCAGAGTATAACTGCCACTACAACAGAAAACATGTTTTCATTGTAATGTATGATGGTATAAATTATTGGAAGTTGAAGCTGCTTTTTCTAGTTCAGTATGAAAATTGTGGATTTTTTTTTAAACCTCCTTTTTTTTTAAGTTTCTTGCTAATTTCCTTTTTTTCATTTGGTAATGCAGTTTCCTGTTGGCATAAGACTATATTTTGTCACCTGCACATGATAAAGTGTGATTGCCCATTAATTAAGTTAGTTTGAGTTAAACGTGCTTTTGTCACAAGTCTTCTGCTGTCTTTCTCGATAGGTGTGAGCATTTCCGAACACTGCTGAATGAATCTGACCAGGATGCTATAGAAATTCATCAGTTCTCATACTTGGTGTACAGAGCCTTCTTGGAGTATCTCTACACTGACACTATAAACCTGCCACCAGAGGACGCTATTGGTAAGGATAGACATGGATCACAGTTCTTTACAGCCCAGGAAATGCTGCAACAAGTCAGTGCAGAATCTCGAACACAATCACGTGTGTTTTTGTTTTTGTGTGTGCAGGGTTGCTTGACTTGGCCACGTTCTACCGAGAAACAAGACTGAAGAGGCTGTGCCAGGAAACGATCAAGAGAGGCATTTCTGAAGAAAACGCCATCACTCTGCTCTCTGCTGCTGTCAAGTATGAGGCGCGGGTAAGCTTATAGCCCCTGATACATAGTCAAAGCACCATGGTGGTGGAGGCGTGCACAGTAGCTAGTCAGTTATACTCCTCAGCACTGACCAGACAGCCCTCTTCATTTTTAGGACCTGGAGGAATTCTGCTTCAAGTTTTGTGTCAACCACCTAACGGCTGTCACGCAGACCCAGGCCTTTGCCGACATGGATCACGACCTGCTCAAGAACTTCATTAGTAAAGCCAGTCGCTACGGGGCCTTCAAAAACTGACTACTGGGCCCCTGTTGTGATGTATTCAGCACATTAAAGTTTAATCTCAGTGACGAGAGTCCATTCTAGACCAAAGTAAACACCCAGCAGATCAGCGCCTCAAACACGTGGCACTAAGGATGTAAATACCTGAGAGGTAAATGGTTTAAGGCCCCACTCACCAAGTGATTCTTCTTTGTTACCTTTCTGAAGCTAGCCCAAACACGGTGCTTGGTTGGAACATAGATACAGGTTTATGCCACTAGTCCTGTAACAAGCACACAATGCTGAGGCTGAATAAAAGGATGTGCCACACTGGTCAAGGTTTACCAAGACAGCCAGTACGTGGACATGTCACAGTAATCAGCTTGGACTGGATACCTGAAAATGCTGAACATACTAAACGTAATCTGTTGTGATAGAATTGTTTGATTTGGTATTTGAATCATTTTTATCATGCTGCCCTTTTAACAGTTCCTAATGCAATCAGTATGTCGTAAGTTATCTGCGGTCAGCATAGACAGGATCTAAAAATTTACCAAGTCAGCTATAAATGAACTCTTCACATTGTGCTGCTTTTCTTTGAAGCCTTCATTCTAAAATGTTCTGGATTTGGAGGCATTTTATGAGGGAAACACATGTAAAACTGCAACCTGTTTCCCCCCCATTTGTTTTTGTTTTTATCTGCTTTATGATTGTATTTGTTAAGCTCGCATAACATATTTTGCCACTTTTTTAAAGTTTCAGTTATTCTTCAGTTCTTCATATACCATCCAAACTTGTGGTCTGACATTTGTGTTCACTAACTTTTGCACTTTTTTGCTGTAGAAAGTTGTTTTTCCCACCATATGCTGACTGATAGGAAAAGGAGCAGTGAGTGAAAAGAGAGCATGCTATTGCATGTGTACTTGTACAGTTGTTCAGACTAACCCTCTCTATGCAGCTGGAAACAAAGTTTGACTTTCACAAACGTGTTGAGTCTTGTGTACACTGTACAGTAGATGCAGCTGATTTTTTACAGCTGCATTTCATTGTATGTTTACAGATTTTTTTTGTTAATTGTGTTTTTGTTTTTTTTAATTATTGCTATTCTTAACATATTGGCAGCAAGCTTCTGTTCCCTTTTTACAAGATTTTTGCTTTTTTAATATGCATCTCTGGATAGTAAATAGTTGTGCCAACTCACTTCGTTGGAGCTCAAGTCTAATAAAGGGCCTCATGGTCTTTAAATGCAGTTACCAGATAATTACATCAGGAATTCCCAAATCTGCTTAAATGGATATAACTAAATGTGATCACTTAAACAAGCTGATTGGAATGTTTGTTTGTTTTTGTTTTCTTTTTTGGAACTTTTTGGTAATGTTTTTAATTTGTATGGAAAGCAAGCTGCAACCTGCTAACTTTGGCACTAATGGGAATATAGGAAAATGGCAATTATAAATACATATTAAAACAAATAACAACATATGTTGTTGAGGGTGTTCTTAAAAAGCTCTTGTCATGTCATTACCATGCAAATGCTTTAGAAACATTTGACATGAAGTAGTGTTTTTGTTTTGTTTGTTTGTTTCTTTGGTTTTTAGGGGGTGAGAGTGAAATGTATGGAAATGAAAGTCACGAATTTAAAAAATAAAACATGCGTTACTTCATGTAAAGTTGTAACATTGCAGGTGCCATTAACCAGTAAGTGGTTGCTATGATATCAACATTTTAAGACACGCACATGCAGTGCACTTTGGCTCTTCATCTCCACCAAGAAGCGGAACAGGCTCATTTTCACTTCTTCCTGCAAGAGAGAGTCTAACGTCACATGTGCCTGCGTGTTTCCTGAAGGTATGTCTTTAGTACCATATCATCAAGTGAGATTTCATATACCTTCCACAGAATAACAGGATGTGGTCAAAATTAAGATGCTAGACAAGTTGGCAGAATCAAGTTTAATAGAATTTGTTGATTTTTTTTTTATCTTGACACAACTCTACCCGACAGAAAATGTGTTTGAGGACATGTTATGATGAAAGGCAGAGATTCCAGTTCAGTTACTTTATCCCACCTGGTGGCCACAGAACAAATGATGTTCAATTTATTTCCGCACGGCTTTGAAGATCACTGTGATTGTCAGTATGACGATTATTTTGCGTCACGATCCTGCTGCCAAACCACTCATGGAAATTCCAATATCTAATAGGTTCCATCCATGACATTTAAGTTGTGGAATTACTAAAAGGTACTTTTCTTTTTTCATGTGTGTGTATTTGTGTTGAATTAACTTTACACCTTCCAAAGGACTTGTACATCATGTACAATTACTCAACGTGGTTTTGCACAGAATGAGGAAGGACGTGCAACAGCTAACAGTAACTGGCCCTGTGCCATGTACAAATCCTCCTTTACTGAGGCTAAATGCCATTTTAATTTCTGAATTATTTTGGCATGATATGACCCTCTGATTAGATGAATACCACATGGAATGAAGCGAAGAAAGAAAAGATTTATATAAAAGCAAAAAGTGAAGGACCTCAAAATTGTCCCTTAGTAGATGCCTGCACTTAATATCATTTCCACTACTTACTTTCAGTAGTTCAAAGTAAAGGGTAATCTACAGTTTGTTTACTTTTCCTCTTATAGTCTACTTGGGGCTAAAAAATAAAGCAGTCTCTCCAGTGATGTATTTTGTAAGTGGAATAAGCTGTTGGTTTGATAGAGCTCTTTAACTTGTCACAGGGCTTTTTTTCAATATCAGTTTGTGTGGTTGGTTCATCTACCCACTTTGTTTACATCACAGTTGTAAAATTACACACTTTGTGTACATCAAATCCTTGCTGCAGCAGAATGCTAGCACTTTCTGATAAGTCTCGTGACTTAGCATCTGGGAAACCTGTTTTTAAAAAGAAAGAAAGAAATGCAGGCAGGCCTTTGCCCTAGAAACAACCCAAACACCACTCTGCATACCTATTCAGCCATGCAAAATAGCTTGTTCTATTCAAGCTTGCAATAGAGTTGGGGGTTTTTTAACCATGAGCCAAATTAAACGCTGTGGTTTTATCAGCTTCCTCCCAGTAATGGGAGATGGCTATGAGGTTTGCAAATGAATAAAAACACAGAAAATTGAAAATGGCAAATAAAATCTCTGTGCACTGCTGAGAGTGTTACTTAGTTCATACAATGTCAAGACCCCAGTAATACTGGTTTTTGAATCTCTTTAATACTCGTACTTGCAGTTTTCTTGCATGCAACACTGTTTAGTTAAATTTAGGACATACAGTGATTGCATGTGACACTGTGCTGGATTCAGCATGTAGCGGTTAATGAAGAGCTGTAGGTTGGTTGATAAACAATCAAGCCTCAAACGCTTTTATATGCAAGTTGTTCACTGTCACTTCATATTCTGCTGCATATTGCATATGTATAAAGCTTGACGGTTTGAGATTATAAATTTAGCACTAGAAAGACTGCTAACTTTAAAAAAAAGACATGGGTTACAATGACTTTATTTTTTCAGTACAGTACAGGCCACTAAGTTTCAGTGAGGGCAGAGGTTGGTGGGTGGGAAGTATTTGTTTTACAAAGTAGACGAAAGCTTTAGCTGATAAGGCTGCGTGGGGGAGCATGCTGCCCTTCATTCTGCCACAGACCTACTGCAAACTGTGTATTCTAATATCAAAGCTGGCATGGTTCAGCATACGTAGGAAGAAAAAAATTTCCCAAAAAGATGACGATTATGATAATGAAGTTGTAATTACCATATATTTCACTTACATCATGCAGGCACTGGGGAAACTTCTTTCTGGGCGTGCTTTGATCATCCACTTAGCCTGATAAGACATTTGTCTTGAAAAAAAGGTTTTAAAACAGTTTCAAAAAATATGTTTTTAATGTGACAGAATGATTGTGTACTTGTTCAGGTTTGTTGTGCTGGGATGCGTCAGTGGTTTGTGTATATCCACTGCAGTTCTGCTGTGGTTTAACGTACTTGTAGATGGCATCACAGCGTTTGTAAAGTCCCTGTTTCCAGAGAGAGAGTGGAACACAATTAGATGAAAGCCGTTTCACTCTCAGACTAGCCACTCATCAGAATGCGCTCTTGCTGAGACATTAGACATTATTTTCTTTTGGATTGCTCTCTTTTCATCTTGAGGAACTCAGAAACAAAGTTTTGTGGCTTACAAAATGTGTTATTTTAGATATTTTTTAAAGACTTTGAATTAAAACGTGGCCAGGCTTTCTGATTTGGATCATTGTTTTCAATGTATTCTAAAATGATACAGCAATTTAATGATATTTAAACGTCACTGAAGTGAGCCCTAGTCTCTATCTTTTGATTCACACAGACTTTAGGCTTGTGACGTGATGTGATAGACAGTTAAAAAATAAATTCAAGTGGTATTTAATTTTTTTTTTTTTTTTTTTTTACAACATGTGGTTGTCATTGCTACTCCTGACCACATTATACAACAACAACACGTGTCATAAAACTGCTTTTATTTGAAGACTTGGCCTTGGGGGTGCCAGACAATTTCCTGGCATTGTGAGAAATTTAACAGTCCAGGGATTTCAGGCGCATGTTTTTGTTTAGTGACCACATACTTGCATGTGAAGAGCTTGTTTTTATGTGCTCCATGGAACAACTTTGAGAGGGAAAGACAATAGTACAGGTTTTTCTATTTTCTCGCACATTGCATGCTAGCCTTGATCATGTTTGCTTTGTGGTAGGCTGACAAAGAGACGCACGCTGAGCCATAAAACAACCTCTTGTTGGACTATTTTTGGTAGCTCTCAAGTCTAAATTAACCATCTTTGGGTTCTGGGTCATGTTTTTGTCAGTAATATCAGGAAAATGTTATGGTAACAGTAACGAGCGAAGTAGGTTATCTTATCTTTGCCTGAGTGTTTTGAATTACAAAGAGTACATCTGGCAGAAAAACAGTTGCTTGATCTCACAGACAAGCATTTGTTTACTGGCAGGAAAACTAACCAGGTACTCAGTTTCCTATTTGACACAGTAGAAGCCAACACAAATAGACTCAAAGGGTTTATAGCATTTGCTCACCACAGGCCTGATCAAGGGGCTGAGAACTCTTTTAACCCTTGTGTGGTGTTCGTATTTTTGTTACTCAGCCAGTGTTCATGGGTCTGGTGGACCCGCTAGAGTTTTGGCTTTCCAAATTAACACTATCAAACAATTTTATGTTAAATTACTCAACAGATGTTTACTTCATCCCAATTACAAGACATATGAACAGCAAACATGGTTAATTTTTTCCCTTTACCTTTGTTAGATCACATTTATGAATTAATGTGCTTCTCGTTTTTCTTTTATATAAAATGTTATAAATAAATCAGTTATAATCAAGTGGAGTGAGTGGAAAGACACAACACATTTACACGTGAAAAAATAATTAATTGTTTAATTTTTCTTTTGAAAAAAACTGAACACGGGTCTCACAGACCCGAACACCATACAAGGGTTAAGTTGCCTGAGAACAGTTCTAAACTGCACATTCCCCCGTACTAAGCTACTTCATTCACAACACATACCCCAATGTTTTTTACTGACTGCCAAGGAGAGAGTTACTGCAAAAGGATAGCCAGAATGCCCCAAGAAGAGAAGGTTGTGTCCATGGAGTGACAGGGGCAGGAGAAAAAAAACCTGCTGAACAGAAGGAGAGCTTTCTGTTCGTCCTCATTACTAATGTCCTTTTGAAAATAAAAATCGGTTCTTCAGCAGAAGCTTTAGCTGCCCACACAGGTCGTCACAAACAAGAAGAAGACAGCTGAATTTTCCCATACTTTCTGTCAGATGAGTGGAGACCCTGTGGGGTTTCAGAGAACTTCTCAGGCACTTTTGGCCTCCTGCTGTTATTAACAGCTTAACTAATGAGGGGAAAAATAATAAAATCAAGCCTTTTTAAAATGAAAAAGTATATTAGCAGTAAAGTGTTACAATAACAAAAGTAATAGCTCTTATTAAGCTAAAAAAAAAAGTGTTTCCAACATCCCAACTCAATTTCAAAGTAGGTAGTGATGAGAGGAGGTGAAGTGCAGTATTTTTAGCTGTAGACATGTTGTAGCCTATGTTGTACAGCGTGACATATTTTATTATCCAAACATGTAACCCATTTGTAGAAAGCAAATATTTTACCTATTTTTCTTGTCTCAATAGATGAAAATTTTTATGTGCTTTTACAAAAACAAATATTCAGCAATTACAAGCTTAACATTTTACTGAAAAACGGGTCAAGAGAAAAACTTGAACCTTTTCTTTTAAATGTATTTCAGTGATCTGTGTTTCAAATTCTGTGACAGTATTTTAGAGTAACTATGAGTTCATTTTTTAAATTAAGTTTCCTCTCAATGCACTTCTGTTTATGTGGTTGACTGTAAAAGCAGACAAAGGAGTAGGAGGACCAGAGGCAGTGGGAGGAGTTACTACAGCTTCTCTCTCTTCTACCCAAACTGCAAAAAACTGCCGGGTACAAAGGAGTAGTCGAGCCTGAGTGGTGTGATGAGTGGTGAGCAAAAGACCCCGAGGCTGTATGAAGAGGAGTGAGAGAGATACTGGTTGAGCAACTAGGTTAGTAAAACAAAGAAGGGAAAGGAAAGAGAAACTGAGGGCAGACAGAAGACAAAAACACATTGAATTGTCACGCTGAGAGCTCTGCTTGGAAAGAACCATGGTCATTTGTGGTCATGACCATGTGGGAGATGGAAAGCTTATGACGACTTCACTGATTCGGAGCTGAGAAGAACAAAACCACAAGGCTGGGTTTTGACAAAGAACAAGAATCCTGCCATGAGGTCACTTCTCTAATGGACCTGAATGTGGATTTCCCATTTCTCTCTTTGTGGATTGAGCAGCTCGTGATTATTTGGGACCTTGAGAGCAAAAAGGTGGCACATTCATGTGACTGATTTATCTGAGTAAGTAAAGCTAACCCTCTAACTTGTGGGGTGCTGTCTGGCCGAGAGACAGGGCAGGGGGAGGGGAAGACACTCCAGCCTGGATCTCTGTCCTCTGGGAGGGGTCTTTTCAACTGAGGTAACCCCCGAAATAACATCCAGAAAAGGGAGGGAAACATGCAGCAATATGCACCGCCGTGTTGAACAAAAAAAAAAAAGTTGCTCTAATGGATTGAGCATCTCTCAGTACTGAACTGTTCTCTTCTTCATAATTCATTCATGGTCAGTTGATCGTGCTGGAAATACCTTTCCCTGAAGAGCTATTGCATAACAAACACTTCCCATCCCTGCAATCTTAAAACTGATAATGATAATGTACAACAACTCTTCAATATCCAACTCATGCATCAAGAATGATGGGTTCAAATATCCACTATACAGTACGGTCTTCAGCATTGTATTTGTTGTTGGACTTATCACCAACGTTGTGGCCATCTATATATTCTCCTGCTCTCTGAAAATGAGGAATGAGACCACAACCTACATGATAAACTTGGTATTGTCTGACCTTCTGTTTGTCTTCACCCTGCCGCTACGGGTCTTCTATTTCATCAACCAGAACTGGCCTTTTGGAGGGATTCTCTGTAAATTGTCTGTGTCACTTTTCTACACCAACATGTATGGCAGTATTCTCTTCCTCACCTGCATTAGCGTGGACAGGTTTTTGGCCATTGTGCACCCCTTTCGCTCAAGGACGCTCAGGACCAAGCGCAATGCTAAAATAGTATGTGTTGGTGTATGGGTGCTGGTGCTTTCAGGCAGTATCCCCACAGGATTCTTGTTGGATACCACCTCAAATGAAAAAGGAAATGCCACTTACTGCTTTGAGAATTTCTCATCCAAGCAGTGGAAATCATCCCTCTCTAAAGTGGTGATTTTCATAGAGACAGTAGGCTTCCTCATCCCCTTGCTACTCAACGTATTTTGCTCCATCATGGTGTTACAGACTCTGCGCCGTCCCCAAACTATCAGCCGTGGTGGGAACATGAACAAGAAAAAGATCCTGCGTATGATAATCGTGCACCTTACTATTTTCTGTTTTTGTTTCATCCCCTACAATGTAAACCTGGTTTTCTATGCTCTAGTCCGTACTAAAATTTTAGGAGGCTGTTATGAGGAGTCGGTGGTTCGAACCATCTATCCAGTAGCCCTCTGCATTGCTGTATCCAACTGCTGCTTTGATCCCATTGTTTATTACTTCACCTCAGAGACCATTCAGAATAGCTTCAAGAGGAAGTCTCAGACCACTTGTAAATATGACAGCAAGTTCTCTGAGGCTCTGCACTCAGAATCCACCACCAATCTGCAGTGTAGTCTAAGTCATCTAAAAGCTAAAGTCTTTCACGGTGAGTCTTCAGTGTGAAAATGGGGTCGCTACGTCCAGGGTAAAAGATAAAACTCATCCATCCATTAAAAAAAAAGACAGATCTGATTTTTTGTTGTTTTTTTGTTTCGTTGAGCGCTTTATCTGTTTTAGTCTCAGGGCAAATGTCCGGATCTGGTCTTCACAGCCTCTGTTTTGCAGTATTAACATATGAACTTTTTCACAACTGTGGTTTTAATGTTACTACTTTCTAATTTTCATTTCCTGTGGAGTGAAATGTAATTATGTAAAGCACAATTAAAGTCGTCTATGACGTTTAAGGGAAAGTGATCACTGAACAGCAGGACAGTTATGAAACTGACTGCTTCATATGCTTGTGCGTTTGTACATTTCCGTGGTAAGTTGTGGTGCTAACTTTAGACTGTTATCTATTTAATTAACATAAAGGTATATCAAGCTATAAATGTGCAGGGCTTTTTTTTTTCTTTAAATGTACAGATAGATCACATAAGCGCCCTGTTGTGTTTGGCTGGTATTTCATGTTTGGACTCGATGTCTTTAATGACCTTAAATGCACTGACTGAGTTCCTCATGCTGCACTCATGCCACAGCAATGAATAAAAGTTATGTAATACCTAAAACAAATGATTGCATCTGAAACTTTTTGTCATTTGAATCAACAACATGCTCTTAATGCTAAAATTTCTGTGGTTTGTATTGTTAAACGTGGCAGCTCCGGAATATACAAATATGTTACTGGCACATTACACGCTTATTTGCATTTAACTGTCGTGACATCGGACTTCCAGTTCCAGTTCCAGTGGTGACTAAAAAGTTAAAAACTGTTGTAGCATCCTGCACCAAGCAAAACAGAGCAAAACCTCTTGTTGCTAAAAATGTTTCGAGGATTAGTCTTGCACGCAAAGAGGTTGTACAATTGTGGAAGCAGAAAGTCTTTTGGAGATCGGTAAAAAGAAGAAGTGTTTTTGTTGCTAACTGACAAAAACATACTCTTAAAATTTGTCACCAAACAACTTGTAAAAGAAATACAAGGAAATGTTGTATTCAGAAGCATTAAGAACATCAAAGCTTGTGTGTGCCAAAATGATCAATGTTTAAACACTGTAAGAGGATCAACAGGGGTTCAACGATTGCCATTTAGGCTTTTTTAAAGTTAAATAGAGATTACATTTTATCATCTTGGAACATTTTATTTTCCTCATCTACAAGGGCACAAAGTGACTATAATACAACCCAGAGGTCTGCCACAGAATCGTGCAATTTGTACAGTGAATCAGGATGTCTTTGTTCAACATGAGATTACATTTCTACCAGCCAGGCAGCATAACAAATAATCGCTCACACATTTGTGTAAATACAAAGCCTGTGAAATATTTTTCACACATGCTCACTCTTGCTGTGAGCAACTGCACCGATGATAAGACATGAGCGAGGAGCACGCACAGCATGTGAGAACAGCCAGCACACAGCCCCCTAACTTTATTGACATAGCCTGAATTCGAAGGTCAGTCGACTGCACTTTATTTATACGCCCCATACCCCATCTCCGCTTTTGAGGCCATGTGACTGAGTCAAGGCCAGGATTAAAAACCTGGGATGTTATGAAGACAAACAAGTATCTACGCAGAAGGCCGTCATCATGAACACTTGACCACATGCTTACTGAGCAACATTGTAACAGTCAAAAAACCACAACGGCACGTTATGGATCTGTCACTGTGCGTGACTGTATAAGGTTGTGTAATTAGCTAATGCACTCTAACCATCAGGTTTTCACAGCACTTGATAGACGAAGCAAAGGTCAGCACAGATAGAACAGTGATGTAGGAAGCCATACAGGAAGTCACATATTTAAACCTGATTTAAACGTCTCATATTTTTATAAGCATACATTTTGCACATTGCTTCACACCTTTGTCTTTCTGTATCAGTGACTGGTGCAACTTGCCATTTTATTGAAAATTTCTAAGTATGCTGCTTAATCTCATGGGTTGTGTATAAGAAAAAAAGTCAAACGCCGGTGCAAAGTCACTGTGTCAGGGATTAAACCCCTCACATGATCCCAGCAGGATCCTCTCCACAGCAGTTATCTAATCAGCTTGACCTCTCCTTCCCAGCAGGCTGCAGGATGAGAAAACACAGACACGGCACTGCTTGTCAACACAAACTGTTCAGGATTGCTCTGGTAATTTTGCATGGGAGCATTCATCAAAGCATACTGCAGTGTGACCTGTGAGTTTCTTATGCCATTGATGCAAAGATAATGCATCAATAGCAGTACCACTGAGTCTTAGACTGTAACGTGCAAAGAAAGTTTGACAAGTTTTCACATTTACCATAAAGTAGAGATACCATAATGTAAACAAGTAATTTAGGACTAGTGGTATCGTCCAAGGTCATACAAAACAGCAACAATGTTTGGGCTGTTGTACTGCCTGCATCAGGGTCATTACAGTTAATGTCAAACTGCAAGTCTTAGTAGAGACAAAAACGAGTCTGGATCTACACTTTAGCTTTAGGTTCATGTTCCCATGTGAGAAATCCAACTGTTTTTAAAATAATCCTCTGAAGGGGCTGTGTTGATGTTCTCTCAGTCTGTTTTGAGAGTCATTTCTGCTCAGACACCTACAGAGGCTTCACTGTGTGTATGTGTGTGTGTGTGTGCTTTTTGGGTGGGGTTGTAGTGAGATTTGGGTGAAGTTGTCACATGACAGTGACTAAATGGATGTGAGGAAAGAGGGTCTCTGTTGAGGATCATCAGCCGTTTTCCCCCCTGCATGTCTTACAGGAAACATTTAAAAAGGAAGTCGCTGTCGTGATATGGACACTGCCTGTTGTATCTACTCCAGTTTCCCACAATTCTCTCTGAATCAGCCTCATATACCATATATATCATATTTTATATTTTCAAACTCATCTTGGTTTGCTTTTTTTCTTGGAAAATTGGCATTATCATCATTATAAGAGAAGGTGGGGTGGGCACCAGGCTACTTGTCTTCAAGGCATTTTTCCTGCCTGGGAAGGAGATGGTAATAAAAGCAAAGTTTTAGCTAATGAGTTGCCAGGATGTGGTTTGAAAAAAAGAATGTTACTCATAACTACACAAGAACTTCACTCACTTATCTAAAATCAGAAGCAGCACTTAACTAATAACCAAATGTGGAATGAGTACAGTGTGTGCAGGGAGGCAGGCAAGCAGGCTAAATAACCAGACAGAAATTATCTTCCTTCACTCTCTTGTCACCTTGGACTATAAACAGGCGTTATCAACCCTTGGAGGAGTTCTGTGTCCAAATCAGCTTTTGGTTGAATAATGTCTTGGCAGTAACGTCTTGGGAATGAAACAAAGCATGACCAGCATGTTGATAAAACACTCCCTTCGTCAGGGTACCATGGTGTCTAGCAAAACATGCAGCACAAATAGCATTTGGCTCATTAGGGGAGGAAAGTTCATTCTGGTCTCCCGTATATTTCAGGAATGAAGGCAGGAAATTAAATAGAGACAATTCGACTGGATTTAACTGAAAGCATGTGCACAAGTCACATCACTGTTCTTGTCTTTAATGACTGCATGAGTCTACCTCTAGGAATGAATACAGCCTGTTGCAGCTTGTTTTGCATTAGTACAGGTGGCAGGAACCCTGATGCAAGATGATTCATGGACAACAAAACTCTATTGCTCAAACTGGGAAAACCATGCCAGGAGTTTTGGGAGAATACGAAAGGGTTAGCAAATTCTGTTACTACATTTCTTTACTTTTTTGTTTCTATGTGTGGGAAGATGCTGGTGGAAGTGTGATGGTCCCTTAAAAAATGTTGAAATACATTAGAAATGAAGCCACAGTTCAATTTCCTGTAAGACCAGAAGCAAGTCCCAGCAGGACAAGAGACATTTTTGGGAAGGGTTAACATTCTGACAAATCCTTGCAAAATCACCTGGAAATTCCTGTAAACATTAAATCACTTGCTTAGACTGGTTGGTGACAATCAAGTATTTCATAGTTTGGGCTGACAGATTAATATCTTGGACACACCCTACTGCCTCTAAAGCTCAGTAAAGTTTGTCCCTTTCCCATGCAATAAGTGCACATACATGTAAGCTGTAACAAAACATTCAATTTTCAGCCTTTGTGTCTTAAGCCTGATCTAACATGGTGTTACAGTGTCTTTGAGAACGATAAACAAGACATTAACACTGGGTGTGTTCTGCTTGATGGGATAAGTTTGGGTTTCCTTTGCTGGAAGACCTTCCCCTGGTGACTTCTGGGGGCACGGGCAATGTCTGATCAGTCAGTGTAAAGGCATTAATCCCCACCTACAGCTTCTAACCAAAGGAAACTGCTTACTGTTGCAACTGACTATCTTGTGGGAGAAAGTAAAGGTCACTGGGCCATGCCACACACAAGACTGTATGTACTTTTAAAGTGCCCATATAGCAAATAATAATGTGCACTTAAAGACATTCAAAATGATTTCATGTCGTTATTGAATCCTTTTTTTTAACTGTTGCAAACTATAATTTTCTGTTAGAAAAAGCAAAGTTTTCCTAAAGCATTACAATTTTAAAAAATAATAGTAGCTCTGTCCTTTTAAATTCTGTCAGTGAAGTGAAGCAACCTCTGCGGTTCACGAATAAAGCAAGCAATCACATACAAGAAACTTTAGTTCCTCAGCCTACTATTTGAGGAAGGCTCCAAAATGAGTGACTGCACATATGCCCAAATTTAGAGCAGACATAAAACAAATTTTCATTATTCAGGTGGCCTGCTAAGCGACAGGTGCACGCTAACTAGGTATTTAGCTGTCTGCTAGGCTTCACCTCAGCTAATTCATTAGAGTTACTGGCACTAATTAGCAGGTATCTGGAGCACATCTGTGCCATGCATCCATGTATTCTATGGATGCAACTTACTAATCAGCTTGCAAACTTGGCACACTGTACTCTCATTGCAAAACTGGAAGTCTAAGTTAAAAAAAAAAAAAAAACAGCCCACAAACCTGTGGGTGATGTCATTTGTTCATCATGTGCATCTTTCATTTCCTTTAATCTTCTGTATGTATACTTATCAGCACATTATTGAATTTCATAGTACATTCTATAGATTGAACATATATTAGTTTATTTAGCTTTTTGTAGTAACAGGTTTATTTAGTTTGGAACATTTTTTTAAGAAGCATATGGTTACTTTTTTTTTCACAAGTTTGTGAAATTGAGAGCCCTGCTATACACTAACAGCTGTGGTAAGAAGATTGCATGTGCTCATCACTGGTGTGAATGTCCTAATATCTGTGAGCTTTTTAAAAAATAAATTGTTTGTGGTTTGGTGTATGTTGCCCAGGCTCATAGAAAACAGGTCTGGCCTGAATCCGGCATCAAGCTGGCACTGCTGACTGACTGGTGTCATGGCAGGGTGTATGTCAACCAGACGTGGGCCAGGTCTGACAATGATGGCACTATTTATGTTCCTATTTTCTTATTTTAGTTAGAAGACTCAAATGCCATGTTGCAATACTATAATGATATGGTAGCCAACGTTTCAAATGCTGCTCCAGTCTGCATGTCAAGAGTGTGAATGTGTATGAATGTAGTTAGGAAGCACTCAGTTTAGAGAAAGTGTGTGATTGGGTGAATATGGCATGTTATATAGAGCACTTTGAGTAATCCGGGAGAGTAAAAAAGCGCTATATAAGAATTCAGCCATTCACTGTCTGAACAGAGTTTCGTCATGTTTATTTTGCACTATTATGTTCCGGCACATGTTGTTATTACATGACTTGATTAAGGTACAAACTAGGCTGACATCTGGTTCCAGAGCTGAAACTGTTCTGGGCCAGCACAGGGCCACCAGTGTGTCTGCAACTGGCCCGTGGCTGCACACAACTTACACATGGCCCACATACCGCAAAGAATGACGGCCCTTTGGTGGCCCAGATCTGGTTTGCCAGAGGTAGTCCACACATGGGCCAGTACAGGACCACCAGTGTGTCTGCAACTGTCCTTGTGCTGGCCCATGTGTGGGCCACCTCTGGCAAACCAGATCTGGGCCACTAAAGGGCCCACATTCTTTGCAGTATGTGGGCCTTTAGTAAGCACATTGTGTGGGCCAGATCTGGGCCATACCAATTTTGTTATGTGGTTCAGTCCATGAGAGGACTCAAAATTCTAAACAGAGCTGCAAAAAGGAGATGATCTGCAAAAGTTATACTGACCTGAAATCCACCATGAACTTTTACACCTTAGTTCCATTACGCACATGACACTGCTATTATCAATAGCCCTGCAAATACCTCAGTAGGCATTCTCGAAACACATCCCTGTAGCTCATTCCCCAGTACATCCACACATAAAAGCTGACACTGACAGGTCAGCTTTGAGGTCACCGTGTTCCACATAAGGAATTTCCCCAGAGCCTCTCAGAGCACACAATACCTTCCCTCTCTTCCTCAGCAGAATTTAGTGTGCTGGAGCCACAGAAAATCACTATTCAATTCCACATTTAGCTGAACTGAATTGCTAAATTTAATTACTAAGAATTGCTACAGTTCTTAGTAAAATCCTGTTAGGTTTATTGTTTATTGTTGTTTAGTGTTGGAGTTATTTTTTTATTTTATTATTATTATTATTTTTAGCAATGATTCATTTGTCATACAAAAACATTTAAAGTTCCTCATCGAATTTAGCATGGAAAGCTTAAAATACAGCTTCCACACCCTTTTTAGCTGCGATCTTGCGGAGACAACAGATATTCTGACTTCAGATTGTGAAAATTAGGCTCATTGATCTTGCTGAGGTTATCGTCATTGCTTCAGAAACATGAGACACAATTAACCTAAGCTAAAAGACAGATGAGACGAAAATAATTCCAGCGGTCACAATAGTGACCTGAAGCATCATAATGCACACGATCATTTCTGCTTGTTGTACATTTCCACTGCACGAGTAGCCTAGTCTGAGTTTTTCTTTAGCTTCTTCATTGCTGGCTTATATCATTTGAATAAAGTAAATTGTCTATGGAAATGGGTGGAGACTGAAGAAATACACAAGAAAACCTGAAACATTGAAGCATTCTTGTTATGCATCTCAACCACTATTTTTAAGCAAATCCTCACACAGAACAGTACATTCTTATTGTAAAACATTTGCTCTGATGCAAACACTACTCAAGCAATGTGTCACCAAAGTTACATGACTGATAAAAGAGCTTAGCCATTAACTGTCTTTCTTTACCAATTTGTGCAGGAGATTGCACTATTCTAAACTTACATAACACACATTGACACAATCAAAGCAACGAATGTTTCACTTCACACGAAGTGCTTTCATACTTGAATGGATCTGTTTGACACATTAAACCAACTTTAGTTTTTCTTAGCTAACAAAACTTTTATGTGAAAGCCAACCCAAAGCTTATTTAAAGGTAAATGAAAATTGTTACCTATAGTCAGATGAATGCACATTCTTAAGCTAAGCTTAAGATGTTTTAGCTAAAACTGTGTATGTCACCACCAGCTAGCATTATATGGAAATCATTCTGACTTCAGATTCAACTTCAAGCTTTATTAATGTTTCATGAAAAGACTTGTGAACTGTTGGGACAAGATATTTGAATCAGTATGATTTGTGTCTTTGCAGTTCATGAAATGAACAAAAACACTAAATACCAGAGGCTGCAATCTTGCTGATGATGCTGCAATTACTGCTCAGTTTTTTCCCCTTTTAAGCTATCCCTGTGAACTGCAGACTTAACTATGAAGAAAACACAAATATGATTCAAATCCATTGTTGATCACAGTGATTCTATCACTATGATTAATGAGAGTATCTTAGTTGTGTCAGTAATTTGTATAATATTCATTTTTTAAAGTCCAGTAGTGTATGAGAATCTATGGGAATCAGTTGTTTTTCATGCCTGAAGAAATGTTTGTATTTTTCTCATTCATCGAATTCAGTGTCAAACATATAGGTCTGAGGCCCTCTTCACTGTGGGTGTTCACAATGAATCATCTTCACAATTCGGTTAGTCACATGATATAGGCTAAGCAGTGGGTGATACATGCTGCTTCATTCAAGAGATGTAGAGTATGCAAAAACATAAGTGTCACGTTAAGGTCAGTGAGGTGGAAAAAAAGAGCGTTGTTGAAGGTGTTGTTTCGACAGTGTTTTTTCAACAGTGCTGTTTCCGCAATATCAGAAGTGTTGTTCTTTTTTGTCAAGGAAGACCAGTGCACAAAACAACAGCCACATAATAAACATTATGTATGATTGCAACATGCAACATGCAAATATGTGAGTATTAGGGACACCTTGCTCATAATGGGTCGGCCCCTCTTTTGCCTTCAACAAACCAGTTGGTCTGAGCTTTGTGACACGGACTGTGCTGGAAGCAGTCATCGGAAGATGGGCACACTGTGGTGATCCATAAATGGATGGACATGGTCAGCTTTCGCTCAGGAAGTAGAGCATGTCATCTACAAACTGGGAGGTTGGTGGTTTGATCCTCGGCTGCTTCAGTTTGCATGCCAAATATCCCTAGGCAAGATACTAACACCAAGTTGCTCTCTGATGCATCTGTTGGAGTATGAATGTTAGATAAAAAGCACTTAGAATAAAAAAGTGTTATATATTTTTAGGTAGCATATATATTTGTGTTTATTTTGGACCATTCTCTCCAAACTCTAATTGGAAAACCACATCATTTTCTAAAATATTCAGAGCAGCCTGTCTGGCCCCAGCAACCATGCCACATCTAAATAACTGAAAATTCAAAATAATTTAAATAACCTTCCTTGCTCATTCAGATGCTAGCTTCAACTTCAGATGGTCATTTAAACCGCGTTTACACACCTAAACCTACAGTTCTTCTGCCATATGATTGGCTGGTATAGATGTTCGAATTTAAGAGCGGTTGAACAAACGTGCCTAGCAGTGGCTGATGAGAGGATGAGAGAGGAGACAGCAGAGCCTATGACCTTACTTAAAGGTGGTCCAACTCATCAGGAGTTAACAGGCGTTTAAGTTACGAACAATAGCAGCATTTATAACAACGAATGACTCTCCAACCTGCCTGGAGCCAGCAGTGTCCCACTTCACATAACCCGGGATCCAGATTTAACTGTTCTTGACCTTTTTACTTTGAGCAGCTGATGAATTGTGCAGCTCCATGACAAAGCCCTGCTTGGCTACGCCAGTCTCATATTGTCTGATACATCACTACAAAACACAGGCAAAAGACAATGGAGGGTCACTGCAAAGGGCTTGAAATAATCATAACAATGACAGCTTCCATATTTATAGTTGCAAAGAGACTCCCAACTGCAGCGCCTAAGTGCTTTGTTATTAACAGGAAGAGCGGCTCCCCATGAAGAATAAACAATACTCCTCTTTACTGGGTGAGTCATGACAGAAGGTTTCATGGTCTGCTGCTATGCACTGAGGCTACAAATGTCCACTAGCTATAGCGCAGAAACGTTGCTACATTTATATAAAACAAACAAAGAGTAAAACAGCAAATTATTATTACTGTTTTTGCTCTGATAGTTTGCTCTGAATAAGAAAACTGAGAGAGGAATCTATCAGAAAATGCCTTTCTAAGCATCAGTAGCCAGACTGAGATCACTGGGTCATCTTGCATCTGCACAGCTCTTCCTGAGTGAAACTGGGGGTGTTCAAAAAGGAGGCCACAAAAACAGGGAGACAAAAGGGGAATAAGGGACAGCGGCAGATAGGAAGTCAATTTTTCATCAAGGGTGATGACAGCAGCTGAGGGTCGAAGTGTGGACAATCTCCCAACCAGGCATAATGAAAGGTCTTTTGTGCATCATTTGATAAGAATGGGTGGTACTGGACGATAATGTGTATAATGACACCACACCACACCTTGGGTCATGTGATGAGGCACATTATCAATAACAGGTCAACGATTTGGTCTTGGAACTGAAGAAGCTTCTCAAATGAGAGTTAAGAAATATCTTGAAGAAACTTAAAGAAGTCCAGTCGCTTTTCTTGACCATGACCTGGATGACTGACAACCTACACAGACATACGTGCTTCTGGATTGTTTGCTATCAGGTCACCCGGATGAGCAGGAAGAAAATCGGTGAGGGAACTCAGATTAGGGCCTGAACAATAGCTAGAAGTGCAGCTTCACTACAGATCCGAGCATATAATGAAAAACCGGAAACAGCACGTTTCAAAGTGAGTACATTAGAATGAGAGCAAGGAAATGCTACATCACTATGCACGCCTCGGTATTTTCTGATGTTTTCATATGTGGTGCTCAGCTTGCGTGCAAGGAACAAACTAGGGCCTTGTGGTTTTGATCATACTTCAACAAAAAAGGTGTCACCAAATGTTCACAAACACACTGCACCAAGGTGGCAGGTTACAAAAGTGATAGGAAATCACTGTAGATAGTTGCCCTTCTCGGTGTATGTTTTAGTCAAACCACTGAGTCACAGCAGCAGACACACTATTTTCACAATGACCTCACAAACCCAATCTTAAGTGCAGGAGTTTTGAACAATTTATTTAAACAGCTTTTTTATTTCTTTTTTTTTTCTGGCACATTTATACAGCAGACATGTCTGTTGGAGACAGCACATACGTCCTTCCTGCAAGAGGAAACCTCTGTTCATGTTCATTTCCTTTTGCACCAGTAGTTAAATGAGGTGGACAAATCAGGTATACCTGGCACTTGCAAACAAACAATGCTTTATTGTTTAGATTTCTTTGAAACTCTGGTTTTAAATGCAATTTTTGTTTTAATATTATAAAAAATTATACTGGCAAGAAACTTTTAAAAAATGAAATAATTTATAAGGAAATTTGAATACAGCAGGTAGAGGACACACTTACATGGCATGAGAAAAGAGACTGCAGTAACTTACAAGTGATTCAATGCAGTGTAGAGAATCATATCTCGTTGCTGCAAAAGTAGGTGCTCTTTTCATTGTTCAAACGTGAACATTTTTCAGGATTGTTTATATCCTTTTGCAGTGTTTCACATATTTCTTGAAGGCTGTTCCTCCTTTTCCCCAGACATTATTTCTTGCTTCAGGGCCTGTGTTAGTCTACCTTCCTCTTTTAAATACTGAATAATAATAATCTGATATGTATGGAAGTTAGGCAAGATACTTGCCCAATTTCACTTTTTTCTTCTTCCTTAAAACCTCTTGTGTGGTATTGGCAGCTTGCACTTGATCATAATCAGGCTCGGATATTTTTGTGGATATCTTTGTGGATATTTTTTTAAAAGACATGATTTAAGATGCAATCTCTGATCTATCCAACACCTTGAATGAATGCCTGTATTATTGCTCCCCTCACGTCCATACTTGACTAACTGGGCTATTATTTCCCTGTGTGAGGCCTGGCCAGGTTCCTGCCAAACATGTTTTTTATTTCCACTGAAGAAAGTTTTGTTTGCTTATAGCAAAGCTCAATTTTCCAGATATGTTTTTCCAAGCAATATTGTACATGTAATTCACTGGTTGTAAATTTTACTTTATGTGCATTACCACTGCTGCACTACTGAGCGGTACATTTACTTCACCTCCTTAGTATTCCTGCAACTTTGCTTCCCCTCTTGACTGATTTCTAGTTAGTCACTGATCTTCGTGCATCCTCTGTCTTTGTGATATCACTCATGTGAGATTAACTGGAAGTCATAGGTTTGCTCACCTTAGTTTCAGTAAACTGAAGTAAACTGAAACTAAGCAAGTGATCATTTGCTGCAAACCTCTGAGTTTCAGTCTGAGTTCAGTCTTTGTACTCATATTGGATGTTCATAAGGAAATACTTATATTATATTTATAGCTATTACTGTTAATCCTAAATTCTCAGAGGTGGCAGAAGTTCAAACAGCCAGTATAAACTCTTTTAGACAAATTCATACACCTCCAACCCCTCAGTTTATAAGACCAATACATAAAGACACTTCCCGGTTCATCATGGCCAGTGGTGGGAGACCCTTCTATCTGCAGGACACAGACCATGATGAAGTTGCAGCTCTGCTATGATACATCACATTACATGTATCTTTTCCAAACATGCACATCTATGCTATGGAGGTGCTTTTTTTTCTATTTCTAAAAAGCAGGGGGGGGATGAACTGTGAGCACTGGAGAGGGGATTCATTGTGCCCTCGTGATAAGGGTTGAGCTTCCTCAGTGAAACACATCGTGGGCAGATATCTGGTAAAAGATACCATGGAGCGCTCATGTCAGCCACTAGGAGTTCTAAGTTACTGAAAGAACTTTAGCAGCTGGATAATCCAGCTCTGGTGTGACTGTTGGTGAATCATTGTGGTTTTGTTGACTCAACGGGCTGTAGTATCCCTATCCTGCTCAGCCCAAACTGTAATGGGCAAGGCTTGGGTTAAGTCTGTCTGTAGCCAAACATGTGGCTGTTCTATTGTCTGGTCCTATTCCGTCAGGCTTCTCATTTGGCAAACCAAATACAGTAACATGTTCCACTTGCTCCTTTGTATTTATAACGTCTTTATGCAGCATGGGGACTCACTGATTTATTTCACTGCCACTGCTAATTAGAAGCTTAATCGCATCTGAAACAATGGTTATCATTTTGTATTTTCTAATTCGTTTTTATTTTTATTTCATTTTTGACTTTTTGTTTTCACTTCAGTTTAGATTTAGTATCCAGAGTGGGTTTGCTCGTTTCAGTTCGGGTTTTGTTTTGTTTGAAAATTGCTTCTTTTTTTTGGTCAGTGTTAAGATAAGTAGTATTATTGTATGGAGTGCATATGTCAGAGGTAAACTGAGGAAAATCAGCACGGGGATTAAAAAAAAAAACCCTTTATGAAAGCAGTTGACAGACATCTTATAAGAATACAAAATCTCAATAGACAAGTCCATCAAAGCCTCATCAGGGGAACTGATAACAAATTTTACCAAACAAAGAAAGTCTGAAACTAAAGCTATTTTCTACATATTTTCCCATATTTTATTTTATTCTGGTTAGTCTTCTAAGTTCACAAAACCATTTCAGTTATTTTTTTCTTTTCCCATAAGTCTGGTTTTTAATCTTATTTTGTTACCTAAACACATTTTTTCACATCTAATTTTAGTTTTTAGTTTATTTTACCAAACTTTAATTACCCTGATCTGAACCACACGATAGCGTTTCCCATTCCACACAATGGGATCCCAAAGGGATTCCAACTCCACCTAGTGGTACATAAACCAAATAGAGTGCAGGAAGGATGGGCCCTGTAAGCACTCACTAGAAAATGAAAAAACAACAAAGCAGCTGAAAATACCAGATATGTGGTTTGTTTAGTCACAAGAATAAAAGCCATATAACAGCAACAAGATGTTTAGTCTGCTTTTGATATCGCAAAAGAAACAGACTTCAAAAGGTGCAGGCGGGCTCAAATTGGTGCGACTGCATGGAGACATAACCTTTCTGACTCTAATATTTCCTGTTTTCCGAACAAGCCAAACAGAAGCTTCCCAGTGGCCTCAAATTGCAAGGAATGTTTATCACTGCTAACCTGAGGCGAACACAACTTATTAAACAGAGCACACAAAACTTCTAAACATCTTTATGTGCACAAGGTTTTCTGACAGCAAGCTGAAAAATAAACACAGTTAAAATTTTAGTGTGTTGTTGCAGCATTTAAAAGTTAACCTTTCCTTTTTTACAGGCTCAGAAGGAAAAAAGGTCTTAGTGTTCCAAAAATATTTTCTCAGCTTCATCCATCCAGTCACATGGAGATTCCTCTTCAAAGTCCCTGCAGTGAGAGGACCAACAAAGTCAACACAATTTAAGAACTATACTTTCATTCAGTATCCTTCCCATTTCAGTCTTTTTCTCACCCTGTTCACATTAAAATCAATTAAAACACTGCTGTAACTATTTCCCTTTATGTCCAGATGCTGTACAACATCATCTAATATGCTCTGCATTAATGCTGGGATATTAAACAACAATATGTCAGGGTTACTTACGTGTCTTCATCATCAGAGCGTGGCTGCAGTCGGTCCTCGTCTATAACCAGCTCTTGTTCGGGCCCATCCGTGTCATCACCCTGAGGATGGGAGAGTGGTCCCAACAGAGGGTCTTCACCTGAACAACACCACAATGATGAACACATTAAAGATTTCAGTTGGGCTATCTACAGCTTATATTGAGATAAGAGTCTGCTCACAGATCAGCAGACCTCTGTTTATTATGAAGGTGCTGGAGGCTTTGCTCAGCTGAGCCTTCTCCAGCAGACTCAGAAGCCTCTCAGGAGGATTCCTTTCCCATCGTCTTCTCTGCCTGCTGTCCTCTGGCTCCCCTGCAACAGAATGCTTTGGTTTGGCATTTCAGTCTCCGCCGCTTATTTTTGCACCTTTCAGGAAATGAAATTCTGCTGCTACCATACCTTCATGAGTAGAACTTGTGAAGGTCCAGCCAGTTGATGTCACGCTGTCAGATGAAACCAGACTGGCATTAGCTAACACCTGCAGCACGGTGTCTGATGGCTCAGTAGACCACTGCTTTCGAGGGGCGGGGTCTCTGCTTTCGAAGCAGCTTTTTGATAAGTCCATACCTGATTTAAAGGGTTATTTAGGACATATTTTGATGACAAACCATACAGTCTTAAGAACAAATTCAGTAATGTAACCCTGCCAGCAGTGCAACAGTAGATCATTTTCTTCAACATAACATTGTTAGCTTTGACTCCACCTTCAGATGTTGATGTTTTTATTAAACTCTTCTCTCCCAGAAGACGAGCCACATTCTTTCCCTCCTCTCTGTTCCATCGACCTGTATGCCTCGCCTGCTCCTCCCTCTCTGAGGCCTGTAAAAGATTCAAAACACCGCCCTGAATCAAATGCACAGCACGAGCTCTGCGGCCATCTGAACAAACAAAGGGTCCACATTGGATTACCACAGCTGGCAAAGTTGCGTAAGAGTTTAAATTCTCATGCTACCATTAGGTCAAAACAGCAAGTGACTGTGATGAATGTGCAGCCCTAAAATCAGGTTCAACATACTGATTTTCCCTGGGAGGGCAGGTGTGTACGCAAGAGTTTAGAAACCCTGTGAGAGGTCAGGATGGTGTGCAGGGACGGTCTGTCTTTCGGGTTTGTCTTGAACATCTGCTTGACCAAGTACTGCAACTCATAAGGAAGATGACTGGGGAGGGGAGGGTATGCACCCCGGCACACCTTAAGAATCAGACTCTTCCAGCTGGATGCCTGGAACTGGACACAGGAGAAAAGCGTGAAGACACAACAAACCACACTGTGCATGAAGTGTGGAGGAGGGAGTACCGGGTGTCGCAGGGTGCAGAGCTCGTACAGGACGCAGCCTAGAGACCACACATCACTGCAGAACACACAAAGGGAGAAATGGTTATTCATTCACACCAGACATTTCATCATGTACTGGCAGAGTCAGAGAGAACTGGTTAACCCATGCATGAGTTACACAATCACTGCTGAGCCCCTTTAGTCAGAGAACTCAAACTAAATCAGAGACTGAAAATAACATGTAAATGTATGCTGTCAGGGAAAAAAAGCCTGCAGAGAGACTCTAAGCCGGGGGTTCTCAAAGTTTTAATGACTTAGTCCCACTTTAAGAAGCCAGAATATGACTTAACTTTTAGTTAGTCTTTGCACTGTCTCTCTACAGAGGATGACAGTGTTTTATGTTGCTATTTCTTCATTTTATTCAGTCACTTTTTGTTCTGGTACATAGTTGTTATTCATGTATTACTCAAGTGAGTGTTACAGTGCTTGATGCTAGCTGTCAGTGTTAGGAATGTTCAGTCGGCTATGATGGCAAGAACAGAAGAGTTGGGTTTGAAAAGAGATGATCCCTTGGTATCATTCTGCCCTGCTCTATCGTAACACGACATGAAGTGTGGCTGAATGAAATGTGCAGCGGCAGACTCGAGGGCCACTCGAGGGCTAGCACTTGGTGATCCAAGTCCTTTAAGATCTCTGGATATTTTTGTAGTGCAGATTTCACACATACTTTCAATAACTACTGTAGGCATTCCAATGAACTATAATTATCACATACAGTAATTCCGCATATACGCACAAATATGTACACACACTCTGCAGGTGCTCTACTGTCACCATAGTTTGACCAGATTTGGTTCTGGCATGTCCCTTTTTAAAAATAAAAACCACACAGTTGGTTAAACAGATGTATTATTTGTATGTACAGTCATGGCACAAAGTTGATTTTTCAGATTTTCTTTAGATTATTTTTACATGTTTTTTTTTGATATTGTGAATAACACAAGGGTTCTGTGAGATTCAAAACATTTTTATTGGCAAACAAATAAAAATTTAGTATGGGCAGTGACAGCACTGCCAACAATTTTTGCACACAACTGTAGACTACTCTAGCATAGGTTCCTGTTTCTTTTCTCATCGATCTAGTTACTATTAATCCGTATTCACAAATTTTATTCATGTAGAAAACATGCCCAGAAACTCTTGTTAGCACATTTTAGTCAATTCATACACTCACCGGCTATTTTAGTGGGTACATGACGGCCTGCTGAAAACGGGAATCAAAATGGGGAAGAAAGGAGATTTAAATGTAAATGTGGCACGTTAGCGCCAGACAGACTATACTGTATATTTTAAAAACTGCTGATCTGCTGGGATTTTTCTGACACAACTACCTCTGGGTTTACAGAGAATAGTCAGAAAAAAGAGAAAATATCTAGCAAGCATAATTTCCTTGGGTCAGAATGACTTATTGATGCCAGAGGTCAGAGGAGAATGGCCAGACTGCTTTGAGCTGATAGGAAGGCAACAGTAAATCAAATAATCACTTACTACAACCAAAGTATGCTGAACAGGATCTCTGAACGTGCAAAATGTTGAACATGAAAATGCTGCGCCACAGCAGGAGAATAAATACACCGAGTGCCACTCTTGTCAGCAAAAAACAGGAAACCGAGGCCACAATTCACACCAAAATTGAACAACATAGATTAGGAAAATATTGTGCGGTCTTACAAGTCTCAATTTCTGCTGCCACATTTGGATGGCATGATCTGAATCTGGCATGAGCAGCATGAAAACATGCTAATCTCCTGTTCAGCAGCATGCTGAGCAGGAGATTTGCAGCACAGGTGTTCAGTTGGCAAATCTGCAGCAACTGTGTTGCTATAATGTTAATATGGACAAAAACTTTGAGAAACCCTCCACCCTCCTATTGAATTAAAGCAGTTCTGAGGGTAAAAGGGGTTTTAACCCAGTCATAGCAAGCTGTACCTAATGAAGTGGTTGGTGAGTGTATATTTACATTTCTGCTTTTAACATTTCTTGTTACAATGGCACACATTTTCTAAGCACAGACACTGATCTATGGAGAAGAAACATAATTTCATCTTTATATTGTTTAATATAAACCGGAGGATCCAGCCGAACGCTCACAGTAGCATACCTCTTATTGTTGTACGGCTTATTGTCCCAGATTTCTGGTGCCACATAATACGGAGTTCCAACATATGCATGAGCGTAAGCCTTCGAGCTGGAACAAATTTACAATCAAATTTAAAATCGACAAACTCAACATTAACTTAAAAAAGCTGAACAGCATCAGGTTCTTTACCTGTTCAAAATACAGGCTGAGCCAAAGTCTCCAAGCTTGACTGTCCCATTATCGGTCAGGAAAATGTTCTGGGTGAGGATGAAAGATAAGTGATGATTTAACATGACACAAGCTATAAGTACAGCCAATTATGGCAAAATGAGATTATATCACATAGATGGGTTGTAATGTTTCTGATCTGGATCAGCAGTTTCATTTTTGTTCATTTCATTCAACACACAACCAAGCAAAATGATTCCGATTTGGATTCAATTGTGCTTGCCTGACATGAAATTCACTGATCCACACCACCGGGATATACAGCAATGACATTGGAATGTCATTCGGGCTGGAGAAGTGTACTCAGATGGTAACAAAGACTGGGAAGGTAGTCAGAATTGAGGGAATCACACTACCAGATGGCAACACTGCAGACATAGAGGACAGCTACAAGTATCTGGGGATCCCACAGGCAAATGTTTATCCATGAAGAGGCTGCTAGGAAAGCTGCAACCATGAAGTACCCGCAGAGAGTCAGGCAAGTCCTGAGAAATCAGCTGAACAATAAGAACAAGATCCGGGCTATCAACGCCTACGCTCCGCCCGTGAGCAGGTACCTTGCTGGGATAATAACCTGGCCAAAGGAGAAGATAGAAGCCACTGACATCAAAACCAGGAAGCTCCCCACCATGCATGGAGGATTCACCCCAAGTCCAGCACCCTGAGGCTGTACGCTAAGCGGAAGGAAGGAGGCCGGGGAATGGTGAGTGTCAGTACCACAATCCAGGATGAGACAATGAACATCCACAAATACATCAGGAAGATGGCCCCAACTCACCGCGTGCTCAGTGAATACCAGGCAGCAGAAACCCAAGAAAAGGAGGAAGAAGAGGAACCATCATGGAAGGACAGGCCCCTGCACGGTATGTACCACCGGCAGATAGAGGAAGTGGCTGACATCGAGAAGTCCTACAAGTGGCTGAACAAAGCTGGACTGAAAGCAGCACAGAGGCACTAATCATGGCAGCACAGGAACAAGCTCTGAGCACAAGATCCATAGAGGCTGGGGTCTATCACACCAGGCAAGACCCCAGGTGCAGGCTGTGTAAAGATGCCCCAGAGACAATCCAGCACATAACAGCAGGGTGCAAGATGCTAGTAGCCTGCTGCAATAGATGTAGGCTGCCGGGGGATTCCCATGATGCATTGAGTTTTTCCTTTCCAGTCACCTTTCTCACTCACTATGTATTAATAGCAGTGTTGGGACTAACGCGTTATTAAGTAACGCGTTACAGTAACTACGTTATTATTGTGGTAACGAGCACGGTAACTAGTTATTATGCCAAAATCAGGAACGCGTTACTCGTTACTGGGATTTAGATAGGGTCGTTACTCGTTACTTCGTGTGGTGGCATCGCGGAGTTTCCACAGATTCAGTAACATTAGCAAGTGGTGGAGGCCAGCAGGTGGATGAAGGAAAAGGGACGCAGAAGGAAAAGAGACCCGAGGCGGCCGCCGGTCCAAGTGTGAACTGAACTTCAGGTAAGAAGTTATGACCTGCAGTCTCTCTGGGTCAGATATAAACCAAGCTTAGGTGGAGTTTATTTTCGTTATTCTGACTTTTTCCGTACTGCGTGCTAGCTAGCATGACGGAGTTTCTATACAGCTGGGTGGTGCTATGAAGTTAATGATGTTGAACCTTATTTTGTTCATAAGTTATTAGAGTTGCCAACCGTCCCGTCTGGTATTCAGAGAAAATATTACGCGTTTCTTATTGAGGTGAAAAGGAACAGTTTGTCCCGTAATTCAGCTACAATGAAAAAGGCACAAAGCTGGAGTTATTCTGTGTCTTTACGCTGCACAGCTGCCTCTTCTTCTCTCATTCTCCCCCCTCCCTCTCCCGTTTCTACTTCAATCATGAAACTGATCAATGATCAGCTGATCGGCTCTCTTGTTTGTTTATCGCCCACTTTGCGCCGAAAGAGGAAACCAGCGGATGTCGCGCTAAACAACAGCAGCACGTTTAAGCTTGATCAGCTGCTGTTAGAATTTATTTAATATTAATTT
The DNA here is from genome assembly GCF_965226115.1 of Aulonocara stuartgranti. Taxonomy (NCBI): domain Eukaryota; kingdom Metazoa; phylum Chordata; class Actinopteri; order Cichliformes; family Cichlidae; genus Aulonocara; species Aulonocara stuartgranti. The sequence continues at coordinate 8,276,902 of NC_138950.1, forward strand.
CTAGTATCAGCTGATGTTTGCTGGAGCCACAGCTGTAAAAAAAGCTGCTGGTCATGATATGGTTTGGTTATCTGGTGAGAGGGAAACATGAAGATGTAACCAGGAGATGTCCTTACTGGATCATCAGAGCTGAGCAGGTGATGGAGAAACAGGTTTACCTTTTAGGTGACATGAATGAGTTGAAGGGAAGTTATGAACTGTTTCTGAGAGACAAATAACACCAGGATCCTTTTTTAGGTAGCTGACAGCTGGTAACTGTGCAGGTGCGGATCTAGCAAAGTGTGGCCAAGGGGGCATGTAGGGCATTAACAGGGAATGGGGGGCACAAAGAAATACTTTTCTTTCTTATTCTCATTTAAAATGTCTAGCTTTTAAAAAATAATTATCTGAATCTTACAACAAACGATTGATAGATTGATGCATATATACCATCAAAACAGTGTACATCACTGTCACAACAGCGTTTGTTTTCATTCAAAGGCTTTATGATTTTTCCTATAATGGTGGGCCAGTTTCTAGTCAAAATGCCCGGGCCAATTTTCTTTCCCAGTCCAGCCCTGTATGCAGCTCATCTGCAGTCTGGTGTTACTTACATCTTCCTATTCAGAAGGCAGAATTTCTGAGTTCTGAGTACAATCGAAAGCACCACGACTGCAGTTTTTGTGTTGGATGTAAAAGGTGCACATGACTCTGTGACGTAGGCTAGAATCATGGCAGCAGTCAATGACGGTCCAGGCGTGGGATTTCTCTCGTGGAAATATGCACGTTATCATATCCTTTCTATTGGTAGGTGGCACAGTGCACTTGTGGCAAGTAAGCAAGCTAGAAGACTGGCAAAGTTATGGAAGAAACACATTAACAAGAGAATTCTGAGTAAAACCAAAGTTGCTTTCCCTAGTAACTAGTTACTTTGAAAGTAACGAGTAACTTGAAGTAACTGAGTTACTTTTGAGAGAAGTAACTAGTAATGTAACTAAGTTACTATTTTAAAGTAACTTACCCAACACTGATTAATAGACCTCTCTGCATTGAATCATATCTGTTATTAACCTCTGTCTCTCTTCCACAGCATGTCTTTATCCTGTCTTCCTTCTCTCACCCCAACCGGTCGCAGCAGATGGCCGCCCCTCCCTGAGCCTGGTTCTGCCGGAGGTTTCTTCCTGTTAAAAGGGAGTTTTTCCTTCCCACTGTCGCCAAAGTGCTTGCTCATAGGGGGTCATATGATTGTTGGGTTTTTCTCTGTATCTATGAAGCGCCTTGAGGCGACTTTTGTTGTGATTTGGCGCTATATAAATAAAATTGAATTGAAATTGAATAGTATACAGAAACATCTGTGCCGAATATGGCCTGGAAGTTCCGAGGTCAAAATCAGACACGCCCCCTAGGGCGAGCTAAGATCCTGTGGGACTTCCAGATACAGACGGACAAAATGGCAGTAACATCAGGAAGAAGGAACACAAGAAGCTAGAGAAGTAGCACGGGGTCAGAGAAGAGCTCAAGAAGATGAGAAGGGTGAAGGTAACAGTGGTCCAAGTGGTAATCGGAGGACTAGGTGCAGTGACTCCTAAGCACAGTCACTGTCTATAGGTCTGTTGCATATTTTTTACACACTGGGCTAAAATATGCTGATCATGGATACCTTTTTTTAAGATGTAATTTAGCTGAAATCTGGAATTACAGAGCTGAATTTGTTCAGTAAATGCTACCGAGTGACATGAGTGTTCAAACTGAGAGAACTGAGAGAACAAACATAGGAAATCTGATTCTTCTCTCTATGTTGAAGGCAGGTTTGACCTGAATGAACCAGAAGACACATTCATTAATGTACCCTGAACAAAGTCAAATGCATAAGCTAGAAAACCTAGACGTGACTGTACCTTGGATTTCAGATCTCTGTGCAGAACTCGCTGATCATGGATATGCTTTGCACCTGCGCACATTTCAGCGAACCACTTCAAGATCTGAAAAAAGAATTTAAAAACCCAATGAAACACAAGTAGGGAAGGGTAATTGTGATCATGAGTGCAGGAAGTCAGGACGTACATTATCAACACTGAACTGGTTTGACTTCTGTTGCTTAATCCTCTGGAGCAGATCTCCTCCGCTGCAGTACTCCATAACAATCCACAGGAGTTCATCAGCTAAACAAACACAATCACACATGCTATTTTGAAATCCAAACAATCGTAACTGTATGCTCATAAAAGGTTTGCAATGACTTTTAAAGCGAGTGATATTCGTGTGTACGATTACCCTCGAATGCCTCCCTGAAAGCCACAATATTAGGATGTTTCATTCTGGACAGCAGGATGGCTTCCCTCCTCGAATTCTCCAGTTTGGACTGATTCTATAAAAATGCAAATGCAAACATGATTGTATTCCATACAGCGCGAAACAAAACAAACAAACAAAGGCAGGCTGACAACAGACAGCTTCCATGTCTCAGTGTAAGCAGCAATCTGGCAGGTTATCAGCAAGGCGCAAAAAACGAAACTAAACTCAAATAAAATAAAAAATTTCCATATCCGACCCCAGGCTGCAACATCACGCCTGGAATTCCAACAAGTCTTATTTTACTTGAATGTTTTATAATCATCACAGTTTCGGGGGAAGATTTGAATCAGACTGATCCGTTTGCTCCAAACAGGTGAGGACATTCCCTCCTTTCCTTGCACATACCTTTGGCAGCTGAATCTCCTTCACCACATATTTTTCCTGACTGCTTTTACACCGCACTAACGCGGCCCGGCCAAACGAGCCTTCACCGATCACTTTAACAAGTGAGTATTTCTCCATCGATCTTCTCCACATAAAAGACAAAGAGGGAAAGAGAAAGAGCACACTGGGGGAAATAACTACAGCGGGATGAGCCGATGGAGCCGACCCTTCACATCACTGCTTTTTTTAAGCCGCGTGTGATCGTACAGGGATTTTTTTTACAATACATACAGAAGAATACCGTCCCAAAAATAACCTCCACCTAGACTAGTGCGGTTTATCTGGCCACTACTTCCTTATTATTATATGACGTAGGGCGAGGCGCCACTGTGCTACCCAGCGTGACCGCTAGATGGCAGAACACAACCTCGAAAACAGACTAATAGTTTCATATGTCGTGCAGTGATATTGTAAAAGCATTGTAACAAATTTAGCAGTAGTTTTTTTAAATGTAACACTATGCATTTGCTTAAAGTTGTATTATATGGTATTATGATTCTATATTATATTTGTATTTGAGAAAAAATATTTTTAACTAATAAAAAGTGATGTTAATAGCTGAACAGCCATGTAATAATAACTCTTTGAATACCAACACTTGTTTCCTCGACATCATATACACGTCCATGGAAATATTAATTAATTAATTAATAAAATAAAGTGCTGGGACCCAGTTAGGTACTGATAGTGAGGCAGACAGCTTTACTTGTGAATCACAAGCATATTAAGCTGAAGTAAAACACATGTGTGTGCGTGCAGGGTAATGACATGGAAGAAGAGGTCCGCAATGAATTAATGGAAATGAAACGGACTGTCACTATTCATCATAATGAAACGACTGGTTTGATATAATAGTTCTGATCAGGTAACTGAAGTTTTTGAGTTTAACCCCTCAAGCAAGGAAGTCCACCATAAATGATCCTGTTTTTCATTTCTTAGCAAATGCAATACAAAAAAACTGGCAACCAACCAACAAAAATGACTACAAAAACACATTAAATGTTAATAATCATGACTTTGCCCCCCTCTTTTTTTTTTTTTTTTTAACGAAAACGCTTATTTGAAGGTAGGTAGGTATTTGGGGAGGACAGGGGCCTGTTTACTACTATGTTACATCATCCCTCCTTTTGACAACATGCAGTAAGGCTCTGAGCTGCCAGTTGTGTTCTAGTTTTGAAAGTGAAATCTTTTCCTATTCTTCCTATTTCAGTTTCTCAACAGTTCAAGGGCATGCTTGTGTCATATCTTTTTGTTTCATTATGCATCAAATGATCACAGTGGGTGACGGGTCTGGACTGCAGGCAGGCCAGCTGAGACTTGAAGTCTTTCACCACAGAGACATGCTGCTGTTATATGTGGAGAATGTAATTTGGCATTGCCTTGCTGAAATAAGCAAACCTGTTGCTGAAAATGGTGGAATCGTTTGGCAATAGTGATTTATCATTATGTCACTGCATCCCAGTACCAGGTGGTAGCAAGCTGAATGGGACCTCTCCACTTTGCGTGGGTTTGAGCTGTAGAAGGAAGCCAGAATCACAGACGAGAGGAAAACATGCAAAGTCCAGACAGAAAGACCCCAGCAAGATGGATTCAAACCCAGGACCTTCTTTGCTTTGAGGCAGTAATTCCAAATACAATTAATATTGACAGTAGATATTGGATAGCTTCCACTGCGCAGCTGTCAGTCTTCAGTGTAGTGCTGCCTCAGGATATGAAGCTGTGAAGATTTTTATTATTATTTATTTATTTATTTGAGCGCTTTTGGCATTCGCCTGCAGAGATTTTTTTTTCAGATTCTCTTAATCCTTTAATGATATTATGTGCCACAGATAAGGAATTATTTGCCATTTTCCCATTTCTACTTGATAATATTACAGTCACATTGTTGCATTGTTCCTTACGCTGAATTCACAGGCTGGTGAAGCACCCCCCTCCTAGCTTTACTTCTAAAAGACTTGACGTCTGTATGATTTTTACACCCAGCCATGTTTCTAATTAACCTTGTTAGTTGTGAGATATTCCACCGGATGTCAGATTCTTTATAAAAAACAATGCAATCCATCATTTTTACTTGTTTACACTCATGTACATAAGCTATAAAAGTCTAAATATAAGATCCTGCCAGTACAGCGTTTTGAAATCAGTCTACAGAGCATCACACCAGCTTAAGCATCCATGTGAGAGTCTGCTAATTAACTTCCATATCAGATGGCAATGAATGAACTGGTGTGTAAATGTGTAAATTGTGCAAGGAAAGAAAGTGTCATTTGTAGCTCAGGAGTTGGAAGTTGAGCACACACCTCTGCTGTGCTTTAATGATCAGCAGAATCCCCCAAACAGCATCTTCTGCGTTTACCATAGAACCACAAATTATTTGTTTCATTACCTTCTGATATGCTTCCCCCTCTTTGGTATCGCTCTGGTTGCACCTATTAGCAAATAGCTGATCCTCCTCAGGAGGAAAATAAAGACAGTTACGAATTATGGTCCAACAGTTTGTTTACAGCTTCTGGATTATGCTGCACAAGCTGTTTGGGGAAATGTGATGGACATTTTCCCTTATTTTGGCACATATAATGATGTCTCATTTAGTCTGGAAAGAAGCCCTGACAAACTCTCAGTAGAGCCTATACTGATAAATGGTTGGGGGACTATATGCAGCATGGAAGAGCTATCTCTTTATGACAAGCTGTTAACTTTGCATTACAGAATTTAAAGGTAAATCAGAAAACCGATGAAGTTCAGGCTCTTGCTGGTGATTTCATCTACTTCCACAGAATAGTGTTTCTCCAATAAAACTAAAAACATGCTTTAAATACAAAGTTTGTTGGCCACCAGAGGACCAAACTGTAAAAGTTTGTTTTTCTCTGACAGAGCTATTTTACATCACATTAAACGTTTGATTTGCGAGGTATTTGCTGATTCTATATGAAGGGCCTTGCTGTAGGCGTTTGTGGTATCAGACCGTATCAGATGCTGTGACTCATCTAATTTGTGCTGCTTCATAATTGATGGACGGCTGGCATGAAGCAGCTGTGGGGCAATAAAAATTAAAAATTAGCTTACAGGTTTCTCAATTCAGGATTTAGGCGCTGTATGATATATGGACAGGATCATGGAGGACATCAACGTGAAATACAGTCTACAGTGCAATACATTTACATTTCATGTTCTTGAAAGAGAATACAAAAACACAGGCCAAGGAACAAAAATGACAAAGAAAACCTGTATTGATGACCTTCTTTCACTGTAATATATTTTAAGAGAAATTATGTCATGAAATTTAAGCTTCATTTAATTTTTTATGTTTGACATTATAAGTGGAATACACCTTTTGTAACAAAAAAAAAAAACCTTGATGTCTTGCCAATTTAATTTCTAGGAGAAGCTTATAGTATATTGAAAGCCATCAAATGTTCGGTCGTGGGAACAATTTGAAATCCATTGTCAGTGAAGGTGAATGTTTAAGTCCATCAGGGAACCATAAACCTGCATAAGATGTAATATGCAGTGTTTAAATTTAAAAAGAAAAAAAGCAGGGCATGAAATACCGCTGCAATATATTGTAACAACAGTGCATTGCCCAGGTGGCATTAGTATGAGAAAGTTAGGACAGTAGTAAATCTTCAAATTGAATGCTCTGAGCAGCTTTGTTTAATAAAAACAGCAAATTATAAGGAGCAAGCATTTTTAAAAAAAAAAAATTCATTGATATAAGCTACTTCATGGAGGAAATATTAAAGATGATGAGTACAATATCTTCAAACCATTGTTTCATTACCCACAGCTGTAAGCTACTCAGCTGTTCAAACAGAATTGGATTGAATGAATTCAATCCAATGATCAGCCATCAAAGAAGCAAGACTATGATTCAATGCACCGTGTGGGTGATGAAGGGCAGATCTAAAGTTCACCTGAATTATAAAGTCCATTTGAGAGACATAAAGCAACACTTTATCACCGTCCTTTCCCTCAGACCACAGTGCTGTCCTTCAGATAATTATCTGGGATATTTTTCACCTTGCCCCTCTTTCTTGTTACACTGTCCTCAAAGATAATTATCCTTCACATATTTTTGGATTTGAATCCTACTGAGTAAAAAAGGACAGGCTAAACAGTCTAAAGAGAATATATTCATTCACTTACTAAAGCCCCATATTCAAAATCCCACAAAATTAAAGAATAGATCCATTATAAGAAATTATTAATTAAAATACCGATTTCCTAGGTGGTTAATACCAATGCTACATTTTCAGTAGTAACTGCTTAGATGTTGCTGCCATCCAAAGAATCAAAAGAGAAATCTGTGGATGTTTTGTGAAACACTGTGTATCATATTTAAAGGTGAATGGCTAGGAGATTTAAAGAAGCAGTATCTCTTTGGGCACTGAAGGAAAAAAGATACGCCTATGAAGCAGGAAAGGGAAAAATATCTACAAAATAGTATAAAATGACCAAACTAAAGCTATGTAATCTAAAAATTGTACTTCATTACAGAGGTGAGTATATGTGGTGTGGTACTTTCCTTAATGCGCACTCTAATGTTCACATCATCCTGGGTGACATTAGTGGTTGAGAGCTTCTGTGGCAGTTCAAAGAAACTTAACAGCACATTTAAGACATACAGGAAGTGGGGAAAGACATAACAATATCATTATCAGACAACTAAATCACCTAAACAGCTTCAGTGGAATGCCTAGACCTATGTGAGCTCAAGAATGAAAGATAAATGCATTTTTCCCCCCAGAGATAATGAACCAAATATAGCACGGGCCACTTCTGCAAAATGAAAGAAAGTTCATAAAATGTATATAGTAGCGGGATAATGTTCGTAATCAGAGCAGACGTTCAACAAAACAGCATCCAAAAAAGGGAACACGTTTCTGAGTGTGTAAAGAGATAGACGCCAAGATATCGAAGACATCGAGATGAAAAGAAACCATGACTGATTTTCCAGGTTAGCTGGAGAACGAAACAAGGGCTGATTTTTGTCATCCCGAAGCAGTAAGAATTGACACACCTACAAATAAAAACCTCCGAAATATCATGAGAAATATATCATAGACGTCATGGGATTTTGTGCTGCTGGTACACCATGTGCAGTCATGTGATGTTTTGCAGAGGTACTATTCTAGTGCTTATAGACTTTTGCAGTATTTTGGAACATTTACCACACAACCACCAGAATGCCAGAGGAAGTTACCTCATAAACTCAGAGTACCAGCATCAGGGAGCAGTTCCCGGAGGAAAATTTTGCTGCTAACAATAGCTGTTTTCTTTTCCATTCCTCTGGTCTGGTATTTTTCACTGGGAAAGTGTATTATTTTTCACTTGATCTGGAGACAAATATCCAGCTCTAAAGCTTGTTGATTTTTGACTCTCGCTGTCTCTACTAAGTGGAATCAGGTGTGTGAGAAGTGCTAACCAGCTGCAAATCATCTGTAATCTTTCCAGCCTTACGTATGGGTCTCTGACTTCCCTACTTTACCAGACTGTAGACAATCCATCTTCACCAGCCTGAGTCCAGCTACTGATGCCCTCTCATTGTACTTTCCTTGTACGTATTTCCCTCTTCTGACTGCCCCTCTCTTGTCTTTCTCTGGCTGGGCTTGACACCGCTGGGCTCCATTTCCCCTCCCTGCATTGGTAAATCCATAAGCTGCCAACTTCAACCTTTCTTCCTGGCCCCTGGACTCAGTATTAACTTAACATGTGAATAGCTTGCTCTTTATTGCTACACCCTACTTCTTCTTCCTGTATTCTTCATTTTGGTTCTCTGTTCAGCCTTAACAATATCCAAGACCACCTGAAGTAAATCAGTTGCAACAACTTTTCAGGATGAAGTGCTTCATTTATGTATCATATAAAATAGGTTTGCTGCGATTCAAAATAGAATTAAAATGGTAGTACATTTGGAATCCTGTACTCGTGAGCTTTTGGAGACAGACAGAAGAATCAGCATGTTTCTCCTGGGAGGCCTTCTGTGCTGCAGAGGGTTGATAGCAGAGTTGATTACGCCAAACAATACCTCGGTGTTGTGACAATTTAGATAGGAGCTCAGAGAACGCTCCTCATACATCTTCTCTGCATATATCTCGTATTGCAGTATAGGTTCTCTATATGGCCCTGAAAATATTTGCACTTTTTTGGATGCTGTGTTTGTAAGGAGTTGTGTTTTTTGAGTAACAAGAAGACATTAATGATGGATTTTTCCTTTTTGATTTTCTAGTGCAACAGAACTCTGTTCAGCCTTTAATGAAAACTGTGCCATTTCTGCAAGCTTTGGGAAGCTCTCTGTGTTTTATTTTTTCTTTTTCCTTTGAGACAGTGCCTAGAGATATGGTTTCAGATCTCTGGAAAATTTGTGAGGCAGTAACTTTTGGTATTTAGGAATTATCTATAAAGTTATTTGTTGGGGGAAAACTCTGTAAAAGACCCAGGAGAAATAAAGACACAATGAGACAAGATCACTTTTTATGCTTTAACGTGCACACGGGTAAGCTGTTCAGAACAACTCACAACGTGTACAGAGGCTGGGCACTTTTTATAGGAAAGACAGTGAGAACAGGATAAGAAAAATACAAAACAGATAAAATAAACAACTCCATATGTGGCGCTAGTCTCGTCAGCAGAGAGCTGGGAGAAAGCTGTGAGAGATAAAACAATCTAAAACAATATGTCCCAAAACAGTATGTCTTTGCTGAGAAAGTCTAAAAAGATAATTCTAAACTAATCTAACCATAGACAAAAGGGCATGCTTGCACATTTAAAAGAAGGTAAAGAAACATAGAATCATTTTTCCTGTAACATTATTGTACCCAGGTTTCACCCAAGTTTGGAAATAGGCTGCTGCTAGTTTCCTAGTTTGAGTTTTGACTGAAGTGTCTTAAAAGGCAATGGCAAGTGCACACAAGGAAGACATCTGTCTGAGGATACCAATGCTTTTTCACTAATGCTCTTTTACTCCCATCCCTCAGAGCCGGTCTCCTCTTACTAGGAAATAATTTGGATGAACTTGTGAAATGAAGTTATGAAGAGGAGAAGTGAGGCAATGTGGAAGCCATCTGAGATTTGGGTGTTTTTCTCATCATGAGAAATTGGAATGTTATTGATGAAGAGCTGCAGACATACAGCCCACAGGTTTATTTTATTACTAATGTCTGGGGAAAAAAATAGACAGATTTGGTATGTCTATTTATAAGAAAATAGAAACCAGTGACTGAAAATTCCAAGTAGGTGCGAGGTGCAACATGGTAAAATCTACAGAGAGCAACAGCAAAGCTGTCTTCTGCCCTGTGTGATATTAGTGCTCATACTAAAGCTTCACTCATAATCTCACCTGTGGCAAATATACAATCACCAATTAGCCTAGCCCTCCTAACTGCATGTCTTTGGACTGTGGAAGGGAGCTGGAGTACCCAGACAGAACATGCAGACTTCACACACACAGAAAGGCCCCGGCCAGATGGTGGATTTGAACCCAGGACCTTCTTGCTGTGATGCGACAGTGCTAACTACCACCCCACTGTGCTGCCCTAAATAGTAAAGCTGATATATAAAAACTGTATCACCACTATTCTGCATATAGATCATCCTTATCTGTCTGATACTTTATAATCACATTTTAATTAACTCTATGCACACCCATGTTAAGCCCATTTAGGTGATTTAAGTAGTTCCGGCTCATTAGAGGTCTTAAAAAGACAAGATATCTCTCTCAGAGAGTAAAACTTTGCACGTGGAATCAATTCGGAATGTTACAATAGGAAAGGCAACAGAAAAATATTGTTTGCACTAGCTCACAATCATCTATCACCCCCAAGTCTAAATCTCATACTTCTGCAACTACATCTTCTTTTTGTTCTCAGTACCGCTGGCCTTACAAAGTGTGTAATATGTATTCTCTAAGACATACCAATTTGTCATAACATGACCTTGCAGCTGTAGCACAGAGGACTGTGGGTCAGACTGACCAAAGAGTGTACTCACTCACTTACATACTGCAAAATGCTACCAAATGCAGTACAAGTTTAAGGTTAAGCTTTATTTGTCGCACACAGTATAGTCACGTATGTACCTAACTGACTGTGCATGAGGAAAAAAAGAAAGAAACAACCAACATAAACAATAAACCAAAATAAACAACAGTGCAATCATAAGAGACGTCAATGACTGAATATTGGTGTAGTGGGGGAGGAGCTTAAGTCTCTGTCTCATTTAACAGTCTAATGGTCTGAGCTAGATGCTCCTCCTGTTCCTCTGTCTTGGTCACCAGTAGACCATAGCGTCTCCCTGATAACAACAGAGAATACAATCTGTTGTTGGGAGTTGGGGTTCCCAGCAATCCTCTTGGCTCTTGTTCTACATTGTTGATGCCTTTCAGACTTGAGGGGAGTGGCCTTGATTGTTTTATCAGCTGAGTAACCCGCCTTCCTGAGGGCCAAGCGGTCCTGTTGGGTAAAGCTTCCCATCCAGGTGATGATACTTCAGCTACCACAAGTTCCTGAGTCGGAGGAGTACAGGCCAAGGTAACTCAGTTTAGTGAGTGACCCCAAAGGGACTATTGTGTTAAATGCTGAGCCATAATCAATAACTAGCAAGCTTAATATAAGCCTCTCACCTGGTGGCCAAGTGGGTGGGGTGGAGTGGAGTAGAGGGGAGTGAGTTGGGTAAGGCTTCATTTGTACAGCTACTGGGGTTCTGTGCAAATTGTAGAGGGTCAAGAAGGATGTGATGACGATTTTTGTTTTGTTTTTTTGCTATAGTTCATTGACATACTGTGAATGTTCGCCTAGATATTATATTAGATATTATATTAGATATATTCTAATTATGCCAGATGCCTCATTTTCTTCACCTGTGTCACATGCTTATGTGTTTGCTATTCTTAGCAGGGATTTGACAGAATGATGTAAGGAAGAGATGTAGGGATGAAGGACCCAAAGCTGCCAAACGGGAAAGCTTTGGTTACACAGCGTCAATCTTAAGTGATGTCGTCAAGCTATGATGTGCTGCGCAGCTGGATCACCTGTCAAACCGAATGGTACATCCACAGAAAAAAAACCCAGAACTCCTTCTCCAAAAGGCCAATAAAGTCCAAGAGGTATTTATTCATTTAAAAGGTAAACCATGTTGGAAAACACACATGGGTGTGTGCGTGTGGTCTCTGGAAGGTAAACAGAGGTGCTAATAATATAGAGCAGACATTTTTCCTTGATCAAATATACTCTCTCTGTATGGGCTTTACCTTTTTACTAAGTTCAAACAAACTGCTAATTTTGAAACCCCGCTAACCAGAGCCTCCATATATCCCTGAGGGTGAACCAGCGAACCCTGGGCTGTAATCCCTCTATCCCTGTCTGTGAGCTTTGAGTAACAGCCTCTGATCCTCTTTGCTGATGTGGTTTGTCTGGTCTATGTTTTCATGAATTCCCTTTACTTCCCTGCCCATATTAACATGGTAATTGTCAGATCTCTAAAAGAAGACATACACAGCTAATTGGCACTTCCTTTAAGTAGAGCAGGGACTTGTGAATCACAGTAGGAAACAAAGAACGGAAAAATGTGGGTGGGATTTTATTTGAAATTAATAAGATGGAGTAACTTCAAAGTTAGTTTACATTCTAGTTAATGTGATCCACCTGTGTAGCTGTGTTTGATGTTGTGTGGGATGCACGTTAGTATTGAAGTTGGTTGTGTAGTTTTTATTTATGCCGCTGCCAGTACATTTAAATATTCCACTACAAAATAACTGCTCTGGGGGGGAAAGTGAGGGTGACACTCTGCTATCTTTCTATACAGGCTCTCCAGATATCCTGCAGCATTATCCATTATGCAATATCTTTATGGAGATTGGTGTTATAGAAGCACAAAACCTTTTTTTAAACATGGTTGCTCTTAAGGGCAGCAATTATCTTGCCCAAAAGTGCTGATGGAAAAAAATTAATAATTAGAAAGAACTAATTGATGTTGATGTATCTATCTGGCAGATTAAGTTCAACTCTCTCAAGGTTATTTAGGACTCTCTTTCTTAAATAATTACCATGGCACTGGGAGCTCAAAACATTAGGAAAACATCTTTGCTGTTACGACAATACAGAAATGTACTCTTCTTAAGTTTCAGTGTGTTAAGCTCTCAGGGGCGTTGTAATCCTCCTAAAATGCTGCAGTTTTAACTGCCTCTAATTTAAGCAACATTCACTACGTTGCCTTTGTTGATTTCTCCTGATGTTGTTTTTCATCTCTTAAAGGTAAAAGGAAAAGCAATTTGGAAATAGACAGTTTGCCTTAGGGTTCTTTTGGATCCAGTCCACGTAGTCTTTCTTTGTTTTTGTTTATATTAAGTTTACTTAGGCTGACCTTTAAAATATTAAAAATAAATACCCCTTTTTTTGCCTTCAAGACTGCCTTGGTACAGATTTGAAAAGGTGCTGGAAACATTCCTCAGGGATTCTGGTCCATATTGAGATGATAGCATCACATAATTATAGACAGTGGAATTTAAGGATGCTCAGTTCATCTTGAGGAGCCGACACAAAATCTCCTAAATCGTTACATCACCACGGCCAGTCTGAACCAGTGAAGCAAGTTAGGATGAATCCGTGCTTCTATGGTTTAGCTAATCCAAACTTCCATATGTCCAAGGAGAAACGATGACTCATCAGACTAAGTAATGATTTTTCTATATTCTGTTGTCCAATTTTGTTGAGCCAGTGCAAACTGGAGCCATAGTTATCTCTTCTTAGCTGATAGGAGTGGCAGCTGGTGTGGTCTTCTGTTGCTGTAGCGCATCAGATTCAATGATGCCACATTCAAAATCACCTTAAATTGCTTTTTTTCTGATGCTCAGTTGAACTTTGAGATGTTGTCTCATTCATACCTAAAAGCACTGAGTTGTTGCCATGTGATTAGCCGATTAGATTTTTGCAATAGCAAACAATTGACGAGGTTTACCTAATAAAGTGGGCTGGTAAGTGTATACTACTACAGTTGTGGTGATGTGATCCTGCTAGTAATGATTGTATTGTTTTTTGAGTACACGACTTCATAGTTCATCATTTGTATTTGGTCTTTAAAGCTTTGGCTAACTTGAATTTGTTTGTTGACTCCATTGGGGTTTTAAATCATCACCCTCGCTTATAAAAAACAAACTTCTGCTATCTAATCTTATTTTTAGCTCTCTTCCAGCATAAATTAGGTGTCTATAAATCTGTTTGTGATTCTTAGAGCACAAAAAATATGTACAGCTCAAGGTGAACATCAGCACCAGTCAGTCTAAATTCACGTCAGTTACGTCAGTTGTAATATGTCTTCATTCAGGAGCTGATGCGAGCAACTGAATTTCTCAGCCACCACTCATTTATCATGTTTTAAGACAATCAGCCTCTTACTTGTTACAAGATCTCAGATTGAATGGTACACCCTGTCAGTCTGAGATTCGGGTGCAGATATAAAAGAGGGAATGCTCCAACGTGACCCCAATGTGTCTGCGTCTGCTGATGAGGCATCTGGTTGACTCTCTGTAACAATCACTGCTGATATCAATCAGCACAGGAGATCAGAGAGAGGGAGAGAGCAGAATGCAGAGGAGCCATACTAATATATTAAACAGAGCAAGTACTGAGAGGGATATTTCTCCAGTGGGGATGGGGGGGAGGGGGCGTTGCCATTATCTGGGTGATGTTGAGAATTGTGAGAAAATGGGCATGCTAATAAGGGCTAAAACACATCGAGAACAGCTGCATTGTAAATGAGCTGACTTTGTGCACTTGAGCTCGGATGTGGTGTTTGTTAATCAAAGAAAGGAAAAACAGAGAACAAATGGCTAAAAATAGTAACTGGAAAAGCTGTGTTCAGCTCGCACCTCTAATGACACGCATGCAGCGGCGGTAATTGCTAAGAAAAGGTTGCCATTATTGTTATTCACACTGTGAAGGCAGGGTGAGGAGCTACGAGATAACCCCTGACATTAAACTGATGGCCCGACGGACGCAGAGCGCCTCAATTTCCCAGGGTATGATTGCATCTCAGGCTTTGTCTGGAAGACTCTGAAGCTTTTAAGCTGAGAAGCCTGATCAAAAGGCAAATACTCTGACTAGAGGTTACTAAATTTACTTCATCAATAAGGTGGAAAAATTAAATTCACAGCACTGCCCATCCTTATCCTCTTTGTCGATCAGAAAAAAAATGACTCCCACATGTAGCGAACACTATCAAGATCAAGAAGTCATGGGAAAAAAGCTTTTTAGGAATGCACGACTGTTCGTTTTTGCTCCGGGGCGTCGACTCAAAGAAGACTTGAAAAACCAGACTTCCAATAAACATTTATTTACAAAACAAACATAATGGCAAAGAATAATTTGAGGGTGAATACAAAACGTGATAAAATGATAAAATACGTTACCATACACAATGTATATCTTATGAATGTGTTAAATAAACTATGCTTTGATTTTTTTTGGGGTCTGAATCGAGGAAGCAGGCAGCCAGTGTTGGATTGCTTTACATTATAGGGATTATTGCATTTCTGTTTGTGTTTAAGGCAAGAATGAGTGATGAAGAGGAGACCGCAAACACTTCACGTAACAATGAGGCAATATTACTTCTGTTCATCACAGGGCGCACTATCACATAAACATTAAAGACCAAAGAAGAGGAAGACAAAAGAAAAAAGAGAGGGAGAATACACTTTTCATTAAAGAAATAGTTATGTAACAATCTTACAAACAGGATTGGTCCATACATTTTTCATTTAAGAACAGCTTTTAAGAGAAGTACCACTTTTCAAAGCCATGTGTGTGTGCTGCATTATGAAACAGTCCCTGCAGTTGTCAGATGAGTAGTGTCCCATGATGTGCAGAGCACCATAATGACTTGATGTCTTTGGTGCCTGATGTGCTGTACTGGTGTGAGTGCACAGAGTCCTCTCCCTTTTGTCGTACCGCCCGAGGTCTCCGCCTGTCCCTGTCTCTCTGATGCTCTCTTCAGTAAGGGTACTGCTTTTGCTTCTTCCCTGCGAAACAGGACAGCCAGGTGCACAGCAGCATAGCACCCGCCGCTCCTGCCCCTGTGCAGTAATACGCCCAGCCGATCTGACAGGAACCTGCAGAGGATGAAAAAAGAAAAGGTCTTTTCACCCTCTAGAAAAACATTGTAACAGATTCAAATTAATCTGGGCAAATAGGTCATTAGCCAGTAAGACAGTCGCTTGATTTTAATGGAGAACGACACAGCTTACTCTGTATGTATAGCCCTTTTTAGGAAAACTGCCTAAAAATCTCACATCACTTCTGCTATGAAGGGGAACTCGAATGTTTACTCCACTCAGATCAACTACACTGTAAAATTGGACCTAACAGCTCACCCATGCTTTGAATGATAATTGAGCATTACGCTATGCAAAACACACCGAACCATTCAGACGTTAGTTTGAAACGCCCAATCATTTTGTTTGAGATATATCACGAGAACTCCGCACCGCGCCTTTGATCTTGCCCTAGATCTAACATTAACGTGTTAATGTTAATCACAGAGAATGGTGGCAACTACTTAACATCTCTGCTCAGGCTACTATGTTCCCATCTTCTTGTGAAATACAGCTAGCACTGTTGAGAAAATATGCACAAAACAGAGCCCCAATTCATGTGCAAACAGTCTGCTATGTGGGAGATGAACAATTAGAGACTTGGAGAAACGCAGAAATGGAGTCTCTGGAAATTACAGTGATGCAACAAAATGCTGAAATGCAAATAAAACCTAAACCATTAAGTGCCTCCTTTAGACACACCTTGCATAATCATCAGAGGTAATTATATGCATTATGAAATAGGATACAGTGGTTGAGTTTCTTTTGAAAGTGTTGAAAATACTTATTTCCCTTTTTCTGTGGCATTAACAAAAAGTACATCCCCTCTTCTTAAATGTGACTGTAGCTTATCTATTCATTCAAATTAACGACAAGGGTATTTTCCACTTGCAAAACATATCCCATCAAAGGAATCACTCGGATCCTTCATGCTTTGCTTCTTTGGACTCAGGTATGGAAATGAACACGTACGCAGTTATTGCCTCCTGCAGAGGCATTCAGAGTTTTCAAGCACTGACTACAGCCTTCGTGGCTAATTAATGAGAGATGAATTAATGAAGGACTGCTTCAGATGTGGTGAAAGCATCATTCGTCGTCACCATCTTATCATAGTGTTGACATAAATGAGACGAACCTTGAGTCGCCAGTTGCTCTGAACAAAACTTTCAACCAAAAGCACTTGTTAACACAAACGTATATGTGCCTGTTCCTCCACAGAGGAAATAAAATGAAAACTGCGAATTCAACATAATTACCTCTGATAGCGTGTGGTGATGTGTTCTTGAAATTTAAAAGGGAGAAATCTGTTTGAATTATGTGGTTTAAGAGTAGATGCTGCTAGAATGGCAGAATCGGTGTGAATCCATAATTCATGTGACAGAAAACTGGATTAAAAATCACAGTTAATGTTTGCTGATGGTGTTCCTAATACAGCTGGCTGCTTAGCATTTATTAACTTGCAACTCTTAACTTCATATTAGCAACATTTGCATTTTTTTTTCTTGTGGCAACAGTTGGAGAGGACAGTGAAGCTGTTTGGTTTTCCATTAATCTGTTCAGAGTATCATCTCAGCAGCGACAGAGCACATCTTCATGAAATGGGATACAAGTACTACAACCTGCGGCTATTTTGCCCATTTCCAGTCGGAAAATTGATTAGGATGAATAAGCAAATAAACAGTGGTTATTTTTTTTTAACATTTTATTATTTATTTATAATCTGTGTGAGTGCTTCTTCATATTCTGCAGTTGCAAAAAGAAAAAAAAAACCACATGTAGCCTGTGTGCTGAATTACATTTTAATGTTTGCATCCACTGAAATGTGCATCATACGTCTGTTGCCCGGCACCTTCTTTGACCTGTATGCTGAACGGTAGCATGCAGCATAGATAATCCAGTCCCCTTAGTTATTTTAAATCCCACCTAAAAAAGCAAAGAAAAAGTAGTGCATGGGCAGATTTGTTTGCTTTCACGACTAAGAAATTAGCATTAGCAGAAATTTCCCCCAAAAAGTCTATCTTGAAGATTGATTACTGTATGTCGCTGAAGGAAGAAAGACATCTGAAAGCAAACCAAACTGCACGTTAATCAAAATGAAATTTAAACGGATCTGTTTTCCACTGACTTTTTTCATTTATAGTCAAACTTGTTCACTTTTAATTTGTGTGAACCCAGGTAGAAGCTTTAGAGCTAGCAGGCCTATAAATGCTAATAAGTATTTCTTCCCTCCACTATTTGTTTTGTTTTATTGGTAATAAGATTTAGTAAAGATACACATTTTTCTTCTTTCCTTTAAACTTGTAATGAAATGTAAAAAGTAGAATGATTGTAGTGAAGAGGATAGAAAAAATCTCATAAACTGAAGAATATTCACATGGGAGTAGGCTTTAATTACCAATATCTATAGTGATAATGATAATCTGTGTCCCCTTTATTATGCAGGTCAAATGTTTTGTGCAGCTCCATACAGATTCTTTTAATTCAAAAATCAGTTTTTATAGGTTTCCCATCCCTAGACTAGTGGTTCTCTGGTGCTCTTTTCCCTACGGCACGCTTTGATTCTGGACAAAAATATAAGAGCTGAATTTTCTCGAGGTTGATTTTGAGTATTCATGGTCCACACTCAGTGTTTTTAGTGAACCCCACTAAGCATTCAGATCAAGTCAAGATCCAAGCATGTGGGTGACGAATATCAAAATGGGCTGGGATGCTTCCAGGGATCCTCAGAGAGGATGAGCCTTTTAATTTTAATCCAGTGACATTAAAAAAAATCTCCATGTATTCTTGTGTTGAGTGTTAATAATATTAATCCAAGTTCCCAATAAAATATTTTACATCCAGTGAAAAACCAAACACTCTTTGATTAGTATCAAATAAAGGAGCAGCCGCAGTATGAAAAGCTTTTCCACCTCCCTAGTGTCTGATAAAGTAGCATATTACTGTCTGTGAGATAGTCCTGATAATACCAGCTGCATGCAGAGCACAAATCAAAGTATTGCTTATTCTCGGCACACATTTAAAGCTATAAAACATTTTGGAAATGGACAGCTACTGGATCTTCTGCTGTTAATTTTTTCCAAATGCATTAATCAAAACAACAAGAAATCACATCTTTTTTGACTACCAGAGAGAGACAAAAGGCAGCATGTCAACACATAAAGACAAACATCGGTCGTCTGTTTCACGTTTTCTGCGATTCGTCTGTTTTTGGGAATAAAAGATCCAGCGAGCACGGCACAAATTTATGAACCATCTGTGTGTAATTAAAGCCTCTGTGTGTGATGGATCTCCCTTGCAGACATCTTACCTAGTTGAAACTGGCTTGAGCTGTTGTTGCAGGTTTGCTGTACTTCCTCGCTGTCCCATCCCAGTGGATAGAGTGCGCAGCCCGATCCTATGAGCAGACCTGAGAACGAGATGAAGAGCAGGACAGTCGGGTCATGTGACGAGGGAATAGCACTAAAGACCGATCACTGGGGGTTCAAAAATATCACAAAACGTAGCAGCAGGCTGCAAAGACACCGTTTACGAGATAAAACCTGCAGCAAGGACAAACTCATCATCAAGGTGCTCGCTCAGCTCCTTGACGAAGGCCAGCATTGTTTTTAGGAAACCTCGCCTCTCCGGGTTTTTTTTTTATAATTTAAGAATCTTTTAAGCGCTGTGAATAAAAATGCAAAGCGCCATGTGTTTTCTTATTTGTTCCATCCAGATATCAAGCAAGGTTTAATTAATTTTAACCTCAGGTTTTGTGCAGATTCTTCCTCATTATTTGGTCAATGATTTAATTAAAATGATCAAAAAGAGACAATGAGCTGTTGCTCTACAGGCATACGTGTGACCTCACCTCTGTGGTTCTTCCTTCTCCTTATCCGCAGCTTCTCATTCTTGTTCTTCCTATTATGTTTTAGCACATATCACCAGAGAGGCAGCACTCACCGCGTCCATCAGTTCTACCTCTGAACTAAGCCTTGCAATACTTTGGTACATGACACGGGCTGTGATTTTACTACTCTATCACATTTATACAGCAACAAAACAAAGCACCACAGCCATGTAGCTCATAAAACTGAAACAAATGAATGAGAACATATGCAAATAACTTGGCAATTTCTCACTGAGGCAACAGTGAAAAAAACAAGCATTTTTGGTACACAATAATTACTGTAAAACTCTGGAAAATCCTTGAGGGACTTCTTTATGTCAGTGATTAAAGAGACTTATGATTATGCCTAAAGCTGCGCACAGAGACAAGAGCAAAATCTAGTCAAGGCAATTACATTAAGGATTAATATCCTCAATATTTGCCTGCAGCCAGGTCTTGACAAGTTATTCCCTGGATGTCAAGGCCTGTCTCTTAAAATTACCCTGTGGGGGCCCCTGGTAGGTGGCTCTGCCATCACATTAGCTTAATCCCCTCAGATGTGTCTGCTCTGCTATCAGTTATGGGATGTGATGATGGCAGCAGAGGGAGAGACGGGAAGAAAGCGCTGCCTTCCAACCTGATTACCCCTGCCATCCAGGTCTGCCTTATTACATCTAGGCCAGATAACAAGCAGGAATTAGTCCACATGTTAATGAGGATGGGCTAGACAAACTGGCTAACATCTGAGGAGGAGTAGGTAGAGTGAAAGAGACATCTGTGTTGTCCCTGGTCACAGCCAAAAGGACAAACGAAAACGGGCTGTCTCAAATCAATTGGGTGAAACTCTGGCATGTTGATGAGAATGAGGGGATAGCAAAAGGCTCTGACCATGTCTGTGTCATTACAGCTCAGGATCAGAGGGGATCCAGGGATTTTAATACATAACAACTGAGCTGTTTCTCCCTCAAACCCTTAAGAAAACTTCAGACGAACTCCTCCTTCAGACCTAAAAATACTACCTTTAGCCCGTGCACTGCAGCAAAAGCGAAACAGGAGCATTTGATGTAAATCCCTATTCAAGCAACCACTATGGATACCTGATGAGTCTAAAAACCCACTATTTTAAAAGGTGCAAAAATGTATTTAGGAGGAAGGGTGCATTCACGCAGCCATTAAATTTTCTCGGTTACATAATGTTACTCGGTATGTTTTGATTCAAATTTGTAATAGCAAAGACTGTAAAGCATGCCAGCATGATAATGTATTCATGATTAATATTTAACATAATTTAAAATTCTCTTTCAAGTGTTGTGTAATGCAGAGATAGAGCAGCATGTAATCAAACTGAATTTCCTTGCAGCAAAATGAGAGGAGGTAAAAAAAAGAAAAAAAGAGCAAAAAAAAAAAAAAAGACTTTATTTCCCAGAGATGTTATTATTCTATCCAGTGAGGTATAATATTTCCATTTGAAAAATCAAACTTGATGGCAATTCTCAATCATACTTTGGTTAACACGTTTGCTAAAACGATCAAAACCATAAAGTTGCTCAGTTCTGCAGCAGGCACCAAACAGAGTAGAATGGGAAAAGAAAGACTTCATTGCATAGTTTCCACATCAGGTCAGATTATGATGATGACAGTGAATGCTGGAAATTGCTCCAAGACTACGGGCGGGAGGGGAATTATTGCCACAACAAAGACTGGAGCTGAGGTTCATTGTGTAAGCGCCTAAAATCAAAGGTTTCCATGTGAAATGTCACTGTTGGCTGTTGTTTTTTGGAAGTAAACTCCCAGAGTCTGCAACGCTGCAGTGGGTGAAATCAATGTGAGTGCTCACATGTTACCGTAACACTATTAAGACAGTTACCGTGGGAGCAGATGAACAAAAAATATGGGCACACTGCTAAGGTGTAAATATGAGGTCCCACGTTTCTCTTTTGGCTTTTATTTATTTGATTTCTTTATTTTTTTTCCTCACGATGGCTAATTCCATCAAATCCCATCCTCCACACTCCACACTGGTTATTGAAAACCAGAGGTAGGGGGGCTGTTGACTGGGATGTAGGAAAAAGATTACTGAGAAAGAAAAAAACCCAAAAACATTCTTTCACATAATGTTCATGAGCCAAGCTGTTAGAAAGAAGTGTGCTGTTGTGAGAGGCAGCTACCTCAGGCTCTCCTTCTGCATGCACGCTGTTATAGTCAGATACTTCTCATCCTTCTTATTATCCCGTCCTAAGCTAACACTGCTACACCCCGATCTGCACAAACACACAGTTGGGGATTTGTGTCAGTTAGCGTGTGGTTGTCAGCTATAGATATGCTTCTCGACCTTTTGTGCCTTTCCAAGTGAGATTGAAGATTTCCTTTATTGCGACTGTTCTTGAATGTTTCAAGATGTTCTCACATTTTGTGACCTAAATCGAATGTCCTGAGTCCTGGTGTGAAACCTACTCAAGTTACAGACACACGACGGTCACAAGCACTAAAGCTAATTAACCATAAACAGCATTTTACTGCATGGAACTTCACATTCTCTTTGCTGCAAAACAGATTCTCTGAAAGAATTTAAAAGTCTTGAATTACGAGTTGTTTCGTTTCATTGAGGTCTTTGAGGTATTTCAGAGCTTTTCCCAAAGCACAGAAAGGAAATCGTCTCTTTCAGACAACATGAACAGCAGATGGTCTCATGATGAAATCGTTGCAGGACTCCGCTATAAGCTGTCATGAGAATAGTTAGTGGAATAAACCACAAGTCTGTCACAGAGCCTTTGCTGCAGCTAGATGACACTCTGAGACTGACAGAAAGGATGACAAATATGAGAAATATACAACAACAGCTTGCATCGACACACAGAGGCAGGCAGAGGAGTTATCACACCTAATACCCCCCCAAAATAAACTGACCCGCTGAAATGTCTGTGCGATCAAATCTGCCTCTAAAGCAAAGAATTAGTGAACATAAAAGTTCCATTACAGATACGAACTATTCTGTAGCCTGTCACTTTAATAACCTCTCTGATTTCCTCCTGTAGCTTTCAGCATGTGGAGCAGATTTCTCTTCACAGATGGGGTGATGGTGACAGGAGGTTATGTCAGAGAGAGCTTTTGTGCATGCACTCCTTATGAACATTGTAACCACTGCGAGGGTTTTTAGTGTAATGTTATGATTAAACTATAATGGTCCATATATGCTATGCCTGATGGTTGTACAGCATTTATCTCTATTGATGAATATTCTACCACATTATGTAGAATATATGTTGATGGTCTTTGTGTTTCTTTACTGTCTCTATAGATACTTTCTCAAACTAGTCCACTTGATTTTTATACTGTGTTCAGCTGGTATTACTGTAATAGGGGTCCAAGCAGCAGAGCTGTTGGATAAGCCCTAGTATTCCTGCATTGGTGTCTTCTTTCTTCTTTTAACATTTAACGCTCTCTTGAGTGCCACCCATAGGTCAAAGTCGGAGGTGTGATTATAAGCATAACTATGGAAGCCCGTTTCCGCCACTAAAAAGAAAAAAGTACCCATAACTTGAAATTTCGACTTATTAACTCAAAATTTTGAGAAAAGTCACTTGAAATTTCGAGTTAGCGCTGCCAATCAGTAATCTATGTGAATGACAATGACATGAAATGCCTTTCCCTAACAGCCACACTTTGAACATAATGATATCAAATTGTCATGGCAACTGTGCCCGGCTGAACTACTAAGTCCACTAGTTGTTGCTTGAGCCCATTGAAAAGTTTTGCACTGATCTGCATGCATGCTTTTTTAAGATTCAGTTTTATCTACTGCTCCAGTGCAACTGAAGTCAAATGAACTGTACTGAAAAGCCAAATTTGTTACTTAGTGAGCTTGTTTTTTTTTTGTTTTTTTTTTACTATTTCAGCACTCCTCTAAGCTGTCATGATAGGGTAGTTAGTGGAATTCACCAGAATGCTGTTGCAGAGGCAAGGCAGGAACTCATAATCTTTAGAAATCTGCCAGCACCATCATCCACAGACCCCGTGTGTGCTTTCCACAGAGGTGATTAAGGATCCAAAGAGCTAGCTTTCTTTAGTAGCATCAATCATGACCTCAGGTCAAATTTAAAGATTCCCCTTAGCTTTCCGGGAGATCAGGAGAGGTTCAAGTGTGTCTCTATCTTGGAGGTATGTTTGTTTGCCTTACTGCATTTCGCCAGCAACCACTGTTTGTAGAGCGTGCCCCCCCCCCATTTTTGAAGTTTTGTTTCAGTTGCTTTGGCAGCCAGCTGATGCTTTATAAGCTTCAGGGGTGGATGAGGCGAAGAAGAGGAGGAAAGGGCTGGATAGTGAGTGCAGTGCAGAATATATGAGGCTATATGAGGCCAGGCAACTTATTCATGATCGAGTTTCAATTGATCTCCGTGTGGTCATTATCGGAATGACTATGTCAGGGCTAATAGCTTGTCTGAAAGGCTCTTCTATGAACTTGAAAGAGTTGGGTTAAATAGATTTAACCAAATACAATCAGCCTCACATATCAGTGTACAATCCAGAAAATCTGCTCTAATATAGTGATCTTTCTTCTGCCTCTGCTTGCCTCAGATTTCATCATCACAGTTGAGCACTTTTTTCAAATCAAATTATTGCCTGCCTAAAAAGCATACAGAGAAGTGTTTTATTCCATCACGGCTAAGCCATTGTTCCCCATCTTTTTTTCTCTGTCAATGCTTTTTTACCTGAATGAAAAACTGCCCCCTTTTCATATCCCCCCACATTCTCTGATTCAGGCAGTGCTGATGCCTTTTGTCAAGCTTTCTTGCTCTCTGTCAAGACCCAAGGAATTTCTTTACCCTCTTTCATGCCCCGAGACAATACCATTCAAGGTTATCATTCAAGAGGCCAAAAAGGGCAGGGGGAAAAAATGCAGAGGCTAAAGCTGGAGAGAATTTTTGTGGCCAGGGAATTGGAGTGTAGATGTGCCTGAGTGAGCTGGCTTAATGTAAGACAGTCCCTTTTGGGCTTGGAAGATCATCCAAAAGAAGTAGGAAAATGTAAGAGCAACCACACCTGGGAAGACAGTCTTGTTCTTCTATTAATATACCCTTTGCTCAGCATATGTGTTAAGACTTTTACTTACCAGAAACATGCCAAAGATGGATAAAAACTACACGATCAATAAACTGCTTCATTACTCCAGGAAATGCATGAAACGTGACTCTAGCCACATTGTCATTCTCTCCGTGTTTATCTTCCAGAGCTATAATGAAAAGCACCAGGGGTTCACAGTGTCATATCAGCCTAAAGAGGCCAGTGTGACTAATCTGTTCACAGACCCGTCCCTGCATGTCGAGGCATGAATTCTCTTTCATTTAAAAAACAAGACAAACAATAACATGTAACGTTTCCCTGCCTGCTTTTTAAAAAAAATCTTATTTTGATTGGCTCTGTCATTCAAGTTGGACTGGCTTAGTCGTTCTAGCAGGGCTTACTCCTGTGTGAGCATTTTTGCTGGAAAAGTTGGGGAATTTTTTGTGAGTGAGAAAGGGATCTGGAGTTTCACTTGAAAGGAGCAGTGAGATGGTTAGATGGAGGAAAAGGGGGGTGCAGAGACAGGAGGGATTTAAATAGGGTATGTGAAGTATGTGATATTTGATATGCACAGTGAAGCATATAAATATTTGCTGCTGCTGCAAGTGACTGGCATTTGGCTGCAGCTGACTGTTAGTCTTCTGATTGGTTTTCCGTGGCTCAAGAGTTGGGAGTTCGCCTTGTAATCGGAAGGTTGCCGGTTCGAGCCCCGGCTTGGACAGTCTCGGTCGTTGTGTCCTTGGGCAAGACACTTCACCCGTTGCCTACTGGTGGTGGTCAGAGGGCCCGGTGGCGCCAGTGTCCGGCAGCCTCGCCTCTGTCAGTGCGCCCCAGGGTGGCTGTGGCTACAATGTAGCTTGCCATCACCAGTGTGTGAATGTGTGTGTGAATGGGTGGATGACTGGATATGTAAAGCGCTTTGGGGTCCTTAGGGACTAGTAAAGCGCTATATAAAATACAGGCCATTTACCATTAAAAAGTATCAAGTATTTTTAGTTTATTCATGTTATTTTGTTAAGTAGCTACCTCTGCGATCCTGCCACATACAGGGCAGCTGGAAAAGACATAGTGGGAAAGATGCTTTTCCTGTTCTTTTTAAGGTGTTTTCATACTTGTACTGTTGACTCTGTGGAAACTGAAATCTGGTTTTCTTTCCCCTTGGTACAGTCCATTTGTGCAGATGTTAACACAGCAATCACACTCAAGTACAGTGTGATCCGATCTTGATCTGACCCAGCTACCAAACTGTGCATGGTACGGTTTGAGCAACATGTCTTCCACATAGCCACATATGCTTTGCATTCTGGGATGTGGCTGATTACCATAGACATGCAGGAGTAAATTCTCCCTGTTATCCACTAGTTACGAACATGGCACCTTCTTCCTATATTTACTTTTGTTCTCCCTGCTCCAGACACATGTGGCCAATAAGTGGATTGAGGGCTCTCGCATGGTTTGTAGCGACACATTTTTGATTCCCTTGGTGTTTCCTGTTTGCTAGAAAAAGCCACAACTTTACAAACTCATAATTCAGACCAGAGTAAACGAACTACAGGTGAAAAAACATCCTTACTTGGTACCCAGGGGCTGGACCATGGCCAACTTCCAAGCAGAACTTCATATTCATTTAAACTACACACAATTACCTCTGTTATTTGCACAGTTATTGTTAAAATTACAAGTTTAAAAACCACACCCTTTCTGACATCCCTACATCCATCATATTACATCATATCCTGACAGTCTGTTAGACACACCAAGGACTCTATAACTGCACCCTCTCAGCCTGGCAGGCCTTTTGTGTCCCTGCCATTATACTGAAAACAAAGAAAACAGAACCATCAAGATGGTTGATGCATTAGTGTAGTTGAATTTAAGTTAACCTAATTCATTGAATCCTTTCAGCAGAATATTAGTACTACAGTTTTAGTTTGATCTGTAATTGCATTTATTTGTCTTTATGTATAAGGAAAAACCCACTGAACCAACCACCCACTCAACAAGCTACAAATTCTAAGAAATAAGCCTTTGGAACGACTTTTTGCATCCCAAGTGTCGATGTGCACGCTGCATCACATGTGCTGTGAGCCAACGCAACCGCCTTCACTGCAGTTTTTTTTCTATTATTTCATTATTATGCTGACAAAATCTGCCCAGAACGACATGCAAAGTATTGCCAAAGTACGGCAGATGGCGTCTTCTGTCATGATGAAACTGACAGACAGACTCACGAGGTGAAAACAGTACCTGCCACACTGTCACAGCTAATAATAAACTGAATAAATTTGTTGCCTACTGCGTGATGGTTGACTACACACAGAAACTCTGCTAGTCCGCAGCTTCTGTTTAGTTTCATGTTTCTCCATGATTTGCTTCACAATTTGAATATCAAACACAGGAAACTCTATTACTGACCCGGTCGGTGAGATCAGAGCACTGTGACAAACACAGTCTGACTATTCATTCAGAGTGTGACCATCATCTCCATGACGCACCCACCTCATCTTCTCTTTGGTATTTGCTTCCGGCCCACAAAAAAGGTCAAACTGATAGAAACACTCACACACCCACATTATTATTTCATGCTCATATGATGTCTGTGTGGTTTTACTTTTATGTCATCCTGCAAACCTACATGTTTTTTCATGTATTCTCTCATTGTTTGGCTTATTTGCCTTTTGTCTGTCGAACATCAGTTGCCCTCCAGGAATGACTTTAAAGTAAGCTGAACAAAAGCGAATTAGAGTGTTTTAAATATCCATCAACAACCCTTATGCCGTTTAGTGGCTAATCAAATTAACATTTTGTCAACTGTATCTTGATTTAGCAAGTCAATTTAGTAAGTTCCTTACATTGTCAGAGATATATAGTATATGAGACGATCTTACAGAGTTTAGTTTCCTACTACAACCAGTAATTAATAAAAACACCAATTACACAACAAAATGAACTTCTGCTTCATCGGGCGTGATCAAAACCTCTCTCGGTCTGGTAGCCCAGGAGAACAACACGGTGCAGAAAATGTGCACAAGCTGAAAATGGGCTGTGCTAAATACGTAGCAAGTAACTTTCAAAAGAGAACATCCTGTGGATGCGTGCGGAGAATGAGCTTTTCACACAAGGGCGTAGATATTTTCTGTATGTCTCACCCTTTCCACTGACAAACCCATGGCTCTCTGCAAGCGTAACAATGTCTCCTCTGATCTCATACTGCAAATTGGATATCATTCCCCCTCCTTTTGGCTAAGATGAGAGTGCAAGTAGGAGGTATGGAAAAAGAAAGAAAGAAAAGAATTTCAGCAGCATCCAAGAGAAATTTCTCCTTTTTATTTTCCAAATGCTACTCATTTAGTTTTCCTTAAATGCAATGCATACTTTAACCTTTCTCTTAAATGTAGTCACCTCTGTGCTAAAGCTAGTGTGTAAAATCCTGAAAATTATATTCATATTGTATATCTTAGAAACCCTACCATTCCTGGATCACTTGACTTCTACTGTTATCAATTTGCTGCCTTATTCCCCCCCCCCCCCCCAACAAAGTCCTTTCTTAATTACCCTTTATAATGAGCAAAAAGCATGCTAGCACAAGGCCTTCTAGGGAGAGGCAAATGAAAGACATTGCAATCTACGCTGTAATATTCATGTTAATAGCATCCAAATATGCAATGAATGTTTTAGTATCCTCCATGCAGACACTGCCAGATATCAAAATGCCTTTGACAGTACTGGGTCTCATCATGTGAGCTGCTCCATACCGCAAACACAAAGAGCCTCCTTTCAAAAGACAATGCAACGCTTCAGGGATCAAGGAAAAACTGACTCCCAATGCCAAGTGTAGCTACAAAGTACTCCACAGCCTGTGTTTAAAATCCCGGCCCACTACATTCACGCTGCCTTCTGGGACACACACCAGGCTAGCTCACCACCAAGGATTTAGTTGGATTGAGTTTAAGCAGCCTTACTCTGCTCTCTAAAATCAAATATTCCCTAAACTAACAGGTCACTCTCGCTTCCAGGGTTTCATTGTGTGGGTGTGATGTGAAAACCATTCAGCAAGAGCGGGCTCTCTTAGGACCTGGGGCCAATTCTAAAGCCTTGAACATGTGTATGGATATCACCAGAACATAGATAACATATACATATATATATATAAAAATGTAGTAAACAATTTCTGAAGGTAAATAAGGCTTTATACTGAGAAAAGAAAAAATGTTTCATAACTACATACTGTCTCTTAATGTCTATTTTCAGTCCGCATGCTAAGCTAAGCTAACTATGAGATGATGGAAGTTTTGCATTTCCCATCCCCACATACTAACAACTTCAAAAGTCAAACATTTTTTTTAGTGTCTTACTTATTTACAACCATCCATCCATTCTCTTCTGCTTATCCAATTCAGATCACATGTGGAAATTACTTTTAAAAGAAATAACTTCTTATGCATTAATGGTGAATGGTTATATGATAAAGCTCGAGTGGCTCCTCTTTCATGTTCTGCCGTACTGTTGACATTTAAGAGCCCTTGAGGAAGAGAATAGCAGAAATGAGAGCACATTATGCAACATGTCATGTAGTCTGTGAGCAATACAAAAGGGCAAATGGAGAGCCAGAGATCAGATTATATGTGCTCATATAATCATGTGTGCTCATGACATTTTGTATGATACTGAATTGGTATTGTGATCCTATAATCTTATAATATCTGGTTTATCCTGTCCACTCAAGGATGAAAAGCTTTCTGCCACAGTGACTTTACAGATTGAAACCAAACAGATGTCAAGAAAAGGCTACTGGTTCTATTTCAGGTGAAGTTTTACCATTACAATACTTTATATTGCTATGCCATCCATGACAGTGCAGTAAGTACTGAGGTAAAATGAAGCTAATGCTCTTACATTGTAGGAGACTGTGCTGATGAAATTATAGCTTCCTTGTGAACTCTTGTATTTTGGGCAGTGCTGTTAGACTCACAAATGATATAATATCATCTGAAAAAAGTCCAGTTTCTCGACACTGAGCGGTTGGAAAAGCGACATCACAGAGAAACTTGTTTGAGTCACTTTGGTCTTAAAATCTCAGATGCGGTAAAGCATGATGAAATATACAGAGCCCCTGAAGTCGTTTCCAAAACTAGTGATTATTTTTTTCCTTCTTCATTAGACTACTAGCTAAATGTGATGACTTAATTCCTGTTTTGACATGCACTTAAATTCCATGTTCATCTTGATAAACAGTTTCTAATTTGTCAGTTAAGCCCTTAGGCAGAATAAATCAAAAACATTTAAGGTAAAGAAATAAAAGCGTCTGGATGAGAATGAACTCCGACAAATTAAAACCCAAAGGGTTGGGCGATAGCGGGTGGACTGAAAATGAAGCACTTTATATGGGTAATTATAGAAAATACAGACAACAACCACAAATATGTGAAATGGCATTGCTTTGCTTAGTGCCGCATACATTTAGGAAAAAGCGAAAAGCCACACTCTAACGCAGGATGATAAATGGATAGGTTATTTATCATATTTTTAAAGGAAAATGAAAAGGTGGTATACTGGTCAAGTTTGTTTTTACTATGCCCCAGACAATAAAGACCTAACACCTCTATTACACTTGTGCCTCCCACAACCATATGGCTTCAATCTGCAGCAGGCATTCATGCCATAAGAGCAGTGGATCATATGAATCCACACATTATAGCAAGGCCACAAGGACGAATGAAAATCAATAGTTCCCTGGGACTTTCCAATACTGCCTTTCACTGAGGAAATATATATATATATATATATATATGCGCAGTAAGATGTGGGAACAATGGTCTTCAAGCATGGTTGGTTTGCTCCACTACTCATGGTGTTTTTAATTTTCCACTATCCCACTGCCTTCTGCTTAATTAACTCTGGACTAACAGCAGTGTATGCCTGGGTATCGTATAACTTGGCAGACAGACCTCTCAGTTTCTCTTAAAGAAACAACATTAGGAAGACAATGCAAAGCAAAGCTAGACTTCAATTTCTCAAAATTCGTTATTTCTAACTCACTTAAATGGTTTCACAACACCTTGAAATTTAATAGTAAAGTCTAAGATTGTAGTTAAAACAAACAAAAAAGCCTGTGGATGCATAAAAAAAAAAATCAATTTTGACCAAAGTGAACAAACTTGGACTCAACTGAAGGAATGAAATGCAAAAATTCAGTCAGCTGCCACTTCACATATACATTAAATTGAACTAAATTACTAAATACATTTAGTAAGATTAAAGTTTCAGTTCCACAAATGTTCCACAATAGAAGTGAAGCACAATGACATGGCATCCAGAAGTAATAGAAGTACAGGACAGATTGCTACTCACAGTGTTAAATTACAGTTGGAAAGCGTTAAATTACACCAATATCTCAAATTGTGAATACAATTATCAGCAATCTTTCTGAATTATATATATATTATATTAAGTTACTTTCCAACCCATGGTGTATTAGTTCTGTACAAACAGAGTTATAAAATTCCATTTTTTAAGATCCATCTGTATTCATGAACATGAACCAGTGTCTTCAGAAGCTTAAATTGGAAGATAAAACTCGGGTCCGCTACACTGATGATGTATTAGAGAGCTGCTTTGTGGAAATAAAACTATGAAATTTCACAGCAAAATTAACTTTGCGTCATTATAAAGCTCTCAGTGATGAGGCTCTCGCCTCCATAATGTCATGCATCCACAAAGGCTCACTGTCAATAGAACTCGGGTCACAAAACATCCCCTGATTGATTCAGTCTGAGTGTCTTTGGATCAAAGAGGGGCTTGTTCCTACTCACAAATTATGACTGATTTGTCCTAGATCATAGGTTACTGCATGTGCACAGTCATCATTTTCTTTTTTTTGTCTTGAATGTTTATTACTGTAACCCTGTTATGGCAGCTTGACTGTGACTGAATAGGCTGCTAAGGGCTGTTGAGAATGTACCACAGGACATTTCAGAGCTAGTCACTCTGATTGATTGAGCCATAAAGAGTTTGTCCATGGGGTTAACAGGACCCGGACAAAAGATTAAGAGTCTGTTGAGTGTTGATTAATGGTCGAGGATATAACCTCTGGCCAGTGGTGCTGAAAGATTTATATAAACAGGGTCTCAGCAGCAAAATATTTTACACACACTGAATTGGAGTAATCTAAAGTCGGCGAGAACAAAACAATTACAGGATATCCGCAGGACATGAGCTAAATCAAAACAGAATTGTCACAACTCTGTAATCGGACAAACAAGTGTATTATTAACTGACAGAAGAGGTAGAACAAAAGCAAGCTAGGAAATAGGATGAACCATAAAATAGAACTGAAATGGAACAGCCTCACTTTCATTTTTCGTTTTCTAAGTGAGAAGGAATGTGATGACGGGGGGAGAAAAATTTCCTCTGCATATTTATACAGGACGTTGTCTGTGTCAAGCCCTGCCCCACCCCCTGGACTTGGACTGCCTGATTAGCATTCAGAGAATTCATTAAGACACAATCGCTGGTCTATGGGAACATGGGAATTCTTGATGGAGGAGAGGTTGAGTTCAGCCCGCTGGGTAACTTACTACAGAGAAAAACACCCCATCCCCCCAAACCTGAAGGTCACCACGTCCTTACTCTGCTACTGATCTGATGGATCAGAGACACACAGCCAATGCGGAGGAGGGGGATTGTCAGCATCCGAAAAATGTGCACTAACTCTGCCTGAGAAAAAGGCATGACTAAACGCTAGTCTGACTTTTGCCTTGACTACCCCCAAAGGCAATCTCCCACAGTCCATCAGTTCCATGTTATAAAAGTGTTTCCCTTGTAAGCTATAAAAAAAAATATAAATAAAATCTGACTTTTATGCTCGCACACCATCCATCCTTCAAAGTTTTACCCCCACCCCAATTTCCCCAACTATTAAAATCAATGTAAAGATGAATGAACCGCAGAAACCAAGGGGACATTGGGTAGACAAATTCTTCCGGCTGCGCCAATGGGTCATACATTAGGAAGGCGAGCTTTGGTTGCAACCCAGTGATGAATCATTCCTCAGGGAAGTACTACACACTTCAACCCGTTTAATAAAAAACACCAAAAAAGTGTCCCGCATGAAAGCTTCACAATAATAAATCACAAGCGATGCATGCAGCGACGCTGCACAAATCCAGCAGTTTGGCTTTGGTCTCCGCTCACTGCTGGACTGTCATTCTGCTATTTCTTTCATCCCGCTGTGGTTGCTTTGATTTGCAGCACAAATATGAATCTTTTTGTCGTTACCTCCTTCCTCAGAAAATGATTTCAAATTATAAAGGAATTATCCAGCAGAGGGACAAATACTTCCCTGGGGTTTAATATCACAATTTATGCTTAAGTGTTTCTCTTGAAGTGGTCTCTTGATGGCTGATTAAATTTTAAGCATGCATTAGTTTTAAGGGTTTCACAGTAAAATTAATTACCAGTATACCAGTATGGGGGGTAAAACGAAGAACTGTTGTAAAAGTCCACAACAAATACCCCTACATTTGTGCCACATCCTCAAGCCTCCTTCTTTCCTTTTTTTTACCACTACATGGAAGAAAGACTTTGATCATCCACTGCATCTCACTCAGAAAAAGAAGATGAAAACAGAGTCGGGGCATAAGAGTTGGGGTTTTTCACACGAGGGAATGCAGAGCGGTAGGAAAATGAGGTGAACAGCAGCCACAAAAAGAGAGCAGAAAACCTCCAGCAGCTGCAGCACCCTCGACAGGAAACTAAGCTGCTGAAGCTAGTGTCAAACAAAACAAATTGCTTAAACCCCTGTGACACGTTGCGAGGTCTCATGACAAGAGTGGAAATTAAGTTGCCACAGACAGAGAATGCCAAGGCTAGATCACCAATATGAAGAATAATGCTGACTCTGATGGCAGTGGTGAGGTGTGTGCATTAGTGTGCTTACGAGGTATCGCTTCACACATGAGAATTAATTCATAAATCACTAGACATGTGGCTCCTTTGTCCAACAAGGGATTGGAATTCTTTTATGCACCATGTTCTGTTTTTTGTAATGGAGCCAAAGCTAAAATAGACTTCCTCTCAGCAGGGACTAGAGTATTCTGTCTCAAAAGATCCCTTCTTCTCTCAGAACCCAGGCATGGCTGACACGAATGTGACAGCACGAGTGAGTCAACATACCCAGGCAGTGCACTTTCATTTAGGAAGGAGGGAGCGCTTCAAAGTTCAGCTTATGGAGTAAAGAAAGAATAAAGAACAATGAAGAGCAGTATGTGCTGGCTAAAAAGGCACTTTGAGATGGAGAGAAACTGAAATGGCAGCAACAAAAGAAACAATTTATACATTCGAGTTCATGTCAAGAAGAAGAGAAAAAGTATTTAATGCCCCTCAGGTGACTCATTTATTAATACAGCCGTAATTCACTTTTTGTAGATGAGGTTTGGTTTTCAGTGTTCTTCACTATGTTCATCGTCCGTGGCGAATCCCTTCATGGAAAAACTTTGCTGAACTACAGAGTCTATAGAAAGGCAAAGGGTAAGAATGAGCCATTACTCACACTAGAGCTAAAAAGGCACAAATGCAAGAAGACGTAAAAAAATACCAAGGTTGATGTATGGGATATATTTCAGTGAAAACTGCAACAAAGAAATGAGTGTGTTCCCATGAGTGTGTGTGACTAAGATCAGGAGCATGTTGCAAAGGTTTAAGGTACCCATTACTGCTGAGTATAGCAGCAATGGGATTAGTGGTACCCGGAGGGCACAGATGGCACCGAAATCCTCCGAGCCGTTCTGAAAAGGTCACACAAAATACAGGAGAGACCCCCCCCACCTACTCACCCAACCATTCACTGCTGCTAACAGATTCCTCGGGCAGGATTGTGCTCGGGCTTTTAGTCTCTCATCAATCCTCTGAATGCTCCACAATCATTCTTTTCAAGTGCGGAACAGAGGCAGGAACAGAAATGCCTTTAAAATGTCAAACGACAACAGACCTGAGTTGCAGTGTCATTGATGATATCGTGGCGAGGGCTGAATTCAATGAGAAACATGTGGCACTATAGAGGAAAACAGGTTTATCAAAGCTCTTTTGTTGAAATGTTTAATAAGACATGAAATGCAAGAAAGAAAGGACAGACGCAGAGAGATGTATAAAAAGAAATCAGTTCCAATAAATACGAATTGAGCTGATGGGCAGCTTTTAATCCCATTTGAAGGGCATTTTTGACCCCTTCATTTCTCATTTTCTCATTCATTTGTCTCTGTCATGGTGAATGTAGTCATGTTAGGTCTGCAGAAAGGAGGTTTGCATTCCTCCTCTGTTGTGCATTTCCTGCCACCATACGGCTGCACTGTCCCCAGGTGCCGGCTTGTTCGCCAGGACCATATGGCAAGGCCAGCAAAGCAGGTAGTGAGCTCCAAGACCCTACCAGTGTCACCAGTTTTCATGTTTTCTCCAAAAATACAAATATAGAATAATGAGTTAAAATATACAGACTAAGACATATGGACCACACCATGGCACGGATGTGATGTGGCTTCCAACATTAAACCTCACGAAAGTAAGGAAGGTAAGAACCTCTGTAAATCACTACAATTTATTTGATACCTTAGCACTAAGGCTGGGTTTCAATTATTGATTTTCCGATTAAAATCAATTTTAGCTTGAATAACGCGATATCGACAGAGATGGGCAGTAAGGTTTGGAGTCTTCTCTCACCCCCATTCTCTGCGGCCTGCTGGAGCGGGGGGGCTAGGAGGAGTTGGCCGTCCGACTGCGGTCTGGAGTGTGGGGCCTCCCTGCTGCTGCGGAGTCGGGGCGGTCTGCCTCTCCCCACCGCAGGGAAAAGGGTAACACCACCTGGGTCTGGGTGCAGTTCCCCCCTCCAGGGGCAAGGGTACCTAGACCCGGTTCGTAGAGTACGCTTGGGGAGTGTGATCGTGTGTACAGCGTCTCTTTATGTCTGTCTCCACGTTGGTTGAGTGTGGAGTAAGTGCATATGAGAGCATGAGGGGGGGAATGGATGTTTGTATCTGTGTGTGCCTGTATGTCTGTGTCTATATGTCAGGTTGGGTGTCAGACGCCACCTCTCTGGGACATCTCAGGCCCTCCAAGGTTTGGAGGCCTATCTCCACCCACCACCACTTCCCCTGCCAGTGGCAGACTGCCTCAGGTGTCGGTGCATTGGTGGTTCTTTGTGTCTGGGGGTGGGCGTCCGGGTACACACCGGCTCACTCCTTGGCGGCCGCTTATCGGGGCCTGGAACCTGGGGCTCGCTCGGGCCACTTCGGAGGTGGGGTGCCCCCGGCCTCTCGGCCTGGGGCTCGGTCACTCAGGCACAGCTGGCTGCCGGCGGAGCTCACGGGCGCGTCACTGCAACTCCCCCTGGCTTCTGCTCCGCGGCTGCTGAGTGAGCCCTCATCTGGGGCTCTCCTCAGCTCTTACTGGGACAGTGGCGCGGCTGCCCCTCTGTTGGTCTTCCTTGGTCTCTTGTGTTCTGGGGGCCTCTGGATGTCTGGAGTTTTGATCTCCTCCATACCTGCTTCATACCC
This sequence comes from Aulonocara stuartgranti, assembly GCF_965226115.1. NCBI lineage: Eukaryota > Metazoa > Chordata > Actinopteri > Cichliformes > Cichlidae > Aulonocara > Aulonocara stuartgranti. The sequence continues at coordinate 8,313,176 of NC_138950.1, forward strand.
TGGAGGACGGGGCTGTGGCTCCCCACACTCCCTAGCAGATCGTTACATGGAGAAACCTTTGGAATGCAAGCATGCTGATCCACACAGGTATGCACACAGGTGTACACACGGGTATTCACAGACGCGGACTACAGCTTTCTTGGCTGCTGCCTCAAAGCACATTGTGCGCTGTCTATCTTGCGTGCTGCACAATATCGTTTATTACTTAGTATCTACTGATATCTACTGCTAGCTAGTTTATTGTGATGGTGCCGTTTTTTTTATTATGTTGCTCTTTGTTGTTTGCTTTCTCTTCTGTTTTTTTTCTCCATACAGGTGACCCAGGTGTTTTTTTTTTTTGTTGTTGGTTTTTTTTTTTTTTTTTTCTTTCTTCCCCCCCTTCTCACCGTCTCTTCTCCCCTTTGGTTTTCTTTCTCTCCCTCTCTTTCTTTCATTCTTTCTCCCTGTCCTATCCCCCAGTCATGTCTGTCCCGTTTGTAGGAACTGAAAATAAAATAAATTCATAATTATAATAAAGGTCAATCAAATGGACCAATATGGCAAGGCCATGATGATCCACTTAGTAAAATAAATCCGCTTGGCATCTTTCTTTGCCTTAAGACAACAATTCTGATGGCTAAAGATCCAAACGGGACACAAAAAGAAAAAAAAAAAAGAGATGGGCAGTAACGCATTACTTGTAACGCGTTACTGTAATCTGATTACTTTTTCAAGTAATGAGTAAAGTAAGGGATTACTATTGCAAAAACGGTAATTAGATTACCGTTACTTTCCCATAGGAACGCTGCGTTACTGCGTTACTAAAACCGTGATTTTTTGCGAGAATGTCTCATGACAGTGACGTAAGCGAGTGCACCGTTAGTGACAACAGCTGTGTGCAGATCAACAATGGATCACATATCGATTGTGGGAGAGAGTATGAGCGTGCAGCGTTTAAAGCGTGGAAGTACTGACCTTACTTTGAGTTTGATTCCATAAAAAGTGACAAAAACATTAGTGTCCGTTGTGCGTGGGAAGAAAACTTCTTTTTGCAGCGAAAAAAACCCCTAAACTTCCGAGCAAGCACTGAGTGCGCAACGACGTAATGGGAAATTCACAGAGAAACTCGCGGATTCTTCCACTGACCGCTGCGGCACACCTGCACCAGGGTAAACCTCCGCCTACCGCAGTCCTGCTTTGCAGGTGAAAATAGAGCAACAGGACCGCTGAGTCTTTGACTTTATTTATTTTCTGCTGTGTTTTACTTGCATCTGTTTGAAAGAGTGAGTGTAAACACAAAAAATATTTTATTTTATGTGCTGGAATGTGTAGAAAATAGGTTTAAATGTTAAACTAATTTATTCAAGTCAGAATGTTGCATATAATTAAATTTTTGCTTGATGCATAAAGTTAAAAGATTAAAACTGATAAAACAAGTTTATATAAAGAGACTTTTCCATTTGATTACATTTTGTATGATGGATTATGTAGAAAAAGTAGAATTGGGCTGAAAGATCTATCGCTTTCTCACCTCTTCAGGTTGTAAATCGTGTTTTTAAAAAGTAACTAAGCAACTAAGTAACTAAGTAATTAATTACTTTTGAAAATAAGTAATCAGTAAAGTAACGGGATTACTTTTTGGGGGAAGTAATCAGTAATTAGTTACTGATTACTTTTTTCAAGTAACTTGACCAACACTGGATATCGATTCATTAAATCCTGAATCACTTTTTAAATATAAATGTATTTGCCAGAATCTCAGGTTAAAGCTTTCGTTTCAACAACCACCAAACAGCTAAAACAGCAAACGAGAGCAGATAAACGGATTCAACACAAAGACGTAAACACAAAGCGTGGACCCAACGCAACAGAATCTGTAAGATGTTGAAAGCCGACACCTCACAGATTCTGATGCAGCAGGTTTTGTCACTATCTGACCAAAATTGACTGAAAAGAAGATCAAAACTACGCTTCACATTTGATAAATATCGTCATTAATTCCCTCTTACCTTTGCTGTTTTGCTTCCACCATGATAAAAACCACACTTCCTCCACAGCCCTCTCTCTCTCTCTCTCTCTCTCTCTCTCTCTCCTCTCAGTGCACTTCAAGAACATTTTCCAATCTCAAATATCAGTTTTCTGTCTTGTCTTATTACGCACCAGTCTATTGTTGTGTACAGCGCTGTCAGCCGCTGTTTTTTTTAATTAAAAAATGACCTGAGACAAGAAAGCCCAATTTCTGCTGTTCAAAACCGAAGAAATGTAAACTTTTTAAAACTATACCAAACTGCAAAATGCTTAGCTGTGTCTCTAATAAAACCTCTGTAACTTTGCTCTGCTTGACTTCAGTTTTTGATCTACTGCAGAATATTTTTAAGGCAGTTATCTGCTACAAAAAGCCAGGCCAGGAAAATCTCCTTCATGTGTTTCTGTGCTTTATCCTTAGTTACTTTGGCACAAAGGCGCCTGCTGTGATGCTTACACCTGATAAATGATCAGAATTATAATATTTCTGACTGTCTGAGGCAAAATTTCCCCAATTCGATTCAGTTCTAATCAAATCGGGACCTTGTGAATCGGAATCAAATCGATTATAGAAATCAGTGACGATACCCAGCTCTACTTAGCACAGACAATTTAAACGAAACTTTCTAAAATGATCCTAAGAAATGCGCGGTACTGTGCAAGAGTCCTCATTTCTTCTGACTTTCTTATAAGTAGTCCTGAGCAATAGCCTTCCAGACTTTCTAAAGGTCTTTTCAAGTTTTTTCTTTCGACATTACCTGCTTTTTTGCTTATTTTTAGTCTGGTACCTGACTATTTTCAAAGAAGTATTTGTTTTGTTTTTAAACCACTTCTCACTGACCTATGACTCATTCAAGTATAAAAAGGCAACTAACTCATAAGACCCTGATAAGCCAAAGATGTGTCTACACATAACAGGTCATTTAAACTCAATAAAAAAACAATTCTTAATTGTAACTTTAGGGACTTTGTTACTAGCAGCCTGTCACAAAAAATGCCAAATATTATTTTTGCATCGACAATGTGATTCCCAAAGAGCTATTAGCATTTGGTATATCTTGGAATACTGTGTAATGTGTCCTTTAACAACTTTTGGGGAAACTGGACAAGTGGAGGGCAAAAGAATAAGAATCACGGCTAAAAAACTATCTAGAGCAGATGAACAGTATCTGAAAGACATGTGCTCAAAAAACAGGGAAAAATCCAACAAAGACCTGACACAGGAGCTGAGAGACTCATGTGGCTCTTCAGTTAATCTTCTGTTCACCAAAGCCTCATTAGAAATGGTCTAAATGGAATGCAGGCTGCCAGGGGAAAAAGGCTAAAGTATGCTAAATTACACATGAACTGAACTGAAAATCAGTGGCAGCAGGTGAGTGATGAGTCCAAACTTAAAATGTTTTGTTAAAATGATCACCAGTATGTACAGAATTGGGGCTTCTCATAATTGATGGAATTATGAATGCAGAAAAGTACCATCGTATTTTGATGGAACATGCAGTGCCATCTGGAAAGCATCTGATTGGCAAAAGCTTCTTTTTTTTTTTTAACCATTAAAATGATCCCAAAAACGCTGCCAATGTAGTAAAAGCATACCTGGATAGAAACACACAAAGGGACAGCCCACAGTCCAAACCTCAACATTACTGAAGCAGTGTGGGATCATGTTGACAAAGAATAGAAGAAAAGGCAACAACATCCAAAGAAGAGCTCCAAGAACCCCAGAGAATTATTTCTAAAGACTACTTAAAGAAATTACAAGAACGATTGCCTTTCAGGTTGGGTTGAAGAATACAACAACAACAACTTTATTTATATAGCACATTTAAGACCGAAGGTGCACCAAAGTGCTTCATAAAAAGGTTATAACATAACAGATATATGACCATAACAGAGTACAAATAAGCTAACAAATGAGAAATACTGGTTAAACAAAAATACAGATTAAATAAGAAATAGTAGAGTAGAGTAGAGTATTCATAAATATTATGTGGTACATCAATAGAAGATAAATAGGGGTGGCCATACCAAGATTTGTACAAACTACCTTATACCTTATGTACTGTATACACTGCATACACTTTTTATGCATTTTTCCACATTTCAATAAATGGCTACACCTATTCTCCTTATATAAAAAAATGAGGACTGGATCGAGACTTTTGCACGGCACTATATGCATCTTTTCATTCATTTCATACCAATTAAGTGTCGGGGCAGCTTAGTAAAGTGAGATCATAAATCAGGTCTTACTTAAAGGCAAAACAAATAAGGGACTGCAGCTGCCTCTCTCGTGTCTGACCAGTTTTTGTGGGTAATTTATGAAAAGTGCTGACAAAAACTGCCGCATATTTTTCCAGTTGAAGATGGAAATCTGATTGAAAGATTAACGACAGCCAAATGAGTGGTATTTTCATCCAGTCAAGGGCAGGAAGACTATATAATGTAACATGAGTGAAGGAGAGATCTGTCAGTCAAGTATTGTGCAGCTTGGTTGAAATTCTTGCCAGGCCACAACGAGCAAAGTGAAACTTGCGGCTTGGCAGTGCGACCAGACCATTTATTCCAAAGGACAGAAATTACAAGGTGCGGTGCAAAAGTATTTTGGTCAGTACATATTGAACTGCTCGACTAAAACTCTTTTTGCACTTCACCCTGGCAACACAACACATACACTTGTCCGTCAGCTCCTTAGCTTAGAAGTTTGGGAGGAGCACCAACATCAGACATCCCCGGTTAACATTTTCCACCGGTTGTGTTTTGTCTGAAAAACAACCAACAGTGTAAGAATGAAACCATCTTGTGGAAGGAAGTGTGAACCCACCTCTGGAGAGAAATCTTCAAACCAATTTACCCAACCCTGGTGGCCAGATGGGAAGGCGGAATATGCGTTATAATATGAAGACGAAACATTTGGACTCTGCGATTACACGTCATGCATTAAATGGTGTTACACCTCACATCTAAGGAAATATAACTGTTGGTTAAGTTGTTTTAGTGATGACAAAAAACAAAAACTAATAAAAACGATCAAAGGCAGGATGGAATTTGACGTTCCAATTAGTAATCTGTTCACATGAGAGCCTCTCATGGAGCTCTACAGATCGCAGGAGCCTACAGTAGATTAAATGCATTATGTAGCAACTCATATCTGTGTCAAGACGCAAGGAGTGATAGAGAATCAGCACCAGCCCTGACATCTGTGACTGATTACAACTTGTAATGTTCCAGTGATAAATGTGTGAACAAGAGGCGGTGATGAATATAACACTGTTCCCCAAGGAAGAGGGACCTTTCATTACATGTCTTATTACTGTCTCTTCCTACTGATGGCTTAATTGATCCTTATGGGCCAACAAACAACCCCCTCCTCCATCCATCCACAGAATATGATACTCAATGCAAGGAGAAAAAAAACCCCCCAACCACAGTAGCTTTTAACCCAACAAGCCCCTTTGTTCATCATTCAATTACAGCGCTTTAAGGCAGTGAGCCTCGTGTAATATTGAGTAGTTGCTAGACCATAAAGGTGAATGCAGCATTTTATCGCATACTTTAATTTATATTGGCCATAACTTATTTTTCTCCAGAACAGAAACCATGGAAATAGTGCCACTGGTCTGATTGGCATGTCCTACTGCCAGAGCTTCCTCTGCTGTGGTGCGTGCTAAACTGAGCGCCTTCATGGATGAATTCAGAGGAGAAATGCAAAGCATGGAAGAATAGCGCTCCTTTCTGCCCACAGAGGTTGACCATGGCCATATGCTGCAGCTTATTATTCTGCTGTCTTCCATTGTATTTATAGCAAGGGGAACTTGATTTAGATCTGCTCCATGTGGTGATTTGCTGTAGGGATGGGTGCCACATCTTCCGCTCTTCTATATAATCTCCCCTTTCTCTGCTTACTGGCCTTTATTTAAAGATAGTAAGTGAGATAGCAGTGCATCGTTTTTCTCGCTCCGTCTTTCTTTGACACCAGCTGCTGCTGTGCACTTTATGATGCTGGTTGGGAGAAAATGGGAAGGGGGGGGATAAAAAAGAATCCCTCCCACTTTCTCTGGTGGTATGCAAAGATTCCACAGGCGGCCTCCAGAGCCCCTATCCTTCCACAACCCTCCCCCAGCCTCGGCTTCCATCAACCTTCAGTGGCCTCTGAAAGAGCGGGGTAAAGAGTGGAGGTAACAGAGCTGGGGTCTAAGGCAAAGAAGAGGAACAAGCGTATTAAAAAACAGCTTCACAGTTGACGTCAACGGCTGCATCATATATAGATGTGCAGCAGGGTTTCCAAGGATTTGTTCCCACAAAGGTAACAAGTGTGGGTGGCAATTTCTTTCATATAAATACACTCTTTGGAAATGTAGGGCAGGATAGCCAAGCTGCCAAAACACGATTTTGTGATCTAATGAAGTCTTCATATAGGCGCTGTCGATAAAAAAAAATAGACTAGTGAAATAAAATTCTGTCCGTTTCTGACCATTTTTGCAGGACAGGCACGAGCCCATTTCAACTGTAATTACATTTTAGAGGAGATCATAATACCTCCTAATGGGAGGGAAAGTCATTACAATGGACAACTGGTAATGTGATCGTCTACCCATGACTGACACTCAATTCAAATCTTTCTTTAAATGCCCTTATTTCATTACCCTCTAATGTATTCTTTACTCAGTGTGCCGGTGCAGAGAGAAGTGGGAGAGATGAGGGAAGGGACGGTTAAAGATGAGCTTCTATCTCAAATGCCTCATTTCATGGTTATTTTTCTGCTGAAAAAAAGTTCAAACTGGGGAAATTCTAATCTGATAATCAGTATCTGGCTGGTGCTGAAACAGGCAGCTTGTCTCCTTTGCCTCACTGTTAAGCCATCACGTTTACTAAAGCTGTATTTGACTTCCACTTGAAAGGAACAAACAGTGAGCTCGGCCTGTAGCAGCTTTGTCAGGGGCAACATGTCATTCATTTTGCCACAATTGCAAGACTTTCTGAGTGTACTTGCCAGAGTAAACAACTTACCATAAGGCTGACCGTCTGTCTTCAGCAGAAGGCAAGAACTATAACATTGTGCTCTGCACAGTTGGAACAAAAAACAGCAGCAAGGCTGTGTTCAGTTCTATTTCTTTTAAGAAAAATCGGAAATTGTTCACGGTAAGCTGTTTGTAGTTAAGAGAAGGAACAAAATGTTTAAGAATTTAAGAAAATTAACCGTGCAAAATGACTGTGCAAAATGTTTCATCTGCTGTTTTCTAAAGATGTAGAGTCACATAGTGCTGCTATAACAGGCTGTAAAAGCCTCTGGCTACGATCCAATGGGTGCATTCTGTGACAGTACACACAATGCACCTATTGGACTGTAGTTTAGTGTGCATTGTGCGGAAGAAAACATAAACAAACAAGCACACAAATGACTTGCAAACAGTTCTTTGTCTTCCTAGAATCTTTGTGTAATGGAGAGCAAACACGGATGGGGAACATCTTTGGATGTTTCTGCACCATCTGCAAGTGTTTGCATAACTGGAAGACTGATTGTTTGCTCTAACCTGTCAATATGGTGATGCCAGGACTGAAATATACAGGAAGAAAATTTTAAAAATACATATATATATTCAACATTGTTTGAGCAAACATGTATGTGTGATGTGTGAGCAGCTTCCAAAACAAACAGAAGACAAACATGACAACAGGAAACTGCACAAAGAGCACAGCTAGTGAAATTTCCCATGCTATTCGCTCATCATCACCTCAGTGTGATGCAGTATCACACCGGCTGGTTTCCTCTGAAGAAGCTGGAGGGGATGGCCCTTTTCTGCGCAGGGAGAGAGGACAATCTTCACTTATTTTCAAAAGCTCACCGACACGTGGGAAGATACGGGCCACTGCTTCAGTGACCACCTGGAGACCAGATGAAGGCTCCGGGGTTTAGCATCCCTTGCATATGCAAGCGCAACAGGATAGGCATGAGGATGGTCTCACGCCTGTAGCCTGTCTTGAAGACGAATGAAGCGGTGGTGCTGGGCCTTGGGGCCTCACTGTGGGTACCTCACTGTTGGGCTGGTAGATTAGGTCTGGATCGCACTTGACATGCCACGGGAGAAAACAATTGGATGGAGGGGAAAGAGAGGGGAGAGGTTTCTCTACTACAAAGTGGAGCAGCTACCGTGTGATTATGTCCTTGTTTATAAAGATATTATAAAAGGTATATTTAATCCTTGCAAGTCAAGTAACCGATCGTTTAATAAACAAGATCTGAAATACATTTATTAGATAAAACTATTAGCTTTTAAATCGTATTTTCTCTGGTTAATATCAGTGTGAATGGAATATACTTAAGTAATGGCTGTTGAACAAAACAAAAAGCCTTACCTATGTTAAGCTTTCATTTGTGCTGTTTAGGCCATTAGAAATAATAATAATAATAGATTGCCTTTCTAAGTGTTTTATATTATCATTGGAGAGACCACATTAGCAGCCACTCAAGTGACAGCAGCCTATTTTCCCCTGCTCATTTCGCCACCCCCACCTACTACTCCTTCCCTGGAGATATATAGCCAGCCATATACATGCCAATGAATCACACTCCTGCTCTGCACACACAAGTTGCCCTTGGTTAGGTGTTACTTATCAAGCTCAAGGTCTAACACTGGGGTAATTATCACAAAGAGCTGAGCCATGGGAGCATGTTAGACGATGATATGTTTAGCTAAGGTGTAAGGAGGGGGGGGGGGCTCTTTAATTGCCAGGCACAGACTGTAAGATCAATCATTTGTTGGATTTTTAAGACAAGAGACAAAAGAGGAAGGTCAATGGCTGAATGTGACAGAGAGATAATGCTTCACGTGAAGAATGCGGAGCGAGATGTCTGCAAAGCCACTGAAAGAAACAATGTAGAACAAATGAGAGTAAACAGTGAGGCAACAAATGCTCCATAATTACCTCAAGTATCAAATAGTGGTGTGCCTGTTGTTCATGAGAGGATGAAGATCTCTTTTCAGAGATCAATAAGTCCTACAGAAGCCTGGGCCTCTGGTGGAGTCTCCACCCTCCTCTCTTCCCACAATTCCCACTAGCTCCGTGTTTAACTGCCCACAGGGCTAGTTTAGGGGAGGAGGGCGAACTCGAAACAACAATGCTTAGAGCTAGGACACTAGTGAGCTTCCAGCTGGCAGATCCAAGCTTTGATCATGATTACAGATTACTGTGGTTCAGGGCAGGTGTCTTCCTGAGTAAGCGACACCCTGCTGAGGGCCCATCAATAAGCAGTGGGAAGAAAGACTGTTTGAATGGTATGCCTCAACAACTACAAAACCTTTCAACCACTGATACTGCTGTACAAGCTGGCTACTTTAAAATGTTTTGTTGCCTTCTAAGAAAGAGGATGCTTGTGAAAACCCAGGGTACCTTATGGGTAGATTTCAAAAAGGAAACTCTTTTTTTCTATGAAGGAAATCACAAACTTTTGCCCAAAGGAGTCTATAAAAACCACACCCAAGTTACTCTGTCCCATTTATGTATCTGTTTGTCAAAGCACACAGATTTTTACTTTGCGGTCCACGGCAGTTGTTGTTTGAAGCTTGTATTTTAGCATACGCGTTTTTCTTTAAGCTGAATGTGCATACCACCTCCAAGCACCAGTTGTTAGAAACCAGCCAACGACTGCACAACAAAAAGTGCTCAGCTCATCTCGAGCGTTTCACTTTCAATGTCTTGGAGAAGCTGAGGATCGACCTGTAACCATATATTTGCCAACTGTCTATAGTGTAAGCTTTCCTTTGTGCTGAAAGTGTGCAGAAATGTCAAGAAGTGAGAGACAAACACCAGCACATGAAAGCCTCAAACCCATGGGAATGCAATCTTTTAAAGCAAAAAGCTCCTTGATTTCTTTAGAAACCTTGTAATGTCACATTGTTTGTTTCTACACTTATCCCTCTTATTAAAATATATATTTTAAACCCTGCATTCACTGTAAAAACCTATTAATGATTCAGTCAGTTAGTTATTGAGTACACAGTGAAACCCTTTATGTTGTTTTTAAGTTAATTAATTAAGCAAAATGTCAAGTAACAGTTTTCATATTAGCAAACATGATGCCAGAGTAAACAGCAGGATTTTCACTACCGGTAGAAGACCTGGGTGCGGCACCTTAGCATTTTTTTTCATGGCGCCAAAGCTAAATGAACAGAAAAAAATATGTTAAGACATGTTTTGCTGTTATTTATCAAGTCAAATGCTTCTGTGCTTTCATTTGCTGTACCAAAGTATTACCATATGAAGGAGTTAGGCATGCTATCCACAGACACACAGCAACAATGGTGAACTAAGGATTAAACAATACTCATGACTAACATGTTTGATTTTTCTGATGATTTCAGGAGAGGTCATTACAGTATCATAATTCTGGTGTTTATATTACTGATATTCAAATTTATTTAGGATATTCAGATATATATTTTTCAAATTTCCTTTTGAAAGTCTGAATATTATGAAAGCTCATTGCTTTTAAAGGTACTTGTATTTTGTATTGTACCACTGACATAAAATGACCATAAAGTTATAACATTGTCGTTGTATTATTTTATTAATATTATGTAATCTAAACAAAAGTATTTACTATATCAGGCATCTTTTTTTTTTTTACTATATTAACTGAACCACATCCAACAATTCTATCAACATCAAAATACACACAAGTAAAAGTCCACTGCATAATTTACAACATCTTCAACAAAGCAGTATGTGAGCCACCCGATTTTAATCAAGAGGTGCAGCTCTTGGTGCGCAATCTAATCCAAAAGTCACTCTAACCATACAGGAAGCACCTGCCAAGATACATAATAAAAATCCTACTCAAATCCTCGAGGACATTTCCAGCGCAGATGAGCTGCAAGTGAGTCCACATGCTTTTCAGCTGTTTCTCTACTTTCACTGCCAGGCAAAGTGATGTCTAGCTCATTTCTAAGTACACTGCCCAAGAAAGTGGAGGCTAAATGATTGCAGAGCACCAGACACATCGGAGGCTAGAGAAGAAGATGCAGAGATAATAACGGACATTTACCGCCTAAAACCCAGCGGGGTATTGCAGGGTCTCTGTGCACTGCACAGCTGTCTCTGCTTTTATTGCTATTTTGTGCACGCAGCCTTTGTCAGTTTACCAGCTATCTTACCGAATAACCTTGATGTTAGTGCTGTATGTGGCTGATGTTCAGTGTAAATACTGAATGACCAATGTCAAACTCACCTTTCTCTGTAATAGCCATCAGTGCCGCCTCACTTTGGAGAGGTTATGCAGTTATAGAGGCAGAAAAAAACAATTTAAGGCAACATATCTTTCATGAACAAGCTGACTGAGAAAGAAAGATGTCAGTATAGCTTGAAAGCAAACATCAGATATCAAGCTGGCAATCAAAACGGTACAACCTACGCTTTGTCCAACTACTCTCTGACTGACAGTCTGCACAGTGTTATCAGCAGGCCGGAGCACCTCTGACTTCTCAGCTCCTATTATCTCTCTTTTGCACATGACGAGCCATTCAGCTTCCATCATGAGTATGACTGAGTGCTCTGTTTGTGGAAAAAAAACCCACCCACACTCTGGCCAGCCACTTACTCTGTGGTTATCTTCCAGTGTCAGATGGGGAGGCACATCATGGTCAGACTAAAACATGTTGAGCAGAACAGCTTTGGAACATTTTAATATTTGATCGAGCAGCTCTCAAAGAAAGTCAGTCAGAATTGTCTTTAATCTTTGTAGTTTTACCCTGGAATAATCACATCCAATGCATGCTTTGTAAACGAGCCAAATTCAATTTAAGATGCTCGACTAAGAAAGCCATATCTTTAGCTTTCTCGCATTTATGTGGTCTGGCTAAAAGACAGGAGGCAGGAAGAGGAGCTGCCCTGAGGGGAATGCCAACAAAGGACTGGCATTAAGTAGCACTATCAGGACAGTCACGATAGTGACATGTTCTATAATATTCAAGTCTTAGCTGGCGGTGCACGAGATAAGTAGATTTGAGTGATATCTCTGGCAGTGGAGCAATACGGTTCAGCTCCCAAGGGCTTGGCTCCAAATATATAATCACTCCATAATTACAAATCCTCCATTCTGCTTCACCTTAACAGGTGACACCCTTGTTTTTAGCGCTTTGTTAAAAGCTTTCTGGTTTCCTTCCAATTTGCCCATGTATTGGTGACTAAATGGTAGAGACTGACTACAGGGTGTGGAGTCTGTAATGAGGTTTACGTATACACTACTACACAACAGCCTGGAGTTGCCCTGAAATGATGAGACCATCTGAGGGCCTGACATTCTCCCTCCTTTGGCTGCACCAAGTTATAAACAGAATCAGCGGCAAAGGCGAATCCTGGTGCAAACCAAACCCCACTGAAAATGAGTCATACATATATAATCTCATTTATGAGAACCAAGCTCTCATTGTTTTTGTGCAGGGACCAAATGGCCCATTACAACTGAGAGAGCATACTTCTCCCATACTGGCTTCTCCTATCTTCTCATAGGGGATCATCTGATTGTTGAGGTTTTCTCTGTACTATTCCAGTACGGAGGCAACTATTATTGTGATTTGGCACCGAACTTCCCTAAAATCCAAAAAATCATGTTCCTGTAAACTGGCTGGTTGCACAAACTCCCACGCACCCTTGAATATCCTCGATCGATGAACTCTAGCTGAGTGTGAAACAGTTGAGATGAAAATTAGCATGTGTGAGGACAAAAGGGTGGAGTGCCCACTCCAGGTAGGGAATGAGTTGTTGCCTCAAGTGGAGGAGTTCAAGTATCTTTGAGTCTTGCTTACGAGTCAGGGAAAAAAAAGGAGCGGGTAATTGACTGACAGCTTCGTGCAGCATCTGCAGTGTTGCAGAATGCTGTACCCCTCTGTTGTAATACGAAAAGATCTGAATGTAGAAGCAAAGCTGTTGCGTTACCCATCGATCTACATTCCTACCCCTATCTTTGTCCATGAGCTCTGTGCAGTGACCAAACTAAACAAGTTCACCGATACAAGTGAGTTTCCTTCACAGAGTTTTTGGGCTCTCCCTTAGAGATAGCATGAAGAGCTTAGTGATTTAGGAGGGGCTCAGAGCTGCAACTCCTCCACATCAAAAGGAGGCAGTTATGGTTGTTCGGCAATCTGATTAGGATGCTTCTCGGATGCCTCTTGGTTAAGGTGTTTTGGGCACGTTTAACTGGAAGGCGGCCCTAGGGCAGACTGAATGATTATGCCCCTTGGCTTGGGAATTTATATGTATAACATTTGCAAAATAATGTGAAGTAGTTGGATAGAATAGCCCAGACACTTACAGAAAAAAAGATGATACAATTATGTCCTTAGAAATGATTTGAAATGATTACTTCATCTTGTGAGGCTTTATTTAAAATGACAGTCACACACAAAGCAGAAAAATGATGGTGGTCAGTGTTTCCATTATCTTGTAGCTATTCACTGAAGATTGGTGTTTTCATTATGGTGGCTAGTCTATAAAGCCTGAGAATAACACATAGTTAATCATTTCGACTGATCCACACCATCTCCCACTAGAGACATCAACTCGTGTGCTTGTTCAAGCATTAGCTGGACTATGTGGGCTCAGTCCCAGTGTGGTTCTAAATCAAACCCATGAAAACTCTCTCATGTTGTGACGTAACTTGAGCCAGGTCGCCATTGCCGTGGACCTTGGTGTAGATGGGCTGTTGGGCCTGGGATCAAAACACAGGGGAGTCAGAATGGGTGAGATCCAGAATTAGAGCAGACAGCAAAGTCAAAGAGTACCTTTGTTCCCAAACTCCCTTTGAAAAGGAGCAGAACTCTCAGCTTTCAGTTTTTTTAATCCAAGTATTTTGTGACATTTTGCTTTTTGTTCAACATAAAAGAACAAACAAAAAGAATGCACATGGGTGAAAGAAGAAGAACGTGAAAACAAAAAAAAAATGATGTGAGTAACAGTAATACAGTGCATGAACATAGCAGCAGAGGAGGTGGAGCCCACATGCAGGACACACTGTCTTGCTAATGTTCTCAACTCTTATAACAGGTGAGGAAAGTGATAAGGTATCATGACTAATATCAGTATTCCTCACCAACCTCAAGGCTGTTTGTACACTGCACCTGACCCAACTTGTCACAACAAGTCCTTGATTTAGCTTCCAATATGAGTTTATCTTTTATAAGAACCTTTCCTTTGTGACACTTTGTGTAAAAGCTGCCAAACCCCAGACGGCTCTTCTGCAGAGCTGTTTTCCACAACAATCCTATATATGGTCACCTCCTGCTGATCTTCATAAACATATACAAATATGGGTAGAGGAGTATTCTGTCCCCTTTATAGCCTCTTCAAACTCTCTCAGAGATGGAAGCTTACTTTGTGCATTCCAGAGACACTGTGTTATGCTTTCAGAGGCTTATTTTGAACAGAGTGGCTCAAAATACAACCAGCCACTATGTCGTATGGTAAACTGAATGGGCGTCCCAGCTTGGGGTCTCTTATTTCAGTCTGCTTTCACAGCCTTTGTCTGCTCGCGGTTAGAATAACTGCCTGAATTCAAGCTTTTTCATGCTGGGCTTTGTTTATGCCTTGCTGTTGTTGCAGTTTCTTTCTCTCTTCTAGGTTCACCTGAAGGCCAGTCAACAAGGTGCCATTTAGCTGTTGAGGCTTGACAACAATCTGCCCAAAGAGGGTAAAAATAGACTTTGAGCGCTGAACGGACTGTAAGCTGGATGGTGGTGGTGTAACTTAACCTGTTTATCTAGCAGACCCCCAACCACTACAAGACTCCGGGGATTTAGACAAATGTTGACCCTCTCTTTCCTCTTTCCCCCCTCTTCTCTTCCTATCTCTGTCTTTCCTCTGGTTCTGCACCCCCTGCTGCTGTGGAAACCAGATCAAGTAATGGGAAAATCCCACCCAACTGCTGCTGACCAGCTGGAATGAGAGTCTGGGAAGTAAAGGAAAACTACTTCCACCAAAACACTCAAACCTCAGCAGTCAACACAAGTACAGCCACAGGCCACAAATTGAAGATTATTCTTCAGCTTGTGTCAGCCTTTTAAAAACTGAGGCATGCACACTTTTTCCCTGAGACATAATTTCATGCGGCACAATTACATGGTTGTCATTTTATGATAATGATGGGAGTGACATTTTGCTTATTACTACACCAAGGTGCTTTGGTGATTTTTTCCTGCTTCCAAAAAAAAAAAAAAAAAAAAGAAAGAAAGAAAAGGAAAAGCCTACACAGCACATTTGACTTATATCGAACACTAAACACACAAACACTCTGTGCAGAGTGTGTATTGGAAAAATCCCTGGATAAATGTGAATTTTAACACAGATAGTATAAAAAAAACTGTGAAATTAGTGCAATTTTAACACTTTCTCTTGTGCAGCACAAGTAACTAATAAAAGCCCTTGAACTTAAAATTGTACTGGGGACGGTTAGTGGGCAGAATATATTTACCCCAAATTCCCACCATTCCTTAAGGCAGACAGCAGAGGCAGGCCTAGGACTCAGCAGACAGGACATTACTAAACTCAGTCACATGCAGAGTTATCTACAGACACCCACCAGAAAATAAAAGCATACAAAAAGCAACCTTTCATGCTAAAAAATGTAAAAAAAAAAAAGAGTCCAATTCACACATGCAACTACAGTCACCATGTCATTAGGTGACATGGTGCACAGGTGACCTCTGTCCTTCTCTGATCTGATCTTCAGCTGCCTTATATGTCATCTTCACCTGTCTTCACATGTGTTTGAGTGACCCACTGAAGTACAGGGTCTGTCCCAGAGCTGTACACTGACCCTGATCTAATTCACCCAGAGACAGTGCTTACACTCTTCCACAAACTGACGGCTCCGGCTTGCCATGCAGCGCTTAATGCTATTTCTGGCCTTTCAGTGATAAAAAAAATGGGAAACGCTTGGGTTCCCTAAGTCAAATTAAATGAGACATCTACAAGTCAAAGGAGGGAATTACTCACTCTGAAATGAATCTTCGCATTGGCTCTTTGAATACGCAAATTTGAAATTTAATGCAGATCCAGTTTGATGGAAAACACACAATTTAGTCATATTTCTTAAGCAAAAATACACTTCTCAGTATTCCTAGCTGCCTTTTTAGTTGTAGAATCATCTCAATACATTGAGCATATATTCTATTTTCTCACCGGCCTGCTATTTGACCTACGCAGCAGCACAAAAGAAGCACTGACCTCACATTCCTCTCACTTGGAAGAACAGGGTATAATTAACTGTAGTGTTAAAGGCATGGTGCCTCTGAGACTGTAAAACAGGGTATGAATACAGAGCAAACTATTTTATCCCATAGGGCTGAGAGCCAATCCATACAATCTATACTTATTCATTTATTCAGCCAACTCATGGCCTCGGTCTCCCTCGGAAGCGTCTAACGGGTCAAATGTGGGCTTTTCGTCCTCTTCCTCTCCAATTAGACATAGCATGTGGTGATCCAGGTATGTGTTGATGTTTTTCTCTTTGCATTGTCTGCTATTTGTGTTTCTGTTTAAAAGAGTTTACTTTTGTGCCTCCCACTTCAGTATTGCTCACTGTGAGCAAAGACCTGGACGCTGACATCATGCATGCCCTCCACAATGTGTCATCAGTGATACAGAGGAGTGGAGCCTCTACCATCTGTGAAGCATCTGTTTAAGCACTGATTCACCCATTCATGCATACAGTATTCACTGTTTTAGTTGTCAGTGGCAAGGATCTGAGATGTGTTAACAATTACTTTTCTGTGTACTTTGCCCTTTCTCTGAAAACAGAGGAGAAGGTCCCAGAAAATAAACTTTTGATGGTCTAGGACAACAAGTAACAAATATTACACAGTCTGTGTAAACAGGAAATAAAGACGCAAAGTTTCACAACTCGAGGAAGGCAGTGTTGGTAGGTCAATCCACCACTTTGGCCCAGGATGAATAATGGATGGTAACATCATCAAGTGTCATTATTAAGATAAAGCTCTAATTTGTTCAATACCAGAAAACCACATACTGTAACTAATGGCATTTCCATCAGCTCTGGCTGTTAACACACTAAACTACTATGATGAACACTGCACTCTGATTAAGTTAAGTGTTGATTAATAAATTACTCAGTCTATAAAATGCCAGAAAAAGGTTAGGAAATATTGATGTTGATGTGGGCAAGGGTCAAATGAAATGTTTTGTGTAGGCAACAGTGAGGAACAACTACAGCTGTGAGTGGCTGGATAATCTCTGACGTTTCACTTGCTAAATTCCTAAATTAACAATGGATAATTGCTTGACTACCAAAATTGTTGTTGATTTTTTTCTGTAACTCAGCTAATCATTTAATCAACTTATAGTTTAATTGCTAGGAAATTCATTTCCCCAAATCACCAATTCCCTTCCACTCTCAAGCTGCTAGTTGTCTGTTATTACAGCTGCTTCAAAGTCAGACACGAATGCAGACACAGTTATGTTCCCCGCGACAAAAAACAATCTGATATGAAGCACGCCTGCAACTACAGCAGAGAAAACAATGACTTAACAGAGGAATAGACTGAAATAACCCTTCTGTCTGTGCTTTAGTTCCCCAGACTTCCTGTTTGACAAAACCAAATCCCTGTTGATGCTGAGCTTTCCGCTCTTTTCTATCTTTTTTTGTTTTTGCCTCACTCTTTTCTCTTCTAACA
This sequence comes from Aulonocara stuartgranti, assembly GCF_965226115.1. Lineage (NCBI taxonomy): Eukaryota > Metazoa > Chordata > Actinopteri > Cichliformes > Cichlidae > Aulonocara > Aulonocara stuartgranti. The sequence continues at coordinate 8,330,866 of NC_138950.1, forward strand.
TTTGTTCACTCTTTCTGTCTTTCTGGCTTGGACCAGGTCCACTATTCGGGTCACTGGTTACTGGCCCAATCCATTTTTTTCATGCTTGTAGCCAACAGCAATGTACAGTGCCGCTGTGAGGAGTAGGAGGAGGCACTCGTGAGAAAGGGATGGAGAAAAAGAGGGGATGGACACAGATGGGTGGACACAAAGTAGATATAGGGGAAAGGTGAAACAGGCGTGATATAGAGAGTTAAAGACTGAGAGCACTGGAAATAATACTGAAGTACCCCCAAATTGAATGGCAGAAAACAAGTTCAGAGAGTGGAGGGTGAATGAAAAAGACAGACCTGAACCCTCCAGACAATAGACTGCCTGTAGTTCACATGCTACATTTCACTGCTCTTTGACTCCAAACACTCTTACGCTGGTATTAGTGGAGCTTTGAGGCAACAGTGCACTGTGAAAATAGCTGCCGGGCTAAATGAGTGTATTACAGTGTAAGAGTGGTCTTTACTTTAGGTGATCAATCAACCCAGAGGTAGAGACTTCCACTTTATAACCATTAGAGGCCTGAAACATAAGCAGTGAAGAGCAAGACACAGTTCTAAACATCATTACACTAGACTCTTGTCCACAGTGAAAAGTCCTGGCTCCCTCCTCTTAAACATATGCTTTCTCATTAATTTTTTCCAGTGCTTACATGACAGATGAGACACTGCAGTCCATCATCATCAAATCAGACTGGCAGGCCTATGAGGAGGGAGGAATACAGATAGGCTTTGGAAGTAAAAAGGATAACAGTGCATGTCAGGAAATATTTAAATATTGCCCAACCCCCTCCCCTGGAAATGTCTTGTGATCTGACACCATTTACACATGACTGTCAAGAGACACTGTTCCAGACAGAATATTTCCCGGGAAATGCGAGCCCCTCGTGCTAAGCCTCCCTCATATGGATGCGATTTCATTTTGTTGAACCTCTCGAAAATGAGTGCTGGTGGCGAGAGGGGAGTGGAAGCACGCATTCTGGGACTGGGTGGGATCCAGCTGGCAAGAACTCACAAAGCAGCCACAAGGACAAAGCTCCTGGCTGTGCTGGTATGGCTCCAAAACAGGACAACACAAGGCTGTGCCAAATAGCCCTTGGCAAAATTATGAAAGCCATGAAGGCTGCCCATCTGTAATTTATTTACATGTCTTTAAATTTATCACTCATGTCCATGCCCTCCATATACCCTTTGAGCTACACAGGCAGTGCAGACAGAGATGGTAGTAAATGTCATCCAGCCTCGCCAACACACGAGCGGGATACCGTATTAACATGTTATATGTGACAGGTGGGTCACTTCTGTGGAAATGACAGAGCTACTCAAGAAAGTGAGTGAGACAGATCGAGTTGAGTGCATTTGATGTGCTGCTTCATATTCTTCACTGACCGACATTCCACAGCAGTGCGGCCAAAAAGAGTCGCTGGCACAGAGGTTCAAACAGAGCCAATCAACCAGAAAACGAAATGGAGAAGCTATCCTGAAAAGCAACATGGCCAATTATTTGATATCACAGATCAACTGCAGCTTCAGTGGAGGCTGGTGTGGGAAGTATTCAACCAGGACGGTCAACACGTCTGTGCAAACTGCAGAGGCAAGAGTCAACGTGTCGCATGGTTTCCCTCATAAGCACGTCCTTCTGCTAAAACAAACCGGACTAATAAGGTTTCACCAACTTTTGCTATATTCTGTTTGTACTTTCAGTCTATTTGAAGCTTTAGTCTTTTCTTCAGTTCTGCTTTGAAGAAATAAAAAAAAACCCATAAAGAATAAAAATAAAGCTTTGCAAACACTCAAAGGATAAAACATGTCACATAAAATTGCAAGTTTATCATCTCAGTCTGGAAGACCTCACAGGGCAGCGAGGGAACAGTGATGCATTTGAAAAGCCACATTTTTCTGATCGAATTTCATCAAAGAGCTGTCAGAAGCCCGGGCTAACATTTAATGTAATAGACATTAAATGTCTCTAATCAATAATAAATGCTTTTAGCCCATCCCACAGTGATAGCATTGGATTTTCTCCCTCAAACTGTGAAGAGTTCTTCATGGAACAATGACAGATAAAAAAATGAGACTTTATAGATTCCCTGCTGACCACAACTTTCCCTTATAGTAGTGAAAACGCTGCGCTGAGCTATTTCTTGTTTTATATCCCAGGAGACTGTACACCTCAAAGGTCTGCACCCCCTCTGAAACTGTAGCAGTACAAATGAAGTCCCCTATTTCCACCAAACACACTGCCCTGAGAAAGTCCCTGAAAAAGGACAAGCAGAACCTGTCATGCATTATATTGTTTGTCTTGTTGTTTCACCTTCAATTTTAGGACAGAGCAGCTCCCCACACTCTCAATAAAATATAGCTTATACCCACTGGCCTTGAGTTGCTATATCTGCTGACATTTTTATCAGCAGTTATAATGACTTCAATCCAGCTGACATTTTCTGCAGGTCGAGGCAATATATCGAGAGATCGCAGGTTATGTTTTGGAACAATGCTTTACCACTGTCACTTTAGCACTTTTTGTTTTTTTATCAACAACTTTTTTATTTGATTGAGTGCCTTAAAATGAAGATATGGCATAGTTTTCTGTCATATAAATGCAGTTCCAGTTATTAACTTGAACTGCAACAAACTGCTATGCTTTGGTCTTAACAATATGTCGGAACTAATACCTTTAAAATAATTACACTTCTTCAAAATCCCCTTTACTGAGCAACAAAGAAATGATAGGAAAGATCATTTTGTATTTTCTTCTTTTACAAGCAACAACAATACTAATCAAGCCTTTGTTATTTCTGAACAAATGTATAACGCCAAGTATTTTCATCAGGTGTGATTAAAAATAGGTTGCTTTCCTCTACTTTGGCATCTCAGCATTGTTTTCCTGCCTATTTTGTAAAATGGTTTTTAGGCTTTTAAGCTATGGTGCAGTTTGGCATCTGGGTATGTCACAAGGTTATTAATCCCTTAAGGCCAGTCACACACACTGCTTGACTTAGTCTGTCTCAGACAAGGTTTTGAGATCTGGACAAAATCCTGATATCGTACCCAATTCAGAGCACATGGCGGAGACTGAAACCTCCAACTTCAATCTGGGCTGAGAGGCAGCCCGAGGCAGGGATTGTGTGCTTTCAGACATCAGTAGATTTTAAACATATTTGAAGTTTTTCAGCGCACAGTCTGCATTGCCTTTGAATGGCACATAGAGTAAGCAAGGCAACATATAAATACAGAGTGACTTTGTTAAAAAAAAAAATAAGTCAATGTTGCAGCCACAAGCTCCAGGCTATTATCAATTATATCCAATATTTACTGATGCTTGGGCAGAGCAGTTATCCAGTCATAGGACTTGTGATTGTTAGTCATTAAGAATTGATACAATACAAAATATCCAAACAAAATTAAATTAAAAACATAAAAACACAACTTATTGTTAGTTTATTTTAGTATGGGGGAAACAGAAAACATTTAAAAGGTACAGAAGATGTTTAAATCATAGCTTTAAAATAGCTTTCTTCCTGCTGTGTCTAGCTCCACTTGAAGCATGCAAAAAAGACAAGGCAAGGCTCTGCGGGGGGGGGGAACAAAATCCCCAACAACAAAATCCGAGTCAAGAATCTTAATGTTTGAATCTGTCGTCTGGGCCACAGTCGGTTTAAGTCCCCAACGCTGTATAAGACAAGACGCTACAGTGAACGCAGTGGTTTGGTGCAAGTACAGGATTTATGAACCAGAGCAGTCTCCTGCTCTCATACTTTGACTCCAGCTCTGTTTCCTAGAGGAAATCTGGGCCTCAGCCATTAGCAATTAACAAGCTCTGGAACAACCTTGCCTGTAGTGAGCTGGGAATAAAACGCTGTTATAAGAGGTAAACAACAACACTAGAAACAATAACAGCCATTGTCAAAAGTCTTTCTCTCCAACTAATGAGATAAAGAACTGATTTCTTTCAACTCTAATCCGTTTCATCAGAATGAGATGAATTACAGGAAGATGTAAAGTGGATGGGCTACTCGTGCCTTCTCAGAGGTCCTGGCCTCTCTGGCAAGATGCTCTTCATTAATCAGAATGGCACCGGTATCAGAGAGCGGACCATTAGGCTCACTTCACTTTCGCTGCTTCACAAACTGTCCTTGCTCTGGCTAATCACTGATATTTGATCACACTTTTCGGCACCTTCTGCAGCTGTTCTGCTGCAGATCTTTATTTCTCAGCCAGGTTCTCAGTTAATGAGAAGTGAATGCTCGGTGTTTCAGTCATCAGGTATTTTCCGTCCTCTCTCTCTCCCTCTCAACTTCCCCTCCCTGCCTGGATATTTCAACACTTTGTTAGCGATAAAAGACAATACATGGTGCAGCCCACTGAGTTTCCCCAGTTGTGTCACTTCCAATTAGCCCTTCTGAGACATCTCTGCCCTTTGGCTCACCAGTATTCGAGTTAAAAAAGATCTGATCTTCGTTGTATTGCGTGCTGCCTTGCTTCACTCTCCCACTGTCTAAATTCATGCATGTCTGGATTTGTGAGTCTATGAAAGAGAGAAATCGCAAGAAAGACAGACGGGGAATTTTTAATCCTATAACCAGAAATAGCAGCTTGCTGTAAGGCTCCACGTATGGGGCTGCTGTGAACTTAAAAGGAGCTTTCCTTGTATAAAGGTACACATTTCTGAATAAAGCAGCAAGCCTTCACCTTAATCATCTTCCATATTATACATCATTAATACCAATGTTCTTAAGTAGCTAAGCTTTTTAGAACTGGGACATGGCATGTTGTGGTGGCCCTCTGTAGATTTATCCCTCAGGAAAAAACCTGGCAGCTCTGTCAAATCTGCCCGCAACCTGCTTCTATGTCACATCACTTTTTGAAGCCAAAGTGAAGTGGTGGGGATTGTAAACAGCAGAGTGGTGAGCCACAGTATGTGAGCAAACGTTTTTGAGCTAATGAGAGGACTGGAACGCCGCAGCTTCTTAAACTAGGGCAGAGAAACTCGCAGTTTCAGTGGAAGACTTCCCTCAGACCTCACGTCCCGGGAGTACACATGTGCAAAACCAACAGCACAAACAAACAAAACTGGTGCTGTGCGAAACAGTGTCCACTTAGCGGAATCAAACAAACAGCCAACAACAGGACGTTTTCAGGGCCAACGTTGCAGTGAGGACGGGACTCTGTCTTTACAAAAAACAGTGCCGGAGGTTTCATTTAAACTTTAGGGGCACAGAAGAGAAAGTGTGGGTATAATTTCAAAAGTCAAACTACAAAAAGAAGACATAAAATTGATACCAAATGTTGACTTCACAGAAACAAGCACGGGAAAAACAACTGATCATAGTAAAATAAAGGAAAGTATATTAAAATCCACATTTTCATTATATAATTGATTCAGCATATTCACACACCTCCTCTAATTGGACCAAAGCTGTACATGGCCAAAAGGCACTCAGAATTCATGTGATGATGTTAATATTTCAGTTTTTGCCACTTTTTGACACATTTTTACAAAAAATCAGTTCAATTCCAAACCGCAATGAGTAGATAGTGGGTAACTTTTACTATATTAAATGTAAGTAAGTATTAAGACCAAGATATCGGGGATGGTTTTTCGTTTCCTATGCAACGAGTATCGGAGGAAGTAACAGCTTAACTGGACTGAATGCAGGTTTGCTGGCCAAGAAAAGTATTGAGATTTCTATACTGCCTTGTTTCCTCGCTGATGCGCCTGCAAATGGGTTTGAGCCAAATCTGACGAGAAGTTAATTAAAGGCATTACATCCTTCATAATCTCTATAAACATCTACATCTCAGGAGTTTACAGAGGCTCTTTAAACCATCTTTCAACAGAAAGCAAACCGTAACAAATGAGTGATCTGTTCACTTTTCATAACTGCAGTCAGAGCTTCTGCGTTGCATGCCAGCAGTCACAGCCCAGTGAGCACATTGTAGAGTTGGGCTCAGAGTTGGCTGCAGGTACGAGCATGCACAAACGCACACAGACGAACACACACACGCATATAAATACTCACCACCAACAAACTGAATACCGCCAGCCACGCGACCGATTGTACGTGAGATGAGGTCAGAGATGCAGCAGCCCATGAGAGCTGTGAGCGCCACCAGCAGGAGGAGGCCACATCCCACGCCTGTCACCACAGTACAGATCCTCCATTCAAGACTCGGGATGCCGTGGAAGGAGGCGTACCTCCCACACTGCTCCAGCATCACCGTGGTCTGGCTCTCTTCATCCCTCACTGGGTAGGAGCAGCGACGGAAAGTGCCAAAGGACACTGGCTTGTCCATCTGTATTCCCAGCAGCCAATAGGGCATGAAGAAGCCAACACAGGAAGCAGCAGCGCACAGCAGGGACAGCAGGGCCCAGATAACACCCGTACATGTCAGACTAGACGCCATGGTAAACAGTCTGCAAATGGTTCACACTGAACTAACAGCAGTTATATGAGCAGTTGCTATGTTGTGGGAAGTCTTGCAGTGAGCATTTAACACTAGCAGCCTTCACCTCCTCAGTGACTCCGGGTTCCTGTCAAGAGGAAGAGAAACATCCAAACTGAGCACTGACCAGACAAATCATCTGTGTGAACAAGTTGCTGACTTTGACATGTGACCCTGAAAACAAGAAATGTGTTCCCCGATCTTTATAAATGGATCACTAACACAAGCAGAGGAAAAGAATCACAGACAGGAGAAAAATCAGGGGAATAAAGACCTTCAATTATGACATCATCAGGCAGTTATTCTCTAATCAGGTCTTTTGCATGATTGTTAATTAGTAAGAAGTGTTTTTAAAAGTCCTCAGCTAAACTGGGAACTTAGTAGAATAGACTAAAGTAGACTAAAATGACACATTTCTGAATTGTGATTTAAATAGATTTAAGATCTAAGAGGAAAAACAGTCACCGATCATATTCATTTAGTCAATAATTAATCCAAGTTTGATGAACTAAAGGCTGGCTTATTCTCCATCTCACTTATTACTCTTGGGCTTCTTTGTTTATTACATATAGGAATTCATTGAAGATATATATATATAATAAGAAAGTAAATATGAATGCTAATTAGTACATCCTATAATTGGAACAACTGGGATAACTCAGAATAACTCAAATTTAGTTTGATATTTAAAATAGAGCTAATCCCTATAATAAACTTTAAACTTAAGCTACAAACAGTATTATATCGTAACTGACTATGACCCATACTCACAAAATCAGTAGAATTTGGATGCTTAGTACAGGAAACATAGTTCAAGTGTCTTCATGAGCCGCCACTTCTAGAACATAGTGATTTTTTGCTAGGGGTGACCTTAAGGAACACATTATCGCAGTGCCTACACTATCGGAATGAAAAGAATGAAAACAGGGCAAACACAGGGGGAAAGCAGAGGAAAGCTTACATGTTGGGAGACCTCCGAAATTAGGTGCGCTCGGTGTGCACTGAGAGCTTGTTTCCATCTGCAGACTCCAGCTGTGTTGGATCTTAAAGCAAACTTTTCTTCAGACGAGGGAAAAATGCAGAAGAAATGCGTTCGGTCCTGGAATGTAAATCCAAAAAGTGACTGCAGAATTGGCTCATGAATCACTTCGTGCTCGTCAATATATGTAACTGAAAGGATGATCAATTATTTACTCCTGTGCGGGCGCACAAATGTGCGGTGCAGTCTGACTTAACTCCCGTTTCCACATTCCTCCTCGGAGAGAGAGAGAGAGAGAGCGAGCGAGCGAGCGAGGGAGGGCTGGATGGGGGCGGGTCCATAAAACACTCTCAGGAGGCGACCATCAATCACACAAATCCCCACCCAGGGGCTGGACTCGCCGCTACTATCGCTCCTACAGGCTCCTGGTGCATTCACTGACCCTTTGAAAATGATGCACGTTCTCGTACTAAATCCTTCGGGATGCTCAAGATAACGAAAAGCTGTCAGTGACTTTCATGTTAAAATGTTTACCACATCTAGCTTTGCATTTGGTTAGGTAACCTCAAATTCAGGTAAATTAATTCAATATTGACTGACATTGTATGTCAGTATTTGCACTGGACATCCTTAAGGGAGAGTTTAAGGAGCATTGCACATGTATAACTGTTTGTGTGTGTATATATATATATATATATATATATATATATATATATATATATATATATATATATATATATATATATATATATATATATATATGTGTGTGTGTGTGTGTGTGTGTGTGTGTGTGTGTGTGTGTGTGTGTGTGTGTATTACACTCTTTTTCATAGAATTATGGTGTACATATTTTTTCGTAATACAATTTGCACTACTGCCTATAGTGTCAGTCTCACTATTATTGTTTTTTTTTAATCTAGCTGAATTCGGATATTTGTGATGCAGCTTTCATTTAAGACAAACCTGAGAGTTGGCTGCACCTTTCTAAAAACTCTACCTGGAAGTTTGTCTTTCTTTGAAAGTTTGTGTTAGATATTTCAAGCAAATCTTTTATTATTTTCCTTTGGTTTAAACTCCTTGGAGTTTTTACCCACTATCTTAATTGCATAAAACCAAGGAAGTGCCTAGTGCAGTTGAGCAAAAGTGAGTTATTCAACATTTTCAGATTAGTAACAATGTCTTGTGTTTGCTTTTTTCATTTATTCATTTCTGATTCGAGTTCATGCTTGAATTTTAAAGAGTGCAATATTGCCAGAAGCATTTAAATGCAGCTTTGCTCCCTTTGAATTGTGTGAAGGCAGCTAGATGGAGGAAGTTATTCAGCCTGTCGTTAACAGGCTATAATTCTTTACATTATTGTGTCATCCTTCATATGTGTTAACGTTAATGTGACACAGATATGACTGACGACACAAGAAACTGGAAATAATGAAGCCTCTTGGGCCTACTCTATTCTTTGTAAAAGTAAATATGACCATTTCATTCAGCGCTTGTCCCGCACTTGCAGTAATTTCGAGGACATAGCAGTCAATTAACAAAAACAAGTTTATTTAAATAGTTTAGCTAAAGCCTCTATAGTAGTTTAAAGGCACGGGAGAGTAAAATGGGTATATAAACTTTCAAAGCCTCTATTTTAATTCCGCATTATTGCCAATATTGAGCTCACACGATGGAACGTTGTATCGTTTCTAGTCAGGAATCCAGACGGACGTTTATTTCAAACGGACCACAACATCTTTCCCAAAGTTGACGTGGAAGTGTTTGTGTACAATGGCTGATACTAAAGTAGAAATTTCAGCTGACAGCTCGACTGCAGCACAAAATGCAAATGCGGCTTCACAGCCGAACAATCCTCTGTCGAGGAAGCTTAATAAGATATTAGAAACCAGACTTGACAACGACAAGGTAAGTCGGAAGACGTTAGCTTCTTGCTTTTTGGCTAACTAGCTGAATGTAGCAACGAAATAAGTCGTGTTTAAATCGGCCGTTCATTATTATTAGAATGATTTTTCGAAGTTAATCTTTCCAGGTGGCAGTTGATCATCTCTGACTCTATCAAAGCTCGGTAATAACATTGGTCAGATCTTTAGCTGTCCAAGACTTAGCTTTTTGCTGCATCCATTCACTCTTGTTATCCCACCACAAAGTGCTTGTTATTTAGCTCAAATAAAAGGAAACATACACTTCAAGTGTGAAAATGCAGGCCACAAAACTATTTCCACATTTTATGTTCATTTTGAGATATGTGGATTTGCCAGCTAAAGCAGCTGATAGCTTGGGACATTACAGTTGTCACAACACTGCAGCTGACAGTAATGGTTTTGTTGCTTTGTACTTCCAGGAGATGCTTGAGGCTCTGAAGGCGCTGTCGGTGTTCTTCACTGAAAACAGTTTACGCACCAGGAGAAATCTTCGCGGGGATATAGAGAGGCGAAGTCTGGCGATCAACGAGGAGTTTGCGCGAATATTTAAAGGAGTAAAAGAGGTGATATGGAGTTTATTATAATTGATGAGCTCTCAAGGCTGTGGGATCATAGCCAGAAAAATGTATAAAATATATATGCAGTAACTGAGGTGGGTTGGGAATTTCCACAATGAGCAAATAAATCTGTTAATTTTTAACTTTATTTTATAAAAACAGTAAATATTAGGACTTTTTATTTCTAAAGAAAACAGTATTTCAGGGAGTGAAATTAGAGAGAGTGATTTATTAAGACTTCTACTACTTCCAAACAATTTATCTGGGCATTCATAGTCTTTTAATACTAGATATTTTGTTCTGACGAAGAATGAGTCATTACTTTTATGTAGTTCTGTGTGCCAATGTCATTTCAAAACTAATTCATTAATGCTTTTAAAGTTGCTTCTGTGGAGAAAAATGCCATCATTCAATCATAGACATCTCTTCCCTTCATTCTAAGCCCTTACTAGCAGGCAATTACAGGTATGTTCATACTTCAAATGCACCAAAAGTAATTTATAGTTAGTTTTTGTTCTCGTACTAAGGAAGCACTGATCCAGTTTTTTCCATTTCTGATACAAGGCTATGGTAGTGCTGAGAAATTAAAAATGCACTGTGACTTAAAAAAATATAACAATGATGATAGTAGTAATAATAATAATAATAATAATAATAACCTTGGTTAGACTGAGAGGCTGAGTGCATTAATAAGGTCTTAGAAGCAGGGATAAGCAGGGATCTGTCCATGTAGAGCTTTATATCTTAATAACAGAATTTTAAAGTGGATTCTAAATATCTCTGGAAGCCAGTAAAGGGATCCAAGAATAGGTGTAATATGTGACCACCTCCTACATTTTGTTAGCAGCCTTGCTCCTTGTGTTGTGCCCCAGTTGGAGACGAGTTAATGAGGACCAAGAGATGCACGTGAAAAGTGCATTAGAATAATCAAGGCAGAAGAAAATTAAAGTTAAAGATGATTGAATGACAGTGAAGGATTGATTTTCACAATATTGTGTTACCAGCATCAGGATGAAGGAAGTTTGAAATGTAAAAACACTGCAAGAGCACAGACAACAAATAAAAGCTCACAAAACATGCAACAGAACACACAGACACAATGAGGATGATTTAGAGGAGACAATAACGTGAGAGAACAGCTGCAGTAAACAGCTAACAGCAAATATACATCTACAGTATTATATGACTTATTATTTATTGCCTTTCCTGTTTTTCTCTCTCACAACACTGACAGATCCCCTGCTTATTTTAGGCGTGTCTCAGTAGAGTCTGTTGCATCTTTCAGTTTCTGTCACTTCAGTAGCTTTATGATGTTGTCTTTACTTCATGTTATTATCTCCCTTAAATAACTTCTGTTGCAGTTAAGGGAGCTTTGGTTTTATTCAATTTTTTATTATTTATAAGATTTTTTTTTTTTTACTTTTGTTTTTCTTCAGTTGTATATTTTGTGTGCTTTTTCAGCATTTATTCAATTAACGGATGTTTTTACCAGTGGGTTTGACCTCTCAGGGCACAAATACAATACGCTGAGAAGGTACAGTACAATACTGATACCGTGGTATCAAAATCAAGTACTGATCCACTACAGTTGTTGTTTCAATAAACTGCATTACTTATTCTGAGGAGAGAAGAGAACTGGGAATCATTTCATCTTTTGTTTAAAGCAACAGCATATCCTACTGTAGAATAAATGTAAATGTTAAATGTAGAATGTAAATACTTTCAAGAATATAACTTTACAGAGTTGGTATTTGCTGGTAAATGATGAACTGGTAGAAGGAAAAAATGCATTCATGTTATTTTGTAAATTTAGTTGCACAAGTCTCATTTAGGGTAAGTTTAAAGTCGTCACTGCATGTGGCCAAATGGCCATTCATGGTCATCCTGGTTTCTCCGTTCCCTGCTCTTAGTCACACTATGGGTGCATCACCTCACATACACACACAACATGCTGAGTGGAGCTAAGAAAATACAGATGCGGTAAACATAACAAGATTAGGAGTGAGCGTGCCTTGAGGGCAGCCATTCCCCAACTTCAGACCACTGTGGCCCACTTTGATATGTGAAAACTGTCCATGCAGTCAAACTTGTAGTCACATCTCTGAATATCACACAAATTTAATTTAATTATTTGCATGACTTTTGGAGCCAATCCTGAAGAATTTTATTTTATAGTCCCATACAATGATTGGACCAAAAGGACTATAATCTGATTTACCCTTTATCCTATAGAAGTAAGTCAGGTAACATTTGAAAAGGCTCAGCTTTCAAAATTGTGTGTTTCAATCTGTTTAAAGTTATCAAATTGCGTAAGGAAAAAAAATAATTTCAGTTGACTAATTTTTTTATTTTTTATTTTTTTTAATGAGTTGATTGTAACTGATGGGCGCAACTACCATACCTTCACACCCCATCAATAGGCCCTAGCACATACTTGGGGAATTTCTGTATTAGGGAAAGCATGCTGGATGTTGTCAGTTATGTCAACTCATTTGACCACAGTTAACGGTTAAAGCTTTTGCAAACATACAGAGAAAAGCTTTTAGCATCACAGATGTGAAAAGGCTCCAAACTTCTCACCTTTTGATGTGAGCTTCCTCCCTGCTATGTTGGCTCTCCCATTAGAAACTGGTGCACTGCAGCTGATTTGTGGTGCTGTAAACTAAGAACTGAATTAAATGCATTGGCCTTTTAAATCAGCTGTTGTCACAACACCAGATCAAGCATTTTGAGTAAGGATCAGGCTGCTATCCAATCCAAATATCACATTAGTACATTCCTTAATCGAAAGCTGATATCCAAGATCTGTCCTACAGATACTTTATCTCTCTTTATGCAACTCACTAGATCTTGTGCGAAAAGACTAGTTATTGGGCGAGTCACTGATCTAGAGTTCAGAGCCCAGATGACTTGCAGAAATCTAGTGCTCCATCTAATAAAATAAAAATATGCTTACAATTTGGATATTTCTTTATCCAAAACACAAAAATGTGTGGTCTGGACTCTGGACCAGCTTTAGAAATATTCTCACGGCACACTGTAGTACTACTTGTGTTTGGTTTTTGAATGTGATCAGAGGTGCATCAGTGCTGGTGTAACTGATTTCACATGATCTGTAGGAGCTTGAAAGTGTTCACGAGGATGTCCAGGCGATGAGCACATGTTGTGAAGAAATGACCAATAGATTAAAGGTACGTTAATCAGCTCCATATGTTTCAAAATTCTCCCGTAAGTTTAAAAAACATGACCTAGTTTATTCTTATTGGCTTGATGGCGTGTATCAAAAATATGACTAAAGTGATTATAGAGTTTATTTTGGGAATATAGTTATTGTAAACTGTCTTTTAAACATAATCCCTCTTCTACAGGCTGCAAAAGAGCAAACACAGGACCTCATAGTGAAAACCAACAAGCTGCAAGGAGAAAAGTGAGTAAATTTGGATGTGTGTGGAGATCAGTTTGTAACTTGATGTATATTTATGTTTTTAAAAAAGGATACAGGTGAAGAATCAATTGTGAATTGTCCTTAAGAATAAACAAAAGGAAATAGACAGTTCAGTTGGATGCCTATAATTTGTACTTAATGGCTGACTGACAATCTTAATATCTTTTATCACATTAATGGATGGAATAACTTGCGTATACTTAAGTGCACTGATGCACTTAAGTAAAGTTCTGCAGCAGGAAAAAGATTGGTTGACTTTGAAAGTTATTGAACTTTATTTTTATTTTTTACTTTATTGTTATTTGAAAGTTTATTGGACCCAGTTTGTTTGGAAAAATAGATCATGCAGTATAGGATAGCACTTTCTTGTTTTCCCATATTTGCCTCGTACTGTTAGCTGCCAAAGAGGACTTCTCCATTTAACTGGAACATGTTTTAAAAAATGCAAGTGTAGTAGTAATACTATTCTGATTGTTTACAATATAAGATGGTCAGCAAAAGAGGAGCAGACCATAAAAGGCCATAAAAATAAAACTAATACAGAATCCTACAAATTCAGGCCAGTTATGCTTATTACTTATTTAACACTTACTTTAAATGACTAAAGTAAAAGTTAAAATATCTCTTAATTCAGCTGACTTTACACATAAATGCTTTATAAATCTTTAACACCTCTATACCACCTCTGCAAAAACCAATGTTCTCATTTATTCATTGACACACACCATTGGGGGCAATGAGAATCAAATCTGGACAACTACCATCTGTCTTCCAGCTGTCCTACTTACTCCAGTGTTACAGTTTCGATATCCACAAGTATGTGGGGCTCAGCTTAGTCTTGAGTTGCTTGGTGATTTATACTGCAGTGAATACTACTGCAAGTCATCAAGGTGGGCTCCAGTAGTGGCGTGTGAACAGGTGCAATCCCAGTTTTAGATACAAAGGAAGTACAAGGTTATCACTGAAAGTTGTCTGACCATCACTCATTTAGGTGATAGTGTTACACGTGAACATGAACTGTACTTCTGCATCAGATCTACATTGTAACTTGCACCATAGCCGGAACCCTATTTTAACCCTACGCTGTAACCTTCTGCGACATGCATCTTTCCGAGAAAGATGTCGGGTCGAAAACATAGCAAAGCGACTTGTATGGTGCAGAAGTTTGCGGTGTAGTTATGAAAGGAGTTTCTGGTTACTGTGTAAGTTGGGATAAATATTTCCCACAGAAGTCAAAATCAAGCTTAAATTGTGTGCTTTAGTAAGTCAGCTTTTTAAAGTTCTGGCTGCACTTAAAAACCTTACTGCACAAGACAGTAAGGTGATTTGATGTTACTGATACCTATGATATGTTACTGCATTTTTAACTGTACTTTGAATATAACTGTAAAATAATTAACAGTTAAGATTCAGAAGAACAAGACAATATTAATAATCCTTACAGTCTTCTCTACATGTAAATGTAAGTCTCAAAATCAAGGGTTTGTGGGGGTTTTCCTGTGCACTCTCAGATCTAATTGAAGCCAGACTCTTACTGGAGAGCAGCCGTCAGTACATTCCTGCGTGGGTGTGTGTACATTAAGATTTGCTGACAGCACATATTAACGTCTATCAGATATGCAGATCCAGTACAGCTCATGATACCGAGTCAAACTGTAGACACGCAGTGTATATTGGGTACTCTCTTACAGCTCTTGGAATACTGATGGATATTTTTTGGTTGAAAGCCTTCCAATAATTTTTTATCTAGGTTTCATTAATCTGAATTTGGCCACAAGAGTGCTGGCAGCAATGCAAAAATAAAATGTCCCCCCCTCCCAACATCCTGTTGGCTGATGGCTGACAATTCGGGTGGGGTTCATTAACATTTGTGCCAGATGTGACCTCCGCGCTCAGTGACCTTGCCAGTTGACATGGAGGCAGGGGTAGAGATAATGTAGATTCCTGGTAAAAGACATTGCTGACAGCTGTGATGTACTGCGGCAATTCCATGCTCCACTGGCACAGCTTCAGGACCTCCTAGACAAAAAGGTGACATGGGAGCAGTGGCAGCAAGATTGAAGAGGAAGGAGATGAGTTCCGAGACTGAGAGCAATGAAAGACACCGGTGGGGATAAAGCCAACAGTGAGCGTGTGCAGGCAATTTTTTTTTAAAAACAATGTGTCGCTTTGTGCAGTGGGTCCTGTTGAAGGTGAACAGTCAGAGGTTTTACAAGAATGCCCTTCTGAGTGGCCTCTTGCCTTGTCTTCTTCTTTGCGTAGCAGTCCCGTGGGACCTGCTGTCTGTCTGTGTGACATTTTCATTTGCAGAACCGCAATGCCCCCACAACGAGATTGGACAGTTTGTGAACGCTGGGCTATGACCTTGTCTTTAGCAATTTTGTCCCAGAAGAGTTGCCAAGGGAAGTGTGCAGTCAGGCTGTCTTTCTTCACCCACCCACCACTCAGCTCACTGCACCACCCCACTCCAGTCTTCTTGGTCCGATCTATTTCAGGTCACACAACCCTCTGCAGTCCTGAGACACTTCTTCTTTTTTTTTTATGTTTTGTCCTGTTGACACTTATTATAGCAGTGCTGCATTTGCCGCACAATCCCCCATGTTTTGCTTACAGGGCAGCTCTACTGAGAGAGTGTAATCGTTTTCAAAGGCCTGCAGATGCTCCAAAATTGTATTTACTTGGCCGAGGAGGCCTATCCTCTACTGTTTGCCGTCTTATCTGCCGGTGGCACTGTGTCATTTGTCAACACTAATGAAATGGAAGGCAACAGCAGATCACTTACAGTGTGCAGAAGCAAAGGTGGGAGCATAGAGCTCCTTTGTTTCGAGCTGGTTCTGTTCAAAGATGCTGTCAGCAAGAGCACATTAGGTTGATATGTTGTGTGCTGTTCCGTAATGAAATGTAATGTTACCCACCTGTACTGCTTTGTGTGATCATTGGGTTAGTGTGACATGTCATGGTGTTGAACAAGTTTAGACGTCTCACAAACAGATGTTTCCGTGTAACCGCATGAGCCAGAGCTGAAGGGCATGAACTGTTGGAGCTGTTTACTGAGATGCTCGTAGTTGGCTGCCTACATGGCTAAGATTTACCTGCATTTCCGTTGTGGCAGAAACTCATTTGCCGCATTAATTCCGTGAGCATGTGATGAATGATCAAATATGGATCCCTGAGAATAAATGTTCTCAGTACAACGTCGGGGCAGGTCATTAATAAATACAAGAGTGCTGAAACCCCTTAGAGAACAATTTGGGACATCAATAACAACCCGTGTAAAATGACACTTGAGCGTTATTAAGACTCAGCTTGCTGCTAATGAGGACATGGCTGTGAGTATGCCTTTATGCTTTCTGATGTAACTGCATGCTCTCTCTGATCGCTGGCACATGGCTAACAGCTTTGGGAGTGCCAAATTTCTCTGCAATTCTTTGAAATGGCCCCTGATAGATGCTAATGCATAATCGACCTACATGCTTCTGAACTCGTGTGAGACTATTGGACATTTGCTTATTAAGGAGAGGTGTTGCACTAGTTCTTTTCTTTTTTTTATGCATATGCTTATCAGTCATTTTTCAATTTAAGCAATATTGCAATTCTTTTTAAACAAGTCACCTTACATAAGAGCAAATGGAATTGGTAAACGGTGCTCTGCAATCAGGCTGTCAGTTTTTATAAACTTGGTGCCAAGCTCATAGCGCTTGGCACTGTGAGGTAATTAAGAAGGTACTGACAAGGCTGTTTATGAGCTTGAGCAGTGTTATATTGCTTAAACAATTTTCATGCTTGAAGAGACTAAATCAATTGGCCTTATTGGGAAATCTGAGCACACACAGAGACACCAGCAAAGACACAGGCTGTGACTTGTTTTGATCTCGTCACATGACCCAGCTCTAATTCAATTTTGCACGTGTTGGATATTGTTAAGATCAAAGGTAAAATATTGACTTAATTTTCCTTTGAACCACTAACCCATAGTCTCTTGTCATACTTACAGTGTGCTGTTTCCGATTCACTCAAGTACTGTGCCTCTCTCTGGTATTCAGTAATTGCAGTCTTGCGAAGAATGTGTCATGTTCTGACAGCACTGTAGAAAATGATCCTCCTGCTCCACTGTTCCTTTGCTCTTGTTTGGTGTGTAAGAGAGCTCCCACAATCCCCCTCTTTTCACCTTGTACAGCCTCTTTGTTGTGATTTACATCCTGGAGGAACGGGTCTGTCACTCCTGGCTCGGATGTGAGGGGGCATTTCTTATCTTCTAAAGGTGAATCTGATGATGCGGGAGCAAAGTTTTTTTTTTTGTGCTGCTGCTAACATGTCTGTCAAGTTTGGCGTTTCCACACGGCGAAGACGAATTAAGGATGCGAAACAACGGGGTACGAGTTAGGATGAACCGCATTATGTCGTATTTTATTTAGAATGGGAAGTTGAGTAAATAATAAGTAGTGGTTCACCCATAATAACTGAAAATAAACACGTAAGCTTCATTGTTCCCTTTCAGAAATTGCTAATGATTTTTCTTTTTGTTGTTGTTGTACATCCGTGCGTTTGTCTTTTTATTCCCTCTCTTCCATTGTGAAGATAATAACTCAAGTACCTTAAATGATAGAAATTCCATGTTTATACCACAGTATCTGACTGTAGAACAGATGATCCAATTAGATTTTTGTCAAAGCCTGCTGCATAAATTTGCATATTAGTGATAAAATCGTTTTTCTTCAGACAGCCATTGCTCCTCACCCTAAACGAGTTTACAGATTTTGAATTAACAGTGAGTGTGTTTGTGTGAGGACCAGCATGTTCACATGGAAATGGTTTCTCTCTGTTTAGTTAATGACCTTGTTAGCATAGCTTGTTATTTTGATGCGATATCAGTGTTTGAGTGTCTCTTGTTTTAATTTGTTATCTCGCAGTAATGTGATGTTTTTTTTCACTTACTCCTGCCAATTTTCATTCCATTTCTCTCCCTTTGCCTTTGGAGTTCAGTGCATTCTCTTCTCGCAGGTACTTCTTATGCAAAACATATAAGTTTGTCCTTTTACTTTACCTAAATATTGTACTGTTAGGTGTTTCTAACAGGCTAAAGAGCTGTTTTGGACAATCCACTAGTGAAAACCTGAAACACAAAAGGCCAGTTTATGTAGGGGGTGCTCTGCTTTATCGCTGAAAAAGTAAAAAAAAAACTAAACTTTTTACAGTCACCACTTACAATTTTGATGTCGACAGGTAGCTGTAATGAAGCCAGCTTTTAAAGTATGCAATCCAAGCGTGCCGTTGGATCTGTTGTGTGCTGCAGCAAAATGTCAATAAAGATTTTGCTTGAGGTCCTACAGTGTGTTTGAGCCTTGGCAAGTTCTACAGAGAAATACTGAATTACTAGTTTCTGTAACAGTTTTACAACCCTTTACTTTCAGCCGGCTGAGCACTAGTAATGGCCATGTGAGACACAACTGTCAGATAATGTTGGGTTCTTCTGTTCTACCCAAATAACCCAGTTATTTACTGATCTTTCTGCACTTTTGCCAAAGAGAGAGACTATAGAGGAGTTGGCTCACACGGGGATGAAGGGAGGACACGTTGCTGTTCCGCTATCCCGTGACAGAGTTCCCCATTTGAACAGGGTGGTTTCCATGGTCACTACTGTGTTAAGACACTTATTGTCACACTGATAGCCATCGCTCTGCAGTCATTGGTGACAAAACCTGGTCGGTATCTGGCTCTGTGCTTTCTTTGTGTCTCTTCTCTTACTCTGATATTCAAGCTGCTTCACATGATGCCTGTGTCCCACCCTGCTTTTACTCTGTTTTCTCTGTTTGTGTGTGTGTGTGTGTGTGTGTGTGAAGAGTGTGATTGCCATCTGCTGCAGGATTTTGATCATTGCACCCTGTTGACAGCTTGCCCCCTTCTTTGTTAAATGAAGGCATATAAGGTAGTTTTTCACACCTTTTTATTTGTGCAGTAAGGAAACACAAGGGGCCGTAACAAAATGCTGTGATAACACTCTTTGATGAAAGACTGAAGAAAACAATTTTTTTTTTCTATGACAAAAATCCACAAGGGTTTTATAGAAAGACATAAAACATCATGATGATAAGCAAATACCCTGCTGAACAGAAACTAAAATAGAAGTGCATCATAAGGATAAGAAAAGGTTTTATTACAGTGCAGCTGTGACAAGTCAAGGAAATGAACAACATTTATCTCTTTCCATTCAGTCAGCGTCTGGAGGTGAGGGCTCAGGTTGCTCAGGCATTCCTCACCAAGTTCCAGCTATCTAATGAGGAGATGGCCACACTGCGAGGGTCTCGAGATGGACCCATTACTGAGGTAAATCTCTACTGTCATGAACAATGAATTAGAAGAAGTGACAAATCTTATGTTTTGCAGGGGAAGGATTAGGAGACTATATTTTATCTTTAATTTTTTTGACTTGTCTTCGGTGATCATCTTTCTACTCGAGGCTATACTACCTGCATACTCCATGAAATCTATAGTAAGATGTGAACAGTACTACAATTTCTTAGCAAGTAAATGTTCAATGCTATATTTTCCATCCCTTTATACATTATATCAAGAACTGAATGCAAATACAAAAAGAAAACTGCTTTATTGATCAAATGCACTTTATGTTTTTTACTGAGTACCCAGAATATCAGATTGTTTTTGCAGTTCTGCTAGCATTATTGCTCAGATTACATAATTTGTGTGTTGTTTATTTTGCCAGAATTTCTTCAAAGCTCTCAACCGAGTGAAGCACATCCATGAAGATGTGAAAATCCTCCTGCGAACTAACCAGCAAACTGCAGGGTAAGATCCACATTTCACTGTGTAACTGCCTTTGCCTCCACTTTCACTGAAATAAAAGAATGTCACTTACAGTAATTTAATCTTTGTTATATTCATCTCTATTAAATTTAATAATTTAAGTGGAAGAATTACCAGTAAAGTGTATTCACATCACTGTTATGCTTCTGACATTATGCAGCAAGTCTCGAGTGTTTAATGTGTGGTCTTGGCTTGCATGCTTCTTCTAGGTTAGAGATCATGGAGCAGATGGCAGTGTTACAGGAGACCTCATATGAGCAGCTCTACCGCTGGGCTCAAAGTGAGTGCAGAGTAGAAATACATAAAAGGCATGTGCATGTTCTGAAAAGACAAAGAAAAGTATGATTTTTTTATTGCTTTTGATCATGATGTGTTCTTTTTGGTTTCGCATTTAAACAGAAAACTTTGCTCTTTCAAGTGTGAGTAACTGCGTGTATTGGATACATTTAAGGATACATGTGACTCATATCCTGTCTGTCTTTGCAAAAGAATGCCAGACTACAATATTTTCCGCAGCTTAGCCATGTGTTTTGTCACTGATGTCAAATGGATTGGAAATAAACTGTTTAGGTCACAGTAACTTCATTTGTGTCTTCATGAAATTACAAAATGTAGAGCGTCGGCTAAATTATGAGCTGCTCTACGCACGCTTGTTTTGCTGTGGTTTAGACCTGCCAAAAGCCTGAAATACAGAGATTTGTCAAGTAATAGTTTGTTAACTGTGAAGTGACACTAGGTTAGAACGTTGTTTGGTCGTTTTTGAATTATGTATTTTGGGGAAACCTCTTTTTTGTCAGTTGTTTAAGACTGAGAAACAAATTTTACTTGCAGATACAATTGCAGATTTATCTGTGTTTCCAGCTTGAGTTGAGATTGACAACAGTGGATTGTGTGTTTTGCCACAATCTGGAAGCTTGGCTGTGTGCTTGTACTGTGTGAAACACAAGCAGAGTCACCAAATTCAGGGGAAAGAAGAAGAAGAAGAAGAAGAAGGAAAATAGAAAATTTGTTTTCTTCTTCTTCTTTGATTTGCTGTCCCCAGCAGGGTCGCCATGATCCACAACATTTAGCAACAAGGAGTAGAGCATAACTCTCAAGACTTCTGTTGTTAAAATCATCAGATTATGCTCCAGTGGAAGTATTTCTTGTTTTATTTTGTTTCTTTCACCATAGATGAATGCAGGGGACTGACCCAGGAGACGTGTGATATCAGCCCCGTCTTAACTCAAGCCATGGAAGCCTTACAGGACCGACCTGTTCTTTACAAGTAACATATAATCACACACATTAACAGAAGCATGTCTCTGTGTTTGTCTTTCTCTTTGTGTCAGCATGTCTTAAAGTCCTGAACCACAGGATCATATTGTGGCTAAAACATTATTTTGGATTTCATAGTAATAATAGTAAGATAGGCCACAAAATACATCTACAAACTTTCACTACAAATCCATGTTAACTTCAAAATTATGTAGGGTTTTTTTTCACAGTGACTATATTGCACTGTGTTATTGTCTTCTTCTGGCAGTCAGTGGTGAATAGTGAGAACTAAGGGCATTGTTGTTACTGTGGTCTTGGAAAGAGAAGCAAAAAGCGTCTAAGTTATAAAATGACGGCCTGGCACAACCGAATGTTGCCCTCGTGCAGCCTGTAGGACAGGAGAGGGGAGGTCTGCTAAAAGGGAAAAAACAATCCCTCTTATTATAAAAATAGTCTCAAAATAAATAGTCTTAAATATATGTCTGCAAATTTCTGAAAAATCCTCTATAAGTAGTATAAATTCAAAGGTTGTATTTTGAATTTCCAAATCTACATCACTCATAGTTTTTATAAGGAGTATTAAAAAAAAAAAGGAAATCACTTTCCTTTGCACTCAGTTTTCCTCTCCAAAGTTCATTGTGTGTGTTTTTTAAAGTCAACACAAACAGTATAATGTACTGTGTAAGCAGTCTTTCTTTCTTTCATTGCTGATTGTTATCTGCATCATTCCCCCTGCAGTCTACAGAAATCAGTGTAACATCTTTACCATTTTCTTTCTTATAAGCCAAAGAGAAATAGTCATTAGTCTTGTTTTTTTGTTGTTGTTTTGTTTTGTACAATTACAAATGTTTCCAATTCAGTTCAATTTTATTTATATAAAGCCAAATCATACTAAGAGTTGCTACAAGGCACTTGTAAGGTAAAGACCCTATGATAATACAGAGAAAACCCCCTATAAGCAAGCCCTTGGCCACAGCGGGAAGGAAAAACTTCTATTTAACAGCAGAAGCAGGGAGGGAATCTGAAAAGTAGAGAGGGACTTTTGATTGTAATGGGGGATTTATTCTTCTGTGTCAAATCTATGCTGTTAGTAAGTGTTAACCACAAAACTCTTTCTAACGAAGACATATCCTACACCTTAACCCGATGTGCCCTGCCTGGAAATGCAACTACACGTTCCACTGAGGTAGCCCACAACTATTGCGAATGACCTATTAAGTACTGTCTGTGTATTTCTTGGAACTTTTTTGCTCCAGTTATTGAATTTATCAGTGAGAGAATAACAATCATTCAATATAAGGAGTTATAGTCAAAGCCTCAACATAAGTAGAGGCTAAGACAGAGATTTCAGCATATTTGTGGAGGGAGATTGCTGAATGCCAGACTGTGCAAAGAAATATCAAAGCTACAAACTCAAGGGGCAAATATGTTTGCCTCTGCGGAAAAAAACCCCAACACAGAGCGGAGATCCAGGAGGGAAAAAAGTCCCGACCTTCTCTTTGTTTGTATTGTGGCTGACACCAGATTCAAAACACTGGGACGTGACCACGAAGTAATTAACACATAAAACTCCACGCAAAAGCACAAATGCTTTTAACAGTGTTGCCACTTATGTAGGTTATGTTGTAGGCTCTACAAAGATTGACCGCATTAGTCTAAATCCACAGTAAGTCTGTAAATACAACTTGGACACGCATAAATATTGATGCTTTGACTGAAGCAACAGAATGAATGCAGAGGTAATGCTCTGTGTGCTCAAAATTAGCCAAATGCATTCAAATGTATAAAGGTGTGCTACGGGTCAAACATTTTCTAATTGATAAAATTTTCATCGCGTATCAGGCTAATTCATTTTGGTCACTGTCTCGCACAGTTGTGTTATTGAAGCAAATCCACTCAAACCAAGGCTAGGACTTGACACGTTAATTCCAAATTAAACGTGTTAAATTGAAAAGGCTAAGGAACAAAAAAAAATTAATTGCCCAGTGTTTTGGACCATGTGAGTCAATAACATTGAAACATGTTACTCACAGAAAGAGGAAAAGCTTAAGGGCTGAATCAACATGTGTTTTAAACCAGTGAATATCAGTATCTGCAAATAATTTATACCTTCTAGTACAGGAGAAGGTCATTCGTCCTGACAGAGAACAAATATTTGCTCATAGATTTTCCGAGGCATACCGTGAGATTAACAAGACAAGTGAAAGTTTCACACGTTTTTTTTCTTTTTTGCTTTGTTTGTTTTTGTGGCAGACCTCTCCCGTCTGTCCCGCTTTCTCGGAAATGCACCTGTCTCTGCACCCACAAAGTTTCCAAGGTCAAGCTCTGGCTGTGGATGTTGAGGCTTAGAGAGAAGATATGAGAATTTTTGGAATCTTAAGTCAGCGCTATCTTCTGTTTAGTCTGTCACAGAGCCTGACACTGCATGGTCTTCAGAATAACCTTAAACTCTTTCGTTCTGGAAAAGCTCCCTTCATGGGCAGGGATAGCTCAGTAGGTAGAGTGGGTGCCCCATGATCGGAAGGTCGGGGGTTCGATTCCCCTTAACAGCTACCCTGAGGTACCCCTGAGCAAGGTACCGTCCCTACACACTGCTCCCCGGGCGCCCAATGGCTGCCCACTGCTTCACTGAGTGAATGGGTTAAATGCAGAGAGCAATTTCCCCACGGGGCTCAATAAAGTACAATAATGTACACACTTTCTTCTTCTTCATTGTTGACCTTACCGGCTGACCACACTGCAGCCTGCACAACAGTACAGCTGCTTGTTTCACATTACATTTGGTTGTTAATTATTGCTTTGTTTCCTTTTGTTTTGTAAGGTACACTCTGGATGAGTTTGGCACTGCACGCAGGTGTGCCGTTGTTCGAGGTTTTATCGACGCCCTCACCCGTGGTGGGCCAGGAGGAACTCCCCGGCCTATAGAGATGCATTCACATGACCCTTTGAGGTACAACTCCCCTCACACTGTAATTTTACTTTAGGTTCTCAAACTGCATTTAAGAGCTGAATACTGCTTTTTCCTATCTTAAAAAAAGAGCTTATTTTCTTATAAGTATGATCATTTTTAAGTTATCAGGTCTGTGGTAGGTCTTTTATAGTTTAGGGAGTCTTCCCTTTAAGTCAGGAATATCTAAGTCTGCACATCTCAAAAGACACATGGCTGTTTGTCTTTAATTCTTTGATGTTGTTGCATAAATAATAGATCAATTTTTAAAAAATCAGAAGAAAAATTGCAGAATCTTGAACAACTATTACTTATGAAAATTCAGTTTTTGATGATATGATAAGGATAGCTTCTCTAATAAATTGTTCAGTAGAACTTTAATAAACAGACACATACAAGCCTCACACTGTATATCAAGAAATGCTCTACAGTTCTTCAGAAGCACAATCATGCCTTTAAAATATTTAGGCTATAAATATTCTAGAGCATAAATCAATCACAGTTTGTTCCTTACTTCTTCGAATTTGGACTCTTAAAACCCAATTCAGGAAGATATTAAATGTCTATTGAATAACAGGATCTGAGTGTACCCGTGTTTCCTGTTGTACCACACACTCCATCTTCCCCCTTCCTCCTCTGCCCAGGAGCCAAATGGGAGATTTTCTCAGAACACCAGCCATGTTTGGAACACAAAATCACCTCCACTTTATAGGAAGCACCAACAGTTCTGAGAACATCAAGTTCTTTCTCACCTCCTTATGTCCTCGATCACACATTCGCAGTCACACAAACATACACTATAATAATTTAAGCTTAGCTTTCCTGTTTTTTACCATTATGTAACACTAAAATTCACGCTGTGTGTTTTTTGGCTGAGGGGAGTGAAACGCGATGGCCCACTGTTGTAGCTGTGACCACAGTATGGAAAGATTAGCCTTGGCTCGGTCCATTGTTGACATGCTGTTTTGTCACCCTTTCAGGTATGTTGGGGATATGCTGGCCTGGCTGCACCAAGCCACTGCCTCAGAGAAAGAGCATCTGGAAGCTCTGCTGAAACAAGTCACTCTGCAAGGTAATGACAAATTATACAATGCACAGTTAAATTCCCATCATCCAGTTCAGGTTTCTGTCCTAAGGCTAATATGGTTGTATGATGCCATTTAAATATAATTCAATATAAATAAGTCATATAAATCGTCTATTCACTAACTATGTTGTAGTTAAGGAATGATGTATTTTTTCTCAGTTGTATATTTATGAATCCAGTGATTACATATACAGTGATCTCAAATGCTAATGTATTTTTTTATGTCTTTGGGCCTTTTGCTTGCATTAGGCGTGGAGGATAACATGCAGGAAGTGGTTGGACACATTACAGAAGGAGTCTGCAGGCCGCTAAAAGTGAGAAATTACATCAAACTACTGGACGGCTGTTTGTGCATCACTATTTGACTGATTTACTCACTGTTAATGTTCCTCAGGTTCGGATAGAACAAGTCATAGTAGCAGAGCCAGGCGCTGTCCTTCTTTACAAGCTGTCCAACTTGCTCAAGTTCTACCACCACACCATCAGGTATTTAAAGTTTTGGTCCAAATAACTCAGCAGCAACCGCAGAGCTACAATGAAAGGTTGATTAATCAGCAACAAAAACCTGAAAAACATCAATTTCAATAATGAAATAATCAATGAACTCATTGTATAGAACAAAGAATTCTGTGGCTTTTTCGACTGGTTTTTGCAAACTGTGGAGTTAGTCTCTTTTCTATTTTATTTTCTATTAGTCATTACAGTAACTTTCAGGTTTCACGCCTTTGGTTGGACAAAAGATGCTACTTTAAGCTTTTAAAGTGTGAGATTTCAGGTTTTTTTCTGCTCAAGAATGGCAAACAAAAGGTAATTGATCATGCAAACATACACTGATTGTGGCTGTCTGTTTATCTCTCTATTTGGTCTTTGTCCAGCTCAATCATTGGAACCAGTGTGGCCTCCTTGCTCATCACTATTGAGGAAATGCACTCACTCAGCAAAAAGATGTTCTTCAACAGTCTAAGCCTTCATGCAAGCAGACTCATGGACAAGGTAGCATAATCCACAGTATTGTTTTTCTTCACACATTTGTGGGGAAGTGGCGGTTTAAAAAAAATCACTAGTGCAGACATAATAATAGAGAATACAACACTTGTAGTGTAATTTAGAAAAGGTGTCACCATATTGTCTGTCCAGCAGAGAGCACTCTGTCTTAGTTATGTACCATATGCTCTTGTGTTACACATTTACTATACAAGCAAAAGGTCCCTGGTTCAATCCCATGAGGACACAAAGAGCGTTCCTTTGAGGTAGCTTTTCTAGTAACAGATCTTCGTCAAAAGTTGTAAACTAGTTTGTAAAATACTGTGTTAGAGAGTTTCTAAATAGTCATCACTTTTCTTTTTGTTATAGCTTCAGTTTACTATTTGTCTATGATTATAAGAAATGTCTGGTGAAATGTCAGTATTTATTTCTTTTTTTGTCCCCTAAAAAAGATCATCGGTCTCAAAAAGCCAGTATCGGTTAGCCTCTTTACGACATCTTAACTAAAGAAAGAGATAAAAGTTCACAATGTTCTTTCATAAAAATGCTTAAATGACAGTGTAGTGAAGTTTAGTATTGCACCATGTGGACACACTTTGTATATTTCAGCTCTACATCTAAACCCTCAAACACAACAAGGCTATTTCTGAACCACTTATGCTTGTAAACAATTTCGGCCTGCTGGCCGCATCATCAAAATGGCGCTAGCTGCCAAGAAACACCAGACTTGTCACCATTTAGTCAAATTGCCATCCAAATATACCTCAGCACGAGCAGTAGCTCTTCCACATTACATGCTGGCTGTGTCCCGATCGATAGCAGTTACAAGAATTATTGCTGTAGCTTGCTGTTAATCAAATTGAAGGCCCTCAGGGTTTTGGTGTCAATTCCACCTAATGCCAGGAACACAGCTTTCTCATAATTTGCTCTATTAGTTGGACAAAGGTGGCCATGCTCAGTTCTACATTGTGTGTCCAGAGGCCAATAAAATCAAAACCCTCTTCATTAAAAAAAACAGCTCAACCGACTGAGGATCAGTGTGATAGCAGGTTGTAGCATTGTGTGCAGTGTAGTTGGTTGACAACTTGCCTGTGTGGAGGATATATCCTGCACACAACTAACCATTGCGATTGCCATTTTGGTTGTTTTTCTACTTCGCTTACATCTTGTCTTATGGCGCCGTCTGCCTGAGCAGGTGGAGCTACCACCTGCAGACCTGGGACCTACAGCCTCCCTCACTCAGACCCTCACCCTTCTCAGGGAGGTGTTGGCCTCCCACGACTCCTCAGTAGTTCCTCTGGATGCTCGTCAGGCTGACTTTGCTCAGGTAAATACATGTTTTTGGATTTAAAAAAATGTATTCCCTAAACTAACCTCCCTTTATTGTTGTCTATTGTAATATTTGTTTCCATCTATTAATTTAGAAAAGGTGCTATTTAACTCAGTGATTAAGGCTTTGTCTTACTTTTTCTCTCCCAGGTTCTTTCTTGCATATTGGACCCCCTCCTACAGTTGTGTACTGTGTCAGCCAGTAACCTTGGCACAGCTGACATGGCTACATATATGGTCAACTCACTGTATGTCATGAAGACCACATTGGCCCTCTTTGAATTTACAGACAAGAGGCTTGAGATGCTCGAGTTCCAGGTCTGTTCCAGTTGTAAACATACATAAATAATTAGTGAATTAGACATTCTTTTTCTCATTTTACGTAGCTGTATTTGATGAATAAGTAAACACCGTGACTCTAATAACAATGATTAAGAACCATATGCCGGTATGGAACAAGACTTATTGAATCACAAGTCTCTGTTATTCCACATTACTGCATCTGTATTGTTCATTATTAATAGCTGATAATTATTCCCATCCTTTTCATTACAATCCGCAGAGGCCAAATCTTTCACTAAAGAGATCTAATTTGCTGTCTCATAAAAGGGTGTGCATCGTGCATTGTTGTTCACGCTCCAATAGTCCATCTACCCCTTTTATTTTTAGCACTTTTTTTGTGTAATTGAACACCACAAGAGCTCCAGTAGAAGCTTCATTATCAACAGCACAGTGATTCTCTATTAATCACAAGTACCATTTATTCACAATGCACGCTTGGACTTGATTTTGAAGCCACTCTCTCCCACATTTTTCAGATCGAGGCTCACCTGGACACTCTGATCAACGAGCAGGCATCCTACGTGCTGACCAGAGCCGGACTAAGTTATATCTACAACTGTGTCCAGCAGCACAGTGCTGAACAGGTCTCACACAGAGCACTTAAACACATGTTCACATGTGCTCACTTATGAGTTTATAGAACTGGATTTTTTTTCTGTCATTTCTCTTGTTAGACACGCTAATGGTCCTCCTTTTTTTTTCTCTTTTTTTTTTAACAGTCTACAGACTCCCGCAGTATTGTTTGCACTACCGCTTTGAGACACATTTACAGGCTTTACTATTGCTATGGTTACATGACCAGTTTCTTTGTTAGGGCATAATAGCATGTCCATCAGATTTTTCAGATGAAGGCAACAGAGAAGGGCAGATATTATCAGCTTGTATTTAAAAATGGGTTCTCCAGTAGTGTCCTGTGCAGATAGGAGCTGATGAGCCTTCCACCCTCTTTATGACACATTTTGCCACTGGACTGACTAAGACCCATAGTTGTGGTTTAGCATGCAAGCTTTGACTCTGGGTCATGTCAGGACATACCACACCCTGCTGCTGCAGTTCAACACAGAGGTCAATCATAAACTGTGATCTTCTGCAGACTATTTCTCTGCCCGGGTGGCCTGTCTTGTTTTTTTTTTTGTTTGTTTTTTTTGTGGTTGTCTTTTTAAAAAGATTAAATCACGCCTTTTGCACTTGATTCCAGCCCAACTGTTTAACTCCTTAATACTTTGTGTTGTGCTGTATTTTGGGTTTTTTTTATGATGCATTAAATTTCAGAAACAACAAAACAAAACTATGATTTTAAATGAGGCTTTTCACAGAGCTTGTTGCTAGCAGATGACTTTGTAGGTTCATAGTATGTCTGTTAATGTATCCATATCCCTATAAAACGACTCTTTTGCTTTGAACCTTGCACTGCTTTCTATTTGCTGGTTTTAATGTTGGCAATTTAGGCGCTTAAGCTTGACTTAATGTTACCATTCTGGATAATCAGTGGCAGCTAATTGCCTCAAAGGTATCTGCTGTTGTGTGCACACAGTCAGGCATTTATTTACTCAGTGTAGTTAACGTCAGGATTTAGGAAGGGCATTTCTCTTTTTCACAAATCGAGGCGTGCATTTCTGATTTCAGTAATTTTGCAAAGATGAACTACACTGACGAGTATTTTCCTAATTCTGTGTCTTATAGGTCAATTAGAGGTTGGGTACTGATTTAAAATAGTGTCTTTGTAAATTTCAGATTGTAAATCATCTAAACCACATATAATTAAATCAGGAATAGCTCCATTTTATCATGATATAGCACTTAGATCATATCGTCTAGCCCTAATGTAAATCATCTTTCCAGCCAGCTCTCTAGGGGTCAGCTCAGCCATGCACAATTACGATTACCTTTTTGTAAGCATTTTAAGTTTTGGCCAGAAGAGCAGGTTATAGCTGCTGCTCAAGACAGCATAGACGGTACACAAAGAAACCTTTTTGGCACTGCATGCAGACATGAATAAATGGAGACCCTCCACTGCCTTACCTTTGTTCAGTTCTTTACATCGTTGCTGCTCGAGCGCTGTAACCTGAAGGTGGATTCTGAACTGACAGTTGCTTTTCTTTTCTTAGGGTGCTCTGTCCCTCCTCCCCGGCATGGACAGCTCTTCTGTGAAGGCGGCAATGGTGAGTTATGCTAAATGTGTTAATAAAGCTAAGGCCCATGCAGATACCTGATTCATGATGCCTGCTGTTACCCTTCGCATGCAAACAGGTCCAGTTTGATCGGTACTTGTCGTCCCCTGACACGCTTGTGATGCCGCAGCTCAACTTCCTGCTAAGTGCAGCCATCAAGTGAGTTTCTGTCCCTAATGTTGATAGGTGTTTCTCTGTTCACACAGAGAACAGCATACATGCAATATTCAGGCCTCAAATTAAATGTTTACCCAAATCACCTGGTGTAATAACAGAGTGGAGAGCGTTGTTCTGACTGAATAAAAATAGAACCGGTGCATCGACCTAATTATGTTCAACATTCATCACTTACTCAGATGTAATATGATCATTACTGCATTCTAAACAAAACACTCGAATAAATTTACAGAGAGTTTGGATACTAAATTGCTGAAGCCACCAACACATCAAGAGCACGGTGGGCAGGACTGGCTGTATTTGTCTTACTGATCAGAAAAAGCACATGCTTTTAGCTCAATGCAGCTGCTACATTGGAGGGCTCTTTCTATGAGTTACGTTTACTGGAAAGTGCAGCAGGCTTGAGGAGCACTCTGTACCTCAGGTTAATGTTCTCTATTAATGGACATGGAGGACTGATGGGCAGGACGCCATTAATTAGCTTCTGGTCCATTTCTCACCCTCGCTCGTTCCCTGAAATCATCCCTCCTCTTTGTCTTTCTCCCGCTCTCCCCGCTATCGCTCACGTCCGCTCCTCTGCTCACCTAAACACAT
Source organism: Aulonocara stuartgranti (assembly GCF_965226115.1). Taxonomy (NCBI): domain Eukaryota; kingdom Metazoa; phylum Chordata; class Actinopteri; order Cichliformes; family Cichlidae; genus Aulonocara; species Aulonocara stuartgranti. The sequence continues at coordinate 8,361,955 of NC_138950.1, forward strand.
ATAAACAGCCGCCTGCACTCTGAAAAATGCTCCTGGAGCCCACAAATAATGGGAATGTGATTTTAGACTCCTGTCGCTTCACTTTTTGTTTTTCTTTCTTAGTGCACTTGGTTTGGAGTGTGTGGTCTTACACTCAGCACTGTGCCACCTCGTTCTCTGCGGGCCAATTAAAAATATGGATTCTCAAGAGCGTGAGTGGGATACAACCAAGGTGCTCCCACTGTGTCCCCGAGTCCTCTCACCAGGCTCTTCAGCCCAGTTGTTCTATCCTCTCTTTCTATTGCACTGCAAATAAAATGGTCACCTAATGTTTCTTGGACAACACTGAAGCAAATCCTGTCTGTAGAGAAAGAAGTCGCAACTAAAATAAAATGTAGTAATGTTCCTTTTATGTTATTGTCCAATTATAATTAGTTCCTCAAAATATATGAAGATAATGTCTTTCACAGTATCGTAAACACCAACATACTAACAAATAGAACAAAATGGCTTTATTATAATACAAGCACAGTTGTCAGAAATTGTTGCCAATTGTTGTTTTGTTTTGTTTGTTTTTTAAGTTGGCTACATTTTAGAGCTTTAGAACTTTAGATGAATAGTGGCGCCAGATCTTAATTGCATAATTATGACGTCTGTAAAATTGGGACAGAAATCGGAGAAAGAGATTAAAAGTCCCTCATGTGAGCGGTATTTTCTTTGCCAAGTCAGTATGTGTTGTTGTGGCAGTCACCTGATTCTTGTGCCTTAATGCTGTAACGTGCGTCCATAGATGGCAGTGTGCACCACACACTGTTGTTCTTTGTTTTGGTACAGTAGTGGCAGCACACATTGGTCACATGAAAAGACACATCTCATTCAAGGCTGACTTTATTCAGCTCTTGATCAGTGATTAATTGCAACATGCCTTCACTTGCCCGATTAAGAAAAGCTTAAAAAGCCAATTTGATACTGCAACATTGACGGTTTGGTTTTCACGAGTTGTATTTGTTTGTGCAGGGAGCAGATTTTCCGCCAGTCGACAGAATTGGTTTGCCGAGCCTACGGGGAGGTTTACACAGCTCTGACCAGCCCAGCTAATGCCTACAACGACCCAGAAAACCTGGTGCCCAGATCCCCTCAGCAGGTTCAGACCTTGCTGTCATGAGAGACACTTTTGTGCCACTTTGTTGATCTCAAATACACCGGGCGAAGCACAGGCCCAGCAAAGGTCAACCCGCAGGGTATTTAAAGAGCCGTGTAAGTTGTATAGTGTAATAACATCAAAGTATATAAAAGTAGGAGTAAAGGTGGGGTACTTTCTGGGAAATGTGGGGTGTGGTCACTGACCTCAGAGAGAGACAGGACCTGTATATAGAGAGCATTATATGTATATGCTGTATGATGTTTTCACTTTCACTGGGGCTTTCTATCTGTTTTCACCCTGTGTGCTCTTTGGGTTCTATAAGTGTATCTATAAAGTATCTGTACTGAAAATATTGAACATTATATTAAACAAAATAAAAAATAATTTAACAGACTTGTCCAATTTGTTTCTTCACTATACTGACAGGGAAAAACTAAACAGCATTGCAAGGGGGAACCTCAGAAACTCCAACAAAGGCCATGTTTATTTCAATCGCAGGTGTGTGAAGTTGTGGGTTTAACACAGAATTTATTTTTTATAGGTGCAGTTGGCTTCCATGCAGTCCTTAATATGAGTTCAGTGAGACTGAATGTAGTTGCTGACCCAACATTTGATCTTGTCATCTTCTTCACACACCCAGAGCAATAATTTGTCTATACATTTACATATAAAACTGGACTGACTTTCAGCCCAAGGTGCAGTATAACTTCACCTCATTTGTAGGCATACACCTCTAAATTAAAGTTACACTATATGGGCAAACGTATTAGGTCACACATCATTGAATTTAATAATGCTTTGGGATTGTTTTTTCTGGAGTTGTCTTGGGTCTTTTAGCTCCAAGGAAATCTTACTGAGACATTTTGGACAATTCTATGCTTTCAATTTTGTGAACAGTTTGGGGAAGGCCCTTTTGTGTTCCAGCACGACTGTGCCCCAGCGGATAAAGGTTCATAAAAGCATGGTTGGATGAGTTTGGTGTTTAAGAACAGACTGGCCCACACAGAACACTAACCTCAAACTCAATGAGCACCTTTGGGATGAACCGGAATGGAGATTTGATGAAAATTCCCATAGACACACTCCATGCAAGCTGCAGTAGCTTTAAAGGTGAACCAACTCCATAAAAATGCGAGTGGGTTTAGAATGAGATGTCATAAAATGTTGTGTAGGTGGCCAATACCTTTCTCAGTATAATGTAGAAATAAAAGGCTTACTGGGTTTTGGTTTGACACAGAGAATATTTAACTTTTTGAACAAAGGATTTCTCTGTTGATAAAACCCAAGGATTAAGGAATACGGTTGGCCAGACTTATGCAAGTGAAAAGAGTTGTCCTTAAGTTAACTTCAGTCTTAGTTATTTATAAACGCATGCACAGCACAGTTGATCTTTGTAGTATTTTTAGTCTCTTGCCACAGTAAACTTCACGGCTGGCGACGTCATATAATATCACATCGCCAAAACGTTGACTCCGCCCAGCAAAAATAATCTCCACAATCGATTGTGCCTGTGGTCTGAGAGGGAGCATTTCATTTCTGCTATCTGACATCAGGGTTCATGGCAACAAGCCTGATCTTGGCAGCACTGCCAGCACTGAGTCCCAGGATTTCCCCAGTCACCGGATGTTACTCAGATATCATTGGCCAGGACATTGAGTACTGGGAATAAATGGAATACCACAAAGTTCAGCATCTGGACAGCGTTTTTAAGTCCTTTTAAATAGCCTAGTTCTCTGTTCCAGTTCAACAGAAAGCTGGGTTCTTGAGTGTTTTTACACAGCAGTCTTTGGCAGAAAGTGCGCTGATGTTTGAGATGCAGGGTTATTGAATAACAAATCGCTGTTTGTGTGTGGCAATACACTGAGTGCTTGCCTTCGCTTACTTACCTGCAGATAAGTTGTATGTGAATATATGTGGGCTTGCACAGTTCAGCATGTGAGAGCTTTGCCCTTCCAAAGGCTGTATTAATGAGAAAGCAGATGTGAGAGCTACAGGGTTCCTACACAGGATAGAAAAGGATGACATTTCGTTTTAGTGATTTCTAGGTCTGGGTAAGCATGGGAAATAAAAGTACTATTGAGAAATATTTGTTTTCAGACCCATTCTCCTGTTCTGTTTTGTAAAATGTAAAATTCAGAATTCCCAAAAATGAAGAGACCATGTAAGCAGGACAATTCATGGCGAGATGTTGTCTGTGAGAAAGCTTGGTGGTGGAGAAAGCAAGGCAAGAGTGGCATAGTTGGTAAAATAGCTCTGGCCCATGTACAGCTGGAGTTGGAAAGATGGCCGTGCTCACTGCAGTTTTTACAGAAAGTGAATTCACAAGGCTCAACAGACACTATTAAATCAACCAGATTTTTAAAACTTTTTTTTTTTATTGTTATTCGTAAGGGCGTAAAAATATGTGTTAAATAATAAGCATTGAATATCAGGTAGTGCAAGCATAGGTGAAAAAAATTTGCTGTTTTTACAATTTCCCAGCCTTCTCCGGTTTGGGAGATGGTTGATCTGCATGATCTACACTACCTAGAACTGCAATCGTGTGGCAATAACATACTCACATTTACTTGCATAATAAACCTGAAAGTTTTATTTTATGCTGTGTCCAAAAATCTACAGAGAAATCTGGAAATTTGAGAGTGAAAATGTAATGGAAAGTTGTGTGGAAACACCTGGAAATAAATGAGTCAGCACTTAGAGGCAGGGAGCAGTAAGTCTGGTGGAAGGCATTCATCTCATCACTGGCAGCAGATACCAAGCTTTTGCCAGTTGAAGCGTAACACATAAAAGAATCTGGGTTAAAGGACAATATGGAGTTTTTGTTTTTTCTTCCTCATGCTCCAGTGACTGGCAACAAACAACAGACATCAGGTGACCAGTTGTATATTGCCTCAGGAGGAACTTTGAGAGGAAAATGAGAAATTCAAGCTGCTGTGGAAATCCTTCTGCAAATCTGTGCTCTAAATTTTGTCACTTCCTTATTAGGAACTGACTTACCTTTCTCAACCAAGGCTTAGTAAATAGTGGAAGTGAGAGTTGTCACGGTGTCGTGATGTTGTTCTAATGCACTGTATTTAGGGAAAAAACTATTAAGTTATTACAGGATAAAGTGGGGATAAATGCTGTTTACAAAATCTTACTTCCTGCCTTTTTCTTCAGAAAACTAAATGCACAGCATGATTTGCTTTATTAACAAAATACAGTACTGGATGTATGAGAACATACCTCACCTATAGCTAAATGTCAAGTAACTCTTAATGGCTTTATTTTTTCACCCATTTCCTTATTAGCAAGAACAAGCAGACTCATAAAATTTCTCATATATCCTGTCAAACATGCAGAAGAGATTTGAACATGAGATTTCAACTTTCATGTTGACTAATATCTTTGCAAGGTGAAACAACGGTGGATGTGGCTGTATTCATGTTTTTAATTTTCACATAAAATAAAACCAAATATTACAGATTAATAAAGTCTTGTGTTAGAAACGCTCCAGATGATTTTTTTGGAAACCGAGGCAATGTTCAGTCAAGCAGACGAATCAGTAAGCCAGAACAATTAAAACCACCTACATAATATATAAGTGGAAGCCAGGTTCCTACATGTTTTGGAGGGGGCTTTTGTTGTCGTGTTTGGAGGAATTGTGTTTCTAATGAGGGGGCAACTACACCAAAGTTTCTTTTTTTATGTGTGTTTTCTTTTTTATTGTCGTAGTGAGCTCCCTATTAGCAAGATAGTCCCTCCAAAAACACAGCAACAACAACAGTTAAATAATAAATCAATACCACTTCCATACATAAGCTTTTCATTCAATTTTCTAACCTTTAGGCAGAAAATGCTAGGTCAGCTGTCACAGCAGTTAACCTCCATTACACACGGATTATGTCCATACTTTTTTACCTCATATAGAGTCTTTAATTTGGAACATACTAAACTTTGGAGGAGAAAAAAGGCATGGCTCAGACAAGACACTTTCTACTGTCTTTTTGAAAAGACAACATAGCACCCAGCTGGAAGCTGTTAGGAGATCAGGGATGAAGTGATGGACTTTGCAACACTACCGAGCTAGCACACAACAGTGTTAATGAATTATCTGTTCAGGCACCTTTTTTCCCAGACTGACCTGTACACAGTTGCATCATGTCCTGTGCACCTGTTAAATAGTAAATGCAAACTGGCGGCAGAAAGGGAGCATTTTTTTCCTTTTTTTAAAATCCAGAAATCTAAATTATCAGTAATATAGTTTAACATAAGTAGTACTTGGAAAATGCTTTGTTTCTGGATTCCCTCCCATCGGCCAAATTCTTGGTTTGAATTGAGCCTCTCACCCCTCACCTCATATTAAGCTCATTTGACTGAAGACATAAATTATGTAACATGCTCTCCGAGCATTGTTCCCTCGCTACTTCAAGCCCAGGGTATGATCACCATCTTATTATGAAGCTTAACTATGCCCTCCCTCATATTAGTGCTACTCGTAATTATTTCTCTACTTTGCTTTTGTAATTTTGAGAGGTTACCTTGTGTCAAACTTCTCTCTCACTCACTGTTTGGAGGCTATTATGTAATTTGTCTATTAGCACAGGAAGGGGAACACTGTGAAGTACTGACCTGAAACGCGAGTGCACAGTAATTAATTTTCTCTTCTGATTGTCTGCTGTTCCCATTACCCTAATCAGCATTTCATTCACTACACTCAACATAACACGGCGTCAGGAACTTCAAAACTACCTCAGAAGTCTGCGTTTGCAACTTGTGATTTTGACACACAAGGCACGGTTATTAATGCGCATCCATCTGGCTATTGCTATTGACAGGCATGCTCCCTAGCTGACCAGATGCATGTCCAGGTGGCCTGATAAACAAAGCATATCAGAGACGCTAACAGCACAGTGTTTGGATAGTTGTGGGATGAGAGGAGAGCGCAGAGCTGACTGGCTTGCTCCATCCAAAGATTAGCCAATGATGGAGCTGCTTTTGCCCTCGCACTGTTAGAAAAGGTTGGACCCCCTGATGGTGCCCCAGAATGCTTGTACAGTATTGCGTGTGGCTGAGATACTTCATTGTGTAAGCTTTCCCTCCCAGCAGAAACATGTTTGCTTTAGCCGGCATGAACACTTTGTACAGACTCCTGATCTGAACATAAGCATGGGCAGTGATTTCCAAATTGTGTCACTAATGACCAGATTTTTCCTGTGTTGTTGTTGGATTTTAGTCACTCATGCTGTTTTTTTCCTCTCCACGAACAAAGAACATTTTGCAAAATTATGCACGATACAATAGCTAAGCTCTTCTTTTTTTAAACTTTGGTGATGCATTTATTTATTTAATGTATTTTTATATACCTGAATTTTATATGAATTAAGTAACTGATGTGCTGAAGAACAGCAGAAGCTTTTTTGCCAAACTTTGTCAAGATCACCAGGTTTGCCACCAACATACGACCAACTCTGTGGACTTGAGAGACAGACAGACCTATTCACACGCACAGAATAGAGAACAAGAACATGTAACAAATTTAGCATGACTAATGTTTCGATGAGTAATCCAACATGCTGTCAATCATTACTCACACCGAGAACAGTGTCTTTGCTCTCATTGGTCCACAGGCAGCCGTGCTGTGCGCTTTGTCAAAGCACAGTCCCGTGACTCCCATCCTAAGGCAAAGAATTGGGCCAAGCTGTGCTCGTGTGTGTGTGTGTGTGTGTGTGTGTGTGTGTGTGTGTGTGTGTGTGCAGAAGAGGGGAAAAAAAGTAGTGATTATATGAACAGGGGTTGTTCTTGTCACTGGGGTGACGGCTACAGACCAAATCAACCTAAATTCATGTGTTCCCGCTCAGGAACTGTAAACAAACAGGGCTGCAAGGACAGGCTGGAGCTGCGTTACATGCGACTGTTTTGACGCCTGGGCAGTAATGCAGCACCGTGAGGCTTTTATCCAGTGACAAGTGGCAACATCCTCATTGGTGACCCAAGCTTCCACGCTTCTTGCGTGGAAGCTTGAAGCATCTGTATCTTATTACGGATCGGTTACACACACATTTAGTAAACAACACCAACAGCTGGTTGCTTGTATGTCACATTTGCTGAATTTTCATTTGCTTTATTCTTGTGTTTTTTAGAATTAACCCACTTAATTCTCAAAGGTTACTTATGTATAGAACCACTTGCCAAATTATTTAATTTCTTGTGATCTAAATTGTCTGCCTAGAGCGGACTGAGCGCCTCACTGAATGATAAATGCTACAGTACTGCTGAAGGGAAAGGAAATGAAACTCTCGAAGAGATGAGTAAATTTCCCATTAATCCCATCGTTTTCTGTTAAGAGGAAGATGTTTTAGCTTCTCCTGGCTTTGCCCCTGATGTTCCTCATTCAGGTTCTTCTTAATGTATTGCTAAATTTTTTCTTTTCCTGATTGCCTAAAACCAAAATCTGTTATTTACAGTTGGATTTGTGCACTGTAACTTTTAGTCACGCTTGCACACCAGTTTATAGTGTAGCTTTGCATTAGCCTTCATGCTTTCCAGGAAGAAAATGAATTTTAGAAATAAAGTATTGCTTCATTTTTTCAGAAAAGGATCACAAGGAGCAGTGACACAGCTGTAATGTGGTTGCGGCGGGGGGGTGGTTGTGCACAAGCAGCAGTAGAGGTCTAAGAGGGAAAGAACAGAGCTCCAGTTACTGAGTAACCCCGAGCAGCAGTCCCATGCTCACCTTTCCCCTAATAGCCCTTCACCTTTCGAACCACGTGAAATGAGCCTGCATGCTGACTCCCCATAGTGTGCACACACACGCACGCACAGCTCACTCAATAAGAAAGCTAAACCGGTGAGAGCATCACAGCAGAACATGAAAACACTAGAGCATTAGGCAGTAGTTTTCCTTGACAGAAGAACACACAAAATAGCTTGAAGGTGGAGTGCATTATTTTTGCTGCCATATAACATAAAATGACCAGAGTGTACTGTAATGTGTCTTAATTTGGCTGTTGGTCAGCACTAATGACTCATCGCTTGCCACACTGTGCTGACATTTCTGTTTTAAAGCTCATGTTCACACACTTTAGTGTGCTGAAAACACCAAGCTGTTAGGTGCCATTAGGGCCACACTCAACTGACTGTCACATCACCTATAGTCAACTGTTTTTTTTTCTATGTACAGTACTATGCAAAAGTCTTTATGTTTTGCTGGGAAAATGGGAAATAGGTGCAGTTATTGAAACATTCGCTATCACACATGAAAAATAAATCACAGAAAACAAAAACAAGATTGGCAGTCAATATTTGGTATGACCGCATTTGTTCTTTAACGCAGCCTGAACTCTCTCAGGGAAGCTTTCTTGTAATTTCTTTAAGTATTCCTCAGGAATAGTTCTCCAGGGTTCTTGAAGGTCATTCAAAGCTCTTCTTTGGATGTTGACCGCTCTTTTTTCAATTCTGTGTCAAGATGATCCTGCACTGCTTTAATAATGTTGCGGTCTGGACTGTGGGGAGGCCAGTTGATGACTGGCAATGCTCCACTGTGTGTTTTTTGATCCAGGTATGCTTTTACTGCGTTGGCAGTGTGTTTGGTATCATTGTCATGCTGGAAAGGAAGTAGTTGCTAATGACGCCTTCCATATGATATTGCATGGCGGATCAAAATATCACTGTACTTCTGAATTTGTAATTCCATCAAATTGGACAAGATCCCCAACACCACCAGCTGAAATGCAGATCCAAACCATAAAAATCCACCACTCTGGTTTATAGATGGCTGTCGATACTATTGCACCTTTCTTCTTATCTTTTGATGACAGTTTGAAACATAAATTTCAGAAATTTGAACCAAAGCTTTGGATTAATCACTCCCTAACACGGCTTTTTCTAAGGCTTTAGTGAAAAGGAGGTGGATCAACTGAATGCCCAGATGCACCTCTACTGTCATGTGTCAGGTATTTGTAGATTTTTTTCCCCATTACTTTCAGACTGTTTCAGATACCGTTTATCTGAGTTTTGGTCCTGTAGTGTGATATTTGTTCTCTACTTGTACAGTTTAAGGACACGCATACTGCATGTTATCCCAAGATATTCCAAGTTTTCATTTAATATTTCTTGGAAAATTACCTTGTTGGTGGAAAAACTGTAAAAAGTTTTTATACTAAGCAATGTGTAGACACAACACTAGTTCATCCCTTGATTAGGGATGAACTAGTGTTAGGTTAGGTGCTGTTTTTCATGCTCGAATGATTTGTAAGCCTGTGTTTAGTGGTTTCGCAAATAACAAAAAAAACATTCCTCTGAAAATGATCAGATAAAAGGATTGGACTGAAAATGGGTAAATAAAAAAGCAGCCAATGTCTAACGAAAAACTTTATAAAGACCTGAAGCTTAGTCTTAGTCTTTAGCCAATTGCTCAGGACAACTTAGAAATAATTACACAAAAGTCTGCCTCCATGGAAACAAATTATAAATTTGAAACGAGATCAAGGGCATCTTTTGAATGCATGAAGAGATGCATCCGTTGGTGTATGTCAGTGTTACATCTTTCAACATTCCAGCTCCAGGCACTTCTGTTTTCAGCTTTGGATCCAGCTTTATACTGACAGAGTGCTATATGTCACAGAGGTCACAAAACATTACAACTATGAGTGTTCACAACCCAGATGACGTGCCAATGTGTCATAAAACTATGTTGTTTTCTGTTTCTAATTAATTTTCTAATGACCTAACTCTTTTAATTTGAACTGAAGCTTACTTTACTTTTGTTATTAATTAGTCACTGAGGCCCATCCCGACACATCTGAAATTTGAGGAACACACACAACAGTTGAAAATGACTGGATGAAACAATGTGTGGGAATGTGTGTCAGCAGAAAGCCACTCCTTCTCATTGTAGTGGCTGAATGACTAAGATGTCGATGGAAAGTATTAGTCACTAGACCTACAACTCACAACAATAATATTTAGTATGAACTCGAAGTTGTCTGCGAAGGTAGATTGGTGATTAGTGGCTTTATACGCAGACTGGGAGTGGCTGTGACAAAACTGCTAGCCTGACATCATTAATCCATCCCAACCCACACACTCTCTACGCTAGACTGGTAAGGGAGGTGCTGGCCGAAAGACAGGCTAGTAATTCAGTCCAGGGTAAGGAACAGAACCAGAAAGATCCAGATTGGCCACACGGAAATCTTTGGTGTTGGGTAACTGGGAGCTTTTGTGATGTTTTACAGGGGGGGGGAGGAGTATACGTTCTCAGAGACTGATTTCTGCAAAGTCATTACATGCATGGTTTGAATTTCTGAATGAGTCAAAAAGAGCTGGTGTTAAAGAACAAAACAAAAAAGACCCCAATAGAAACATGTGAAATGTACTTTTATTGGTATTATGTTAGTAGTAATATCATTTTTAGGTACACCTATTCAACTGTCTGTTAACACAAATATCTAATCAGCCCATAACATGGTATGCTTGTTGGTGCCTTATAGACTAGTCTGACTATTTACTGGGATTTTTCCAAAGAACCATCTCTACAGTTTAAAGAGAATGGTCTGAAAAAGACAAAATATCCAGTAAGTGGCATTTCACAGTTTGAAAATCGATTGTTTATGTCAGAAGTCAGATGAGAATGTCTAGACAGCTTTGACCTGACAGGATGGCAACAGTAACTAAAAGCATGGGTCAGTCCTTCCTCGTATCAGTGGTTAAGGCTGGTGGTCTGATGATGTGGGTGTGTGGGGACATTAGTACCAGCTGAGCCTGGTTTAGATGCCACAGCCTCCCTGACTATTGTTGCTCACAATGTCCATTCCTTTATGACCACAGTGTATTCATCTTCTGATAGCTGCTCATGCCACAAAGTTCAAATCATCTTAGGCTGGTTCCTTGCACATCAAAATTTGGCCTCCATAGTCACTCAAGCCAATAAAGCACTTTTGGGATGTGGTGGAACGGGAGATCATGGATGTGCAGCTGACTAATCTGCTGCAACTGAATGATGCTATCATACCAACATGCACCAGAATCTCTGAGCAATCTTTTCAGCACCTGGTTAATCTATGCCACGAAGAAATAAGGCAGTTCTGAAGGCAAAAGGGAATGCGACCCAGCACTAGCAAGGTGTACCTAATGAAGTGGCCTGTGAATGTATTTCGGCCAATAAAGTTTCCAAAAATCTCCATCTCTGTCAATCAAGCAGATGAGTCATGTGCTGTTTTTTATGGAAAACGGTAACTATGTTTTTGCAGCAATATGATGGAAATCAGACGTCTGAATGGCATGACTTATTATAGCCCAAGCAAATTTAGGGGAAAAAACATGCACAGTCAGACTGTGAAATCAGTGCATTTCTATCCAAAACTTCAATAGCCTTGTGGAAGTTGTAAGGTCCTTAAAACTTTTATTATTAAGTACAAAATCACTATATAGAATTTGAACACATAAAAACATTTCATTGGTAGTGAGACATTCTTTCTAATATTAGTTAAGAAAGGAAACACACAAGCTGGCATAAATGCAAACGCATCATTTGACAGTGACGACTTTAATTAGTAGGGATAAATTCATAGGAATGTGTCCTAAGAATAGCATCGACCAATCAAAAAACCCAACAGAGACCCATAAACTGGACTCTAAATGATAGTAAACTGTGAAGCTGTGAATGTAATGATATTAGGGAGACACAAAGCAGGTAAGAAAAAGAAGCTGGGAAATTTCCTACTGACTAAGACTAAGAAAAGACAAAGACTTTAAAAAAAGAGGAAAATAGCTGAAAGATAAAGACTTACACTTTCTCTGACGTGCTGATCTTCTCTCTGTCATCAATACCAAGAATAAGGCAAAAAACGAGCTTATAGGGATTTTTTCTTTTTTTAATTAACAAGCATTGTGGTCAACATTGATTCAGATTTCTCTTTGCGAGAAAAGAGCAGTAATAAATACCCAGCACTCATGACACATGCGCTCGTGACAGCAAACAGAAAGCAAAATATGTATACCTTTTGTCTGGTTTAAAAAAATGAGGAAGGAAAGTCTTGACTTGTCTTTTCTTTTGAATCTCTTTTTTAAAAATAACGTTTTCACGGCTTTAATGTTAGATGCGCACAAAGTATCTATGGTGTACACATAAAACTGAGTAATCATTCAAATTTACAAATCTGGCGTGAATCACTGCTGTATTGAGGTTGAAGCTCAAGTTCATGGTGTTGACTCAGAAAATGAATCATGGAACCTGCAGCGGGTCCAGATCATCTGAGCAGCTGTCCCAACAAGCTGGCTGCTGGGGCCAGATCGGGCCCTGTTTTCACAACGGCGGCAGTGAGTGGGGGTGGGGGGGAAGGGGGGGGGGGGGTCACTTTCATATCATGGAAGCAAATCAAGTCTGTACAGAGAAAACAAGCTTTGGTATTTAACCTGAGAGCACAGAAGCAAAGAAAGGGTGTTATTATTGAATGACTGACTTGGTGGGTAAACTCTCCAGCCATTTCCTCCCATTCATACACCAAAAGGTCTTGACTTTCTCTTAAATGATATCTTGGCTCCAACCTACGAAATTCTCCGGATTGATCAAGAAGTAGGAAACTGTGTTTGACTTGAAATAGGAAATCGCAGTAGGAAGTCAGATAAAATGAAAGAATGGAGGATCAAACTGTCACGAAGCACTATTTTGTATGTCTTGCAGTGTGATTTATGTGGATTTTTGCTGTTCTGGTCTTTGTCGGGGCCCAACATCTGTTTTGGCATAATGCCAAATTATTACAAACATCTGTTTTCAAAGGTTTTGACATACAAGGCTTTGTTGGTTCAGATTAAGGTTATTCTTGTACCCCTAGGTAGATTTAGTTTGCAGTGGAGTCATTACTACTCACTGACATTTTTTCAAAACAACACAAGCTTTGGCTCACCAATCAGCCTGCTTAAGTTATCTGTTGTTGACGGTTGAGTATCTAAGACATGGCATCAAGAAAAAGGACAAACCATACTCAGTATATGTTAAAATCATAGTTCTGTCAATGTGAAAATGATGATGGTCTATAATTTTTGCACAAGGCTTCAAAGTTCAGTTTGATTTCCAACAGATTCCACATACTGCACATATACTGACCTCATATGAGACTATTTTCTAAAATCATTAAGAAAAAATTAATTGCTTTTCAATATTTTTAACTGAAGATAGAACTTATTACACCGTTCAGCAACATTGTGGTGCTCACCTGTTCTGCTGTGCATAACAGGTGAACAATGCTCATTCTCAAACTAAGCAAAACTGCACCATATATGTCAGCCTGAAAGTTAGTTTATAATTGCACTTTTTTTGCATGAAAGAAAAAATTGTTTTGAGGGTATAAATTATGGTTGTCGTGGAAACAGTGTGTGATTTTTAGCTTGGCGTGCTCAGACGTGGGTGGCCCAAACATGTGAGTCAGCGAAATAGACCACTCACAATGCATCTGCTGTCACGATATGAGAGATTGTGAACTCTATGTATTTTTTTATTCCCTGATGGGAGGCCATATGGTCGAGCCTCTTTTTCGGGTGGTGCATCCTTCAAAATTACTTTGCTTGGTTTGGGTTTCTCTAGGTTCATCTCAAAGACGAGCAAACACCCAGTGAAATGAATCATAAAAAGGCATGTGCACTTACATTATACACAGTAAGGCTCGAGTTTTGGTAGTAAGAAAGAACAATAGGTGAGTATTGCAGCTATATAAATCATCTATAGTGTGTCCTTTATGACAGCAGTTCAATACTGGAATCCCAGTACAAAAAGATTTTCCTTTCCTTCATTTCCTCTCAATAGGCTTTTGATAGTTGATTTATTGACCATAACCTTGGACTGACCCAACCAATGGGAGCTGATTACCCTCTTTTCAGCTCAGCTGTTAACTTCTAGATAACAGAAAGTGAAAACAAAACTGAGTATAGAAAACATTTAACCTCAAGTGCATGGGTCATTTTCAAAAATTTACATTTACATGCTTTCAGTCACATGAGTCCTTTAACTTAAATAAGGTAGACCAAGCCTGACACTAATATCAGCTTGCTTGTAATCTTTTGAGATCCTACAATTAACAAATGTGAATACAGCATATTTTTTGTCATTTATAAAAAAACTTTTTTTTAAAAATTTAGACAAAAACAAATACATGAAATTCAGATTTTTTTTCTTTCTGTAGACTCATGTTTATAGTGTTTTAGCAGAAGTGTCTAAGTACTGGGGGCTATTTCAGCTCACTGGGATGAGCAGGGGACCATATTCCATGAGGCTGAGAGCAGCCAGCCCAGGTTCAAATCTGACCCGCAACCCTTTGCCGCATGCCTCTCTCTCTCTCGCCCTCTGCTTTCCTGTCACTCATCACTGTACCCTATTTAATAAAGGCCGAAAAATGTTTTTTAAAAGACAAGTGTCTCAGTGCCTACCACATCAATAACCCAAGATCTTTACTGCAGATGCCCACTGTGTCGGAATCCCAAAGACTAATGACCTTCAGATGAATCAGCTGATTGCCTATGACCAAGCACTAGGCAACAGTGGGAAGGAAAAACTCCTTTTTAACAAGAAGAAACCTCCAACAGAACCAGACTGAGCTAACTGCCACAACTGGTTGTGGGTGAAAGTGAAAGACAAGCGGGCAGAGAGCTACAGGAGAAAAGGAGTGGGAGACAGAGTTTAATAACTGCTAATGACTAAAAATGGTGTATAAACATACAGAGATTCAAAACTGTGAGTGAAGAAGAAACATACTTCACACACTTTCAATCACCTAGTGATTGCACAGGTTGCCTGGTAGGAAACAACCTATCTCCAAACAATTCCAATCTAACTCAGGTTAACAGTGAAGACTTGCTACTTGTAATCTAATATAATCTAATTTATGAACACAGATAGATCGCTAACACATTGCAGACAATGAAGGTCAGTCTAACCCAGGGGTGTTCAACTCCAGGCCTCAGTCCTGCAGGTTTTAGATATCACCCTGGGTCAACACACCTGAATCAAATGACTAGTTCATTACCAGGCCTCGGGAGAACTTGTTGAGGAGGTAATTTAGCCATTTAAATCAGCTGTGTTGGATCAAGGACACATCTAAAACCTGCAGGACACCGGCCCTTGAGGCCTGGAGACACCCCTGGTCTAACCTAATGAGGATAGCCCATCTGGGATAATGCTTTGTACTAGGGGACTCAATTCAACTGCTTGCCAACTGGTTATATTCTGGTTATATAATATATATCCTGCAACGGCTACAGCGCCATTGTGTAGGAATTTTTGAATGATGTTGGATTCTGACTCTGTAAGTAGTTAAGTAGTACTAAGTTAATTTGTAATGTAAAGTTAATCTGTAATGCAAAACGCAACAGATTGCAAAATTGCATCTTTGCAATTTTGGCCAATTTCTCACAGATTGCAAGTAATTGCCACCTTTATGACATTCACCTGCAAACTAACAGCACACTGACTCTGCATTATTTTTTTTCTTTATTACTGTCTTTACACAAAGTCACTTTGAAGATGGTAAGACAACACTGCATCAATGAGGTGCAATAGCAAATGATAATATCGTATTTATATTGATGAATATAAATGAAGGATGGACTGAAGAGGTGGACAGCTAGACGTGGGTATCCCACAGGCCAACGGGAACCATGAAAAAGATCAACCACAGCCAAAAACATCCAAACGACAGGTGCTGACAAGCCAGCTGAACTTCAGTTTTTCAATTCAGTTCCATTCAATTGTATTTCTGTAATGCCAAATCAAAACAACAGTTGCCTCAAGGCGCTTACAATAGAAATAGAATCCAAGCCATCAATACATGTGCACTACGAGATATCAAAGTCTCCAGCTGAAATAATAAGCTGGCCACAGAACAAGATATCTGCCCCTGAGAAATGTCAAGACATGAAGACTCCTCACAATGAGGTCACAGTGATGTCCACCCGAAATCCAGCACCCTGAGGCTCTAGGAGCAACGGAAATAGGCAGGGGTGAAGATTAGTAAGCGTCAGAGCCAGGATGAAACACAAAGCATCTGCAAATACATCAGATGACCCACTGAGATGAAGTATGCGTCAAGCAGCTGAAGACAGACACTACAGGAAGAGGAACTATCATAAATGACCAAGCTCCTACATGGGATATACCACTGACACATAAAGCAATGGCTGACATCATTAAATCCTACCAGTGCCTTGAAACGGCCGACTCAAAGAACAGCACAGAGGTACTGACCATGGCAGCACAAAAACAGGCCCTGAGCACCAAACCAAGTGGCTGGAATAGTGTGACTTCCAGTTCCAGCATCATCTGTTCAGCCAGTCAGACATGCAGGTGAGAAATTATTTGAAAAATCATATCAATAAACTACGCAGGGTGTGTAAAAGTTTCGAATGCCTGTTCCAAAGATAAGAAACTTCAATTAGAAACCTCAAGCGACGAAAATATTTATCATGGATAATAAATTTTCTGTTACTTCAAATCTCAATCAAAGAAATGCACTGATTTAAAGAATGTGCAGGAAATACAATCCTGTTGGAAGGCCCATTATCTCCTAGTCGGTAAAAATCTCAGGACACTAATGAGCTCAGGGAGTCAAAAAGGTAGCTGTAGCCTTCCACCTGCTCCCTGGCACAGGCACCCATGGGAGCAGGTTTGGATCAAGCCTTGCATGAAGCTCTCTAGTCTCAGGAGATGTTCCGCTATACAGAAAACCTTGTCCAGACTTGCCAGCTTGCAGTCGAAGTGACTCCCACAGTACAAGTCAGGCCTGTTTTCCTCTGCTTAGCCTGGAGCCTTGTAGGGGATAATTAGCAAACTTTCAAATGTGTATAACATTGGCTTAACTGTAACAACTGAGCCACTGCTTTGATATATGTGATCTTGTGCAGGATAGAATATGTGTAAAACCAGTCCAGCATCTTTTTTCACAACATTATTACACAACTTTTGAGGTCCTCAGTTGGATTTTGTCAGTGAAAATCCAACTGAATTGAATACAGTGAGTTCGAATCCGGATGGGATTTAAAAAAGGAAGGAAAGTTGAGATGGCTCGGTTGGATGTATAAGTGCAGTCACTTTGGTAGAATGTATGTATATTTTTTCATTATCCACTGAGTCTGCAGTTGACTGGGTTGGTGGACTATTTTAGTCTTGTTTGATTGTTTGTTTTTTATAATAAAGTGTCACTTTTATTTTTTTATAAGGCTGTCCTATTGTATAAAGGTAAATATGAAACTGTAATTGATGTAAAATGTGAAAAAAAAAAAATCCCAACAGCAAAGAATAGCTTTTCTCCACACCTTCAAAATCCACCTGATGATATAAATCATGGTATTGCTTCCTAGGACACGGCCTACAGGGACTGACAATGTCGGGCATGCATTGTATAATATTACCTCAAAAATGAGAGCTGTTCCTCGTTTTTGTGTGGCCGCGATACACCGGGGCTGTGAGCATCAGCTGGGAAAACAAGCTGAGGCTGATAACAGATCAGGCCCACATTCCACATTCCTTGCTCTGCCCTGCTGAGGGACACAACAGCCCACCAATTCTCACACACATGGTGATACCTGTAAGCATGAGAGTAAGTGTGAGGCCTGCAGAGGTGCAAGGTCGGCAGCATCTTACAAAACTCCTGCGCTTTGATTACGTATCTTATTTCACGGCTAAGTTGCGCACGGCCGTGTGAATGTCTCTTTGAGAGAAGAAAACAAAAACATGGTATCTTACTCACTTTGTTTGGGGAGAGTTTAGGCAAGTCTGTTGTCAACAATGTGAGGAATGGTTTGGAGCTGTACGGTCCAGGTGCTGACAGACCTCCCTCAATGCTGAGCAGACTTTTTGGATCCATGCTGTGCAGGCCTGGCTGGGCTCGGCTGGACGACTGAGTACAGGTTGCCCAGCAGGCTGTGTTGTCTCAGCCTTCAGCCGTGGATGATAGATGAAGCTGGAAAGGCTCCCAGAGAGGGGGTGAACATGTGTGGCAAGCCGTGGCAGGTGGCGAGCGCTGACTTGACAGCAATTAAATGTACAAATCTTTGATTAAGCTCATGGGAAGGCAGTCATTAGCGACACTGAATTGACTCTCGCACACATGCAATTCTCTCTTTCCCTCAAAATGTACACACAGGAACATTTTTCTGTTTGCGTAACAATAATAAAGATATGTGAGTAGGTCTGATAGCAGTCATACACTGTTGGGAGACAAATGAAAGCAAAAACCCAAACCCTTGAGCCCTACACTGAGTGAATCAAGTGGTTCTGCTACAGTATTTTTCGGACGATAAGGTGCGTCGGATTATAAGGCACATTGAGCGAAACAAAACAGTCAGATAAGTCAAACTTTACTCAGCTCATTCTTCTTGCTTCCTCCACTTCTGTACCATTGATTATGTTGAATTCTCTCACAGCTGCTCTATTTCCGTGTTGTTGCAGTATATTAATGACTAATTTCGTATTGTGGATGGATTATCTCAGTTGTTCTCCTGACTGAATTTTGGTCCGTTTACAGCATCCTGCAATGCGATTGTATTTGTCCCTAACCATCGGGAACCCTCATGTTAACTTTAATCGAGTGGAAAAAAGTTAGCATTCATCCTACAGCTTCACTGTGTTTATGTTATGCTACACATCATTATATACCAGCTAGTCCAACTTCAGTAACCCTACAAACATCACTGCTGTTTAGTTTTCTGTCTTCATTTATGTTGGAAGTGATAGCAGAGCTGTACGTTTTAATTTGTTTCAGAAATCTCTCAGTCAAATCATGTTTAGTTGGAAACTAGCGAGCTAATTCCCTGCTAACTTCTAACTCTGTTAAATTTAATAAATTCTGTTTTCATGGATGCATGGATGTAAAACTTAATTGTTACACCTGGTAAAGCAGCAACTCTGATCATTTTATTAAAGATGACAGAATTTAGACAGTTTTTAACTCTTAGTGATGCTGCAGTGTTTGTTTGACTTTGGGACCTGAAGCGGACGGAGTCTTGGACCCAGATTACTTCGCTAGGCTAATGATCCAACAGTCCATTAAGCGGTGCGGCTTCGTAGCTTATCAAAGTCATACTAAAACATTTTTTGACAGTTTTGAGCGCGGTGTACCACATAAAATCGGTTCAAGGTCAGTAAGCACAACCGGGAATTCATACATAAGGCGCGCTGTCAATCTGAGAAAATTAAAGGATTTTAAGTGCTAAGGTGCAGAAAATACGGTGTGCTGTTGTGGGTCTTTTGGGGGGAGAATTTGAGTCCTTTTCTCCCCTTAGAGGGAAGGGTAGCACAAATCAAACTTTATCCCAAAAAACATATCTGTCCTGATATGAGTGGTCTCTCCCAGGATCACAATACCCGCATTTCTGTTTTGTAATTTAAAATTTTAGTTTAAAAATATTTGGAATCACAATTAAAATACAACTAAAATAAAACATATTTCTGGTGCTTCTTTTTAACAGGTACATTTTATATTGCATTTTTGAAACTGATGCAGCAGTCATCACTGTTGCATCATAGCATGAATCCAGGTGGCTGGGCCCTTTGTTTGGAATTATATTATATCCTCCCTGTACAGTTGTGGGTCCTCTCTGATTATTCTCTGACTTCCTCCCACAGCCTAAGGACATGCATAACTTAGGGTAATTGGCAATTCTAAAATGGCTATAGGTGTGAATGTGAGCATGAATGTTTATCTGTTTCTCTGTGTTAGCACTGTGATAGAGTGGCAACCTGCCTGGGGTGTATACCACCTTTTGCACCATGCCAGCTAGGATGGATGGATGCTTAAACTGAACAAAAAAAATGCTTTTCTAATGGCAGCACCAACACTGCTTGTCCTGTCCTTGCTAAACAACGGTGCAAAAACCTGTTTTGTGCATTATTTCTCACATTTATTGGATATAAATGTTATACCACTCAAGCACTCAACTCAAAAGCACAGCACATTAAATGGAAGTGGACCAATGAGTACTCTCCATAGCCTGCCCCCTTGAAATATGCAGTATATATAAGGTCAAGTAAGTGTGTTTGTATGTATTTGTGTTAACATCATTGGTTTTCTAATGTGGCTGCAATCCAGTCTCCATTTTCATTCTCCTTTACCACGTTTAAACTGAAAGGTAAAGAAGAAAATATTAAATGGGATTATTTTGCCTTGTCTATCAACTGATTTGAGGTTATATGTTGAAAAGCCACAATAAATACAACATGGTCAATTCCCCTTTAGTATATAGAGCATATAATACCAAACCAAACCCACATAAGGAACCTTTCACACTGAAGACAAAGCTTCACCTTTACATACAGTGTAGCACACCTAACAACACCCTTTAGAGTTGCCACTGTCTTCCTGAGGGACTCAAGAGTGGTAATTGCTATCCTCTTCCCAGCTCACTAATGAGAGAAAAGCCATTCCTTATACCCAGGCTACCACCAGCACCAGCATGTCTCATGTTGTATGTCCAATAACCCCACTGTCTAGGAAAATGAGGAAAGCTTATAGCTTAAAACCTGACAGCTCTCTTGTGAATGTGCTCTCAACTCAGAGCGAAGTAAAAGTTTTAAAAACTTATTATGTACCTTAGTGTACAAAAACACACTTTTTTTTATTTGCGGCCAATATACAGGATTTTGCATTTAGACTTTATAAAATACATAATTTTATACTGTCAATGATCCCATCTGTTCAGGAACTGAAAGAAATATTTCCATCTCCCCTAAAAATAAGTGGCTCCACAATTTATTTAATAAGTATTTTGGTTTTTGAAGTGCTGTAAAACAGAACTCTTTTTCTTTAGCGGCTGTTTGGTGTGCTGCTCTGCTCCTTTCATGGGAGCCTGTCACCGTGGAGATGTGGAGGTGCTCCCACCCTGCCAGATCCAGGAGAAACTGCAGCACATCCCACTGGACCAAATCCATCCTGAGAATTACACCAGTTCATCTTCATGATGAGTTAATCAAAGGTGTAGAGCTTAATGTGACACATGGTAGTTATGCTTCTCCTGATGCAAATTTCAGAAAGTCACAAAAACACCACAATAAAAGCATTGAAACAAACAGCTGGGGATAGTTTATGAGTAAACTAACTTACCATCAACAAATCCTGTACATTTTTTGTTATTCATGACAACAAGCAAATAGAGGCAGAATCTAAATTTGAATTTCTAAGAAATTTGTACCAAAACCTGGACTCAAATAATCGTTAAAAATAACAATGAATGTTTACATAAATAATTTACAGATGTCCAACATTCATTATCAAAAAGAACATGCTAAACCCCCATGAATGGATCCATAAATGCTCGCTTTAGGTTTTGTGTTTATTCTGAAAGCTTTTATTAGATATGTTGGTTTGCAGAAAGAAGAAACGTACAAAACTCTAAATCAGCCTCTTGATAAAGCTGTTTCCAATTTCAGTAGTGAAACATGAGTTAGGTTATCACTTTGAAGAAGCTATAAACATAAAAACAATGTGGAGACAAAATGGCAAACTCAAACTTGACCTTCATATTTATAAATGTACACAAAGTAATTGTGCAATCTACAGATACTCTCAGCTGTACCAAACTCTACACTTGTTTTAAACTATGTGGTCTGCTGCATAGCTCTTATTTTTATTGTTTCACACACACTGCTCTTAGTGTCATTTTTGGCAGTGATTTTCAGATAAATAGCACTGCAATATTTCATAGTGAATAAAGTTTTAATTCAAACAATTGAATCAAAATTTGCTTAACATGAATTTTGGTTGTTTAAAAAACAAAAGACTTTGTTTAATAAGACTGTTAAGAATCCACTTAAATGCTACACCAGCTTTTCATCTGTATATAAATTTACCATTAGAAAGAAGGTGTTATAGTTCACAGAACATGAAATAGCATTAGCTCAGGCTCTTTAATTTCCTTTTAAGGGCTTCTGGTTGTAGATTGACATGGCTCAGCGGCTGGTTCTGGTACTCGGGATGTATTTCGCCCTTGTGTCTTTTAAAACTTTCTGCATCCAATCTGTCCAGCTCCAAAACAGCATAAAGCTACAAATATGTAAGCCAACATTTATGAATTAGCAACAACTGAAAAACAAACCAAATAAATAAATACCTCTCTTTAATACTGTATCTATTGTTGTGCGATCTGCCTTGAGGCGACTTTTGTTGTGATTTGGCGCTTTATAAATAAAATTGAATTGAATTGGACACAGTAAAAAACAATGATTAATGGAGCTTAAAGTGATATTCAAATTACATTATATTTATCTGTTATTTATAATAATAGCCAATTGCTTCAGGAAAATTGCTACCTGTGTTAAACCGATAATGAGAGTGCTTTATTTGGTTGCTGACAATCAAATAATGAGCTGATGAAACATAAACAAGGATTTCAAAAGACATATTTGTGGTTAAAACTTTTCGGTGGTATTTTTGTTTTGGTTGGATGTTGCTGTCAGACCATATCACGCCATTATATTAAGAAAGACCATGTCAAGCAATCAATAGCCTTTCCTGGGTCTTGTTTCATTTCCCCATGTTTTTGTGCTCCTCCCCTCTTCTAAGAATACGCTGGCTGGCCTAATCACAGGAACCGACCCAGGCTAGAGGTGCATGCCTTTGCACATGGCAGCACAAATTAAAATGTCTCCTGCCACCCGCCTCTCTAATTCCCTGGCACTATGCCCTGGCCTGTCCCACGAATTACAACCAGACCTCGATATGCTGGAGCCAGCATGGGGCAGGCCTGCTTATTGACATGAGCTCCTCCCTGAACTCTCTAAGTCAATAACTGAGTATCTCAGAACACACAGAACGCCTGCCACAGAGGGCTAACCTTGTAACACTGTTAGAGGCAATAGCAAAAGGACTTGGATAGGAGTTGCTTTTTTTGTCTCTTATTTACATGAAACTACAAGTTAATACCACAACATGTGTTACAATGAGCAAGAATGAGACCTTATGAGGTATACTGTGTGGTTGTTCACAGTTCTAAAGAGTGACTCTTGGTCAGATTAATTCTTTTTTCTTCTCCCCTGTGTAATAACCAGATAAGTATAAAGATCGCTCAGTTAATGAAATGTGTCTCTAATGCTCAAAGAAATGCTTCAAATGATCTGACTCAGTCATAGATGTTGCTATATTTGGTCAAACCAAAAACCAGACTTTGAAAGGAGAATAGGAGAGAACAATGGTGCGCTATAGGTAGCAATACTTGAATCATAATTGTAAAAGGGTCCATTAAAGCATAAGTAAAAGTCTGGAAATCTTATTAGTAATCTCCAAATGATGGCAATAATAGAATAAGAAAATTGGTTGAAGTATAATAACAGGAAGTCAGAGAGCAGCGAGTGAAAAAATTCAATGTAAAAAAACGATACATATATTCCACATATTTAAGACGCAACAGAGCCTTTGAATATTTGGACTTAATTGAAAACATTCTGTTTCCGTGTTTACACAAATGCACTTTTATAGCCTTTTATGCACATAAAGCTTTCAAAAATAAAGATTTGCATTTTACATTTTCAGATGAAAGACGATGGGGAGGTTACAGTCTGAGCCTACATAACTGATAACTTGAAATGTAAATGCAAAAGCGGTTACCACAACAAAGCTGCGGCATGAAAGAAAAATACTTTTGGTTGCTCGAAAGATTTTTAAAAATAGTTTTGGAAAAAAATGCTGTAAATTTGGAAAAAGACGGGTTTGGCTCCCATTTCTTTTGCTTTGATCTCTGCTGCATGTATCACTACTTTTTCTAGCGCTTATTGTTTTTCCATGTGGTTACGTCCTCACCACTAGAAGGATGAAGAAATTAGTCCAAAAAGCAGACACTCAAAATATGCTCTTTCTGCAAGGCAGTATTGACAATACAGTAATCTAAATTTCTGAAATTTAATGGAAAGGGATTATACAAAATAAATCGATGAAGCCTGTGGACAAAGGGACAGCTCAGAGGCCCAACTGTCATCCTGAAACCCAAAACCTCACTATGATGTTGTTGATCGTATCATCAGAGAGCAATCACAAAACTTGAGTGTAACAAGCATGAGATAAATCCTGTGGTTGGAACACAGAGAAAGACTGCTCCCACCTGCAACTCAGCGCCAGATTTTTCCAAACACACATGCTGCTTTGTTAGGATCAGCAATCGGTGTTTGTCAGCCACGCTGAGTGCTGTTGATGGTGTTGTTTTCAAATGTCCTGCTGATACTAGGTTCTCGCCCACACGTACCCTGGATGCATATTATTAGGTCAGGGCTCAGGTAAACGATATGTTCCTAGATAAAACGTAAACAAGCCTGAAACACTTTATGACACGCACGAGTAAAGGGGACACTGAATCAAATGCGCTAATGAATAACTGCATCGCTAACTGAATGAGAAACTGCAGGTTCAGGATACATTGTCCTATCCCGTGCCATTGAAACTCATGACTTATGGCAAAGTAACACACTTGTTCCTGCGCTCGTACACTGAAGACAACTCTTTTATTAATAAAATCTGAGATTATGAAACAACAAGTTTAAAAGTGGTATAATCCTCTAGCTAGATTGACCAGTTAACATCTGTTAGGATGAAAATCTCGCTCACTTACAAGAGAAAACCAGAGAATCATAACTGATAGATGAGAGCAGTCTGGAGCAGATGTGCTGCATCCGCAAGAACTAGCAGATGATCTTTGTGGCTTCACTGGAATGAAGTTATGACTTGCAAGTTGGTGCTATTATTCCAAAACAATAAAAATGTACTATGCCGAAAACTGCAACCAAGAAAAATACAGTTACAGCATCCTGTGGTTTTTATATTTTAAGCTGTGTAGAGATACAAAGCCCTGATCTGTCTGTAACACTGAGGATTTGTTTCTTTGATATAAAATACATTTGAACAAATTATTTTCATTGTGTGACAGACCTCATACTGGTGGAATAAGGAAGTACAGGAAAGTATTCAAAGGAAAAGGTTATAAAAGAAAAAGCGGGATGGTTAAGAAGATGAAGAAAGTAGACAGGAGTGCTGGGAGGCCAGCTGTATGACAAAGAGAGACATAGCAAAGGCAAATGAAAAGTGAATTGTATGTGAGACTGGACACTAAGGAAGGAGACGAGGACTTGTGTTGATTGGTGTAGAGATCAAACTAGAAAGGATGTGCAGCAGTTAAGGATGATTAATGATATAGAGGAAATGTGCTAAGGAGTGAGCAGAGTGTGTTGAGAAAGTTGAAGGAGTTCTTGATGAATGAATACAATGAAAAAGAGGAGGAAAAATGGAGGAAAGTGAATTAAGAAGTGCAGTTGATTAGAAAGGATAAAGTGAGGGCACCTATGAACCAGAAGAAGAGTGGAAAGACAGCTAATCCAAAGGGATACCTGTGGAGGTGTGGAGAGAGGACAGATTTCTTTTCTTTTCTTTTTCTAAATCAAATTGTTTAACAGAATCTTGCGTGGATGCCTGAGAAATGAGCCATACCATGAGGCTATGGTTAAGAAGAGAGGTGACAATTAGTGAGAAGCAAAATGACTTCTTGAGAAAGAGCACTAGAATTGCAATGTTTGCTTGGAGAGTGGGAAGAGTATATGGAAGATCAGACAGAACTGCACTGTGTCATTGTGGATTTAGAGAAACCATACGATAGAGGTGCTAAGAGAGGAGATGTGGTACTATATGAGGAAGTCAGGAGTAGCAGAGATGTATGTGAGGCTGATGCAGAATGCATGGGGACAATGAGACAGCGGTGAAGTGTGTGGTAGAAGTGACAGATGGTTTCAAGGTGGGGTTGGGATTAAATCAGTCCCTTCTAGTTTGCAGTGCTGATGGAGAGGAAGAGGAAGGTAGAATGGAAGTCAGTAGGCACAAGATAGAATACATGTGTGTGACTAAGAGGTAGGCACACGTAACAACGAAGCTGCAATGCGTAGAGATAGTGAAGGTAGATGAGTCTAAATACCAATGTTCAGTCATCTCCACTTCTATTGGTGCACAATAGAAGTGGAGACGAAGAGCTCAGGCAGAAGGAAAAGAGGAAGACCTTTAAGGAATCACGAGATGAAGACCAAAATGAAGAAGAAGATGTCTGGAGTTTTGCCTGGTTTCTTTGCCTGCAAATGTTAAAAAGGAACTATTCTAAAGTGCTTTGTAATGTCTTTCTGTCTGCTAAATGTCAGAAATGTTTATTTTTGCATATTTTTTCTATTTTCATGTAACTTATTTTCTCCTTTCTGTAGATGTTTTACTCCGTGTATTTTGTCTCTTTTCTCTTTCTCTTTCTTCTTCTTCTTCATATTATTGCAACTTTGCCATAGAAACTTTCATGTTTACATCCTGTGTGCCTTTCAAGACTTTGTTTATTCTTGAGCGTGCCGGTGTGTGACTCTCTTACTATCATTCTGGAGGAAATACCATGAGTCGCGTGCCAGTCACAGCTAACCACAAACCCAAGCTGGGTGGAGAGGGGCATTTTTCATGTAAATCATGGAATATGTCTGTGGGCGAGCCATTGCAGGCTGAGTGAACAGCCACAAATAGACTCCCATTGCATGTAGTAACAGCTTTGAGCAACACAAAGAGAGACTGTAGTAACCATTGCCTGTGGTATAGCTGGGAAGAAGGGCTCGTATTGTTTCTGTGCATTGCAGGGTTAGTCATAAGATACAGTACTGTGCAAAAGTCTTGATTCACCCCTCATTTCTTTATACCTTGCTTCCAAAAAGGCCAGCTTTTCTTGTCATTTTTAAACTGGTCTTGGGCAATAGTTTCCAGTAATTTTAAAGTTCTTTCAAAGTTTTTCTTTGGAAGTTGGCCGTGTTTTCGCTCATTATCAGTCCAGTCCCCGTACCTGACCATATTCAGAGGAATATTTTTACATGTTTCTTAAGCCACTTAAATATGAGTCATTGAAGCATAAAAATGCCCTTAACTCAATGGTTGACTGTTTGTCTGCACACAACAGGCAACTTAACAGACATACTTGTAATTTTCCTAGTAAAATGTTAAGAACTGAGGATTGGCTCAAGACTTTTGCACAGTGCTGTATTACCAGACAAACCAGAAGCAAATGTTTAAAATTTTCACTTAAGGCTGTTACTCCCAGCACCTGCAAGACTGAAAACATGACCAAAAACACACCATATTTGAGATGTTAGTGGGCCGGCTCTGACACATGTTGGCCTTCAACAAAACACTTCCAGACTGTTCTGTCTAGCGCCCACGCTCCAGATTTCATACATCATTTGCTATAAGTAGAACTCCCCAGAATATATATCTAGCACTGCCATAATAGACACTAAAATAGAGTATGAGGTGGAAAATAATGTCAGAGGTGTTTAGCGAGGTCTTCATGAGCAAGAATATGTGACAGTACAAAGGCGCAGGGAGCAAAGACTGATGTGGAATGTAACTAACCTGGAAGCTGAAGTCATATGGGCTTAATCGGTTCCAGCGATGCATAAATTACAAAGGAGGACCAGCGATGGTCAGCAGCACGGGCAGAAACTGTAAAGATAAAAAGAGAAGGAGAAAAGAAAGCAGCATGCGTGTGTGTCATTCGTGTTGGGTATCTTATCGGTGCTGATGGAAGGGTCAAGTCAGGACACAAATCACCCCCCAGGCTGCTGTCTCTTCTCAACTTACCCAGCAGTTAAGCTACATCTGTTTCTCCTTTACTCTCTGCGTCTCCCTGTCTTTCTTTCTCAGCCTCTCTTCGCACTCATGGAAGTGTGCTTTTTTTTATAATAGTGATTTTTATGGGCCCCAAAGTACAGCTGCTTTGATACAGTTCGATGTGATGAAGTGCAAAGGAATACAACTAGTGATGTAATTGATGCCATGCACAGGTTTTTTCAGTCAAAGATGGAAAAAGTGGCAGCTGTATCATGTACCTTGGGAGGTAAGTTTTATTTGGCTAAAGGTTAGAATAGAATAGCATTTAAACAAACCACAGAATCGTTTTTGGTCACCAAGACAACACTAACAACAAAGTTTCTTGCCCTTACCAAGGAAACATTTGGAACAAACCAAAGACAGCCAGATGGGGTCAAAGAGAACAGAAAGAAGATCTGGGCTAGCTAGAAGGAATTTAAACTAACAATAAGGACAGATGGGAAATCAAAGAAAAATAAAGGAAAATGTTTAATTTTACAGGCTTTGTGGATTTAAAAACAATAATAACATGATAGATAAACTGTAATAAAGGTTAAAATGAGTCATTATTATGGGTGTGGCTGCTTTAACTGACAGTTAGATGCTGTCATAGGTGGCTGGGCTGCTATATCTATCTCTGAGATCACATGGGCCTACCAGTGGACACTTAGAACAACAAGTGTGCCTTGGTTGTAAATTTCGGTGAAAATAATGTGTAACTTTACAACTGCTCGATAAGTTCTCAACATGTAGGAGACAGGCTCAGCTGATACTGGTGGCCCATGGGTCTGTCATCCACACTGGCACTTCACTAGTTACATGCCCCTTTGCTCAATGTGCTCTGTGCCCAGAGTCTCTCTGAGACTCATTTGTATCACCTACTGAGCCCTAAGGACAAACCTCTAATATACAGTCACACGCACACTTGCGTGTTCAGGCTTGATAGCCGGAAAGGATAAGCATGATAAATGAAAGACGATACAGCCTTGTTGTTAGTAGTGTTTTGTGTTTCTTCTATATCCGGTTTGATCAGTGCATACCACACACTTAACACACCGTATCGCATTAATAGAATTGTAAAATAGTACAAAATTATAAATGTCAGTGTCTGAAAGCACAAACAAGGACATTGTTAATGTAAAGGTATCACAAGGTGGCTTCGATAAAAGGTTGCATGTCGGCTGTGGTATTTTTGTTGTGAGAGTCTTATGACTGCAAATCTCACAACCCTGCTATATAATAACAGCTCAGTTTTAACAGTACAGTTTCTTTTAAATACATTCATAAGCCCTTCAAGTCTTCAAGTTAAAACTGGGGCTCAATGAAATACTGAGTGGAAACTCAGTATTTGAGTGGAAACTGCAGGGAAACTGCAAATCTCACAACCCTGCTATATAATAACAGCTCAGTTTTAACAGTACAGTTTCTTTTAAATACATTCATAAGCCCTTCAAGTCTTCAAGTTAAAACTGGGGCTCAATGAAATACTGAGTGGAAACTGCAGGGGAATTCAAAATCATGCACAGTAATAGGAATGAACTCAATGACATTTTACTACGTCCTCACACTACATCTGTGTCCTGACATTGCCCCAACTATTTAACCACATTTTGTCTTCTGGCACCCAGGGGAACATAAGGATCACATATGCCTTTGGCAGACGTCCACACCCACATTCTTCAGCTATGTGCTCACAGGCATTCTCTTTCTCTCATCTCCCTCCCACTTTGCTCTGACACCAAAAACTTGGCCCACATTGGTTTACACTGTAAAGAAATGCAAACACTTTTTTTCCTGGACACAGGGGGAGTGACATTTAGAGAGCCACTTCATCTGTTAAGTTTAGTTCCAGTTCTTCCTGACATGTGTCTTTTGTAAACCAACATTTTGCTAGCTGATTATGTAGGTGATGATGGTTATTGCACAGAAATTTTCATTAGTGTTAAATTCAATGTTTTATTTACAATTTAGAGCCAAAGACAGTAAGGGCAGAGAGGCTGTGCAGTTTTCTTTCTGGGGTGACTGGGTTCAGTGGTAGGGGGTGCATGGTGTGGAATGTGGCTGTAAGAAAAAGCCAGGAGGAACCATTATAGGGAAGAAATGAGACGCCAGAACTGGGAGTGCAGCACAAGATGAGTAGAGATTTTTAATCTTAGTTATAAAAGTCTCTGCGTATGGCATCAATCTTCTCTTCTGAGGGTCTTTTATCTTCCTTTGGCAATGTGTAGGCAGTTTTTAAGTCTGATCGTTTGTCATTATTGCACATAGATGCATTGGGAAATGCAACTCTTATTTTCACATTTTCATCTGTAGTTTTTGCCATCTGAGTTTCCTCACCAGGGATCCATTCATCCATCCACCTGGCATATTACTAGAAAATCACCTAAATTATATTAAAAAAAAACAGTCTTGTGGGGTCAAATGTATAATTCTGAGCTTTATTGAGCATGAGGTTTTCGAGTTGTTTAAGCTTATTTAACCAAGAAACATTGACAGTTTGTGTGAATGTTTAGCGTGCATGCTCATGACCAAAAGTCCAAGATTCTGATATAAAAATTCTGCTTCGTGCATTATCATTTTCAGCCATGTGAAAAAAAGTTTTTGCAGGGCCCTACACAGTCCTGTAAAAAATGAAGTGTTTCCATAGCAATTGCAATGGCAGCTTGTATCATCTATAACTTCTCTATAAAAGCAGACGTTTGAATTCAAATGTGTTTTAACACAATGCCACAATCTTCCCAGGAGCGGACATCCTATCAAATTTACAATCAGACAATGTAATGCTCCAAGAATTTCCAAAATACTTAAGAGCTACATCTCAGCATCCGTAAGGCTGAGTCATCATGGTAATGTTCATGACGCCACGTTTTGAAAATGCCTGAATAAGTATGGCTTGTTTGCAAGGGTTACAAGGAGAAAGCTTTGCAACGTTGCATCTGAACAAACCACAACACTTTTGGAACGATGGAACAACCAAAGCAGAGATGTGTGGCCATAATGCACAGCACCATGTTTTCAGAACAAACAAATTTTAGGCACAGTAGTGGATGGGGTAACGATTTGGTCCCCCTAGTGAACCTAGGCATGGTGCAGTCATCGAGTCGACCATGAAATAGTCTAAGTATTCTTGAGTCAAATGTGAGGCCATCCCTCCGACATCTAAAGCTTGGCCGAAATTGGGTCAGACCTCAACCCGACTTTAGCGCTGCACCGAGTTCTCAGGAGAGCTGGGCATAAACAAATGCCTGCAAACCTCAATGAACTGAAGTAATGTTGTGAAGAAGAGTGGTCCAAAATCCCCCCACAGTGATTTGAGAAACCGGTAAAGCGTCTAAAAGCATCTGGATATTGGGGTGTACGTTGTTTTTCGTGGGACTGTAAAGAGTTGCATGAAGACTCTCTTATATGAATATATATTGACGAATGACAAATATGACACATCCTTTACACATAAGTACATTTATTTAGGTTTTAATACATTAATATTGAACATGTTACATATTTGTATTGATTGCATATCACACAGCACAATTCCAATTTATTCCTGTATACCTGCTCAAGGTAAATGTAACAGATTTTCATTTAAAATATGTAATAGGAACTCTTCCTCTTGTTACGAGGAGCCCTTAGTTATTAAATATACAAGTGAAAGTGCAATATCTGAATTGGTCCAGGATCTGCATTTTGAGCAGGACTTCTCTAATGAATAAATATTGTGTGTTTCATTTTAAAAATGCGATAAATCTTTGACATTTTTTTTCATTAATTTGCTTTTTGATGCCATTTTCTAAAAACTGTAGCTGAATACAATAAAAACAACATTGTCAGTTTACAAAAGCTTAACATATCAATCACTGCATTTTCTATTTTCTAAATAAACTTCATTTTTTTCCCCATAGACTATCTGAAACATAGAGTCTTGACAACACCATAACATCTCACAGCACTATGTTACAATAAAATATCTCTGTTAAAAGTTCAAAGAAAAGGAAAATAGAACAATAGCAACATAAAATTAAAGAATACAATGCATAGATTAAATCATTTAAAAATGTAAAGATATAATTTACTTAGTACAACTCTTTAACTTTTAGAGTGAACCTATGTGGATTCATTACAGTTTATCCTGACTTGAGTGACCGGCACAAATATATATATGTTTATATATATATATATATAGTTCTGAACACATAAAATGATAAAAATGCTAAATATATCACTTTGACTTCAAAGGCAAATTTGGCTATAGTACATTATGGCATGTTTGGATAAGAAAAGGCAACACCTGGCAATAAAGCCCAAAAGCAGCTTCTATATTGGCTCCTCTGCCTTTTGAAATGTTAAGCATTTAATTTGACTCTACATAAACTTGCTTACTCCCTGGCTTCAAAAAAGAAAAGAAAAAAATCTACGTCACTGGAGTCGGATCATTTTGGTTTGGAGTTTGCAGGTTTTCATTTCAACCAGAGAAAACTTTAAACTAATTCAAGAACCTTCACTTGTGGCTGAAGGTAAATTCATTAGCGACACAGGATCGCCTGCTGCTGTGTGCGGTTTCTCCATCATAACATCAAGACTAATGTAAATAGGTGACTTTCAGTTTTTGCCTTTGTCTCTCTGCCACCTAACCAGTCAATTTTATGAGAACCAATTATGTTTACAGATATAATCTTGAGTATTACTTTTGATTCTGCTTAATAAAAGTCAACGACGGGCTGAAAAGTTTGTCGCTAGAACAGCAACGACTGGGAAACGACCGTTTGAAAATGCAAATATACAAGCTGAGATAAAGAATCAGACACGTAACACTTAGTGGCAGTTTGCTTGGAAAACGAACAATAATTTAAAACAGACCTGTTACGGAAATGATAATTTGCGCTATCAAGTCACGTGATACCATAATATCAAATGTTTAGAAGGACACGATGATATGTAGAGGTAGGAGGGGCAGTGAAAGCAGTAAGGCTGTTCCTACTGACAGCATGAGAGGGCTCTTTTGGACGCTGTGCTATCTAAATCAGTCACAGTAACCTTTTAAGACACAGAAGAAAATACAAAAAAGTTGTGAAACTGAGCAGGGCACAGGCTGGTTACTGGCGGCATCTTCTGCAGGTGTTATGCAGCCTTGGTGTGAAAACAACAGTAGCGCTGAGAATATCTTTTATCCAAACCGTCTTGACCTCGTAACATTCACAGCGCCGAAAAGTGTTCAGGAAACCATAACAATAACAATTTACAGTCACTTATTTCTTCCCGACTTCTAAAGAAAAGTCAAAGTAGGAAACTGACAAGAAAGAGTTCACCGTTCTTCAAGACTGCTGGATTTGAGTATCGTATGGACCGTAGACATTTACAATATAAAACCCTTCAAGCCTGCAGTCTAAATTTACTTTGTTAGGCACAATAAATAGGCCCCTGTGGTATTAAGGTTCAGAGTGACGAATGACCCAGAACAATTCTCATGTCTGAGTGCAGGTTATGCACCAGCATAAATCTCTATTAACCACAAATAATTTATGCTGAATCTAGTAAACATCTAACTGCATCATTTTTAACAGACATTCTTAATGTATTTACAAGAAATCAAAACGCGTGTTTTCATTTTACAGCCCGATTGATCTCAAGCGCAGATCTGTCCACTTAGCACGGTTGAAAGAGTCTGATCCAGTTTTCTCTGTGGGGCTCATTTCTGCTGCCTCGATTTTTGCTTCCATTCTGTAAACACTATTTACAATTGTGAAAAATACATGACAAGAAAGGATTTCACAAACTGTATGATTACAATATCTACATTCAAGAAGTAAGTTTTTATGTAACATCACTCAAGGATCCGTTGAGAAAGATCTCTCTTTTTTTTTCTTGTTTTAAATCATGTCTGTCAACATAACCCATTCGCCAGATTACCTTCTTTGATTTCTCCGCAGCAGTAATCGATCACCATTACAAAAATCTTGATTGATGTGACACAGTAAACAGCTTGGTGTGAGTTTAACTTCTTAAACAGACTGCTCTGCTGCTGCTTCTGCAGATGACCATGATGAGATGGTACTGTAGTTGGCAGTATTGTCTGCAAAGATTACAACTACTGTATAGTAAACCAGAGACGTGTGTTTCAGTTTGGCTCATATGTTAAGGCAAAACGTTTGGCACTTAGTTTGCACTGACTTATTTCAGAAAATAATCCTGACGTCACCTTCAAGAACTCTGGTGGTCATTTGTCCTCAGCAGATCAGGACCGGTCAAGTCTGCTGCAGTGATCTGAGAAGTATTTTTTGAAACAGAAATGATGGTGGAACAGTGACTGCAGGTTATGTCCAGATGAGGAATGTATCTTCAGATACATTTTTAGTCCGATGTCAGTTCTGATTGTGACCATGTCAGCAACGGGAATTTAAGTAGAAAGAACTTTTTTGTGAATCACAGTCTCTAACCTGATACCCAGCTATGCGTGGTGGTCTTCACCCCATGTGGGAAACCTTGTTGGGTCACCACTGGCTCAAAGTTGAAGTCCAATGAGTCCCCGTCCATTAGAGTGTCATGGAGGACTGTCTCCATGTCAAACTCAAACTTCTCAATGGACATGTCATCCAGGTCACTGGGCAGTTTTTCTTGATGCGAGGGTGCTGACAATCCCGGTCGACCGTATCTGTTGGTGTTAAGAGGACAGAAGCCGCCGGGCATGCCTCCCCCGCCGAGGTGGGCAGAGAGGTCATAAGGCATCTGCATCTGGCTTTTGGCTGTCGGTAAACGTGCGGCGCCCCCGCTGTAGTTCAAGGTCATGAGCAAACGGCCATTCATAGCCGATGATGTGGCTGAGGCTGGGCTGTGCACATTGTGGGGATGAGTGTGAGGGAGACCATGTGGATGACTGCTTCCTCCTCCCATGAGTTTGGCCGCATGCTGGCTGCTGTTGTATGGTGGCAGCATACAGCCTCCGCTGGACTGAGACACAACAGTGTCCACTGATGGCATTAGCTCCCCGTGCTGGTCCGTATCTGATGTCAACAGTTCCTTCAGAAGCCCTGCGGTGCTGCAGTACTGGCTCATACTGGGCCCGAAGCTGGATTTATTCTCTGACAGTGTCTGCAGTGGCATAGATGACAGGCTGTTCATTCCTGCTTGGCCATACACACACTTGTGGTATTCCTGCTGAGACTGGGAAGCCATGCTGGGCGAGCTGTAAGAGGGGTACCCAGGGCTCGGCTGCATCATTGGAGAAGGGGAGGACTGGGAGGAGCCAGGGGTTGTCGCCCCTCCTCCAACCTGAGAGTTATTTGGAGAGAGCAAGTTCAGGTTGTCCAGGAGGTTCTCCATGACATTCTCAGAACTGTGTCCCAGAGAGCCTGTCATCTCTGTGAGACTGGGCAGCGTGCCTGTCATCTTGGCCCCGGGGGCTCCGGGGTAGCCCATATGCACGTCTGCCTCTCCAAGGTCATCCTCAGGCACAAAGGGCGAGAGGCGACCGCTAAGAGTGCTGGCGTTGGAGCTGGTCCGAGGCCTGAAGCTGTTCCATGCATCATAGTCATCATTGCTGTGGGAGTTGGGGCTGCCAGGCCACTTGGAGTAGGAGCCTGGGCTGTCTGCACCTCCATCAGGGCCGCCCTGCAGGGACAGCTGAGGGGAGACAGGAAGACTGTCAGTGAACCAGTAATATTATGCATGCCAGAGACGTCAGTTTAAGTTTGTAAGTGAGGCAGAAACCATTGAACACAGGGCTGACTATTACTAAGCTGTCAGTGTCCATATATTGTAATATAAGAACAAAGTTAAAGACATGAAGAATGTGACTTTACTTTTCAATCAATAGCATATTTTTCATGTTAATCAGCTTCAATTAACCTTTATTTAAACTATGGCAGATTAACACATTATCTCAAGGTACTGTACACATTGCATACACAGTGAGTAAACAAGTATTGAAAAAAAATCAGTAAAATCAGTATGTAAATCAATAAAGAATTCTTTCTGACCTCGCAAGCATGAGTTACCTTTTTCTTTGCTGCTCTTCCTCTGCTCTTGGTGAACTTGCTGTTGTTGTCCATGGAGGCTGCCCTGCGTCGCGGGGACTTGCCGCTCTTCCCGCCCTCCGGGTTTAGCATCCACCATGAGCTCTTGCCCGTCCCCTCATTCTGCACTCGAATAAAGCGGCTGTGGAGGGACAGGTTATGTCTGATGGAGTTCTGGAGCAGAGGGAGAAAGAGAAAAGCTGGGTGAGCAGCGGACAAACAGAGGGTTTTAAGCATGCCCTTTTCCAACAACACCTCAGATCTGATTCATCATACAAGTGCAAATCCATCTGTACAGGTGGTCCTTTGTAAAAACACGCTCACCTTTA
Organism: Aulonocara stuartgranti; assembly: GCF_965226115.1. Classification (NCBI taxonomy): domain Eukaryota; kingdom Metazoa; phylum Chordata; class Actinopteri; order Cichliformes; family Cichlidae; genus Aulonocara; species Aulonocara stuartgranti. The sequence goes on from NC_138950.1 coordinate 8,398,013, forward strand.
CAGCCGACTTACAAGGAGAAAGCGGAGATTTTAATGTCACTCAACAATCTAATGCCGCTCGCTATTCAAAAAACACATGTGCACAAGCAAACAGACAATAGATGTCAGTAAGTTTACTCCATGAGCAATATCCTAAACAGAGCGGGGATTAAACTGCAGACACTCTTTTCTCCAAATTCACTGTAGGTGCGGGCTTTCCCTCACAAAAACAGAAGGGCCTATTGTAAAACGCTATTATACCACATTCCTCCTAACTATGTGTCTTGTTTAAACCAGTTCAAAATCAAAGGGAGGAAATAGACTAATCTTTCCTCCTTACAGACACACTTATGCTGCGCTCTAACGTTGCTTAGTGACACCACCAGTGGAAAAACTAATTTTTGTGCAGGAAGCTAGTGAAGCGTTGTTAAAACAGAGCAAACAAAAGAGCGAGAATATTGAACAAATGTCTGCTAAGCACAGCGCAGAGAGTAAGACAGCACGTCGCCCCTGCTTTATTGGAAGTTGGAAGTGCACTGGGACGCTTGGCTCTTCAACATCACAGAGTTAATTTGCTGTTCAGCCCGTAATGATTTTAAAACTCTACATCAGCCTAAGCTGTCACTGAAGTGACCATTTAACCTCAGATGATAATTTATAGTCTCTAGGCTCTGCATCATTTTCTGTCCAGGTCTTAACATGAAGTAATGAGCCTTGTCCAGACATTACTGTGCATGCGTAAAGCTTGTTGTTTTGGAAGAAAAGCTAAAACTCCCGGCACACACACACACAGCTTAGCATGCATGGTGTCTAACGTCATCAAGGCTGTTCCTGCTGTGAGTCACCGCTTCACATCTGGTTCACAGTCTGCCCTCTGCTCTGCCTTCACCTCCGCTTCTCCTCATTTCTACCATCACTTTGGAGTCTGGACACTAAAATCTACAACCAGTATAATCTATTACACAGTTTTTATTGCTAGTGATTTTTATTTCTTTAAAATAAGAGATACAGGACTTTCTCAGCATTGAAATTTATCTGTTGGAGAAATACTGAAAAAGTGCACATGTGATTTCATAGCATTTAGTTTACAATGATATGAAACAAACAAACAAACAAACGACTCATATTGTTGCTTTTCTGTAATTAAAGTGCACTACAGATCTGACTGGTAACCCTTGGAGGAACTCGGGGTCTAAATTAAGTTCTGGCTAATATTTTAAAAGTATTCCAGTTATTAAAGATCTCTGGGGTGATGACTGCAGGACTAAATATTAATACAGTCTAGAGGATTTGCAGTATTTCAGTCTTCTCATTGTCAATCTACACAGTTGCTTATTTTAGGTTTATCATTTCATGCATTTTCCTCTGCTTTGCCACTATTACTGGTTTCTTTCAGCAGACTATCACTATCAATGATCCCTGTTGCAAAGCAGCATGTAGTACCTGCTTACTATTGTTTCAGTGGTACCTGTCCTTTGCTTTCTACAGCCTCAGCATCACCTATTGGATTGCAATTGAGCATAGTCACATGTAAAAATGATAAGTGTAAGCATGTGACACTTTTTCAAGTGTCAGCCGGCTAATTTGACCAATTTTCATGTATATTTAGACAGTGCAGGAAACACACAATAGTCTTTATCTGTTGTTAAAAGGTTCAAAGACTAAAGGTTTTTGGTCATTTTGGCGAAAGCTGAGATGCTTGCAAGACTGAAACAAAAAGAATGATCAAACGCTGAGATGGTAATATGGGTCAACCTCTGAAGCCCAGACTGAGTTCATCCTCATGAAATTGCAAAGTCATAATTTGATTATTTTCTCAAACCGTTAGAGCCATAAAATACATTAGTCGCAGGACAAGTATGATTCCCCCATCACAGCTGGACTCGCTTCATTATGAAGTGATTCTTTTTTAAATAACATAAATGTTGCTGGATATGTTAATTGGAAAACAGATAACTTCAGAAAAAACACGCCATATTTTATTTCCCTGTCCTTTATTTTCCTTCAACATCTTCTGTTCCGTGTCGTACTTTTCCCTCTTTCCCCTCCTCACTGGAGGACTTGAGCCTGTAGGGCACATGAGGGCCTGCATGAACACTGGTGCTTCACAATAAATGTAATTACCTCTGAATCAAATGACCCAACTGCTTCAGCCAATAGTTGTGGTTTAGTTTGCACGATCTGAGGTACGTGACAGCCCTTCCGTGATTCTCCAAGTAAATGCTTTTCTCCCCCTCCTCCCCCTCCTGCACATCGGTAGCTATGACAAAACTCAAGGAGTAATGTCTGGTCATGAGCCTCTCTTTCCCATGACTGCGACGAGTGCTGCTGATTTCAGCTCTGCTGGGACAAGGAATGAACGCAATGTGTGCATCGACGCCGGGATGTCCTGTTGCAGCCCTATATCATCCCGGTGACAGAAAGTAGAAAGTCACAGCTAAAGTCTCTTACTTTAGTGACCCAGGTTTCTGCTTTGTCAAATGTCACGGTTAGAACGCGGGGTGTAATAATCCAAAACATTTTAAAACCCAGTTTAAAAATATTGATGCAAGGCAGGGAGTACCAGCAAAGGGTCATAAAAGCTGCTCTGATGGGAAATGCCAGAACTCGGCAGAACTTGGTGTGCCGTGTGGGGAGTGTGGCTGAGTGCGTCTGGTGGGGCCAGTGGAAAAGCCTCGTCTCACACTGTGTTTGTGTGTGTGCGCGAGTGTGTGTGCGAGAGAGTGCCAGCTCATGTTTTTAGTGGAATGGCAGTAGGACAAACAGCAGCACAGTATGGTTTTGATTTTGTAGCTCACTCCGCTGCAACCAGTGATATATTGGTTTTAAACACACGCTATTGGGAACAAACAGACACGCACACAGTGATCCACTAAGACAGAAATGCAGATGTACAAATGGAAATCCCTTTGCTCTCATAATTATGAAGCCTTTCTTCTTTAAGACCAGGCAAGTATTATTTCTTTCTTGTTAATATCTTTTTAATTAAAAGTATGCGTTTTTTTTAGGTGTGTGTGTCCATGTGTGTGTGTAGGGGAGGGGTGGCTGTGGGGTCCTCTGACTGAATGCGACACTGGTTTATCTCTGGCTGCAGTACACAGGAATCTAAACATTCCAGCTAATCACTGTGTGCAAAGTTCAATTGTAATCACAGCCAACTTGTTAGTATCTCTTAGGAAACAGTAAAGGCAGGATTCCCAGCCAGGCAGCCATCACAATCAACATTCCTCAGCAAGGTTACAAAACCCATAATTTCACAGAAGTGAACTCTTGATTACTGTCGCTGGAGGACGGTCCTATCTTATGTTGCATGAAAATTTGACAATAACACTTTGTCATTTCAAAAGCAGAACATTCCGTTTCTTGCCACACACACACAAAAAACCCCACCATCTGCACTTACAATGCTAACACATTAACATGTGCTTGAAATTAATATACAGTTAACAAGAGCGGAAATCTTCTTTGCAGTGAGTAATCATAATAAATGTTGACTGAAATACACATGCGCGCACACACTGTAGCCTTCTCTCCGTTGTTCCCGAGCTCGCCGTGAGGAGCACCACCTCCATTCACGGTCAACACTGCACAGCCGTACTGGCAAAACACAAGGAAGTGACCACATGAAAGAGGACTGTGACAGGAAGCAGAGCTGACTTCCTGTCTCACAGGAAACATGGCGGTCAGTAAGCAGAGAAAAAGGCATGGAATGTGAAGTCGTGAGCCAAGTGGACACCGCAAAAATCGCCTCCCCGAAACCCGCTGCCAAAAGAGTTTATGTTTGACAACAGGCGATAATCCCTGATGTCTGATGTCACACCACAGTCATTAAACGAAAGCAAAGTTCACGTTGTCGTGTGACTGCTGAAACTGAATTACATGACTGAATACGTCACGACTCGGCAAGAGGCTGCAGCGTGGCTGTCTGGGCGGTTTGAGTCCAGGAGAATGTGTTTTGAATGTAGGCTGTTGAGAAATGCAGAAAGAGGAGCTGTGTGACAGAGTGGGCTTGGATCAGTAAAGAACAAACTGTGCTGATTTAAAAACTCCTTCTCTGGCAGCACTACTGAAAGGCCACACTGTTCGGTACATCACCCTCCCTTTGCTTCTGTCCTCAATGTCCTCTTCCTCTCGCCTTGTCTGCTCTTTCCTACTCCTTTCATCTCTTCTTTTCCAGTATTCTCTCCCCTCTTTATCTTGTTTCCATTTCTGCTCTTTTGTTGCCTACCTATCCTATTCTCAGCCTGCTTGCTTACCTCTCCTTCTACTTGCAAACTGCAGCCAAATACCTGCAAAAATCTAGACACTGTGCCACACAGGTGTTTCCGATTGACCAATGTGCTGGAAGCTCTCCGAGTCGTTCAAATGTCAACTTGTCTAATGAAAAAATCCCCAGAAGAGCGCAACACCACCTACATGCAGTGCTGCTTTGAATAATGTAAACCCGCAAGTGAAACCTCAGCTGCAAAGGCCATATAGCTACACGTATAAAGTGCAACATTGCTCCCACCTCACTGACTGAAAGCGTGCAGCATCTATGATCTCACACGCAGCAGCTATAGCTTCACACACATTTACCAGAGATACGGAACACATGAAAGTGAAAATGTGGTTTCCATGCACTATTTCCACTGAACTCATTAGAGAAACGGTGCTGTCCTTACCGTGCATTTTCACCTTTTGTTACGCAATTTTCAGCCTTAAGAGGAGCTCTTCACTGTAACTACCTATTGTATGTGTAATGTCTGCACCTGTGCGTGAGACGACAACCTATAGAGTATGCGCACAATTTCAAACCACCAAGATAAGTAGCCCTAAAAGCTGCAGCTGGGTCACGTCTGGAGCCTTGTGCTGAGTCTGGCAAAGGGCGAGAAATATGGTCAAGACAGAAAATGTGTAAACCAGCTATTAGCCTAACACCAGCTTAGCATGTCTGCCCGCTTAACAACAGGATGGGGTTGAGAACACAGCTCTAGGTGAGGTGATGGGTCAACAAACCGAATGAACTCTCGCTTGCTGTGATGAAGTCATCTAAATATATACTTGCGATAACTTTCTCCACTCTGTGTCAGACACACTTAGCACTCTTTCGTCCAGAGTCTGACTCATTTGTTTTGTTTTTTTGTTTTGTTTCTGGGTTTTCTTGTTTTGGTTTTGTCTTTGAATGGGTGGGGTGGCATCTAATACCTGGGGAGATTTCTACTCTAGTTGTAACTGATCAGTGTTTCCTTATGTGCATATAAAAGCCACATTCCCTACAAAAGGCTTTTCCAAAAGTATCTCAAATATTGTCACAAATTTCCAAACAATGCAAGGATTTTTCATCTTCATAATCACTTTTTTTAACTGTTAAAATATCAGAAAATAAATTACTAAGGTTATATTTTGTCCCATCTAGTATTATGCAATTAAGTGATCTTGATCATTATCATTGAAAAATACTTTTAAGTGTTTAAAAACTGGGTTGCTATAGCTCACTTCGCTGAGCAGGAGGCCTGTGAACGGAGGACTAGACTTTTCACTGCAGGGGCCAATCATCAAACCGATAAATGCTCGTTTTGGGTTGCTTAACCTTATCCTCACAGTCAAAGTAGAGCATGGAGACGGAACAAAGTGAAAATGGAGAGTCAGACATCAGTATCTGTGGTAAAGAGTGGTCTCGCAGCATCTGGAAATAGTTTCGATTTCTAAAACTATAAACACTAGAGCAATATCTGCCGCAAGATAATTTTTCCCACCATTCCAAAGGGGGATGTTACCATCCCATGAGTACAAGAAAGAAAACCTGCAGTCCCCAAAATGACCCACTTAGCAGCATCGAATGCTTGTGTCTTCCTTTTCAGCCACATCTCTCCTAAGAATTGGGCTCATAGCTCATTATCTATGTCTTTGCATATTATCAAGACATTTAGTTGTATGTAATACTTTGTGGTTGTTTTGGTGCTCTGTTAAGGTGCTGAATAGTTTACACCATTGGATTCATTTAGGATTTAGTTCTAAACCAAGTCAGCTATTACTCCTTGAACCTAAAATTTTGGAGGCTCCTTCTTAAGTCTTCTCGTTTAAGGTCTAACAAACACAGTGAATGAGTTTCATTCCAGCTATTACATGCATATTAAGACCATTTTTTACATCAAGATGATAAAAATATGATAATATTTTTGCCCAAATTGTCAAGCTACTTACAATGAATTTGTTTGTCTCTGTCTTACACACATATACAACAATAAACCAATACAAACTCACATTGCCACATTTGCAGAGCAATCTGACCAGACCGTGATGACTTCATGTATTTGCAGTTTGATATGTTATCTTCAGCACCAATATTGAATTGACCAGTGATAATCACTGACCTATTTACTAAAGTCAATAAAGCGATGATTATAAAAGGCAGTGGAAATAAAAAGCAGGGCACAGGAAATGTAAAGCCTTAGAACTGGGTTCATTATTTATAGCATCTTTTTTAAAAAAGAAAACATATTCTAAGGAAAAGGAAATGATTGTTGCCATTTATTTTGCATAGCAGCAAGTGGCACGGCACAACACCTTAGGTCAAACTAGCTAAGGAAAGCACAAACGTGTTACTGTTGCTAGCGATATAAAAGGAAATCTATCTTGCCACAATTCAGTTAAAAAAAAAAAAAAAAACGAGTCTCAGATTAAAAATGGAAATTGACCCCAGGATAAGGTTCTAGCTAGAAATAGCTTCTTTTTTGCCCTCTCCCAACATCCTACCCCCTTCCTAGTCTTCTATTCCTCCCTTGTCCTTTTCACTTGCTCCCCAGGGACATCATGCATGCATGCTACTTGCCACAGCTGATCGCAGACTCATGTTGCAGCAAGAACAGTCCCTTGCTCACCCGTTGACGTCAACTTTCAATAAATCAATTTGGCAAAGAGAGCTGAGTGAGAAGGCCAATAGACAGAGCACTCAGTGTGCAGCTCCTCAAATTCACTTTAGAGTTCTATGAGTCCAAGTAGCACTCTATGTCTTCCAGGAAAGTACCTCTTCAAAATGGTCATTGTCAGATGCTGACTTATATGAATGTCGTAAAGTGGAGAAGGAAAGGCAGAAAACGCGAGTCACGCAGGAGAAAATCTGTCTGCAAATGTATTTACTGACGCCTTTTGGCAGGATCGCCTTTTCTCAATCCTTTGCGAGCAATCTTAATGCAACCACCCCCCTTCGTCCAGACACACACACACACACACACACGCACATATACAGAGCTTGGAAGCCCGAGTGGATGGTGATTGGTTAAGTTGAAGGTTGATCGATCTCAGACGCTGCAGACAAATGATAAATAGTCTGTGAGTGGTTTTGTGCATAGAGGCAGAAACTGCAAAGCTACTGACACTCGAGGATCTTTCATCACCGTCCGATAGTGTGAGACAAGTGGCGAGTGAGATGAGTGGCAGAGTGGCTATTAGTGAACTTCCTGCTGCATTGTATCCGCACAGGAAGCGCTGGCCAGTCCTGATACTGATTCTTCTGGTTTATATGCAAAACACCGCAAAATGAGACCCTGGTAGGTACAAAAGCAATGGACCAGCTGGAGAAAACAGTGGGTTCAAGAGCCACAACTTCCTAATCACAACTTTCCCGTCTGACTGCACAAAACAAGAGGAAAAAGGAAAGAGTGGAGCCTTATCCAGGTAGGCTTTTCCAACAGGATCACAATGGTGGATAAAACTCTTACTGCACATTTAAGAAGCAGTTCCCCACTTAGGATTTGCTCTCATTAAGGAGCCAAACACACATAGCTTGGTGAGAGAATAACATATCATCTATCATTTCCTCTACTTTGGACAGGCCTCATATTTGGACAAATTACTCCAAAGAAAACTTTGCGGAATATCTGAGTGAGTGACCAAACTTTAAACTATATACTCTAACAATCGAACGAGCACAGTCGAGCATGCATTCTCAATTCCATTATTTCAAAGGATGCAGAAATCCAACATAAATCTTGGCAGCAACACTTGATGGGGGTCTAGGTGACATTTATGGGCATAAGACACTTTGAAAATAATGACGCAGCAAAAAGAGCAATGGCAGCTTTCTGTTTACATGTTGTGCTCTCTCTTGTGCTCGTTAATTTCTTGACTCGGGCTTGTGCAGCATGCTGCTCATGTGTATAGACAGGGACTAGGTTGTGCTGGCTAAGCTTACCATGCTAAAATATGTGCATGTGTTGCTATGTGCAACACAATGCGAGTCTGTAAATGCACAAAGCAGTGTCTGTGGAGCGAGGATATTTTTTGCCTCTGATCGGCACAACTACTGGGCTGGGCTGCTGCCTGCTCTGCATGGATAAAGATGCAGTGTGTGGACCACTGCTGGGTGCCTGTTTGGTGACCTGCCTCCATGGGCCTGGCCCACCACTGGATTGACAGGGGGTGGGGGAAGTGTTTTGGGGGTTATATTTATATGCTTCTTACCCCAGTTCAAACTAGCAAACACAGGGATATCCCAAAGCTATTTTATGGCTTCCAGTGGAAAATCTCAAGTCAGTGACATAGTTGAGAGGATTTCTCATTACCACAGGTCTCCTTAGTGGTGCATAATCAGACTGTAAAGCACTGATACATTTCTAAGATGTCTTTAAGAAAATGGCTGCATACAAATACATTGGACTGGAGTCTCCGCTCAGAAGATTTAGCAATATGTGGAAGGAGAAAAAAAAAAAAGCTACATCTGCTAAAATTCAAACATCAGCAGAAAATCTGAGAAAAAAAATGACCGCCCACACTGTCTGAACACTGTCTCTTCTCAAAAGTAACCTTCTGAAGCAGCAGGGAGATTCCTGTTACGCACTAAAAATGTCACCAAAATTAAAGGACATCACTTGGAGGTTAACACTTCAAGAGTGCAAAAGAGAGCATAATGTCAGCACTGTTACTGTGGGAAATCACTGCTACCATCTTAGGCTGAAACTAAAGTCACAGTAGCAGTCTTTTAAACTTTTTCTTAGATCTCTTTCCATCGTCGAGAAAATGTAGTTGCTGTACCGAACACATAGCTGACTACAGTTCGTTAACATGTTTTTAACTGATCACAGTTTAACGGTGAAAAACGCAGGTCCTGATAGCTTTTCTTGTTTTAGCTTTATACACAAAATCTAAAACAAAACAAAACAATATGCACATCAATCAGACTCTGTACATCTGTAATGCACTTACCTGTTTTCTAGTTCTAAAATTGGCGTGATTCACGAGTGACTGTTTTCAGAGAAAGGAAATTGCTAAAAAAAACCTTAAAAGATGCGCTGGAACAGTTATTCTTTTTGTCACAAAGTGGGTTTTAATGGACTCACTTTAAAAAGGAAATTACAGTGACACATATGAAAAAAACATATAAACACATACAGTATGCAAATGGAGCAGGAATGCAAAAACTGTAACAATGCAACTTTAAGAAGACACCAAAGCAGCCAAATATTTTCATGGTTATCTTAAAAGTTATTTCCATCTTTTCTGAAAATTAAACCAGAGAGACCACTAAAAGACACACACTGTATACTTTCAATATCAGCATCTTCTTATGCTATATAAAAGCATTGTGAAGACAGCAGAGGTAACCACAGATAGAGTTAAAGAACGAGAGTTTGTGAAGGGCTCTGTTTTCTCATGAGGTATAAAGTGAAACTAGACTGATGTGTCCCACACTGTTAGGTACAGCGAGAGATGGCAAGTATGACATTAAGTCAGCTTAGGCTGGACTCAGTCATGGCGATCATTAAAAAGCTGGCATCGGTACAGGTCAGGGCAAGTCAACATTTATACTGTGTCTATTATTATATTAAGTCTAAACCACAACAAACCACGACATTTAAGTATTTGAAAAGAACATGTAAAAAGTTTGTGTTGAAGGATAATCAGCAATAACACTGACTCACTTCCAAGCACTGAGCAGTGCGGAAGAAAGGAGAAAAATGAAGGAAACGCTGGAAGAGGAAGAAGCCACTGAATCTGGCGTCATTCTCAGTGTTGCTTCCTCTCCTGATGACATCACTATCCGTGTTGCATACCTTGTAGTGCTTTCAAACCACCCACTTCCTGTCAGTCTGAGGCTGAAGTTTGCACCTCTTAAAAAGAAAGGTTAGCAGAGATAAGAGTTTCTAGAAAAAAACATTATTTTTCCATAGTTACGGCAGCCAGCTGACATAATATCATTGCTGCCTTTTATTACTTTAAGTTTATGCAACAATACATTAATCACTTTTTCTGAGAGTCTAATGTTTGCACAAAGCAGATTGTGCAATTCAGACTTTTTAGAGTGATGGGGAAATTAATAACTGCCTAAGACATGTATGCCAAACAATTAGTATTAAAGCGTCAATATTAGTACAGCGCAAAATATCACAAAAGCAGGTCGATGGTGAAAGACGACAAAGGAAGGATTCTCTCTTTTGATTCATAGAGCATCGTAACATTTCCCACCATTTTCCCAATGGCTCCCTCTTTAAAACAACAAAAACGCTTCTGAATTGCTAACAAATGCCGGTGTTGTAAACAAACCATTTTCTTTTCAATGAAAACTTGCTTGTCAATCACATCAACCACAGTATGAATGAATCACTGACAGCAGAATGTGTCGACATGTCATTACACATCAAATTGGCCCGACTTACACGGCAAAATTTCCCAGAATCCAACACAGCAACCCTGAAAGCTGAGCCGCACTAGGAGGCAGCGATGTTACCCACAGACTGCACAGCAATATTCACCTCCACCAAAAAAAAAGCAAAAAACACTGATGTTTATTTTGAGCAGACGTACGACGTGCTATTTATACAGGCAGTTACAGGAGAAAACGCATTTTGCACCTCTCACATAAGCCAACAATGACAAACTGATATCCTTCTTTGATAGGGTTTGGTTGGTACATTTCAGGTTTTAATCCAGTTCCAGTTAAGGTCAAGTAACCACTGCCCTACCCACTGCACCCATAAGCACTTGATCAGACAAAGGCCTTTCTATACAAAACAGACAAAAGTGCAACAATGTTGCAACACCAATGCAAATCTAAAGGGAACACTCCCAAAGGCAGTTCAGTTATAGGTTTGTGCTCTTTGGCCTTGAAATAACCTATGTTCCTATGACAAAGAAGCGGGAAACCTGCCTTCAGATGTACAGTCATAACAGCACTTCTGATTTTAGTGTAGATTTTAATTTCCACCCATGTCAGCCAGCTGTACAGTTCCAACGAGTGTTCATGTATGTGACAGAAAGCCAAAATGGATGTGTGATGGTGTGATAATACCAGTCCAGCCTGACAGGCACCGTGCATAATCGCTTCAGGGCAGGAATTGCACAACAATGTGGGTCTGGGTAATGCCTGTGGTTTGGGGCCCTCAGCAGTGAGCCTTCCCATTAAAGTGTTGCTCTGTTCACTCCTTGTGTGTCTGTAGCTAGTTCACACTCATATATAAGCTATGAGAAACGGACGGGATGCGAAATTTGCAAGTGTGAAGAAGCACCGTGGGTTTTCACTTCTTATTTCTACGGTGAAATTTTTTTTAATCCATACCACAGTTCCTCTTCTCACACCATAAAACAATGCTGAGGTCTTAATGGTAACCCCACAGAGGATTTTTTTCAATTTTCCTGACTGGTGAGAAGTTGTGAAAAGAAGAGGGAAAAAAAGATCACGTGGTTTTGTCTTGCTACTACCAAACCCATAATCTTAAAAACAAAACATTCTGACTCATCCTAAATGACTGTTTACCTGACAACGACACTGGATGTCAACTTCATATTTTCAACTCTAGCGTAAAGCAACCTGCGTGGGCGCCACTCCTCTGTAAGGCTGAATGAAGCTCTAGTATTTACTGGTATCTTTTGTATATCACTTCTACTTACTCACAGTTACTGGACACTACAATCACTGAGTGATCTCTCTCCTGAATGATCTGGTCCTCAGCCAGAAAAAGAACTGACAAAACAAAACTCTGGCAGGAGTGCTGCGGAGCTCTGTCATGCCAGTGTCTGAGGCGGTGGAAACAGCCGTGTACACATTTGGCATGATTTGTTTGAAATCACGAAATGAAAGGGGCTCTTTATGGGGTTTTCCAGTTTCCTTTCCAGCGAGATAAAGGCTCTGTAAGTAACTTAGCAATAAGTTACCAGTTGTGGTCCTGGCTACGTCACTAACTGAGGACAAAAACATCATTTCCAACCGGTGTAGGTGTAGATTCACATTCAAAAGTTGCACTTACTGTCATAAAATGCATTGAGGAAGGATTATTTTTTCTCAAGTTTTTCAGTAAAATTTCTCATTATAGGCTCATTCCTGGCTGCATAGTTTTTGCCAGACCATCTGGAACATCTTGCCAACCCAAACACTTAAAAATGTTGCTTTTTTTCTGCTTTACAGAGAGCAGCAAACTGTAAAGGCTGTTGGACTGAGACAGACAGACGTGAATGCAGAGAGAAGCTCCACGTAGGATCAATTGTTGATACTCATGTGAGGTTAAAAGGATGTGATGCGATAGAAACAGAATTACTTAACTCCTAAATAAAAACACACGTGCTCCACGTGCAGATTTAAACATCCAAAAATCATTTGACAGCAACGTTGCACCACATTGCTTGTTATTTCAGTCTGGTGACCCCTTAATATCACAAAGTGTTTCTTACTAACAATAAAAGACAACAGAGGGTAATGCTAATGTCGGGTCTCAGAAGAAAACAAATATGGAGCAGGACAGAAGGAAAACATGGCATTGTGAAACAATGTGTGGAACTACTAGTTTCACACTGTTGCTCAATCAAGTTTGAGAGGATGAGCACAGTTACATCACATCATGTGTATCACGCTGCTATACTACGCACAGCCAAAACCACCTCAAGTGGATCTACTTACGTCAACCGAAAAGGACAAACATTTACTGCCTCTTTGAAATGTGATAAATGTCATTCTTTTTCAGGATTAGATATTCTAAACAGCCTTCGGTTTCACCAGTGTCACCTTTGAATCTTGGAGGACAATTTGAATTGACAAAATGGGCAATTAAAGGGTCAAATGACTGATATGTTAACTGATAACAGGTATAATTACTGCTGTCCTAGGCAGAGACGGTTAAAGACTAACAGGTAGCAATCATCAATACTCACAGCTACTTTCTAACACCTCTGGTGCGCCAGCTATGGTGATTCACAACTTCAAAGCACTAAGCGATACAAAAAGTGAAGGGGAGAGGCGGTCGTAAGTGGATACTGGATTAAAATCAGCTGGGGAGAAAAGGAAAGGCAGAGTATCACGCCACAATAAAAAAAGATATAAAAGCCTGCGCTGGAATGTTCCCTGTGTCAGCCTGTCTGTCTGCCATCATGTCTGCGCATCTGCCAGCAGCAGGGCTTTAATTATGAGGCCCAGGTTATGTGCGCACACACAGTAGACTAACGTCCCACATATCTCTAACACAGTGCCTCACAGTTCCGCTGACTAACCAGTGGCACCAGACTTTGGCCTGCGGCTCCCTGATTCCAGTAAATGTCTTGTTATGCAACTCCTAACAAGTATCACCCAGACTGAACTTAGAGCATTCTGGGTCCTCTGCTGTGTTTTCTCTCCCTTTTCTTAATTTTCCCCTAAAGACAGTAAGCAGTTAGCTCCTTGGGGGTTTGCCATGGCAGGGCTCGGGTAGTGGGGTGGGAGATGGAAGTTAGTAACCCTTCAAAACACCAAGTGTGGCCCGCTTTGTGCTGAGGCAGAAAACCAGGAATGGAGAGGCAGGCGGCGCAGTCAGGAAATGGGGAGGAGGGTGAGGAGAGCTCCTTCAGCTCTATGCCTGAGAAACACAGCTGCCCCTCATGTCTTGGGGCAATGCCAAGGTTGGACTCCCTGATTGCCTCAGGGGGGTGAGAAGTGTGTGTGTGTGTGTGTGTGTGTGTGTGTGTGTGTGTGTGTGTGTGTGTGTGTGTGTGTTTGTTTCCAACCAGCAAACACAGGAGGACTGCTGTTTTATCCAGCTATCTGTCCTACTAATACACATTCAGACCCAGAGAAACAAACCGCCTGTGAATGGTGATAAAGCACCACCAGCTTTCTGCTCACTCAGCTAGAATACCTAAATTCTCAGCTTCTCCCTTTCTTTGAGCCACACTGCTGGTAAATCCATTTTAGATAGCAAGCAGCAATCTGATTCACCTCTGCATCATCTGCAAAAGTTAAGACCATTAAATAAGGGTGCAATGTGACTCTAAATCCTATTACTGATCAATTAAACTTAAAGGCGTTGTATACTGCAAACCAAAAGACATTTCTCAGACCAGTAATCCGTTTCTTTTAAGAAACCAGCTTTGGGTTAAACCATTTTTAGCAATGAGCTGGAGCTCATATTATACTGGAATAAAACACACTCACACACACTAGCAATTTGAGTGCAGAGCAGTTTTTACTACAGTCATATCATGACTGCTGAAACACAAGATAATATCAGATTTCATTCATATCGTTATATCTCATATATTCTACATCACACTGTAGTTCAAGCTCAAGTAATTTTAACTGAAAGGCTCCATAATATACTTGATCTGTTCAGGTGCTTTCAACAGCATTATGTTTCATTTACGTATTCTACTTATGAGATTAAACTAATAATTTAAAGATTAGCCAATACAAGTTTGCAAAGGTATCAGATAATAACTAGAAGTAGAGCTTTCCAAGAGAATTCTTGAATCCTTTGCCGTTGTTTATGTCAACAATTTAAAAGTAGTATAGAGAACCAGGTGTCACTGTTAATGATTCCACGTGTTCCAGAGAGTTTATGGAGGGTTTCTTTTTTGTCTTGATATTTTTGAGGTTCATTTTGTGACAGAATAAGTTTCTCTGATCATAAAAGCAAAAGTGACAATGTTTATTTTGTCAAACTGGGCTATTTGAAGTTTCACAATCTACATTATTCTTTACTCTAAACAGGTACATGGGATCCATGACCCTTGATTACTTAACTACTACACAACCTATGTGGTGCTAACCTTGCTTACTGTAAGACTAAGACGGTAAGAGGGATTGGAGTCAACAGGTGCATTTACATGGTAATGACCCTCGTGTCGCTCGCTGTACAATCTGCTCGGACCTACGTGTTTGTCTGCTTCGGCACAGTTTGCTTTGAGACCCGTGGGAGTGTTTACCAGCGTAGGCTGAGGAATTTCAGGTCAAGAGAGCATCGAGCACAGAGAACACCCATGGCCAAACTGATCTGGTAACTGACATCAAAGTGTACCTGAGCCATCCAGCTCCATCAGTGAAAA
This sequence comes from Aulonocara stuartgranti, assembly GCF_965226115.1. NCBI lineage: Eukaryota > Metazoa > Chordata > Actinopteri > Cichliformes > Cichlidae > Aulonocara > Aulonocara stuartgranti. The sequence continues at coordinate 8,413,256 of NC_138950.1, forward strand.
GCAAATATTTATGCTGTAGTGACGTACTTATAGTAGAGAAATACACAAAAGAACAGACTTTTGGCATATATGCAAGTGTCTGCATACATAATGTTTATAATATTGCCCACCTAATGCATGCATATGTTTGTGTGCGTGCAGCAATATGAAATCCTGATTGTTATGCTTATAGTGACTTAAGGAGCATGATTTTTTTTAAGTTAGGCAGTCTGTTGGAGAACTGGACATATTAGGAAAAAAAATAAGCAGTTCTGCAGAGAGGTTTGGTGATGCATCATTTGTGCCATCTGTTCGTCTTCCTGTTGGATGGCATCCTGTGCCAGGGCCAATGTCCAGTCCACTCTGAGAGCTTCTCCAAGCTGGTCCCACCTGGCACAACTGTCCTCAAAATTCACACTGTCACAGACGGCCTGAGAAGTGTGGAGGCTGTCATGACTCAGTTCAGACACGACCAACTGTGTAGGATCAGCAGCGCTGAGAATCAAGCTCAGCGTCAAACAATTAAGAGTAGATAGCTCTAATCATAGAGACGTGCTTCAACCAGTTCACTTTAGGGGAGCCACGTTACCTGAAAGATCAGCAACATTGAGGAATAATCTTTAACAGGTTCTGAGACACTGATCCAAAGGTAAATTACAACTAATATTTTAAGGTGTTGAGCAGTCAACGCTTCCTAGAAACAAAGAACTCGGGTTTTGCTTTTGTTGTTGAGATCTATCTACGTCAGAGGCCATGAAAAAGCTTAGTTCACGACTTAGTCAACCAGTGTTTCAACCCACAAGCCGCAGAATATGTTCTTATTCTGAGTGTTTTAATATTATCATGAAACCTCAAAGGATAAAAATCAAAAGTTATTTGGCAGCGCTGTTGTCATCAGACTGACCGGTTGATCGATATGCTCTCATCCAATATAGCCTCTCATTGTTTCGACAATTGCTGGTGTCATTCTCCAAGGATACAAGTGCTACATCAATAGCCATTCAGGATTAATCTATTCTTTTTGGTAGGGGGAGGAACAGGAACAGACTACCTGAGAGAAACAGAATGGTCTGAACACACCTAACTCTAACTTAATCGAGATGGCCACGTCTACTTTACAAATGTTAACAAATGTAACTCAGCACCAAATTATGGCCACGTTTTGTTCAAATGAATGGCCACAAGTTGTGTGGAGACTTTGCAAATAGCTTGCATCTCGCAGCTCAACGACTAATGAGGCATATTACCCAAAGCAGTATCTTAAAAGCTCTGCCTCAAGATTTTATGCAAACTTTCGTGCTTAACACTTAAGTGTTAACATATGAGAACATCAGTGTTTGGTCTCTCGTGTAGTCAGAAAAGAAAAAATGCAATTTAGCACCACTGACACGAGGCCGATTAGAGCTATTCCCTAATAGCTTTTGTGCTGATATAGCTCTATTGTCAAAACTCGTAATTATAGACAGGTGCGCTGGTTGACTCAAGCTTTTTATGGTTATTTATTATTCGTTAAAACCAATGGGCAGATTTGTTTTGCCCTGTGATGAATCAGTTGTTTAAAGACTAGGCACAGTTTCAGCTGCAAAGTTGTTCTCTGATTAACTACAGTCCAATATTTAGCTTGAGCGCTTTTGTTTGTATGTCTACAGTCCTTCTGGAATGACATCTGCCACACAATTTACATATTTTCATACTTCCAACAGGTCATTTCACCCATTGGCAGATAATACATAGCAGGACTGAAGATCACAAAGCCTGGTCTCAGAAAAAAGACATTTTGCATATTTTAAAAGGAAACAGTGACAATAAATACCGATTAAGTGGATTAAAAGATGATTCTATGTAAAAATAAAATTAAAAAAATAAACAAAAAACCCCCCCAAAACGCATGACTCTCAAACGCTATATTTAAACATCATCGTCTTTGGCACAGATACTTTCTCTCTATCCCACCTCATGAGTGTGGTTGCTTTGGAGAGACAATGTGTGATGGCCCCCCTGTGTGGAAGTGAGAGGAGAGCTTTATGAATAACTCTCCTCGCAGCCATGAATGGCACTTTGCTTTCCCACAGTATTACTCAGTTTACACCCCCACCATGGCAGGATAAGCCGTGAGCCCAAGCGGTGGCTGAGCCGCCAGTCACACGCAAAAATGTCACACGCTAAATGGAAGCAATAAAAGTGAGAACGTTGATTTTTTTTGGTTTAGTTTTATTAATGAAGTCACAAGGACGTATTAAGACTGTGTCACTGCAACTCTGCTGCAGTCAGTCACTTGTCATATCCAGTCTCTGCTACGCAACTTCTTAAAGACATTACAATACAGTGCTTTGCTCTAAGAAAAAGGGTGTGTTTTATGGTCACTGGAGTACTAGTACTAATGATGACGCACACATAACCAAGTAAATGCTTATGTGTGCGTTTATTGATAATTTGCAACCTGAGACTTAACATGACTAACACCATGTGGGTGTTTCTGCTTCGAGGTTTCAGCTTACCACACACTGCCTACAGATTCTTGACTTGATTATTTCTTTTAATTTCCATAAAAATGCAGCATTTGGATTTTTGTTTTACAAACAAACTACAGAGTATTAAGGATGACTAGCATCCCTTGCTCATTGGGAAAACATGCTTAAAAGCATGGTAAATACGGAGGAAATCAACAAGCAACCTCTTTCACAAACACACCGACACATTGCACTCAAAAGTTTCATTTGTTGTCTCACCGATAAAAAAAACACACATTTTATGTTAAAAGCACCTTGCCTACAAATCACAACAAAACCAGAGAGCAGCACAAAGCTGGAACCTTTTAGAGTATGAAGGCATACAAAGAAGAAGTGAAGGGGAAAAATGGCTTCTGGGACAATATCACCACCCTAGCAACACATCTGTCCAGTGCCTGCTTTGTTTACTGGGGGATATTTCACTACACTGGAGGGGTTTTTCCACTCTCATTTAATTTGTCTTCACAGGACTACACTTGACAGCCTAACATGAGTTTGTGTCCTTTCTGCAAACACTAAAGTCAGATGAATGGATGAATACGCGGAAGGCAGTTTATTGTGGTAGTTTTTGGCAAAAGTATGCAGGTCGCGTGTGAATGATTAATTAGGGAAAAATATCTGTCTACAAGTCCGATTCAGTGCAAACCAAAGGAAAAAAAAGAAATTCTCTTTAGCCTTTGTGACTGATCTGAATGTGTCATCTCTCAGCACATGACTCAAACATGGGATCCTGCTGACACGGGAACACAAAAAAACAAAAGCTTTAAATTTCATCGGCAGCCCAGACAGCCTACAACACTACAACAGAGGCCACTGTGTGGCTACAGGCGCAATATGATTTCCTGCTGTGAGAGTAGACTGTCATTAATTTATTGTCAGACACCAATGAAACTATGTGTCTCCAAAGAGAGGTTTACGCCCTTCACTAGTGTTCAGTGGGAGGGCCTGTCACACCACATCAGAAATTTTAAGTCCCCTCTTGCGTAATGTTTGGGACAGTTCCTAGGACACATGAATGCTGGTATCTCCTTACAACACAGATGTATAAATAAAGCTTCATTCAGTGCTCACACACTCTGTTATGGAAAACTGTGATTTAGCCTTAAAAAAAAAAAAGAAAACTGAAAGAGTAGATCTTTCTAAATGATTTTAAGTCACAACTCAAAACATTTTCTGAGGGAAGCATTAATTTGGGGACAAGAAACATTCAGTTTAGTTAGGATATTCATATAAATCATCAAGTCAGATTACTGCCTAAAGTTATGGTGACATAAACGGTCGTTAAGTGGATGGATAACAATGGAAGAGGACATGTGAGCATGAATGGGACTAACACATAGCAGCTACGCAACTCTTTGTGCACGCTTTTTGTCAATCCCGGGGAAAAGTATGCATAGGGAGTAAATCATGTATTAGCATAAGTCTCTGCAGATGATGATAACTCTCGAAATGATGATGGATGATAAAAATAAACAACCCTGACCAAATGCATTATACAGTCACAATAAACCGACTATTGAACACCACAGACAAGCCAGAAATCCCTGGAGGGGTATTACAGTGATACCACAGGAGATAAAAACATAGCATAAAGCACAATGAAGCCCCTGTGAACCCACTGTTAAGTACCCACAGACACACCAAAACTCCCCACTGAATAACATTTTTTATTTTTCCTTTTATACAAGAAGTACCACAAGCAAGTGCTTTATCAGACACACCCGCACGCACGCACACGCACACACACACACACACACACACAGTTAAGAATAAGAAAACAAGTAGTTACCTTCCATCCTGCAGAGCTGTTGCTGTCTCCTTTGTCCTTGAAATAAGGCACACTCTTCACCATCCAGTCATAAATCTGAGAGAGAGTTAGTCGGTTCTCGGGAGAACTTTCGATAGCTTTGGTTATGAGGTCTGCATATGACATATTCCCCCATGCGTTTCGCCGGGAGGAGCTGCTCTTCCTCTGGGCAGCGGCAGCAGCGGCGGCCGCGGCCGCTGAGGACGACGAGCCGACCGGGGTGGAGAGCAGAGGCACCTGCTGCTGCTGCTGCTGATGCGGGAGTTGCGGGTTCGGGTGCTGCTGCTGCGGATGCTGCTGATGTTGCTGCTGCTGCTGTGGAGCTTGCTGGTGGACGCAGTTCTCCTGACACTGGAAATCAGTGCACAGGATGATGGGTTTCTGCTCTGTGAAGTCCTCGGTCTCCTCCAGCAAGCTCAGGTTGTTGATGAACTCGGTGTTGTTGGCGGGTTCCTGCTTGACAGATGGGACTGGTGAAGAGGTGTTGGAGTCGCCCGGGTTGATAAACTCCGGCCGGGGCAATGGCCAAGTGCACGACCGGGGCCGCGACAGCGGTTCAAAATCCGGGTCGATTTCCACCAGGTGTGGCTGCTGAGGCGCTTCCGCCATGGTCGAAAGGTGAGTGAGAAAAGTGTTACAATGTCATGTAATTGTGACGAACCTGTCGCTCCTCAAAAGCAGCAACTTCGCCTCGGAGACGTGAGCGAACGCAAGATAAAACTGACCGGGAAAAGAGAGCTCCGCTTGGGCGCAGGAAACAACACTGAAAGTTACATCCCAAGTCGATAAAAAATTAAAAATAAATGTAAAAAAAAATCAGCTGATTAAAAGAATGATTCTAAAACGTCTTTCAAGTAAAGTCGAGTACGTGGTCACAGTGTGTTGACCCGCTGGTTTGTTTTTGTCCAGTCCTACAGACGTTCCGTCTGCTCCTCGTACAGCCTGTTGACTCTGTTGTACATACAGCTTGTGAGGACTTACTGGAAGTATCATTTGTCAGCTGACACCGCCCACATTTGACTGACAGCCGAAAAGCACCAATAAACTGCATCGAAAGACTAAATGAAAAAAGTAAACCTGTGGAGAGCAAATGTGGAAGATTTTTTTTTTAAATTTTAACGTAATTTCTACAGAAGAATTATATCCATTGCTTTCCCCTAAATATCCTGTATTTAGGTCAAAACTTAGCAACTCTAAATCATTCATTATTTACGATTAAATAAGAGCAATGGTAACTAAATATTCTGTTAGTATTGAAAGCAGACTACAGACTCTGTAAGAGTAATTGTAGCGTGTGTAGTAACATACAGCCAGAGTCTACACTGGCGCACCATCAGAGCGTCTTTATAACCTGGGGTCATTTTTGGTTCACACTAAAACTGGACGATGCCAATTTTTAAGCACTGAACTGGAAATATCGCGCTCTGCGGGCTGTGTGGCTGCCTGTTGCTCGGGAAACGTGATTAGAGAAATGAATGGATTCCGCCGAGCATCCGCAAGTTTTAGATCCAAAAGTCACACAGTGAGTCAGGAAGCAGACCTCAAAAATCCACGAGGACGGTCACATTAGTTGAACATTACTGAGAATCCGTGGGTAGATTTTACATGTGCTGTGTGTGCAAGCTGTGATAACAAGGAGCAGGGGAATTACTTACCTGATGCATATTCGTATTTTCGCACATATCGCAGCTACTTTTACTTTAAATTCAATATGTGCATATGTTTATTGTACTAGCATATAAATAGTATGTAAATGGCTGCACTGATGGCTAAAACAGGGCTATTTTTAATGCTTGTCGGCTGCAGGCGGTACTTTTGTTTGCTCAAGCTCGTCCTAAACTTTACTATTAACCAAAAAAAGATTCCATAATTAATTTGATACTTATGCCTCCCTGGATGACCTGGTAATAAGCTAGATTTGTCACAGAATCTGCGCTGTGTACACATTTTATAGTTTTAATTATCATTTCATGAGCAAAAATGCTAATAAAAGTAAGGTCTTTATAAAATGTTCTCAAATGGTAAAAAGGAAAATACAAACTTGGGGGTTAAAAAAATGAAGTAAATGGACTCGTTCCTTTCATGATCTGTGGCTCTACCACTTTGAGACTGTTTGCTGGAGCAGAAGCTGTCTGGTGTCTTAAGCCAACTGTGGAGTAGGGGGACACCTTGTGGTCTTCATCGGGTATTACAGTCAGACGGGGCATTACTGGCATAAATTCGGAAGTACAAGATGAGTAAATTCGGGGGAGATAATTCCGTCAACATTGCGCAATTATTCGAGTACGTGAGTGGAATGAATACACGATGGATTTACGTTATCACATAAAGTACTCCACTGTACTAGAATCTTGGGATGTCTTCCTCTTAATATCACGACAAAACTTGTAATAGACACGCCGGTCCGCATATTCATACTTCTGTTAAATCTATCGAGACATCATTCACAGATGATGTTACGATGCAGAAAGCTATTTCATTCTAATCAGCGAAATGTCACAAGACTGAGTTAAAAAAAAAATAGAGCCTGTTGCCAAATATGACTTTAACTCGGTGTAGTGTATCATATATCTAATCTATATCTCATATAATTAAACTATTATCCAATTACTTAATTTTAAGAATGAAACCGTGTGTTTAACTGAGTGTGTCTTTTTCTCTGTAGCGTGAACTCCTTGAGCGTTTTGCGCTCGGTAGGACGGGACAAATACCCGCCAATGAAATGAACTTATAGACAAAACGGTAATACTTTATGTTGTTGCATCAACTAACACTGAGCTCCCACGGACAACAGCACGGATGAATAATATTACGTCTGAGTTATGTCCTGTGTTTCTTGAATGTGCAGCTACCTCCTTTCTGCGAAGTCAGATCATGTGGGAACTTGTGTCGTAAGGTGGAGTGAAAGTACAGCGACGCGTTAAATGCTCCCACTGTTCTTTGCGAAGGATTAACCTACGCTAAAGAGATTACAGGTAAGCACCACGGGCTCCTTCTAGGTGCTTCATTTTACTGACTTCCTCTGTTAAAACAACTTATTTCTCACCTAAGGCTCGTTTTTAATCTCTTTTGCGAATAATGTCATGTTTTGTGATTGCGTGTGGAAAAAAAGATTAGGGAAAGGTGAAATGAATGAAAACCATGTGGATATTTTCAGGCTCGTGTCCTTAAAGTCACGATGGCTCCACATCCTGTAATTCAGGCGATCATCGACTTCTCAGCTGGAGCTGCAGGTGAGTTTAACGTAAAGACACGGCCGTATTTCACGCCACTCGCATCAGATTGAAGATAATCACTTGGACCAGCTTTGTGTTGCTTTAAAAGTGACCCAAACCCTGGCAGCAAAAGGATCACAGCATAACACCTACCTGATCCCATCAGTGTGGGGGTGAACGGTTTAGTCCAAGCTGTCATTCAATTATTAACGTAAAGAAGTGAGGAAGGTTAATTTTGCAAAATTCAAAAATTGGGATATGCTCAAAGATTGGAAGCAGGCCACATCTATTTCAGTATTGATCGTCTTTAACACCATTTGCTGTATATGTCCAGTTATTTATCTAAAGTTTAGTCAGAGGTCAGAGGGTTTATATGCTGTACTCATCATTGACATGAATGCCATGGATATTTTCAGCTTTTAATGATTTATTTGAGCTGGGTTTTTTTCTGGGGTGAAATAACTGCACAACATATGTATTTAATGATTTTTTAATAAAGCAGTAATTATATGGATAGGCTTGGGTTTATTTTGGAGTTTCTCTTATCTGCACAGGTTCAAAAGTATACATAGAGAGTGATATGCTAAATCACCCACTAAAATCTGACTTGTTGAAGGTTGTACAATGTCTTTTAACCTGACAAGGACATGGCCTATTAACTTTTCATTAGTGATCATGACTGACTACAACTGGTTGTTTCTCTTTGCCAGCATAAAAAAGGATTTCGTTGACAGCACCCATTAGATTCAGTAATCTGTAACTGATTGGTGCAGATGTCATGTGTGCTTCAGCATCTAACTAGTGATCATAAAGGGAGTAACATTTTTTTAAGTGGCAGATAACTTCAAATGCAACGTTTCAATCGGCCTAACAAATATCAGCAAACACACAAACTGTTTGTGAGCAGTCTGTCACACAGTGTGTCTGCAAGCTAAAGGTACAGCTGCTGTATTTCCCAGGGAGAATGAGAGATAACTTCACTCGGAGATGGAGAAAGATGTAAGAAAGAAAAGAAGGGAGAGGAAGAAGACAGGTTATATTTAAAGGTAAGGACTGCTCAGTGGCCTTTGATAAACTGGAAATTTAAAGCTTAGATGTAATGTTCTTAATTTTAAATCAGATAATGGATCTGTATATGATTTGAAGTTATATATTTAAAAAAAAAACACTGCTAAGTGTGTACTTTTTACTTCGTGTTATTCAAAGGTTGCATGAAAGTACAACACAGTTTCATGCAGGATAAACCAGTTTGCTTTGCCATACTGTGAATTTACAGTAAAGCACTGTGTTGGACTGGTGCACAGCGGCTGTGGTGTTTATGGTCAGTGTTAGGTTACATCAAGGTTAGGCGAGGTCAATTCACTGAGTTATACATACTGCATACTGTCAGTATAGGGAATGGAAATAATCCGAGATAGCTAAATCCACAAAGAGCAATAAACCAGGTGAACTCTACAAATTGTGCCAACAAAAGTGCTCAAATATTCAGCCAGAACTGCCAGAAGTTTGCTGATGGCTACCAAAAGGTGTAACTGGTTGAGATGTAACTTGCACTGTTTGCTTACCAAATACTAATGGGGGTATGTGTATAGATTTTGACCTTGTATATGTTTTTTGACACTGTGTGTATTAGAGAAACATGAAAATAAATTCAAACCTGTGCACCCAATTTTTGTTTTTTTAAAGTCTTTAATGATGTATGTTGTACAATTCTTCCACCCTGAAAAAGGAACAGTTAAAAAATAATTAAAACCTCAAAAATACAGTTTCTTAAGATCAAATATTATACACACACACATATGTATCTTAATACATCTACATATATTTTTATAGTCTGATTTCCAATACTTTTTAATCTCTGAGTTCTTCTCAGTTATTCACGTCTTGATGCCCACTCAGGTGGCACAGCCTGCGTGCTGAGCGGTCAGCCATTTGACACAGCAAAGGTGAAGATGCAGACGTTTCCCACAATGTACCGCGGCTTCATCCACTGCTTCATCTCAACATTCCGGCAGGTGGGACTCCGTGGTCTTTACAAAGGCACAACGCCTGCCCTGATAGCCAACATCGCTGAGAACGCGGTGCTCTTCTTGAGTTATGGGCTCTGCCAGGATGCCGTCCGCTTTATGTCAAGGATGGACAAAGGCGCTGATCTCAGGTTGGAAGAAGATATTTCTGACTATTTATTTACATAATAACCTGCATAATATGTAACAGACTTCAGTGAGGAGCAGCTGGGTATAGCACAATTTGATGTTAAATGTTCATGTGAACCAGGACTCTCAGTTTTCAGTGTCTTGAGACATTTTCGGGGGTTCAATCCTCCACATTTTCTTTCCGCTCTGTGATTTGCTGCCTCCTCTTTTCACTCCCTGTGCAGAAAAGCATTTCATCATGTACTGAGATGCAACATCATAATCATAAGTGTGTGTGCTCACACAGTTTAAAACTTTAGATTAAGTGTCTTTCTTGGCAATTGAGAATGAAATAATAAAGTGAATAATAATTAAGTAAATTCCCCACAATAATAATTATCTATTGCAGCCAGAAATAGAAACTAAATGAAGAGAAATGGTTTTCAGTGACGCTCTTTAGAGACAAATGTTAAAATTGATGGAGCATTTTTAAAGGATTTAAGTTGTTTGGGATATTCATTTTGATTTTAATGAAAAAGCTTTTTTTTGTCATTCAATGAACTATAATGAAAATACTGCCATTAATATTACACATTGAACCCACTGAAATCATGCTCAGCCAAACGGGCTTTAAACTAATTGCAATTTTAAAATAACTTTCCTTAAGCAGCTTTGTATTTTGAGCTGTCTGATCACTTTAAGAAATACCTTTTTCTACAGTTGTGCCACATTGCATTTATCACAACCTAAATCTTTATTTTATGTCATAGTAAACAGTGATTAGCATAAGAAAAAACTAGAAATGATGAGAATATTTCTTTGATGTAACTGCAAGGAAAACTTTTTCCTCATTTGAGCCTTGCAAAAAAGGCCCAAATGAGTGTAGCTACTAATTTTCAGATGGTCACTCTCTTCCTAAGCTGTTCATCTAATTTTGATAATGGAATTTGGAATTGTATCAAGTATGAAATACAGCTTACATTATCTTTATTTGACCTTTCAGCCTCTTGCCTGAACTTGGATTTGAGCTTCCTAAAGCAGGAAATCTGTAATGCTGTAAAAGTATATGTTTTAGTAAGGCATATTTAAATGCGTATAACCTTTGCATTTCCTCTAATAGCTCTTTGGGAATCGCCTTCGCTGCACAAAAACATTGTTTTTGGTTGTCAAACTCTGTTATCTTTGTGATTTTTCATAAATTCAACTAAAGAAGCTGAAACAGATTGTGTTTTTGTAACAGGCTGCTTCTCTGCCTAAAGACACAGTTTAGAATTGGTTCTTTGCTAAGAATATCTGCTATATGTGTAGACACAACACTGGTTCATCTCTTGAGTTAAGTACCTTTTTATCTTTGAATGATTCATAGCTCAGTGTTAAGGAAATAAAAAAAAAAACATTCCTGTGAAACTGATCAGGTACAAGAATCTTGGAAAACTATTGCTCAACATGACTTTAAAATTTACAAAAAAAGCCTGGCACCTTGGAAGCAAAATATATGAAATGAAATGAGTGTGACTCAAACCTTTTGCATAGTAGAGTCAGAAGCAGACTCATCACATTAAAAATCCATAAGGTTTAGCGCATTTATCTCCGTACCAAATGAGTGATATAATCACAACACTGGAAAACCGTCTTGGGAACAGTCATTAAATCGATATCCATTAAGAGCTCTTGATCGTCGGACACATGCCAGTTATTTGTGTATCAGCGGTCAGAGCAAACCTTAGCACTGGCTGCATGAGGCAGAAATAAAACAGTCTCTTTTTTGTAGTTCTAAAAATTGAAGATGGGGATGTATGTACATTAAAACCCTTTCCTCTTCATACTCTTATCTTTTGTTGTACTTGTCATTGCTCGTCAGTGATCTTCAGAAGGCATCTGCAGGGTCTTTAGCTTCCATCTTCTCCTCCATGGCAATATGCCCCACGGAGCTGGTGAAATGTCGCTTGCAGGCCATGCATGAAATGGAAGCATCTGGCAAGGTGGCAAGAGGACAGAAAAGGTAAGTGGAATTAAAAACCTGACATTGTTACGACAAGAAAAGTTTTAGTTGACCAAAGCTGTGCTAGACTTTGTTTTCTGGGATGTCTTCAGCACAGTGTGGACTGTGGTTAAGACCGTGTTGAAGACAGATGGCCCGTTAGGATTCTACCAAGGACTGATGTCCACCTTCATGAGGGAACTTCCTGGTTACTTCTGCTTCTTTGGAGCCTATGAGTGGTGTCGGTCCACATTTGCGCGACACATGGGCACAAGCAAAGATGGTATAGGTATGGTTATATCATCTTCTTGTTGTATTTATGGTATTTTTGGAGTTTGTAGTATGTTTGACTCAAAATAGTTTCTGCCTTTGCAGGTATTCTTCCGCTGATGTTCAGTGGGGGATTTGCAGGAGGATGTCTTTGGTTGGTGGTCTATCCAATAGATTGTATAAAGTCCAGGATCCAGGTGTACTCCTTAGCAGGGAGGCAAGAGGGCTTCATCAAGACCTTCATGGGTGTTATACGCACTGAGGGTAAGGTTTGAACATGTATGCACAGATGAATATGAGTGGGTTTTCTGATTCTCTGTGTGATGATTGTAGTCTTGGGAACACATACTTTTGCAGGATGCACCCCAAATGCCATTTTGAATATATTGGCATGTGTTATATTTCTTTATGTCTGTGAACGTAAGTTAAAAAATATGATAGTGTCAGCAGTGTAAGCAGCAGTAGGTCACAAAACTTTACAAGTGTGTAGCTGTGATCCGATTGAAGGCCACAATTGAAGATGGGGATGGTTCTGACCCACAACATGTAACTAATCTTTAAAGAATGTGGGGTGTGGACTTTAAACTGGGACTTTAACCCTTGCTTTTGGCACCCTTTACTACTGGCTTATAGAATAGGACACACATGTGTTCAAAGTAGGCCCTTATCTTGATGCCAGGCTGTAATATTCAGAATCAGAAAACAATATCTAAGCAGACAAACCTCCCCACTTCATAGGAGGTGGGTAACAGTAAAAACTGAAAACAATTATTGTGAGAGACAATGTTTTATAACCTTATGTAACATATCAGAGATAAATGCACTATAAAACACTGTTCTGTGACATTGCAGCTTTAATAACTGTTATCTGTGTGATAAGGGTATATTGACAGACTGTCATTTTGAAATATTGCTAATTGGTCCATGCTCTTTTTTTTAATCTGTAGAGAACAGTCTGTGCAGCTTTTCCTCTTTGTCCCGACAGGGTTCACTGCTCTGTACTCTGGCTTAACTCCTACAATGGTGCGCACCTTCCCTGCCAACGGAGCCCTCTTCCTGGCTTATGAGTTTAGTCGCAAGTTAATGATGGATGCCGCTGGTGCCTGATGCAATGGATCTTTCCAACCAAAGCAAATATTTTAATAAAAAAAAAACCTTTATTTTTGCCAACTCTTTTTTATTTTTAGTGTGTGTGACCCAGTGGTATGAAACACTGTAATATATAAATATAATAAAAACAGAATCATATGTGAGTTATTTGGACTAAGATCTCAAGGAAAAAAGAGGCAGTACAAACACTGCACTTGAAAATGACCTTGTTCTTTTGTCAAGTCAAAAAAGAAATTACAGTTGTATTTTTGGCCCATTCACTTTAATAAAATTGGAGCATGTGTCATAAGATAGTGCAAATGCATTTAAATTACAATTTTATAAAAATGTAATGTAAAAGAAGTGAAAAACTTCAGGATCTCCACGGCCAAAAAAACCCCCAAACCAAAAAACCCACTCTTCCTAGAAAAAAAACAGAACATAAAGTTATACATGTGAAAACAAAAAACAGGAGAAACATTGAAAAATAAACACATCAGAAACTCCTGTGAATCTTTTCATGAAGGGTCCAAAAAGTCAGTAGACCCAACACTGCCAGACTAATGACTTTCCGTGTAAGGTTCAATATAATCTATATTCCATGAAATAGAATTTTAAACCTCATAAATAATCCTTAATTTTGTAAAAACTTGGGGAATCCATGGGAAAAATGCGAGGAAAACTACGTATCATCTTCTTTGAACATCACCTCTCATGTTTCATGACTTGGATACAACAATTATTTATTCATGTGACGGACTCAGGTGACAGACTGCTGAACTTAAATGTACGAAAGCACAAGAGCAGGACTGAGATAGCTTTTCAATACAAGAGCCACAAAGATCCTGGTTAAACAAAAATGGTTCATGTTACATCTTAGCAACCTAAAGGTGACTTACAGGGCAAGCGTGCCTCACTGTTGTAGAAAGCAACCGGTGTTAAGGGAAAAAGACCGCACCCACAGAGAGAACAGACACGTAAACAAGTGCAGTACTGTTCTAGCTTGCTCGATCACAGACAACCAATGATTTCTACAACATCCAGCACAGCAGAGATGGTCACACAGGATAAACTGCAGAAAAATGATGGCATTATTGAAGGTAAATACTTTTTATAACCCATTCTGAATGTTTATTTTTAGAATAAGGGATATAAAATAAGGGCTGATTTTTCTTCCAAGAAACCTTATGTTAAAGAGTCCAGAATTGTAGGAGTTGCATAGGACAGCTGTGCTGTGTAAAAGTCTTGTGCCTCACTTCATTTCTTTCTAATTTGCTAGGGAAATGTGTACAGTAAAAGATATAAAAATGTGTGAAAGTACAGTGGGAGTATAGTATATACTGTAAGGCAAAAGCACTTTTCTCTACATCTAAGGGATTTATTTCTATTTAACATTGGGAGCAATTCGGGGTTCAGTATTGTGCCGGGGGAGCCATCCCTGGAGCAGCTAGGATTGCTCCACCAACGTTCTGATTAACAGATGTCCCCGCTCTACATCCTGAGCAACATCCACCCCTAAATATATTATTCTTCAGCATTCCTTAAGTAGTCCTCAGGAATCCTGGCTTCGTAAAGGACATTCAAAGCCCTTCTTTGGATGCTGGCTGTCTTTTGTTCCATTCCTACACTGCTTCAGTGATATTGAGGTCCAGGCTTTGGGGAGGCCAATACATCACCAGTAGGGTTGAATTGTGCATTTTTCTATTTAAGCCAAACATACTGTAAACACGTTTAGTGCATTTACACTGTGCTTAGATCAAAATCTGATAGTACTTTTCACATGCATTCATCAGTTTTGACAAGATCTCCAACACCACTAGATGAAATGCAGACCCAAACTATTGCAAAGTCTCCACCATGTTTAACAGATGGCTGTAGACACTGAATTCAAATCACAATTTTCCAATTTGGATTCATTTCTCCATATGATCTGTTGCCACTGATTTTCCACTTCTTCTTTTGTACTTGTTCACTTTTAAGGACACACTACGCAGAAATATGCCAAGTGTTTGGTTTAAGTTGTGTTTCATGTGTAGGTACAACACTGGTCCATCCCTTGAGTTAGGGTCCTTTTTATGCTTGAATAATTCATACATTAGCATTATGTAGCATGACAAAAAAGAAAAAAAAATGAGGACTGGACAGAAAATGAGAGGAAAAGCAGCCAATGTCCAAAGAAAACCTTAGACATGCCTTCACATGCCTGGTGAAATGTTTCTCAGGACAAAATATAAAGAAATGATGGGTGGCTCAAGACTTTTGTAAGTACGTTTGATAAGAATACCGGCTCTTCAGTGCACAGCATAGATATTTAAATATTTTATTTTTTGCCTATAATTTGTACTGGGCTATTTTTATAGTAATATTTTAACACATTAATCATAGCTCCAAAAACTGTGAAAAGGAGGAAAGCAGTGAATTAATAATTACCATATATTTACCCAAATATCCTTAACCTACATAATCATTTGGCATATTAATTTAATATACATCTTAATCACATTCTATTTTAACATCACTTATTGCATTTCAATAACATGGCCTTTCATTAGAAAAGCATTAGTCGTCACCATTTATCATAATTGGCTGGCGTATTTTTAATATTAGAAGTAAATAAATTAAATTATCCGTAGTTATGTATTAGCTTTGTGTCTTGTTTAAAAGATTCACCTGAAAGTCTTCCTGAAAAGACTTTTTTTTCTCTCCCACCCTGTATATGACACAGAGAGTGACATCTCAGTGTTTTAATGATGATATTTGAATATCTCAGTGAGTTTGCACAACACTTTGTGACTTATGTGGATTTTAAGCTACGTGCCTTCCCTTAGAAATTATTTACATCATTAGTGAAATAGGAGCAGTGTAGATCCATTACATCTCTCGGCACTAATGTTCTATGTCACCTTTAATAAAAGGTGGCGTCCCAGTGGAGCATATTACTGGATAATTATGTCATCAAAGTAACACCAAGAACTTATGGTTTGAATTTAAATGTGAAATGAAGCTATGAAAAAAAAAAAGCAAGATATTGTACATACCCTGCACTTTAAAAACTTGTAAAGTGCTTCTGCTCTTTTTGCAGATAAAAACTCAGGGAAACTGGGATGCTGTGGTTGGCTGTTGGTTTTCATATCCATCATCTTTGTAATAGTAACCTTTCCACTCACAATATTTATGTGTGTCAAGGTACAGTATATTCTCATTGCGGAGCACTGCTTATTAGGATTTAATCACTATTTCTTCACATAGATGTGTATACATACCATGAAAAAAATACTCCATTTATATTTCTGTATTTCTTATTTACTGTTGTGCGATTGGTTGTCTCCAACATTCAGATAGTGAAGGAGTATGAGCGAGCTGTCATCTTTAGACTCGGCCGGATCACAGACAGAAAAGCTAAAGGGCCAGGTTTGTGGTTAAATATACAACAAACACTTTGGTTAAGCCATCCCAGAAACCAAAAGGAAAAATAAAACGGTTGGCTTTGGAAGTTGACTCCACATTATCATCTGAACTGCCTTTTATCTTTTTCCAGGACTTTTCCTAATATTACCCTGCACCGATAACTTTGTGAAAGTAGATCTGAGAACTGTGTCCTTTGATATCCCTCCTCAAGAGGTATATTCTTGCTTTGTTTTATTATGAAAGCACTCTGTCTCTGTTATCTCATGCATCACAAGCCATTTGTAGTTTCTGTCAGTAAATAAACTGCAATTTTTGTAAACATTTGCAGATCCTAACGAAAGACTCTGTGACAGTGTCTGTGGATGGTGTGGTTTACTTCCGTGTATACTGCCCCATTTCAGCGGTGGCTAATGTGACCAATGCGCACTCATCTACTCGACTGCTTGCTCAAACCACTCTGAGGAATGTCCTTGGTACCAAAAACCTTGCAGAACTTCTATCTGACAGAGAGGGCATTTCACTCAGTATGCAAGTGAGGATAAAGTGCTGTTACACCTATTACAAAAATTTTCATTTACATTTATATATAAGCATACCCTTTAAAAAAGGTAAGAAAAGCCTTATTACAGATACTTTTAGAGCTCCTTCATTCCCACCCGCCATTCAAAGAACACTTTTTTTTTTGGCCACAAGGAGAATGCTAGAACAAGTAGAAGCCACTGGTTTTCTCACTGTAGAGTATAAAGTATTTGATTTGTTGTTTATTAAACTATAACTGTGACTAGAGTGTTTGATATTGGATGTTACCCTGCAGGAAGCCCTGGATGAAGCCACTCATCCATGGGGTATCAAAGTGGAGCGTGTAGAGATCAAAGATGTGAAGTTGCCTCATCAACTGCAGCGAGCCATGGCAGCAGAGGCTGAAGCCAGCCGGGAGGCCAGGGCCAAGGTAATGAGAGGAATGGAAGACTGAATTCAATTTCCTTTTCATGTATTCAGGCCCAGAAATGAAACATCAGAAGATACTGATCGTCTGCCTATATTTCAGATCATTGCTGCAGAGGGGGAGATGAATGCTTCCAGGGCTCTGAAAGAAGCCTCTCTGGTAATGGCTGACTCACCCTCAGCTCTCCAGCTAAGATACCTTCAGACTCTCAACACCATCGCAGCAGAGAAGAACTCCACCATCATCTTCCCTCTGCCAATAGATATAATACAACATTTCATGCATTGGAAGGCATGAATCTCATGTCAACCAAGTTGCATATAATTCAAATCAAGTCAGATTGTCGCAGATTTGTTTTGTTTTTTTGCAATATTACCATGTTTACATTTAGAAAGCTCCAGTGAGAGCTTTTTTTAAATGCAGGCCTAATGTGGTTATTGCTGCAATCTGCTCTGCATTATTACTTATTAACCTTAAAAAGAGGCTCTCCCTTCTTGTGTATACTTGCTGTGATTTAATACTTAAATACAAAGTGCAACATATACAGTATAGACAATACTTCTCATCATTCACCACAATATGTTAACCAGCTAAGCTACAGTTACAGTTTTGAGGGATGACAATAAATAAATGTGCAGGAAGTGTAAGGTCAAAACAATGCACGTAAACCTTATAAAGGCATGCTTTCAGACAACCGTATCCAGCGCATGAGTTTCTGAAATACTGAATAGGAACAAAAATCATGTAAACAACAGAAGCAAGGCGATGCAGCAACCTTTTCTGACATTGGACATAAACTGTAAACAAAACCTCTTATTCTAGTGTCGGACAAACATTCGGTAAATGAGTACAAGGTCATGTCCACAGGACACAGGCATTCAGTGCAATCAGAGTACCTGATGGAGAGAGCCATCATTTCCACTTTCTTTCAAAACACCCACCAGCGATGAAGCTAAACATAATCAACTTGTATTAACAATAAATGTAACTCACCTAGAACCAAATCCCTATTTCAGCAGATTTCCATACTTTATGTCTGAGGGAATGGATAAAAGAAAGCCTGCTTTATTACAATGTATTAATGTCATAAAATCCCATTTCACTTAATTATTATGCGTTTCCTGACTGTGTTAGGCTCTTTAAAATAGTTTTTTACAGAACGCTTACATCCAAATAAAATTTCTAGAAATGTTATCTGGCAAAACAGACATTTGAGACAGGTGGTTATATGTAAACATGAAAAAAAATACAATACAAAAAAAGGCAGTTGCTTCCTTTTGATGACTCTTAATTCTCCTCAAGACCTGAGATTATTCTCTACAATGAGAAATGAGGTAACATTGCAATCAGACTCTCGTGCTTATTTTGATGGAAATGTAATCAGTTTGGGGTTTTTTGTCAATTGCGGTTAATTCTTTCTCTATAAAGATTTCTGTGGTGAAAACACACACAAACAATCAAAATAATAATAAACATCAACAGAGAAAACAGCAATAGTTTCAGCTAGCTGCCAGAGCCCTGACAGTATAATCTTAAAATGCAACAAAACAGATAAATGTTTTGCAACGTCTGCACCATTTATGGCTGATTCGGCAGCAATTAAGTCCAACCATATGACAGCTACAGTACTTAATGAACTGCTGTATTCAATGATTTCCTCTTTGGTGGTTTCTATGTAGTCTGCATGTTCACTTTGTAGGACATGTTTATAAACTGCTCAACAACAAAAAAAAGTGAACACTTGATCATCACAGCATAACACAAACTGAGCTAGACGTCAGGAATTAGACTGTCCAGTAAGGAAGCAAAACCACCAGCACTGGAGAAGCATCAAGAAGATCCACCAAACACTGAATGATGCTGCATGTGGTGACCATACACTGCTGTCTTCTCTTATCCTTTCTTATTTTTCTGCAGTTTTGCTCTTTGCTTGTGTCACTGTCACTACTGGTAGCATGAGACTGTACCTGCACAAGTAGCCCAGCTCCTCCAGGATGGCACCAGAAGATGGGAAAAGAGGGGTCATATTAAGAGAGAACAGGGGCTAAAGCACGGGCATCAACCTAGCTGCAAAACCAGTATCTGCTCCTCAGTGCAAGGAAGAACAGGTGGAGCCAGAACCCCTCAAAATGACCTCCGGCAGTTTACTCATGTACATGTTTTTGAACATACTGTCACAAGACAGTCTCGATATGTCTTTTTGCAGGACCTGTGCAATTCTGCCTCCCCAGACCATCACTGACCTACTGTCAACCCAGTCATGCTGGATGATGTTACAGGCAGCAACGTTACCAATGGCATACTGGAGGTCATTTTCTAGGGCTTTGCTAGTAATCTGCACAAAGGCACAAAGGAGCAGATCTACGGCCTGTCCAGGTCTGCTCATACAACAGCCCATCACCCCTGGGGTCTTCTCCACACTCTTGGAGTAAAAAAATCATTCTGAAAGGATCAGGAATAAGCAAAGATGTATGTGAACACGTGTTAAACCTTTACCTTCTTGGAGATTTTCTTGTTGTTTCATTTGCACAAAGGCAGATTAAATTGATTAGTAATAATTTTTTTGCTTCCTAACCGGACAGACTACTATTCCTGAAGTTTAACTGACTTTGCTTCATACTGCGATGATCAAGTGTTAACCTTTTGAGCAGTCAATTATATTAATTCATCTGAAGGGTGTGAAGGGCATCAACTCACCTAGTGTGAAATGTATAACGCAATGTTTTACCTTTAATGAATCCTGTTCAAGTTAATAAGAAATTCCTTTTAAATCGCGATGCTCCACTGCCCTTCCGTGCCACTTCATCACACTGTAGGCAATCCTACAATATAGTTAATTATAACTGGAAGACAGATCATGCTTTAAAGAGAGCAATACATGTACAGATTTTACAAAGTATGGTCAGGAAAACTGTTGACTGTGTTGGCAGTTCAGAAGATACAAGTTGGGTTGTTGTTGTAGCCACACATTTCAGGTCAATGCTAATATGCAAGTTAAAGTAGCATGGATGATTGAGGTTAAACGGCTTGATATTCACTCATAAACTCCTACAATATTTCAGGATGAAAAGGATAATAAGCCCCAGAGAAGAATCTGAACATTGAGAGTAATACTGTAGGTAGTTTTGTGATTTTACTCACAAAAAGAATTTTCCTTGTCCTGGTGGATGCTGCTGGTGGGAGAGAATGGATGGCAAAAGGCGCTTTTTGTGTTTGTTGTTGCACTTTTGATTATCATTATGTCTTGTACATCCATCATCCTGAGCGCTGGATGAGAAGATGGAGATGTAGGCGAAAACATGGAAATGAGGCACCGTGATTTTCATTCTGCTCTCCAATCAATCTACAATCTGTGGGAGTTTTTCAGTGCATCTGCTGTGTGTTGCGTTCGTGTGGAGTAGGAAAATCTGAGGGCAGAGAATTCCTTCTTTTAGTAACAGGTGTGATTAACAGTACAATTGGTTAGGTCAGTGGGGTTCAAACTTTAAATCACATAGGCAAGTGGATTTTCCCAACAAACAGACCTATTTGTGTTTATATAGTGTAACATCCATCCCTCTTCTGATTGAGAGAAACATTCACCCAAGAGGTTTAAAACAAATGAGGCCTTCTGATTCCAGCTAAAAGCTTTTGGTGACGAGAACTTCCAGAAGAGCATCACTGGTGATACGAGTGTGGACGGGCAGGAGAGCCTGGTCCAGAGGGTGGCCGATGGATAGGGGAGGAGCTGGGGGACATGTGAGGACTCAGCTCTCCGGTCTGTAGGCGCCACAGCAGCTCCTCATTGGTGCGACTAAGGCGCTTCTTCTCATTGCTCTCCTTCTCCACGTTCACTTGCAGATTAGCATTCTCTTCAGAGAGTTGCCTAAAGTGACAAGGAAAAGGTCACGTTGTGTGGTCACTTTTTTTTTTCTTACTGATTTTTGCACGTTAACTGTTAAAGTTCATCACAACACAAGGAGAAAAAGACTGAACAAGTATGGCTTGTTTGGAACAACTGTCAGGAGAAAACCTTTTCTCTAAAAAAAATGTATGGCAGCACAGTTCAACTTTGCAAAAATCCATCTGAACAAACTTTTCAAAAGTACTTCTGGAACAATGTCCTCTGGTCATAATGCACAGCACCATGTTTGATGAAAACCAAACACAGGATAACAGCATAGCATCAATGCCTCCTATCAAGTGTCAAAGACGGTGGTGGAGCGACGATATCTGTTTATTTTTCTAACCACATGACCCAGGCACCTTGCTATCATTGAGTTGACCGTGAGCTCCTCTTATACCATCTGTCTGACAGCCAAACAAGCTTTATCAAAATTGAGTCAGGCAACAGGACAATGATCCCAAGCACAGCAGCAAATCTGCAACAGAATGGCTGAAAAAGAAAAGAGTCAAGGTGTTCCAGTGTTGGGCCACTGCTTGATTCAGTGTTAACACAGAATCCAGTCAAGGAATGGCCCATCTAAATCACATCATTTAGGTGAATTATCCCTTTTCTGTTGCATCAGTTTACTGAGCTTCACCAGCATTCGTTTATGCTCTCTTAAGATAGGATCACCCAGTGTTAACACTGTGTGCTGTGATTATCTAAATGATGCAAGAGACTGATAATATTATGCACAAAACAATTATTCCAAGTTACCAGTGGTGGTTCTATAAAGTATTGAATTTCTGCATTCAGAATTATGGGTTTCATTATTGTAAATGTTTCTAAACATTAATTATGTGTAGAGTTTGCATGTTTTCTCCGTGTTCGCGTGGGTTCTCTCTGGGTGCTTCCTCCTACAGTCAGAAGACATGCAGTTAGTGGGGATAGGTTAATTGGAAACTAAATTGCCCATAGGTGTGAATGCTTGTCTGTGTCTATGTGTTAGCCCTGCGACAGACTGACGACCTGTCCAAGGTGTACCCTGCCTCTCGCCCTAACACCGCTGGGATAGGCTACAGTCCCCCTGCGACCTTGAAAAGGATAAGCGGATGAGAATGGATGGATGGATGGATTAACTGACCTCTATAAACAAAAATATTCTGTATAACATAGATGACGTATCCAGAAAACTGCAACACTTCTAAGACAAGAAAGCACCAAGCACAGTTACATCTCGTGGTTGGAACTTTAATCAGCACATGTATGGATTTTCTCTGACCTGGACACAGCGAGATTCTTGTCTATTTGTTCCTTCAGGTCCTCATTCTGCTGTTGTAACACTTGTAGTTTCTCCTCCAGGAACACATTCTTTGCAGCCTGCTCAAAAAACACAGGTAACACAGTACACCACACTAAAATACTTGTGGAACGAGTGAAACAGTGGTGCAGGCTAAATGATTTGGGTTTACAAAGGAAACATTAGCGCTAATGAAAGTAGATGGGAGGTAAATGGGAAGGCTGCAGTAACGATACACTTGACAACTAATGAAATCATTCATAAATCTCAGCAAGCTGCCATGAATCATACCAACTTAAAATAAGTTTTAATGCACTGGATATTTTGCAACATACTCCAGATGTTCTCTGGTAAAAACTTGAAACCTACTATTTTCTCCAGTTCTGAAATCTTCAGCTCCTGCTGATGGATTTGTTGATTTTTCATCTCCAGAACTTCTTTGAGGCTCTTCAGGTCCTCCTCAATGTGTTTATAGGGAGCCAAAGCATCCTTTTAAAAAGCATTAAAAAACACCACTAAGCTGTAAAACCAATCAACAAGTTTTATGCTGTTAATGTTGCTACTGTCACATCAGCAGTAAGCAGTGTATCGTGAAGCTCTTACCACGATCTGCTCATCTGTGCTTTTGCGGAGAGCTTCTTCAAATCGTTTTGCTCGATCTCTGAGACTACGGTTCTGAAATGTCAGTGTGTCCACCTGATCCTGATGACCATGGATATTAAACTGTTAGTGACTTAAACTATTAACTAGGTCATATTATGAATTTTTAAGGAGAACTGTTAACCTGCAGTGACAGTCTGATCTTTTCAAACTCTTCTTCCAAAGACTTCCTCTGTTGTTCATGGGCCATCTTCAAATCTGACACGAGAAACACACACCGTCATGTTTCTTGACCTGCAGTGATTCAGCGCAGGGTGGCAACAGGTTTTAAATGGGGTGCTTACTCTTCACAGTCCTGGCATGCTCCTCTTGCAGAGTGGCCAGTGTATCATTGTGAGCCGTCTCCATCTCCATCAAGGACGCCTCATGGTTCTGACTCATCTCCTCAAGCTGCAGGCAACAATTACAAAAATAACTCATCAGTGCTACCCGCTGTTCACATACATGCGTATATATGAACACCATGCAACACACTATTTTCTCCCATTTTTGTTTCTCTTTAATAAATGTTTCTGTTAATATTTTATAAATTTTAAAAAATTCATAGATAAAAATAACCGCTGCGATTTACTTTTGTCTTTTAGATAAACTCGTGTTTTTAGTTAAATTGCACTCTCACTTCTCATATGAGATTTAGATAAACATGGCAGTTCATATCCAGGCTGCCTAGCACAGACCTGCTCCTGCTGTTTGAAGTGTAGCTCTTCCAGCTCAGCTCGCTGCAGGGCCTGCAGACTATTCGTCTCATCCACGTGCTGTGCTTTCAGCCGCTCCTCCAGCGCTCCCAGCTCCTTCTGCTGTTTAGCCCGCAATCCCTGCAGCTCAGACTCAAAACGACGCTCCAGTTCCTCCTTCTCCTGCTGCAACTGCTCCCAGTGTGCAACACTGACAGCTGGAATAGAGACAGAATAGAAGAGACACAGACAAAAGAAAAAAACATCCTAAAAAGACAGGCAAGTCATTTCGACTCCACACAGTCTTGGTTTTTCTTTATTTTTTTCACTCTTCTGGTGTTATATGTAACAAGGGTAGTTTTAAAAGTAAGAAGGGTAAATCTATAAAATTCTTAATATATTTTTAATTGTATTACAAGTCTGTTCTAAAGTGTGACTTGAACTGTGTCAACATAGGAGTTTTTTTGTTGTTGTTGTTGTTTTTTTACTTTATTGACCAGACACACACCTTAACGTTCAGTCTAAGACTAAATCTAGACTGCTGTCTGCAAAGTGAATTCCCATGGGCCATGTGGTCAAACACTCGGTAATACATCATGGGTTGCAAGCGATGAGTGACTCACTGCCTTCTCTCCTCCCTGTGGTGCCATAACTGTAACGCCGTATTCCACTTACCCACTTCATCACGGATTCTGGCAAGCTCCAGGGACAGTTCCCTCTCCTTCACAATGGCACTCTCACTCTGAAAAGACACACAGCGACATACATCTCTAGACAGTGCAAATGGATTTAGGTGTTTCTTGTCAGTGCAGCAGCAAAAATCAAGCATGTAATTCTAATAATGCAAGATCTTTGTCATAGATGCTAATGGTGGCTGTAAGAGAGCATGACAAACAATGCTAACAGGTCGGGTTTTTAAACCGGCTCCCACCAATTTCACTACAGTTTGTTATGCTGTGAAGCTCGGGTGAATCAAATGTGGATGTGTTAAAAATTTGCCCTTTTGGAAGATTTGTTTTTCTTTCAGCAAATGATGCAAGATAATTTACTCAACCGTTTCATGTAGATATTGCACTCAAGAACACAGAATAACAGGACGCGTCAGTGCAGTGCTACTGGATATTAGGACTTCACCGATGTGATGTGTCGTGTGGAAAACAGCATTTAGGGATCTTAGATAATGACGTGCATATTTTTGCTACGTCTCAGAGTTGTAAAATAAATAAATAAATACAAATAAATAAAAAACAGTATGCATTTTACATTGTAACAAATCCATAACCAACTACTTCTATTTACTATCATTGGCTTAAAATATGCCACGACACATCAGACTAAAGACGAGAAATTTCACTGTCTAAAGTGGGGTGTCTGTTGCTCATACGTGGGTAGAGCAAAGACATAAGGAACTGTGATAACATTTTCTAAAATATATCTTCAATCATAAAAAAAAAATATGGTTATTATTTTCTATATACATAGAACCAGAATGTCAGTATATTACATATTGAAAACAGTTCTCCTGAAACTAGCTTCTTTTATCAGGAAGGAGAAACTTCAGCCAGTGACAGGAGACTTTAGAACCTTATACTTTGTTTTGCTCAACAGCGTTTTGTACTTTGTTAAGCACAGTTTCTTGTATAGTGTTATGGTTTAAAATAAACACATTTCGTTATATAAAGATATACTTTTGTTCTTGTTTTTTTCAGAAATAAAATCAGAAAGTAATAACTATGTAACAAAGTAACAACTTTCCGTTTAAAGAAGAGTCTTAGTTTATATCAGGTCCCACTGAAGACAAAGTTAGAGAAGTAAGGCTGAGATGCTTTGGACATGTGCAGAAGAGGGATGGTGGCTATACTGGACAAAACATGTTGACAATGGAGCTGCCAGGTAGCAGGAAAAGAGAAAGACCACAGAGAAGATTCATGGATGTAGTCAAGGAGGACACACAGAGGGTTGGTGTGACTGAAGACGATGCTAGGGATAGGATTAGAGGCAGATGATCCCTGAAAGGGAGCAGCCAAAAAAGAAAAAGAAAAATCTTATACTGTTCACCAATAGCTTGGAGAAATTAAAAATGCATCCCAAAAAAGAACTTTGGTCTTAGGGGGATAAAGAACAAAAAAATGAAGTTAATGTATGAATTGATATGCAATGGTACAACAGCTCGTATGAAGGAAAAGTTAACATTAGGCTGATTTATTTATTTATTTTTACCAGGCCTTTCTTTCTCACATTTCTGCTTCTAATTAAGCTTTAACCTCCTAGGACCTGGCGTCCACATATGTGGACATCACATTTTGGGTTATTTAGACCAAAATACTCAATTTTGCTCTACAAGGGCCTAAAATCCACTTACGAGGACATTATACAGCTACTATTCTATAAAAAATTTAAAAGAATATCCTCATTTGTGGCTCTCATTTTTCTTACAAACAAAAATCAGGTAAAAAAAAATAAATCTGGTAATTCTTTGTTTTTACATTCATCGGGCCCCAATATGCCCAAATATCAAAGAGAAATTAAAAACGCATGCTGTGGAAGAGTTCGGGTCTTAGGAGGTTAACGCTAAATAATTAAGCAAGTTATACCATACAGCACTTGCACAGGCTATGTGTGATACATGTGTTTTCTCTCCAGAATGTGAAATGACTGCAGAAGACTTTAAAAAAAGGAGGTTGGGGGGGGGGGGGGGGGACATAGGAGATACAACGAAAAGGAGAGAGGCAGGTGAAAAATGTATGAAACAGTAAACAGTATGCCACAGCAGTCATGATGTCACCCTCTAAGAGGTTTTACTGGGAACATGAAGTCATCAAGAAGTCTCTGCAGTGACCTCAGGAGGGTCAGCAGCTTTTTCATTTCATACGCTTTAGCTCCACCTCTGCTCCTACCCATCGATCCACGGTCCTGCCCACAAGACATCCAATTCAAATCTCTGGGGAGTTATGTGACATGCATTCTAATTTCCCCATATGATCTTCATATAATCCATCTTTAGGATGCCCATCACGATGGTTTTCTTTATCAGTTACACTGTTTTGCTATTTTTACAAACTCCTTTATTAATCATCAAATATAGAAAGTGACCATCATAATGAATCAAAACCCCTCAAAAAGTTCAGATATGAACAATATCCTGTTTCCACTCATATAGAAGAGGAAAAAAAGAACCAAGTTCTCAAATTAGAGAAGCCTAAACAAATTGTCTATAGTTTTGTTTATTATTAATGTCTGTATTAATTAATTTTTTCAGTCTGTATTACTTTAATCTAATAAATCAACTTATTATTACAATAATTTCACTAGAGTACAAAATATTACTAAGTTAGTTGATCTAATTAGTGGTACCACAAACAGCTTTCAGTGTGCAGCTGTTTTTTTATTTAGACTTTGTCCCAAGCAGAAGAGTGCATAGTTAACACACAGGAAACTATAATATATATGTATGTATATATAATATATAATAACATATAATAAACCCAGTTAACCAGTAGGGATATAAAAAGGATGCAATGAAAACACCAAAAAAAGAAAAATCAGCATACAGCACAGTAGCAATGGCATTTTATATTGTATGTCCCTGCAAACTGTTATAAAATGAAAGAAGCATGCTCAGTGTGAAAGACAAGCCTGCTTTGACTCAGCATAATCATACACAGCTTTACATTGTCTATCAGGCTCTGTCTCTAGCAAACAAGTGAACATAATCATCATATAAATAGACCCCCCCAAACACTAAACACTTGCGAACAGCCACATATACATAGAGGAATCCTCGGTGCTCAAACAAGCTCGCTGCCTGCAGAAGACTGACTGACTTTACCGTTTGGTCGAGACAGAACAGACGGAAGAAATGGAGCCTACAGCAGCAGTGGCCCATACTAGGCTAGCAGATAGCAGCAGCATCCCTTAGCCAGCTCGGGAGGCAGCAGTGACAGATGCGAGTTCCAGAAAGAAACAGTAAGGGAGACAGAGGGGGAGGGAAAGAGAGGGGAGGAGAGATGGAAAGACCAAAGCCTCACCTCGTTTCCTGGTACGTGACCATCATTTATCCCTGCTGGAACAAAGACTGCCGGCCCCAGCCCAGCTCTGCCTGCCTTCCTCTTAAACCCCCACCAACACGCCCCGTATCACATTCACACGGATGGAAGGGAACAACACACACACACACACACACACACACACACACACACACACACACACACACACACACACACACACACAGTCTTTTGCATGTATGAGAAAAAAATTTAGCAAAAGAAGATGGGGAGGGAGATGATCAGTGAGTAGAGAATGATAAGCTCTGATGCTCAGCTGGAAGATCATATCTACAGACACTGATGTGCATAACAGAACAAACACACTTCATTAGAAACCAAAACACTGCTTTGAATAAAAACTGTCCTGCAAAAATATCTATATGAACAAATACCTCATTAAAACAAAAACACTTCAAATCAGCTAGCTTAACCCAATATTAACCATCTAGTGACCTCTTCAATGCACTCATTACAACATAATTAAACCACATCAGCACATGTTGTCACGCATCCTAAAACAGAGTATGCACCCATGTGTGTAGATAGCTTGGAAATGCTTGGAAAGATCCACTGTTAAAATTTAGAGGGGATTCTGTCTTGCAATCAGTCTGACCAAAAGCAGAGGCAGGCCATACAGGCAGCTCTAATTTCATTAATCTTTGGTTGTAGAGCACCACCAGCGGGTGGGGCTGACAAATATATTAAATGCAAACAGAGGACTAGGAAAGGTTAAACCAAGTGCTGAATAGAGACTGAAAGAACAGAAAACACTCTGTCAGTCTCATCTGAGCAGCATACAGGAAAAGCAAGAGTGATTAAAAAGAATATTAAATATCAAATGTGTTTCGATTCCACCGAGTCACCCATCCAGCAGCAGCACCAGAAGAACAGACACAACAAGATACACCACACCCCCCTATCAAATGCATGTCAATATACTTGCATGTATACAAACTCACAACACATCCCAAAAGCATTCTCTTTCTTTATACTAGAAAAAAGCACCTTTGGAAATCCTCAGCATTTCACTACCAACTATCAAAAGAGGCTGCCTTTAGAGTCATTCAAAAGATGTCACAAGAGGGTTAAAGCAAGCGGCTCCCTTTGTGAACAAAGCAATCCTGACAACAAAAGACAGAAGCTACAGGTTTGTGCAAATGACTCCAACACAGTGTGTAATCGCATTCTGGAGCTCACTGCAACATTTGCATTGCAGTTTTTGACTGTAACCCTACAAAACACTGCCATTCAGTAACACAATGAATCTACAAACATATTGCAAAGGATGCAACTTTAATGAGGAACTTGTTCTGTGTCGCATTAAAGCAAACTTGCAGGGTGATTTTAAAAGAATAGTTTGAATGCTGCTACATATCAAGATATGTTACCGTTACAGACTCATGCAGCAACAAGCAAGCTCTCTTTTCATAACTCTCAACTAAAACTCCAACATTTTTATGCAAGAAAACATCAAATCCCTCAAATACATCAAATACTGGTTTAGCTTCAATTATTAATGCAGTAATTTTAATTTGCAAAGACAAAAAATATCTGCCTGTGTATTTTAGGTTGAGACCAAATGTTATTAGGATGGCGTAATATTTAATATTAAGGATATTGTTATACAGTGTAAAACTGCTAAATTTTATACAGACATTTGGACACATGTAGTTGGACATGGGTGATTTGTTGACAAATATTTTTATTTATGCTGCCTTTTGATAATGATGACGTTGTATATTTTCTCTTTTACCCCAGGAGGAGGTTTAACGAGAATGAAATAAAGTCACAGCATTACAATGGTAAATGGCCTGTATTTATATAGCGCTTTACTAGTCCCTAAGGACCCCAAAGCGCTTTACATATCCAGTCATCCACCCATTCACTCACACATTCACACACTGGTGATGGCAGCTACATTGTAGCCACAGCCACCCTGGGGCGCACTGACAGAGGCGAGGCTGCCACCGGGCCCTCTGACCACCACCAGTAGGCAACGGGTGAAGTGTCTTGCCCAAGGACACAACGACCGAGACTGTCCAAGCCGGGGCTCGAACCGGCAACCTTCCGATTACAAGGCGAACTCCCAACTCTTGAACCACTATCGCCCACAATCACATGTGTCATACACACGTAGTCCTATTTTAGGATTAAGAGTGAAAGAATTGGAACACTGCACTCTTACTCGGCTTTCAAAGTCTGCGGTCGACCTTGCCGGGATTGCAGAACTCTGCTAAATCTTACCTTGTGACAGAAGTGCTGGGTAGTGATGCTGAAAACATCCAGGCACAGCGAGGCTTTCTTTAACTGAGCCTGCAGAGTCTGTAGCTGCAGGGCCTGCCGCTCACATCGCTCCCGCAGCTGCTGGATCTGAGCGCGATCCACCTCCTGTGCCTTTTCGGTCTGAATGGCTCCATGAACTGCTGTTGTCCGACCACGAACTGCAGATACGCAAAACAGGCAGAAGAATATAGTATGTTGATGTACTTTTCCTCAGACTTATTATAGAAATAGAAATATATAGACAAACAAAACAAACAAGTCAATTTATGTGGATGCTGCTGATGTAAAAGTGGATTATATGTGCAGTATGAAAACCCTTATCACCTGCACTGTTTGGCCTGTTTGGTCTCTGAGAAAAGCAGAAGTTGCTGATTTGTGCTGCTGTAATCTGAGCCAGCAGTACTGCTCCTGAAGGAGCCATCCTAGCATTAGAGCTACCGTGCTTTGTTGCTATGGCAACATCATGGTGCTATGGGTAAAGTCTGGGATGAAGTGCGGCGAGAGAGCAAGAGCGACACGGAATGAAAAAGTCACTGCAAATTTTAAAGATACAGTAGCAGCTGATGGTCCTGAACAAAAACCCCTTCTTTTTACCAGTTAGGAAAAAAACCAAAGAGACATCATGGTATGTTAAGCACATCATGGTACGTTAAGCACACCTTATGTGCCTATAGTTTGTGTTTAAATGTATGCGGTGTGACAGGGCTGACTCACCAGGGGATTGTGGCTTGGGAGAAACCACTGCAAGTCTTTTAGGGGAGGACTTTGGTGACAGCTCAGCCTCTGCATCCTTCTGTAAATCTCTCCTAGTCACTGTGTAACAAAAAAGGTGTTATTTTCTTTGTAATACACAGAATTAAAACATAAGACAGACATTTTTGTTGTTTGTTTTATCTCATAGGAAGTATTTGCCTAAATATTGGTTAACCTGTACTTCTGCTACACTACTTCTGTTTTTTTACTACAGACAAAACTTTGGCACAAAACAATAACATTATAAAATAACACCACTTTTTTATATTGAATAAAATATGATACACATGCGCAGACTGATCAAATGAAACCCTCAATATAAAGGGATTTTTTTTTGTAGAATATTGTTCATCCCTCCAACAGAGTTCCTGGGAAAAACAGATTTAATGCCTAGGCATGGAAACTGGTAGTAAAAACAAACAACAACTTTGTTCTGTTTTTTCCTTATAATTAATCAAATCAGTGAATAACTGAAAGCATAAAAAATGGCTGGAATAAAGACTCAGCGATCACTGTAGGACAGTGACCACTAGCTGGAGTTACTGCTTCACTTGTTGACACAGTTTCTGTTGTGGAAAGATGGGGCGACTGGTGGTTCACCCAGAAATACAAACTGTCGCCACAGGATGGCGCTGATGCTCCACATTCACTGCAAAGACGCCAACATGAGCACCACTGTGCATTAGCTAACAATAAAGACGCCCACAAGAGCAGAGGGGGAGTATAGGCTACTGTATGATACTGTATCCCTGCTGTGATGCAATGCTAGGCAACAGTTTGGAAACACAGCACATGAATAAGTAATCCTAAATACTATTTATCATTTTCTACTCATTTTAGTCCTAAATCAGAAGCTTGATAAGCAAACTGAGCTGAACAATGGACAATAAAAGCAAATGAATGAGTAAACACTCAATCGTAGTCATTATGCTCTCAACTACAATCATAATTAGCAACATTGCAAAAGAAAAATCATTGCTTGAGTACAAAAAGCACAGCTGTGTTTATTGTTTCTAACTCAACTTCTTGCCCATGTACAGGACTGTAGCTCAAATCGTCACATACAAACTGTTCTGTCTTCCTGCTTTTACTTAAAACTCCACAATAACTTTTAAAACTCAGACATTTCTCTAAGCAGCTGTGTGGGAATAGGTGGGGCTTATACTGAGGAATGAAATCAAACACACATACACAAATTGAGCACAATCGTTTGGTTCCTCTGGCTTTGTGCAAGAGTGCTGTACCTAGTGGGGAGCAGTGCCGTGGTGGCAGATTGCGCCGCTGGAGGCTGGGGGCATTAGGAGGGTGAGGGCAGCTCTGAGCAGGGGAGGCTTCTCTGGTTGGTGCTGTGGCTTTATGTTGAGGTGTGTCATCGCTGCCACTGCTGGGATCTACATCAGAAAAGAAAAACATGCTCAGGGACTGTGGCAAAAATCACACAATGTTGCTATTTATATATGTACGAAATATGTTTTTATTTAAAAGCTGCAATTTTCTCACCTCCCAAATGTGATTAAGCCTATGTAAGGCAGTCAGTGTGCTCGCTCTAGCGCTGACTCTTAATATATGGGCCATTTCCTAAGAATATCAGTGAGTGAGTCTCACCTGACCGCCACAGGATTAGTGAATTTTATTTTGTAGATTTTGTAGACAATTTCCTCATATTTAAGTAATGCATGCAAAAATTTCCCTTCATTCTATGAAAATTTCAAGCTGTTTGAAATTTGGTGCTCTTCAGGTCGCCATATTTTTCCAGCATTTTCTGAACCCTCTTACTAAAATAAACTTTAAACACTGCTACCACACAAATTCTTTTCTACTTTTTTTTTCTCAAAGATATTTTTATTGAGTTGAAGCAACAAAGAAAAGCAAATACACGCAGAATAGACAAACACCAAACAAGCAAGTTTCACAGCGACTGTTAAAACTGAAATATCAGAATACAGATTAATGACACACTCACATGTCTTATAATTGCTTCCAGCTGTTTATCCCCTTTTCTACTTTTTTACCTATTTTTCTCCCTATAACTTTGAGCATTACTCAGTGGGTTATATCACAGTTTTAAAAAGAAAACTCAACCCAATATAATGTCTACTATATTGTAATAAAACCAAGCAAGTCAGCATGGACAAAACAAGTTATAGCATTTAAAAGGTTGTCTTTACCTGTATTTTAATAACTTCTAGTTGTGCTAAGAATTATGTTGCATATCTAATGACGAAAAAGAAAGAAAAACATTCGATTCTGAGGAAATGGCCAAGATAGCTATCAAATATTTCACCTTGGCCAACGTAGATATTTTGACGTTGACTACAAAAACTGAATTATTCATGTTTTGCAGGTATGACATATCTTTGTGGCTAATTTATGACTGCCAGCTTTTTGTTTCACTCCATGTCTCAGTGGATTACGGTACAGACACATGTACAATTTTGGGAAATACCTGACTATGCAAACTAATAGGCATAGAGCCAGCCATGGCCTATAGTAAACGATGTTCTTGTTTCTTAACACAAAAGATTTGATTTGGTTTAGTAATACTGAGGGAATTCTCAGCGCCATTTGAAAATGAAAAACTGTGGAATGATGGCATTAAAGCTTTTAACTGTCAATTTCATGCATGTTTCAGATCATTACACTCTTTCCTAATGGAGTTTTGGTTCTTTTTTGCTTTGCTTTGTTTTTTCTGGTAAATTGCACACTCTCATCAAGATTCGCAAAAAACAGGGTGCTGTAAACATAGTAATTATTCATAAGAGCTGCTGTTATGCCTCTAGCTTTTATGGAAATGAAAGGCTGAGGAACAGTGCAGCTGAAACATCCTCCAAATAATCACAATGAAATTATGATAGTTTTTACATATTTTTGCATGCTGTATACTGTATGCATTTCTCAGATATAAACCTTTAACTTTATAATAGTCAAAAAAATTCCATCAGTGCATAAATGATGGAATTTACTTCGTCGTTATAAGTGAAGAGTCAAACCAGAGAGCTCTAATTACTAATCATAAAATATTCAGCAGCTCAGTCAATGGTAGTGCTGACACAAACTCTAACTATTGGTAATATAACACTTTTGAAGAGGAAAGGATAGCGTTGTGCCCTTGAATTAAAATACCATCACTCTGATCTAATAATGTCAAATTGTGACCCAAGGAGGCTGCAGACATTCAAAAAACGTTAAGCTGTTGTGATACATACGTGTGTGTGTGTGTGTGTGTGTGTGTGTGTGTGTGTGTGTATATATATATATATATATATATATATATATATATATATATATATATATATATATATATATATATATATATATATGTATATAAGCACATTTTATTGATACAAAGGACAGTATAGCATAAAAACAGATTAAAGGAGAACATTAAATCACTTTTGATGTAAAAATGCCAAGGCTCTGTGCAACACATCTAGTGATGCTTTCCAAAGCAGCAGCATGAATACACCAGGGAGAGTCAGCAGATTTTTTTCCTTTCTTTTTTTTTTTTCCTTTTCCCAAAGGTGACCTACTGAAATGGAGATGAAGCCAAGAAAGGGATTGGCTAAAGGAGACGGCCGAAGGCTGACTCACACTGCTAAATGCTTGTTTCTAGCGTGCATGTACAATACAAATCCACCCCCTGTAGTAAGAATCCTCTGATCAGCACCAATGAGGACTCTGCTTGTGACTAACTCGCAAGCAGCGAGAATAGACAAGCTAATAACATTCAGAACAAATGTGCCTCTGGGCCATGTGGCAGTGATGAAGAACTGGTGACAGAAAAATGAGAAGAAAGGACTGCGTTACTTTACAGTCAGCATACTGTGTAATACGTTCCTTCTGATTGAACTACACCAGTGAATTAATTATTTCACCAGACCTGAGCATCATGATGACAAGGAGCTGCTTGTTCCTGCTTGTAGCTGCATTTGGGGCTTATGGTTATAGCGTGGTGCAGTCTGAGCCAACAGCCTAAAGGGAAACACTGCGGTGCAAGCAGACAGTTGTGTATGCCATCTGAGCTGCTTCCAAGTATTTTACAATCTGGCAGATACTGAATTTGTTAAAATGTACACAAATCTGCTTCAGTTTACATATCTAAAAAGATTACAGAGCCACTGGCAGTCAAGTTGGGCATCCTCATATTAATGTTGAGTAGAACTGTTGTTGTTTTCTTGAGAATCAGTGGTACTGTATACACCAACTAATTAAGAGTACTATTGCTATTTCTAAGGACAGCCAGGATTCAGCTGTCAAAGACTGGAATAAATGTAGTGATGTTTAAGCAAAGGACAACATTAACCTGTAATTATGACAATGAGCATCATTGTCATAATTACATACATAGATAAAAATGAATAAAAATTAATGACCTTACCAGAGTGCGAAATCTTATTTACTTCTGATGTCTATCAGTTTAAATTAAATTTACCAGAGAAGTTTGCAAGCTTGTCTTAAAGAGCCGCTTTCTCTGATATTCTTTATATTTTCTGTTACTGTTACTATTATTTTTACCATGACTAGTCTGTAGCTGTTGCTTTGTTTATGTGTTTCTTTTCAGTGTTTCAGGTTTCTGGGGTAGCCTTTATGAAACTGGGTGCTATTGGTTCCAGCTTCTCCAGAGGCGGTTTATATTGTAAGGTAAAGACCCTACATCAGGGGTGCCCAACTTCAGGCTTCAAGGGCCGGTGTACTGCATGCTTTAGATCTCACCCTGGGTCAGCACACCTGAATCAAATGATTAGTTCATTACTAGGCCTCTGGAGAACTTCAAGACACGTTGAGGAGGCAATTTAACAATTTAAATCAGCTGTGTTGGATTGAGGACACATCTAAAACCTGCAGGACACCGGCCCTTGAGGCCTGGAGTTGGACACCCCTGCCCTACATTATTACAAAGAAAATAAAATCATTGTATTTAAAATATAAGAATCATTACTTATCACTACTTTTAGTGAATCACTTTCAGTGGCTGCTATTGCATTATTTGCTTTGGTTTTACACCCAGACCATAACCATATATCTAAACATTTTCCAAACAATGGTCAGTTTGTGTCACGTCTCTGAATCAGCAGACAACACACATGGCCTGCTCATATTTAGCAAAACCGTTTTTGGTAATAAAACAATGTCTTGTTAACCGACACTTTCTTTCCTGACACTTTGCTGACATCTCGTTCACACACAGAGATAATTGCATTGCCAGGTGAATTTTGCTGTCATTCCTTTATGCAGATGAAGACTGGGGAATATTTCAGTGATGGTACTGAAATATGCATTGGGAATTCTGCAGTATGCAGGCTGAGCACAGGCAGCAGAGGGAGAGAGAGTAACTTTCTTCCTAAAGAAATCCTTTCTTCTCTGAGGCTCTGTGCTGCAGCGGCTTAGAAATGCAGAATTCTGACAAATGATTGAAAATGAAACAAAATGAGCAGCTGTTACTATAGTAACTGAGGATAGACCAGCCACACCTGCTGGTGAACTAATAAGGAGATGCAGATGTAGTAAAACATTGGTGTGGGGTAACCTTTTATTTAGGCAGAGTAGCAGTAAAAACAGTATTAGTCTAATTCATAAAAAAAATGAGTTGAGTGGACATAACTCACACTGAGAACCTCGGCCTGGGTCACTGTGGGTGCTTTCATTAGACTGGTTGCTGGATACAGATGAGACACTGGAGCTCCGGACAAATCCTAGAGAAGCCAGACGGGCAGCTGGAAGGGCAGAGAAGCCTGGAGGACGAAGGCCAGACTGGCCTGATTTGAGCAGGAGGCTTTTTGGGGTGGTTTCTGGACCTGCCCTCCTGGGCTCTCCTAAAGGTAGAAAAACAAGTAAAAAAACAAGAAAAAAAAACTTTAAAAACCTGATTTAGTTTATACTGAAATAAAATGAATAAATAAAAGAGGAAGATTACATATATATAGATATATAAACATTATTCAATGACTAAATTCCACATAAATAAGAAAGCAGCATATGTGCAACCAGCCAAGAGTATCATTTATAATGTAAGAAGGCAAAATTATGCAGTGCGAGCTGGTAGCATGTGCAAGTTACACTAACTTCAAATGCTTTGCACTTCAAAGAGTTGAGGTGCCAAAAGCCAAGGCTCATCCATAAGCATGACAGGAAAAAAATTAGGTGAATCATTCAGCAAGCCCAAGAAGCTTGTTGAATAAATAACTCTACAGCTCAACATCTACGGGATGGGAGAGTGTGGAGAATACTGAAGTAGGTAGAGAGAGATGAGAGAAATCTGTTGAAATGATTTCTCAAGATTTGACCTAATCATCTAACCACACAGGGTTTTTTAACGTAAGCATACACAAATACATCTTGTGTTAAACTTTTAAACATTCCCAAAACAACCTTTGAAAATGCAGCTGTCTCTGATACTAAAAATGCAACTAACATTTCAGTTCACTTTTGAGTCAATTTGCCAAAACGTTACAATCTCACCTGCCAGATCTTGTTGGCCTGGAGTGGACACTTTGGCAGCCAGATATTGTGAGGGACCTGACCTTTGACCTGCCTGCTGAACTCTTGGCTTGGCTGCGGGCTGCCTGGTGACTGCACCTAGCCCAAGCTGAGGCCTCAGGGTTCTTGGCGAGCGGTAGACACTACCTCCTTCAGGGGAAACATGCTGCTGAAGGACATCACCAACAAAACCAGTTACTATAACATCATTCACATTCTAGACTGATGGACAGCAAGGTATCATGTGATAGGTTTGATTCATGTATTATTAAGTTAGGCACTTTGGTTTTGTGTGATAATACATCTAATCTATTACCACTCTGTTACTGTTTGTGGTGCAATGTGAGCCAGTACGTGACCAAAATAATCTAAAACACAGCATGTGCAGTGCAGCTGAAACGGACCAATCTGCATGAACAATTAAAGGGTTAAAAATGCTTTCAGGTTGAGCCACCATCATGCTAAATTGGAATACTTGTACCACACCATAAGCTGAGTTGTGTGAACATATCAAAACAAAAGTCCGCTTCTCACCTCTTGAAGATATTTCTCTGATGCCTCCTGGAAGTTGTCTGACTTTCCACTCCTTTGAGGGATACTGCTGCTTGGAGGTTTTACTCCAGTCACAGCGACACCTGGAGGATAGTATGCTGTCTTCTGCATCTCCTGTCGATATTTGTCAAATAGCAGGTTTGAGGAACAGAGCACTGGTGTGGATTTAGTTTGAGAAGCAACCTTTGGATCTTTGAGAGCTGGTGGGTTGGAGTAAGAGGGTAATCTTGATGTGTGTGTGGAGGCTTCATTTAGTGCATCGGTGAGTGGTGGTTTTGCTTGAGTATTCTTTCGAACATACGTGATGATTTTTGGCCGCACGTTTTTGGGCTTCTGAGGGGGCGAAGATCTCCTGGGTTCGGACTCCTTCTGTTGAGGCATGATAGGTTTGGGGATTCCACTGCTCAAACTCGTCTTAGCATGTGGCTTGATAGTTTGACTTATTCCTCTTTGAGAGGAGTCACTGTGCTCCAGGCTCGGTGCCCTGATGCCCTGGACCTTAGCTGGAGAACCACTAGGTCGTCTCTTAGGTGACGAAGAGGAGGTAGTTTTAGGGGATGTAGGAGTTGCTGGTCGACTGGGGCTTCCCCATGGCTTCCTCCTTTCCAGACTTGAAGAGCTGGGAGTGGTGGTGTTCTCAAAGGAGCCCTGCTTTTTTAAGGTGTTATCAAAAGAGAGCTGCTTCTTTAAAGCATTCTCAAATGAAGGCTGCTTTTTCAGACTCTTATCAAAAGAGCTTTGTTTCTTCAGTGTGTTATCAAATGAGTCTTGTTTCTTTATGGCTTTAGGTTCAACACATGACTGAGTCCCCTTTGTACCTGTTCTGAGAGCCCTGTAGTTCACATCAGGGGTTTCATCCGCTTGTGTGCTTTTATCTATTTTAGCGTTGCTTTCTTTTTGACATTTTGTCGGAGAGGTTAAAGCCTTGTGCTCAGTACAATTTACCTCCAAAACACTACCCTTTGCTTTATTTCTATGGTTATTATTTGTCCCGGGTTTGCCACTGACATCATGTGCCTGTGATACAGCATCATCTGACTGAACTGCTGAATTCAAATTCATATCTACATCTTTCTGGGTTATTGTGCTTTTTCTAGCAAAAAGAGAAGAATCATCAACTATTTGAGAGGCCTTGCCTCTCTCAGAGATAGTGGTGCAAATCTGGGAAGTTAGGTCCTCTGAGATGGTTGAATGAGGACCAGAGGCAATATGCCAGGAGTCTGTCATCTGGTTCTTGCCAACAGTGTCCATGGCAGTGGCCATGCTTGAAATGGTGGACAGACAGGATACAAAGACATCAGTTTCAGAGCTTAAGTCAGTCTTGGAAGCTTCTCTGCTCTCAGAGACATGAGAGCCATTGGATTCTTGCTCACTGGCACCGTTCAGAATTGACTTCCTTTCTTCCCTGCCCTTATAATCTATCGCCTCTTCTGCTGTGGATTTTCTGCATGATGACGGCTGTTCTTGAAGCTCCTTCCGCTCTGCAAGCCCAACAAAGTCCTCTTCCTCCTCAACAAGATAAGCCTCCAACTCCTGACACTCTAACATCTCAAATTCAGCCAGCTCAGGGTCATCACACTGAGAGTCTGTGCCCCAGATGATGACTTTGTCTTGCTCTGCTGTTTCAGTTATCAATCCTGACAGACAGCCAGTATCCCCAGTTCTCCCACCATCTTCTGTCCGAATGTCATTGGCATTGGCGTCGCCATCAGCCAGCATGCCACCCTGCTGGTTGTTATTCCTTAACTCCCCCACACCAAAGGGCTCTTCTCGCTCACACATTATGAAATCAGCTCTGAGTTTGTGGCAGCCTCAAGAGCACTTAAAATAAATCATCATCATCGTCAAGCATCAAAAAGTCTGTCTGCCCATCAAGCTGTCCTACTGGCAGAGCAGGAGCCTATTTTCAGTATGTCAGAAATATGAATGTTGAATGTCATGTCTAATTTGGAGCATGGGTCTTCATAACATCTGAGGTCCTTATCCTGCATAAAAACAGCAGATCACAAGTAAAGAAAATATATTGAAGATGACTTAAAAACAATATTCAACAGGTATATTTAAAAAACTGTGCCATCTTATAATAATTTAAATCTTTCAGTCTGTTTCATCATAAAACCATGAAATAAAGTGAGTTTTTTTGTGGGGGCAGTGAAAGATGTGTAGATGCACCGAAGGCAATGTAGGCTAGACCAGCAGGAGAAATCACAGTTAACCTCTTACAAACACAGCAACGAGTGATTTAGCCAGCATAAACAATATTAATGTATAATTTTTTTCTGGCCTCTTTTTTCTTTTTTTACACTTCTTTGTAGCTCAAAAAACCTTAATGGGTGTTTCTGTATATGAAACAGCTGAGGTCATATGATAACTTATTGGTTACTGTAGTGGCAAATTTCTGTCCCAAGCTTTGAAAAAATAATTCTTCCACTTCTTAATGTGAGCTGTTCAGATTTATTTCTGACTCGTACATACAAATGTTTCTCTATAGATTGGCTCTAACAGTTACAGCTTTTGTAAGAAAATCCTCAGGCCCAGTGTGGGATAAACTCAGGCCTGTTGGGCTCCCAGGATTGCAAAAACCTACAGTGGTGAAAACCATGAATCTTTTCTGCATTTATTCCTAAATGTTAAACATGCCAAACATCTTGTTTATTTTGTTTCTGACTGAAATGTTGTCAAGGGCCCAGAATTTTTTGCAGCACTCCTGTGAAGAGCAGTATTCACAAATCTGACTCTTAAAAAAATGACATTAGTGAATTAGCTGGCAACCGGTCTCTCTCTAGCTTTAGGAATGTGAGTGAATTCAGCAGACAAGATATTATGATTCCCTGATCTAACTAGAGACTGCTAAGTTTAAAATACAATTAGGGACAAGGGAAAAAAGGAATGACTATCTTCCAGCCACAGTGAACTATCCGGGGGGAAAAATAACAACCAGACAAGCTTAAGTACACTGACAAAAAAAGCTAATTCTGCCTTTGGAGGGAAAATACAATGACACTGTCTCTTGTTTATGGACACTATCATTATTGTTCTGTCTTTATGACAGTCAGATGCAAACCAGCATGACAGTGACGGTGTTACATTTGACCTTCATAATGGAATTGTTTTCTTATATTTTATATTTCTGATTATCCATGTGCCTTGAGTTACTGAGATTGTCTTTTGTGAATACTTTTGAGATACTTGCATTAAAAAATACACATTATTTCTGTTATCCCTTTTCTGCACCATCTATTGCTTGCAACAACAAAAAAAACAAAAACAAAAAACATCCAAGAACCTCTTTTTTGTCCAATCAGCTGAGTGACTGTGGACTTTTAACCTCCACAACTTTTACAGTGTTTATGATGGGCCACCTCTAAACTGCCAAGTACTACTGAGGCTTTTACAAGTTCTCATGACCCAACTGTCTGCTTCTGCACTTCTAAAATCATTTAATAGGCTGCTTGATGTATGATTTTATTTAAGGCTGACAAAAATAGACAAATAAATAAATACAATATTTCAGCCTTCATGATATTTAACCCTTTCCTTCATTAAGGGAGATCTATATGTAAACTTTGTATTTCGAAGAGCTTTAAACTGTCAACATGAATTTTAAGTTTGTTGATATGTTACCAAAATCTGGAAGTTCTGCAAAATCTGCTTCCCTCATCTCCCATCATTCAGCTGGCTGCCCTGCCACCTGCATGCTCAGATTAAGAGCTATGCCACTTCCTTTAATTGCCCTGCAATTTTAGTCAGCCAGCAGGTACCATAATTGCTCAGAGAGTTTCTACTAATCCAATATGAGAAATGTGAATGAAATGTCCTGTGTGGACCCTTTGGAAAGGACAGAGAGCACTGACAGGCCCTTTGATCTTAAGCAGCAACTCTTTTTTTGCAGAGAAATTGCACATGCTGTTATCACCTCATCATGCCTTTCCCATTATCAAGTTGTGGTTGACAACTTCCTCTAGCACAAAAAATTAAATTCTAAGAAAATTTCCAATTAAACTAAAGAAAAAAAAACCTACTAGGAAGAAAACTGACTGCCTGCTGCTCCATCTCAGGCATTTGCTCTGCATTTGTGTCCTAATAAATTCACTTACGCAGCAGGAAATAGCATGTCATTTCCCTTCTAAGAAAACAAAACTGTGCTGTTGCCTGTTATTAGAGTTTGATGTATGCTTAGAACAAGTCAACTTTTGTAAACTTGACAAGAAAAGCAGAGAGGGTCTACAGACAGAAGTGCCCGTTTGCAACATAAGCTAAAACATCGCACTAAATGATGCCTCTGCACAACAGAGACAGCACACCTGCATCTACTGCAGTGCTTACTGTTAAACCACACTGAGACACAAAATCTCTCAGTGTAGGCAGACAAAACACTGGTGCTACTAACAAATGTTTTTCCTTTTCGAATATTTCCAGACAAGTGCTATAAAATATTGTTTTTAAGAGAAAGGCTCAACCTGCTAACACAACTGTTTCTGCTGCAGCCATCATCCTTAAATTGATTTCCAGCTCTAAATCGGTTAAGTGCAGACCTCAGCATGGACACTATGGTACAGTTATCTGCACAGCAGTGACATGATGGATATGGTGCATTTGTTGAGTTTTATATAACTGCATTTGTTAATATTTGATCTAGAAAGTAGTGAAATATCATAGATCAAAGTTATGTTGGGAGTGATAACTTGTGTAAATGGAAATTTTAGGTGTAAAGAATCATAAATGGCATTTATAAAAAGAAGGGAGAAATGGGCCTTCATCCTCTAGCCAGACCTGGGAGTGGAGTTTAACAGCCCACAAAAAACACATTTAAGTGTTACCCAGTGGACCACTACCAGGTATGGGTTTGGGGTCAACTGCACATTACCTTTACCTGCTACCGAGCTTAGAGACCCGTTTCTGGATTCTGCTTGGGGAACAGGACAGTCACCTGGCTAGGGACATTAAATCTGGGTAGGCCGTGTTCAAGGCCTTGCAGTTAAAGGTTCAACAACCTAAGAACTTGCTGTTAAGATATAAGTACAAAAGGAGGGCATCATGTGGAAGAAGGAGGCCTTTCAGGATTACCTGATCCAGGGGTGCATTAAAAACAGACAGATATTGGGAGAGGAGACCGGCTGTTGCTTTGGCATTTGCTAAAGCAAAAAATTTAGGAGAAGTTCAGGAAGGCTACAGAGTTAGACTTTCAATTCTTCGTTTTACGTCAAGTTTACACATGTTTGTATAGAATTATAGAGTTAGAGAAGGTATTCAAATGTGTTTGGAGAACCCTGTTGTCTTTTGCAGCAGTGCAGACTATAAGGTTTGTATCTATGAGCCATCCAATTCTTTTATAAGTAAAGCAATAGCTGTGACTGTATTCAAAACACAAGGCCCAACATCGTTTTAGCAAGGGTTAGACGCTGTCAAGTTTGCTTCTTGTCTTCATTCCTGTTTTTGATATTTATGGACCAGCACTGAAAATGCAGCCAGTGTGAGGAGGGAGTTGGGAATGGGAACAACA
The DNA here is from genome assembly GCF_965226115.1 of Aulonocara stuartgranti. NCBI lineage: Eukaryota > Metazoa > Chordata > Actinopteri > Cichliformes > Cichlidae > Aulonocara > Aulonocara stuartgranti. The sequence continues at coordinate 8,456,709 of NC_138950.1, forward strand.
GTAATGTGTCAGTAAGTATTTCAGGATGTTGTTAACAAGTGATGGCAAACTGGAGCTGGAAATGGACAAACTGATTGGTGAGGCTTATGCACGATCCCCCAGAAAGAAAAGGAAATGGAGAGACAAGTGTGTGCTGCAACTGTGACCTGACTTTGGTAAGTGAAAGTAAAAGGAATGGTTGGATTTACAAGAAACACCAGAATCCTTTAGAGCTCAAGTTTGCTTTGTTCAGGTCATTTGAAAATGATTAGATCCAGTTACAAGAGATGTACTGTAAAATCTTCTGATTTCATACATGAACTAACTTTCTTCTTTATGTCTCTCATTCAGCTTCATTCTATTCACAAGTTTTCTGGGTTTGAAGGACATTTGCCACTTCCTTCCTGTTCCGTTTCCTGGTATCACTTATAGTACTATTCAACACTCGGGCAGTCAGTCAGACATCATAACAGTACAAGAGAGAACAGGGAAATTTATAGTTGTAGCACTAAAATGCTTCCCCCATCTCCCATCATTCAGCTGGCTGCCCTGCCACCTGCCTGCTCATATTCAGGCAACACCTTTGCCAAGGCCACTGAGAAAATCTGTGCATCCAAGCCTCGCAGGAGTACTTATGTGAAGATGTGCCCGCACAGCTTGTTTTGCTCTGTGAAATAGAAGCTGTGTCAGCTTCTGTTTTGTGTCAGCTGTCTAATGCAGCTGCTTGCCGGTCCTCACAGATGTGGGCCTTCATTTGTTTACCAAGCCTCACTTGATGCTTAATCTAGATCCCTCATGAAAAATTGAAGATGAGTGAAAATGGAGGCAGCAGTCTCCCTCTCAATTTAATGCTTCAGTGCCCCTGACTTCTTTGTGCAACCACCTAAAGCTCACATAAGATTTGCTTTTTCACACACATGGCAAAGGTTTGCCTTGAAAAACTACAAATGAATGCTTCACAGGCAGCAAAAACCCACAAAATTCTATCATTTGGAAGCAAATTCAAATGCTTCTTACATAAATGAACAAATATGTAGTAACAGCACCTTTTGTGTTCAGTTTATAGAATCTCCAGGCTTCCGGTAAGACGATCGAGGCCTTACTGGCTGTGCATGCTGCCCACTGGCCCTCAGCATTTTATGGTCACATCTTACATAATCCAGTACAACTCAGGCCTTTTCAATAAATGTCACCACTCAAGCCACACCAACAGAAATCTGTCACTTCACTACTAATGCACATTCATGCTGCTCTGAGTACCTTGTTCCTCACACTAGGAAACTATTTTTGTTCAAAGGGAAAAATACAGAAAGAGGAAGGACCGGCTTTGCTGATTTTAGAAAAGACAAAAAACATAGGATGTGGTTGACACAATAAATAAAACATGGTGTGACTCCACATACACATTTTGAGGTGAGAGCAATTGTACTGAGGTTACCTTTTCAAAGCTTGGTATGCAAACGCTATATTAGAATCTGCACTCCTGGAAACGATTAGGAAATGACTTGAAAACAACCTTATTAGAAACACAACAGGATCATCCGCAGTCTCGAGTAGATGCAGCAGGGTCAATAAATGCAGTTATCACTGCCGCTGTTCGGAGATTGAGAGGGAGACAGCAAACGCCTTCTGTTCCCCTTGTGAAATGAAATTTCTTACCGGTTTAATTCAGGTGAATCTGGAGAAGAGCCCGTCAGCGAAGAGCTGATGAAGAATGATTGAGACATCCAGTTTAAGCCGAGATGAAGAGGGTACAGTCTGCATCATCGCTGGAAAACAGGGAGGAGAGGAGACGAGAGGAGATTGAACAAAATGGACTCGGGTCGCCCCCTGCAGGTGAAGACAGGACATTTCTTCCCCACTACAGAGCGACACGCAGTACATGCGTGAATGAGAGCGGGGCAGATGGGAAGGTGAAGATGTAAGGAGTAAAGGAAGTGGAGATGGAGGAGTTTAAAAAGCTGGGGTCAATGATCCAAAGCAACAGTGAGTGCACATGAGAAGAGGAACAAGTGAGTGCAGGATACGATCACAGGATATCTGCACGAGTGAAAGGGAAGGTTTACAAGGTGCTGAGTCCTGCCGTGATCTTTGGTTTGGAGAAAGTGGCACTGACACAAAGACGGGGTGGAGACGGAGGTGGCAGATTTTCACTGAGAGTGACCACGAGGTGCAATTTCAGAAATTAATATGTCAGAGGGACCGCTCAGGTCGAGCAGTTTGGAGACAAAGTTAGAAGGCAAAATGGTTCGGCATGTGCAGGAGAGAGAGTGGATCAACTGAAAGGATGTTGACATGGAGCTGCCACATGAAAAGGAGGAGGACATTGCAAAGGGTTCATGACAGAGGAAGGTGGAGACAGGGCGGCAGATGTGTGGAGGCCTCTAAAGAGAGCAGCTCAAAGAATAGAGAAAGAGCAACACAGACTAATATAGTGCTTAACAGATTTATTAGACCGTCTGGCTAAATGGTTATTAGGCGAACCATACAAACAAATTAAAATGAGTGTAATCGGTCCTCAATCAAAAAAAAAAATCATGTGCTTTATTTATTGTTTTTGTAAAACAGTCGATTAAAAAAAAGATAACAGTAATTATATTCAAACATTAAAAAGATCATTTTGATTACACAGCTTACTCATATTACTGGATTAAACATTACAGAAACGTACAGTTAATTTAGGGTAACTATAGCATTTTACATTTGGCAGTAGTCTTATGAATTAATTACAGTGTTAAACACTAAAAACAGTTTGTCTGCAGAATAAACTGAAGGAATTTAGATTTTTCTTTGGCTCCAATCTTTCTGATTACTGTACTTGAAGTAGTAAAGGTAACAGTAGAAGAAACTACACTAATGAATTAATGTCGATTCTCTAAACCATCTATACAGCGGGAGGTGGTTATGTGAAATAAATCAAAGTCAGCTTTAGCTTTCAGGATTATTTATTTACATCGAGAACTATACAAACCATAACCAATATGACAACAACATATAGTGAACAGTGTGCCTTCCCCCCCACAGTACACTGAACATTATCACATATCAACACTATAAAATGCATTTATGCAGCATGCAAAGCACGGATGAAGCATGATGTGACCTTTTGACATGTAACCACAGCAAGTACAGCACTCCCATAAACATTGCATACAGTCAGTAACTCAAGTATCATCAAAAAATTATTTACAAAGGCAGCGTTAAAATGTTTTCTACATTTTAAAATTAATGCATCGTTTCAAAATAACATGTGCTGATATCTTACTGATTTAGAAACAGCCAGGTAAACAATGCCTGGTTACATTCTGGAGCGCAAAACTTTTATTTACAAGGTAAGTGTTTAAAAATTGTTATACCACTCCAGCAAAAATAATCTTTTTTTTTTTTAATTCATATTTTTATTAAGGTTTCAAAAGCAGGCATTCACAGTATGTACATCATGTAAGCATTCTTCATACTTAGGTTATCTGCCTTAAATACTGAAATAGTATTTTAATTTACATCCAAGTCATAAGGGAAGAATACTTACAACGATAGAAGTAATTGAAACCATCACATAATCCGAAAATCAAAAAACAAAAAACAAAACTAACAAACCTAAGAAAAGAGAAAAAGAAACAAAAAACAAAAAAACAAAAAAACAAAAAACAAAAAAAAACACGGATGTGTTGGTATGGGGTGATCCTATAAATATATATACATACATCATAATTATTGGTTTGTAATAGTAAAATCTGGCCTATGAGGCGTGATATATTTAACCCAGTTTTCCCAATATGATGTAAATTTCTCCAGCTTGTGGTTAACAGAAGCTGTTATCTTTTCCATGTTATAAATTTCCATTGTGATTTCCATCCATGTACTTATGTTTGGGCTCTCTGGGGATAACCATTTTCTGGTGATATTCTTTTTACAGGCCACCAATAAAATATTTATTAAATGTTTATCATATTTAGGCCATTCCTGAGGTATATATCCAAAGAACATAGTCTTACTCTCGAGAGATATTTCACGTTTAAAGATATCCTGTAAGGCATTATGTATTTCTCTCCAATAATCCCTCAAGATTGAGCAGTCCCAGAAAATATGGTAATGATTTGCACTTTGATTTCCACAGTTCCTCCAACAAGCAGGGGGGTTATCATCATAATGAGACTTCTGAGAAGGTGTTATAAAGTATCTAATTAGGCACTTCCAGCCAAATTCCCTCCACTTTTGTGAGCTGGTACACATCCACTGATATCTCCATATTGCCAGCAAAAATAATCTATAGGAACTATTAAAAAGCTATTAAAACTATTAAAAAACTACAGAAATTATTCTGACGCATGATCAAGTTAAATCCAATGGATTTTGGCTTCAGGTTTCATTAATAGATTCCCTCAAAAGGACCATAAGCTGAAATAAATTGTCTCACAGTGTCATTGCCATCACCCATTTACTGCTGAATATATATTAGCGTTTAAAAACGGACTGAGTGAAGAGATTTTTCACGTAGTTGCATTTCCAGACCTTTGCTGACATACAAACTTTGCTGTACTTCAGTTTTAGCTGCATCAAAGATCTGCACACACACACGCATACATACACTCTACTGCTTGACCTACACCATTTTTGTGTTTCTAAACATACAGTGTAGGTTTTGGCATTTCAAAATAAAAGTGAACTAAAGAAGTGTTATATCACCATGTAAACTACAGGTGTGCAATAATCACAAACTGATTGTATTTCAGGCATGTGTGAATTAAAAAGTTAAAAGGATCCACTTGGGTTTCATGTAGTTATAAATATATGATTTTTTTTCCAATCTTCGTTTAAACATTTTGTTTTATATATAAAGTATCACACAAAGGCAAATCGTGATAGAGGAATATCCTATCTTTAAAAATTGGGGAATAGGCACTTTAACCTACTAGGACCTGGCGTCCACATATTTGGACATCACATTTTGGGTTATTTAGACCAAAATACTCAATTTTGCTTTACAAGGGCCTGATAACCACTTACGAGGACATTATACTGCTACTGTTCTATTGAAATTTTAAACAAATATCCTCATTTGTGGCTCTCATTTTTCTTAGAAATGAAAATTTGGTAAAAAAAAAAATAAAAATCTGGCAATTCTTTGTTTTTACATTCATCGGGCCCCAATATGCCCAAATATCAAAGATAAATTAAAAATGCATGCTGTGGAAGAATTCGGGTCTTAAAAGGTTAAAATATAAACTAGATTAAAATAAGCAGCTTTTTTTCTTTGAGTAAAAAGTACAAATTCCCACAGATAGCATTGGTACTCTGGTAAGATTAGCAGTTGGTACCATCAATCAGAAAGACCTGCAAACACATGGATGCACTGAAAATGCTACTTTTAGCACCATGTTGACTTTATATGAGCTATACATTCAATGTACAAGACATCCAAAGACCTGTGACTTGTATTTTTTCAGTAATAGAAACACTGGTTAAACCCCCAAAACTGCATCTTAAGGGTAAATTTACAACTAAGGGATTTCTCAGCTAACAACTTTCTCACAAAAGGCACTGATGGTACATTAAAATTCTCACCCTCGTCCAAGTCTCTTAGACGGTGTTTGTATTTTTTGTACACGGTCAACATATACAAATGTCGAGCACTTTGAAGCTAGGTGAGCAGTAACACATTCTGAACTTTATATGTGACATCATTCATGGAAAATCTGATGTGCGGTCATTCTAATGTACTGTTAAAAACCCAAAATGAAGTTTATGAAGATCCATTTATGGTTGGATAATATTTTTGTAAAAACAAAAGCATTTTGAATCGATGGATTCCGTTATGTTTAGTAAAACTGACCATTTCAAAGCACAATAAAATAAAATAAAAAAATATGACTATAATCTTCTTTTCACATAATTTCATACTGCTTCAATTAAAAATACTTGGCTAATTAGCCATTAAATCTTATTAGGCTTTTTATAATCATCATGTAGTCAACATTTTTGGCTAGTAGTACAATTGGCTGTCTCCATGTGTCTCCTGAACTTGCAGATAGTCTTTCAGAAAACTTAATAGCTATTTCACAGCACAGATGTTACATTCTTTTTGGGGAAAAAAGGGGTAAAGGATATACTGTACCAGCTCCTGGTCTATGGACTCTTTCTTCTTACTGGCTCCTCGTGTTTTCATCTTTCTTGTCGTTGGCTGACGACTGAGCACTTGCATGGTCTGCAGGGACTCAAGGTCTTTGGCCATTTTGGATTTTTAAGCTCATTGTCATGACTGCATGATAATACGTTATGTTTAGGTTAGATTTTATGTTAGCTCAATTTAATTGATAATCTTGTGTTGATAGGTCCTTTGTGACATTGTTCTGTGCCCACCTCGACATAGAAAACATGTAGAGGACAGCTGCAAATGCAATTTTAACATTTTTTCCCCGTTTTTCTTTGAGTTGTTAGCGAATTGTAGGTTTGTAACTTTTCATTTGTCTAAGTTAGTTAGTTGATTGGCGTTTTCACAATAGGTAAGGGCTGTTTTGTTTGTTATGTTGTCCTTACCGCTCCGTGAAACATACTTGCACCTTCTTTCCTGTACCCCTATTTAAATAAACGTTTTAAAAAACCCTCCTATCTCCTCAGAAACCATCTTCATCTTCTCGGGTAGAGTTTTGTGTATTGTGTAAGAAGGCTTCCTTCTCTGTTTGTATGGCCTCTTCCTTTATTATGCAGCTATCTTCGTAATTGTCACACTTGGCTAACGCCTCCTCTGCACTGTTGCGTATACCATAGCCAAAGTAGATGGCAAAACCTACAATTCACATAGAAACATGAATTAATGGACAATAATAATAACAAGTTTAAAAAAATAAAATTACAGCAGAGACGTTAATTGTTACTGCTGGTCTAAAGTACCTATGGTCATCCAGATGGCAAAACGCAACCACGTTCCTTTGTCGAGCTGCATCATCAGGTACACGTTCACAAACATGCTAATGATCGGCACCAGTGGCACCAATGGGACCTGTGGATAGAGTATTTATTGGGTATAAGACTGGCTAAAACTTTGCATTTAAAACAAATTTTACAATCTGCAAAGCAATCTTAGACGTACGGGCAATGTAGGAAAATCCCTGACAAAATTAAGTGTTATTTTTTTAACGCTCGATTGAAAAATTGTGCAGCACTTTTAATTCAAAACTCTCATAATTTTTTTCCTGAGTGAGAAATTAAGACTTATTGTGGAATTACCCAATAAGCCCTAAATGCTTTTTTCTCTCAATATCTGCTTACAATAAAATCTAAACTGGCATTTTCTGTCTCTAGAATCACATCACATAGTACATTAGTATATTATATCTCATATTTAACTCTTTATTTTACATGGAGGAAGTTACTTTGAAAGAGGATCTGGGTGTTATTGATTATTAATTTCTAAAGGTGACAAGCTTACACTGCTATGTGGGTATGAGATAGCATGAGAAAAGCCTTTAGCAAAAGGACACACACTCACTTTGAAGGCAAGGTTGGTTTTGCTCTGTGGCTGTCTCCATATAATAATGATTAGAACCAGGCAGATAGCCACTATAACACAGAGGGCAGTCAGAGACCAGCGTGCATACCCTCCCTGAGAAGCTACAACACTGAAGACACACACCAAAACACCTGGTGGGGAAAAAAACAAAATTAACAAGCGATGACACCAGATGATGTGCTGGATCAGTAATCACATGAATAGTTCTGGGACTTTCATCCAGTTTCTCACCAAGTATACTGGTGCAGATGTTGATGATGAGTCCAGAGAGAGATGACGGCTCAGTGTTCGGAGGGTTAATAAGTTTTTTGAAAGTAAAGTGATCATCAGGTTGCGATAAAATATCAACACTCCCATCCCTATATGTAATTTCAGACTCATCCTGAGTATTGGCCATCTCATAGGCTGCACTGGGCTGTAAAGGCTGGTACCTTCACAAGACAAAAAAAGAAAATTACAAAAATGAAAGTGTAAGACTCCCTATCCCACTGTTCCCACAACTCAAACGTCTGCATACAACAGAGCTATAATTAGTAGCACATTTAAAAATCCATTATGCTAAGATAAGACACCATTCTGATGCGCCAACAGCTGGTTTTCCTGCTTTTCTCTACTCTCTACATCAAAGCAGAGCAGAAAAGCAGTATTAAAGACACACAAATCTGCTCAGACTGCACTGTGCCATCTAGCTGATGGTTTCACCTTTCACCTCTGAAACTAACACGCAAGCACAACTGGCCGGGTCACAAAAACACTGAACAGAGAGGCTCATGTTGCAACACACAATAAAATCTCATCATTAAATATTATTAAATCATTATTATAACCTAACAGCTATCAAATCAATGACATACAAATAATGTGCATTCTTTTTCTTATTATTCCCACTGACACGATTTAGAAAAGGTGGAGGTCAGTCGTTTTAGTACAGTACTGTAGGAATTCCCGAGTAATTATCTGAGTAATTAAAATTACACGACTCTAATAAAAAAATAAAAAAATACAATAAAATTAATAAAAATAAGGGACCACTTGATCATCACGGTAAAATTCATAATGTAACAGCTCTAAAACTGTAGTTTTTTCTTTTTGTTTGTGCTCCTGAGCTCCTCCTATTCCTGTGTCTCTCAGCATAGTTAAGTATGTGGAAGAGATACCAGGAGACGGTCTGCTACACAAGAAGAGCACGACCAGGCTGTCGCTCTTCGTGTTAGGAAGAACAGCAGGAGCCCTGCCAGAGCTCAGGCCCCCAGAGGCTACTTCCATACGTGCTTCCTACCGAGCTTTTAGAGACTCTGAGACAGTGGGAGGAGGTCGTGTCATCCTGTATTCATACGAGCACGATACTAGTGTGTGAGCACAGGCCCCACTAGAAGATGCCCTAACCTCATTCCACCTTCATGAACTCTTTCTGACATAAAAACCAGTAAAACTAGACTACAATCAATCAATCATGAGTGATAACGACACAGCAATACTCTATAATAAACATGTGCAAAACCGTTCCCTTTTTGGGGGGTGTCTTTGTTTTTCCCTTTCCATTGCTCGTCCCTTCACTTATATTTGCACCGAAGCAGGAGAAATGGATTCACAGTGGTTCACGCTTCATAACCAGAGTGTTTAAATATGCCTGAGTTAAACTGCCTTTGTGATGATTAAGTGGTCTCTTAATGTTTTTATTTTCATTATGTCCATTTCTACATTTATCCTCGCCAGACATCATAGACTAGTCTGTTTATATCATTGTGGGAAATCGGGTCATACCAGAGTGTCCAGTATGCAGTATTAAAATTGAAAATAAAACACTTAAGGCCTACTAAATAAGTGATGAGGGCTACCTGAGGACCAGCACACAAGCTGCCACCAGAGTGTAGGCCAGCAAAGTCCCAATGGACATGAGGTCAACCAGGTCCTTCAAGTCAAACAGGAATGCCATCACCGCTGCAGGAGACACAGGTGAACCATATGAAGGTTACAAAAGCCATAAAGAACATTAATTGCATGAAAGCAATGCAGACATTGTATTTTTTCAGCTTAATTATTTAGAAGCTTGAACGACTTGCCACCATCCTCCTTCCATAAGGGGGCACTGTTGCCTTTGGCTTCATCTCAGCTACCTACCAGATAAAAGCCCTGCCACAAAGGTGGAGATGATAGGAGTCTTCCTCGCGCTGACACGCGCCAGAAACGAGAAGAGCAGACCATCACGGGCCATAGCAAAGATAATGCGTGGGAGTGGAAACATGGAGCCAAGGAGACTAAGCCAAGGATAAAAGGAAGGAGGAGGAGGAGGCACAGATTTATAACTTGAAAGAATGTGTGTGCAGTGTGGTGTCACACAAGTCCACCATCATTTTTCAGCCCAACACCCTGACAGCAAGTTGCTGTGGTCATGCATTGTACTGGTAAATTTACAAACTTGATTAAAGTTGAGTTAGTGTGTTTAAGGCCATGTGTACCAAGAGTCGCCTAGGATCAGAACAAAGTAACCCCAGCCAGTTTAGTTTAGTTTGTGACCTCACCTGCCGCAAGACCTGATGTTATTGTTGCTATTAGAGGGGTTTTGGTTCGTGTGCTGACTTTAGCCAAGCATTTGAAGAGCAGGCCATCTTCTGCCATGGCCCAGATCACTCTGGGCATTGGGAACATGGAGCCTAGTAAACTAGTACACAGGAGAAAAAGAAAAGCATGCCATGCGAGTCAATCCACACAAAATGTATAACAAGTTTCAAAAGATTAAAACAAAAAAAGTGAGTGGATCTAATGTAAATGCATTCAAACTGTAGGTCTACGTGATTGCTGAGCCAGCTGAGAGATTTACTCGCATTCTCATTCAGTTTCAGTGATGTGGAGTGTGACGTTCGGTCATTGTTGTTAATGCAGTTCATCCCACAGGTGTCATTGGCACTGAACTTCAGGCTCCCTACACTTTTATATCAGGCCTTTCATTTCAGTGTCAAGTTTAGCAAATTAGCAAACATGCTGCTCTTTAATAATAGCCAAACTACTACCTAAGAACGAGCGTGCCAATTAGGATAAAGACAGTTAGTAAATGTTTTTTTTAATCCATGAAACAATATATAATTAAGACATAAGCAAAAATCCACAATACATCATAATATTTCTAGGAAATTATTCTTGAGATTAAAATTTTCTCCCAAAGTATTTGAAGCTGAATTACAGTCACCCTGTGGAGTTACCTGCTATTAGCTTGATGTAATAATATTTTATTGTGTGGGACTTTGCTTCAACACAGATGCACTACTCAGTTAATCGGCAGGTGGCACAGCTTATCAAAAATACAGCCCAACCACGTCCCACTGCAGGCTTGTTTTAACACGTATATGCTTTGTGCTTTTAATATTTTACAAGCAAATATAATTGTAAGACATCAAGAATAAACACAATGAATTTTAGTGAGTAAAACTACGTATACAATATATTTCTGTTACAGGAAAACACCACAGGGGATCTTTCAATAAATCAAATATTACTTGTGCAAATGCATTTCATTAACATCAATATTCATTCTGCAACTCGGTCCATAAGATAATACCTTTGATGGTTTCTGCCACTTATTCTCATATTCAATCTCAGATCTAGTTAATCTTAGACTAAGCAAAAAAGACAATAATAAAATTATAGAAAGTGTAAAAGACATGAATTATTCATTCCTAAAAAACAAAAAAAGCGTGCTAAATAATTACAAGTCCTCCATGAATGGTCATGCTGAGAGGCAGCAGGAAACACACTTACCTAGTCGACAGTGCACATAAAGAGCCAATGGCCACTGCGTAAGTGGCTCCCTCCCAGCCCACATACTTAAAAGCCACAGGAAGAGGGCTGCTCTTGTCCAGCAAGTAGTAAGGCATCATCACAGTGAGGGCTGCAGATACACCAAAGTATGCCACAAAGCAAATGAGGAGAGAGGCCACAATGCCAACAGGAATGGCCCTCTGTGGATTCTTTACTTCTTCTCCTGGGGAGGGAACATGATCCAGCATGTTAAGAGAACATAGCTCCTTTATGAGTCACCAATTTAATATATTCTCCCTCACCTGTAGTGGCAATGCAGTCAAACCCTATGAAGGCATAAAAACAGGTTGCTGCACCAGAAAGGACTCCAGTCCAACCGAAGGGCATGAAACCACCAGCACCAAGAACATCCTCATTTGGAATGAAATCGGACACACTAGAAATAACAGACAGAAAATATTTACTCATTTAATAAAAACCTCTGATGTATCATTAGGGATATAGACATTTGAGAATAAGATATTTATTAAACGCACTTAGAAGTAGAGTTTCTGGTGGCATTAAGGATCTTTTCAGGGTTCAGGTTCCAGTTTTCTTTGTTTCCTTTAACTAAGCCAGAGATGACTACAAACACCAGCACCAGTACATTGATGCAGGTAAACACTTTGTTTACCATGGCTGACTCTTTTACACCAAATACAAGCAGCCCTGCAAGCAGTAAAAACATGAACGATTAAAGAACATAATCTGAAGCAATAGACAAAACAAGCGAGAGATGCATCCATTTCTGACCTGTCAGAACGATTATGATTACGACAGCAAATATGTCTGGATATTCTGCCAAGACTCCCGGGGCGTTCATGGTCATGTATTGTCTGCAAATCAGCTCAATCTTCCTTCCAATAAGCTCATCAAAGGTTGCGCTCCATGCCCGGGCCACGCTCGAAGTTCCTGTGCAAACAGTATCCGGTATGTAAACTTAACAAGAATCAAGAGTAGCAGGGAACTCCCTCTTTATTTAAAGCGTCTCACCAATGACATAAGCGAGAATGAGGTTCCAGCCGGTGATAAATGCCCATACTTCTCCAACCGTAACATAGCTGTAGAGGTAAGCCGAGCCAGTTTTGGGAACACGCGCTCCAAACTCGGCGTAGCACAGACCAGCCAAGACTGAAGCCATGGCAGCGATGAGGAAGGAGATGACAATGGCGGGTCCTGAATTTTCTCGGGCTACGGCACCAGCGAGCACGTAGACGCCAGCACCGAGTGTGCTGCCGACGCCCAGGGCCACAAGGTCAAACGTGTTAAGACATCGAGCCAAGCGGGACTCCTCTATGCTACTGTCCACAACCTTCACTCTCAGAAGTTTCTTCCCAATGCCTTTCAGTGAAGACAGAATCATCTTGGTTTACAGTTTGGAGAATTTCGTCAATAGACTCCTGTTGATAAAGCAGAACAGAAATAATGACAAAATAAGAAAAGAGACTACGCAACTGTCAATAAGCAAATGAAGACGATCTAAATTCAAAAAACATTTGGTTTAAATGTAACACGTATAACATGTATGTTTACAACACAAGAAACTATAAAGTTATTAGTCTGAAAAGAAAAAAAACCTATCCCATAATTCTTGCCATTAATGTAGGACTACAGTTATCAGTATTGTCATCCATTAGTTAATTGGATAACAAATACTTTTGCTTATTAATGAACAAAAATAGATACAAAAAGACAAAAAAATAAAATAAAAACAGGTCTTTTAAATTGTAGGAATTTTAGTAATTGTAATGCCTAAATAACTAAATCGTTTAATTGTATTTATGTGCCATATTAAAATCTAAATTTTTACAGAAAACATTTTTTAAATGCAAAAATAAATTAATAAACAATCACAAGTACAGTTACATCAAGGCATGCTTGCAACCTGAACTACGGCACACAATAAAACAGCCTTTACTCTGTGTTCTTCGAAGGCTTTCTTACATTAGCAAGAGGCACAAAAAATGTTCAGGCATTATTGCATCTTCTAGATGAGAAAAATTTGCTGCGTGTTGAAGTGCTTTTGCACGTGTGGTAACACGTGTGGAATGTGGTAGTGAATGAGTGAGTACGTGTGTCTGTACGCCTTTAAAGCAGTTGTGGTGGCTGCAATGAGGAAAAGCAAGCATAACAACATTGCACTGCTGCAATGTTTCCTGCAGCAGAAAACTGACATTCTAATGGTGTACATAACAATAATTGATGTTAATGCAACCTAACAACTAGGGCTGTGCGATACGACCAAAATCTCATATCCCGATACAAGACATCTATCGTCCGATAACGATATAAATCACAAAAATGTAACATTTTCTGTAAATTCTGTGAATCTCGGGCAGCTCGTCTTGCGGGAAGTGTTTCCAGCTGCACGTCATGTAGCTGGAGTCGAGTGTTTTAACCGATGCACGAAACTATACATTTTTAGTTGTAACGGCCGCCGTTTTCTTTGTGTGTATTTATTACACGGCGTGCTGCGGGAAAAAGCCTGTTCTAACGTTTGAGTCTAAGGTTTATTTTTTAGCACCTGACGACTCTTTTTTTAATTCTCATCCGTAAATAATAATAAACGTGCTCTTTTACTTGATTCGGTTTATTTTGAAAAGTCTCAACAGGATCTTGAGGCTTATTGTGAAAGCTTTATGTGGAACATAAACAAGCGGACACGCGATGCTGTTACCGTCTTTGTTGCTAACCACAACGCATAAAAACAGGCGCTTGTCCGTCCGTAGTGTGATTATATAAAATATAAGAGAAAGAGAGAACTTTAAGAAATTAATATAGCCACTACAGTGACCATCAAAACCATGAAAAAATATTGCCGTAAACAGTTTATTTTGCGACACCACGGAACAAACGATTGCGTAAAATGAAACGATAGACGTTTTTATATCGTCATCCGATATATATCGTTATATCGAACAGCCCTAATAACAACTTTTACCTAGTAAAGGTTTTAATGAGCTTCTGTTTGAAAGTAAGAAAAACGTTTTCTTTCACTCCACCTGAACTCATCATCTGTACAAAGGCTCAGCCTCTTTGCTCTTTCCTGTTAATGACACTCTTCCATAGCTTAATACAGGAGACATGAAATTCACTAAAGTTTGTTGGCAGATCAAAGTGAAATTAATGTTACTGACTGTATATTCTTACTGATAAATAACATATAAAAAGACCAAACAAATGGCTGAATGCATGAAAATTCCAGTGACAGCGTGATTGTACAGGCTGCACTTCCGAAACTTTAGATCTGGGATTTATTCAGTTGTACTAAAGTATAGAATCTATGAAGCTCTTAAAGCATACTAAAAGAAATAGCAGAAGCAGAAACAGCTGTTTGGCTGCTCCCTTTTTCATAAGGGGTTGCCTCTACAGGTAACTCTGTTTAATTTTGCAGAGTTTTTACAACAGATGCCCTTCCAGACACGATCCTAAGGGGATTCAATTTCTCCTCCCAGAATCGAACTGGGAACTTTCCCTGTTCACTTGTTAGCCAAAGATGTCTACCACTACACAGCGGTGTCGGCCCAGGGTCCAGAATCAGTCCAGCAAACACTCCAATCAGGCCCACTGAACAGCTTTGGAAAATGTTAAGGAGCAAATAGATTTTTACATGGATTTTAATATGTTTTAAAGCTTTTCCTATTGTTAAAGACCCCACCCCACCTTTTCCATTCATACAACATCAAACTAAGTACCACCAAATTAAGTAATAGATAAACAATCAAATGACAAAAAAAAGCTCCTGATTTTTCCATTATTTACTATAGAAATGTTTTTGTTTTTTGGTTTGTTTGTTTTTTACATTGATTTCACAGTGTAATAAATAAATAAATAAATAAAATGTATACATGTTAATGAAAACTTTACATTCTATAATTAAATGGACAGTCAGGGCAATTAACTACCAGGATTTTTGGGGTAATTTTACACATTTATCATGTGGTCTGGCTGGATGTGGCCCACAATATAAAATGATTTTGACATCCCTGCTATACACAAAATATACTGCATATCAAAGGACAGAAAGACCCCCTCCCCCTGCCTTAAAAAAAAACCCCACACACACACAAAAAAAAAAAACCACACACCCACGTACGCAAACACACAGTGTCAATGAAGCTCTTCCAGCCTAACTTGCTAACCCACCGATCTTGCTTCTTAGCACATTTCTCAGGTTATTTCTACTCGAAACAAGTTTTGATCACGTAGGATTTACTGTATATCAGCTTTCTTGATTTGTATAGTCACATCACCAAATCAAAATTTCATTACACTGCATCAGCATTTATTCTGAAGATGTCAAACAAAGCTACACATTGCAGCATAAATGAATGCTGTGTTCAACAGAGAAAGTATGACCCAATGATTTGTATTGTCTGCACTGGATAAGTAGATTGGACTTCAATCACATTTTCTGTTCTCTACATTTACTGTTATCAACATTTCATGCTTCTGTTTACAATGGAAAACGCATTACAAATCAATTTGAGCTTTTTTATCAGTACGTTTGCACATGCAGTAGGAGGTTCACGACACAGATTACACAATCGGCAAGTAATTAACATGAGCAATAAGTGAAATAACGCAGAATTAAGTTAAGTCAAACCACGATGCTCCCAATCATGTCGGACCAGCGCTTACGGCAATTCTTGGCAATGGATTGCTCAATCTTAAAGTCCCTTTTAAAACATCACATCAGAGACGGCTATAGACCTGCCAAACAATACTGATGTGTGCTCACTTTTACAACACAGTGCAGAGCAGGAACTTCTACCTTTACTGATGAACTCAGCTGCTCTGCTTTTAGTTCCAAGTTGCAACTTCTCTCTTTAGATCCAGAATCAGTTTCAGAAGAACAGAGTTGGGGGAGACGTTTACAAGCACCGCTGAGACATATGACACAGATGCCTCTTAGTGTACAAAACATTCAGGTGTCTCGCTCACAAATAGAACAGTGACACATCACATGGCCTCAGGAGCAGCTGTGATGCCAGATATAATCCCTCAGGGGCTAAACAAACAGACTCCGGCAGGTTTTCGTCAATTCAAGAACACAGCAAGGCTATGGAAATTATGATCTGATTATATTACTTCACCCTCTTACAGCAATTTATTCAAGGAAACTTGTGTTGGCTTGTGTTAGGAATTAATGTAGAAGAAAAAGAACTCTATGACTGGTAAGCAGACACATTAACAGTAGAGAACTGAATATCTGGAGAAGAAACTGGATTTGGAGATTATGATCACAAGACAATCCACAATCCAGGCTTTACTTTATGAGTTTATAGCCAAACAAGCAGGTTTAGACCAAACGTATGCACAAGGAGCTAGTACTCAATAAATCTGCAGCTAAATGAAGGCCAGGTATTTCTTTTTTATTCTTATTTTGAAAGTGGCAACCTGTGAGTGATTAAAATGTGCACATTTTCCATGCGAAGATGTTATGAATTGTTTAACTGTAAAGCTATGACTCCTTACTTGGGTTTCAAACTTCCCCAGAATGCGTTTAGCTCTTCATCTCTGGCAGGACGCTCCACCCCCCCACCCCTAGTCTCTTGATCAGACCAGCTGAAGTTAGTTTGCAGTTGATGGTGATAAGCAGATGGTTTATCTAATCATGTGCCAAGTGTTTTTGAGAGTGCTAGTGCTTTTCCAAACACTTTACAAGGACAATATTCCAGATGGATCTGTGTAATAAACCATCTGCCATGTCAGGTTAGGGTACCACCACCGCTAGTCAGAAAGTCCTCTGTCTGACCTTGACACTTCTGAGTTGCCTTTCTAGGTTGTTGTGACCTGGTCACCTAGGTATTTCAATTCTGTGCGATTACACCAAAATGCGGTTGCCAAAATAAACAGGGCTGAAACTAAAAAGGAAATAAGTCCATCTGGTATCAGTGGAAAATGTTAAAATAAGTAAGGCATGGAAGAATTTGCCCTTATAAGCTGCTAGAGGAAAACAAACGTCATTTTCCTGGGATAAAAAAAAAGTGACAAACTGCAGAGAGCTTCCGAAGCGTTCACATGATGTGGCGTGTAACGGCTGAGCTAAAAACAGAGGGTGGGCGGGAAAGGACACTGCCCTCTTCTCAACCAATCAATGAGCACAACACCTGCCCATGGCACATAGGGGTACACAAGTATATTTGGAACAGAAGTCAATCACATGCTTCTCACTTTTTGGCTGTAGGCAAAACATTGCTCCTTCAAATGCCTTTGATAAATGCTGTGACACTGGTATACGTTTGAGGACGACAGGAGGAAAACAGTGAGAACTCAAAGAAAACTTTGAGCTAACAAAGTAACTACAACTCTGGTCAAAACCAAAACAAGAAAGAAAGAAAAAAAAAATCTCAGGTAAACTGGATTAGGTATTTGAGGTGCTGGGAAAGACTTGGTATTCCAATTTTAATAGAAACAACATCTCAAAAGACTCTCTTCATGTACATTGATTTAAAAGATAGTATTGACTATGTGCACGTTAGCATATGCTACTTCCGGTGCGGAAACTCCTGTGGGGAGCTTTGTTTCCGGTGTCCTGTTCGCGCCTGGTTTACGGTCCAAAACAAGTTAAGCAGATGAATGAATCAAGCGGCGATTTACATTTCTATAGATGTCTTGGGCATTTACCCAATATATCTGTAAATGATGTTCATCGACTTGTCGATATTTTTCCCCCGCGCCTCAGAGCAAAAGAGAAAAGGGATTCAAATGTTATATTTCTCAGCTGTCCCTCGTTTATCGCGGGTGTTATGTTCTAAAAATAACCAGCGATAGGTGAAATCAAGTAGCCAATTTAATTTTTTGACGGTGCAAAACGTTTGGTGGACATCGTGGACATACAGTACTGCACCTCAGAGTCACACTGCTAGCGATCAATGCAGCGATTCTGTACTGTACAGGAGAGACGAATGCTGAACATTTGCCTGATTAAATCATAAGACCAGTCACTATACAGAGATGTGCTTCTGAATGTGGACGATGTGTCTTCTGCTGCAGTAATGGAGTTCTGCTTGTGTTGAGTGATGTAAACAACTGATCGATCTAAACGCTTCAAACGTCAAAATTGATCATTAGATTTTTTTATGACACAACAGTGGTGAGTGTTCCCACCTTCTGCTCTTTGTAACTTAACGCAATCTTTCCGTTTTCGAGTTTTGGACATGATTTTGGAGTATATCTTCGCAGTAGCGATTGACCGCAAAGTAAAGCTACCGGAAATGCACAACCCCACATCCGGTCTCAAACCAGGAAGTTAGCATTGTCTCGTGCACATAGTCAATTATAGCCTTGAAATATGTTTGTCTGGTACCCAGTCCAACATTAGGATGGCTCATTGTTGACTTAAAATGGTAGATCTATTGCAAACCCAACTGTGCTTAGGGTTATGCGATAAGACCGAAATCTCATATCCCGATATAAGACATTTATCATCCCGACAGCGATATATATCACAAAAATTTTACATTTTCTCTAAATTCTGTGAATCTCTTATTTTGAAAAATCTCAACAGGATCTTCAGTTTTATTGTGAAAGGTTTATGTGGAAAATAAAGAAGTGGACGGCAGAGCCACATGCTGGGTTTACCATCGTTGTTGCTAACGACAACACGTAAAAACTGTTGCTTGTCCGTCCGTAGTGTGGTTATTTTAAATATAAGAAAAAGAGCGAACTTTAAGAAATTATTATAGCCACCACAGTGACCGCCAAAACTGCCGTAAACAATTTATTCTGCGACACCACGAAACAAACGATATGAAACGACAGACGTTTTCATATCGTCTTCCGATATATATTGTTATATCGAACAGCCCTAACTTCCTAAGCTCTAAGTTCCTCTCAAAAAAGCAAACAAACAAACAAACAAACTATCCATCCAAACACGCAACCTGACATTGTTTAACCCGAATTTGAGAAACGTTGTTAACCATCTTCAATTTCAAAATTTTCTGCATGAATCTGAAAGTAGCCAAAAGCCATAAGAGCCAATTCAGGTGACCTCTAAACACCTGGCACTAAACTGCTATTCTGCAGCGCTACAACAAGCCCATCTGCCTTTGTGGGGATGTGGCACATGAGCGAGTTCATAACACAGACGTCTTTCTTGCACAAGCCAAACAAACTTTCCTTTCCAGGAGAATCTGACCTTGTGACACTGAAGGTACGACAAACAAGCAACAGCATCCAGTCATTAAAACATAGTTTGCACATTTTTTGAGTTGTTTTGAGCTGTTCATACCTTTAAGTAATGAAGCTCTTAAGTATGTCTTAAACACTGCTGTACGGTTTTCTTGACCTTGTGGAAGAAAACAGAGAAACTCTGATATGAAGGACTCCCACGCCACTCACGCTTGACCTAAATAAATCATACTTCCCTGTGATGCTAAAAGATGAAAATAATAGTGGAATGACTTACCACTTTCTCGGATTAATGGATGCCTGTGAAATTCTGCAAAGACATGTTTGACCTTGCGTACATTTCTATAGGAACCTATTTTAGAAAAATTCCTGCGTTTCACATTTTTGTTTTACTATGCTGCTTTGACTTTGTTGCATGTGGGAATGTCAGTCTCAAGGGAATCGTGGCACCTGTATCATCCAGAATTATTTTTGTTTTCAAACAGTAAACCCTCAAAATTACCATGAAATTCATTCCCATGAGTGTAAATAAAGAGTATAAGATAACTAAATTTCTGTAGACGTTCACATGGGCTCAATGAGACATTACACAGACTTGTGCTAGCAAGAGGGCAGGGTGAAGATCATTTAACCTCCTAAGACGTGAACTCTTTCATGGCATGCATTTTTAATTTCTTTTTGCTATTTGCTCTTATTGGGACCTGATGAATGTAAAAACAAAGAATTAACAGATTTTTACCTAATTTTTGTTTCTGAGAAAAATGAGATCCACATATGAGGACATTAGCTTTAAATTTCGATAGAACAGTGGCAGTATAATGTCCTCGTAAGGGTTCTTGTAGAGCAAGATTTTGTATTTTGGTCTAGACAATCCAAAATGTGATGTCCACATATGTGGACGCCAGGTCCTAGGAGGTTAATGTCTGATACGACTGATTTGGATTCTTGTGTTCATGCAAACAGCTTCAGCAAGTAATGTTTATAAAAGCTGAAGGTGCAGTCCACTTATTGTTCTTTTGGGGAACTGTTATTTGGTATGCGCAATTCACACAAACAGTGTAATCAACAACAGCACATTCTATGAAATGATGTGATGTGATGTTGACACCATAAATGTTATCTTTGTTAAAACGCAGCTTACAGACTCTTAACTGATTCACTGTTGACATCCTGTACCTTCCCTATGCTTTTTTACTTCATTAATTCATATATCGTGTGCTATTCAAACACCAAAACAGCATTTAAACCATAACTTTCACACTAAAAAAAAGAAAATAAATGCTGAAGTGTATTAAAAATTTTGAGTCCTGGCTTATAAAAAAATGATTAATTCAGATATCATTGGATATCACACACACACACACACAAACAAACACACACTCCTGTTTGCTGGTTAGTTCGCTTTTCAGTTGGATTGTAGTGTCTATATAAAGTACAGTAAATACTTTTTAAATAAGCAAGATAAAAATTCTATAAAGGGGAACTTGGCGAAACATTTAAAACAAAAATGAACAAAAAGAAGGAGCTGCTGCCTGCGAGTGCGCTGTTGGAGAAACGCAGCCAGGCAGACAGAGGAGAACTGAAGTTCGACCAGGTACCAAAGCAAATCATTCGTACTGTACAAATAATGTAAATATGACGGTGTATCACGAAAGATTGATATCAAACTGATCACTTGACCCATATTAGGTTACTCGTTCTTCAAGTGAATCAACAAATGGCGAAATGAAAAGCCGAACAACAACAATGCTGTTTCTTTAGAGACTCTTAGCTTACATGTGTGTTTATTTCATATTTTCAGTTGTTTCCCTCCACGGCTAAATAAATCGGTTTCAGTAATGCACTGATATACAAGAATGGACATAAGGGGCTTCAAAGAAAAAACTCAGGTAGATGTTATTTTATATATTATGCTTTGTATGTTGTTCAGTATATTTCTATGCAAAACAAGAGGAATTTCAATACACAGCAGTATATTCACAGTTTAAACCAGATATTTACATACACTTTATGGAAAACACAAGAACATTTTTTACTGTACAACATCAATTTAGAGTAAACTTGTTTTGTTTTGGATAAATAAATATTGAAATATCTTTTGAATTAGTTAAATGTCAGAATAAAGAGAGACAGAGCTGTCTATTTTTTTTTATCACATTCATCAAATTTAGGAGTACATATACACTAAAAAAATAAACATTTAGTCTGATTTGATGTTACAATTAAAGAAGTGTTTTTATCTGAAGAGTTTGTAAATATCTGGTTTCAACTGTATATTTGATGATGTTGGTGTTTGGTTTGATTGTCAGCACAAAGAGGGAGAGAGAGGAACAGAGATGGAACAAGAGCGGGTGAGACACATGTTAGTCAAATGGTTGTTTACCAAAAGTATCACCGTATCATAGGTCCTCATGTATCTCATACCTAGTGTTTCTTTTTAGGTTTGTTATTTTTCAAATTCTACATTTATTAAGTTATGCAGGCTTGTTTGCACAACAAGGCTAAATAATTATATAAACTTTTCTCAATCTAAATAGTGGACTTTGGTAGAATTAAAAAATAAGTGTAGTGCAGGTCTATGATTATTTTTAGTGCTACTATCATCTAGTTCTGATTCTGTCTTGGTTAAGTCCTAAGTAGTCCTGATTTTGAACTGTTGTAGTCCTGTTTTAATTCTGGATCAGTTCTGGGTCTGGTTGAATTGGGGTTTAGTCCACATGTCTTGATAAAGCCCCAACTTTGTTCTGCCTTGCTGCTTAATTAAAAAACTAGTTTAAGGTGTCCTGCATATGTGATATATATTTTTCCCTATATGAAGTCATTCTTTTTTGAACAAAACTCAAAACAGAGCCTATTAATCTTTCAGTCATTTCAACACCCCCCCCCACACACACACACACACACAAACACACACGCGCATACTATCCTTAGGGCTAAGCCCCGGGTGTATCAAATGTCTGCCTCCGCCTCTGATTAAGAGAAAAGTAAATCTGAACAGATTCTTAGTGTTTTGTATGGTTTACTTCTAAATCTAAATTGTTAATCCTATCACAGTTTAACTAGTCGGTAAAAAAAAAATGCAGTTTTCTATGGTTACAAAATGCAGCATATGCTTACTTAAACCTTGTGAAATCGCAACATTTCCCCAAAACCTTAAACAAGCTATTAAAACAAATGTTAATACAAAGAGATTACATTGTACCTGTGTCTGAGCTACTTTCAGCGTGGGTTCACACCAGATAGGTCACTGCTGGAAATGACTTCTGACTCCTGTAAAAGGCAATGCGGTGCTATAAAAGGCAATGTTTCTCCGCTTGCAAAGACCAGTCTTTTATAAAGTCGCACAAACACTCGGAACTCTAAAACGGCGGATCAATACATAACTTCGCCCACTGGACTACTTTAAGGTCTGCTGGTATGAACGGAAAGGTAAAGCCCACTCCCCGATAAAACCCCCATCTGGAAGTTGCATCAGCCTTCCTTGACTTTAACACTACGTGCACCGCTTCCTTGTGAACTATTACAGTCAAGGCTGAGAAACAAAATGTTGCTGTTCTCTCACAGCCTAATAAATTAATTTATAAGCAAAAGCATGCTCGTGAAGTCTTGCCTAGTTCAGGAAGAGTTCAGACCCTCCATTTCTGTCAACCGTGGAATGAAAAATGTTCCGCCTACAACGGACAATCCAGCGGGGAACAACTCGAGCGAGCCCCCAGAGATGTGTCACTTTGGCTCCACCCAGAGAACTTATTGTTAAGGAGCCTTGCAGGCACCAGATGGCACTCTTTACAAGTAAAAGCTTAAGCAGCTTCTCCCTAAGAATCCCTGATGGTGATCAGACACAACAGCACACCCTGCAGTCATGTGTTAATTTTAAAATTAGCCCTATATCAGTGCGCATACATTGACATTTCCCCCCTGCTGTTCCTCCTTCCTTTCATCAATGCATACAAACACTCGCATCAACACTAGATGATTATGGCTTGCATGTGAAGTTGCAAAAGTCTCCAATGGGAAAACAAAGCTGTTAAACTCCACGCTCTGAGTTTCCTGCTGAGGCTGCTCCATGGTATCATGTGGCGAGCCTCTTATTTTAGTCTGGATGTTAATACATAATACAAATGTACACTGCGATTTAGGATTATCAATGTAAAGGCATCTTAAGCCGAAGCAAAAAAAAAAAAAAGAAGTTACAGATCTGCACTACCCTGGGACACAGAGCTTTCAAGAAGAGCAGTCATCTTTTGGGGAGTCCTGCTGGTAATAGCAGCAGAAGTTTTTGAGATCGGTTGATAAATCAAGCTGCTTTAAGACTCCCTCCTTTGCTTTGACTATAACTACTGCATGTAGCAAACCTCTAAAACATAATTGGTAAGAGAAGTGCTCTATACACTGGCTTATCTGACATTTCTAGATTTATGGTTGACTGCCGCTCACCCTGTGGGCCAATTGTAGCTGCCCTTGATAAATGGGAGTAGGTGGTCTTAGGCGATTTTAAAGCAATGCAGTTCTTTTTGGAAACTGAGGGGGAAGTGCCTCAAAAGAAATACTTAGTCAACCTGCTATCACGGCCTTTTACTCCTTTTAGATACAAGCTTTGTCCCTTTCTTCAGGATTAATCAAACCTCTTATCTTAACCACGTTAATAAACAGGGTCTTCTGGAATCTGTATTAAAATCAGTTTGTTGCTATAGGCCAGTGTTTCCCAGCTGTGGTTATCAGGAGCTTGAGCACTGATGGTTTTCATTCAAGCTGTTTAATGAGGATTGAATAGACATGAGATACCAGGAGAATGTAGTTAATTACTTTCTTCAATAGAAAACGAGTGGCACTTTGGGTCCCAAAGATCTGTGTTGGAGCCAGTCACTGTCAGCGTTCTGCATAAAGATGAAAAACTGAGCGGATTTTCTGTTATTCTCTGCTGGGCCTGACAACAGTCCCATCACACGCATTGATATTCCACTCTCCCTTGCTCATGCCAGAGGGCTCCACCAAGATTTTACAATCATATCAGTCACATTAAAAGCAAAGATGCAAATCAGTTTGACCATCGGATCCTTCCTTTTCAAGCATTTGATAGTGACATTTGAGGGCCGCTTCAAATTCACTGGTTTGCTCTCTTGCCAAGAGTTAGATAATACAAATGGATATCAATCATGTCTTTAAGTTTTCGGTACAGAAATAGCTTGATCTTGCTTAAAAAAAGATAACGCTAACTCCAATAGCACCCGTTTGGATCCTTTGTGCATTACTATTATATCTGAGCCACGATATTAAAAAAAAAAGGGGGGGGGAGGCAAAAAATCAATACCCATTAATACATTAGTCTAAAATAATCTTTTTAGAAAAAATTTGTTTGGCACAATGCAGAAGAAATTTGACCTATATCCTGATTTCCTGTTTCCCAATCCAAACAAGTACTGCAGTGGGAAAGTATGACCAGGTTCAGGTTGTACAACATAAAGCAAGGGCTTTCAAGAAAGCGGGAAATGCTGCTAAGATCATCAGAAGGAGGCACAATCTTCTTCATCCTATAGTGGCCATTACCAGACAGTATAAAAAATTTATATTGTCCATGGCTGCAACTTGTCTTTAAATAAGGGGTTAGAAGAGTCTCTGGATTCTGTAGCCTCCTGGCTCTGAAACATGTAATCAGCCTAACACATGGACAGACACGGAGCAACTGCAAACGTTGATTTAGCTCTTTTCTTAGACTCTTGAACTAAAATTCAGAAAGTCATTAAATCTTGATGATCTGTCATTGTTAAATGACTCAAATGGAAAAAATAAGCCTTTCACCCCCATATACTAGCACGTTTGATTGTGGAAGGCTCTTAGCTGGTCTAAATGGGATCAGGTCTCATACTGTGTGCCACAGGTGTTCAAACCCACAGGAGGCGATTGTTCCTAAAAGCCACAGGCTCGCTCTCTTCAAAAACAAGGGTGAGAACAAAAGCAGCAAAGATCTCGACTGTTTCACATTTTCAGGATGGAAACGCTGAACTTCACTAGTCATAACGAATATGTTAAATATTCAGATTTATTATTCATTTTTAGAAATAAAAAAATATATATAGGCTATATCCGCCGATATTTCTACATTAATTGTGTAATTTGTTCACAGAAGAACAACAAAATCAGCGTAGGTTCAAGTTTTGTTTGTTTTTCAGTTGATCAAACCTGACGAGGCTTGACAAGATGGCCTTCAAGAATTCTCCAGAGGGCGTGGATGCGCTCTGGAAAGACTGGCACATCAAACAAGGCAAAGTTTGCTGCAGAAAACGAATCTCCTTTACTGCATTCACGACACTTGTAATATTTGCTTCTTTCCCCCCTCCAACAGGAACTTTTCACAAACTTAATTTTGCCTTGAGGTAAATAAATAACTGAAGAGGAATTTTTATAGATAAAAAACACAAAAATATCTCAATTTCCACTCTCTTTAAAAATATTATTATAAGGAATACAACATGGATGCAACAGGATAGGGAGACGCATCACATGGTGTTTCTATTTCTATTTAGTAGGGGACTACTGCAACACTCAAATTCGGTCACAATAAACAGGAATTAAATAACCCAAATTGATTTGCTGGGCACATTTTTATGCACTAATGAGATATAAAATATTAAGCAATTTTAAGTTGCCTCAGTACAGCAGAAACATATTTTAATTTTTGTCCAGATATTATTGGATAACTTCAAACACACATACTACGCAAAACAAAAAATAAAACAAAGCTGACAGCAGCCATTTTGCATGTGGCATCCAGTTCCTGCCTGTAGTGCACAGATCATTCACTAGAGGGCAGAAGGCGTGTCATGCAACAGCTTCCCTAGGACATACAATACTGATCGTGCTGATTTAAGAAACTATCAAATCAAATATGATACAACTCACTGGCATAATTCTCAGGTAGCGGTTTGCCTAGTGTTGAACACTTTTGTCATTCAAAGGTGAAGAAAGCAATGGCAAAGCTCTTTGATTAAGCCATTTAATAACATCTTCCGTTCATATATCATCGCTTTAAACTAGATATTCCTTGCTAACACGAAATACTGGCTAATACGATAGTTGGTTCAATAGCTTTGAGCCAGTCCCTCCTTGTGCAAGCCAATGTCACACATCCATTTCTTGTGAACCACTAATAAATGCAAGAAGACAAATTGGTGCAAGGTTTATTTGTGAAACGTTCTCATGACGGGAAAAAACGTATATTTTGTAGCAGTCATATATATGAATGAACTTGATGTCACTTGTAAAATTCAGTGCTCGTGTGGAATGACAGGATGGGTTCAGTACAAACCTGAGGCCATAATTTGTTGTGCCACAGCGTTAGTCTATAAAGCATTTTTCTGTTATTTGAAATCAGCATGATTATTATATTCTATTCTATAGCATTATGAAAGCCATCCACTATAAAATGAAAAGAAAGGAAAAGCTTATTATGTTTGGCAATTTACTGGAGACAGAAAAGCTGCATGGGACATGTCGGGCAGGTTCAAAACATGAATCCAAAACCAGCGAGCTGCTCAGACAGACAGGCTCAACATGTGCGGGGTAGAAAGCCAATTGCAGAAATACCAGAGAGAACACCCAGAAAACGCATGCCTCAAAAATAACCAAATAATTGAATCAGTACCTTTGTGAAAAAGCCTCAATAAACGCCACATTGTGATCTTCCCAAACTGCTTTTCATGGTGCAGCTGCTAATAAGAAGCTACTGCTTGTATCAATACCGACGCACAAAGACACATAATCTGGTGTAAGTAGCACAAACTGCAGATGCCTAGGAAATGGAAATTGAAGTATTATTGTCTGATGAGATGTCTTTCATCCCCCTTACATCATGTTGTGGGAATCACTGAGGTGATTGCTCTGTATAGTCATGTAACAAGATTTCACAGCTCCCCTAGTCACCAAATGGAAATGGAAACTTTATGTTCTGCAGCGCAGAGTGAAAAGTAGATTCCTTCCTTTGTTGTTTTAAAGATGTCAGGGCCTTTCCTGGTCCAGTATCAAGTACACACGCAATCCAGGTTTGTAGCTGCTCTCAAAAAAGACAGTTATTTATTTAGTTTGGGACTATTATTATAAATCCCATAGTTTGTTGACCAACGTGAAGAGAAGTGAGGTATCAACTTGCAAATATAAAAATGTACAAATTTGTGGGAGGTACTAGTCATTTTGGGACTTGACTTACCTTCAAATTATGTCCAAATTCAAAGCAGTATTACAATTTAAAAATGAAAAGAAATGTGTCTGGAAGCTACAATAATTCCATTTTAAATTGAGTTAGGTGGAAGACTAAGAAAAATTATTAAGTATGGGCAGTTTTGTACATAATTAGTAGATCAACTTTTAACATTTTAAAATTACATTTAATATCACGATGACCTCCCACACTACCAAGACCAAACTGCACATTTGTTGCATCAGGTTACAAAGTACCATTACAACATACTGCTGTGGAATCCTCCACATTTCCCCAACTGCGCAATAGGACAGTATCAGTAGTCAGAGAGCAAATTCAGTTCATTCACATTCTCGTGGTTTGACAGGGACTGATTTATTATCATTAGCAATAATGAAAGAAATATGCTGAAATTGTTACAGTATATCAGACATCAATTTTACTTTTGAGAACAACTGCAGAAAATTCATTTTGGCAGTGCTAAAATGACAATGACATTGGGTCAGATGAGGGATGATTATACCCTCCAATTTAGTCTCACAACCTCGTTGTCTAGAATATATGCAGAGTGATCGTCTCTGTACTCCTTGAAAGAGAGAAAAGGCCTTTTTGAACGCATTTGCTTTTAGACAAAAAAAGAAATGACATGTTCATGACACTTTTGGCTGCACACAGACGGGTGGTCCTGAAAATTAATGTGTTTTTTTTTTCTCCTCCAGCTGCACGGGACACAGATCAAAACCTGCCATAAGCTACAATAGGTGGTTAAATGACTCCGAATCTGAAATAATGCTCTAGAGGATGGCACAACCTCGGAGCTTTATCTGAGATGCACATAACAAACCTCGTTTCCCTTTTTACTCGTGCTGATTCGATAAAACATTTAGAAAGTGCTTCAAATGGTGATGATATGCCAACTTTCAGGAGGATGAAAAACAAGACAACGTAAAGACTCGACGCAGACCAAATATCACTCATTTGTAAAACGCATTATGACATTTTGCAAATGTCACCTATTATGACGGTAGGATGTTTTAGCTAATTAATAACCTCCTCACATAGGTACTGTGATGGATTCTATAACACAGAATGAGGACTGTGGCTGCTCTTTGAAATGTTCAATCATCAACTGTGTTGAGACTAAAGTCACAAAAGTCACTGCTAATTAAAGGAGGAGGCACGTGTGGCGCTCTGCATGAATTTAGGCCGTTTCGGTGTTTTTTTGGAATATTCCCAGGGGAATCCCTAATGAACAGGGTGCACATAAATCATATCCTAGTAGTCAAGTGTGTTAGTCATCCTTGTCTTTTCTAACACAAAAGGACACACTGGTCTTCAGTAGTTTAGTTCTTCTTGTCGATTGTAGCACAGTGTAACATACAATTCATAAACTACTCTAATGCGATCTAGTGTGGGAGAAAACTATGCAATACTTTACACAAAGTGGGTAAAAACGGCCTAATTCAGCCAAATGTTGCTTGTGTATTATGCAACACACTGTGAACACTCCAAATTAAGTGATTTTATCAGTGCTTTAGCTGCAAATTACCAGCTTAATAACTGAACCATAAATAACCACTTAAATGCTCCCAGTAGCTGCATAAATTCAAACATTACAACACAACTGTTTTAGATACTCATTAAAAAGTACAGTAATTCAAATCAGTTTAATGCTTTGTGCAAATTACAATACATTTTACACCTATAATGTCCCGCAATGCAAATTAACAAAGACACATCACCAGTGATTAAACAGCCTACCTGAATATTTTGATTTTAAATGCTAGTAATACTGTAGTGCTTGCCATCTCTGTGAAACTACAATGTTATTTATATTTAAATACAAAATAATAAACCTTGTATGCTGTATTTAAACATGCCTAACATTCCTGAGCTTGTATTATCTTTGAATAAATGAATGCTGGTTTTATGGTACCACTTTCCTCTGCCACAGTTGCCGGTCATGTATTTCAGATGTCATGCCAAATGCAGGAGTACCTATAAATGGCTGCTGGCTAGTGGTGGATGGACTCGGCAGGGTTTGGAGTTTTAGCATCTAGCTGCTGGTTAGGTTGGACACTTCCCAAATGGACCAATCTGTGGTAAATGGGGTTACACAGCGTCTTAGGTTGCAGATGGTATTTGAAAGCACATAGCTCGGCAATGCTTTTTCCCCCCATTTAGAAAAAAGGCTCGAACACAAAAAAAGTAGGTTTGGGTGGTATACAAGGTTGACATTAAGATGAAGGTGATTGTTAACACTCAGTCAGAGTTTGGAATCCATTCTCAATCCTGATCTCTGTGGAGACAATCATCCTCTAATAACAGTAATCTATCTCCTCGTTGGCCAAGACAATAGCTGTTCTGCAGGGGATGTAGACCTGAGAGAGAAAGAGAGACACAGTGGCAGGGGAGAAAGTGGGGAGAAAAGTGAGATGACAATTGAAGATTAATGATGTTAACAAGGTGTCTCAGTCATCCAGGTCACAGTATTCATGCGTGTTTGAAAGAAGGCAGCTGGACTTCTTTAGGTTCATGAAGACATTTTGCCTCTATCCAAGAGGCTTCTCTAGTTCTAAAACAAATGCCCTGAGGGTTGTTGACCCGCTATTAATTATGTGAGTCAACACATGAGCACAAGAATGGACTATTCCCATGTGGGGACTCACACAATCACCTCCAAAGGGACAACTGCTACTAGGGGTTAAATATCTGGCACTCTGTCAGTTGTTTAAATGGTTAACGGACTGATTCTTATATGGCGTTTCTACTCTACTTGAGCACTCAAAACAATTTATACAACATGTTATTCGCTCATTTACACAAGCCTTTTTTGCTTTCTAACACCATTGCATGCATCAGGAATAACTCTGGGTTCAGTATCTTGGGATCGATCCACCACGGGATGGGCTCAGTGTTTAAGAACTAAAGAAGCTTTTTGCATGAGAGGCGAAACAACTTCACAAATTTAAGTCCTTTCGCCTTTTTTTTCAAGCACTACAAAGACTACATTGATATAACTGATATAAGATCATTAATTTTGAAGATTAATGAGTGTTAAGTTTTATCCTTTTCAGGAGGGAGAAATCATGACTAGACATGGTCACCTCTCAAAATCAAGGATGACATAATGGCTAAAAAAAGACGAGTAGGATAGAGAAAAAAAAAAAAAAAAAGAAATGCAAGGAGGATAACATGCAATTTTAAAATGATATATAAGGGAAAAGGTGGTCTAAGACTACTCGGAGGATAATATCTTTTAAGAATATTTAAAGTGTGACAGAATTGCAACTGCACAAAGACCTCTGGGTGGCAGTGGTGTCAGCATATCTGCAATGAGGAGAGGTGTCTTCAACTTCTTAAACATATCTCCATGAAGTGGTGGACTTCATCTGTCTAAAAACATATAATTAAATTTGCAATCTATTCAAAGCATGTTCAGTGAACTGAACAATCTGCAAATGAGTAAACTTGCCAGAAGTGGAGGCACGCTGCTAGTTTTAATTTCTGAACTCTCTCATCAATGCAGTAGCTGTGAGTTTCATCATCATCTCTAAACACTGGACTGTGAATCAATTGGAAATGTGTGATTCTGTAAAGATATAATGTAATTTCAAAAGAATCTTTGAGTTCATTGGGGTAAAGAAGAAACAAGTCAGGGAAAAACAACAAACAGAAAAAAACGTGGCATGTCACATTCCTTATGTATATACATACACATATATAGTTCAAAAAGTAGCTAATAAAGTGTTTGATCAATCCTTTTGATACTCACAGCATCATTTGGCAGCAGGAAGCTGCTGTGTACCATTAGTCATTTCAGATTTATGCCAAAGGAAAAGCCAAGCGGGCATAAATGATGCTATATTTCCCAACAGAAAACGAAAAAAGCCAGCAGAGCTGTAAACAATTCAATCACTCCCTGAACTCTTCAAGTCGCCCCTCAGCATCAGTGGATCTAAGCTTACTGTGGATGTGCTTCTCTGGCAACAGTTTGTCACCGAGGGAGTCATACAGCCCGGCGCTGAAACACTGACACAGACATTGGTGACTAATTAAACAGTCACAGTGGGAGAGTCTCCATATAGAAGCACCGCGGAGAGAAGGAAAGGCAGAATGAATCGCTGCACCTGTTTAGACAAAAGTTACCACTGCGTCTAACCTGGAATATGTCAACAGCTTTTATTTCCACCAAACAGACAGAAATAGTGACAAATTATAAATTAATCTGTGAAAAAAGGACCAGCAGATACGCTCAAGTGTTGGCACTGCAATTAGTGGAAGACATTCTAATTAACATATTACTCCTTGCAACGTTAGGCACATACATACTTGACATACTGTTTTGAACCCATCCACTAACACTGAGAGACTAGATTGTGAAAAATAATTCCCTTTACAGTATATATACACAGCTCCTGACTTATTCATTTATATCTATATTTCTATCTCATCAAACACAGGGCCAGCTGAACTAAACTACTAGGTACAAAATGAGGTGAAACCCTGTCCATGGAAGCAGAACCTTTTTTTTTTTTTAAGGACAAAATCAAGTTTGCGTTATTAGACGTTATAGCATTTGCCAATCAAGGTAATTTGGTTATTAATAAAACTAGTTGTGAAAAAACACAATTTAATAACAGTGAGATAAAACAAACAAATTAGAATTTGTGAAAAAGGAAAACTTATCAAGTACTCACGTAATTAGCTAAAACATTGTGGAAATTACTGGAAACATATTTAGTCTTTGTCAGTGTGATCAAATTTGTTACCACAACCAGTGTGATTAAGCTTTGGTTTGTGTCTGAGTGACCTTCAACATGTGTTGTCTTTGTATTGGTACACATTTAAATCTCTGAATAATACACCCTAACAAATTTCCTCCAGATTAAAATAATTAGGAAAACTACAACTAAGACCAAAACTGATAAAAACTAAACATGAAATATTTTCAAACAATAACCAGAATGTCTGTGAATGTCACTGTTTGTTTGTATTACACAAACTAATGAGAATTAAAATCCACTATGAATTTAAATAGGATCGCCAACGGTCATATCCAATACAAATTAATCTCATTCACCATCAATTGAAAGCTTTTTCAGGAGTATTATCATTGCATGGTCAGTATTATCCATGGACATAAAAAGCATGAAAATATGTGAACCCATGACAAGTGGCCATAAAAATGACAAATCTGACCTTGACCATGAGCACAATTTAGGTGAAGATCCATTAGATGTGTAAGTTTCAATAAAACTTCCGCACAATGAGGAGGAGTATCGATTCTTGTGAATTGTGGATGGATGCCTCACCGTGGCATGAGCTCATCGTTCTTTGCTGGATGAGCTAAAAATGGTCCTAAATGAGCAAATCCACTCAGGAAATTAGCTGAAACTCAACTGAACTCAACTGCAATGAAAAGAAAAACTTAAAATCACGTAAAAATAAAAACTAATAACGACACATGCAATATTTCCGCAAGTTGCAGATCATTGCAGCAATGTATAGGAAATGCCAATATGACCACGTGTGCAACACACATCTTAGAATCACAACCACAAAGTCGCTGCTGTAGCCAGCAGTTGTTGCCAGATCAGGTAATGGTTACTGTAATGCAATAACTAATTTGATAATTTATTGTAGGTATTAACAATAGGGGTTAAAAACAAAATGTGATGAAAAGGACAAAGTGGTACACAATAGGACACAATACAAAATATTGTATTAGTAGGAAGAACAGCTTAGCCGTTTGTCCTTTCTTGACTTCTTCTGTATCGCCTCACACCAAGCTCACATATGAGAATTTGGATTTTATACTCCCTTGCAGAACTGAATGCAGCCTTTTGGGCTAATACTAAATCTGATCAATGTTCAAACACACCGATAAAGGATTCATGAGCTGCTTCGCAGGAACATATCATCCACCCTGTCTCCAGACCCCAGCACCTAGGCTAGAGCACTGCCTGACTATAGGCTTTCTGTGCACTTTAACTCTCCAGACATGTCTCTGTTTGGCTCACTTTACTCACTTAACAAGTATCAGCTCCCTGTAAACACTTGTGTACATGTTGGTTGTACTTCAGGCAAAGTCTAAGGATCTGACAGGATAACAAAACAAACCTGACTTGGATGGTTAATTGAAACTACGACCTAAAGAACTATACCTGATTCGTTTTCAGCTGAGACACGATTTTGCAGGCCATTATTTTCAAAAGAATATTTTCAGCCGAGCCTCACAGTAAGCAGCATCATTTCTGAAAGACTGTTGTATTGATTTTTAGTACTTCAAAGATAATCACTTTAAAAAAAAAGAATATTGCTGCTCATAATTAAATATAATCCTTTTGATCATAGAGCTTACATTCCTAAAAATTCCAGTAACAAAAAGCCTCTGTTAAAAAAAGAAAAAACAAAACAAAGGCTCTCTCTGGTTTTTTGTGCTTTTGTATTATTTTATAATATTAGAATTTCCAAAACAATTGCAACCTGAAAGGCTCTAATTATTAGATTAAAAAAATGCCAGGTGTCTCCTGGATGTGAGATTTAAATCTCAATGAGATTTTTACCTGGGCAAACAAAGGATTAATAATAATAACAATAAAAATAAATGACACACGTCGGATAATCTCTAGAACCTTTACCTGAAATATCAAAAAGCAGGCCAAACTATTTGCTTGAAACAATCTTTGAATGAATTGTCCACCACACACTCACTGGACTCACTGGCCACTTAGTTAATTTTGAGAAGCATCACACAGTTGCTGCACCTCTATTACAGTATGTGAAGCTCTTGTTTCGCCAAATACCAAAGATGCTCTATTGGATTGAGATCTGGTGACTTTGCCATTTGAGTACAATGAACTGATTTTCACATTCAAGAAACCAGTTTAAACCAGTCGTAAAGTAATGGACATGATCAGCAACAACACTTAGGTAGGCTGGAGTGTTTAAACGGTGCTTAGTTGGTACTAGTGGATGCAAACGGTGCTAAAATGTGAAAAGTGGGCCCGATTATGCGAACTACTGTTTCCTTCTTATCAGCCTGACAGACCATTCTTTTCTGACCCCTGACATCCACAAGGCATTTGCACCCAGAGAACTGCTGCTTACTGGATATTTTCTGTTTTCAAGCCATTCTCTGTAAACCCTGGAGATGATTGTGTGGTAGATCAGCAGTTTCTGAAATACTCAAACCAGCACGTCAGGCACCAACAACCATGTCACACTCAAAGTTACTTACAATACCTTTCTGAACCTCAGCAGGCCACAATAAACGTGTCTACATGCCTAAATCCACCGAGTTACTGCCATGTGATTGGCTGATTAGATAAGCTGCCAGTGATACTTAGGGTTAAGGTTTTTATACACATGGCTGTGAGTAAAGATGGCTGAAATTCCTCCAGAGTTCATGTAATATGTTCGAGTCTGGTCTCAAAGTACATATTCAATGGTACAGTTCAGAAAAATATACTGACCAAAGTGTACTAGTGTGAGCTTGTCTTTTAAAGTTTATATACATGTAAAAGTGTTAAGTGGGTCCCCTTATGTCATGTCACAGTTTTTGTCTGTTAGTTCACACTTCATGCTCATCAGCATCAGGTGTTAGATCTCACTGATGGAAATGTACATCTTTTGATCATTTGCCACAAGCTCGCTATTTTCTCTTACTTTCTTTTTCATTTCAGCTTAATTTCTTTTTTTGAAGCTGTCAAAGAAGACATCCCCTTTGAAGCACATGAAGTTTATCAAAAGGTTCTGATGCAGCTAATTATTCACCAGCCTTTCTTAGCATTACATATTTGACATTATAACACTCAAACAAAACTATATGTGTGACACGTACCCAAAGGGGGCCACCTAAAATAAGCTTCCTCTCTCTGAGACATTTTATTCTGTGACTATTTAAAATTTGTCTCGCTAAATGAATAAACTCTAAATGTTGAACAGCAGTAGTTCTTGATGTATGCAATTCCCATAAAAAGCCTGCCGAGGATACCGGGGTGTCAATTTTTTTTTTTAATCCACATAAGGAGAACAAAGCATTTTTTAAAATCATTTTTTATTCAGCTTCATGGCAAGCTGTTCTAACATTCACTCTTTTCACATAGTGGATAAAATTAAATACAGCTGAATACAAACACACACACACACACACACACACACGCGGGTGCACACACAACATTAAAGATGTCCCACATGTGAAACAAAGAAGTACTTTAATATTCAGTGATAAATATGTGCCATTTAAATATGCACAGTTTAAACATACAGTACTGTGGAAAGGTTTTAAGAGCTTGTGAAAGAAAATCTTGTTACATGATGGTGCTTTTAAAATGTAAAAACGCTATGGATAGTATTTGTTTATCATCTAAACTCATCTATACTCATGCAAGATGTATGGTATTGTATGGTATAGGACAAGTAAGTCCTAAATAGAGATGGATGTAGGTGCCATGTCTTTTCATGAGTTGAGATCAGAGCTGTGCTGTGGGTCATGCCGTTGCAGGGTACCGTCTTTTCTCTAAAAGTAGCTTTTTATGATTCTGTCTGACATTATTGTGATGCTGCCAAATTCTGTCTGCAGAATGAATTTAGAGTCAGTAAGAGACTTCTTTCACAGTATTGCTTGTTGCACAAAATTTTTGGTTTGCAAAAAGCCAAAAGGCTTCACTGTTTCCTTGAGGGACTGCTCCTTTAGCGCACTTTCTAGCCTTTTGGTGGACAAAGCAAATTTATTTGTTTCCACATCAGAGGAATATCCTCTTGGAAACAATTCTCCTATAAAGACTGGGTCTGATCCTGACTGTACATGGGTGGAGTAGACTCGGTCTTCTGCCAGTTGTGAGGTGATGGCAATCTTACACAGTTTTGAAAGAAATGCACTTAACATGGCTAATGGTTCTGGTCGCCGTCCTTGCCTGTTTCTTTGTGCCTAAGCAGAAGAGATTGGAAAGCACATCTAGAAATGGCTTATCTCCTATTACCTTTCAGTAAAGCTCTCCCTAAAAATGTTTGTTTGCATGCATGGTCTTTTTTTTTTTTTTTCCACTTAATGAGTTTGGTTCAACATGTGTATATAACTATATCACTTGCAAATATAGTATATGATGAAAATGCAAAAGGGGTCACTTTTGTAAGTAATTCAATAATTCAGACAAGACTGAAAGCGCTAAAAAGATGCTGGATGACAAGTGTCCAGGAGCAGATTTGTAAACACAGGGTATTACAGCCACATGGTACTTGCCACAGCCTAACATGTTACCAGGATGCAAAAGACTCTGCTAGCTTAATCCA
Organism: Aulonocara stuartgranti; assembly: GCF_965226115.1. Lineage (NCBI taxonomy): Eukaryota > Metazoa > Chordata > Actinopteri > Cichliformes > Cichlidae > Aulonocara > Aulonocara stuartgranti. Next base: position 8,493,623 of record NC_138950.1, read on the forward strand.
GTTATGTGCATTCTCAGTCTGAGGTGTGATGCGTTCTTGGAGGATATGAGAGTTTATTATCACACTGTAACGAGGAAGCTGGAGAACTGACAGACCCATTAAAAAGACAGGAGAAAAGAAGTTTGTGCAGACTTTGAAAGCAAAAGTTGTTAAATAAAACATGGATGGTGTGGGCACCTCTCGCAGCCCCCGCAGAGGCTCTTGTCTGATTATTCTTGTCATAACCAGGTAGGTGTGAGGAGGAGGAGGAGAAAAGCATCTTTATGCAAGACTACAGTCTCGCTGTGCAATCTCCACGAAGAAGCCTATAAAGCATATACAGTATGTACAGAAGGGTCCCCGCTTGCCTTCTTCCTCCCTCTCTGTCGGCTCCATTCCTCTCACTTCCTGTCGTTCCCCATTAATCTATGATGGTGCCAAAATTAGCAGATGACTTGTGAACTAAACTTCACATTTTGGCCAAGAGGGATGTGGGTGAAGCAGCAGTGTTTGAATTAATAAGAGTTAGGAAAGATTTAAGAGATTGTGGAATTTGCGTCCTTAACTGATGAAACCTAAGTTAATACGACGGAGGATCGGTGTCTGCATGAAAGAAGAAGAGGCTTTTAAACTGGGGTCGACAGAATCTTAAATAAAGCTGAATTGATGCTCTTAATAGCAGTGTGAGCTTTGCCAAACACATTTTTGATGCATTAAAGTGCGCCGTCCAACTCTTAATATCGAGTAATATCCTCTATCCATTAACTGCAACACTTTCAGTATTGATCTGAAGAAGTTCAAGTTGAGTTCAGATACACAAACACCTCATCAGGTGCTACGTCAACTCTGGTACCAAGTGAAACGACTTAAGTACCGCCTCAAAACGTTTAATCCAATAAACACACTGAAAAACAAAAACAGGAGATGATGACTCCGCAGACCACCTCAGAGACATCACTGTCCTTGTGCATTAATTGAAATCATTAACATAAGATGTAGCATGCAATCCATCTGCGCTGATCCTCACTAATTCATTCCTGACTTTATTAATAAACATCTTATTGGCTTTCAGCATTTTAATAAAAAAATAAATAAACTGGGAAAAAAGGGGGGACGTAAACAAGAGGAAGATCCTCAAGCACTCTGCTTAAAATGCATATCAGTGTTTCTTTCTATATTTCAAGGACAGACTTATTTCATGGTATTAGCCTTAAGCAGTCCTCCTGATGGAAGCCCAGTGCTTCATTCTCCCAGATATTTTTCTCCCCTCCATGATGCCATGCAAGCTTAAGCGGTGTGCACATGAAAAGGTAAGTTCTAGCGCCATGAATAATGCACATTGTTTGCTGTGAAATGTGAAAGGAGCTGTAGATATCAGATTCACATAACGTTCAATGACTCCAGGATAACTGCCAGCATGAGCGGAGTGAACGCATAGAAGCCAAATATGATATACACAAAACAAAATGTAGCACTGTGGAGGCAACAAACAATGGGAGCTCGCCCCTGGTAGAGGCACAGTTTTTTTTTAATGTTGTAATATATTTTCTTGATATTGTATTAAATATTGTATTAAAAAATAATAATCCTAATGAACCAGATACTAAATTATACTGCTGTTGTTAAGCTGAGAGTCCCAGACCAGGGAGACCATGGCTTTTTGCCAGAACAAGCAGCCCTCTTTCATCCCAGCACACTTAAACCTCATTAGAAAGGCTTCGAAAGATCCTCTCACTACAAAACCCATTTCAGGCTAATTAAAATGATTTGTGAAATTAAACATAAAACATAAAAGGACCAAACATGAACACACAGACAGCTTTTTCAACACGTTTTGTTAGCAATTAACAAAATGTGATGAATGTGGAAAAAAAAAAGAAACGCAACTGACAGAGAACCAAAAAACAACCAACAATGCGGGTAATTTATATCACTTTATAGTTTTACAGTTCTTTTGTTTTTTTAAAAAACCCTAATGATAACTTTTATGTTATAAACTATTGCAAACACTCAAAAGCAATTTTACCGCAATGACCATTCTAGGAGTAGCTGACATTTGACATTCTGGAGCTGTCAATGTCCCAGTGCATACACCCCTTCAGAAGATGAAGAAAGCTCGTGCCATTAACACCTTAGTTTTTATATCAAACCTTAATTATAAAAGGATCCAAGATGAATTCAATGTATTTGAAAGCTGGTATGAAACCCCAATCTCCCCCCGAAAAAAGCAAAAGGAAAAAAAAAACCCAAAACACATTCATTCAACTTAGTTTTGATTTATGCATTTCACCTCTGCCCCACCTGCAGTGGCTACAGTGGGGCCAGTGTGTGAACGTGGTGATAAAACTGTGTTCTATGGATATCAGAAATCTTCCTGAGCCCATGCACTGACTTCCATAACACAACTGAGTCCACTTTCGAGAGGGCCGAAACATCTCAAACATTCAGTGCAGGTTTTCAGCATTGTCCCTTAAATACAGAGATGTCTCTGGATCTTTTAATAACTAGAACACACCCATGCTCCAGTATTGTGTGGCATGTTCATGATGACAAAAACTGATATACTTAATCACATTACAAAAAAAAAAAAATGTAATTATGTAAGGGCTAGTAAATAGTTTATATGGTCAAAATTTTAACACCATTTTAACCTGTTGCTAGGTTGGTGTGAGGCAACACCCAACGCCCACTGCTGATGTCAGAACACCTGATAAAGATAAAAACCTTTATGGGCCTAACACGTACCTGTGTGCCAAGTTTAGTTGCTCAACTCATGACTGTGTCAGAGTTGAGAAACACAAAGACAGAGATTTTGTGTATTATAGTAAGATATAAAAGAGAGGAGATAAAGAAATTCAGGAGGTGAAGTCTTTCTGCCCAAATATCACCCCACCCCCTTCTTTATTTAACGTGCTTACACTATTGACTTTCACATATAGAGCTTAAATGATCAGCACATTCTTCTCTTTCCCACATTTCACATAGAGTCCCAATTTTAACAAAATTGCACTTTTGTAATATTTGTTATACTTTTCTAATAAAAGGAACTATGACAAGTGACTTTGTATTGCTACAGGCTAAATTAATTTGGTAACAACAAGAAGAAAGAAAAATGTTTGTCAAAAGTTTTAATCCTTCATTTCTATTTGTAGAGCTCTCTTATCACCACCCACTACTCCTTTTGATGTTTTGCAGCTGTGGGCAACTTCTCCATTAGCCTACATATGTGCACTGCATTGTGGGACAATGGTGTCCATCAACAGCACACTCAACAGTGATTTAGTATGCACGCTGACATTTTTGAGCAATGCTTGATTTTGTCGCTTTTTCAGCACGGACAACCTCAAAAGCATATGCTGAATGGGATGGTGATACAGCATAGGTTATTTGAAAAGTGGTGTAGAGAGTGGACTCTAAAATACAACAGCCCTGGATTTTCAATTGTATAATACTTTACATTTAAATATAATGACATTCAACAAAAGATAACCTTTTATAAGTCACAGAATGTGATGCCGTAGGTATTTACCTGGATGGAGTTAGAGCGGCCATTAAAGGGCTCGGGCTGTGTGAAGAACTCCGTGTTGTGGTCCAGCCGTCCGTGACCTCCATACTGAGCCGCATCTGAATCCAGCTTGATTTTGTATCTGGCAAAGATTGAGGTTAAGGCGCAATAGCAGTGGGAAACTAGCTTATGAGATTGAAGACCTAAGAAGTGCAGAAGGAGTTTTAGCACTAGTGCTTTTGGTGTGCAGATTTGGTTTAGCAGTGCTCAGCTGGTTTATACTCATTGAAATCCTCACATCCATCAGCATTCATCTCCTCCTCGCGGCACAGCACAGCGACAGTGCGGAGCCCAAATACACGAGGAGAACGCTGCCTGAAATTAACATAAATAGAGAAGCGATTCAGCCATGGCTCAACCATCCAGCCTGACAGTCGAATTTATCTAATGCACTGCATAAATAATGAATTTAATCAGAAAAAGTGATCCAAATGAGTGACAACAGATACACATGACAAATCATAAAAAATACTCTCTCCTCCTCTAGGAGTTGTTCACATTTTGTTGTTTTACAACTTGACAAGAGACTAGACTGATTTAAGTCAAGTACTCAGCAAATCACTGCAGACTCATTGAAATATATCTAAATAACACTGAGTTAGCCAAGTTGTTGAGCTCCCTCAAGTTGGTATTTAGCAGATGTACAAGAGGCTACTTGTCTAAATTTGCTACTAACAAATACTGTACTGAACATTGCAACCAGTTCTGTTTTTTAGTATACAAACACTGTATGTGGAAGATAAACTTTATCTTTTATTCTTTTGTATACTGACATTAAGTCTTTATCAGGTGAGGAATCAGAGAGGGTGAGGAGATGTTGTGTTTTACTGCACTAAGACAGCAAAGTAAACCTCAGATTTCCTTAAAGAAATATGTCTGTGAAGGTTCTCAGTCATCCAGGTCATCGTAGTCAAAGGAGCTTGCAAAGAAAAGCGTCTGGACTTCTTTAAGTTGCTTGAATACGTTTCACCTCTCATCCGAGAAGCTTCTTCAGTTCTAAGGTCAAATGGTGGGGAGTCCCAGATTTAAACCTAGTGGGAGTATCCCCCCACAGAGGGACAAAAGGATCCCCTGATGATCCTCTAATCGCCTGAGCCAAGGTGGGAAACTGGGCGTGGGTCCCAATCAGCCAGGGTTTCAGGTGAGCTCATTGTGAAACCTCGCCCCACCTTATCATGCAAAATCCTGAGGTCAGATGGCCCAGGATGTGAGTGGGCGTTAAGGCGTCTGGATGCCCTTAAAGAAATAGTCAAGAGGAAAGCTGCAGGTAGTGTATGTATGGATTGTTGAAAAGTGAGGATAATCCTTTACCTTCCTTCTGTGCTGTCCTTGTACAAAATGACTCAAAACTTTTCTGGGCTGAATTATTGCAGCTGCTTAAACTTGGTCATCAATAAATCTGCATGCTCTTTAAAACAAAGAAATATGGAAGGATAGTGGATGAAATACAATATGCAAGTCTTTCTATGTGCTCTAGTGAGCATTTCAGTATTTACTTCAGCAGATAGTCACCTTTGTAGAGAATACATGCTACAACATTAAACTGATTACATGCATAATTATGCCCTTCAGCTGAAACAAATGTCAAACTAACGTCTGATGTGATATTAAAATTGTTAAGAGCCAGAATCAATCCTCCATGACTTTTAGAAAACTCCTCTTTTCTTTCTTAAACTACTTGACATGAGCATGTTGTTACTTGACAAAAAAAAAAAAAAAAAAAAAAAAAAGGACTAAGGATGGGTGTCAGGATCAGTTGCAGGGCTGTTATTAATGTCAGAGAAAATATTTTAATACTTTAAAAGCTAGATTTAAAAAATGAAAGAAAGTGCACTTTGGCAAACATGCATGAACAAAATAAAATATACAATACTTTAGAATTTAGTCCCCCTTAATTCCTATATATTTTGCTTCCAACAAGACAAACTTTCTTGTAAGTTTTTAAAGTGTTCTTGAACACCTTGCACCTGATCATTTTCAGTGGAAAGATGTTTTTGTTTGTTGAATTACTTGAACTGATGAATTATTCAAATGAGTACCTAACTAAAGGGATGGGCCACTGTTGTATCTACACATAACAGAAAACTTAAAAAGGGCCAATACTAAATTGTATCTTTAGACACCTTTTCACTTGCAGCTCATTCCTTTTCTCTGAATCTGAATGCCAAAGACAACATAGTTTGACAGGCATAAAATAGCTCTTTTTGCACCAACAAGGTAATTCCTAAAGTGTCACTCGCTGAAAACAGCATACTTGTCCACGTCCTTGAAAAAATAAAGGACATTGGACAAGTAGAGAACAAAAAGAACAAGCAGGCCTACAAAACTGTCTACAGCAGATGAACAGTTTCTAAAAGCCATATCCTTCAGAAATAGGGAAAGAAATCCAGCTAAGGTTTGACACAGGACCTGAGAGATACATCTGGCCTTTTAGTTGAGCCATCTACTTTTCACTGAAGTGTCATCAGAAATGGTTTCAATGGAAGGGTGGCTGTCAAGAAAACATTCTTAAGGGAATAGGGAGGAAGAGGCTAAAGTATGCCAGAAGTGGCAACAGGTCTTAAGTGACAAGTCAAAATTTGTAATTTTTGGTTCAAATCATCATCAGTAGCACAGAAGAGACTGTAAGAGAGGTACAACAGTGAGTATTTACAGCAATCTGTAATCTTGTCAAAGTCTATGTAATTATAAATGCAGGAATGAGTTGGAACCAACATGGAATATCATTTGCAAAGTGTCTGATTGGCAACAGCTACATTTTTTTTAGCATGATAATGATCCTAAATACACTGCCAATACAATCATATCAGGATACAAAAACACACAATGGAATACTACAGTCACTGATTGGCCTCCCCGGATCTCTACATTAACCTCCTAAGACCCGAACTCTTCCACGGCATGCATTTTTAATTTCTCTTCAATATTTGGGCATATTGGGGCCCAAGAACGTCAAAACAAAGAATTACCAGATTTTTTTTTTTTTAGCTTATTTTTGTTTTTAAGAAAAATAAGAGCCACATATGAGGATATTCGTTTAAAATTTTGATAGAACAGTAGCAGTATAATGTCCTCGTAAGTGGATATCAGGCCCTTGTAAATCAAAATTGAGTATTTTGGTCTAAATAACCCAAAATGTGATGTCCACATATGTGGATGCCAGGTTGTGATAGAGAGCTGAACAAAAGACAGGCATCATTAAAAGAATAGCTTTGAAAGTCCTAGAAACCTGTTAAACTATTCCTGAGGACTACTTAAAGAAATTGCGACAAAGCTTGCCTAAGAATATTCAGGCTGCCTTGAGGTGATGGTCCTACCAAATATTGACTTTCATGCTCCACTCAACCCATTTTCAAATCAATTCAGTTGTATTTATACAGTGCCAAATCACAACAATATAATATAATTTATATTGTAAGGTAGACACTACAATCACGCATACAGAGAAAAACCCAACAATCATATGACCCCCTATGAGCAAGCACTTTGGCGACAGTGGGAAGGGAAAACTCCCTTTTAATAGGAAGAACCCTCCGGCAGAACCAGGCTCAGGGAGGGGCGGCCATCTGCCGTGACCGGTTGGGGTGAGAGAAGGAAGACAGGATAAAAAGACACGCTGTGGAAGAGAGCCAGAGATGAATAACAAGTATGATTCAGTGCAGAGAGGTCTATTAACACATAGTGAGTGATTCCTAGCAAAATATGAAATGAGGGGTGACCCAAGATTTTTGCAAAGTACTGTGCTTCTAATTTAAAAACTTCCCAACATGCAAAGGTTAGCCTTACTCTTACCAGCCAGAAATCCTTAGTAGATACCATGTCTACCCTGATTCCCCATGCATAATGTAAACACCTGTAAACATCTGTGCATATTATTGTATATCGCAGGGTTGGTAGCTATAAAGATTGGTACTATAGGGAAGGGAAAAAAACAGGACAACGGGATAAACATGTAAACAGCCCCCTAATTGGCTGGCTGAATAATCACCTTATCTACCCGTAGGCGACATTCTTGAGTTTAAGCATGATCCTCAAACGCTGCCTCATTCTGCCCAAGAGCCTGGAAAATTCTGCTTTTGCTGTCTGCTTGTCTGCTTTGATAGTGATGATTAAAAAGAAGCTCTCCTCTGTGCATTGTTTTTGCTCAAGAGAAAGAACCCTTCCTCCACACCTTCTCTGCTCAACTTGCCACTATGGTGATTTATTGACAGAGCAAATTCATTTTGCAATAGCAGGGCTCTAGAGTGCGACCAATTTGGTCGCAAATGCGACCAAATTTTTCAGTGGTGCGACTAAAAATAAATATTTGGTCGCAACCAACTGTTCCGGTAACAAAAAAAAAAAATCTCTGTAACTCTCCGTGTGGTCAACAACAGACACACATTATGCCCCTATCGTGGACTAAACCAATCAGAGATAGTCAGGGGCGGGACCTCTCTGATTGGCCGTGGTCCAGTTGAAAGTGCAGGTGGAAGAGAGAGGTGAGTAGCTTGAATAAAGCGATATCAATTCATTAACGGATTCCACACAAAGACCTAAACACGGAGCGGACCCAACACATCAGAATCAGCTTCGTCTTTCTCGGCTTTCTCACCCGATGGCCTGAACACGGACACGCTGTCGGAGCTTAGCGATTCTTCGGGTCTGCGCTGTGTTTACGTCTTTTTGCGCTGATTCTGAGCTGCAGGTTTTGCCTCTCTCCAACCAAAATTCACCGAGCCTGCAGCAAAAGAAGCAGCAAACTGCGCTTCACATTTGATCAATGTCGTCATGAATTCCCTCTGACTTTTGCTGTTTTGCTTCCACCACGATAAAAATCACACTTCCTGCACAGCTCTCTCTCTCTCTGTACTTCAGGAACAGTTTCCCGTCTCAAATCTGTTTTCTGCATTATTCATTCGCTTATTACCCACCAGTCTAGCGTTGTTTACAGCGCTTTTTCTTTTTTCACTTAAATGACCTCGGACAAGAAAGCCTAATTTCTGCTGTTCAATACTGAAGAAATTTAAATGTCTTAAAATTATGCAAAATTGCAGAATATTTTTAAGGTTATCTGCTATAAAAAGCCAGACCAGGAAAATCTCCTTCATGTTTTCCTGTGTTTTATTCTCAGTTACTTTCACACAAAGGCATCTGCTGTGATTTTCACAATTCTGATGAAGTCTCATGTGTATCAGTACTGATAAATGATCAGAATTATAATATTTCTGACTGTCTGAGGCTAAATTGAATCAAATCAGGACTTTGAGAACCGGAATTGAATGGATTATAGAAATCAGTGATGATACTCAGCCCTAGTGAGCAGCCTAGGCCTGAGAGAAGTGGATGTACTGTAGCTGTGGGTAATAAGAAAAGATCAAAAGAACTATTGATAACTTTTTTGTTAAGCCTGATCTGTCTGAAATTCATAGCCAGTGCTCTGACACGGTGCCATCAATATTTGAATGCTGAAAAAGCACAGTGTATCCAGAAAACACATTATATGCTGCAGTAAATGCACTGCCCAAGTGTCCCCTCTCCCCACGGCCTTTCAGCAGCAGACAGCAGCAAACAGGTCGTCAGAGGAGGCCAAGATGATGATTAAGTTTTTAACATTTTCTACAATATTGACAAAGCACTTTAAGCACAAGTTTGTTAGTTAATAATTTAGAAATTAATATTGTCTGTATGGACTTCCCCCCCCAAAGAAAGTGCACATGTAAAACTGCGGTGTTAAGCGATGCGGTTGAAAAATTTGAGTGCGCCTAACTTTTGTGCCGGTACGCCTAAATTTTTAAAGTTAGGCGTACCGGTGCGCCCATGTCAAAAAGTTAGTCTAGAGCCCTGAATAGAAGCGTTGCAATACCTATCGAAAAAACATAGACATATTCTCTCAGGCATTATAATGCGCCCAGGAAACTAAGATACGTGATGTGAAAGTTTAATCTTTCTAATACAAATAACACCAAAAAACTTCCCAAGTGAGTGAATGTAATAAGGATGTGAACTGTAAATATGCCACTAGCATGTTTCAAAACTGAGTTGGAGTGCAAGCAGCACTGCAGTACTCCTTCCTTTATATACACATACAAAATTACATACACACATACACACACACACAGCACAGTGTGTATGCTGAAAATGCACAGTTAAAGTAATTCACAGTTCCCTGGCAAAGTTCTCTGAAAGGAAGTGAAAACTGGCACAAATTGGTAGTTGGATGCTTTGAGCGATTACATCTTTGTTAGTGGCTACAGATGGCTGCAACAACAGCTTACAGTATTTTAATCAATACAGCCTCTGTGAATAAAGGAGAAGATTAAAGAACACAATCAATTTTGCCCAATGAGCAGAAAGGCAGTCTGAAGCTAGATGATTCGAGTCATTGATGACCTGAAAACAATCTCGCCATGGCTGCGATTGCAGACCAAGCTACCACTTAGTTTCTCCATCAACTCGTCTTTTTTTTTTCCCAGGCCATATGAAAGTAATAGCACCCTGGCGAGGGTAAACAAGAGCTGAGCAAGCTGCATGTGCACATCTGAAGAATGCGGCATGGCCTTGTAAGCCTTCTAAATAGTGTATCTAGCCTTTTCAGAGTCGATTTTTACCCTGCTTGCTGCTCAGCTGGTGTAAGTTTCATCAGAGTGGAAGAAATTATTCCTTTGTGACCGAAAGTGTTGAGGCAGCTCGAGCCAACTAGCAGCTGAAACCCAATCTGATGCAAAGTAGAAGCTTTAAAGAATATTGCTAAAAAATAAAATAAATAGATAAAAATCATAAATTATGTTTAAATTTGATGACTACGTACTGAAAAAAAACCCCCCAAAAAACATGGCGCTTAAAAGTATGTTTAAAGAGTCTCCAGCAAAATTTGGTTTTGTACTTTTTTTAATCATTTACTTTCATTCTTAAACTTGGGGATTATCCAACACATTTGTCACACTTTTAATAAAGTGACAAAGATTTATTTTTCATTCTTAAGTTATCATTATATATAAAAGAAATGTCTATTACACATTTGGAAAGAAAATACGCTGTTCCCAAGGGCTTTGAAGCATAGGATTGTTTACAATTTAAAGAAAACATCATTTTTGTACTCAAATATTATTAATCTCCCTTCATATTCTATGGTTCATTTAGAACCATAGAACACAATTATTACCTGAACTAACACTCAGGTCGTGTACTGAACTCTGGGATCACCTTGTAAATTGTACATTTTTAGAGTTTAGTCTTTACAATAAAATACTTTATATACTGAACAGGAAAGTCATTGATTCTGGATGACTGAACTGTCTAACTGGACTTTATGAACATCTTAAATAAGTGTGGTTAACAGACAAGTGCAGTAGGTAGGTGACTTATGTATTCCTGTCAGTGTATCCCATACAGTAAACTGTACCCAAAAAGGTTGCAGCATAAAACCATAGCACGTGTTAAAGAGGTTTAGTGGGATGCAGATGGAATGTAGTTTATTTTCCTTATAGTTGTAAACAATTTATTCAAACTGCTTGGCTTATTTATAGCCTCTCTTATCACCTGGCTGCTCACATTTCTTGCCTCAGTATACCGTTGATAGTAATCAGTATGTTTCCAGAACTCAAGGATTACCTTATTGAGTACAATGTTATCATAAATATGAGAAATGATGGCCAACACCACGAAAATAAAACCAGAGGATTTTATTTTCTTTT